>NC_133386.1:74842500-76072500 GCF_047511655.1 Castor canadensis | reverse complement strand
GTGAGGCAAATACTACACATACACTAGAATTGCCAAAATCCGAAACACTAACATACCAAATATAGGTGAGGATGTGGAACAACACAAACTTTCATTCACTGATAGGGAGAATGCAAAATGATACAGCCCCAGTGGAAGACATTTTGACAGCTTCTTACAAAACTGAACATATTCTTACCATACAATCCTATAATCTGCACATAGGTTGTTTACCCAAAGACGAAAACTTATGCTCATACAAACACCTGTACACAGCTTTTTTTTTTTATAACTGCTCAAAATTAGAAGCAACCTGGACATCCTTCAGTACATGAACACACACACACACAGTGACAATACAGAATGAAATATTCACCGCTATAAATTAGTAACAAAGTCTCAAAAAGACATGAAGGACCTTTAAATGCCTATTACTGTGAGAAAAAAGCCAACCTGAAGAGTCTACTATATGATTCCAACTCTATGACAATCTGAAATGGCAAAATTAAAAAAAAAAAAAAAAAATCAGTGATTGTCTGGGATGAGGGGGTAGGTAGGGCAAACAGGCAAAGCACAAAGGATTTTTTAGGACAGTGACAATATCCTTATAATACTTAATGGTGATTACAAGCCAAGTGTGATGGGACAGACCTGTAATCCCAGCTACTTAGGAGGTGGGAGCAGTAAGAGTTCCAGGTCAGCTGGGCAAAATTAGGAAGAGAGAACCTTACCTAAAAAACAAAACGGCTGGGGCGAGGAGGGAGGCATGACTGAAGTGGTAGGAAAGCTTGCCTACAGGCCCTGAGTTGAATCCCTAGCACTGCCAAAAATGAGTAAGTATTTTTTTAAAAATATTAAAACTTGTAACTACATGTTTGCAACTACATAGTTGCAGTTTGGGCCTTTAATAGGAAGTGATGGAGCCTTTAGAAGCTGGGTGGAAGCTGGGGGGGAGGGCATTAAGTGTGTGTATCTCTAAAGGAGCCATACACTGGGACCCCAGCCTGAAGCAAATAGTTCATGAGATCCTAGCTTCAAAAAACAACCACAGCAAAATGGACTGGAAGTATGGCTCAAGTTGTAGAGTGCTGCTTTGCAAGTGTGAAGCCCTGAGTTCAAACCTCAGTCCCACTAAAAAATATAAAATAAAAAATAGCCAAAAACCCATAAAGGTATACAAAGAATGAACCTCCAACTCAATCTATGATTTTGGGGTGCCCAATGTAGGTTTGTCAATTATAACAAACCTACTAACCCCAGTGAAGGCTATTGATAGTTTGGAAGGCCGGGGAGAGAGCCAGGCAGAATACTGCAGAATTCTCTATACTTTTTGCCAGAAACCTAAAAATAAAACTGCCCTAATAAACAAAGTCTATTTAAAAGGAAAAATAAAGATAAGACTATAGGATTTGTAGATTTTTAAAAATTTAGTAATTATTTTTCAATCAAAAAGGGATAGATATTTCCCCTTTAGGGAAAACTATTGAATGTTTTAACACTTAATGCTGCTGAAAAAAACTAAGACCTGCTTTTGAAATCTTAAAGGAGGTGGAAGTATTTCAAATATTGATAAGGGGATGGGCCACACAAGGCCCCTAATGCCCCTAATGCCCAAAAGCTTCCCAAAAATAGAAATACAAAATTTAACTTTCAGATAAGAAACATCTGTTTCTTCTAAAATACCTGAACAGCATTTGAATTTGTTATAAGTGGCAACCTCATTACAACTTTATAAACCAGAGGGGGAAAAAACTCAAATATCTTCTGTCCTCTTAAGATCAAACTTAAGTAACAGTTTTCCTACCATTTCTCACTTCCTCTCTAGATTTAAGTGATTTAGTTCTATTTGATACCTGGCCTATCACTATTAAAGGGGAGCCTTAAAAGACAAAGGATAGAGTAACTCCACTGCAAACTACACTAATGTAAAGTGTTGGCTCAAGCAATGTTTATTCTCACAGGATGTCTCAACTGACTGCTGAAGCAGGATGCCTAATAATAGCTAAACCTTGTAACTACAACAGTTTTGCTGGGCCCAGTATATTTCACTATTTTTAGGAGTAGGATTTTAACACAAAAACCATGTTAAGATGACAGCACCATTCTCAAACACTCAAAAGAAAATGCTTTTAGAATCTTCACAAAGTATGGAAGTGAACCATCTCTACAAAAATGGGCTAACTACTTCAGTAGAAGATTATGATACTTAAGTATCCAACAATAAATATCTATATGTTTCCCATGCACATACATTTCTTGTGTGTGGCCCTAATACTTTAACAATAAACATGTCTTACCACTTTCAAAAATATCATTTATAACAAAGTACACAATTCATTTTCTATTTTTTCTCTCTCATCCATCCTCAACCCCTCAAAAGGTATTTTTAATTTGACAATTGTTACCTTTGCCATAACTTCAGGATCAGGATCTTCTATAGGATCGGCCCATTCAACAGTTCCAACATTTCCCCAGACTTTGACTTTACCACTCATTAACCTACGCCTTGCCTGGGCAGCCGTTTTGTGATCTTCATATTCAAGAAAGCAAAAGCCTCTATTTTTCTTCTTGTCATCCGGTTGGTGGTATAAAATGACGTCTGTGAGACCCTCTGAAAGTAAGCAAACATTCCAGAGAAATTAAACTAGCAAAAATAAATATACCAAAGTACTTGTTTTTCTAAGATACTACTTAAACATCAATATGAAAAAAAGCTCTCTTTTCTAAGCTAGCATCTTGATAAAGCACTTTTTTAAAAGGCCCAAAAGCTGTGTGTTTGTGTTGACACACTCCTGTAATTCCAGAACTTGGGAGGTTGACGGAGGGGGATCCAGAGTTCAAGGACAGCCAGGGCTACAAGTGAGACCCTGTCTCAAAACGACGGCAAACAAAGTTCCAATTTTTTTTTTTTTTTTGGTGGCACTGGGGTTTGAACTCAGGGCCTCATGTTTACTAAGCAGTGCTCTTACAGCTTGAGTCACTGCCAGACCTTTTGTGATGGGTTTTTCAAGATTGGGTCTCAGAAACTATTTGCTCAGGCTGGCTTCAAAATGCAATCCTCCTGATCTCTGTCTCTTGAGTAGCTAGATTACAGGCATGAGCTACCAGAGTGTGGCCCAAACATTGTCTTAATTTACTCTTTCTAAATTTTCCAGTCCAGAAACCCCCATGATAAGATGATGTGCTTTTTAACTAGTCCCAAGGACTATTTTGCTTCCACTAATTATCACACACGACCAGATGAGAATCTTTATAATTTTTTAAAAATATACCACACAACAGGTCAAACATAGTTGGATAATTTTTTATTATGCACACATTTTTTAAAATGATTATTTTTCGGGTCTCAGGTATCAACAGCTTTATTTCAAAGGAAATCCCAGTATTACTACTGCCTAAGAATTTCAAATGTTTCTGAGGCCTGTTATTAACAGGCATAATTTGGTAAATACTGCAAGCATAAAAAAGTATTTTCTAGCACAAGCAAACTATCATTTGAAAACTACTTAAGCATCTTAAAAAGATGTTTAAAAGAAGTTCAAAGGGACTAGTGAAGAGGCTCAAGTGGCAGAGCACCTCCCTATATTAACACTATATAATATCTGCTTTTAGCAAGAATGCTCATTTCCTTTATTAACTTGGAAAAAAATCAACTCATTCATGTTATTCTAGCAGGAATATCAACCAACACATAAACACACACACAAAAATAAAACTTTGCAAAACAAGGAAAGCACGGTAATTTTGCAGACCAAGTTCAAATCCCAGCTATATTCCTACTGACTTACAAAACTTTCAGTAAATTAATTCCCAAGAACTTCTGTGCCTGTTTTCCTTATTCCAGAAATGGGATTATCTAGCTCATAAAGTTGTGGTGAGGCTTCAATAAATCAAAAAATGTAAAGTTTAGAACAATGCATCACACCAAAATATGCTATTTTCTTTTTTAATTTTTATTTTTGAAAAAAACTTTTTTGCAGCACTGGAGTTTCACACTTGCTAGGTAGGAGCTCTTACCGCTTGAGCCACTCCATCAGCCCTGCTATTTCCTTCATTATTTAATTAAAGTTGTGCCTCTTTCCAAATAAATCCAACTTACCTGTTACTTTGCTAAATTCTTCAAGAATCTGTTCCTTTGTTTTACTCTTAGGAATAGAGCCCACAAAAAGCCTATTGTTGGCAACTGAGATGCAGACACCGATGTGTTTTCCAGAACGAATTTCATGATTATTATACTGAAGGAGAAAAATGTATACCAAGTTTTTTAATTATAGTATCAATCATGAGACTCCCAAACCGCATACATAGAAGTTTTACCAAATTGAAATGTCAACTTATGTTTATCAAGTATTTTCATACGTCAAGAAAAGTTTACTCTCCTAAGTGGAATTGGGGGGTCGGGGGACACAATGTGGAAGTAACAGAAGGACCATTAGGGATAGGGAAAAAGAGGGTAATGGGAATAAGAAAGTAAGAGGGGGTAAATATGATCAAAGTGCATTATACAAATGTATTAAAATGCCAACAAAACCCCTTAATAAAAGCTGACCATAATCCCTACAATAATTGCAATGAGAGATATGAAGATTATACTGATAAACATACTGAACAAGCTTATGAAATAATTTAATGTAAGTTTATGGTTAAATCCTTTAAACCTAAGGATCCTGCTAAATTAGGAATCAGGTTTACAGGAGCTTAACATTACAAACTGCTGATTCAGAATAGGGTGTGGCAACACACACCTATAATTGCAGAACTGGGGAGGCTGAAGCAGGAGGATCACAAGTTCAAGGCCAGGCTGTGCTAAACAGTGAGTACCAGGCTAGCCTAAGCTATATAGTGAAACCCTGTCTCAAAACAAGAGCAAACAAACAAACAAAAAAAACCCTGATTCTACTAACTTCTACTTAAATTCATTCTGCCAACCAGTTTTTCTAATGAAGGGAAACGGAAGATCACCAACCCTTTTGCCTTTCTGTTAAGTTCACAAATCTTGTTTTTCCATCTCTACTTCATTTTACAAGATGCAGGTGGGCACCAATGGATCACAACTGTAACCCTAGCTACTCATAAGGCAGACCAGGAGGATCAAAAGTCCAAGGCCAGCTTGGGCAGTAAGAAACCTTGTCTCAAAAATACCCAACAAAAAAAGGCCGGCAGAGTGGCTCAAATAGTACAGTGCCTGTATAGCAAGTGTGAAGCCCTGTGTTCAGGCCCCCAGTAGTTGCAATAAGGAATTTTTGGCTTCAAATACTCTTTAAAAAAGAGCTTTTTATTCTAAATCCAACCCTACTTTTTCCCCATTTCATTTTCATAAAGCATAAAATTGAGGGAAAAAGGCAAGTATGGTATAAGCACAGAAGTAACAATAAAACTACTGTAAAAAAATAATTTAGTTTTCAAGTAACCATACCCTAGAGAATGGTGAGAAGATAAAATAGAGGCAAAATGCAATCTGCCTCAGTAATAATCTACCACGTATTTACAAACCAAAATTCAGTATTTCCAAGTTATCTGGAAAAGCGGATTTTACTGATTACATAGTTAAAACCATCTTAAAATGTCATGTTAGTAATAATGGTAGTGGATCAGTCCCACACACCTTACCTCAAATTCTATTTTGTACATACAAATGGAGCTAATATAAATTAAAACACCTACATCGATTTCCATACAACTTATTGAATGGCATTAATAGCACAAGAACCACCATTCTTCTCTCTTATTTCCGTTCTTACATAATAGGTACATCAAGTGTAACACAACATACATAATCCAGTAAGTCAATTCTTCCTTATTTCCTCTCCATCTGCAGACAATCAACATAAAAAAGTTCGCACACTGTATCACCAGTTTTAGAACAATTGTGGACTTTTACTCAGTTCGGGCTATCAAAATCTCTGGTCATCTTGACATCTCAAGTGTTTATCTATTTCTCTATTACTTATAAAAAAAATAATTTTTGCCTATTGAAAACTTTTCTCTCAATGGCTCCCTATCACTAAAGGGATAAAGTTCAAATACCCTATAAACTCCTAGCTACTTTCCTTTTCCACAACACCTTTTTTACATAGGTTCTCAAACATGTAATTTTTATATTTCCAAGTCTTCAAAGTCTTCCCTGAAACTTCCACTAGCCAAACTCCTGAAAATACTATAAACCAAGCTCAACTATCAATCCCTAAATACTATGATGGTCAGCAAAAACACCCTGTCCTGTTAACAAATACCAGTAGTCCTCTATGTGAGTGACCTTGCCCCCACGGAAGCATTTCACATTACTGGCAGGCAGCAGGGGGTTTTGCTCTTGGTATCTAGTGGGTAGGTAAAGGCCAGAGATACTGGTAAACATCTTACCATTCATACAGGATAGCCGTCCGCAACAAACAATTATCCAGTCTAAAGTATCAGTAGTGATGAGGTTGAGAAATCCTGCTACTTTGTTTTCTCATACAGCATTTATAGTCTATTTACATGGCTGTCTTCTCTGTTAGACCAAGAACCACTTATAAACAGAAACATTCATGTCACCTGAAAAGAGTGGAGCTATGGTTGAGCCCATCACTGCATGGGATTATGGACAGGCAGTCCACAATGCCTTATTTTACAAATAAGGTTAATATAAGAACACACGAGTTTAAAAAAAAAAAAAAAAAAAAAAAACCTGCTTGGAAACATGTACATCTCTCTAGATTCTTATTATCTAACATCAAATAGCCAATCTTAATGACCTAGCAATGACTTTTAATTTGGTCACCTGGCATGACAAAAATAATTAAAGTATCAGAAGGAAATAAAAAAATGTTTCCAGGTAGATACACAAGTTACTGAGGTTGGCAGAAGCTGGTATGATTTCCCCCCCTTTCCTTTTAATGGAGGTATTATTTTTTAAATGTTCTAAACATAGGAAGCTATTCACTTAAGAAAACACCTGCCAGGCACCAATGGCTCATGCCTGTAATCCTAGCTACTCAGAAGGCAGAGATCAGGAGGATTGAGATTCAAAGCCAGCCTAGCCAAATAGTTCACAAGACTGTATTTCAAAAAAACATTCACAAAAAAATAGGGCTGATGGAGTGGCTCAAGGTAAAGGCCCTGAGTTCAAAAAAAACACCTAATCTCATTTTATTACAAAAGCTTGGATCCTAATTATGTCAACAAACATTACTGAAAATAACCAAAATTCTTACAAGAAATCTAGGAAAGGCAAAACAAGACAATATAGAAATTCTCACAATAGATATATAGGGAAGACAGCCTGTCTATAATGTAGCCAACATACACTCCCATCAGTCACCAACATTAACAATTCTACTTCTAAGTAAAATTGACTTTAGTCAAGATAGGGTATGTAAGAGGTATAAAGGACGATTATGTTCTCTGAATAATATAAGTAACACAAAGATTTAGCAGGATTTATAAAATAAAACACCCTTTCCACTCCTATTTGATTTAAAAGAAAACTTAAGCCAATGGTAGTGCATACTTGTAATGTAATCCCAACACTTGGGAGGCTGAGGCAGGAGGCCAACCTGGACTGCATAAACAGATAACATCTCAAAAAAGAAAGAAAAAAGAAAACTTAATTAAAAGTAGCACAGAGTATATTGGTTGGCTAATGAAAATGTCATTAAAGGAGCAAAATAAATAAATAAATAAAACTAAATGTAAGGACAACCAGTGAGCATACTGTCCAAATAAAGTTATCTAAGTAATGCTCCATCTATGGATTAAGCAAGCATTTCATATATACATGTATATCTTCCTTAATCTAATACCAATCTATACAACCTTTTAAAAAAAAACAAAAAACACAAAACCTCATCCCAGCAGGTGGTTAGCAGTGAGTTTAAAGGTCAAAGGACAATCTGAGCCTTAAGAGGTTCTACTCTTAATACTGACTGATAAACCCCAGCTCTCTAAGAGATCGGGATTCTCCTGAGTTAGAATGTATCAGGACATTCTTGGCTACCAAAATGACACAAAATGTGAGGTTTTTTCCTACTACGCAAAAATGGGACCCATATATTAAGTGTTAAAAATCTAGCTTTCAGGCCCAATCCCAGTCAGGTGACCAAATATAAAATAAAGATGAATTCTGACCATTAATCAATGCAGTTTCAGTATTTAAAGACATCAAAAAGGAATAGATAGATAGTCTGGAACTTCCTTTCATCCAGGCTCAAAACTAGGTTACTTTTTTTCCTTTCCTCATAGACATCAGTCATCAAATTCCCAGAAATTTAGCAATGTCAGACTTGGAATATGATCTACAAGTGGCTGCTCAGTCCTAACTCTTCTCAGCAAAGCCACTTCACATCACAAACATGTCCACCTTAAATTATTTCTTAACTAGGCTGGCAGAGTGGATCAAATGGTAGAGTACCTGCCTAGCAAACATGAGGCCCTGGGTTCAGACAACAACAACCAAAAAAAAAAAAAAACAAACTAGAGAGTCGTCATCTTTACACTGAGACGGAATCTACCTTCCTAAGAATTACTACAGTAAACCTATTTCCTCACCCAAATGACAGCACTTCATATTGTTCTCTGCACCTATCATTCCCTTCCCTGATAAAGGCAAATTATAAGTACCTCCAAGAGAGTAGCACTTTTTTTTTTGGTGGGGCGGGGGCGGGGGGGGGGGGGAGCAGAAGGGGGCAGTATTGGGGCTTAACTCAGGGCCTTCACCTTGAGCCACTCCACCAGTCCTGTTTTTGTGAAGGGTTTTTCAAGATAGGGTCTCACAAACTATTTGCCCAGGCTGGCTTCGAACTGCTATCCTCCTCATCTCTGCCTCCTGAATAGCTAGGATTACAGGTGTGAGCCACCGGTGCCCAGTAAGACTAGACTTTCAAGTGTCACTTAAGAGTGTCATCCATCCATAACAACACTGGTAGATGCAGACTAAGTCTGAGGACCCTATGATAAACTGGAGACTACTACTTTTCCTCTTTGATCATACACCTGTCACATGTGGTCCATTTTCCCTTAGCGTATTTGGCAACCACACCATGTCACTGACTCATACTACAGCCTGTAAAATTTAGTTGTATACATGACTTTTGTCAAATCCACCTTGTTAGATTCCTTCCCAGGCTATCAAGATAATTTCGGTTCCTGGTTTTATCATCCAAGGTACTACCACTGCATGCAGATTCAAACCACCCAACATTTCAAAGGGAGTCCAACTATGTCCTCATTTAAACCACTTATTAAAACTGGAACAAAACCTACAGCATACCATTAATAACTTACCATTTCTCTCTTCGAATCTTTAACCTCTCTTCCTTTCTATTGTTACCACCCTCCCCTTGCTTGGCCTTTTATTTTCTTCATCCAACCATTTACATGCCACCCACACCAACTATAATGGCACTACACAGGTTATCCCAGCAGGTACAAACTTTACCACCTTCTGGCATTTATATTATGTTTCATCTCCTACTTATTTCCACAAAAAAATGTTTCAACTAGATTCACCTACTTTCTTCACAGTGCTGCTCCAATCTTTCTAACAAAGTCTTCTCTACCAGCCTAACCCAAAACAATCTATGCTTTCACCCTTCCTTTATCCTTTGCACCATGTTTGCACTGTAGTTAATTCTCTACTGTCCTATGAACTCTGAGAAGCCAATAACTTATCTGTAAAGGTTCTCAAGTTAATCACAATAAATATTTGCTAAATTGCCACTAAAATATTTTATCAGCTGCATTCATCAAAATGGTTCTACACACATCAAGGTGTTACACATATCCACTTAGGTGAATAAAACTGTCAGTGGTCATTAAAATCTTAACTTTTAAGCTGGTGTGATAGTGTACACCTATAATCCCAGCACAAGGCAGACTGAGACAGGAGGCCAATCTGGGCTACACAGCAAGACCCTGCCTCAGAATAAATGTATAAATAAAGATAATACTAATAAAATCTTAACTGACAATGCACAAATAAAGATTCTCACTTATCACAATGTCTGTAACACAGGCACTATTCAATTTTGGGTTTTTTGGTTTTTTTTTTTTTTTGGTGGTACTAGGGCTTGAATTTGGCCTCACACTTGGTAGGCAGGCACTCTACCACTTAAGCTACTCCACCACCCCAACACTATTAGCATTATGACAAGGGTTATTTCCATTATGTAGGACTCTCACAGGCACTGAAGCACCACTGGCCCTGGGTTCCAATTCAGGAGCCACAACACACAAAAATATTTACACACTTGCCTGCCCTTCCTGTCTTTTTGTGACCACCTGCAACACCACATATACCCCGAGAGGGATGAGTTATTAATCTATTCCAGCCTTTATACCTGAAAGTAGCACAGAATAAATTACAAAGGCTAGAAAACCCCTGAATTATGTAGGAGTATGTTATCAGATGGTACTTGTCAGTCAGGTTATTTATTCAACAATTACCATATAGGGGCACTGTTTCAAAGGTTGGGAAGAGACAGCCACCACTGATACCAGATGATACATCATCCATTTCTTTTTTCTTGGGTTTCAATGAGACTGGGGTTTGAACTCAGGGCATTGTGCTTGTAAAGCAGGTACTCTACTGCTTGAGCCACACCTCCAGCCCATTTTGTTCTAGTTACTTTGGTGATGGGGATCTCATGAACAATTTGCCTGGGCTAGTCCCAAACCTTGATGCTCCCATTCTCAACCTCCCAAGTAGCTAGGATTATAGGCATGAGCCACCAGCACCTGGCTAAGGAGGGCCTACTAAGAGCACCCAATGAGATGTCAGCAGCCAAAACAACTGAGCTGCTTTCAAAGTATATGAAAACAGGACTGGAGTGTGGCTCAAGTCGTAGAACATTTGAAACTAGCACGAAGACCTGAGTTTAATCCCCAGAACCACCAACCCCCCCCCCTGCCAAAAAAGCATATGAAAACAGAATAGCTTAAGGATCTGGGGGGTGGAAATGGCCACAGCTTATTTGGAAAACAAAAAGGGGGCAAACTTTGGCTTGAAGGGTAATGGGGGGGGGCGGCGCCAAGAACTCAACCAGACAGAGCTTTGTTTAGAAGCCATTTTTTAGCACGGGAATGTAGTAATCTCATCTATGCTGCCAAATGTAAAGTTTAACAGAGGCAGAGAGACTAGTTAGGGTTCTTCAGTAGTCTGAATAGTATAAATAGTATCTTAGACTAGAATGGTAGCAGTGAAGATGGTAAAGCTACAGATATCAAAAATCCTATAGAAAGAGATATGACTTCATGAGCCCTTTTTAAACACTACTCAACTACATTACATAATTTAAAGAATTAGGCTACTTAGTTCCACAACTAGTACTGTTGGCTTATGTTTAACAGGCACCCCACTGAAGAAACCTAGTATCACACTAAAGCTGTGGTATACCATATGGCTTCACAAGTCACCCAAACTATTTAAAGAATAAAGATAATTCCACTTACCTGAAATATAGGATTCAGGTACAACTTAAATTACATTAACAATGTAGCACCCTAGCACAGCCTGTCTCCCTCAGTAAATATACTAGTTGTAACTATTAATCAATCACTGCTTCCCTAGTGATGTCATCATCATTTAGGAATGGTTTTATTTTGGAGAAAGACTAGCTGTGTAGCCCAGGCTTGCCTTGAAGTTGGGATGCTCTTGCCTCAGTCTCACAAATGTAGGGATTACAGCATGCACCACCATGCATGGTTCGGATGGATTTTTAATTTCCCTGCCTAAAGGCTGGAAACAACTGTCATTTTAAGAGACCTCAATTGCTTCTAACTTCTTGCCTCTTCTTTAGCTAGTAACAACAATTAACCCGTTTTTATAGGCAACTCACACGTAAATTTACAATCTGTAAATTTTAATCTAGGGAAAACAAATCATTGCTGAATTAGTTTAAGGCAAAATATCTAAACTCTCTCAACTAAAGATATTCCTCAAAACACTCAATGAAAAAAAAAAGAGCTTCAATGAAAAAAAGAGCTTCAATCTTGTTTGAGCTATAAATAATGCAAAAAGCATTGTTCATAAAATTTGGCTGCACTGGTTAGAATGATACTTCAATTATATAAAATTCACCACCTGTTAAGAGTTGTAACTCAAAAACAGAACCTGGGGACTGGAGAGTGGCACAAGTGGTAGAACTTCAGTCTAGCAAGAATGAGGCCCTGAATTCAAGTCCCCAGTACTGCTTGTGGGGAGAGAGGGGAGAAAAGATGTAACACAAATAGGGACAGTTTCTAAAATATGCTCCCTTGAGGAAGGTAAAGGAAGAGGATACTCATTCCAACAAATCAATGTGGGTTTTTACATTTTTCCTGGAATATTTCGATTATTTCATTTCCTCTAAAAGTCTAGTTCTTTTGCGTTAAAGTAAATCTCCCAAATCCAATCCACAGTACAGAATCCTGAACAACAAAAAAAAAACAGGTGATGGGCTGGTAGAGGCTGGTAGAGTGGCTAAAACGGTAGCCAACAGCAAGCAATGAAGCCCTGAGGTCAAACTCTGGTACTACCCAAAGCAAATGAAATGATAACCTGTCCAATTCAAGAAGATGTGTACCACTACCAAATGCAAAGCCTGCTATTTATCAGGTAGTAAAAAATAATTAGGTCCCCAGATAAGGACTGGAATCATAACAGAAAAACCCAGAAAGGTAAAAAGGTTTAGGAAAAGAGTTATTTCCTTAGGGCTGAGGGCATAGCTCAAGCAGTAGAACACTTAAGAGTAAGGCCCTGAGTTCATACCCCAGTACTACCATTAAAAAAAAAAAAAAAAAGTTCCTAGACCAATCAAAAGGGCTGCATAATAATATTAGTTTCTGTATTCAAGTTAAAATACATATATTAACATTTACACTAATAATGGTATATAGGGTGTCTCAAGCTATTTGCCCAGGCTGGCCTCGAACCACAAACCTCCTAATCTCTCTCCCAAGTAGCCAGGATTGTATGTGTCAGCCACCAGGGCCCTACTTAATGATTCTTTTTTAATGTTGAAAAAGACAGGTCTAACATCACTAGCTAAATTCTATATTAACTTTTTCCTTGTCTTTGCCATCATTCTGCATTTTCACATTAAAACTTCTGAGCTAGGCACAATGGTGCATGCCTGCAATCCCAGCTACTTGGGAGGCAGAAATTGGGATGATCAAGGCCAGAGGGCAAAAAGTTAGCAAAACCCCCATCTCAACAAACACACTTGTTTTCTGCTCGAGGGAGATGAAAGATCATGGACCAAAGCCAGCCAGGCAAAAAGTGTCAGACCCTACCTGAAAACTAACAAGAGCAAAAATGGCTGGCGGGGGGACCTGGCTCAAGTAGTGCATACAGAGGGAAGCATGTGTTCAACCCCAGTACCACTCAAAAAACAAAAGAGAACAAAACAAGAAAAAAAAAAAACACCTCACTGCCACTTCATGGCTAAAATGTACTATTCTTTCGTTAAGACATTAAACAGATGATTTCAAGTACTTCTAGAGCTCCAAAAAATCATTTCATCTAACTACTGAAATGAAAATTTTTGACTGTTCAAAGGCTACCAAAGAAGCCAGTGCATGGCTCCTTACAGAGCTCTATCCCCTCTGAAATAAGCAGCATTATTTTGAGGGAAAAGTCAGCCATGATTCTAAAAGCACCTAAATTCCTCAATTCTCCTTAAAGACTCTAGATAAAGCTCAGTAGTAGAACACGTGATAGCTTTGCACAAGGCCCTAGGTTCCGATCTCTACTCTTTCAAAAGCACACTTTTCTAATGTTAAGCCTTCACATTCAGTGATACATTATCAGTGGAGATTCAAGCAATATAGAATGGCAAGTTTTATTTTTCTCCCTAATGTCTACTTTAAAATGTTGAGCATCCCAAATCTAAAAATCAAAAATTCAAACAAGATACACAGAAAGTTTTGGATTTTGGAGCACATCAGAATTTTGGACTTGGAATTGCTAATTACTAAGACCTAAGTCCAAAACTCTAAAATCTGAAATACTTCCAAAGCCAAGTATTTTTGAGAAGTGACACTCACAGTACAGATATGATGGTAAGAAAGAAGAAAAAAATCTGAAGAAATCGATCAGAAGATTTTAAGTTTGCTTAGAATTACAAGAAGTTTTTTTTGGGTGTGTGTGTGTGTGTGTGTGTGTGTGTGCGCGTGCGTGTCCCTGGGATCAGAACCTAGGGCCTTGTGCAAAGCTAGGCAAGTATTCTATCACCGAGCTATATCCCCAGCCCTTGTTTGCTCAGAATTACCCACAAAAGAGAAAAGCCAAGCCAAGCACAGTGGCCTAAATCTATAATCCCAGGTATGTGGGAGGCAAAGATGAGGACAGCAGCTTTGTGGCCAGCCCCTGCAGAATGTTGCAAAGACCCACCTCAACCGACAAGGAAGGTATGGTGGTACACACGCCTGTGATCCCAGTTACTTGGGAGGTATGGGCAGGAGGATCTTGGTCCGAAGCTAGCTGCCACCAAATCAGCAAACCCTATTCTGTACAGTAACTGAAGCAAGGGCTGGAGGCATGGCCCAAGTGGTAGAGCATATTGCCTAGCACACAAGAGGCCCTGAGTTCAAACCCCAGTACTGCCATAAATAAATAAATAAATAATAGGAAGCCAGATACAGTCAAATTAGCAGTGAGCTACCTACCTACAGAAAACTCTCCCTAGTTGTATCTGTTAATATATTTCATAAGTTTTAACTGACTACTGGTCCATATACTTTAAATTACAGAAACTTAACTTATTCACAGCATTTAATGAAGCTAGTTGGAAGCTATACAAAACACAGTTTAAAACATTAAAACTTCTTTTCTAAAAATAAAAATGTCCTGAACTAACGTCTGGTATTTTTAAATTAAGTACTGCCACTCACCACAAAATCCTTTGTCACTACCTAATCATTTATCATCACAATGTCTTTGTGAATTTCTGGAGGAAAAAAAAAAATGGCCTAGGTGTAGACAGGATCTATGGAACCCCTATCAGTTATTTGCATAAACGTTTTCGCATTCCTATAAATTAAATAGAAAAAAATCACTAAGCCAGATGTTCTAAATAACTAATAAGTAGGAGTTTTATAATACTATGTTACAGATTCTGAATCTCATCACAATCCATGCAAAGAATACTGCTATGTTTACATAGCAAGTTAAGACACACTGCCTAATCAGCACTTCAAAAAATGTCTGGTTAACTCTTACAGCACAATGTGGGGGAAAAAAAAAAAAAAAAACCGCCACTGGAACATCAATGTAAAGACTAAAGGAGGAGGGTAGGGAGAACTTACCAGTTTCACAGCCTCCTGAGCTGCTTCTTTTGTACAAAAAGTGACGAACGCATAACCTCTATTGAGACCCGTGAGTGGATCCATCATTAGACGAAGATCCCATATAGGTCCAGCTTTCTCAAATAATGGAACAAGCTCATCCTCAAATAGATCTCTTGGGATCTTTCCCACAAATATCTGTAAATTAAATATGAAGTAAAAACCATGGAGATTCTTTAGGAAACCAGATTACCTGTGCTTTTACTACAAAAGGTACAAGTTTTTAGTTTCTTTACCTCAGTGCCAACAGAAGGCTGCTGACCTGAATAAACGGAATCTGGAGGCGGTCCCCCATATTTCCTCTGTCCAGTGGTCACATCGAGTGTGTAGCCTGTTCTTTCCAAGAGTGCCTTAAAAAGGTCAAATATCATTAATACATTTAATTCACTAGACTATACTAATACATTTAGCAGTTATAATCATTTTGTTCTTCTAGCAACATTCACCAATAATACGTATTTTCTGGGGTCTGTTTTAGAATTTCCTCTCTAATGCATACTTGCTACACTCCTAACTTGTCCAATTTTAGGATCCTGTGCAAATAATAACTGAGTAGTCAAAATTCTTTATTAATCCACCAGCTACAATTTATCTACTCTGCTAATACGTACCTCATAAATGCCTATAATCCCAGCACTCGGGAGATTAAGACAGGAGGACTTTAGTTCAAGGTTATCCTGGGCTACAAAAACAAAACCCTGGTCTTTTGTTACATAGTTCATGCCCTGTCTCAAAAAAACAAACAAAAACACTGCACCAAATGTGACTGAGTATATCCCAACTCTGGATTTCTTACCTAATAAATTCCCTGTACCCTATTGGTAGGCATACACTACCATTCTGGGCATTTTCCCAACCTCTGAAGATATTTTACTTCCCAAAACCAAGTCTAGAAACTTGGGAGCTACAGCAAGAGGAACCTCTTATTCCTTAACATTAAAGGACAGCATGGATCATTTCAGGAAAAAACTGCCAAAATGACTTTGAAAAAGTCATGAAATACAACAATACAACCTAACTTCTACATTTAATCTTCCTCAAAGTGAACTGTTAAAATTTACACAATTTGCCTATAATCCTAGCTACTCCACAGGCAGAGATTGGGAGGATTATGGTTGGAAACCGGCCAGGGCAAAAGTTTGTGAGACCTCTTCCATCTCAACCACTAGCTGGGCACAGCAGCCAACTCCTGTCATCTCAGCCACCCTGGAGGATCACAGTTTTGGGGGGGATGGGAGTGTGAGATCCCATCTTAACAGAAAAGGCTAAGCATGGTGGCAGGTAAGCATCTCATTCCAGCTACTATTGCTGGAACCATAAACAGGATGATTGCCTTTCAGACCAGCGTTCAAAAAAATTGAGAAAATATCTCAAAAATTACCAGAGCAAAAAGGTCTGGAGTTGTGGGTCAAATGGAGAGCCTACCAAGCATGAAGCCCTGAGTTCAAACTCAAAGGATTAGGAGTTTTTCTTCATCTGTTACTACAGATTAAAGAACTATGAAGAAGTAACTCATTAAGCTGTAAGAAAAATGTCCAGATTTTTCCCCTTCTCTACCATCTCAACCTTGAAACAAAACCACTTTTCTAAACAATAAAACCATTTTATTAATTAGCTAGCAATTCAGAAATAAAAAGACAATTGGTACCAACCATGACAAAACTTATCTAAGAGTTGTTAAATGACTTAGGGTCTGCTCAGTGACGAAAAGTAAAAATGAATTAACATTTTCTACTCAAATAACATTAAGATATGAAACTGTGGGACTGACGATGTGGCTCAGTGGTACAGCATTTGCCTAGCATACTCAATGGCCCTGATCTTTAACACCTCAAACAAGAAAATATTGTAACTTATGAAAATACTGTAATCCATTAAGAAAAATCCTTTATTCTTACACTTTATAACAAAAAGCTACATATTCTAATCTCCTTTTTCTATTACACCCAAATATGAATACTTAATGGTGCAATACTGGGTAACTAAAACTAACATCTATGACTATTACAAACTAAACCATAATTGAGGATCATTTTTCCTTTTCACAAAGGGAGCTCAACTTTTTTTTTTTTTTAATCTTTACCTTTATTTGAGCCAAGTAAGATCTCTGGTAATTCTACAGAAACAAAAGGACAAACTTATTCCCTGTGCCTATTTTTCAGGCACAATTTAAGTTTCAACTAAAGCTTTAAGCCCCTTCCATCCAAAGACAGAACTGAAAGTCACACAAACTAATTTTTTTCACAGAATTTTAATAAATCCCGAATTCAATGTAGACTTAATTACAACTGGCATAATTACAATGGAGACAACATAACCCCACTTTTAATGGAAAAATCTAGATTTATAGTTCAAACTCAATTCACCCACAGCCTCAAATTCATGGTTGTGGTAAACAGCTACCTTTACATTCCAATTTTCTCCATAACATTAAGCACCACACAACATATGCCCTTCCTAATCACTGATTTTCTTAAACCATAACCCTGGTCTCAAGAACATGGCATACTATTAAAAAGCAGCAAATTAAAAACCAGCACAAACATACTTGCTAGGAACTTAAACTAAAACCAAAACAAAATCAAAACCTTTAAATCTGAGACCATTTAATCTTCTATGACCTAAAAACCAACCAAAAAGGCCTTTCACTCTCAGCTTATTTCTTCATTTAATTTCCACACTCAATCTTATTGTTAAAAACTGTTTTTAGAAATAAACAATGTAACCTTAATAACCCATACAAATTAAAAACACTAAAAATTCCAAATTCATTGAGGTCTGAGCCTAAGAGCAACCAGGTACTAAATGTACACTCTCCAACAGCAATGAAGTGAACTGATTTCCTTTCAATTCAGAATGACTATCAGTAACTTGGACTTGTACCCTTTCAAAAAAGCATGCAGACATTTAACAGGAGCTGGTGGAATGGCTCAAGTGGTAGAGTGCCTGCATAGCAAGCATGAAACCCTGAGTTCAAATCTCAGTACCATCCCTTCCCCACAAAAAAGGCCATAGATATATTTCTTTAAATCTGAGAGCTGGTGGAGTGGCTCAAATGGCAGAATGCCTGCACAGCAAGTGTGAAACCTTGAGTTCAAATCCCAGTACCACTCCCCATCCCCAAAAAAACTTTATTCTTATTTCTTGAAATCTTATTTGGAATATTAATAGCACAGATTTAAACATCAGTTGCTGGGTAACAAGAACAATGAATTATTTTTGAAACAAGTAATCAAGGGTGGATACTTTACAATAAACAGCAATTAGAAAAAAATTAATAATCTCAAATATAGGCACACATGCACTTAACACAAAATATTTACCAAAGCTAGAAAATGGAAAAAACTTTAAAGCTAAACAGAATTTTTAAAGACATACCTTAATTTTTGCCTCATCTGGTCCTTTACTAGAGTCCGCTACTTTGGTCCCCTGTTTTTCTCTCTGTCTGTAAGTCTTCATGACTCCACATAAAAAGGCACTTTTGTTCTGTGAAGAGATTTTCCATTCATATTTAACAATTATCTGCATCTAATAAAATTTAAATGAGCATATCAAAACTATTCAAATTTTTTAAATTCTTTGTACACTGACATTAAATTTACATTACCTGAACATGAGAGAGATCACTGTCTTTAAACTGTTGAAGAACTGCCAATGCGCCGTCTTCATTGAACTCTTTTAAAGCTTCGATAGCTCTTTCATCTAAATCACTATGTGCAACTAGCCCTGGAAAAGAGAAAATTTCATTAGTTATCCACTTTTAACATTTTTTGGGAAAAACATTTTTTAGAAAAACCTGTATTGGTCAATACAGGAACATGTGTGACAATTCTACCTCCCTTATCTAAATTAAAAACATACTTTAGCCATTGAGCTAAATAAGGCCTCTAGACCACACAATAATCAAACCATTTTATGTTCCGTTTTGTGTCCAAGTAGGATAGTTCTAAACAAAACAATTATTTCTACCGTAAACATATACGCCTGCAAATCCTAAAGTCAACCAACAAAATACCAAGCATGACAACTGAACTTCAACTCCATTACAAGTGCCACTAGAAAAGGAACCACCACACCAAGAAAGACAACAGAACAAGTCTACAGTTACCGAGATATTTAACAAGAATCCTACTATAAAAATACCCAAAAAAGTCACATGGTCTGCTCCCAACATTTAACAGCTGTTGGTACTATCATATACTTATCCATCAGGCCAGCCAGCCTTCCCCTAGGGAGGGCCTAGCCCTTCCTTCTTCCCTCCCTTTATACACCTCAACCTCTAGTTCACATCTAATAACCAACTATCAGAACAAGGCAAAGCTCCAATTCCCACAGTTATTGGAAACCACAAAAAGTTGCTATTTTAGCTCAAAGCCAGAAATCCAATAGAAAAATTTCATAATGTAATTTTGCAAGTGTTAGTTCTTACCTGCAACGTAAATTTCATCTAGTTTTTCAGCAACTTTCTGTGGTAAACCAGCATCAAGCAATGTCTGAAAATTTTCTGAATGGATAACTGCAGAAGTAGTATCCATGGGCTCTTCAGTACCATTTCCATTAACATGTTCTGTAGCCATGTTTCCAGAGATCTGTTCAAACGCAATAAGCAAAATTAAACTAGGATCTTCAAAAAGAATAGAGGACAATATGAGAGCCCCAATCTTGACTTTCTCTACCACTTTACGACACCAGCCAGCCTGCACCTCCCTTGGAAAAAAACCTTAAAGTCACTATCGCCTGACAAGCCAGATTTGAAGCCCGGGGCACAGAAAGACCTCTTCACTATATTCTTCCTAAGCACCACCCCTGACTCACCTGCTAACACTCCCTAGTAAAAACCGTATTCCAAACGAACCCCAATCAGCACGAGGACGAGCCAGCGTGCCACATGCAGCCGCTCCAGAACGAATAAGGTGTATGTGAAGAAAGCAAAGCTGGGTTCGCCCCTCTCCAAGGTAAAACCCTAAAGTGCGCGCTTTTCCCGCCTGCCGCTTATAGATCGGTAACAACAGCCAGCGAAGAACAAAGCGCTCACACAAGCCACCTTCCCACCACCCAATTTCTCCACCCTTCACCCCACACCCCAAAGCCCGCCCCCGACTCCGCACCCTAAGCGGCAGCCTCACCACTGCGGCCGCCAGGAGCCCATTAGAAACACGTGCTCTGCGCCTTCAAATGCCCTACAACTTCCTACCACAGAAACCCACCGAGTCCCGGGCCAAGACGACCTTCACCGGCTCCTAACATCAACCCGCAGCCGCGGCCGGAGCCCCCCGACAGCTACAGCAGCACAACCTCGCCCCTCATCACCGAGGCCGCGACGGCGCCAGACCACGGGCTCTCCCCGCCCCCCAGCGCCGCCGTCTCCGCCGTGACACATGGCTCTCTGCCCCGGGCGCTCCCCGACGCCGGCGACCCCCGGCCGCCCGCCCGGCCCGGCCGCGACGTGACCCGCGGCGCAAAGCCCCCGCCCCGCGGTGCAGCCACTGCAGCGCCGGGGCCGACAAGCCGCGGCGTGAGGGCGTTCCGCGGACAGCCCCACGCCCGCGGGACCCCCGAGCACCGCCCAAGCCCGCCGCACGGCTGCGGGACGGGACCGGCGCCTCTCCGCCCACTCCCGCGCCGCGGCGACGGCCACGACAGCACCAACTCCGCCGCCGCCCGCAGTCCGCGCGGGCCACGAAGGCACCTCCTCCCGGAGCGCCGCAGACAAAGCCCCAACAGTGGCAGCACATGGAGAGGAGGAAGTGCAGGCTTGGGCCGCGGCCTACTCCCAGGCAGCCCCAGTCAACGTGCTCCTCTCCCCCTTGGAATCCATTTTCCAGAAAAGCCGGTTTCTCCCGGTGCCACTCTCCCCTCAGCTCACTCCACGATGTCATGGAGCCCCCTCCCCCCCAGACCCGGGTCCTGGCGGTCGTTACCTCCCCGTTGGGCTGAGGCAGAGGAATCCTGTCCGAGGGGATCGGGCTGCGGGAAACGCGTGCTCGCTGCTCCCTGTGTCCGGCGCGAGTGGAGCTGTTGTAAAATGGCGGCCGAAGCTCACGCCGCTGGCAGCAAACCCGATCCAGTTCCACTCGCCTCCGAGCGCGCTCACGGTGCGCGCGCGCGCCCCCGCGTGACCCCCCCCCTTCCCTCCCCTCCCTCGCGCGTCCTCTTCTCTCACTCACTCCCTCTCTGCCCGTGCCCTCCTTCAGCTCCTCCTTCAATCCCTACCACCTCCACCAGCCGCCGTCCTCCTTCTCCTCTCGGCCTGCCTTCTTTCCCTCCCTATTCCTCTCCCCCACCGTTCCCACTGCTGTCCGCGGCCGCTCAGGCACGAGTGGCCGCCTTTCCCTTCCTCGTTCGCACTCTCGTTCTCTCCCTCCCTCGCTAGCTCTCTCGGCCCTATCCCCCAGTCCCTGCCGAGTCCGCTCCTCTCTTTCTCTCTCCCGCGCTGACGTGACGACGTAGCCTACGCCTTAGGACGCGCGCCCGCGGCTCCGCCCCCACGCCACACCGCCCCCCTCGCGCCTCACCGGGAGGGGGCGCACGAGACCCCGCCCTTCCGCTCCGGCGGCGGCCGAGGGGCCGAGAGTGAATGAAAGGCCCGCCCCTTCCCCTCCGACACTCCCCCTCCTGCTCCCCTCCAAGCGGGGCGGGCCGGCTCAGCGTGTCCCACTCGTTCTCCTTTGTCAGGAGACAGGCATCTCCCCACCCCGCCCCGCCCCACCCCCACCGCAGTCCCACGCGCACGCCATCCAGCCCGAGCTCTCTCCCGCCCCACCCGGCCGGGGCTGGGGAGCACAAGGCGTGGGGAGCGAAGTGCGACCGCGGCTCCGGGAGGACACCCACCGGTCGGTGCGCACCGCCACCGACGCGCAGTAATTCCAAGCGGTGTCCACGCCGCCGCCACCTCTCGCTTTCCTCGCTCGGGAAGCTGCAGGCGCACGTGTCCCCCGGGGCGGGGCGAGGCAGACAATGGGGCCGCGGGGGAGGGGAGCGGCGCGGAGACCCGCGGACCTTTGGTCCTCCGAGTGGAAGGACTGGAGTGCGGGAGTCGCCCGGGGAACCCGGGTTCCCCAGCTGGACAACAGGGCATCCCGGGGCGCGCGGCTCCTCTTTCACAACAACCTTCGGCAAAGGGAGGAGCGCCCCAGGCTGGGACAAGGAAATCCCGATCTGCTTTTGAGGGGGAACCGGGCGGGCTCCCGTGGAGCCCTGAGCTGCTCCCGCCTCGGGATGACATGTAGGCCAGATTTGGAAGCGAAACCGCCCGGTGAAGGGTTGTGCAATATTCCGTTTCTGTCCCTGGCCTTTTAAGCAGTTAGGGCTCCTCCTGGCATAGTTTGAGCAACTTGCAACAGCCCAAAACTGCGTGGTTAGGACAACTCCGAGGAAAATAACGTGTTTCTTTTCAAAATTCTTAGCAACTAAATCTTGTGTGAAGTGACATTTCTTTTGTAGCCATTTACAAGGTACAAGAAAGATAAGACAAAGGCATTTGAATTTCAGATGAGATATGGATACTAATTTTATCCAATGCAGCTGCAATGAAAAATACTAATACCCTTTTGATTGAAGTGATTATTTTTAAGAGCACGCTAGTTCCCCAAGTGAGCCCTATGCTGTGGTTAGAGCAAAAGGTAGAGATACACTCTTCAAAGTCCATGGGCACATAAGATGGAGCTGTTTTCATAGGTACCTGGGTCAAATATGAAATACTTTTTGGCTAAAGTACTATGTAGCCAACCTGTTTAGTAAGGATCTTGAGATTTCCACTACCTGAAATCCCTTACTATCAAACGTGTACCTGCTGTGATATTGGCTAATTCAGCCACAGGGATTTTAGTTCACAATCCAAAAATGTGGATAATGATATAAATGAAAAATAACTAAAGTTTAATAGAAAAATATAATAAAAATGTACTAACACTGTGGATTAAGCAAAGTGTAAATAATAGGTCTGAAACATGCAAAGCTTTTTATTTAGGGTTTCCTGAAAAAGTTCTTTTTAAGAAGTGCCTGTACCTCAGCCATGCTGTTAGAATCCCAAATTAAAATAACTACCTTCAAACGCCTTTCCTTCAGTGCCTTAGACCTTTTTGTAGGCTTTCTGGCACTCTAAATCAGCATTTCAAGAAATTAAGCTCCTGATCATTCCCATAATCATTCATCTCCAGAGTTACTATCTGGATTAAAATCGTCCACAAGCATACAGCCACAAGAGTTGGAAAAGGAGTCATTCAAGACATCTTCCCCCCACTGCTGTATCAGTAAATCAAGTCTTGTCAATTGTCTCCCAAAGATTTCACCACATCTGCATTGCAACAACTAAAAGCCGCCGTCATTTACCACATGTACTAATAATATAGTGTCTTGATTCATCTACAGATTCATCTACACTTGCAGCTCTCCTGAATCCATTCAAAAAGCAAGCCCAAGTCCTTCCTGTTTCTCTCCCTTCCTCCCTCTATATCCACTCCTCTCTCTCCCTTCTCCTACCCTGCCCTAACCTTCCTCCTGGTATGTTAATGTTTTAAAAATCTATTCTGAGGAAGACACTGTCTAGAGAATGAAAAGCCAAGCCACAGACTGGGAAGAAAATCTTTGCAAAAGCCTGGCACAGGTGGCTCATGCCTGTAGCTGCTCAGGAGGCAGAGTTTAGGAGGATCCTGGTTTGAAGCCAATCTGGGCAAATAGTTCCTGAGACCCTATCTCAAAAAAAAAAAAAAAAAAACCATCACAAAAAAAGGTGGAATGGCTCAAGGCATAGGCCCTGAGGTCAAGCTCCAGTACCACAAAAAAAAAAAAAAAAAAAAAACTTTGCTAAAGACATATATGGTAAAGGACTGTTATCCAAAATATATAGGGAATTCTTAAAACTCACAATAAGAAAATAACCTATTTAAAAAAATAAAATATCTGAACAGATAGCTCAGATAGCTCACCAAAGAGAAAAGACAGATGGCAAATAAACATCTGAAAAGGTGCTCAATATCTTACATCATTTACGAATTGAAAATTAAGATATCAATGAGATGACCAAAATCCAAAACACAACAATGCTAAATGTTAGTGACTATATAGAGCCACAGGAACTCTCATTAATTGCTGGTGGAGATGCAAGGTGTGCAGCCACTTTATAAGATGCTTTGGCAGCTTCTTGCAAGTTAAGAATACTCTTACCGTACAATTCATCATCCTTGGTATTTGCTTCAATGATTTGAAATCAAATGTCTACCTAACAATCTGCACAGCTTACAGCAACTTTGTTCATAATTGCCAAAAATTGGAAGCAACCTAGATGTCATTCAGTAGGTGAGTGGATAATCAAACTGTGATACATTCAGAATAGAATATCATTTAGTGCTATAAAGAAATTAGCTCTAAAGCAACAAAAAGACAGAGTGCTTGCCAGGCAAGCACAAGGCCATGAGTTCAAATGCCAGTATTGGGAGGAAAAAAAAAAGAAGACTAATGTAAGCTATATCCTTTAGTTAATAAGATGTATCAGTACTGGTTTGCCAGTTGTAACAAATGTGCCAAATAATGAACTATGTTGATAGGAAAAAGTGGAGCTGGTAAGGTGGTATATCACAACTATGATTTCTATTCATTTTTCTATAAAGCTTAAAGTGCTCTAAAAATCAATGTTTTTTTAAAGGTTATGTTTTAAATACACAAATGTTAGACATTCTTTCTATTGGTTAGCATTTTTTCACTAACATTTGAAGCTGTCTCATTTTTGCTTTTTTACTTCAATTTTAACAATGGAAGGTGATGCATTAAATTATAAGAAGCCATAAAGTTTATACACATAACCGAAGAAGAACAGGGATTATATAAACATAAACTCAAACTATGGTTTTATTAAAGCATTTCCAAATGATGTAATCTGAATGGAGTCCTGAGTACTAGTAATCTTTGGTAGTTCAGATTTTCAAAATGATTCATTATGCCAGGCACCAGTGGCTCACGCCTATAATCCTTACTACTCCAGAGGCAGCGATTGGGAGGATTGTGGTTCAAAGTCAACCCAGGCAAATAGTCCATGAGACCCTATCTCAAAAAAAACCCATCACAAAAAAGGGCTGCTGGAGTGGCTCAAGGTGTAGGCCCTGAGTTCAAGCTCCAGTACCGCAAAAAAAAAAAAAAAAGATTGATTGCACAGAAAAGGAAAATATAGTGATGTTTCTTTCACTGAACATGCCCATCATGGTACACCTCACAGCTCTTTTCAGGTGTAACTTTATCCAATGCCCCTCTTTTTTTTTTTTGTTAGTGTTGCTGGAACTCAAACTCAGGGCCTCATGCTTGCCAGGCAGGCTCTCTACTAATTGAGCCGCTCTGCCAGCCCCCTCCAATGCCCCTCTTTAAGGAGCCACCTTAGCTGTCCCACTTTTATTCTGCAACACTCACTTAGCTTTGCCTTGCCACAGCTAACTGCAACAGTATCAGGCACCGGACCATTCCTAGCAAATCAGCAAAGGAAGAATTAGTGTCTGGAAGAGGGAGTTAGAGCTGTTGCTATGAAAGGTCATGTACAAACTAAATTATAAGGGAGCAGAAACTAAATAAGCAGAGGCTAAGAGGAATCCATTCACTAGATCAGTCACTCCATAAATATATTTTGAGCCCTAATTATGTGCCAGGAGTAAATTAAGCATTATGTGTATAAAGCAGAAATGTCTCAGTTTTATGGAGACCATAGAAGAGTGAGAAAAACAGAATAAGTAAATAAAACATTTTCAAATTATAATAGTTATAAAGAAGAAATTAACCTGGTATAGTGATAGGAAATAATAGAGGATTTTTTTGTGTGTGTGTGGTACTGGGGTTTAAACTCAGAGCCTAACCTTGAGCCACTCCTCCAGCCCTTTTTTGTAATGAGTTTTTTTGAAGCAGGGTCTCAAAAATTATTTGCCCCAGCTGGCTTCAAACCGTGATCCTCCTAATCGCTGTAGATAGAATTACAAGCTTGAGCCACCAGCACTCCAGAGAGGTTTTATTAGAAAGCCTTTCTCAAAAAGGGGTGTTTAATCCAAGACCTAAAGAAGAAAACCAAGGGAAGAAGGAGTGAAAGGGAGCTAGAACATCCCAGACTAAGGGAGTATATGAACTCTTCAGAGGGCCGAAAGCTTGGTCTTTCCTAAAAGAAAGGCAGTGTGATCGGTGCATATTTAGTGAGGGAAGGAGTGACCCAAGATGAGTCTGAAGAAGTTGGCAGGAGCTAGATTATGCAGGATGATGTAAATACAACACAAAGCCACTGAAAGATCCATGTGTTTAAAATTAGTATTCAGAAACCAAATAGATATTGGGAGTTGAGGATGGAAGTGGAACTAGGTAAGGGGTGTGAATTACTTAGACTAAGGATTTTGCAGAGGAAATGAAGAGAAATGGACATATTCAAGGTGTATTTTTGATAGTTTGCCAAGGACTTAGTGATGAATTGAAAAGAGGGAGTAAGTGGGCAATTGGATGGCTATTGGTGTCATTTACTGAGTTTCAGAAAACAGGAGAGTAACAAGTTTCACGGTTATATCAGTTAGCAATAACCAGGGAAGCAGACCACTATGAGTGTTGTGGAATAAGTGGTTTATTACAGAAATAAGAATTTATATGAAATGGGAGAAACTACAGGAGTAATGACATGAATGAATCACTGACCAGCCTTCCTTGAAGCTAGGAGAATAAGTAAGGAACACTTGCAGGAGAACCTGGGATGTAATGCATAACCGGTTCCTGAAATAGCAACCGCAAAGAAGAACTGCTGTATATAGTAGGCTGGTGACAGGCCTGGGGTCAGTGTTGGTTGACAATCAACATTTGGCTTGACAGTTGGGAAAAGAGCTGGATACAGACCAGGGAAGACAGCATTTCCACATCTGTTCTTCACTACATTTAACCAAGCTCACACAGGGTGTTTTGTTGTTGCATTTTGCTTGTTTTGCTTTTGAGGCAGGGGCCCCTATTTTACCCAGGTTGGTATCAAACTCCCATGTTCAAATGATCCTCCTACCTTAGCCTCCTTAGTAGCTGGGACTATAGGCACATGCCACTATACCCAGTACACACATTGCATTTTGTACTTTTTCTCCAGTTTCTTTTCATTTACAACCAAACCATTCAAAACCATAGCCACTAACAATGTATGGCAACAAAATTAATGAAAATCAAATGAAGCTGGGGATGTAGCTCAGTGGCAGAGCACTTGCCTAGCATGTGTGAGGCCCTGAATTTAATCCTCAGCAAAAAAAAAAAGAATCAAATCAAATAAAAAATTCACATCCTCATTCACATTAGTCATGTGTCAAGTGCTCAGTAGCTACATATGGCTAGTGCTATGGTACTGGAAAGCATCAATATATAATATGTACAATCATTGCAGAAAGTTCTATTGAATATGTATCCTTAAGGTAATACTCTGTTTTCTGGTTTTTGCTACTTTGAGGTGTTGTGTGGGTTTTTGTTTGTTTGTTTTTTGGGTGGACTGGGGTTTGCACTCAGGCCTTCATGCTTACAAAACAGAATTTCTGTCACTTGAGCCACACCTCCAGTCTGGTTATTTTGGAGTTGGGATCTCCTGAACTATTTGCCCAGGTTGGCCTGGAACCACAATCCTTCCCATCTCAACCTACCAAGTAATTAGGGTTTACCAGCGTGAGCCACCAGCACCCAGCTACATTGAGGTCTATGATCTAAGTACAAAAGGATCCAGTTAGAATATACCCATTTGAAATTTAACTATGTATATAAATTTTTTGCCTTATTGAATGCATGTCTTCTCACAGGTAATATAATGTGGCATCATTGACTAGTTCTCCTCCTAGTGTTTGCATAGTGATTAGTAAACAGATGAAAGACCATCAAGAAAAGTATGAGAAGGATTGATAGAGTGATTTAAGTGGTAGAGCGCCTGCCTAGCAAGCAAGAAGCCCTGAGTTCAACCCCAGTACTACAAAAAAAAAAGTACTAGGAAATAGAAATCCCATATAACTGGATTATAGAACCCTCCAAGAAGGGAAAGATAATAAATAGCTTATCAGACACATATATCTGTGGTCTTGTTTTTATTTTAAATATTTTTATTATAAAAGGTAGAAATACTCCTAAAAATTTAATAATCCTACAAACGTATAAAATAGAAGTAAAATGCCGCATTACCTCATTGCCAGAGAAGAATGCCATATAAAACTACAAATGATATTTATCTCTTCCAGTTTTTAATCTCCCCATATACTAAAATATATTGATATATTTAACAATGGTATTTTATATCATAAATACTGTCTTATTAAAATTTTTTAACCTAATGTGTATGCTTTGGACACTTTTCTTTCTTGCTTGCTTTTTGTTGTTTAGTTTTGTTTTTGAGACAGGGTCTCACTATGTAACCCAGGCTAGCCTTGCGCTCATGATCTCCATGCCTCAGCTTCCCAAGTGCTAGAATTATAGACATGTGCCATCCTGCTTGGCTGGGACACAGTGTCATGTCAATATACTTTATTCTTTTAAACACTCGCCTAGAATTTAGTTGTACAAATGTTTCATACTTTACATAAACAATTTATCACTGATGAGCATTTGGATTTTTAAATACTTTTGTCATTATAAGTTTAATCCTTGAGTACTTCTTTTAAGTAAATACATCACAAGCAACATCTTTTTCTTGACTTGGATGATCTTCTAAATTCCACCAGTCCTGTTTTGTATGAGTATTTTCGAGATACAGCCTTATGAACTATTTACCCAGGCTGGCTTCAAACTATAATCCTCCTGATCTCTGCCTCCTGAGTAGCTAGAATTACAGGTGTGAGCCATCAGTGCCTGGCTTAAATCTACATTTAGCCTGGTTATATTTATTTATTTATTTATTCATTCATTCATTCATTCATTTGGTGGTACTGGGGTTTGAATTCAGGACCTCAAGCTTGCTAGGCGGGCATTCTATCACTCCACCAGCCCTTAAAATTCATAGTTAAATCACCAATTTTATATAGGCGGATTTGCATGTAAATAAATGAAGAATAAACTTTTGCAATGTAGATTCAGTTGGGTATATATTTACTTTCTGTAAATATTCATTAAAAGGGGCAAATATCAACCCCAAAGTCTAAAAATACTCAAATCCATTATAAAAGAGGAAAAGAGGTAGGCATGATTATAAACAGAAATGAAGTACTGGTCAAAAGGAAAAGTGAGTAGTGATAGCTAATGTGTGATAGTTAATCTTGATTGTCAACTTAATTGGATTGAGAAGCACCAGGAAGATTACTAAAGCACACCTCTGGGTGTGTGTGTGTGAGAACATTTAATGAGATAATTAGATCATAAGGGCTATGATCTAATCAATGGTTTAATCCATTGATGGATTCAAAATATGAATGGCCTATCGGGAGGTGGTGGAACTGTGGGTGGTGGAGCCTCAGTTTGAGGAAGGGGTCACAGAAATGTCTCTTTGAAGAGTAGGTCTTGGTCCTGGCTGCTTCTTTTACTCCTTTTTGCTTTCTGGATGCCATAGAGTGAGCAGCTTTCCTCCACCATGGGCCTGAAAACAATGGAGTCAGGCAAACATGGACTGAAACCTCTAAACCATGAAAAATAAATCCTTCTTCCCATAAATTCTTTTCTCAGGCATCACAATACCTTTTTAAAATTTCATAGCAATGAAAAGCCTGACTAACACAGAAGATTGGTACCAGAGAAATGGAACATTGGTGTTACCATTCCTAAATATGTGGTTCAAAAACCTTTGGAATTGGGACGAATTTGGAAAAGTTTGGAGATGCAGGCTGAGAAGCTCTAGAACATTGTTACCGGAGTTTAATGGATAATTCTTGTGGGAGCTCAAAAGACCAGAATGCTGATAGGAATCTGGACAGTAAAGACTGTGCTCAAGAATGAGTACTGTAATGAGAATTGGACTAAGGCCTATGTGTGCTCATTCTGGCAAAGAACTTATGTGCATTTTGTCATGCCCTAAGACTTTGTGGGAGGGTGAGCTTAAAGGTGATAGACTAACCAATCTTGTGGAGAAAATTCCAATGCTGCTCAGCATTTAAGTTATAAAATAGATATTGTCAGCTGCTTTGAGCCATATTTACCAAAAATCAGTGGGAAGATTTGGAAAATTTGCAGTGTGGTCAGAAAAGTCCACCTAAATTGGGACTAAGAAAGTCATGGTTTTTGAAGAGATTGTGATCATTAAAAAGAAACTCAGTACTTTCACTATGACAATGTGAAAGCTCTCTTGAGTACAAATCAGAAGTCAGTAAGACCCCATTCATTTCAGGATACAGGCGGTAAAAGTCTAAACTTATTTGAAATATGTTCCCTTGAGAACTGATCACCACTGGGACACCCTGTGCACCTAAGGCTGTATAAGAAAATTTGACCCAGGATTTATTTCTCTGTGTTCAGATGCCCAGACACTCAGACGCACTGTAGCTGTGGTCCAAGGTGACCCAGACATTACCCCTGCTGGCAGCAGACCTTAGTGTTATCTGCATGGGGCTCAGCATTCAGAAAGCAAGAGTTGCAGGATCATAGAGATTTCCACCCAGATTTCAAAGGAAAGCCTGGGAAGCCAGACACTGTCTAGCAGAGTCAGATTACCTGCAAGCAGCCCCAGAAAAGATGATGAGAGTGAAGTCAAAGATGCAGTGAATATTTCAGGAAGTTAGAGATGCCAGGGATGTGGAACAGCTCTCAAAGAAAGCCATAGGCAGTGAGCAGAGTGAGCCCGGGGGAGTGGGGATGTGGACTGCAGTCAGCAGGGCCTAGGGGTGGAGATGACCAATCCCTTTGGAGCTCACACCACCCCATGTCAGACATGGAGCTAAGTTTTGGTCTTGCATCCCTCCTTTCCATGCTTTCATTCTGCCCTTTTGGAATGGGAATATGTGCTCTGTGCCATACTGTATATTGGAAGTGTGTAACTTTATTGTATAGGGGATCACAGCTAAGAGTTTGCCTTGAGTTTCAGAGGAAACTTGTACTTGAGCTTTTGAATAATGCTGGAATTGTTGAGATTTTGGGGGAGATTAGTGCATGTTCATTTGTATTCAGGATAGTTGTATCATGTTAGGTGGAATTATGACATTGTTTTGTCTATTTGGAGATTAAGTATGGTTTAAGGAGACATGTTTTGTCACATTGTGAAGGAGTAAATTTATGATGGTTAATCTTGATTGAATTGAGAGCTGATAGGAGATTATGAGTAAAACATACTTCCAGGTGTATTTCTGAGGGCATTTAAAGAGACAATTACACCATGAGTGCTCTGGCCTAGTTAATGATTTAATAGATTCAAAATTTGAATAGAATATTGGGAGGTGGTGGAACTGTCGAAGTGGGGCATAATTGGAGGAAGTGGGTCCCTGAGGGCATCCTATTAAAGGGTATATCTTGGTTCTGGCACCTTCCTGTTACTCTTCTTTGCTTCCTGGCTGCCATGAGGTGAACAACTTTCCCCCTCAGTGTCCTTTCTCCATTATGTTTCTATCTTGCCACAGGCCTAAAATCAATGGACTCAGCCAACCATGGACCTCTGAAACTATGATAAAAAAAAAAATCCTCCCTTAGGTAGTTTTCTTAGGTATTGTGTCACAGTAATGAAAAGCCTGACTGACAGGGGATGGGAAGAAATAAAGTAGCATGAAAAATAAATGAAATTGGTATAGAAAATTTCAGTGTGGCACTTTCCTAGGATAATGTAGACAACAAGGAAATGAGGACAAAATATTTAATTTAATTAATAAGTTTAAATAAGCATTCATATGCATGTTGAATGTGGTTACAGAGATTAGAACATTTTAAGCATTTACAGAATACTAACAAAAGTCATTTTCTAGGTCAGAAAAAAAGCCTTCACTACATTTTGAAAAGCAAAAGTGAATAGTCCAAATCTTCTAAATTCAGTTTAATAACACTATAAATTAACCACAAAAGATTAGTCAAAAACTGTGCCCCCATTAAAATACTTAATTTGATTTAAAAAAATGAAAATAAAATTCTTCTAAATATATTTGGATTAAAGAAAAAACAGAGCTCAAATAGAATTTCAATGAACACATATTTAGGGTGAATATTAGACAGCTAAATATCAAAATCAATATTCTCCAAGACCAAGTCCAAAAATGAGAACCATAATCACAGCATGAACTTGTGAAACACAAAAATAAACCTGATACTTATTTATTTTATTTAGGTTTTTTGACACAGAATCTTACTTACATAGCACAAGTTGGCATGTAACTCACTTTGTAGCTTAAGCTGTCCTCAAACTCATGATACTCCTGCCTCAAACTACCAAGTGCTATAATTACAGGCATGCATCACCATGTCCACTAAATTTATTTCCTTTGTGGTGCTGGGGATCAAACCCAGGGGCTTTCATATACTAGGCAAGTGCTCTGTCACTGACCTATACTCACAGCCCTTCTGATATTTTATTTTTTTATTTAATTGTTATTACAGTTTTACCATCAAATTGTAAATGTTTGATACTAGCATAAAGGAACAAAAGTTTCTCAGCATTGTCATCTGCTACATTGCATGTATGTCTTCCATACTAAATAGATGCTTGCTATCCATTTCTTAATGGATATTAGCTGGACGCCAGTGGCTCAGGACATCTGTAATCCTAGCTACTCAAGAGGCAGAGATCAGGAGGATTGCAGTTTGAAGCCAGCTAGGCAAATAGTTTCATGAGACCCTATCTCGAAAAACCCTTTGCAAAAACAGGGCTTGTGGAGAGGCTCAAGGTGAAGGCCCTGAGTTCAAGCCCCAGTACTGAAAAAAAAAAAGAAATTCAAGATATTTCCTGAGCTGGGCTCCAGAGGCTTACGCCTATAACCCTAGCTATTCATGAAGCAGAGATCAGGAGGACTGTGGTTCAAAGCCAATCCCAGGAAAATAGTTTGTGAGGCTCTATCTCCAAAAAAAAAAAAGAGTTGGCAGAGTGGCTCAAGTGGTAAAAGTGCCTGCTTTGTAAGCATGAAGGCCCTCAGTTCAAACCCCAGTGCTGCCAAAAAAAACCCCACATTTTCTGAGTAAAATATTATTTTTTACTTTATACTGTACAATATTTGGATTGAAAATAATTTAATAGTGATGTTTGTGCATAATTTTGAACTTTTCCTCCTAGCAAAGTTTGCTAGTTTACCTAATTCTGAGAGGATTTAAAAAAAAATTCTGAATAGCTCTTTTTTCTTTCTTTTTTTGTAGTGCTGGGGATTGTACCCAGGGATTCATACATACTAGCAAGCACTGTAATTCTGAGTTAAATAGTGCTTCACTGTTTTTATTTTTATTTTTTCAAAACTCTTTTTTCTTATGAGATTCATAGGGTAAGTGGAGCCAAAATAAACATAATTATTAAAAGTTATTTTGTAGCCAGGTGCTGAGGGCTCTTGTCTGTAATCTTAGCTACTCAGGAGACTGAGATCAGGAGGATCACAGTTCAAGGCCAACCCAGGAAAATAGTTCTTGAGACCCCATCTCCAAAATAACCAGAGCAAAATGGACTTAGAGGTGTGGCTCAAGGGGTACACAGTGCCTGTTTTGCAAAGCCCTGAGTTCAAACCCCAGTCCCACCAAAATAAACAAAAGTTATCTTGCATAGCCAGGCGCTGGTTGCTCATGCCTGTAAACCTAGCTACTTAGGAGGCTGAGATTGGAAGGCTCTCAGTTTGAGGCCAGTCCAGGCAAATAGTTTGCAAAATTGTATCTCCACAATAACCAGAGCAAAGTGGGTGGAACTATGGCTCATGCAGTAAAGTGCCTTTGTTGCAAGCAGGAAGCTCTGAGTTCAACCCCAGAGCCACCAAAAAAAGAGTTATTTGTTTGTTATAAATGTCAGACATAAAATAAAAATGATTTACTCTCATTTCAGTTAGATTCCTCATATTATTTAAAATTTTCTAAACACCATATTATTTAATTTAATGACAGTTATTGACTGAAATGGATATTACATTCCTCATAACGCTATCTAGCTAATTCAGCCTATCAATAATTTTAATTTTGCTTATTTATTCTTATAATTATTTAATAACTAGTAACAACTTTCATAATTAATCATTGCAATATTTTACTCTTATAATAATAAATATACTCTTATTCTTTGATTAACTAACTGAATTTCAATGTATAAAATATATCCAGTTTCTTTTTCTATACTATAGTTCACATCTAGAATGCTTATCATATATTAGGATTTAAAAAATATATCCTCCTAGCTACTCAGAAAGAAGAGATCAGGAGGATTGTGGTTAGAAACCAGCCCAGGCAAATAGCTAGCAAGACCCTATCTCAAAAATACCCAACACAAAAAAGGGATGGTGGAGTGGCTCAAGGTGTAGGCCCTGAATTCAAGCCCTGATGAAATATATACATATATATCTCCAAATGATAGGGCTTATTCATGATGTAATTATTCTGATTAAAGATAAAGATAATCCATATGACTGCATGGTTATTAGTTATACACAAGTGAGTAGATGCCAGGAATTCTTCTGGCATGTTTATAATTCAGTCTTCCACACACTAAAAATGAAGTACAATAGTGAAACAGCAGACTGTAGTCTAATTCCAAAGTAAAAACCAAATTTCAGTATAAATTTTACAGCCAATGTATGGACTGCAACCAAAGTTGAACTTAGAGGCCAATTTATAATCTTACATGTTTCTAGTTTGAAAAAACAGAAAATGAGGTAAGCATAACATTTCAATCAGAAAGAAGGAGCTATGAAATAACATAAGATAAAATTTAAAAAGGAAGAGCAGAAAAAATAGGGAAAAATTTTAAAAAAGGAGAGGAATGTAATTGATATACCCCCAAACTATTTTTTTGCAGTACTGGATTTGAACTCAGGGCTTCACACTTGTTAAGTAAGAACTCTACCATTTGAGTAATGGCCTAGCCCTTTTTGCTTTAGCTATTTTTTGAGAAGGGTCTTGTGTTTAAGGCTGGAACTGCCTTTTTCTATTTATGCCATCACATAGCTGGGATGACAGATGTGCACCACCACAGCCAGTTTTATTGGTTGAGATGGGGTCTCAGTAATTTTGTGCCCAGGCTGTCCTCAAACTGTGATTTTTCCAATCTTGCTTCCTGAATAACTGGGATTACAGGAATGAGCCATCCTACTCAAATCCAAAACTATTTTAATGTCAGGCAGTTTAAGTGGGGAGTGAGGATATAAACACAATTCAGAAAGTAAAGAGCAGTAATAGAATAACAGGTACAAAATTGTTGAGTTTTCTTTTTTTTTCTTTGTTTTTTTGAGACAGGTTCTCACAATGTAGTCCAGGCTGGCCTGCAACTTGCAATACTTCTGCTTCAGCTGCTGGAGTGCTAGAACTACAGGCATGCACCACCACTCCCAACTTGGGTTTTCTTTTTATGTATCAGTACTCTATGTACTACTTCATTATGCCTGGACATAAATTTGAAAATGGTGACTAAATTGAAAAAAAAATTAAGTATATTAAAAAAATTAACCAGAGTAGAAAATAGAAAGAATCCAAAAACTATGGGAGAAACTGAGAAAGATGTTAAAGAATTCTCCCAAAGTTTTGACCTAAGTAGTTTGAAGAATGTATTCTTTCAAGGGCAATATAATTATCATGTTACATAAACTGTTGCAAAGAATAGAAAAAGATGGAAATTTTTTAGTTCATTTAATAAAAATCAGTATAAACTCTGTAATCTGGCAAAGCACACACATACACACACACACACACACACACACACGTAGATGGAGAGATGTATAGTCTTAGATAAGGTTGACTGACCATTGTAAAAAATGTCAATAGTTCTAATAGTTGCTAGAATTATAGGCATGAGCCACTGGCACCAGTTTTTTCTGTAGTCTTCCTCTTGACTCATCACGGTATTTTATATGTGTTATTTAATGTGTTTTTTTTAATTTGTTTTTGGTGGCACTAGGAATGGAACTCAGGGACTCATGCTTGCTAGGCAGGTACTTTACCGGTTAACCCACTTCCTCTTTTTTTTGTACTGAGTAGTTTTGAGATAGAGTCTCTTGAACAATTTGCCCAGGCTGGCTTTGAACCATGATCCTCCTGATCTCTGCCTCTTGAGTAGCTAGGATTGCCGGCATGAGCCACAAGCACCTGGCTAATGTCATTCTAAGAGAAAATTAGTAGTTTTAATTATCAGCATGCATTTTGCCCTTCATTTTTATATTGTGCAATGAAGTTTTTAAAAGTAAACATAAGAACATTTAACTCATGTAAAGAATAACTGATTATACAATTATAGAATTTGTCTGTAGCTGGCACATGTATATGCATTTTATCTTCTTGATAAAAGCCCTACCCATCACTTGAGCTGGTGGATCTGCCTTGCTTTGGATCTTAAATGACTCCCAGAAGCTCATGTGTTGAAGGTACAGCTCTTAGCTGATGGTGCTACAGTTCCTCTTAGAACTGTAGAAACATTGCCCCAAATCAACTCAATTTTTTTCTTTCATTTTTTGATAGGTGGACACTCTGCCAACATACTCTATCTTTGCTTTAATTATGAACAAGGAAGTACTGATTGTTGTGAGAGCTTGTTTGGTGGTTCTAGCAGGGAAATGCAGCTACTTCTATAACCTTGACTGAAAAATGGTCCTCTTTTATTGAGGAAGGTCATCCTCTTTGACCTTCAAAAGGGAGAAAGGGGACAACTTTCTCAGATCAGCCAAATCAACCTTGGCAGTCAATAAGGTGATGTCACAGTCAGATCATCTTTGCATCCTATGGATTGTCTTCTCTTTCCCTTTCCTCTACGTCATTATTTTCAGCATAAGTTGTTGGCTAATACAGGGAAGCAGCATGAACAAAAAGAATATCATAGGGGTCTGCGGTCATAACTGTTTTTTAGAATGCCATTGCCCTCATTCTACCTTCAAAGCAAGTTTGGGTTCTTTAATGGAAATCCTGGCCTTTCTGAGTTGACTTAGACTAAGCATACTTATCTTACTCATTTTGAGCCTCATTGAACTCCCATGCTTTGCGAGTCCACTGGAATCTTATTCTTATTAGGAATCATGGCCACTTTATCAAAATGGAGCACCAAGAAATGGTAGACACACACATTGCATATATCTCTTCTGTTTACTCAAGTATTCTATTGTTCCATTGTACTTCACTTACAATATACAAGTTTATAGATAAAATTATGCCAGGCGTGGGGGCTTGCATAATCCCAGCACTCAGGAGGCTGAGGCAGGAGGATTGTGAGCTCCAGGCCCATCTGGGCTCCATAGTAGCTCTAGACAAGCCTGGAATATATAGCAAGATCCTGTCTCAAAACAAAACAAAACAGAAGTAGGTGAAGAGCAGATAAAGTAAGTGCAGAACTCTAACACTAACATTTCTGTGGAAGACACATCTTCAACAGAATCTAAGAAGGAGCAGTCAGACAATATTAAGAAAAATACAGGAGAGGATGGTATTAACATAACCAAAAGAAAGAGCATTTCAAGAAGAAAGAAGTGTCAACATGGTCAAATGCTGCTAAAAGGTCAAGAAGGGAACTAAAAGTTCCATTGGATCTAGAGACAAGGAGGTCATTTGTTGATCTTGGCAACAGCAAATTCAGTGGAGCGATGGAGGCAATTGTGAGAATGCAGTGAGCTAAAGCATGAGTACAAGATCAGCATATGAAGAGAAGTGTAGACAACTTGTTCAAAAAATATAACAAAAAAAGAGAAATGAGAACTAACCTGGCAGATAGGAGGGAGCCCTAAGGCAAGGGGTATTTTAATTTTTATTTAAAGAGGTAGGAGTCAGAAGAGAAGAAGATAGAGAATAAGGACGAGATTATCATCTACATAGTACACAGGCTTTCAGAGGGTAGATTACCTCCACAAACAGGAATAAGGACCTTTGTTTTATTTACTGCTTTGTGTTTAAAACAGTGCATTTGTGGCCAGGCACCGGTGGCTCATGCCTGTAATCCTAGCCTACTCAGGAGACAGAGATTAGGAGAATCATAGTTTGGAGCCAGCCCTAGGGAAACAGTTTGCAAGACCCTATCTCAAAAAAAAAAAAAAAGTCATTTACTTAGCAATGGATAACAAAATAACAGTTTTCTATTAAAAATATAAAATAGTGAATAAAACTTACATCTTTTAAAATAAAAAAAAATTAAAAAAAAAAGTCACAAAAATGGGCTGGTGAAGTGATTCAAGTGCCTGCCTAGCAAGCATGAGGCCCTGAGTTCAAACTCCAGTGCCATCAAAACAAAACAAAACCAGTGCATTTGTTTCATGGGCTACCAAAATGAGGTAGCACAAACTGGGTGGATTAAAACAACAGAAATTTATTGTCTCATAGTTCTGAAGTAGTATTTGTTGAATGAATGAATGTTGTACAGACCACTGGAAAATGAATTTATCTTACACTAGAGGCAGGACACCATTTCACTTGTAACGCTTTGGATCTTAAATGCTCCCCCAGAAGCTCATGCGTTGAAGGTATGGCTCTTAGCTGATGATGCTATTTAGAAGTTGAGGCCTACTTGAAGGAAATAGGTCATTGGGGATATATTAAGACTCTGGCCCCTTCCTCTCCTCTCTGCTTACTCGCCCCCATGAGGTGAACAGTTTCCTCCATCATATGCATCCATCCATGATATATTATGTCATCTTAAATCCAAAGGCAACAGGCCAAGCAAATATGGTCTGAAACAATGAGGGAAAACATATTTTTCCTCATTTTAAGCTGATTTTCTCAGCTACTTTGTCACAGTAATGGAAATCTCACAAACTCTCTTTGGGGAGAGGGGATAAAGAGCAGTGAATACATATAAAGAGTAGTTAAGGAAACTGTGTCATCTGAAGACTTCAAAATTCTCCATGAAGAGGGTGGTAAAATCATCTGCTTAAATGAGGGGAGAGTTGAGATGGGGGAGTGAAGTGAGGAAGTATGGAGGAAGGAATTCTGAGATGGGAAAGAAAATTGACAAGGACTGCCTTGCAGCATTAAGGGCCTGATTGAAGTTGGATATGATGAATTTATGGTGGTATTTGTCAGCCCTGCTGTAGGATTTCTGCAGCAAGGCTCAAAATAATACCAATATATTAATGCAAGGGCAAGACTAACCTGTATTTGTTTCCAATAAATCTTGGAATTATTAGACTGAAGAGAAAGGAAAGCTGAAGGCAAACAGTACGTAGTATAAAATGCAGAGGTTCTTAGCTTTTTGTGGCATGAGCCACTTTGCTAGTCTAGTGAAGCGCATTGAACCCTTCTCAAAAGAGTATGTTTTAAGCCAGGCATGGTAGCACATGCCTGTAAACCCTGTTGAACAGGGAGATCACTTGAGCTCAGGAGTTTAAGACCAGCCTGGACAACACAGTGAGATCTGTCTCAAAAACCTTATTTTTACATGCATAAAATAAAATACATGGGATTGCACATGGAACTACTTACATTAAAATATATCTGTCAAAAATTTTAAGCAAACCAAATGTGTATAATAGTGACAAATTCAATAGCAAAATCTGTGGCAGGCATAAACAGTATCATAATTTCTATGTGGAAATAATTCAGGTTTAGATTGTTTACCTGTGACCTGAGCTCTAAAGTGTATAAAAACAGCTGGTGACAAAGCCTTAGCTATTGGTAGAACTTCTGTGATATATTGTCTATATTAATTAGTGGAGAAAATGCTAAATTTTAGTGTTCGGTGAAAATAAAGATAAGTATTTTCACCTGTCAAACTTCATAGAACTCTTAACTTTTATCCAGGGTTCTTTGAGGTAAGAATGCTGACAGTGGAGGAAGAAAGTGAAAGTCAAAGAACTGATAAGCAGATCATTTGAGCATTGATATGTGAACATTAGAGGTAGATAAACAGAATAGGACAGGTGGTAGCCATTTTTCATCACTTTCACAAACGAGCTGACATGAACAACTTAAAAACAGGAAAGATTTATTTATTTAGGCTCACAATTTCTGAGGTTTTAGTCCATGGTCGCTTGGCTCTGTTTGCTCTGGGCCTGTGTGTGGTAGGGAGCATGGGGTGGAACAGAATGGTTCACTTCATGGCAGACAGGAGGTAGAGAAAGACAGTGAGGACAAGTGGCTGGCTTCCTCCTTCCACTTTTGGTCCATTAGCCCATAGCATATTGGATGGCACTGCCCACATTCAGGACAGGTCTTTCCCCCTCTGTTGCTGTTCCACATACCAATTATCTCTAGAAATCCCCTTACAGACATATCCAGAAGTGTGCTTTACTCATTTTCTAGGCATCTCTCAATCCAATCAGGTTGACAATCAAAATTAACCATCCCAGACAGCAACCTGGTCCTAAACTCTTCAAAATTAGTGTGACACAGTAACCTAGAAAACGATAGCCTCAATAGTATGAACATGGAAAGATTAGAGGGTTTTGTAGCAAGATGAAGTAGTAATTGTCAGGAAGTGGCAGTGTGGACCAGGAAGATACTGATCTTAAGACCACACCTGAGGCAAGTGGAATAAGAAATCTGTAAAAGAAAGCAGTGTCCTCCTGAGTGAACTAGATTTTAATTAGAGCAAAGTGGAAGGAATGTGGGAAAAATGGTTGAGGATATGGGGTAGTTTTTTACCTCTGTAGACTGTGTAGTGGAAAAGATTGGGAGACAGGAAAACTGTTAGAGGTGGCATGGACTAGAATGGCTTCAAATTGATGTGAAAAGAAATTACCAAAGGAGTTAACTTCCAGATGACAATATAAACCCACTATCCAGAGATTACTCCACTACCCAGAGATGACCAGTAAAGCACTAACTATTCAGAATATTTATTGCTATAAAATTTTTCACCATGACAATATTCAAAGAAAATTAAATTTCTAATATTAGGGAATTGATTATGTAGTTACTGAAAATGCACTGAAATGAAATGTTCTCAATTTTACCAATGAGAACAATGGGAAGAATTTTTAATGACAATGAAGATTAAGACTTAGTATTAAATTAAGAAAAATCATGATAATCAGCCATATATAACATAATTCAAATTAAATTAATATTTATATTTCTATGGGAAAATATATAAAAATTTATGATGATAATCTTTAAATAGTAGAATTATGGGTTATTTTAACTTTCCTCATTTTTCCTTCTTATTTTTACATTTTATATCTTTTTTTTGCCATTGCTGGGAACAATATCCAGAACACTACAAATGTTAGGCAACAGCTCTATCACTGAGCTACACTCCTAGCTTTATAGATCTTTTTATAACTTTTTAGATAGGCTAAAAAAAATTAGAGCTTCAGCTAGGCACTGGTGGTTCATGCCTATAATCCCAGCTAATCAGGAGGCAGAGATCAGGAGAATCGAAGTTTGAAGCCAGCCTGGAAAAATAGACTGTGAGACCATATCTTGAAAAAGCTCATCACACACACACAAAAAAAGGACTGGTGGAGTGGCTTGTAGGCCCTGAGTTTGAAGCCCAGTACCACAAAAAAAGAAAAGAAAAAATTACAGCTTTTAGAAAATTAGGTACATTCAAACCCAAAACCCATGCCTAAAATAAAAAATGTACATCTTACTTACTTTGAAGTTTTGTGTTCTCCTTATTATTCTTATTCAAGTTAAAAATGGATTTAACAAAAATCCAGGTATGGTGGCATATGCTTATAGTCCCAGCAACTTGGGAAACAGAGAGAAGGGTTGCTTGAGCTCAGGAGTATATGGCTAGTGTGGGCTATGTATGGATAATTCATCTCTCAGAAAAAATGATAAACAATTTAAATACCAAGAAAATGGTAAACAGAAAACTATATAGAAGACAGTTATTTATATTTGATTTAACCAGATTTTAAGTTTAATAGGTTGTATTTATTTATTCTGTATTAAGAAGAATGTCCAAATAGATTTATGATACTAATATATGAATCATCTATTAATCATAAATCAACAATGAATATTAACATGGTATTTGAGCATGTTATACTCTCCAAGACATGACTATTAAGCAAGATATATTATACTAAAGCAATACTGATACCAATAGTTGATAAAGTGCCTCGTACATATTTGACAAATTGACCTCTTCAAGATGCTACTGAAGCTGAAGCGATAACTCACATAGTTTTATATTCATGTCAATAATTAGCTTTCTAGAGTTTTGCTTGTTAGATTTACCCAAGGAACTCTTTTTGGAAAGACTGATCAGACATCTTGTTGATGCCTGATATCATTACAAAAAATTGTGCTGATATCTTAGGATAGATTCATTTTTTTTTTTTTTTTTTTGCAGTGCAATACTGGGATTTGAAATTAGGGCTTCACATGCTTGCTAGGCAAGTGCTCTACCACTTGGACCACTCTACCAGCCCTTTTTTGTGTTGGGTATTTTCAAGTTTGGGTCTCACAAACTATTTGCCTAGGCTGGCTTTGAGCTGCAATCCTCCTGATCTCTGTCTCCTGAGTAGTTAGGATTACAGGTGTGAGCCACTCGCACCCAACAGGATAGATACAAACTTATTGGAAAAATTATTTAAAGTTTATTTCCTACATACAGTGAATCTCTAAGTAGCAATATGGTATAGACATGATCCCAAAACATCCAATTAGCCACTTATACTCAGGTAAAAGAGAGTAAAAGATGAATTAGCCATGGTAGCTAACTCCTCAACATTCATTCCACTCCTCAATGATAGTACACATTAGTCATGGCAATACCATTCCCCTATTTCTTTCATCATAAGTGTTACCTAATCCTGGTAAATGGCACGTTAGAGATTTCTGGAGATTTCTTCATTCCTGAGATGAAAAGAAAGTAAAAGATAATTTCGTGTTTGCATATGATGTCTGGAACTATTGATGTCTATCTGTGATCATGAGAGAAGTTATCCTGAGGGCAAAATTTTTAGACTGAGGTTGATGGAGTAGAGTTTTTAATATAGTAATTGAGCCATTGAATCAATTTACTTGTATTACCACTGATCTTCCCAAGAGATAAGAAATTTATGTATATTTTAAGATATTATGTTTTCTCTTATTATTTCTTATTATTTTTTTGCTGGGATTGGGGTTTTGCATTCAGGGCTTTGCACTTGCAAAGTAGGCTCTCTACTGCTGGAGCCATGTCTTCCGCCCATTTTGCTTTGGCTGTTTTGGAGATGGGTCATGCAAACTATTTGCTTGGACTGGCCTGGAACTCAGTCCTCCCAATCTTAGCCTCTCAAGCTGATAGAAATACAGGCATGAGCCACCAGTGCCCAGCTAGTTTAAGATATTATGAGATGAGTTTTATGCTGTATTCAGGTAAAGACTTATTAAAATAGAGTGGTGTTGGGCACTGGTGACTCACGCCTGTAATCCTAACTACTTAAGAGGCAGACATCAGGAGGATCACGGTTTGAAGCCAGCTGGAGCAAATAGTTCGCCAGACCCTATCTCGAAAAACCCCATCACAAAAAAGGGCTGGTGGAGTGGCTCAAAGTATAGGCCCTGAGTTCAAATCCCAGTACCATAAATAAAAAAAAATAAAAATAGAGATGACATTTTATTAAAGGTGATGATCGATTGATTGATTGTGTTATGGTTTGTATATAAAATGGCCTTGAAGACTTATGTGTTGAAGGCTTGGTTGTCAGTTGGTGGGGTTTGGGGAATTGAAAGAATTGTGGATATTACTTTATCAGTGAATTCTGGGCTTTACCACAGCCCAGAAACCATATAGCTGGCTGACCATGGACTGAAACAAACATCTGAAACTGTGATCCAAAATAAATGTTTCCTCCTTTAAAACTTTTTTCTTTCTTTCTTTTTTCCCCCAGTGCTGGGGTTTGAACTCAGGGTCTATACCTTGAGCCACTCCACCAGCCCTTTTTTGTGACAGGTTTTTTTGAGGTATGGTCTTGTGAACTATTTGCCTGGGCTGGCTTCAAACTGTGATCCTCCTGATCTCTGCCTTCTGGGTAGCAGATAGGATCACAGGCATGAACTACTGTTGCCTGACCTAAAACTTTTTCTTTCAGGCCTTTTTGTCTCAGAGATAAAAAGTGATTAATGCATGTTGGAGTAAAAATGGTGTGTTTTAGAAGGTTCCATTAAGTTTAGCCACTTGTTTATGAAAACAATTATAAAGGTAGCATCTAATTCCAGATTAGAACTCTTTAAGTTGCCACAAAAGTATATTATGTCCTCTAATTTTTGCAAAATGCAGAAACAGTGAAAATACTCAGTTAATATGATTTTTAAAATATTATGTGACTGTCAAAATATGGTATGCAGAGTTTTAAACAAATGAATTAAGAAAACTAGCATGGGGCTTGGGGCATGGATCAAGAAGTAGAGCACTTGCCTAGGTTGGCAAGACCCTAAGTTCAAGTACCACAAAAAAAAAAAAAAGAAAAGTCAGCAAAATTTGAAAAAGGAGAAGAAAAATACCTATGACTTTAGTTCTTCAATATATTGTTCTTTCAGTTTTTAAAATTATGTTTGCAATTTTCATAACAAGAAGATGGGTATCTATATATAGTACACGCATGCATACACACATATATGCGTTTGATTTAGTAGGTCATGAAGTAATAGCATAGAGCAGAATTGATGACAAAAAGAATATCAGAATATTATCTGTATGTTATTATATGCTGGTGTCCCACATATTACCTGCTGGTCAAATTCTCCACCTGCCTCAAGGGTAGTGAGATATCTGGATGTCATTTCCATTGAGATATATTTTTCCCTACTTACCCAGCATACTTCTAATAGGAAGTCTTTTTTTTTTTTTGGCAGCACTGGGGTTTGAACTCAGGGCCTCAAGCTTGCCAGGCAGGCATTCTACTGCTTGAGTTACTCCACTAGCCCTATTTTTGTGTTGGGTATTTTTGAGATAGGGTCTCAACTTTCATTTTGCCTGGACTAGCCTTGAACTGCCATCCTTCTGATCTCTGCCTCCTGAGCAGCTAGGGTTATAGATGTGAGCCACTGGCACCTGACTTAATAACAAATATCAATAATTTGACAATTTGATGGCAGATCTCAACATATACAAGCTAAATTTGCCTCCCATAGACAAAGTAATTACAATGAGAACAAAAAGAGATTTCAATAGTTATTTATGTAAAGAAGAAGTTGATGACGCTGCTGTGTATTACATCAGAAGAGCTAGTGCACAACAGAGTCATTGATTATAGGATTCAAAAATAATCACACTGTCATAGAACATCTATTAAAAAGTTTAAACAGAGTGTAGGGATTAAAATTGTTCTAATGTGGGCTGAGTGCCACAGGCCTGTAATCCTATCTACTCAGGAGGCAGAGATCAGAAGGATCCAGGTTGGAAGCCAGCCCTGGGTAAGTAGTTTAAGAGACATTATCTCAAAAATACCCATCACACAAAAGGGCTGGTGGACTAACTCAAGTGGTAAGAATGCCTACCTAGCAAGCGTGAGGCTGAGTTCAAACCCCAGTACTACCAAAAAAAAAAAAAAAGAAAGAAATTGTTCTAATGTGGCAATGTGTTTTATGAGTTATGAGAAATGTTGAAAGAAATATTGAAGAACTTTACTTAGCTGTTTCTACATTATTGTGTGTGTGTGTGTGCATGTGTGTGTGTGTGTTGTACAATGCTGGGAATCAAGTGTAGGGCCTTACATATGCTATCAAGTGTTCTACCACTGAGCTATTCCTCCAGCCTGATCTTAAGAATTCTTTTTTTTTGGTTTGTTCATATTCTCATTATGTAATCAGGCTGGTCTAGAACTCACTATGTAATCCAGGCTGGCCTCCAACTCACAGTCTGCCTGCCTCAGCATCACAAGTGCTGGGTTAGCAGGTGTGAACCACCACGCCCAGCTTAATTTTTTTTTAATTGAGGGGTGGGGGCATGGCTTAAGGGGTAAAGCACTTGCCTAGAAAGCACAAGGCCCTGAGTTCAAAGCCCACCACTGCTAATTGACAGGATCTGATGGACTTATTCAAATGTAGTATCTCACATATTGTGCTTAGTTCTATGCATAGAAACAGTCAACTTTATTAGCAATCATTGCTAATGCACAACAAGCTCTATATTAGATATTATGTATTATTTCATACATATAAATTAACACTAAAGCTTATGCTTTGAGTTATATACTCTGAAATTAATAACATAAAGGACATCACTGAGAACACTACACTTGTGAAGACATGATGTATCAATACGGACAGGTGGACTAAGTATAGGGCAACAGGAAACCAGACTGTTATTCTATTACCTTGAAAGCAGCAAAAGCAATTGTGAGGAAACAATGTGTCTTTTTCTAGAAATGAAATCAATGGTTTAAATAGAAAATCGCAGATTGGAAACAAGTTTTACTGTGAAAAATTTTAATGTATAATATTAGAGAAAGAACATAATAAACTTTCATGAACCCATTGTCCAGCTTCCCTAATTATCAATTTAAGGCTAATTTTATACTCTTCAACCACTTCCTCAGATTTCTGTATTAATTTGAAGCAAATCTCAGACATCAAATCATTTCATCTATAAATAATTTAGTATGTAGGTCTAAATGATATAGAATCTTTAGTAACAACAAAACAGTTACAATACCATTATTATACCTAACAAAAGTCCCAATTATTCCCCCATTATCACATAGACTATCACCAGTATTCAAATGTCTATTTCACAAATGCCATAATTTCTTACAAAATTAAATCAGAATCCAAATGAGATAAAGCATTGAAAATGTAGATATGTCTTTCTAATCTTTCAATTTATAAGTTACCCATTAATGTCTTTTTTTTTCTTGCAATGTATATATTAAAGAAATCATTTACGGGGCTGGAGGCAAGGCTCAAGTGGTAGAATGCCTCCCTAGCAAGTGGGAAGCCCTAAGTTCTAACCCCAATATGACCAAAATAAGCAAACAAATGATACACCATTGGTTCTATAGAGTTTTCCATGATTTGAATTCTGCTGATTGAATTTCTCTGTCATCTGTACATTCATTGTTATTTCTGGATGCTTTATCAAATTTACATTCAAGTTTTTTTTGGGCAAGAGTACTTTGTAGGTAGTGTTAATAATTCTTCTATCAGGAGTACATAATGTTTGGTTGCTTCTCTCTCCTTTTTATTTGATGTTAGCAGATCAGTGTTTACATACATTAATTCATTAGATGTTGCAAAGTGGTGATATTCTGATATCAATCTTTTCCAATTGTTTACCTGAATAAATCAAGAAAAAGAAAACTTTTCTCAACTTTCACTTGATGATAATTACATTAGCATAGTTAGTTTTGAAAAGTCCTATATGTAGTTTTGAAATTGATGAGTTATTTGCTAGTTTCCTCTGATAGAATCAAATTCATTTTTTAAACTATTATGAATTCATGTTAGAATTTTGTGTTAGTTGACTTTCTTGTTGTGACAAAATACCTGATGAAACAACTTAAGGGAGAAAAGATTTCTTTTGGTTCATGGTCAGAGGTTTTAGCCCATCATGATGGAAGGACGTGGTGAAACAAATTTCCTCACCTTGTGGCAGCCAGGAAGCAGAGAGGCAGAAGGTCTGCAACTCAAGGGCTTTCTCCTTTCTCCACTTTTATTCTACCTGTGCCTCCAACCTATTGGGATGTACTGCCTAAATTCAGGGCAGGTCTTTCCCCATTATTTAATCCTCTCTAGAAATGCCCTCACTGACCCATCCAGTGTGTTTTGCTAAACTCTTAGGTACTTTGCAATCCAGTTAAATTGACAATCAAGATAACTATCACAGGTCCACCCCTTGTCAATTGGATACCCAAATACATTTCCTTAAATCATAACATTCCACCTTATGGCCCCCAAAAGGCTTGTGTCCATTTCATAATGCAAAATGCATTTAGTTTATCTTCAAGAGTCCCCCAAAGTTTTAAGAATTCCAAAATTGTTCAAAAATTTAAGTACAGGATTAGAGGCATGACTCAAATAGTAGAATGCCTGCCTAGAAAGTACAGGGCCCTGAGTCCAAACCCCAGGATACTGCCAAAAAAACAAGCAAAAAAAACCAGTTAAGTCCAAAGTTTTTTCTGAGACATTTGACACAGCTGTGAACTCTTGAAACAACAATAATAAAGGAAGTTACACATTCCCAACATACAATGACACAGAGTAAACATTCCCATTCCAAAAGAGAGGAATTAGGGCATAGAAAGGAGGGATGGGAACAAAGCAATACTGAAACCCATATGGGCAAATATTAAATATTTCAGCTGTATGTCCAGCATCTAGGACACATGGTGCATGATATGAGCTCTGAAGGGCTGGGAAGTCCTACCCCTATGGCCTTACCATCTGCAGCTCACATGGCCTCTCTTTGGCAGACACTCCATTTCCTTGTCTTCTATAACTTTCTGTGGTCTCCACTATGTCTTCAGCTTCACTCTCACAGTTTCACACACCATCCTCTCAGGGGTCTTCCTATGAAGTCTGGGTGGAAGCCTCTATGAAAAGCAAAATGTCTGTGCTCTCAGGCTTTCTTCTTTATTCCTTCTAGGAACCCAGCCTATATGGGCTGTACTACACACATTCAGGGTGAGTACTCCCCCTCTGTTAATACTCTCTGGAAATGCCTTCATACAGAGGTGTGTTTTGCTAATCTCTTAGGCACTTCTCAATCTAATCAGGTTGACAATCAAGATTAACCATCACAAACACATGTATGTATTTCATTCTATTATAGTTATTATCCTTAATAATAGTCAAATTCCAATTTTTAGACAATAGAAGACTCTCCAAGCTAGTTCCTGAGTTATTTTAATGCAATCCTAGCAGTTTTGCTCTCTTGGACTCTACTATACAGCAAGATGCACCAAGCTCATCTTATACATTCCTTGACTCAGATTGGTAATAAATCAGTCATTTCTCCAATGAACCCTGGTTCATTCATATAGTAAGTGGTATTTAGGGATTCATAGATTTGATGTCAATGAATCATACTTGGAGTTTTTGTGGGTTTTTTTTCAGTGTTTCCCATTACACTCAAATTCTTTCAATGAAAGTAAAATACTTTCAATGATCCATAAGGCCCTATATGATCTTCATGTCCTGTTTCCTCTTTCCTTACCACATACCTGCTTTATGTAGGCCACTGTCACAGAAATGTCCCTTTCTCCAAAACATGAATACTAAATCTTTGCTTTTTTTTTTCTTTGCAGGCTCGGGTTTGAACTCAGAGCCTCACACTTGCTAGGCAGGTGCTCTATCACATGAGCCATTCTGCTAGCCCTGTTTTGTGTTGGGTATTTTCAAATAGTCTCATAAACTATTTTCCCAGACTGGTTTTTAACTGTAATCCTCCAGATCTCTGCCTCCCTAGTAGACAGGAACCACCAACACCCAGCCAACTTTGCTTAATCTCACTTTCTCATGGAAGCCTATTCCATCAATCCCATTTAAAATTGCAATAGTAGTGTGGGGGTGTAGCTCAATAGTAAAGCATGTGTTAGCATGTATGAGACTCTTTGAGCTCAACTCCCAGTACTCCCCAAAAAGTTGCGATGGCAATTACCTCCCAATTTCACCTCTATTTTCATATCTCTTATTTTCTAACATACTTTATTCATTAGGTAGTTTCTTTCTCCTCCTAAAACGTAAGCTTCACAAGGATAGTGATTCTTGTCTGTTTGGTTCACTGATGTTCTTTAGTGTCTGGGAAAATACATACACATGGTAGCCGTTCAGTACATTCATTTGTTCATTAAATGAAAGCCAAGGTTAGTCTTATGGCTTTTAATATATCATCCATATGCCAATGACTTTGAATTTTATTTTCCAGCTCAGACCCCTCCACTGAAGTCCACACTTCTATATTTAACTGCTTACTCAAAATCTCAGTTTGGATATCATATGTCATCTCACATTCAAAATCAAGCCCTTACAAGAGGACATGTTTGGAAGTGATGGATATAGTCATTATCTTTATTATATAATAACTTCATGGACATATATCTATGGAAAAGTTATAAAACTGTACACTTTAAAAATGTATAAAGCTGGTGGAGTGGCTTAAGTGATAGAGTGGCTGTCTAGCAAGCTTGAGGGCCTGAGATCAAACCCCAGTATCACAAAAAAATGTACAATTTAAGGTACATCAATTATATTTAATACAGTTAGAGTGGCAAAGACAAGTCAAAACTTTTCTGATTTCACTTAAGTAATGTATAATATTTATAAATGTTATTTTTAAAAATGCATTTTTGGGCTGGGCACTGGTGGTTCGTGCCTGTAACCGTAGCTACTTGAGAGGCTGAGATCAGGAGGATTGTGGTTTGAGGGTGCCTAGGCATATACTTCATGAAACCCCATCTCCAAAATAACTATAGCAAAATGGACTGGAGGTGCTGCTCAGGCAGTAGAGTGCCTACCTTGCAAGTACAAACCCTGAATTTAAACTCCAGTATTTATTTATTTATCTATCTATCTAATGATGATTTTTAATTGATATCTACTAATTGTACATATTTATGGGGGTATAGTGTGCAGTGTATAATGATCAGATGAAGGTCATTGATATATCTATCACCTCAGACATTTATTATTTGTGTTGGGAACATTCAAAATCTATTAGCTATTCTGATATAATCAATTAATTATTGTCAACCACAGTTATCTTACTGTACTATAGAGCATATAAGTTATTTCTCCTATCTAACAACAACCCTGCAACTATTAATTAACTACTCCTCATACCCCCTTCTCTACATCCTTCCAAGGCTTTGGTAACCACAGTTCTGTTGCATACTTCCATGAGAAACACTTTTTAGCTTCCACATACAAGTGAGATATAGTGTTACCTATCTCTGCTTGGCTCATTTCACTTAACATTCTGATCACATTGTAACAAGTGACAGGATTTCCATTCATCTTATGGCTGAATAGTATTCCATTCCATGTATATACATCTTCATTATGCGTTCATCTATTGAGGCTGGAATTCATCTAAGGCTTGAAACCATACCTTGGGCTATTGTGAATAATGCTGCAGTAAATAAACAGGTGCTCATGTCTCTTTGATTTGCTAATTTTATTTCCTGTGGATGTATACCCAGTAGTGGGAATTGGTGAATCTTATAGTAGTTTCAATGTTTTTGAGGAACCACCAACATACTGCCACCAAACTGCCATACTATTTCCACAATAGCTGCAATAGATCTATCATCTATCTATCTATCTATCTATCTATCTATCTATCTATCTATCTATCTATCTATCTATCTATCTTTCTATCTACCATCATCATCTATCTATATGGTGTGTGTGTGTGTGTGGTGCTGGGGTTTGATCTCAGGGCTTTGCACTTGCTAGGCATGGACTCTACCACTTGAACCATACCTAGTCATAATGGCTGTACTAATATACATTCTCATCAACAGTGTCTGAGTGTTCCCTTTTTTCCCCCATCCTTGTCAACATTTGTTATTTTTTGTATTTTTGGTAATAGCTATTCTAACTTTGGTGAGATAAGCTCTTTGTTTTGATTTCCATTTGCAATTAATGAGGAACTTTTTTTTTACGTACTTGGGAGCTGTCTGTATATTGTCATTGGAAAAATGTTTATTTGGCTCAGTTGTCCATTTTAGTATGTTTTGGTAACACACATTAATGGGTTTCCCTGTGACATTTCCATACATGTTTATATTGTGCATTGGTCATGTCTACATTTCTACCCTCTCTCCCTCATTTGCTCTTCTTCCTCTCCTCCCTCCTTCATTTCTTTGCAATACTTGGGGTTGAGCTCAGGGCCTCTCATTTGCCCATTTTAAAAATTGGATTTTTTTGCGGGGGTGTTTGCTTTTGGTTTTTTGCTATTGTTTATTGTTATATATGTTGTTTATATGTTTACATATTTTGAGTTTCTTATATATTCTAGATATTAATGCCTTGTCAGATGCATGTTACAAATATTTTCTCCCATTTTGTAGGTTGTCTCTTTGTGCATGTGTGTCCTCTTTGATTTCTTTCACAAAGGTTTCACAGTTTACGTTGTAAAAATCTTTTACCGATCTGGTTAAATTTATTCCTACTTATTTTATAACTGTTGTGAATAGGATAAATTTCTTCATTTCTATTTCGGATAATTCACTGTTGTTATAGAGAAACACCATGATTTTTATATATCAAGTTTGCATCTTCAACTTTTCTAAATTCACTTATTAGTTCTAACAAGCTTTGGGTGAACTCTGTGGTTTTCTATGTATAGGATCATGTCGTCTGCAAATTCTGACAGTTTGACTTCCTCCTTTCCAATTTAGAAGCCCTTTATTTTATTTTTCTTTTAGGACTTCCAATACTATATTGAATTAAAGTGGTGAAAATGGATACCTGTCTTGTTGCAGATATTAGCGCTAAGGCTCAGACTTTCCCCATTCAATGTGTTAGCTATTTGCTTCTTGTATATGGCCTTTATTATGTTGATAAGGTTCATAACTTCAATATACAAGATGTTCAGAGTTTTTACCATGAAGGCATGTTGACATCAAATACATTTTTTTTGTTTGTGATGGGTATTGTCCAGATAGCGTTTTGTGAACTATTTGCCCTGGCTGTCTCTGAACCACTATCCTCCTGATCTCTTCCTCTTGAGTAGCTAGGATTACAGTCATGAGCCACCAGTGCTAGACTATCACATACATTTTCTTTTTTTTGAGCTCAGGGCTTCGTGCTTGCAAAGCACTACTGGTTGAACACATTCAGTCCATTTTGCTCTGGTTATTTAATTAATTTATTTTTGTGGGACTGGGATTTGAACTCAGGGCTTTGTGCTTGCAAAGCAGGCATTATACCATGTAAGCCACACCTTTATCCCATTTTGCTGTGGTTATTTTGGAGATGGGGTGTCTCAAACTATTTGCCCAGGCTGGCCTAGAATTGTGATCCTCCATCTCAGCCTCCTAAGGGCTAGGATTGTAGGCATGAGCCACTGGCACCTGAGTCAAATGCATTTTCTAGTCTTCTCTTTTTCTTATTGTAGTTAAGGTTTGTCAGCTTTATCTTTTTGAAGAATCAGTTGCTCATTTTATTGGTCTTCGCATTTTTTTATAGATCTCTATTTGTGCTCTGATATTTGTATCTTTCCTTCTGTGAATTTTTAGTTTGGTTTGTCCTTGTTTTTCTAGTTCCATGAGATGCAATAGGTCATTCATTGGAGATCTTTCTGCTTTTTGTTTTGTTTTGGTACTTGGGATTGAACCGAGGACCTTGCATATGCTAAGCCTACACTCTACCACTGAGCTACACTCCCAACTCCTCTGCTTTTTTTGATGTACATCTTGATGACTATAACTTCCCTTTCTGCTGCTTTTGCTGTATCCCATGGGTTTTGATTTATTGTGACTCTATTTTCATTTATCTGAAGAAATGTTTTAATTTTCCTCTTTACTTAATCTTTGATTCATTCTTTATAAGAATAACTTGTTTAATTATCACACATTTGTATACATATTAAAGTACAAAGTTTCACAGGAACTGGTTTAAGTACTTTATTAAAGAATCATAGAGGCTGTGGATTCCATAGTGACTAAAATGTAACATTTTATTTCAGGAAAGTGAGAATTAAGACAATGAGCCTGCACAGAGTATTCATAAAAAGCTGAAGGTGTCCAAGTTGAGACATGGATTTGAGGGAGTCAGTCACCTAAATGTGTGATTTTTTCAAGTCAGGAGTGGGGATCCTTTTTTGAGTGGGACTGTGGTTTGAACTCAGGGCGTCACACTTGGAAAGCAAGCACTCACAAAGCAGGCACCCTATCCCTTGAGCCACACCACCAGCTCACTTTGCTGTGGTTATTTTGGAGATGAGGTTTGTGAACTATTTGCCTGGGATTAACCTCAAACCATGACCTTCCTAATCTCAGCCTCCCAAGTAACTAGGATTGTAGGCATGAGTCACTGGCGCCCATCTAGGAGTGGGGACTCTTAATACAGAGTCTGTAAGGCTTGCTGAACTCTAGAAAAGGATGGTTTGGCATAATGGATTACATATGTAATAGAGTATCTTGGTACTACCAAATATAAGAGAAGCTATGGAGCCTTGGGCAAGTAAAATTTGAAAATCTAAAATGAACCTCCAGCCAGGTATGGTGATATGTACATGTAGTCCCAGCCACTCAGGGTGCTGAGTCAGGAAGATCACTTGAGCTCAGTTCAGGGTCTCACTGGACAACAGTGAGGTCCTGTCTCTTTAAAAAATAAACAAAAATGCACCCTCACAAGTGAGGATTCAATGTTACAGTGTATGTGAAATGTAGTGAAAATAGTATTTGACTTCACACCCTTGATTTCCTGATCCCCCTTATCTTTCTGCTTGAAACTTTGTCTATAAATTGTTATTGTCTTTCTCCCCCTACTAGAATTTAAGTTTAAAATTAGAAATCTTAGAATTTAAGGCCAAAGATCTGTTTCATTCATTGACATATCTAAGGTATCTAGAATAGGGCCAGACACTTCACCAGTTAATGTTTTATAGTAAATGATAAAAAGATTGAATTGTTAAGATTTCACACAAAAGAGCCATTACCCTTTTATCAAAGCTGGCAAAGACTTAAAAAACAGGCAACGTTGTGAAATAGTTTGCTTTGGAGCCCTCTGACCTCTTTTTGCAGTTCTGTTTTTATTGCCTTGCCTCCCAATGGATTTTTTTTTTTTGAGATAGGGTCTCCCTATGTAGCCCAGGCTGTTGATCCTTCTACCTTAGCCTCCCGAATTCTAAGATTACAAGCATGCTCCACCCCACTTGGCCCAGTGGATCTTTTTAACATATCACATCTACTTAGTTGACATAATCCAAATTAGTGCTGTGCATTCTCTTTACACATTACACAGTACTAGTCTCTGCCAAGGAGGCCAGAGATAAACACTTACTCTATTCACTTTATGTCAATAGTAATTCAGGGTGCCAAGAAAAATCAAGGGCAAGCTATATAGAGATATAAAACACAAGAGAAATATTTTCTATTGCACAGGATTAAACAAGTTGATTTATGACCAACTCAAATGTAGAGAAGAATCTGTGGGTGACAAATTTGGGTACCAGAAGGATGGATAGCTGTTGAACAAGTAATGTGGAGAGAAGCCTGAATGTTAAGTACACTTACTGAAGTTTATGAGCAAGGAAGTTTGAGTTTTTATAAAAGGTTACACCTTTAATCATTTTACCTCTCTAAAACCTGACATTAATGTATCTTTCATTGACTGTGGAAGACTTATATTTGAATAAAAATGAGATTCATGTCCCAAAAGGTATAATTTAATTGAACAAAATTTGAAAGCTCAACATTTTATATTATAAACAATTTCCACTAAACGTACTAATTCAAACTGTTTAATACACACCTCAATGGCATTTTTCAATTAAGCATGAGAGGATGTTAGCCTCTACTGGCTTTCTAATTTACAAATATTTACTGGGTAATACCTTTTGTTACTAAAATGGTTAATATTAATTAAGATCAGGAACCTTAAGTTGTTAGCTTAATAAGGAGTTTTGTCCTTCAAAACATATTGACAACTTAAAAGAGAGAACACACTAGAGAATCAAAAGCCTTAAAGACTTAAAGGGTCTTCAATGAAGAAATGGGCAAAGGAACTGAATGGATATTTTTCAAAGGAGCAAGTACAAATGGCCAAAAAATACAAGAAATGCTCAACATCCCTGACCATGAAGAAAATGCAAATCAAAACCACATTAAAATTCTACCTTAGACTAGAGATGTGGTTCAAGTGGTAGCGCACCTGCTTTACAAATGTGAAGGCCCTTAGTTCAGTTCCACCCCCTCCCCCAGTCAAGAGCTTACCTAGTACTGTTGGTGGTTGAGGGGGGAAAAGATTACTGGCCAGGTGCCAGTAGCTTGTGGGTATAATCCTAGTTACTCCTAGCTACTCGGAAGGCAGATATCAGGGGAACCAGGGTTCAAGGCTAGCCTGGGCAAATAGTTCTGGAGAACCTATCTTAAAAATATCCAACACACACACACACACACACACACACACACACACACACACACACACACACACGACAGACTGGTGGAATGGCTTAAGAGGTAGAGCACCTGCTTTGTAAGCTCGAGACCCTGAGTTCAAACCACAGCACCACCAACAAAAAAGATCCCACCTGACTCCTGTTAGAATGACTTATCATGAACACAAACAAATGTTGGTGAGGATACAGGGGAAAAAGGAATCCTCATACACTTTCACTGTTGGTGGGAATGTAAATTAGTACAACCACTATGGAAAATAGTGTGGAGGCACCTCAAAAAACTAAAAATAGAATTGCCATATGATCCAGCAATTCTACTCCAAGGGATACACCCAAAAGAATGTTAAGTCAGGTTACAATAACCACTTTGGAAAACAATAGATCTGCCATATGATCCATCAATACTACTTCTAGGGACATATCTGAAGGAATGCAACTCAAATTACTACAAAAGCACCTGCACACCCTTGTTTTATCACAACACTATTTATAATAGCCAAGATATGGGAACAGTCAAGATGCCCCACAATTGACGAATGGATCAAGAAAATGTGGTTATTTATACATAATAGAATTTTATTCAGCCACAAAGAAGAATGAAATTTTGTCATTCACAAGTAAATGGATGGAACTGGAGAACATCATCTTAGAAGGTCAAAATTCGCATGTTCTCCCTCATATGTGGATTATAGACCTAAAACAAATGCAGTAATATTATTGGACCTGGGTCATACACTAAGGGGAGAACACCTAAAATTTGAATGTGGATGATGTGCTCCCTGTAGAAGAGCGAATAAAGTAATCTTAAACTGGCAGAGGCCACTATGGGAAGGGGACTAGGAAGTAGTGAAGAGGTCAGGTAGAGATGAACCAATGTGGGATGCAATATACAAGTGCATAAAAGCAACACTAGGAACCTCTCTGTACAGCTATCTTTATCTCAAACTAGCAAAAATGATGTCTTTCTTATCTCCTATGTTTTCTCTTCAACAAAATCGGAGAACAAGAGGGTAGAACAGGTTCTGCCTGAAAGTAGGGGTACGGGTAGGGGGGACATGGCACAAGCAACGTATACATAAGTAAATGTAAAAATGAAAAAAGAAAAAAAAAGACATTTGTACACTCATGTTTATTGCAGCATTATTCGTAATAGCCAAGCTATGGAAATAGCCAAGATGCCCCACTACTGATGGACTAAGAAAATGATGTATGTACATATATATGTATGTATATATATATATATATATATTAGAATATTATTCAGCCATAAAGAATGAAATTTTGTTACTCACAGGTAAATGGATGAAACTGGAGATCATGTTAAAGTGAAGTAAGCTAGGTTCAGACAAAGGTCGCATGTTTTCTATGTGGAAGATAGATCTGAATACAAATACAAGCATTATTATATGCATATGTATACATATATGTGCATACAAACATGTTTCCAAAAGGGGTACTGTTAAGATTAAGGGAAGAGGAAAAGAATGATACTGAATACTATATATCACATCTGTGTACGAACAAGACACAACGAAATGCACTGAAAGCTGTTGAACAATACAAAGTAAGGTGAAAAGGATAAGGAAGTTATAGAGGCTGTTTGATTGATTAAAAATGCAATGTATTTACAGACAAAATACCAAGACAGAAACCCACTGAACAATGAAGTACAGGAATGTAAAACAGGTCATGTTAAGAGGAGAGTAATAGTGGGAGAGGAGGGTAAATGAAGAGAGTAAAGGAGGGTGAATATGGGTGAGATACTTTCTATACATGTATGAGTGTGGGGGTATGGAAAGAATAAGGGACAGGATGAACCAAACCAGGGTGCATATATGGAAATGTGACAAAACCCCCATGTATAACTATCATATACTAATGAACTTTTTAAGACCTTATGGATCTTGGCTATAAAAGACTCAGATATGCTTGCTTCAGAGTAGTTTTAAAAGTTGAAAGTAGAATTTACACATCTGCCAATGTCAGGTTTCCAGATTATCTGAAAATATAGTAGGCTCAAATATACCATTCAATGCCTTCTAAAATTAGTTCTTTTGCTAGAAACTCAATATGCACTGCACTTGACTTCCTAGTCAAGTGTGTTCTGATTAACACACCTCATAAACTTAGTTACTTGCTAAGAGCTTGGCTGTTTACATGGCTTTTCCACCCATTTGCTAGGATTAGAATTTTTACTAGAGTTTACTAGGATGGCCTGCTTATCTTTTGCCAGTCCTTCCTGCCTGGAAGTTAGACCCTCTCCACCATCTTTCCTCCCAAAAGATTGGTTCTGGATCCAAATAGTACACATTGTTACATTTAATGCTGTCTTAATACAGCCAATACTTTTGATCTTGCCTCACCCTATCTGTTCATATTTGAATATGTGCAGAGACCAGGTGAAGTCCAAGTTTATTATGAAGTTTCAGAAATTATACAGGGCACCTTGGGAGGTGGATGATGGTATTTTCCTTATGTGGTGTTGGGGATAGAACACAGAACCCCCTGCTTGCCAGTCAAGACCTCTACCTCCAGCCAAGGGCACCTGAGAACTGGAATCTTTGGTCCTGACTGCTCCTTTCCTTGACACTAATCCACAGCTGAGATCCCAGAATGGAGACTGGGAAATAACTAATCTCAGAACCCTGGTCCTAAACTGATGGGACTACTGGGAGGTGGTGGAAACTTTAGGAGGTGGGGCCTAGCTTGGAGTAGGTCATTGGTGGCATGCCAAAATATTGGGACCCTGGCACCTTTTCAACTTTTGGCTTGCATGAGGTAAACAGCATTGCTCCACCACATACTCTGCATCATGATGTGCTGCCTTGCCACAGGCCCATAGTAATGGTCAACCTCTGAAAACATTAGCTAAAACAAACCCTGTCAATGACAGAAAGCTGAACCTGAACATAAATCTTAAATCAGGTGTAAAACAGTATCTTTTTGAGAACTTTTAAAAAACTTACTATTCTAAGGATATTTCAATGTGAGACAAAATGTCCACACCAACATAATGAAGGATAAAAAAATGATCTCAATAGGTACAGAAAAAAAATTGGTAAAAGTAAACATTTCCCCCAAATAGATCAATCTATTTATAGATGACATTTTGTACATACAAAAACCCAAGACGTCACAAAACACAAATTACCATTAGAGCTAACAAATTTATTAAGGTCACAAAAAAAAAAAGAGTCAGTGGGTTGGAGTAGCTCAGTGGTACATCAACTGCAGGGCATACCCAAGGCCCTGGGTTTGATACCCAGCACAGCAAAAATGTAAAATAGTTTTTTTACTGAACACAGGGGATTGTACGTGTGCCCTACCAGTGAGCTACACAGCCTTCAATAGCTTTTTTATGCACCAATAAAAGAACTGCTAAGAGCACAATCCCTTTCACAACAGTTTTAACTAGGTATATTTAACCAAGGAAGTATTCGTCCAATGAAACCTATGAAATCTTGCTGAAATAAGCTTAAGAGGGCACACACAAAGGCATTCTGTGTTCATGGACTAGATCAATAGTTACAATAAAAATATTTTTCAACTGGCATATTTTTATTTCATTGCTTTTACATTTACTCATGTGTATACATTATTTGGGACCCCACCCCAGTCAGAATAGGTTAGACTTGAAACTACTAGAATAAGGGGAAACACTTCAGGCCACTGGGACAGGCAAGCATTTTTTTTTGGGTAGAACTCCAAAAGCATAGTAACAAGAGCAAAAAAGCCAAAACATCAAACTTAAAAGGCTTCTGCACAATGGAACATGAGGTGAAATAACAGCTGTTGGTGTTATTTGGAGGTTAAGTAGGACCAAAAGTTTTAAGGCTATCCTGGGCAATTTCATGAGACTGTCAAAAATGGCTGAGAATGGATTTTCACACATAAAGCTACAGAATAGAAGATACTTGCAAACTATAAGGAAATAATATCCAGATTCTATAGGGAACTCAAGCACTAGCAAAACCCCTTATTCAAATTTAGAAAAATAGGCAATTGAAAGCTGGCAGATTAGCCCAAATGGTAAGAGCACATGCCTGGTAAGCATGAAGGTGAGTTCAGACTCCAGGGCCACCAATAAATGCAAACAAAGACACAAGTAATGTATGATATATTTCATGTATGGAAATGCCACAGGAAACCCAATAATTTATGTAACCATAAATGTTACCAAATGAGCTAAAACATTTAAGGCAGACAGTCCCTGCCTATTTTTTTTGCAGCACTACTATATCCAAAGTACAGACAGGCACAAAAGTTTTCCTTACAGAATTGTTAGTTTTGTAGAGTAGGATTGAGTGTAGGAAGAGGGAAGACTGAATAGGTAGAAAGTAAATCCCTCCAGTTTCACATGGCTGCAATAAACCTTTGAAGAGCTGATTTCTACAAAATCATCTCAACTATTTGCGTTAGTTTCTGTGGGCCCCAAACCAAACTATATTCTAGAGCAACGTGCACACAAAAAATGGCAAACAAAAGTCAACTATTTTAACAGTGACAGGTAACTTTGGGCCTGGCAACTAGAAAATGACCACATATGAATGGGACCCAACCATCTAAGTTACCTAAGATGCTATTCTGGTTCACAAGACTAATCCAAACTCACAATTTCCTCAGGCACTTACCTTCTCTAATCACCCTCATTCCTGACTGTGATGTCTCATTTTCAGTACCCCATTTCTCAGTGTATGCCATGGGATCCACAAAAATGTTACCAAAAACTCTTCCACAATCAGTATAAACTTTCAGTTTTAATTACAAGTCATATTGAACCTTTATTCAGGACAATTTGACAAGGCTTTATAAGCTGAAGTCCATGAACTTTTCATTAAAAATATCCCATGCTCTCATGCTGCACTTTTCAATTAAAAAAAAAATTAATCATGTTTTCTTTGTCTTGGTGGTTTATCTTATCACCAACTTTTCATGCCACAGAAAACTGGCCCTGGGGGGGAAAAAAAAAGAGTTATAAAACTAGCAACATTTAAATTACTTAATGCCACTTAAAAAGTTGTCCTTACAATGGTCTATCTCAGAAGCCAGATCCGTAAGTTAAGTTTTTTCAACAGAAATTCAGATTCGGGATAGGATCATCATAGACTAGACCAAGGACACAACATTCATCAAGTAAACAACCTTAACTTACAGAAGTTGGTCCATCCTAGGAATTTTACAGCTAACTGGCCTCTTAGGACAACAATTCTCACTGTTGGCAGAAAAATATCAGAGTTATGAAAATCCATGCAGTGTAAATGAATGAATCATACAAATAATGGTCTTATCTCAGAAGCCGAATCCGTACATGCTTTTCTTCAGGTAATCAGCTTCGGGATAGATTACATCATTAACCAGACCCGTCATGCCTTATACATACACACATAGGACACTTATTTATTGTTAAATAAATAACTTACTCCAATATTAAGTGGCTCAGTGACACCTATAACTTCATTACTCATCAACGTCCAGGAAGCTGTTTATCGACAAAAAAAAAAAAAAAACCAAAAACCACTTCAGTCTACACACAGGTTGACAGTATGTTCAGTTACTCAGAAAAATACTAGGTTCAATACACACCTGTTAAGACTGTCAGGTTTTAATCAAGTTATTCCCCATTAAATATCTCAGATGTTTTGAGGTTTTCTCACGCATCTGATGAAAAGGAGGAAATTTCAAATGGGTGTACCGTTTTCTATTGCTTTACATCAACAGGTTCAGTCAGTTTGAAAACTTAACCTCAGAAGTCCTTACCGTGGCATCCTCGCGTAACTGCTCTGATTCATCACAGAAAGACAGCGCCATTGTTCCTGCGGGAGAGCTTGTTTCAGATCAAACAGCCTCACAGAACGTCACGTGGTTTTTTAAGTCCTAATCGCCTCCCTCTCATTAATCCAAACTGCACACAATGCCGCCAGAGAACAAACAAGCCCCAGTTCCATTCTAATCAGGCGACGGGAGGAAGACGCTTGTATAGCAAATATCCCCTTAATCCACAGGTCCTCCAGCAGCAGTCTTCCCGCCGCCGCTTAGGCTCAGAGCAGCCGGCTGGCGGAGGCCTGCAACCCTGCTGCGCGCGGCGGCGATGGAGACCAGCAGTGTTCTCACTCCTAAATTCCCAGCCAGGGGCCACTGACCACAGCTCAAGAACACGTGGCGATCTAACTGCGCGTTCCCCACGAGCAAGCTCAACAGTTAGCACTGAAACCTCCAAAGTCGTTCCAAAGTACTAAAGGGCCCAATTTGACCACGAGCCACCATCCTTCCCTTGGTTACTCGTCCGCGACGCCCACTCACCTGCCAACACAGCTGAGCTCCGAGGTCCCGACGTAAAAGAACGAACAGAGCAGCCTGCAGCTCCCTATATAGCTTCTCCCGAGTCAGACCGAGGCCGTCCCTCCCTCTCGCTCCTATTGGACGGGGGAGAAGGAGGCGTGTCCATTAACTGGTGCGAACGCTCGGGAGCGCGCGCGGCGGCTCTCTTCTGTTGGGATGTTCCGTGGCGTGGTGCGCGCGCCGCCCGCCCCCTTGTCCCGGACGCGCTCTCGCTCACCGGCTCTCCGCTGTCCATCGCTTTGCTGTCTAGCGGGCCGCTCTGCCCTAGGTGGCGCGGAAGTGGCGCCAGAATTCAAACTAACAGCCGTGGTTGGAGGAGAGGCCACACGCCTGCCCCGAGCCAAGTCCGCCAAGACACTGGAGCCGGGAGTGGACTTGAGTTTCAGCGGCAGGGTGGCCTCAGTGTAGGGCTGAGTGGAGAAGCTCGGCTGGCTGGGTGGCGCCGCGCTGGAGTTGGCACCCAGCGGCCGCTGCCGAAGGAACTGGCAGGCAGTGGCTGTCGCTCTCCCGAAAAGGGAAATTGGCGGGCAGAACAGCTCGGGTGAAAAAACCGGATGCCCCACGTTTATCCTTCGGTACGCGGCCGGGGCGCCCCGCCGCTCGGCACGCGACCCAGGCGCTAGCACGGGCGCCTGGCGCGAAGGGCCCAGTCCACCGCGCGCCCTGTGCCAGGCTCTGCGGTTCCCTGTGACAGCTCTTAGAACTTGCTTGGCCTTCCTGAGATGGCAAACCTGACGGGTTATGCACTCTATTTCACAGAGGAGGAAAAAAATAGGCCTAAAGCAGCTAACGCTCACATGCATTGCTGTTTTTATTTGTACTAAGTTACACTAAATGCAGGAGAAAGGTTAATTTAAAAAGTATCCCTGAATACGTCATCCAAACTATTAAAATTCAAAAGCAATGCCTTCAACAATTAGCCTGTATGAGTGGATATATGTATGCACATGAACATTTTAGTATTTGAAAATTCAGGTCTTTACTTCTTAGCACTTCTTACTAAAGTGGTTCATGTGTGCTTTTGTTTATGGTCTGTTTCCTCTATTGAGTTGTGGGAGGAGCACATCTGGTTTTGTGCACTGCTGTTTATTTCTCTGGCTTAGTACAGTGCCTTAGGGTGAAGTAGGTTATCAGTAATTATTGGTTAAATAAATAGTACGTTCAGTGGTTTTGAGAAAATTAGAATGAAGATCAAATTCCAGATTAAAAGGCAATAGTGAAAAGCTAAATATTCCCACCAGGAATCCAAATGATAAAGTATCCACTTGGCTGAGGTTTTATGTCGTTTTTTCTTTTCATTGGTAATAAACAGTGTAAATTTGCATATTGCTCATAGTGTTTAAAAAAAATTCACAAAAACTTAAGCTGGCACCTGTAATCCTAGCTATTTAGGAGGCAGAGATCAGGAGGATCACAGTTCAAAGCCAGCCCAGGCAAATAGACCCTATTTTGAAAATACCCAGCATATAAAAGGGCTGGTAGAGTGCCTGCCTACCAAGTATAAGGACCTGAGTTCAACCTAGTACCACCAAAAAAAGCTTAAAGCAATACAAAAAGATAGAAAAGCAAAGTAAGGGGCTGATGGAGTGGCTCAAGTGGTAGAAGGCCTGGCTAATAAGTGAGAGGCCCTGAGTTTCCACATCCCTGAAAATCTTTCCTGTTCTACTCTTTCTTTCTTTTTTTAAAATAATTTAGAGGTCTTTTTATAGAATTGTTATTTGTTTATTTTTTTTTTGGTGGTACTGGGGTTTGAGTTCAGGGTCTCACACTCAGCCAGCTCTGCTTTGTATTGGTTATTTTCAAGATAGGGTCTCATGAACTGTTTGCCTAGGGCTGACTTCAAACCACAATCCTCCTGGTCTCTACCTTCTGAGTATTTAGAATTACAGTGTGAGCCAACTACTCTTAGCTCCAGTTCTACTCTTAATTCATAACCACTATTAACAGGTTTTGAAACTTTCTATGAATATGCAAATATATGTACATTTTTTTACATACAAGTGAACTGAATGTACTCTTCTGTAACTTACTTCTGTAACTTATTTTTCCTTCTCTTAAAAATCATATCAGTGCATGTAGATGAACTTATCCTCTTTTATAGCCTGCAAGTATTCACTTGGATGCATCATGTTTTATTTTATCAATTTCCAGTTTTCACTACTTCAACTTTTGAATATTATTTGTTCTCACCTTTCCTCTACTTCTACAAAAGGTTATGTATTGTGATTAATATTTTGAAGTATGTTTTGTGAATTGAAAATACAGGTGTGACTACTATGGTATGGCAACTACACAATTGAAATTGAGAACCAATATTGTTTTTGAATCACTGCTGTGCTGAAAACTATCACAATCACTTGGTTAAAAGCTGTATATAAACCATGGTTCTCTACTCTGACTTACCAAATGAAACCTGCTTAACTAAAAAATGTGAAATTTCTGGGCTGTAACCAAAGCAGAATCTTTTGGAGCCAAAGAATCAACATCTTAAAAACAAATGTCATGGCCAATGCTGAGCCATAAATGCAAGCTGCATATGTAACTTTAACTCCACTAGTAGTTCCCCTTCCTCCCTCAGTTTTTTTTTTTTTTTTTGAGACAGCGTCTTACTATGTAGTCCAGGCTGTCCTCAAACTCACTACATAGTGTAGCTGAATTCAAACTCTCAATCCTCCTCTCAGATTCCTGAGTGCTAGGATTACTGGAGTGCCAGATTTTGGTTGTGTTAAATTTTGGATGGTATGTTTGGTTACATTTATCCAGTAGACCATCAAAAATGTGGAACTGAAGCCCAAGAGAAAAGTCAGAACTACACAATGACTATTTGACAAATGCTAATTTAGGGAGAGTGACTGATGCCATATGAACAGTTGAGCATGGAGAGAAAAGGAAAAAGGGCCAATAGCAGTGGCCTATAATTAGTGTCATAGTGTGTGCACATAACTTGTAGTAGACAACCTTTGAAAACGTAGTACCCATAGTATAAGAGATTGGTTGTATAAGGAATATATAAGAAAAAACTTCACAATTACAGCTTCTGGTTAAATCATGGGAGAAATATATACCAAGTTAAGCATTAGAGGCATAATTAAACCCCAGGGTCTCATGCTTGCTAGACAGATACTCTACTGCTTTAGCCATGCTTCCAGCCCTAAGGAATCCTATCTCATAGTTAGTACAATGTTCTTTTTCCTCTCAGTACCTATACAGTTCAGTAAGCACTAGGTATGATGACAAGACAGACAATTGAAAATCTTATGAATACTCTAAGAAATAGTAAAGTTAAAGAGCTCAATTAGGGAAAATGTCTCATATATATGGAAACATTAAGGAGGAAGTTTTATACACAAAACTGAAATTTAGAGGAGAGGTCAAGGCTTGAGTGTCATTGGCATAAGTAAGGAATTTAAGCATGGCACAAGTGATATCATCAGGCAAAGAGTATAAATAGAGAAGAGGAGGAAAGCCCAGGACAAGGCCCTGGGACACTCAAAATTTCAGAGTTCCAGTGGAGATGGAAAAGCTAGCAAAGGAGACCCTTTGAGAGGAAAATTGTAGAATGTGATTTCTCAGAAATAAAGTGAACAGTTTCAGGAAGAAATAGGTTATTTGGACTAAATGCTTCTGAAAGACTAAGATAACAGAAATGACCATTTGGTTTGACAACATGAATTTCACTGCTGATCTTATAAACATAATCTCAGAGGCATAGCAATGATGGATGTCCATTTGAAGAGGATTGAGGTGAGAAGGCAGATTTGAATTAGTAGGTAGAGAGGAATGCAGGGTTCAAAAGTCTGCTTTTATGAGTGGGAGATCCTAGAGCATGGGAATAATTTTTGCACTTATTATTAGGATTTTAGGAGTTGTATGCAAGGAAATGGGTTACTTAGACCAAATGTGTACACCATCACAACCTCAAGTAGGACAGACATGCTCAGGAATGAGAGTGTGAGCCTAGTCTTGATCTAGGTTGCAAAGAACATACTAATGGCATTCCCAACTGTAGGGACTAAGACTAAGCCCTCCTAGAGAACCATTTATGGAGCCATAACTGCTTTTCAATAAAAACTGTATGTACCTCATTATATGACCCTACTTGCAGGGACATAGTTTACATAGTTTACTCTTTATATGACAAGGGTCTCACCAATGATTGACTTGTTATCTCCACTGTTGTCTCCTGGAGTAATTGTGGGGCAAACAAATGGAGAGGATCTGCTGAAATGTGCTGCTTTGGGATTAAAAACAAAATGGTCTCAATTTCCACCAACTTGGACTGGATGGAAATTCAACAATGGGAAGCAACAACCATAATACCAAAGGGGAAATCTGAAGAATGACAAAGGGAAGGAAAAGGAGAAAACAGGGCTGACAAACAGACCATCTTATTTTTGAAACAGGATAAGTAAAATAAAAATTAATGGGATTCCTCCGGAAGACCTAAGCCAACACTGTGGGGCAGAGAGAGGTCCCTTCAAATTAGAGGTTAAGATCCTAATTTCAACCATAAAAACAAACATTGTTCAAGCCTTAGTACTTCTAAAAAAAGAGAAAAAAAATCCCTTATAGTTATTTTGATAAAATAAACATGCAAGCAAACAAAAGAGAACTCAGGCTGATGATATGGTTTAGTACACCACTTGCCTAGTTTGCTTGAAGTCCCAGGTTCAATTCCTAACACTGAAAAAAAAAGACTCATAAAATTGAAAATATTCAGCATTATATATCAGTTCTCTAAGACCCTGGACACTGGGATTATGGCTTTCTATTCTCTGGCCAGGACAATGAAGAGAACAATTCTGACTGAATATGATGAGCTAGACAAGGAAGTTGATTCCTTTCATATATACACAATCCTTGCTGTCTTCAAAAAACTATTAGGTATAAAATCAAGGTCTCAGGTTGCCACTGAAAATCATGGCCCTGCCAAGATTTTTTTTTTTTAAAAGCAAATCCTGACTTTATGGGGTTCGGTGCCCAAATGATAACTCCAGGCCTCTGAAGGGATAAGGATAAACTGGTAACATTGAGAGGTTTTGAGGCAAATACGATGACCTATGGCATACAGGTTCACATGTGTTTTGGGGAGAGCCCTTTTGGCCCTTTTGTGAGCTATTCCCACTGCTGAGTACTTTTTTTTGGCAGTACTGAGGTTTGAATTTAGGCTCTTGGCACTTGCTATGCAGGTGCTCTGCAGTGTGAGCCTGGATACATTTTAATTATTGACATTTTGTTACTTGCAGCATCATTGCAGCCTGAGGTCATGTTCTACATCATAACAAACGATATAAATCATAACAGTGGGACATGTCCACTCCCACCCACCACCTAAATTACTCCAGTTGCAACAGATTATTCAACAAAAGCAATGAAACAGGTAGAGAAGAGGAGATGATGGTGCTGATACAGAACTTGCTGCAGGCAAGAGTGTTATGCTTTACATTGTCCCAGTTTAATAGTCCAGTCTGGACTCAGGAGGCCTCGGGATCTTGGAGGCTGATAACAGACTTCTGAAGATTAAATGCTTAGGTGCTATACTTGCTCTTGCAGTATCTAACTTCACTGTTGTCACTGAAGCAGTGGTGGCCCATGATAGACAGTAACATGCTATTATTGATCTAGTTAAGGCTTTCTTCTCTATTTTTTTGATGGATAAAAATTAGGACAAATTTGCCTTCACTTGGAATGACCAAAAATATACTTTTATCATTATATCATGAGAATACATCAATTCCCCTAGCAAAGTGACACTAGAGAATAGGCTAGCTCTGCAACAAGTCCAGTCACCCCCAAAATATATTTTATCCATTGTATTGATGACAACTGTTATGGTTTGAAACTTAATTGTATCCGAAAGGCCACATGTTGAAGGCTTGGTCTCCAGCTGATGACACTATTAGGAGTTGGTGGAATTTTTAGGAGATAAGGCAAAGTGGAAGGAAGTTAGATCACTGGGGTTATGGTCTGGAAGGGGATATTGATAGCCCAGACCCTCCTCACTCTTTTTGCTTCTCATGTGCATGAAGTGAGTAGCCCCTTGACCATGTACTCCCTGCTTTGTTGTTGTGTCATACCATGGGCCCCAAAATAGTGAGACAAAGCAACCATGGACTGAAACATGTGAAACTATGAGCCAACATAAACATTCCCTCCTTTAAGTTGCTATTCTTAAGTATTTTCTCACAAGAATGGAAAGCTTATATTCACACAATATTCTCATTGCCAGCCTAAGAAACAAGTTGATAAGTCATTACATAATGTCATAGATACTATGACAAACATAGCCTGGGCCTTCAACCCTGATAAGATTCAGGAACCTGTTCAACAAGTGGAGTTCTTTGGAACAATCTGGGCCAGTAGTTGGAGGCGTATTCTTGAGAAGTCAAATAAAAATTGCTGTCTTTGGAAGTATTCACAAAAAGGAAGCTCAACAGTTAGTCTGTTTTGATACTGAAGACAGTATGTACCATATCTGGCTATTCTTTTGCTGCCTTTAGTTAAGATTACCTGAAAAGTGATCACCTTTAAATTTAGGAGCCTCCAGAGGTCATAATATGTGATGATATAGGCCCTGCCACTGGTGCCAGTGGAGACTGTCAGAACTATAGGTCTGTGCTGGGCATGGTGTTGCTCACCTGTAATCTCAGCACTCCAGGTGCTGAGCCTGAAGGATTGTTGTTATGGTTTCAATTGAAGACCGGAAGGCTGCACATTCTCACATGAGTATTCACTAATCCTATTAATAAAATAAAACAATCTCAGCAAATCTCCATTATTAAATAAAAATGCTACATCTACAATAAACCTGCCTGGAGACCCAAGAGGTTAATTAACACTATGAACAAGGGGCTAATGGGCTATAGGAGACATTTTCTTTCTTCCCTTAAATGACTCACAGTTCAAAGATGTTCCAGCTGATGATATCACTTGATTCACAGATAGATCATCAGAGCTCAAGCCTAATGGAGTTCAATGGGCCACTGTGGTAAAACCAGATGAGGACACTGTACATAATGGATCAGTCCATACAATAATGATTTTATACAAACTAGCTTAATGGCTACTCCTTGCTATATATTTATAGAGTCATGGGACTCACATATGGGCTAATCATACAGTCCGATGACTAACAGATTAACAAATATAGCATGGAACAAAAATCAATGATAGCTTGCAAACTGGAAAGTTGATCTACTCATCCCTCATGTTGATGCCTAGAAATAAAAGACCACTCAAAAGAAAACATAAATGGGACACACAGCTGACCCAGCATATGCTCAGCAGATGGCCACGATTGCCTGTTTGGGTCACCATTGGGCAGCATTTAGAAATTGACCTTGCCAGGCACTGGTGATTCACATCTGTAATCCTAGCTACCCAGGAGGCAGAGATCAGAAGGATCACAGTTTGAAGCCAGACCCAGGCAAATAGTTGAAAATACCTAACACAGAAGAAGGCTGGCAGAATGGCTGAAGTGGTAGAGCTCCTGCCTAGCAAGTATGAGGCCCTGAGTTAAAACTCCAGTACCACATTCAAAAAATTAGAACTCTACCTTATATAAAAAGAAGGGACTAAATCATAGCTAGATGTGGTGGTTCATACCTGTTATTCCAGCTACTTGGAAGGCAGAGATCCAGAGGATGGTAGTTTAAGGCCAGCCTGGGCAAAAAGCTAGTGAGACCCCCATCTTAATAAGCCAGGTATAAGCTTGTGCCTGTGAACTCAGTGATGAGGGAGGCTATAGGTAGAAGGATCATGGTTTAAGGCCAGCCCTGGGAAAAAATGCAAGGCAAACTCTATCTGAAAATCAAAGCAAAAAAAGGATAGGGATGTAACTCAAGTGGTAGAGCACTGGCCTAGCAAGCATGAGGCCCTGAGTTCAAAACCCCAGTACCCCCCCACCTCCTGCCAAAGGGACCAAATCATTAGAACTTATCCTAAAAAATACAAAAACTAGAGATGGAGCATAGTCATGTGCCTCCTACCAATAAGCCCAAGCCATGGAACATGGCAAACTGGACAACAATAAACCAAGGCTCAGGCTTCATGAGAATGTGTAAATTGATCACATTAGACTGGTAATTTCCATTCATAGATTCCAGTGGTGCCTCACTGACAAGAATACGTATTCTAATATGCCATATTCCAATGTGCCAGGTACATATATGAAAACTTCTAGTATGGCTTGAAAAATCGCCTTTGGGCTATACTCAGATATCCAACAGAATTCCAATCCAATCAAGACACTGCATCCACTGCACAAGCTACATAGCAGTGGTCACACTCCTGTGGCATTGAATGGTCCTCTTATGCTCTTTATCACTCCTAAGTAAATGGGGTAATAAAATAGGTGACTAAAACAATAACCAAAGACTGTCAGGAAGGAAAACTCACTCAGTGTTAAGAAACATCTAACATTTGGGATTACAACCCTGCACTCTAGTGGAAGGTATATGGAGGAACCTGAATGTACATATAGCAAGGTCATGGATCAAAGAGCTCTTAGCTCAAAAATTTTATTTAATGACTTGTTATAAAAAAATTTTCCCAGCTCATGTTATGTGGATGATTGAATCTTGTTAACTTTGTTGAATGATTATACAATGAAGGGTTTGAAATCGGAGGAAATTCATAGTTTCTTGTGGGAGATAACTTATGTATAAAAATAGAAAATGAGGAACAGTTTGTGGTGTCACAAGTCTGTAATCCCAGTTACTTGAGAAGTGGAGATAGGAGGAATCCAGTTGGAGGCAAGCCCAGGCAAAGTTAATATAAGACCCCATTTAAAAAACAAACTAAAAGTAAAAGGTCTGGGGTGTGGCTTAAGTGGTAGAACCTTGCCTTGCAAGCACAAGACCCTGAGTTCAACTCCAGTACTCTGAAAAAAATGGAAGATGACCCTTAAGAAAAATACATCAGAAATCAACTTATTTGGAGTTTCATTAAATTAAGATTCATTAGCCATGATATACATTATGGTAGACTTTATCTACATACTGCATATCCTGGAGATAGATGTTACTTATCAGTTATAATTTATACTTCATAGTCATTAGTAAACTCTATGAGTTATAGTCTAAAGAGACAAAACAACCAAATGAAGTGAATAAATCTTCATAAATTCTGATTGAAGAATAGTTAAAAGGACATTTTGTTTTGTGGTTAAGTAAGTTTTTTTTTTCCTTTTAGTTTGAACTAAGTGCTTTATGTTTGCTAGATAAGGCCTCTCTGACTTGAGCTACACCTCCAGCCCATAAAAAAATTTGAGCTGGACTGGATATTATATAGTATCAGGGTATTATAATTTTATTAATGTGTTAATATTATTGTTTATAAAGGAGAATCTCCTAATTCTTTGAAAATACGTGTGGAAATATTTATAGAGATGAAAGTTCATGATGTATATACCTTATTTTCAGGTATTTCAGATAAATATATATATATATTCATACATATAGTTCACATCTTTGGTTTATTTCTATGTACAGTATATGGCAAATGGCTCAGTGATATGTATGTGAGATATATGTATGTATGTACTTACAATGTATATGTATGTATTTTATTATATTCTTTCCCTTTCCACACATGCATACACGATACAGCAAAGCAAATATGGTAAACTACTAATACTTATTGAATCTAGGTGTTGTATGAAAGGGCATTCATTGAATGCATTGATTCATTAAATCTGGGTAGTACATCATTATCCTTTCAACTTTTACATATGTTTTAAATGTTTCAAGATGTTTAAAAATTTGGGAAGGGTGAAAATGCTACAGGGCAGGGAATCCCTGTGGTAGGGTATGGCAGAAATAATTGTGTTTCAATACCCATTTTCTCCTTTCTTAGTAACAAAACTTAGAACTTATTTGGTGTGGCAAAGTACCCAGCTAAAAGATGACATTGCCTATCTTCCTTGAATTTGAGTGTGAACATGTAATTAAGTTACAGTCAGTGAAATTTAAGTAGAGACTGATGGGAAGGATTTGGGGAAAACCTCTTGATTTTTCTTGCTCTTCTTCCTGGTGTCTGGAATGTGGACGTGACTAGAGCTGCAGAAAATATCCAATGCCATAATTTGACATGGAGGATGCAAGCTACATACTTGCACGATGAAGCAGAAAGATGGGAAGTGTGGGTCTGTGATGACTGTGGATGCATAATACCAATCCTGGACTGCCAAACTAGATTTTTGTTATATGTGAGGGAAAGTAGCTCTATTTTGTTGAAGGCACTATTATTCAGAAATTTCTTTTACATGCAAGTAGGACTATGAGGATATACATATCATTCTAATAAGAATTAAAAATTCTTTGTAAGCAAGTAAAAAAATCAATAGTATGTGCTGTAACTCTGGCAGATCAGGGAAGCCATGTAGAGACAAATCTTATGGTAATGTTTCTTAGAATATTTTACATGTTAATAGATCTTCTACTGATCTTTATACAGTTAGAAAAAAAGGAAATGGACCAGGCACTGGTAGCTCATATCTGTATTCCTAGCTACTCAGGAGGCAGAGAGCAGGAAGATTGCACTTCCAAACCAGCCTGGGAAAATAGTTCGCAAGACCCTATCTCGAAAATACCCAACACAAAACAGGGCTGGTGGAGTGGCTCAAGTGGTAGAGTCTACTAAGCAAGTGTGAAGACCTGGGTTGAAACCCCAGTACTGTCAAAAGAAAAAAAATGAAATGGGATAATACCAGTGTGGGGACCTTTGCCAAGTTTCAATGCCAGTAGTTGTTGGGTGAGGCTACTTTGGTGCATACATCCCATTAAGAATTTTGTGAGACTCCCATCAAATATCAACTAATGAAGTACAGAGGGTTGGGTTCATTTTCTCTGACTCATAGATGTTGATGAAGGGGAAGAGGGTGAAATTAGCTTTTCCTTTCCAGTATGTTTTCCCTTGACTGTTTTTTAACCCTATCTTCAATTTTAGGAAAAAATTAGAATAGCTTCACACAAAACAGCTATATAAGATACATCATTTCAAAACTAGCTTTCAGGTTTTTTATATTATTTTAGAGCTTTTAATTCTCATCCCTTTAATCTTTCTACTAGAAGTTTCAGAGTAGGGACATCTCCTACTCTGAAATATTTGCAAGGACATTTATTGCTATGTTTCACATCTTTTTAAGTGGTCTCTAATGTGGATTCTCAAATACTTACGGTTGAAATTCTCTTGCAGAGTTAAATGGAGGTTGCTCTGGCATTCAGGGCATACATCATGTGAGGGTTAATTTTATTTGAAAACTTGACTGGGCCAGTGTTCAGATATTTGGTCAAGCATTATTCTGGATGTTTCTCTGAAGTTTTTTTTAATTTTTTTTTCAACTTTGTCCCCAGGGCTGTATCAAAGTGAGTCCTCAGGGGAAGGATTGGGTCAACTTTTCCTGAGCAGTTGGAACCTCTCAGTTCAAGATTGGGGCAGGGCAAATTTGGAAGGTGGCACCACCCTTAGAGTGTCAAAGACTCTCAAGCATGAAGTCTGAGGGTAGAATAAAGGCTATGTCAAGTGGATGTATCCCCTGTGTGACTATTACACTCTAATAAAATTAAATCATAAATAAATACAAAGAGAACCAAGTTGACCAGAACGTGTTACTCTTCATCCTGGATCACCACTTTTCCCTGGTTCATGTGATTTCTTTGCTGGCTTCTCTTCTACCTGTTTCTTAAATGTAAGTGTTTCCCATGGACTGCCCTTCATTTTCTTCTCTTTTCACACTATACACTTTGCTCAGGGTGTTTAATTCATTGCGTACCTATTCTGTACCTGGTACTGTTCTAGGAGCAGGGAGTTCCAGCAGTATAAAGGTCAGACAAGTCCTTGCTATAATAAAAGGTTTTGTTCTAGTGGAAGACATGCACAGAGGAAAAAGTAAATGATTAAGCAAGATAATTATAACTAATAATAATAAATATAGGGAAATGTACAATAGAGAATGCATTCTAGGGAGCAGAGGGCCCTTTCACACAAATTTGGGAAAGGAAACCATTAGTATGACATCCCCAGAGAGAGGGAAGAGCTAATGCAAAATAAAATTGGTATAATCAAGAAACAGAAAGAAAGCCAATGTGACTAGAGTACCTTCAAAACGGCGGAGAATGGGAGTCTTAATACTCCCATGCCTAATACATGTAATAAATTTTGTGTGTTCTTTTCTTTGTTAAAATATAGAGAATAGAAGGAAATGAGATTGGAAGAAAGGAATTGTGATTAAAGTCATTGGGGAGTTTCAAGCAGAGGACCAACATAACATGACTTATATTTTAAAATTTATTTTTTATTATTGTCTTTTTCATTGCCTAACATTACAGAGAGAAAACTGTATAAAGCCAACATATACATTAATGAATTATTAAAAGTCAAGTATCTTTTTAACTCTCACCTAAGTTAAGATATGAAATTAACAGCTTCCCTAGTATACACAATCTGCCTCATTTCATTCACAAACCCCTTCCTATCTGCTGTGCTTTCCCCTCTCAATTCGTATGTTGAAATTTAATCCCCATTGTGATAGTATTAAGAGGTGGAGTCTTTGGGGAAGTGATTAAATAAATCATGAGGGCTCTGACATCATGAATGGGATTAGACCCTTATAAAAAAGGTTAAAGGGAGTTTGTTTGCACCTTCTATCTTATAAGGGTGCAGCAAGAAGGCAACAACATAGAAATAGATCCAACACTTAGCAGATACTGAATCTGCTAGTGCCTTAATATTTAACTTCCTATTCTTTATAACTACAAGAAATATGTTGTTTATAAATTATCCATCTAAGGTATTTTGTTACAGCATCCTGAATTAAGCTATTACCCCTTCTAAAAGTAACAACTATTACAGTTTTTATAATAATCAGTTCCTTGTTTTTAATGATCATATTATCACCCATGTGTACACCCCTAAAAATCATTTGCTTTTGTTTTTATGAGTCTTCTAATCTGTGTGCTTCTCCTTCATTTCCTTTTTCTTCCCATCTTTTTCTTCTTCTTTTTTTTTTTTGGTTGAAGAAAGTGAATCATTTGACCCATTGTTTCTTATAATCTTGATGTTACAGATTGTATCCTCACAACATATTTTAACATTTTCCTTAGTCTTTTGTATTTTTAGTACATTGAATCTATAATCTTACTGATATTCAGTGGCCACTAATGTCTGGTTGTCTCTCTTTCATGATATTAGTTAACTTTGGAACTCAACATCTAAATCTAGTAATATTTTAGGGATTGAAAATTTCTAATCTCTAAATTAATTATTTCTTCTTTCTTTATGTAAGGGAATTTAATAGAAAGGCATTTCCTCTAATCTCAGTATAGTTACCCTTGATAAAGTTGGTATAGGGAAGTATATTATTCAATCCTTTCCCTGTATTTACCAGTTTTCAAAACAATTAACTGGTTCCCTATCATTGTTTTTGTTTTTAGTATCACTGTGAACCCATGCATATGAGCATATTTCATGTCCTTCAGGCCCTTGGAGTTATTTATTGATGCTCAGATTTTCCCATCATTAACAAGGGAGCCTCTCCAAGTTGGATTCTGAATCATTTCGCCACAACAATAGTGGTCTTTGTGCTGTGTTGCTCTTGGGTTTTCTTGGTTCCTCTTGTACATTTCTTTCCTTGAGCAAAACTCAGGATTTCTCTAAGGAGTCTTGCCTTTTTTTAGTGGAACAAGGTGTTTCAAGGTGTATCCTGGATGCTGGTCATTATTTCTAGCTATTTTCTTGGGTACAACTATCACATACATACACAATCCTGGACTGAATTGTGTGCTCCCTCCTCCATTCATATGTTGAAGCACTGACCCTCAATGTGATTGTACTTAGATATAGGACTTTTCAGGATGTTAAAAGAAATCAAGGGTGGCATCCTAATCTGATTAGACTAGTGTCCTCATAAAAAGAGAAAGGGATACTAGAACTCTATCTCCACATGCACATGTAGAAAAGAGGCCAAGTGAGGAAATGAGGATTCTATCTTCATTCCAAGAACAGAGGCCTCACAAGAAACCAACTCTGCTGATACCTTCATCATCGATGTCCACTTCTAGAACTGTGAGAAATAAATTTCTGCTGTTTAAGGCACTGACTATGGTATTTTATTATGGTGTCCTGAGAACACTAAAACAATATGTATATTTGTATATATGTGTACAGGTAGATAGATGGGAGTAACACTATACAATAAAATACTTCATGAGTTCAAACTGATACTTCAAATTTAAACTCAAGATCATAAATTTCTGTTTAATCTTTTTTATCTGCATCTGTAACTTCTTTCTACACCTAGAGTAATTCTACTCCCCAAGAATATTAGGGATGACATAGTTATAATAGCACATAATTACTCATTTATTTTACTCCATGTTATACACACAATGGCCACAGGACAGCAATACCAACACCAATTATGTGACTGCTAAAAACAAATTATTTTTGTGTACACGCTCCTTATTTCACACATCTTTAAAAATAGTTGCACTGTACCAATGATGTTAATTCATATAATCCTCTCATATAGTCTCTCGTAATCCTCATCTAATTTTAGTTCTACAAGTAAATACTTAATGATTGCCAATAGATCTTAATGCAATTTTTCTTTAGTCATTATGTTATCTGAAGCTCATTCTGCAGTATATGACACAGAACAAGGTTGTGCAAACATTATTCTATGAACTCTTGCACTTTGGTAGCAGTTTAGCTGTAATATTTAATTTTGAAAATTAAATATATAAAATATATTTGTAAAATCCTTGCATATATTTACTATATATATATGTAATATAAAATCTTTGCATCATATTTTCTTTCTTGGAGCCTCTTAATCATCTTACTTCATTTTCTTCTTGAATAAAGAATTCCTGTTGAGCTGTCCAAAGACAATATGAATTTTTTCTGCATATAATTTATTTTGTATTTTTTTAGATGTGTAAAGAGTTTTTTTTGTTCCTGCCTTTGAAGCCTAATAATTTTACAACAGCCTTTCTTGATATTAAGTATTAATTCTGGGCCAATTTTTTCAGATATTATGACCTCTCATTTTTTTTTCTTTTATTATTCATATGTGCATACAAGGCTTGGGTCATTTCTCCCCCCTGCCCCCACCCCCTCCCTTACCACCCACTCCGCCCCCTCCCTATCCCCCCACCCCCTCAATACCCAGCAGAAACTACTTTGCCCTTATCTCTAATTTTGTTGTAGAGAGAGTATAAGCAATAATAGGAAGGAACAAGTGTTTTTGCTGGTTGAGATAAGGATAGCTATACAGGGCATTGACTCACATTGATTTCCTGTGCGTGGGTGTTACCTTCTAGGTTAATTCTTTTTGATCTAACCTTTTCTCTAGTACCTATTCCCCTTTTCCTATTGGCCTCAGTTGCTTTAAGGTATCTGCTTTAGTTTCTCTGCGTTAAGGGCAACAAACGCTAGCTAAATTTTTAGGTGTCTTACCCATCCTCACCCCTCCCTTGTGTGCTCTTGCTTTTATCATGTGCTCAAAGTCCAATCCCCTTGTTGTGTTTGCCCTTAATCTAATGCCCGCATATGAGGGAGAACACATGATTTTTGGTATTTTGGGCCAGGCTAACCTCACTCAGAATGATGTTCTCCAATTCCGTTCATTTACCAGCGAATGATAACATTTCATTCTTCTTCATGGCAGCATAAAATTACATTGTGTATAGATACCACATTTTCTTAATCCATTTGTCAGTGGTGGGGCATCTTGGCTGTTTCCATAACTTGGCTATTGTGAATAGTGCCGCAATAAACATGGGTGTGCAGGTGCCTCTGGGGGAACCTGTGTCACAGTCTTTTGGGTATATCCCCAAGAGTGGTATTGCTGGATCAAATGGTAGATCAATGTCTAGCTTTTTAAGTAGCCTCCATTTTTTTTTCCAGAGTGGTTGTACTAGTTTACATTCCCACCAACAGTGTAAGAGGGTTCCTTTTTCCCCGCATCCTCGCCAACACCTGTTGGTGGTGTTGCTAACGATGGCTATTCTAACAGGGAATCTTAGTGTGGTTTTAATTTGCATTTCCTTTATTGCTAGAGATGGTGAGCATTTTTTCATGTGTTTTCTGGCCATTTGAATTTCTTCTTTTGAGAAAGTTCTGTGTAGTTCACTTGCCCATTTCTTTATTGGTTCATTAGTTTTGGGAGAATTTAGTTTTTTAAGTTCCCTGTATATTCTGGTTATCAGTCCTTTGTCTGATGTGTAGCTGGCAAATATTTTCTCCCACTCTGTGGGTGTTCTCTTCAATTTAGAGACCATTTCTTTTGATGAACAGAAGCTTTTTAGCTTTATGAGGTCCCATTTATCTATGCTATCTCTTAGTTGCTGTGCTGCTGGGGTTTCGTTGAGAAAGTTCTTACCTATACCTACTAACTCCAGAGTATTTCCTACTCTTTCCTGTATCAGCTTTAGAGTTTGTGGTCTGATATTAAGATCCTTGATCCATTTTGAGTTAATATTGGTATAGGGTGATATACATGGATCTAATTTCCATATATATTTCATATATATAATTTCATATATTTTCCATATATACTTCAATTTTTGCAGATTGCTAACCAGTTTTCCCAGCAGTTTTGTTGAAGAGGCTGCTATTTCTCCATCGTATATTTTTAGCTCCTTTGTCAAAGACAAGTTGGTTATAGTTGTGTGGCTTCATATCTGGGTCCTCTGTTCTGTTCCACTGGTCTTCATGTCTGTTTTTGTGCCAGTACCATGCTGTTTTTATTGTTATTGCTTTGTAATATAGTTTGAAGTCAGGTATTGTGATACCTCCAGCATTGTTCTTTTGACTGAGTATTGCCTTGGCTATTCGTGGCATCTTGTGTTTCCATATAAATTTCACGGTAGATTTTTCAATCTCTTTAATGAACGTCATTGGAATTTTGATAGGAATTTCATTAAACATGTAGATTACTTTTGGGAGTACGGACATTTTTACTATGTTGATTCTACCAATCCATGAGCATGGGAGATCTCTCCACTTTCTATAGTCTTCCTCAATCTCTTTCTTCAGAAGTGTATAGTTTTCCTTTTGGAGGTCTTTCACATCTTTTGTTAGGTTTACACCTAGGTATTTGATTTTTTTTTGAGGCTATTGTAAGTGGAATTGTTTTCATACATTCTTTTTCCGTTTGCTCATTGTTAGTGTATAGAAATGCTAATGATTTTTCTATGTTGATTTTATATCCTGCTACCTTGCTATAGCTATTGATGATGTCTAGAAGCTTCTGAGTAGAGTTTTTTGGGTCTTTAAGGTATAGGATCATATCATCTGCAAATAGGGATATTTTGACAGTTTCTTTACCTATTTGTATTCCTTTTATTCCTTCTTCTTGCCTAATTGCTCTGGCTAGGAATTCCAGTACTATGTTGAATAGGAGTGGAGATAGTGGGCATCCTTGTCTGGTTCCTGATTTTAGAGGGAATGGTTTTAGTTTTTCTCCGTTAAGTATAATGCTGGCTGTAGGTTTGTCATATATAGCTTTTATAATGTTGAGGAACTTTCCTTCTATTCCTAGTTTTCTTAGAGCTTTTATCATGAAATGATGTTGGATCTTATCAAAGGCTTTTTCTGCATCTATTGAGATGATCAAGTGGTTTTTGTCTTTGCTTCTGTTAATGTGGTTTATTACGTTTATTGATTTTCGTATGTTGAACCACCCCTGCATCCCTGGGATGAAGCCTACTTGGTCGTGGTGAATAATCTTTTTGATGTGTTGCTGAATTCAATTTGCCATTATTTTGTTGAGGATTTTTGCATCAATGTTCATTAAGGAGATTGGCCTATAGTTCTCCTTTTTGGAGGTGTCTTTGCCTGGTTTTGGGATAAGTGCAATACTGGCTTCATAAAATGTGTTTGGCAGTTTTCCTTCCCTTTCTATTTCATGGAATAGTTTAAGGAGGGTTGGTATCAGTTCTTCTTTAAAGGTCTGATAGAATTCAGCAGAGAATCCATCAGGTCCTGGACTTTTCTTTTTGGGGAGACTCTTGATTGCTGCTTCAATTTCATTTTGTGTTATAGGTCTATTCAGGTGATTAATTTCCTCTTGGTTCAGTTTTGGATGATCATATGTATCTAGAAATCTGTCCATTTCTTTTAGATTTTCAAATTTATTTGAATATAGGTTCTCAAAGTAGTCTCTGATGATTTCCTGGACTTCCATGGTGTTTGTTGTTATCTCCCCTTTTGCATTCCTGATTCTACTAATTTGGGTTTTTTCTCTCCTCATTTTAGTCAGGTTTGCCAGGGGTCTATCGATCTTGTTTATTTTTTCAAAGAACCAACTTTTTGTTTCATTAATTCTTTGTATGGTTTTTTTGGTTTCTATTTCGTTGATTTCAGCTCTTATTTTTATTATTTCTCTCCTTCTATTTGTTTTGGGATTTGCTTGTTCTTGTTTTTCTAGGAGTTTGAGATGTATCATTAGGTCATTGATTTGGGATCTTTCAATCTTTTTAATATATGCACTCATGGCTATAAACTTTCCTCTCAAGACTGCCTTAGCTGTGTCCCATAGGTTCCGGTAGGTTGTGTTTTCATTTTCATTGACTTCTAGGAACTTTTTAATTTCCTCTTTTATTGCATCGATGATCCATTCTTCATTAAGTAATGAGTTATTTATTTTCCAGCTGTTTGCATGTTTTTTGTCTTTACTTTTGTTGTTGAGTTCTACTTTTACTGCATTGTGATCAGATAGTATGCATGGTATTATTTCTATTTTCTTATATTTGCTGAGGCTTGCTTTGTGCCCTAGGATATGATCTATTTTGGAGAAGGTTCCATGGGCTGCTGAGAAGAATGTATATTGTGTAGAAGTTGGATGAAATGTTCTGTAGACATCAACTAGGTCCATTTGATCTATTGCATATTTTAGATCTTGGATTTCTTTATTGATTTTTTGTTTGTATGACCTATCTATTAATGTTAATGGGGTGTTAAAGTCTCCCACAACCACTGTGTTGGTGTTTATATATGCTTTTAGGTCTTTCAGGGTATGTTTGATGAAATTGGGTGCGTTGACATTGGGTGCATACAGATTGATGATTATTATTTCCTTTTGGTCTATTTCCACTTTTATTAGTATGGAATGTCCTTCTTTATCTTGTTTGATCAATGTAGGCTTGAAGTCTACTTTGTCAGAGATAAGTATTGCTGCTCCTGCCTGTTTTCGGGGGCCATTGGCTTTGTAAATCTTCTTCCAGCCTTTCATCCTAAGCCTATGCTTATTTCTGTCGGTGAGATGGGTCTCCTGTAAGCAACAAATTGTTGGATCTTCCTTTTTAATTCATTTTGTCAAGCGGTGCCTTTTGATGGGTGAATTAAGTCCATTAACAATAAGCATTAGTACTGATAGGTATGTGGTGATTCCTGCCATTTAGTTGTCTTAGTTGTTTGAAGTTTTGATTGTGTGTACCTAAGTTGAGGTTTCTCTCTACTGACTTGCTTTTTCATTTCCTGTGGTTTGGTGCTGCTTATCTTTTCATGGTTAAGTTGGGTTTCACTTTCTGTGTGCAGAATCCCTTGCAGAACCTTTTGTAGTGGTGGCTTTGTGGTCACCACTACAACAATATGTTTTAGTTTCCGCTCATCATGGAAGATTTTTATTGCTCCGTCTATTTTGAATGATAGTTTTGCTGGGTAGAGTATCCTGGGGTTGAAGTTATTTTCATTAAATGCCCAGACGATCTTACCCCATGCTCTTCTTGCTTTTAATGTTTCTGTTGAGAAGTCTGCTGTGATTTTGATGGGTTTACCTTTGTATGTTACTTGTTTTTTCTCTCTTACAGCCTTCAATATTCCTTCCTTAGTTTCTGAACTTGTTGTTTTAATGATGATATGTTGTGGGGTAGTTCTATTTTGATCTGATCTGTTTGTTGTCCTGGAGGCCTCTTGCATCTGTATGGGAATATCTTTCTCTAGGTTTGGGAAATTTTCCATTATTATTTTGTTAAATATATTACGCATTCCCTTTGTTTGTACCTCTTCTCCTTCTTCGATGCCCATGATTCTCAAGTTTGGTCTTTTGATGGAGTCAGTGAGTTCTTGCATTTTCTTTTCACAGGTCTTGAGTTGTTTAATTAATAGTTCTTTGGTTTTTCTTTCATTACCATTTCATCTTCAAGTTCTGAGATTCTGTCTTCTGTTTGTTCTATTCTGCTGGATTGGCCTTCCGTTTTGTTTTGCAGTTCTGTTTCATTCTTTTTTCTGAGGTTTTCCATATCCTGGCTGGTTTCCTCTTTAATGTTGTCTATTTTTGTCCTGAGTTCATTTATCCGTTCATTCATTGTGTTCTCTGTTTCACTTTGGTGTTTATGCAGTGCTTCTATGGTTTCCTTTATTTCTTCTTTTGCTTTTTCAAATTCTCTATTTTTGTTGTCTTGGAATTTCTTGAGTGTCTCCTGTGCATTTTGGTTGATCCTATCCAGTATCATCTCTATAAAATTCTCATTGAGTACTTGTAGTATGTCTTCTTTTAAATTATTCTTGTGGGCTTGATTGGGTCCTTTGGCATAGTTTATCTTCATTTTGTTGGAGTCTGGATCTGAGTTTCTGTTCTCTTCATTCCCCTCTGGTTCCTGTACTAATTTTTTGCTGTGGGGAAACTGGTTTCCCTGTTTTTCTGTCTTCCTGTCATTGTCTTTAGTGTTGTTACTGTCCCTGTACTGTGTGCAATTAAGTATTTTCTAGCTTGTAATAATAACAATGGTAATATTTAGAATGGAAGGGTGAGCTGAGATGGAAAGCAAGAAGTTAAAGAAAAGGGGAAAACAAATACACAGACTAGAGGGAGAAAGCAGAACAAGGTTTCAGACAAGAAAGTTTCAAAGGTATACACAGGGAGCATTAGTTTACTAATTGACAGTAAGCTGAACAGACATTAGAGAGACAGAGAGAGGATTCAAAATCAAAGATAAAAAAAATAAAAAATAAGTAAATGAAAGAAATATGTATATATAAAAATGAATTAAAATAAAATGTAAAATAGAGAATTAAAAAAAAAAACCAAAAAACCAAAAAACCTCCAAGTTTATATGCAATGCAGTTTCAGTCTTAATAATTTGGGTGTCTGTCTCAGTCTCCAGTCCTGGAGATGGTGCCTCAGATGTTGTTCTGTAGTTGTCTCATCAAAGGGGATGCATAAAGTGGAACAAAACTACACACACACACACACACACACACACACACACACACACAAAGCCCCACCAAGTGTCCCAAGTTCAAATGCAATACAGTTGCAGTAAGTTTTTCGGCTTGCAGATGTAATTCAGTTGTTCTCTTTTCAAAGGTAGGTGAAAAAGAAAAAAAAGAGTCTGGAGACAGTTCTGAGAGTGGTATCTGCAACTGTGGCTTGCCTGCCTGCTGCTGTCAGCCTGCTGTTGCTGGAGGCATTATTTATGCAGATCTCAGGGGTGAGCTTAGCACTCACCTGGCCCCGCAGGCTTTGTTTGTTCAGAGTTCTCCTGTGCGGGAGCCTCTGCTACAGGCTTTCCCCTCTCCAAACACTAGGAAAAGTGACACTGTACCTGCATTGTCAGGCCTGCGTGTTTATTTACAGTTCATGTGGGAGGTCGGTCTTCCCCACTCTCCTGTGCAGTTTTCCTCCCACCGCCACTTTCACAAGCTTTCCTGCTCCTGATTACTGGGCGATGCTGCTGCTCCTGCCAGCCACCATGTTTATTTACAGTTCACATGGGAACTGGGTCTTCCCTCCTCTCCTGTGGAGTTTTCCTCCCTCCGCCACTCTCACCAGCTTTCCCACACCTGGTTGCTGGGTGTACGCCCCACCCCCGCCAGAAGCTTTCTGGCCTGCCCGGCTTGTTTATTTACAGTCCTGTTAAGGAGTCCCTTCCCCCAATCTTCATCACTCAAGGTGCCCCACCCTCTTTCCAGCGTGTCTTAATTGTTCTTATTGCTTATTACTCAGTTTCTCTTTTTTTCCTGGGATTATGACCTCTCATTATATATTTTAATTCTTTTTTTTCTGAAACTTTCTTAAATTTCAGATTTTAGTATTTTTTCTATACTTTTGCTTAGTTTGTTCTTTTATAGTTATGTTGGATCCTCTTTGCTATCTTATGCATTTGTCATTTTCTGTTGAAACATCTTTATTTTCTTCTTAATTTCTTATCTATTTTAAGAAATGTTACCCTGTCCACTCATTTCTCTTAGGCCAGTATCTGATTTCCTTTTTTAAGAAACAGGGTCTTATTATGTTGCCCAGTATGGCCCTGAATTCCTGGACTCAAGCAATCCTCCTGCCTCACTCTCTCAGCTGCAGTTTGTTTAAGTGTTCCCTATGTATTAAAGACTTAGTCATCAGCCTGTGGTGCCATTGGGAGGAGGTGGGGGTCTAGTGAAAGAAAAGAAGGTCATTAAGACCATGCCTTCAAAGAAGATTGTAAGACTGGTCTGTTCCTCTTCCTTGTTCTTTGCTTCTTGGCCACCATAGGTGAGCAGCTTCCATGATGTATGCCTCACCACAAGCCCCAGAGTGGTGGGCTAACTGACCATGGACATAAACCTCTGAAACTGTGAGCACAATAAACCCTTTTTCTTTAAAAGTTGATTAAATTAGGTATTTTGTGGCAGTAATGGAAAACTAGCATATTTCTTAGTAGCTGAGACAACAGGTATGGCTATTTGATTTCTGTTGCCATTGTGTTTCTTCTAGTTTGGTCTTCATTTCTGAAATGGTTATTTCTTTTAGTCTAAAATTTTCATTTTGTTTTTTGGTAGGACTAGGGTTTAAACTTAGGACTTTGTGCTTGGAAAGCAGGCACCCTATCACTTGAGCCATACCTCCAATCCTAGTTTAAAATTTTTATGAGTTTTATTATCTCTGTGCTGCTTTTTCAGACTAAATTTTATTATTTTAGTTTATTTGAAATGATCATAGTTTTCATCTATTTTGTGTGCTTTCAACATGTATGGGGATGGTATTTTAGTCTTTTTCCCCTTTGTTTTGTGTAATTACTTTGCATGTAGGAATTTTATCTTGATTGTTTTCTGTTGTTAATTTTTATATAGAATTAATTTCACTAACCTTTAAAAGTAGGATATTACAGGATGGGTTTTTTAACTTCTTAGGTCCTGAGTTCAACCTTCAGCATTAAAAAAATATGACAACTTAAGTTTTAAGCTCTCTGCACTCTGCTTCCCTTTCCTATTGTCTCTACTATCACTGTGCTGCTTAGTTTGTGTCTATTCCTAACAGATTCTCTTTAGTTTGGTGCTATAGTTGAGAGGTCATTAAAATGGTTAGTTTTCAGAGATCATGTATGTGGTCAAATTGCTCAAACCCCCTCAGACCTTAATTTAGACTCCTGACTTTAGGGCATACAAAATCCATTTTAGTAAAGAAAATGTACAATGTATTCTTAGTAAAGAATAGTACAATGGAGTGCTATTTAGTAATAAAAAAGAATGAAGCTATGTTGTTTGTAGGAAAGTGAAAGCAACTAGAAATCATCGTGTTAAATGAGTTAAGCCAAGCTCAGCTCATCACATGTTTTCACTCCTATGTGGAAGCTAGACCTAATAATAATAAGAAAACATGATTTTAAAAGGGGACTTTTTCAGGAGGGAAACAGTGGATGACGAAGGGGGAAAGGAGAGGATGACTGGGGATGGATATGACAGAAATGTATCATATATGCATGTGAAAATAGCATGGTGAAACCCACCAAAAACTGTTAAAAAGGAGGGGGGAGAAGAGAAGTTAAAAATGATAATATAGAAAGGATGAATTTGATCAAAGTATATACATGCATGAAGGTAAATATCACAATGAAGTCTCTTTGTGCAATAATAAAAAATCAACCTTCCAATTCATCTTTGTTTCAGCTGTTATTCTTAAATTAATGCTATGAAGTTTTCAGTCAACATTTCTTGACTTTTGGAGGATTCTCAGTAGTCAGCTACCTTTTCCTTCTCATTGCTTGCTTCTGTTACTGACACGATGCAGTTCTTGTACCCACTGGTTGTTTATATTCATACGTTCACATTTTGAGGCTTGTAGGGTCATCTTTCATCTAGTTTTCCATAGGCTTTTTATCTGCTGTTATAATGACCTTATCTGTTCTTATGGTGAGGTTTGGGGAAATATAACTACCTCTTCTGCTGGTACCTTTCCAGAATTCTTTATGATTTGTATTTAAAAAATGTAAAATTCATGCTTGTGGCTTCTGTCTTACTACCACTACATTAATTTGTTAGGGCTGCTATAATAAAATACCACAGAGTAGGTGGCTAAACAACATAAATTTATTTTCTCACGGTTCTGGAGGCTAAAAAATCTGAGGTCAAGCAGTGAGCTTGGTTGGCTTCTTCTGAGGGTCACGAGAGAAGGATCTGTTTCAGGCCTCTCTCCTTGACTTATAGATAGCTTTTGTTATCTTTTGGATCTGGAATGTCCACCACAGGCTCATGTGTTTAAGACTTGTCCCCAGTTGGTGGTGCTATTGGAAGGGGATAGAACCTTTAGGAAGCAGAGCCTAGTTGGAGGAAATAGGTCATTGTGGGCGTGCTTTCGAAGGTTATGTTGGGACCCAGGCCCCTTCCTTTCATTCTCTGTCTTTGCTTCCCAGTCACTATGAGGTGAGCGGCATTATGCTGCCACATGCTCCATGCCATGATGTTCTGCCTTGCCATGGCCCAGATACAATGGAGCCAACAGACTGTGGAGGAAAAACCTCTAAAACCATGAGTCAGAATAAACCTTTCTTCCTTTAAGTTGTTTTTCTCAGGTATTTTGTCACAGTAATGGAAAGATGACTAACATAGCTTTCTTCTCTCAGGGTCTATATATTATCTTCCTTCTGTTTGAATTTGTGTTTAAATTTCCTCTCCTTATAAGAACATCAGTCATTTGAATTGAGGCCCAGACTAGTGACCTCAATTAACTTAGTTATCTTTTTAAAAACACTATCTCCAAATAAAGTCACATTTTGAGGTGCTGAGATTTAGAACTTCAACATATGTATTTTGGGGGATACAATGCAGCTCATAACAACTACATACCGTCTACTGATTCTAAAATATCTATCTCATAGGTAAGACAGCTAAAAAATTAGATAGCATTTGTTGCCCTCAACGCAGAGGAACTAAAGCAGATACCTTAAAAGCAACTGAGGCCAATAGGAGAAGGGGACCAGGAACTAGAGAAAAGGTTAGATCAAGAAGAATTCACCTAGAAGGTAACACACACACACAGGAAATTAATGTGAGTCAACTCCCTGTATAGCTATCCTTGTCTCAACTAGCAAAAACCCTTGTTCCTTCCTATTATTGCTTATATTCTCTCTTTAACAAAATTAGAGATAAGGGCAAAATAGTTTCTGCCAGATATTGAGGGGGTGGGGGGGAGAGGGAGAGGGCAGGGTTGGTGGTAAGGGAGGGGGTGGGGGGTAGGGGGGAGAATGACCCAAGCATTGTATGCACATAATGAATAAAAAAAAAGAAAACTTAGAAAATAAAATAAAATAAAATATCTATCTTAAAATCTCTAATGAGCTGGGTGCTGGTAACAGGCTTATGCCTGTAATCCTAGCTATTCAGGAGTCAGAGATCAGGAGGATCCTGGTTCGAAGCCAGCCCAGGCAAGTAATTTGCAAGACCCTATCTCGAAAATATACAACACAAAAACGGCTGGTGGAATGGCTTACATGGTAGAGCTCCTGCTTAGCAAGTGTGAGGCTCTGAGTTCAAACCCCATTACTATGAAAAATAAAATCAAATAAAATTTCTCATGACTCTAAAAATCTCTTGTTGAGACTTCTTTTTTATACTTTTCACTCAGATAGCCCAGCAACTTCCCCAAAAGCAACACTTGCCAATCATGTATATGTTCTCAGTGAATAGCACAATTGATGGAATGAATATATTACCTAATAGATGTTGAATATGTGGTCTCATAGCACTTCAAATACAGTATGTCCAAAACTGTAGTGGTTTTATCTTCCTTAAAGTTGTCTTGCATACATTATCTTGGAAAACAGTACTGATCTAGTGGTAGTTTCTCAGGCCAGATATCTGGTGCTTTTACAAATTCTTCTCTCTTACAAATCATGAAATTCTTTTGTTTCTGTAACATTAATTTTTTAAAATCTGTTCTTTTTGGGTCCCAGAATCTCTAACCATTTGCTTTATTGGATAAATACTATGCTAGTCTTGGGCTTTTTGCATGCAACTGTGGAGGGAGTGCTGTTTTTTCTCTCCCTCCCTTGTTAGAGTGAGCTTTTTCTCTCGCTCCTGGTTATTACTGGACCTAACTGGGCTTAACTGGGGGTGACTGGAGATTCAGAAAAGACATAGGATAGACAGTAACTGCTACTGTTTTGATCCTCTTACTAGTTTTCCCCCTTATGTTTACATTTAATTTATTTAGGAATAAGTAATTTATTCGTATGACTCCAAATTTAAAAGTTATAGTGAAGTATCTTTTCTGATTCCTCACTCTCATCTATGCATTCCATTAACCTTCCTGGATGCAATTAATGTTCTAGTATTTCCTTCTAGAAATATTTTGTTCTTTCATGTACTGCATGCATATCAAAGCATAAAATACGTTTGCTTGTCTTTTTATGCACAAGGTAAGACATGCTATCTTTTCTGTAATTTTTAAAAAATCTAGCATAGCATGATTTTTGTTGCTTTTTCTAAGTAATAGCTTTAAAGCATTCCATTTTATGGATGTATTATTGATGAACATGTAGGGGCTATGAATAATGTTGTATGCAATATTTTATATATGTGAAAGTGTACCTATAGAACAATTTTTTCCAAGTGGAATTGGTGAGTCAAAAGGTATGTAGACTTTGAGTACTGATGGATGATGTCAAATTGTCCTTCAGCTTGTCTTTTGCAATAGCCTTGAGTGCACTGCCTCCACCCTTCACCACCCCCATCCCTGTGCTGCCAGAGGCAATTTCTAAATTGAAACTCTAATCATGTGTGCTTCTTAAAACTTATCAGTGACTTTCAATTACTTAACAGATAAAATCTAAACTCCTTGGTATGAAACACATACCTCTTCCTTTTGGATTTATCTGTCCAGACTCACCTTTGATCATTTCCCTAGGTATACTTTATACTTTAGTTAAATTAATTCCCATTTTTCATACAAATTGTACTTCGTGTCCTGAATCTTTATATATGTTATTTCCTTTGCTTGAAATACTTGCTCATCCTTCGATTCTTAGTTTTCTCACCTCCTACTCAAATGGAGCAAGATACATCTTTGTTTCTGCTACCACCATGTCAGGTACATAAAAAGTTGTCCTAGCTCACTGATTAGCAATTACCCATTCATATATTTTAATTAAATGGCTGTAGAATTGATGCAGCACATACAAAAATAAAAAAGGAATGCAGAATCCATTCAGGCAATAAGGAGATTAGTTGAATGTAATCAGCCAGTAAAAGAAGTTAGCTATAGCCCTAGGTGGGGTAAATAAAGCATGCCATTTGCCAAAATGAGAAAAGTTATGACAAAAACTGGGTGAATGAAGTGTGAACGACACCCAGTGGAAGCATATTGTCCATGTATATGTCTTCTTTCCTGCCTCTTACCTCTCACTTTATCTTCAGCATTACCAGACCACATTATTTAATCGCTCGTCAGACCAACCGTGCTAATTACACATATTGTGTTCTCTGCCTGAAATTCCTTTTCTGTTTTAGCTACACAGTGAATGTCAACTTTTGTCTTAAAATGCAGAACAGAGGTTAGCTTCCCTGGGAAACTGCTCTCAGAATAGAATCATCCCCTTCACTGTGGTACCTCTAAAATTTGAACTTTCTTTTTCATCGTTCTTTCACAAAATATTGTAATTTATTTGTTAGCTTGACTATTGGGCTTACCTAGAAAGACCAAGAACATTTTAAGGGCAGACTTATGTCCTGTTTACCTCTGTATCTTCAGAGAAATGTTGGGTACATAGTAGTTCTCAATAAGTGTTAGCTGAAGTGACGGTGTGTCATCTGTAATATAGCTAAGCAGTCAAGATCATGTGCTCTGGAGTCAGATCTGTGGTTTTCCAAGCAGCCTCTTTTACTTACCAGCTGTGTGACCTTGGAAAAGCTACTGAACCTTACTTGTGCCTCAATTTCTTCATTTCTACAATGGAGATATTAGTACTCACCTCATAGCATTGTGATGAGAATTACAATTATGTAAATTATGACATAAATGTATGACATATATATAAAACTATCCACATTTTTATATCTATCTGAATAGATGACAAAAACAACAATGATGTTCAAAGTGCTAGTTGGCAAAGAGATAATACATTCTTTCTTTCACCAAGAATGTCTGGCTATGAAAAAATTTATTAGCTGAACTAAATATTGTGTTTAGGAAGGTAGTCGATTTTTCTCATGGACTAGAAATAAACAGTTCCTGAAGTTTTAATTTGAGTCACCCTTCCTATGTTGTGGCATAGTATAGGTCAGAGAAGACAGTGGCTGGGAATGGGATGATCATAGTAGGGATAGTAAGAGATGTATGTATTTGGGTTCTAACAGGATGATAGAAACAGCAGAATTTGCTCATAGATCCATGGGGATAGGAGAAAGAAGAATGAAGAGTAAAATTCAGATTTTGAATTTGAGAACAAGGCTGATGGTGACGATATTTGCCATCTACTAGAGAAGAACGGGTTTGAGAAGAGAACTCAAATGCTCTGCTTTGGCCATGTCATATTTGAGAAGCCTATTAGACATCTCAAAGGATAGTCTTGACTTCCAGAGAGAGGATAGGGCCTTACACTTTTTATTTTTCAGAAAAGGTAATTTGTTCTTATGTTTCAAAGTGAAAAATAAAGTACTACAATGTGCAATGACTTTCTTCCATGTTGTTCCCATCTGTCTTGTTCCTACCTTATTCCCTCCCCTCTTAGTTTCTTATGTATCCTTAAAAGTTTTTTCTATAATATATAAGCATATTGAAATACACATTCCTGTTTTCACTTCCTTATTATACAGAAGTTAATATTTATGTAGGTTATACACTAAATGTGTTCCACAATATTCATATGTTGAAATCCTAACCTGTAATGTGATGGTATTAGGAGACAGGACTTTAAGAGGCATTTTAGTCAGGGCTGCTATAAGATTACTTATAGATTAGGTGGCTTAAATAATAAACATTTATTTCTTACAAGTTCTCTAGTTGACTAAGTCAGGACTTGGGTTTCCTTCTCTGTCCTTGTTGAATCCAGTTTGAGCTAAAATCCTGTTAAGTCAGTTTTGGGGAAATTCCCCACCCTTCATATGTGGTTGTCTTCTTCTATCCTCATTTGGTAAGGGAGGGAGAGAGCCCAAACTGACTAAGACAATATATATTTAACTGTATTTGTCCCACTTAATAGATCTTTCTGTAGCAGTCTGTATCTTCACCATTCTTTCATTCAGCAAGTACCTAGTATTTGGTCATATAGATGTTGCATAATTTACTTATGATGAACATTGAGATAGTTTTCTCAGTGTCTGCAGTGGATTGATTTCAGACCTTGTGTATACCAAATCTGTAAATGCTCACATTCCTTTAAAAATGATATAGTATTTGTATAAACCTACATACATCCTCTGGCATATTTCAAATAATCTGTATTGTTTAGGAATAATGACAAGAAAAAAGTCTGCCCATGTTCAGTATAGATTTTTTCCAATTTTTTTTGATCTACATTTGGTTGAATCCATCAGTGTGGAACCCATGCATACAGAGGGCCATTTTTATTTTGAGATTCATAATAGTATTTATAAAATGATTGCTATCTCCCTTCTATTTGCCCCAAAAAATTACTCATGATACTTGTTGAAGATGGTAAGGTGGATCTTATTCAAAGTGAGAGCAGGCATGGTGAAAGATGTATGGACCATTTCAATGGGGTTTTCTAGTGGAGGAGAGAGATTGGATTAAATTCTGACTTCAATAAAGACAAGTTGGAACTGATAGCTAAGGATCAGGATGGAGGTCAGTGGATGGAAAATTATACAGAAGAAGCATCAAGGACACGTGGTTTCTATTTAAACTGACTCGATAGTCTGATTGCTGTAGTGAAGCCATAAGATGTGGAGAGTGACCAGATACAAAGTGTGAGGGATTTTCTATAAACTGACTTAATAGGATTATTGCCCAAACTGGATTCAACAAAAGAATGGGAGGTCCAAGTCTGGGCTGAGTCAAGGAGAAGTGTTAGAGGAGCCCAACTAAAGTTTTGGTCAAAAGAGAGAGGCTTTGTCAGGATGTATAAGTTGTCTTCTGGTAATTCTAATTGTAATAATAATACTTGTTATTATTTTGGTGGGACTGGGCTTTGTGCTTGCAAAGCAGGGACTTAACCATTTGAGTCACACCTTCAGTCCATTTTGCTCTGGTTATTTTGGAGATGGGGTCTGGTGAACTATCTGAGCACGCTGGCCTCAAACCTCAATCCTCCTGATATCAGTCTCCCAAGTATCTAGAACTACAGACATGAGCCACCAGACTAAGTGTCTTTCAATGATTCTAGTGCTTGGGTTATTGGAGAGTATCTATTTGCTAGGATCTGTCTTTTCCTACCACAGTCTTACTGACCATCTCTCTCCTCAGCTTCCCTCTCTTGATTCTAGGATGGCTACATGGCTACATGGCAGAAACCTGGATGTTGTTTTTCCTACTCTTTTCAATCTTTTTTCTAGGCTGCTTCACACTAATATCCTTTTGTTTGCCTGGTTATATTTCTCTGCCACACTGCCCTCTTAGTCCCTAATTACTGCTGTGATATCCATTATCCTATCTTTGTAACTTTAATTCAAGTCTGAGCCCATTAGATCAAAGCCTGTTCAAAATGAAGCAGGGCCTGGTTAAGAGACTAAACTAATCCCTCTTTATTAAGTAAAAATGAAGGAATGCAGACATTTCAACTATAGAAATAAAAAGAGAAGTAGGAAAACCGAAGCCAAAATCCAGGTCAATTACTGGCATTCAAAAACACCCTCATGCTTTACACTCCTTTGTCAGTGTCCCTAGGAAAGCCCCTCTAAATTCAACAACCTGGCATCAGGCCAAAGATATCCTATTGATCCAATTAACTCTACTCGCTCAACTCTGATCTTTTATTCTCACTTTTGTGTATTTTACTTTGTTCTCTATTAGGGTTTTGTTCAATTCCCTGATGTGTGTTTGATATGATATTCTAGCCTTTTAGAAAAACCTGCCTACATGCCTCCTTTCTTTCTGGTTTATGGTGGTTTCTACTATCTGGATTCCTGGGATTTGTCTATTGTTTTTCTTTAAAGTCCCTACAACTCATAGTCCCTGGTTTTGAATGCCCATTTTTGAGAGGACAATGGAAGTACTCCTCAAACTCACTGCTCTCTTCAAATAACAGCCTGAGCAATTCAGTCTTTCTAACTGTTAGCTGTTGGGAGGTCACTTTATGGCAAGATTAGAATATACAGAATGGTGTACAGTAAAAACATAAGTGCTAGGAAGTGTACAAAGCTTAGGGGCTGGAAAAAGTCAGCAGACTCAAAAGGTTATGATAAATCTTATAAGAATTATTTTATAGCATTAGAAGCAATGCTAAAGGTTTTTTTTTTTTTTTAAATCAATGTTGCTGGAAAGAAAAAATGGCCCCTCCAGGCTCATTCAAATATTCACTCCCATTAATACCATTTGACAGGAAAAGAGAATGATTTTGTCATCCTGAGACTAGCCATATGAAACAAAATCTGATTTGAAGTTACTAGGTTTTGCACTGTCCATCCACTAGATGTGGGGAGTGGAGGTTCCTAGAACAAGTCTTTTATTTATTTTAAAATAATAACAGTAAATATAAATAGTGCGTTTGTAGGTATGAGATTACATGTATTATCTCACCTTGCCCATCTGACAACCACTGAGGGAGACAGAATAATTCATACAAGGCCATATAGGGAAGGAGAAGAAGGTTCAAATATAGTTCTTTCTGTTCCAGAGCCTTTGCTTTCCATTTCCTCCAATTTTGCTAGTTCATAAAAGATACTTACTAAAAATGAAGATTTCAAGGTCCCTTTCTTAGAGATTCTTGGTAATTGGGTTTGTTGCAGTGCCCTGGAATATTTATTTATTTATTTATTTGTGGTACTGGGGTTTGAACTCAGAGCCTACACCTTGAGCCGTTCCACCAGCCCTTTTTTTGTGTTGGTGGGGCTGGCCTTGAACCTTGATCCTCCTGATCTCTGCCTTCTGAATAGCTAGGATTATGGGTGTGAGCCCAGTGCCCAGTAGTGCCCTTTATTTTTATTAAGGTCCTTCATTGAATCTAATGGGTTGATGAATTTAGGAGACTTGCTCTATACTCCATTCCTAAAATCCTAGTGCTTAGGGATCTTTACATTTGTATTCTAAAGAACTGAAATCAAATCAGAGTATGTTATCTTATTTGTAATGAAAGGGAAGTTTTCATCTAGAAACAAAAAGTCAACAGCTAGTTATAACTCTTTCCTTTCACATATAATCAAATGTCCATCATCCTTGAAAACAAGTTGCCACCTTCTTTCTTCTATGTTTTTATCCCCCTTCTCCCTCTCTCCCTCCCTCCCTTCCTGTCTCTCTCTCTCTCTTTTTTTTTTTTTTTTGTGTGTGTGCTGAGAATAAAACCCAGGTCCTGGCACATGATAGGCAAGCATTCTACTATTGAGCAATATCCTCAGTCCTAGCCCAGATTCTTTTTTTTAAAATTCATTTATTCATATGTGCATACATTGTTTGGGCCATTTCTCTGCCCTGCCTCCCCCCCCCCGCCCCCTCCCGCTCCCTCCCCTCCCTCACCCTTGCTTTCAGGCAGAACCTCTTCTGTCCTCTTCTCCAATTTTGTTGAAGACACAAGCAATAATAAGAAAGACATAGTGGTTTTGCTAGTTTGAGATAAGGATCGCTATACAGAGAGATTCCTAGCATTGCTTCCATGCACATGTGTATTACAACCCGATTGGTTCATCTCTACCACATCTCTTCACTACTTCCCGGTCACCTCCCCATAGTGGCCTCTGTCATTTTAAGGTTACTACATTAGCTCCTCTACAATGCCAGCCCAGCTTCTTGAAGCAGTCACCTACATTCATGGTCTCCAGTACCTTACTTCTGCGCATTTCAACCAGTTCTAATTTAACTTTTGCTTTATGCATCCATAGAAGATGTACTCATCACCAATAACTTGCTGGTTGGAGTCAATGTGCCCTCTTACCTAACCTGATTTTCCTAGAACAGCAGCTAATTCCATTAAAGTATATCTGAAAATTCTTTAAGGATTTTTATCGGGAAAGCTCATGTCTTTCCAGAAAGAGGTTCTCAGTTACCTCAAGTAGAAAGCTCTTCCAGACCAGTTTGGAAATTATTCTCTTTTGAAATGGCAGCTGATTTTGAAAAACAAGGGCTAATACGTGCAGATTAAAAAAAGCAATGAACCAAAAGCCAAAACAGACACCGGGAAGAAAATAGCATGACCAGATGGAATGGAGTCCAGAAGAAAGAATGGACAACGGGCAGGAGGGACAGTGGTGAGCTATGTCTGGCCAAACTCTTCTATCCCCAGGGGAAAGGCACAGGTCTGGCATTTATAAAGTGGGTGAAAGCAAAGACAAATCTATAATAATGATCTCCACATATTACTGGGAAGTTACAACTAAAAAGGTTATTTTAGCTAGATGTGGTGGCACATACCTATAATCCCAGCACTCAGGAGGTTGGGATAAGAGAAGCATAAGCTCCAGACTAGCTTGGGCTACAGAGTGAGGTCTGTCTCAAAAAACAGAAGAACAAAACAAAAAATATTTTAAGCTCACTTCATTATACACAGGTATTTCAGCAGAAATTTAAAAATGATTAACACTTTTACAATCTAGAAAATATTCTCTTGAGTGATTCTGATCTTGTTCTTCCAATTCAATGATGTAATACAACCTGGGATGCTGAAATAACACTATAGCAACTAGTGATTTATAGTCCTATAACTTTTTTGTCAAGCTGAATTAAATGTAGCCAAGATGTAAGAAAAGGGCTTCACCAATAGGAAAGGGGACCAGGAACTAGAGAAAAGGTTAGATCAAAAAGAATTAACCTAGAAGGTAACACACATGCACAGGAAATTAATGTGAGTCAACTCCTTGTTTGGCTATCCTTATCTCAACCAGCAAAAACACTTGTTCCTTCCTATTATTGCTTATACTCTGTCTTCAACAAAATTAGAGATAAGGGCAAAATAGTTTCTGCTGGGTATTGAGGGGGTGGGGGGGAGAGGGAGGGGGCGGAGTGGGTGATAAGGGAGGGGGTGGGGGCAGGGGGTAGAAATGACCCAAGCCTTGTATGCACATATGAATAATAAAACAATAAAAAAAAATGAAAGAAAAGGGCCTCAAAATCTTCATTTTAGTAAGTATCTTATGAACAAGCAAAATTGAGGGAAATGGAACAGTAGTGGAGAGCAAAGGTTGTGGAACAGAAAGAACTATGTTCAAACCTTCTTCTCCATCACTGTATGGTCTTGCATGGATTATTCTGTCTCCCTCAGTGGTTGTGGGATGGACAAAATGAGACTATCTCATACCTACAGATGCACAGTTTATATTTACTGTCTTTTTTTGTGGTACTGGGCTTTGAACTCAGGGCTTACACCTTGAGCCACTCCACCAGCTCTTTTTTTCTTTTATGTTTTTGTGAAGGGTTTTTTTGAGATAGGGTCTCTTGAACTATTTGCCTGGACTTGTTTGAACTGCGATCCTCCTGATCTCTGCCTCATGAGTAGCTAGGATTACAGGTGTGAGTCGCTGGCACCTGGCTGTATATATTTAAAGATTAATAAAGACTTCTTCTGGGGACCTCCACTCCTCATTCTGAGTTGACAAAGAGTGAACAGCTCAGTGATCTTGAATCAGATTTTTTTTTTCATATAGCTAGTCTCAGGATGACATAATCAGTCTCTTTGTCTGTCTAGTGGTCCCATTATTTTAAATGATTTAGTTATAGCTATAGCTTGTCTTGTCAAATACTTGCTTATTTTTCCTGTTATTCCTTATTTTATCTCACTTTTTTTTAAATCATGAGATTTTATATTTTATTATTTTTTTTTTTTTGGTGGCACTGGGGTTTGAACTTAGGACCTCATGCTTGCAAGGCAGGCACTCTATCACTTGAGCCACTCTGCCAGCCTGACACATTTTATTTTAATGGATGTTACTAGCAAACTTTTGCATCATCATTAGGTAATCTACAGAAGTTCATCATCATTTAATAATTTATTCTAGTTGTACTCTTTACTAAGTACTTAGTTTTAAGACAATGTTAGTATTTGCATATATTTCTGTAAGCCACATATATTATTCATCCAATCTTAATATTATTAAATAGGTAGAGCAGATAATTTCCAGGTTTTATTTTATTTTATTATTTTTTTTGAGATAAGGCCTTGGTAGGTAGCCCAGGCTGGTCTCTAAATCTTGATGATCCTTCTGCCTCAGCTGGGATTACAGTCATGCTCCACCATACCCAATTCTGTTTTTGTTTTGTTTTTCATTTTGGTTTGCTTCATTTTGTTTTGATATACTGGTTCATAGCTACTGATAAACATATACCATTTTAATTAAGGTAGATAATAAGTGAATATTTAATGATAATGATGACAATACTACTTTATATTGCCAAAGTCTTTTAACATGTTATCTAACATTAATGTGTGTAAGGCATATATTCTTTATTTTTTGAAATGGGAAAATGGACATAGAAAAGGCAAGTGTCTTATCTAGGTTATTTAAGAAACCAATAGTGGAACTGAGTCTTTACGTATCTACAGAAGTATTTCTCAGAGGGTTTGCTGGTCCTTGCTCTCTTGACAAGAGCTTATTGTATTTTAAATAATTTATAATGTGTTTCACCCAAACATTTACAGTTGTAGCTTTAATAGCTGTGCTTGGCAGAAGATCTATGGTATTACTACAGAAAGGAGTAATATCTTGGACAGAAGACTTGCAAGGACAAAGAAAAGCCCAGAAAATGAGATGTAAAGATTATTTATTTAGATGAATTAGAACTAGATGAATTTGTACTTTTTTGGTGCTGGGGATTGAACCCAGGGCCTCAAGAATGCAAGGCAAATGCTCTACCACTTGAGTCACACTGCCCTGCCCTTTTATTTTCTATGTTGCTTTTGAGACAGGGTCTCACTATTTTGTACAGGCTGGCCTTGAACTTGTGATCCTCCTGCCTCTGCCTCTTGAGTAACTGGGGTTATAGATGTGAACCACCATGCCCAGCTGGGCTACTCATTTTTTAAAAAGGGATAGATGAAAATGAAAAGTATTTTAATTTGGACTCCTATATTTGTCTGTTTTTGTGTTTGTGAGACAGTTTGCTGTTATCAGTAATATGGTATTTAGGGTCAGGTAGAAGTGGCAGCTGGAGTGTCATGTATGGAGTTCCCTACGCTTTCACCACAACATGCTGACATAATTTATGAAAAACAACTCACTGCTTAATGATGTTCTGGTAGATATGTAGTTTTTGTAAAGAAAAATGCAGAAGGGAGCAATAATACATTTCAAATACCATTAGTGTTGTTGCTATCAGGGCTCGTGCCACAGGCTTCTTAATACCTCTGTTCTTCTTTGTCATAAATTCATTATTGTCACTCTGCTTATAAGTGAAACCACTTTGTGATTAGGGCTTATCAATGCTGTGTCTCCACCTGGCGTGGATTGCCTGTTCCCCACATTTCTTCTTGGTTCACTTCACCTCTTTTAAGTCCTGGCCTTAATAATACCTTCTCAAGAGTATTCTCCCAGGCCACCCTATTTAAAATCACAACTCTGGCCCAATACTCCCCATTACTTCTTTCCTTTTATTTTTTTTTTCATTTTTTTTATGTTGCCCTTTCTAACATGTAAGCCCCACAAGGCTGGAAACTTTTTTTATCTGTTTTCTTGGGTTAGTTGAGAACAGAGCCTGGCACATTACAGATGCTAAATAATAATTGATTAAATGATATATGGATACATATATTTTGATATTTTGAATTCTCATGGAATCCAAAGAAAGACAATTATACAGGAAAATTTGCTGATTGATATGATTATTACTAAGGCTTATGTGCAAATTCCAGGGAAAAAGAAGTATCTTGTAGGTGTTCCAAATTTTGAAATAAATGTTATAATTCAGAGAAACATTGGCTATTTACATCTTCTGGGGGTCACTGTATTCATAATTGCATAGGGATAATTAAAATGTAATTTAAAAAATGAGGTAGAAGCCATCTTATCTGATGCTATAGTTGGTTTTGCTACCATGAAAAACTATGCTCAGACTTTCATTTGGATTTGTTTATTTATTTGAAATGCTTGTGGAGGTCTGGGGGCATGGTTCAATTGGTAGAGGACTTATCAAGCAAGTGTGAGACCCTGGGTTCAGCACACACACACACACACACACACACACACACACACATACACACACACAAAAAACAAAAACCAACAACTTGTGGAATGCCTGTCTTTGGTGAGGATTCCAGAGAGTAGTTGTTTGTATAAACCTTTTATGTGAAATAGTAAAGTCAGCAATATAAGAATAGTTTATTTTGAAGGTTAAAAGATCATATAAATATTCCCACATGTCAGTGTGGTTTGACTTTTGATCAGAGGCTGACTTCCTGTATTTCAGGTTACATAGACCCAAATTCATTGTAGACTCTGTCCATACATACATTCCATGCAAGTTTTTATCTAAACATATATAAAATATGAGTGACTGGGGTAAGGATACCCTTTAGGGTCAGTGAATCAAAAAAGTCAGTTAAAGTAGAAAATCATTCAAAAGATAATATGTACCTATAATATTTCATTTTATTCATTTTAATGTTTTTGTTAGTATATAGTAGTGGTACATAGGGGATTCATTGTGACATTTCCATATATATGTACAACGTACCACAGTTTGGTTTATTCTCTGCATTATTCCCCCTGTTCCCCCTCCCCCATCTTGAAATGACTTTGACACGTTCAATGTTCTATATTCATACATGTATTAGAAAGTACATCCACCATATTCATCCTCCTTTACCCTCTTCATTAACCTTCTCCCTCCTGCTAGTACTCTCCTCTTAACATGACCTGTGTTACATTCCTGTCTTCACTGTTTAAGTTTTACCTTGGTATTTCACCTGTAAATATATTGTACTTAATCAGTCTAATTGCCCCACAATATTTCATTTTAGTATAATTTGTAAATTAATATTTTATGTATCTTCTGTTGGATGAAAGCTTGTACTAAAATTATTTTCTAAGTAGCTTGATGATATGAAGTTTTTAAGTTTAGAATTCTTCTAGGTTTTTATGATTTTTCTATTTTTCACAGTTTTCTTGCCAAAGTACAGTTTCAAAAAAGTTTTTTTCTCAATTACCTTTTCTGAAGTAACCCCAAAGCATCCAATCTAGTTTTCTTTTACCTAACAACACTTTATCTTTAATAAATCATTATTTGGCATATTAATTAATTTAATTAAATATGTAATACAAGTACAACTAATATGAGCAGCTCAGGATCAAACCATTGACCCCTGGCAGGCAGATACCTTACCCAGTGGGAAGGAGAGAGCAGAAGCACATCTCAGTCTACTTGCTTGGTCCTAATACTCCCCTTTGCTCTGCGAGCCTGTCTGTACTTCAAAGCAGGGATGGAAAGACTTTGCCAAACAGTTCAGTGGTGATCACTTGAAAGATGCTCAATTTTCCTAAGCTTTAGTTTGAGCTACCAGCACAATCAGAAGAGCAGCATTTTAGTGTGAATTACTCATTTTTAAAATTAACTTACCAAGTTCTTCAGGTACTTGTCATTCCCTCACTTGAAAGTATTGATACAAATTGGTCTAATGTTAGAGAACATTTTATGTTTGGGAAATGATTTGATTCAAATTATTTCATATGCAACTGAAAAATCTTTATACATGAATTTAAATGTCTACTCTATCACAAGAGGGCACTCAAGTCCCATTCTTTACAGCAAGTGCTGTTTCTGGCATTGATTCTAGTGGAATTATCGCTGAAATAAAATTTAGGCCTACAAATTGAATTTAAGTTCAGTAAACTGTTTATCAACTGACAGAACTGGGGATTGGTGATTCTGCTTATGCAAATACAGAAATGCTTAATGCATTAATCTCATAAAAGGATTTCACAGGTAGAATATACCAATATGCAAAATTTACTATGTCAAACAATATTATTTGGTGACTCATTCCAAGGTCTTCATTAATTTAAAATGCAATTACCATTTAATTTAATTAATTGCACAATTATTGAAATGTTTCTAATCATTCATCATGTAACCAACAGTATTAAACATCTATTCTTTGAGGCTTTTATTCTTGACAAGAGAATTTACTGTATTTCAGGTACTATATCAGTTCATTTTAAATTGTGGTTTTAGTAGTTCTAGTTTGTATTAGTTATCTATTGCTACTTAACAGATTATTTCAAAATTTAATGGCTTAAAATAAGAATTTATTATCTTACATTTTCTGGGGGCAGGGAATATGGGAGCACTTGTTGAGTGGCTTTGACTCCAAGCCTCTCACAAGGTGGCGCTCAAGCTTTTGTCTAGAGTTTGGTCATCTGAAGGTTGCATTTGGGCTGAAAGGTCTGCTTCCAAGCTCCCTCATGTGGCCCTCTTTACTGGACAACTTGCAATATGGCAACTGATTTCTCCAGCTCAAATGATTTAAGGAGGGTAGGAAAGAATGCCCAAGGAGGCCACAGACATTTTTATAAGCTAATCTCCAGAGTGACAGCCAATTACTTTTGCCATATTTTGTTAGAAATCAGTCATTAAGTTCACCCACTTTGAAGGGGATTGAGGAGTACAAGAGATTGTGAAAAACAGAAGACAAGGCTGCTGCTACATAGCTGGATAAAGATAGGACCATGTAAACACAGAAGTATCCACAGGTAGACAGGATTAAGAATTAGTAGTTTATTCCTCTTTCTTTTCTTTCTGTTTGAGGTACTGGGGTTCAAACTCAGGGCCTCGTGCTTGCTAGGCAGGTGCTCTACCACTTGAACCATGCTCCTAGCAAAAAGAGACTAAAATGTTGAATTTAAGGTTGACAATATGGAGTGGACCAGATGGTATGGGAACTACTTTTTATGAGACCATGTTCTCTGGCCAAGGTCAGTGCTGGGGTGTGGTATGACATAGAATGCCCAAAGGACAGGTCAAGAATCTGAGCTTTCTTTGAGCTTCTGAAGGAAACCCATGTATCAAGAACCCTTTCTGAACTGGGATTGTAGCTCAAGTGGTAAGGTGTCTGTCTAGCAAGCACAGGGTCCTGAGTTCAAACTCTAGTACCATAAAAAAAAAAAACAAAACAGAACCTTCTCTGGGGCCATGTGTGGTGGCAAACACCTGTAATCCTACCTACTTAGGAGGTGGAGATCAGGAGGATCATGGTTTGAGGCCAGCCCTGGCAAATGATTAGTAAAACCCTATCTCAATAAAGAGTGGTATACTACTGTAATCCCAGCTATGAGGGAGGCTTAGTAGGAGGGTCAAGGATTGAGGCCAGACCTGGACAAAAAGCAGGAGACTCTATCTGAAAAATAAGTAAAGCAAAAAGGGCTAGGGGAGGGGCTCAGTTGTAGATCACTTGCGTAGCAGGTGCACAGCCCTGAGTTCAACCCCAAAAAGAAAAAAGAACACTTTGTCTCTGTTTCTTGAAAAACGGCCAGAATGTTGGTGGGTTTATTATCTTTGTAGGACCTTTATTTTTTTTCCCAGGCTCTCCTCACAGAGAGATCCAGTTGCCATTTTTTTTCACCTTTACTATAGAAAGACTGGATAGGCTTTGCTTGTCTTATGGTGCCTGATATCTGATCACTTGGGTGTTAGTTTCCTGTTCTCCTTATAACTTTCCCAAGTATAGACTAGAATATGTAACTCATCTATCTTATTTTACTATTTAAATATTTATTTAAAATATCCATTTTATTTATCTTAAAAATAGATGATACATTGAAGTAGAGAAAAATTCAAAAGCTGTTAAAAGAATGGACTCTAAAAATGTCTTCCCTCATCCCTTTAGTCCTCTTCCAATTTATCTATATAAAGTTGCTTCCTGAACTATTATATACACAAATAAAAGTAAGAACATAGATACATTTTTTCTCTTTGTTATGCAAACAACAGTATTCCATAGACACTCTTATTCTATATGTGCTCTTATTTTTTCAGTTAACAGTACATCTTGGCATTCTTGCCATGATCAGCACATAAAGTGCTTTCTCATTTGAATTTAACGGATGCACAATATTTCATGGTATCTATGTACCATAAGTTGTTTATTCTGTCTCTGTCAATAGACTTTAGGTTTCCAATTCTTTGCTGTTCAAACAATGTTACAATAAACTCAGTAATGAATTTTATTTTTATTTAAAAAATTTAAATTTAAATATTAATCTTTGATAATTTAAGAATGTTTAAGGATTTTATAGGAACTAGGGTCATCATAATATCAAGTATCTATCAGTCTATGATATTAGCCTTTCCTTCCTTCCTTTCTTCCTTCCTTCCTTCCTTCCTTCCTTTTTTCCTCCTTTCCTCCCTTTCTTCCTTCCTCCTTGTCTTTCTATAATATTAATTTCATGTAACATTTATTTAGCACTTATTCCATACCAATTATTTCTCTATTTAATTTGAGTACATTAACTTGTTTAATCCTCACCACAAACATATGAGATATTTATTTTTACCTCCATTTTATAGATTAAGAGGGACAGGAAGCTCACATACAGGGAAAAGTGGCAGGAAATGGTGTCTCATCAAGGGAATCTACTTTACTCTTAAATGATTTCTTAACAAAAATATAGATTCACTATATGCAGCTCTGTTATTAGTAATGGTTGACGAAGAGGATTAGAAACCAAAAGAAATATAACGAGCTTTGTCTGTTATCTGGGGTCCAAATAGATTCTGGTTGGTGGAGTTATGGAACAGTCCTCTTCAACCCCAAACCGTTTACTTAAACTGATTTATACAGGGGCTCTGTTCCTTTTGGGGAGAAGATATGAATCCTACCATTCAATAATGGTTAAGACATACATTTGGGCAAATCAAGTGAGAGGATTACAGTGGAAGTCAGATTATATAAAGTATGACTGAGACCCCACAAAATAGTTGATTAGAAGAAAGGAAGATGGCTGACAGGTTAGGAAAGCTTAGCAAAAGTGCTCATATCTTAAAAAGGTTCTCTCACCAATGTAAAGGTCAAACCTTGGTTTATGTATTCCAGGAGAAAGTCTGGTATTTTCTTACTGTGGGACTCAAGAAATGTTGCAAAAGCATCAATGCCCTTTCTTGTGAGCAGTGGTGTTCTGGGTGTACTCATGATGGAATGATGACCCAGCTTGGGGCCTGGTGTTGGGGGAAGAGTTACATCTTAGAGAGATAACTTTGAGGGTCTGTAGTGACCTGAGATTGTGGTTTCTAGGCCTGACTATTTGTAGTGGCTACAAATCAGGACTGACCTATGGGTACCCTTGGTTCTTTGTGGCAGTTATTATTTTTTGTTAGTATTAGAGTTTGAACTTAGGACTTTGTGCTTCTTGGGCAAACATTCTACCACGTCAATCATATCTATCCCCAGGCCCTTTTGCTTTACTTATTTTTCCTGATGTTTATCTCCCAAGAGCTAGGATATAGGCTTGAGTCAGTGTCTGGCCCTGGAATTATGTTTTGATATTAGTCCACCTAGTCATTAACATAAAGCCTCTGTAATTATAAATTGTTAATATTACAGAGATATTACATCAGAGTTTTCAATTGTTTCTTGGTAGGTACTGGGGTTTTGAACTCAGGACTATGTACTTGCTAGGCAGGTGCTCTACTGCTTGAGCCATGCAGCCCTCAATTAATTTTAAAAGTCTGATTTATATATGGCCACAGTACAGGCAACATAAAGCAGAATTTAATTATAAATTAAATAGAATTAATATGCGTGGAAAATGAGAATGTTTCTATATATTTACTTGTAGAGCACTTGAAAATTAAAAAATAAAATCTATGATGAGCTTTCCTGATTAGTTTTTTTCTTTTTTGTTTTAGAAAACATGAAATTTTTAGTGGAAGAAGAAAGGGAGTTAGAAATATCAGCATATCTTTAGAAAGTAAAACTATGATAATGATGCATATTTAAAATTTTTTTAAAATTATTGTTGTAGTGGGGGCACATTGTGACATTTACCAAAGTTCTTACACTATATCATAGTTGAATTCACTCCCCCTCTATCATTCTCCTTTATTCCCCCTCCTTCCTGACCAGTTTTGTATACTCTCATTTCATAACATTAAAGTGAGACCAAAGCAATCTATGTAGTTTTATAATGTGTTGCCTTGGCTGAACTGCATTTCCCAGAATTTCTTTTCCTGTCTATTTCTGGTTAGAGCAATCCACAGATGAGACTTTTGTGTGAGATTGGTAGGGTAGAAGTGAAACAGTAAACGTTTTGTAGCTCACACATATTACTGCTTACTCGCTGTTAATTCATATGGTTGATGTGAGGCATTAACTTAGCCTGCAACTGTTTTACCTTCCCCTAGCTTCTTTCAGTTCCTCTGATTTCTGTGACCAAGAATCCTAACCCCTGTAGGACACCCATGCCACCAATACCAGAGAGAGCACAAAGAGTCATGGAGTCAAATGTGGTGCATGACTAGAATCCCAGCTCCTTGGTAGGTGATGATAGGAGGTGGTTTGAGACCAGCCTGTGTGAAAGCAAGAGACCCTATCTGAAAAACAAACAAACAAACAAACAATGACAAACTCAAGCAAAAGAGCTGAGGTGTGAATCAAGTGGTAGAGTGCATGCCTAACAAGCATAAAGCACTCAGTTCAATTTCCAGTTTAGGAAAAAAAACTCACCAAAACATAAACAAAACCAACACTTACACACACACACACACACACACACACACACACACACACACACACACATTTCAGTCTGTTTTTCTGGAGAGTTCTCCAGAATGAGTCTCCTTTCTAGAGGCTCACTCTTGTGAGTTCCAGTTTGTTCTTATTCATTCCCACTACATATTCTTCTTCCCTTCAGGCTCTAGCATCAGGTTTGGAGACACCAGCCTTACCCAGACCACTTAACCAGCTGCCATAATTCTGTTACCAAGTATCTTAACTTAAGTGCTTCTCAGATGAGGATGATTTTAAGGTATGTGTAATTTAGATGCTTATTTTGGCTTTAAACATTAAAAAAAAATCATATACCCACAAAATGCCTAGCTTTAAGTGAAAACAATTCTTGGTGTACTTTCCACAGAAAACTGAAATGTACAGGAAGAAATATTGAATAAGGAATGCTATTGAGTGGTTATAAATTCAGAATATGTAAATAAATTGTGATGTCTTTTATCGTAGATATTGTTCTCTACTTTAGATTCATACAGCAATGTTTAACACAGTAAATTTGTAAGCATTAACAACATCTTACTGAGTCACATTACCTCAAAGAAAATCTTTCCATTATTAGGAACTAAGAAGGAAAAAAAACCAGTCCCTTCATTTCAGAAGCTGTTCTGGTGCTCATATGTAGGTAGGTAGGTCATGTTATTCTCATATTAGCCATAAGAATATCTCAGAACACCAATCTCGGATAAGGTTACATTGAGGCCATGATAAAGCGAGATGAAGCATACTAATTTGTAATGTTATCTAAACACAAACACAAACAAGGGCACTGTGCCACCCACAAATACACACAGAACACCCCTCCTGAACCAAAATGAAATGCAATTTCTTTATCAGTTGCAGCTTTTCTCTGTGCTAATCTCCTCTTCCATAGACTAAGACTGAAATACATAGACTCTCCCCATCACCCCATCAAAGCCACAATCATGTAATTTGTTCTTTCTACCATCTTAATGCTGAGACATTTCACAGTTCCCCATAGTGTATACTCTCTCTCTCTCTGCAACAGTAACTCTAGCTTGTTCACCTATAGGTGGGTTTCTTTTGGTTCTGGGCTAGAGAGCACTGATAAAGCAAATAAATTAATTAGTCTCTTCAGCAAATAGTTATAAAGTTTGTAGAGTGGTTCCAGACTGCTTAGTGTTTTGAATTAAAATCTTTGAGAATATGATAAAAATTACAGACTCACCAGAAAAGTGAACATTCATACTCACATTCAGAGGTTCATAGACTTGTTTGATTAAGAGTCTGGGTCTCATCATTAAAAGAATCTCTCTGCTTCCAAGAAGTTCAGAATCAGCACAACAGAGTGAGGAGCATGTTTCCTTATTGGAGACATTCCTTGAACAGAGATGACCTGCAAATGAAAAGCAGCTCCTGAATAGAGAATCTGGGTTATTAGTAGTGAACACTACCTTCTGTAGTGTTTTACAGACTAAACAAACTTATTACAGATTTCTGGCATTACCACATTATTATTGACTTTGTGCATGCATGTGTGTGCATGTGTGGGTGGAGGGAGAAAGAGAGAGAGAAAGAGCAAGAGAAAGAGAGAGGAGGAGGAACATGTAGGTCACATATTAAAATGGTACAGGTTTGTGACTTCAAACTATATTACAAAGCAATAACAATAAAAACAGCATGGTACTGGCACAAAAACAGACATGAAGACCAGTGGAACAGAATAGAGGACCCAGATATGAAGCCACACAACTATAACCAACTTGTCTTTGACAAAGGAGCTAAAAATATACGATGGAGAAATAGCAGCCTTTCCAACAAAAACTGTTGGGAAAACTGGTTAGCAGTCTGCAAAAAACTGAAACTAGATCCATGTATATCACCCTATACCAAGATTAACTCAAAATGGATCAAGGATCTTCATATCAGTCCCCAAACTCTTAAGTTGATACAAGAAAGAGTAGGAAATACTCTGGAGTTAGTAGGTATAGGTAAGAACTTTCTCAACAAAACCCCAGCAGCACAGCAACTAAGAGATAGCATAGATAAATGGGACCTCATAAAGCTAAAAAGCTTCTGTTCATCAAAAGAAACGGTCTCTAAACTGAAGTGAACACCCACAGAGTGGGAGAAAATATTTGCCAACTATACATCAGACAAAGGACTGATAACCAGAATATATAGGGAACTTAAAAAACTAAATTCTCCCAAAACTAATGAACCAATAAAGAAATGGGCACGTGAACTACACAGAACTTTCTCAAAAGAAGAAATTCAAATGGCCAGAAAACACATGAAAAAATGCTCACCATCTCTAGCAATAAAGGAAATGCAAATTAAAACCACGCTAAGATTCCACCTCACCCCTGTTAGAATAGCCATCATCAGCAACACCACCAACAACAGGTGTTGGCGAGGATGCGGGGAAAAAGGAACCCTCTTACACTGTTGGTGGGAATGTAGACTAGTACAACCACTCTGGAAAAAAATTTGGAGGCTACTTAAAAAGCTGGACATCGATCTACCATTTGATCCAGCAATACCACTCTTGGGGATATACCCAAAAGACTGTTACTCCAGAGGCACCTGCACATCCATGTTTATTGCGGCACTATTCACAATAGCCAAGTTATGGAAACAGCCAAGATACCCCAGCACTGACGAATGGATTAAGAAAATGTTGTACCTATACACAATGGAATTTTATGCAGCCATGAAGAAGAACGAAATGTTATCATTCGCTGGTAAATGGATGGAATTGGAGAACATCATTCTGAGTGAGGTTAGCCTGGCTCAAAAAACCAAAAATCGTATGTTCTCCCTCATATGTGGACATTAGATCAAGGGCAAACACAACAAGGGGATTGGACTATAAGCACATGATAAAAGCGAGAGCACACAAGGGTGGGGTGAGGATAGGTAAGACACCTAAAAAATTAGCTAGGATTTGTTGCCCTCAATGCAGAGAAACTAAAGCAGATACCTTAAAAGCAACTGAGGCCAATAGGAAAAGGGGAACAGGTACTAGAGAAAAGGTTAGTTCAAGAAGAATTAACCTAGAAGGTAACACCCACGCACAGGAAATCAATGTGAGTCAATGCCCTGTATAGCTATCCTTATCTCAACCAGCAAAACCCCTTGTTCCTTCCTATTATTGCTTATACTCTCTGTACAACAAAATTAGAAATAAGGGCAAAATAGTTTCTGCTGGGTATTGGGGGGGAGAGGGAGGGTCGGAGTGGGTGGTAAGGGAGGGAGTGCGGGCAGGGGGGAGAAATGAACCAAGCCTTGAATGCACATATGAATAATAAAAGAAAAAGGAAAAAAAAAGAGTTTGTGGTCTGATATTAAGATCCTTGATCCATTTTGAGTTAATCTTGGTATAGAGTGATATACATGGATCTAGTTTCAGTTTTTTGCAGACTGCTAACCTGTTTTCCAAGCAGGTTTTGTTGAAGAGGCTGCTATTTCTCCATCGTATATTTTTAGCTCCTTTGTCAAAGACAAGTTGGTTATAGTTGTGTGGCTTCATATCTGGGTGCTCTATTCTGTTCCACTGGTCTTCATGTCTGTTTTTGTGCCAGTACCATGCTGTTTTTATTGTTATTGCTTTGTAATATAGTTTGAAGTCAGGTATTGTGATACCTCCTGCATTGTTCTTTTGACTGAGTATTGCCTTGGCTATTCGTGGCATCTTGTGTTTCCATATAAATTTAACAGTAGATTTTTCAATCTCTTTAATGAATGTCATTGGAATTTTGATGGGAATTGCATTAAACATGTAGATTACTTTTGGGAGTATTGACATTTTTACTATGCTGATTCTACCAATCCATGAGCATGGGAGATCTCTCCACTTTCTATAGTCTTCCTCAATCTCTTTCTTCAGAAGTGTATAGTTTTCCTTTTGGAGGTCTTTCACATGTTTTGTTAGGTTTACACCTAGGTATTTGATTTTTTTTGAGGCTATTGCAAATGGAATTGTTTTCATACATTCTTTTTCAGTTTGCTCATTGTTAGTGTATAGAAATGCTAATGATTTTTCTATGTTGATTTTATATCCTGCTACCTTACTGTAGCTATTGATGATGTCTAGAAGCTTCTGAGTAGAGTTTTTTGGGTCTTTAAGGTATAGGATCATGTCGTCTGCAAATAGGGATATTTTGACAGTTTCTTTACCTATTTGTATTCCTTTTATTCCTTCTTCTTGCCTAATTGCTCTGGCTAGGAATTCCAGTACTATGTTGAATAGGAGTGGAGATAGTGGGCATCCTTGTCTGGTTCCTGATTTTAGAGGGAATGGTTTTAATTTTTCTCCGTTAAGTATAATGCTGGCTGTAGGTTTGTCATCTATAGCTTTTATAATGTTGAGGAACTTTCCTTCTATTCCTAGTTTTCTTAGAGCTTTTATCATGAAATGATGTTGGATCTTATCAAAGGCTTTTTCTGCATCTATTGAGATGATCAAGTGGTTTTTGTCTTTGCTTCTGTTAATGTGGTTTATTACATTTATTGATTTTTGTATGTTGAGCCACCCCTGCATCCCTGGGATGAAGCCTACTTGGTCGTGGTGAATAATCTTTTTGATGTGTTGAATTCGATTTGCCATTATTTTGTTGAAGATTTTTGCATCAATGTTCATTAAGGAGATTGGCCTATAGTTCTCCTTTTTGGAGGTGTCTTTGCCTGGTTTTGGGATAAGTGTAATACTGGCTTCATAAAATGTGTTTGGCAGTTTTCCTTCCCTTTCTATTTCATGGAACAGTTTAAGGAGGGTTGGTATCAGTTCTTCTTTAAAGGTCTGATAGAATTCAGCAGAGAATCCATCAGGTCCTGGACTTTTCTTTTTGGGGAGACTCTTGATTGCTGCTTCAATTTCATTTTGTGTTATAGGTCTATTCAGGTGATTAATTTCCTCTTGGTTCAGTTTTGGATGATCATATGTATCTAGAAATCTGTCCATTTCTTTAAGATTTTCAAATTTATTTGAATATAGGTTCTCGAAGTAGTCTCTGATGATTTCCTGGACTTCCATGGTGTTTGTTGTTATCTCCCCTTTTGCATTCTTGATTCTACTAATTTGGGTTTTTTCTCTCCTCATTTTAGTCAGGTTTGCCAGGGATCTATCGATCTTGTTTATTTTTTCAAAGAACCAACTTTTTGTTTCATTAATTCTTTGTATGGTTTTTTTGGTTTCTATTTCATTGATTTCAGCTCTTATTTTTATTATTTCTCCCATTTGTTTTGGGATTTGCTTGTTCTTGTTTTTCTAGGAGTTTGAGATGTATTATTAGGTTATAGAGTTGGGATCTTTCAGTCTTTTTAATATATGCACTCATGGCTATAAACTTTCCTCTCAGGACTGCCTTAGCTGTGTCCCATAGGTTCCGTTAGGTTGTGTTTTCATTTTCATTGACTTCCAGGAACTTTTTAATTTCCTCTTTTATTTCATCGATGATCCATTGTTCATTAAGTAATGAGTTCTTTAGTTTCCAGCTGTTTGCATGTTTTTTGTCTTTACTTTTGTTGTTGAGTTCTACTTTTACTGCATTGTGATCAGATAGTATGCACAGTATAATTTCTATTTTCTTATATTTGCTGAGACTTGCTTTGTGCCCTATGATATGATCTATTTTGGAGAAGGTTCCATGCGCTGCTGAGAAGAATGTAAATTGTGTAGAGGTTAGATGAAATGTTCTGTAGACATCAATTAGGTCCATTTCATCTATTGCATATTTTAGATCTTGGATTTCTTTATTGATTTTTTGTTTGGATTACCTATCTATTTTGATAATGGGGTATTAAAGTCTCCCACAACCACTGTGTTGGTGTTTATATATGCTTTTAGGTCTTTCAGGGTATGTTTGATGAAATTGGGTGCGTTGACATTGGGTGCATACAGATTGATGATTATTATTTCCGTTTGGTCTATTTCCCCTTTTTTTAGTATGGAATGTCCTTCTTTATCTCATTTGATCAATGTAGGTTTGAAGTCTACTTTGTCAGAGATAAGTATTGCTACTCCTGCCTGTTTTCGGGGGCCATTGGTTTGGTAAATCTTCTTCCAGCCTTTCATCCTAAGCCTATGCTTAATTCTGTCAGTGAGATAGGTCTCCTGTAAGCAACAAATTGTTGGATCTTCCTTTTTAATCCATTTCATCATATGGTGCCTTTTGATGGGTGAATTAAGTCCATTCACATTAAGCGTTAGTACTGATAGGTATGTGATGTTTCCTGTCATTTAGTTGTCTTAGTTGTTTGAAGTTTTGATTGTGTGTACCTAAGTTGAGGTTACTCTCTACTGTCTTGCTTTTTCCATTCCTGTGGTTTGGTGTCACCTGTCTTTTCATGGTTAAGTTGGGTTTCACTTTCTATGTGCAGAATCCCTTGCAGAATCTTTTGTAGTGGTGGCTTTGTGGTCACATATTGTTTTAGTTTCTGCTTATCATGGAAGACTTTTATTCCTCCATCTATTTTGAATGATAGTTTTGCTGGGTAGAGTATCCTGGGGTTGAAGTTATTTTCATTCAGTGCCTGGAAGATCTCACCCCATGCTCTTCTTGCTTTTAATGTTTCTGTTGAGAAGTCTGCTGTGATTTTGATGAGTTTACCTTTGTATGTTACTTGTTTTTTCTCTCTTACAGCCTTCAATATTCTTTCCTTAGTTTCTGAACTTGTTGTTTTAATGATGATATGTCATGGGTTAGTTCTATTTTGATTTGGTCTGTTTGTTGTCCTGGAGGCCTCTTGCATCTGTATGGGAATATCTTTCTCTAGATTTGGGAAATTTTCCATTATTATTTTGTTAAATATATTACGCATTCCCTTCACTTGCACCTTTTCTCCTTTTTCGATGCCCATGATTCTCAAGTTTGGTCTTTTGATGGAGTCAGTGAGTTCTTGCATTTTCTTTTCACAGGTCTTGAGTTGTTTAATTAATAGTTCTTCGGTTTTTCCTTTAATTACCATTTCATCTTCAAGTTCTGAGATTCTGTCTTCTGTTTGTTCTATTCTGCTGGATTGGCCTTCCGTTTTGTTTTGCAGTTCTGTTTCATTCTTTTTTCTGAGGTTTTCCATATCCTGGCAGTTTTCCTCTTTAATGTTGTCTATTTTTGTCCTGAGTTCATTTATCCGTTTATTCATTGTGTTCTCTGTTTCACTTTGGTGTTTATACAGTGCTTCTATGGTTTCCTTTATTTCTTCTTTTGCTTTTTCAAATTCTCTATTTTTGTTGTCTTGGAATTTGTTGAGTGTCTCCTGTACATTTTGGTTGACCCTATCCAGTATCGTCTCTATAAAATTCTCATTGAGTTCCTGTAGTATGTCTTCTTTTAAATTATTCTTGTGGGCTTCATTGGGTTCTTTGGCACAGTTTATCTTCATTTTGTTGGAGTCTGGATCTGAGTTTCTGTTTTCTTCATTCCCCTCTGGTTCCTGTACAAATTTTTTGCTGTGGGGAAACTGGTTTCCCTGTTTTTTTTGTCTTCCCATCATTGTCTTTGGTGTTGTTACTGTCCCTGTACTGTGTGCAATTAAATATTTTCTAGCTTGTAATAATAACAATGGTAATATTGAGAATGGAAGAGTGAGCTGAGATGGAAAGCAAGAAGTTAAAGAAAAGGGGAAAACAAATACACTGACAAGAGAAAGAAAGCAGAACAAGGTTTCAGACAAGAAAGTTTCAAAGGTATAAACAGGGAGTGTTAGTGTACTATTTGACAGTAAGCTGAATAGGCATTAGAGAGACAAAGAGGATTGAAAATCAAAAATAAAAAAAAAGATAAGAATAAAAAAATAAGTAAATAAAAGAAATATCTATATATAAAAATGAATTAAAATAAAATGGAAAATAGAAAATTAAAAAAAAAAAACAAAGAACACCAAAGAAACCAAAAAACCTCTAAGTTCAAATGCAATGAAGTTTCAGTCTTAATAATTTGGGTGTCCGTCTCAGTCTCCAATCCTGGAGATGGTGCCTCAGATGTTGTTCTGTGGTTGTCTCATCAAAGGGGATGCATAAATTAGAACAAAACTATACATGCCTACAAAAAAAAAAAAAACCCACCAAGTGACCCAAGTTCAAATGCAATACAGTTTCAGTATGTTTTTCCACTTGGAGGTGTAATTCGGTTTTTCTCTCATCAAAGGTAGGGAGAAAAAGAAAAAAAAAGAGTCTGGAGACAGTTCTGAGAATGTGGCTTGCCTGCCCACTGCTGTCAGCCTGCTGTTGTTGGCGGCATTATTTATGCAGATCTCTGGGGTGAGCTAGCACTCACCTGGTCCCGCAGGCTTTGTTTGTTCAGAGTTCTCCTGTGCAGGAGCCTCTGCTACAAGCTTTCCCCCCTCTCCAAGCACTGGAAAAGGTGACACTGCACCCGTGTTGTCAGGCCTGCGTGTTTATTTACAGTTCATGTGGGAGGTGGGTCTTCCCCCCTCTCCTGTGGAGTTTTCCTCCCACTGCCACTTTTACAAGCTTTCCTGCTCCTGATTACTGGGTGGTGCTGCTGCTCTTGTCAGCTGCCATGTTTGTTTACAGTTCATGTGGGAAGTGGGTCTTCCCTCCTCTCCTGTGGAGTTTTCCTCCCTCCGCCACTCTCACCAGCTTTCCCGCTCATGGTTGCTGGGCATGCGCCCTGCCCCTGCTCCCACCAGAGCCTCTCCGGCCCGCCCGGCCTTTATTTACAGTCCTGGGAAGGATTCCCTTCCCCCAATCTTTGGCGCTCAGTGCGCCCCACCCTCTTTCCCACGTGTCTTATTTGTTCTTATTGCTTATTACTCAGTTTCTCTTTTTTCCCCGGGTGGAGGTCAGTCTGTCCAGTGGGCTATGCTGCTCTGGCCCATGCTTGTCTGTGGGAGTACTACGGTACCGTGAAGCTCACCTGGTCCGCATCTTCCCAAGCCGTTTGGTCGCGGGCAACTGGTGGCCTGAGAGCCCTCCTGGTTTCTCTGTTTAACGTGAAGTGGAGATTCTCTGTGCTGGTTCGAGGTGTGGAGGGGTCAAAGTTATGCCTCTTTTCAGTGATTATGCCTGCAAAGTGTGTTTCCAGCATCTCTCCAAGATTTCACTATAGGAGGCTTGCTTTCTGCTTCCTCCCTCTAGGTGCCATCTTGGAATCCCCCCCAGCAACATTTGTTGAAGAGGTTGTCCATTGTATTTTTGGGTGCCTTTGTCAAAAATCAGGTGGGCATAGATGTCTGGATTCATATCCAGGTCCTCTATTTTGTTCTCCTGATCTTTATGTCTGTTTTTGTGCCAGAACCATGCTGTTTTTATTGCTATGGCTCTGTAGTATAGTTTGAAGTCAGGTATTGTGATACGTCTGTTGTTACTCTTTTTGCCCATTATTGCTTGGGCTATTTGAAGTCTTTTGTGCTTCCAAATGAACTTTAGGATTGAGTTTTCAATCTCTGTGATGAATGTCCTTGGGATTTTGATGGGGATTGCACTGAACATGTAGATTGCTTTTGGTAATAGAGCCAGCTTCACTATGTTGATGCTATCAATGCATGAGCATGGGAGATCTTTCCATCTTCTGTAGTCTCCCTCAATTTCTTCAATGGTTTATAGATTTCCTTGTAGATGTCATTCACATCCTTTGTTAAGTTTACTCCTAGGTATTTTACTTCTTTGAGGCTTTTGTAAATGGGATTATTTTGCTATATTCTTTCTCAATCTGTTCAATGTTGGTGTATACTGATTTTTGTAAATTGATTTTGCATCCTGCTACTTTGCTGAAACTGTTTTTTTTGACTAAGTATAGGATCATGTCATCAGCAAATAGGAATAGTTTGACTACTTCTTTTCCAAGTTGTATTCCTTTTATTTATTCTTCCTGACTTATTGCGCTGGCTAGGAATTCCAACACTATGTTGAATAGGAGCAGGGAGAGTGAACATCCTTGTCTGCTCCTGACTTTAGAGGAAATGGTTTCAGTTTTTCCCCATTGGGTATGAGGTTGGCAATAGGCTTGTCATAGATAGCCTTTATTATGTTGAGGTACATTCCTTCTATTCCAAGTTTCATCAGAGCTTTTGTCTGGAAAATGGTGTTGAATCTTATCAAAGGCTTTTTATCTGCATCTATTGAATCAATCAGGTGATTTTTGTCTTTCTTCTGTTAATATGCTATATTACATTTCATGACTTGCATATGTTGAACCATCCTTGCATCCCTGGGATGAAACCGACTTAATCATTTGGTATGAGCTTTTTGATATGCTGTTGAATTCAGTTCATCATTATTTTTTTGAGGACTTTTGCACCTATGTTCATTAAAGATATTGGTCCATAATTCTCTCTCTTTTCACTGTATTATTATCCAGTTTTGGGATTATTGTAATGCTGGCTTTATAGAATGAGTTTGGCAGTGTTCTTTCTGTTTCTGTTTTGTCACAGAGTTTGAGGAATATTGGTGTTAGTTCTTCTTTAAAGGTCTGGTAGAATTCAGCAGTGAATCTGTCAGGTCCTGGACTTTTATTTTTTGGGAGACTATTGCTGCTTGAATTTCTTTGCATGTTGTAGATCTGTTTAGGTGATTGATATCCTCTTGGTTCAATTTTGAATGGTCATATGTATCTAGAAATTTGTCCATTTCTTCTAGATTGTCCAATTTATTTGGATACAGGTTTTCAAAGTAGTCCCTGATGATTCCCTGAGTTTCCTTGGTGTTTTTCTAATTGTATTAATTTGGGTCTTTTCCCTCCTAATTTTAGTCAGATTTGCCAGGGATTTGTCAATCTTGTTTATCTTTTCAAAGAACCAGCTTTTCATTTGGTTGATTTTTGTTTGTTTCTTTTTTTTGGTGTCTATTTCATTGATTTTGGCTCTTATTTTTATTATTTCTCTCCTGCTAGTTTTGGGTTTAACTTGTTCTTGTTTTTCTAGAAGTTTGAGATGTAGCATTAGGTTGTTTATTTGAGATTTTTTTGTGTTTTTAATATATGCATTCATGGCTATAAATTTTCCTCTTAAGACTGCCTTTTCTGTGTTTCACAGGTTCTGATAGGTTGTGTTTTCATTCTCATTAAATTCTAGGAGCTTTTTGATTTCCTACCTTTTTTCTTTAATGATCGACTGATCATGGAGCAACATCTTGTTCAGCCTCCAGTTCTTTGAGTATTTTCTGCTCTTACTTTTGTTGTTGAATTCTAGTTTTATTGTATTGTGTTCAGACAGTATGCGCGGGGGGGGGGGCGGTTATTTCAATTTTCTTATATTTGTTAAGACTTGTTTTGTGCCCTAAGATATGATCTGTTTTGTAGAAGGTTTCATGGGCTGCCAAGAAGAATGTATATTGTGCTGTTGCAGGATGAATACTCTGTAGTGTCTGTTAGGTCCATTAGATCTATGGTATCATTCAATTTTAGAGTTTCTTTATTGATTTTTTGCCTGGATGACCTATCTAATGGTGACAGAGAAGTACTGAAGTCTTCTACCTCCACTGTGTTGGAGTGTATCTGTGTTTTTAAGTCCATTAGTGTATGTTTAATGAAGTTGGGTGCACCAATATTGGGTGCACATAGGTTAACAATTGTTATTTCCTCTTGATGTATTACTTCTTTTATTAGTATGGAGTGACCTTTGTCTCTTCTGACTAATTTAGGTCTGAAATCTACTTTATCTGACATAAATATTGCTACTCCTGCCTGTTATCTGTGGCCATTAACTTGGTAAATTTTTTTCCACCCTTTCACACTAATGCAATGCTTGTTTCTAACTGTAAGGTGGGTTTCTAGTAAACAACGGGTTGTTGTGTGTTTCATTTTAATCCAGTTTGCCAATCAGTGTCTTTTGATGGGGAAGTTGAGGCCATTAACATTCAGTGTTAATATTGAGAGGTGTGTGGTGATTCCTGCTATTTAGTTGTTTTTGTTGTGTATAGGTTTCTGTGTGTGCAAGTCATTCTATGCTACTGTCTGATTATTTGCCTGCTCTTCTCTTGAAGTTTTTTTTCTCTTTTTTTTGTGGTACTGGGGCTTGAACTTAGGGCCTTCACCTTGAACCACTCCGCCAGCCCTATTTTTTTTCTTTTTCTTTTATTATTCATACGTGCATACAAGGCTTGGGTCATTTCTCCCCCCTGCCCCCACCCCCTCCCTTACCACCCACTCCGCCCCCTCCCTCTCCCCCCTTCAATACCCAGCAGAAACTATTTTGCCCTTATTTCTAATTTTGTTGTACAGAGAGTATAAGCAATAATAGGAAGGAACAAGGGGTTTTGCTGGTTGAGATAAGGATAGCTATACAGGGCATTGACTCACATTGATTTCCTGTGTGTGGGTGTTACCTTCTAGGTTAATTCTTTTTGATCTAACCTTTTCTCTAGTACCTGTTCCCCTTTTCCTATTGGTCTCAGTTGCTTTAAGGTATCTGCTTTAGTTTCTCTGCGTTAAGGGCAACAAATGCTAGCTAGTTTTTTAGGTGTCTTACCTATCCTCACCCCTCCCTTGTGTGCTCTCGTTTTTATCATGTGCTCATAGTCCAATCCCCTTGTTGTGTTTGCCCTTGATTTAATGTCCACATATGAGGGAGAACATACGATTTTTGTTTTTTTGAGCCAGGCTAACCTCACTCAGAATGATGTTCTCCAATTCCATCCATTTACCAGCGAATGATAACATTTCGTTCTTCTTCATGGCTGCATAAAATTCCATTGTGTATAGATACCACATTTTCTTAATCCATTCGTCAGTGCTGGGGCATCTTGGCTGTTTCCATAACTTGGCTATTGTGAATAGTGCCGCAATAAACATGGATGTGCAGGTGCCTCTGGAGTAACAGTCTTTTGGGTATATCCCCAAGAGTGGTATTGCTGGATCAAATGGTAGATCGATGTCCAGCTTTTTAAGTAGCCTCCAAATTTTTTTCCAGAGTGGTTGTACTAGTCTACATTCCCACCAACAGTGTAAGAGGGTTCCTTTTTCCCCGCATCCTCGCCAACAGCTGTTGGTGGTGGTGTTGCTGATGATGGCTATTCTAACAGGGGTGAGGTGGAATCTTAGCATGGTTTTAATTTGCATTTCCTTTATTGCTAGAGATGGTGAGCATTTTTTCATGTGTTCTCTGGCCATTTGAATTTCTTCTTTTGAGAAAGTTCTGTGTAGTTCACTTGCCCATTTCTTTATTGGTTCATTAGTTTTGGGAGAATATAGTTTTTTAAGTTCCCTGTATATTCTGCTTATCAGTCCTTTGTCTGATGTATAGTTGGCAAATATTTTCTCCCACTCTGTGCACCAGCCCTATTTTTGCAGAGTTTTTCAAGATAGGATCTCATGAACTATTGGCTGGCATGGCTTTGAACCACAGTCCTCCTGATATCTACCTCCTGAGTAACTAGGATTACAGGTTTGAGCCATCTGTCATGACTGTGTTTGTTTTCATCTTCTGTGTGCAGGTTTTCATTCATGATCCTCTGTAGTGGTGTTTTGGTGGTTATGTATTGTTTTAATTTCTGTTTGTCCTGGAAGATTTTTATTCCTGTTTCAATTTTGAATGATACCTTTGCTGGTAGAGTATCTTAGGACCAAAATTGTTTTCCTTCAGTGCTCGAAATATCTCACTCCATGCCATTCTTGTTTTTAAGGTTTCTGTTGAGAAATCTGCTGTTATTTTCATGGGCTTACCTTTATATGCTATTTGATTTTTCTCTCTTACAGTCTTCAATATTTTCCCTTGTTTTCTGTGCTAGTTGTTTTAACTATAACATGCCATTGAGAGGTTCTGTTTTAGTCATGTCTGTTTGGTGTCCTGGAGGATTCCTGAACCTGAATGGGCATCTCTTTCTAGAGATTTGGGAAATTTTCTGCTATCATTTTGTTGAATGTATTACTTATACCTTTGGCTTGCACCTTTTCACCTTCTTTAGTGCCCATGATTTGCAGATTTTGTCTTTTGATGGAGTCACACAGTTCTTGTGTATTCCTATTGCAGCTCTTGAGTTTTTTCCTAAGAATTATTCTGTTTTTTTTCTTTAATATCCATTTTGTCTTTGAGCTGTGAAATTCTGTCTTCTATTTGTTCCAGTTTGCCAGAGTGGCTTTTAACTGTATTTTTTATTTGAAATCCAGGATTTTTGTTTGATTAGTTTTTCTGAAACTTTCCATATCTTTGTATTGCTATCTTGTGCTGTCTTCTTTATTTCATATATCGCCTTTTTTTTTAAATCTCCTTAGTTTCATTTTGGAAATTAAAAAGTTCCTGGAAGTCAATGAAAATGAAAACACAACCTAACGGAACCTATGGGACACAGCTAAGGCAGTCTTGAGAGGAAAGTTTATAGCCATGAGTGCATATATTAAAAAGATTGAAAGATCCCAAATCAATGACCTAATGATACATCTCAAACTCCTAGAAAAACAAGAACAAGCAAATCCCAAAACAAATAGAAGTAGAGAAATAATAAAAATAAGAGCTGAAATCAACGAAATAGAAACCAAAAAAACCATACAAAGAATTAATGAAACAAAAAGTTGGTTCTTTGAAAAAATAAACAAGATCGATAGACCCCTGGCAAACCTGACTAAAATGAGGAGAGAAAAAACCCAAATTAGTAGAATCAAGAATGCAAAAGGGGAGATAACAACAAACACCATGGAAGTCCAGGAAATCATCAGAGACTACTTCGAGAACCTATATTCAAATAAATTTGAAAATCTTAAAGAAATGGACAGATTTCTAGATACATATGATCATCCAAAACTGAACCAAGAGGAAATTAATCACCTGAATAGACCTATAACACAAAATGAAATTGAAGCAGCAATCAAGAGTCTCCCCAAAAAGAAAAGTCCAGGACCTGATGGATTCTCTGCTGAATTCTATCAGACCTTTAAAGAAGAACTGATACCAACCCTCCTTAAACTGTTCCATGAAATAGAAAGGGAAGGAAAACTGCCAAACACATTTTATGAAGCCAGTATTACACTTATCCCAAAACCAGGCAAAGACACCTCCAAAAAGGAGAACTATAGGCCAATCTCCTTAATGAACATTGATGCAAAAATCCTCAACAAAATAATGGCAAAGCGAACTCAACAACATATCAAAAAGATTATTCACCATGACCAAGTAGGCTTCATCCCAGGGATGCAGGGGTGGTTCAACATACAAAAATCAATAAATGTAATAAACCACATTAACAGAAGCAAAGACAAAAACCACTTGATCATCTCAATAGATGCAGAAAAAGCCTTTGATAAGATCCAACATCATTTCATGATAAAAGCTCTAAGAAAACTAGGAATAGAAGGAAAGTTCCTCAACATTATAAAAGCTATAGATGACAAACCTACAGCCAGCATTATACTTAATGGAGAAAAACTGAAACCATTCCCTCTAAAATCAGGAACCAGACAAGAATGCCCACTATCTCCACTCCTATTCAACATAGTACTGGAATTCCTAGCCAGAGCAATTAGGCAAGAAGAAGGAATAAAAGGAATACAAATAGGTAAAGAAACTGTCAAAATATCCCTATTTACAGACGACATGATCCTATACCTTAAAGACCCAAAAAACTCTACTCAGAAGCTTCTAGACATCATCAATAGCTACAGTAAGGTAGCAGGATATAACATCAACATAGAAAAATCATTAGCATTTCTATACACTAACAATGAGCAAACGGAAAAAGAATGTATGAAAACAATTGCATTTACAATAGCCTCAAAACAAATCAAATACCTAGGTGTAAACCTAACAAAAGATGTGAAAGACCTCCAAAAGGAAAACTATACACTTCTGAAGAAAGAGATTGAGGAAGACTATAGAAAGTGGAGAGATCTCCCATGCTCATGGATTGGTAGAATCAGCACAGTAAAATGTCGATACTCCCAAAAGTAATCTACATGTTTAATGCAATTCCCATCAAAATTCCAATGACATTCATTAAAGAGATTGAAAAATCTACTGTTAAATTTATATGGAAACACAAGATGCCACGAATAGCCAAGGCAATACTCAGCCAAAAGAACAATGCAGGAGGTATCACAATACCTGACTTCAAACTATATTACAAAGCAATAACAATAAAAACAGCATGGTACTGGCACAAAAACAGACATGAAGACCAGTGGAACAGAATAGAGGATCCAGACATGAAGCCACACAAGTATAAGCAACTTATCTTTGACAAAGGAGCTAAAAATATACGATGGAGAAATAGCAGCCTCTTCAACAAAACTGCTGGGAAAACTGGTTAGTAGTCTGCAAAAAACTGAAACTAGATCCATGTATATCACCCTATACCAAGATTAACTCAAAATGGATCAAGGATCTTAATATCAGACCCCAAACTCTTAAGTTGATACAAGAAAGAGTAGGAAATACTCTGGAGTTAGTAGGTATAGGTAAGAACTTTCTCAATGAAACCCCAGCAGCACAGCAACTAAGAGATAGCATAGATAAATGGGACCTCATAAAACTAAAAAGCTTCTGTTCATCAAAAGAAACGGTCTCTAAACTGAAGTGAACACCCACAGAGTGGGAGAAAATATTTGCCAACTATACATCAGACAAAGGACTGATAACCAGAATATATAGGGAACTTAAAAAACTAAATTCTCCCAAAACTAATGAACCAATAAAGAAAAGGGCACGTGAACTAAACAGAACTTTCTCAAAAGAAGAAATTCAAATGGCCAGAAAACACATGAAAAAATGCTCACCATCTCTAGCAATAAAGGAAATGCAAATTAAAACCACGCTAAGATTCCACCTCACCCCTGTTAGAATAGCCATCATCAGCAACACCACCAACAACAGGTGTTGGCGAGGATGTGGGGAAAAAGGAACCCTCTTACACTGTTGGTGGGAATGTAGACTAGTACAACCACTCTGGAAAAAAATTTGGAGGCTACTTAAAAAGCCTGACATCGATCTACCATTTGATCCAGCAATACCACTCTTGGGGATATACCCAAAAGACTGTTACTCCAGAGGCACCTGCACATCCATGTTTATTGCGGTACTATTCACAATAGCCAAGTTATTGAAACAGCCAAGATGCCCCAGCACTGATGAATGGATTAAGAAAATGTGGTATCTATACACAATGGAATTTAATGCAGCCATGAAGAAGAACGAAATGTTATCATTCGCTGATAAATGGATGGAATTGGAGAACATCATTCTGAGTGAGGTTAGCCTGGCCCAAAAGACCAAAAATCGTATGTTCTCCCTCATATGTGGACATTAGATCAAGGGCAAACACAACAAGGGGATTGGACTATGAGCACATGATAAAAGCGAGAGCACACAAGGGAGGGGTGAGGATAGGTAAGACACCTAAAAAACTAGCTAGCATTTGTTGCCCTTAACGCAGAGAAACTAAAGCAGATACCTTAAAGCAACTGAGGCCAATAGGAAAAGGGGAATAGGTACTAGAGAAAAGGTTAGATCAAAAAGAATTAACCTAGAAGGTAACACCCACGCACAGGAAATCAATGTGAGTCAATGCCCTGTATAGCTATCCTTATCTCAACCAGCAAAACCCCTTGTTCCTTCCTATTATTGCTTATACTCTCTGTACAACAAAATTAGAAATAAGGGCAAAATAGTTTCTGCTGGGTATTGAGGGGGGGAGAGGGAGGGGGCGGAGTGGGTGGTAAGGGAGGGGGTGGGGCAGGGGGGAGAAATGACCCAAGCCTTGTATGCACATATGAATAATAAAAGAAAAATGAAAAAAAAATCTCCTTAATTTCATTTTGGAGCTTGCTGAAATCCTCTCTGAGTTCATTTAGTTGTTTCTGTGTCTTCTCAAGTTTTTTTTTAATCCATATTCTTTTGTTATTCATTGAGTTGTTTTTGCATGTTCTCTTTAAGCTCATTGAACATTTTTACCATAATTCTGAGGTCAGCTCCTGGGGATCCATCCCCTTCACTTTCTACCACATCCTCTACTATGCTATTGCTAGTGTTTTGTGTAGTCATACTCTTGTGTCTTCTTTTTTCCCCATGTTTCTATTTTGAGCTTTCCTGTGTTGTTGATTGATTGGGGAGGAGTTTAATCATTTGTTATCTTTCCCTTGACTTAATTTCTATTCTCTGACTAGCTTATTCTCTGATTAGCTAAGTTGTAATATTTCTGTTCTCTGACCTGGAGGTATAACTTAGCATTAACAAATTCACAAATTCAATGCCAAACCTGTTATTTACATAATATATAAGGAACCCCTTGGTGATATTATCTACAAACATCAGGTATTGTGGAGATAACAGTTGTTTGCATAAGGATTGATACTTAGGCAATTAAAATGATGGTGCTTGAGGAGAAGGCAGGGAGCAGAAATGATTCAAGGGAGAGAAGAGTTGTGAGGTGTGAGAACTATGGGATAACAAGGCTCTATGTCTGTAAAGGTGTAATTCAGTCATTGTTGAAGGAGGGTGCTGTTTTCAGGGATTGTAGAGGGATAAGAAGGATGGAGGTAATGTGTAAAGTTGGTATAATAGACTTTTCAATGCATGGTAAGTGTGCAAGAAGTAGGAACAGTGAGGGGAAAGGGAGGAGGGGAGAGGAAGGAAAGATGGAGGAAGGAAGCTACTCAAGGGTAAGCAACGTTCTCAGTCCAGTGGCAGCCTTGCACCAGCCTTCAAACCTTCCATCTTTTAATCAAGACGAGTGATAAGCCAGATTTGTCAGTGTAGAGAAATTTGACAGATCAAAATTGAAGAAAACTAATACTGAGGAAAAAAATACACTTCCTTCCAAGGAAACTATCCAACAGGTGAAAGAGTGTGTTCAAACATCCTAAAATGAAGCTCTCCTCCAAAGAGCCAACTTTAATTTTGCCTGAGAGATTTGGTTTTGGGGTCGTTTTTGTAAACCTATGTGTTTGTAGAGATTTTTACTGATGCTTCTCAAATATATTCCATGGCTAAGTGGTCAACAGTAGCCAATATTTCCTTAAATTCATTTTTAAATTTCCCATAGGTGTGAAAATTCCAGATGGCAGATGCTCTCTGGACCTTTGTGTGTGTCATTCTGGCAACTCTTACAGAGCAAGCCAGTGTTAGCCTACACCATGATTTTGTGGTTTCTCATTTAATTTTCATTTCTAATGTAGTACTAAAATAAGAGATATCAGTATGGAGGCATGGCTCATGTTGCAGAATGCCTGCCTGGCAAGCACGAGGCCCTGAGTTCAAACCTCAATAACACCCAATTAAAAAAAAAGATTGAGGGAGGAAGAGAGGAAAGAAGAAAAAAGAGAAAAAGAGAAGTAAAAATAAAAAATGGGTGAGAGAAGGGAAAGTGGAGGAAGGGAGGGCTAAGCAAATTAATATTTGGACATAGTAGAAGAGGAAGATAGGTAGCAGTAAAGTGAAAACAAAAAAGAAAAAAAGAAAGGAATAAAAATAAAAATACTAAATAAAAAAAGTAGTTCAGTGAGTATTGTGGCCTTTTTCCTCTGATTTCAAATCCAGGTGCTAACACTTTTGGCAGGGCCTCTCTCTGTGTCTCTGCCCCTTCTTAAGGTTGGTATGCTGGGCTGTGGCTATTGCCCCTCTCAATCGGGCAGCTTTGGAGGGGATCAGCGCAGGGTGTTTGAGCCCAGGCTTCTCTTGGTGAGATGAGCCATATGGTGGGTTCTCTGAAGTGGTCTCACGAGGAGCTGGTATGTGAGCAGTTTGTCAGCCTCTTTTGCCCACATGGCAGGCTTGGGAGCTGGAATTGAATTTTTTGTTCCACTGCTTTTCTCTTGGAAGTTTCCCAGTTTGAGCTCACTACCAGTTTCTCCAAGGTGGTGGAATACTTTGTTTTTACACTCAGGCTAGGTCAGCTCAGCATTCTGCCCCACCCTTACGAGACAGAGGTGAACTATTCTTTCTGCTTGGTTGGCCACCAGCTTTGTCCAGAGAAGGGGGTGCAATCTGCCCACCTGCACTGGACTGTGTGATTTTCTCCAGAGAAGTTAATGTTGCACTCATCTGGTAGGGCTGCAGTTTACCTTAGCTTTGGGACAGTAGAGGCAGATAGCACAGCTAGGTTTCATGTCCAGGAATTGTGGCAGATTCAGGAAGTCCTGGATGCTTTTAATGTTCATTCTGCAGTTCTCCACATTGAGATTTTGCTTTTCCAATTTCCAATAAAGGAGAAAAGAAGCCACAAAAGGAAAAAAGCAAGAAAAAAAAAAAAGGGACAAACAGCTTCCAGGCAGGCCAACAGCTCCTGCCGTCCCAGTGCCAGGGCTTCTCTGGTTATTATGTGGTATAAAAAGCTAACTTAATAGTTGGTGGTTGAACATTATGTGCACTCTTTAAAAAAAAAAAGGCATTATTACCAGATCATTGCTACCACAAATCTGAAGTATGGAGCTCAGGGTCTCAGGGTCCCTCAGCTATCTACCATCTTGTTTTCTCCTTCACATCAGCTTTTAACATGTTGTGGAATCTCCTTAATTGAGGCAGACCAGTGAAATCTCTGTGCTACAGATGTCCATGCCCAGGCATGTGCCCCATTGTTTCAGGGACCTCACAGTGTAGTTCCTTTCTGAGATTCCAGAACATCAGAGATTTGATGCTACAATAGGATCCCGACCTTGCTCTCTGAAAAATTTGAAAACACTATTTTCATTCTTATTCCTTGGGATCTAACATGGATGTTAGTGTTGAGAAACTTTGTGTGTCTTTTTTTTTAAAACAAAACTCTTTAATTTGAGACAATTATAGATTCACATGCAGTTGAAATACGTAGTAGAGGGAAATCATGTGTACCTGTTCTTTACTTGTCCCAATGGCAACTTCTTGTAAAACTATAGTTTAATATGGCAGCCATGTCATTGACGTTGCACAATTCACCCATCTTTCTCAGATTTCACCATTTTGGTTATATTCATGTGTGTGTTTATTTAATTCTACACAAGAAATTTTCTTTTTCAATCCCTCAAAGTGCCAAGTGTTCATTACCCATCTTTTCCTGCAATAGAGTTTGAGAGCTTATCAAAAAGTACTTCAAAGTTCATTAACAATACTTATATTTACAAACACAAATCAGCCCCTCTGTCATTGCTGGGAATAGAAAGTGTCTGACTTCAGAGTCAAAGCTTTGACTTCTGATCCCAAATAAGGCTGATAAAATGTCTTCTAGTCATTTCTGAAGATTCAGTTCTCTTAATAAGGTGATGATTTCTTGTACATATAAGTCAACTTTTCTGTAAATTACTTTACTTAAGACACAGGCTTTGAATTTAGAGAGATTATTGAATTCTGTTTCTTCCATTTTCTCGTAATGAAATTTGGGCACATCATGAATGTCTGAGAAAGACTGGCAGGTGTCAGATCAAATGTTTGGGTTGAAGCTTAAAGCTAATGAGTAGAGCTGAATTATTTTAACTCAGGGACTGACACAAGTAGATTTGCATCTTAGAGAAATTTAGAGAGGTTCATTATGATGTTTTGGTTACCAGCTTATTTCAGACTCTGGGGAAAACCATAATTCCTTTTTCTATAAAGTGTATATATAACATAACACAGTTTAAATATAATTTCATTAAATTTCTTAAAGTCATGGATTTGAGGCTACTAACTCTGGGTTAGAAGGATTTTTTTCTTTGTCTCTTGGAGGTTTGGTAAGGGTTGGGAAAAGATGTAGTAGGAAGAGGTAAGAGTTGTAGTAGAGGAGAGAACCATGGAAATTACCTTGTAACTTCCTCTTTATCCCAAAGGAGGTAGGTAGGAAGGACTCAATCCCCTGTAAAACAAAGGCAGTAGGAGATATCCTTCTAGTAAATTGGAAAGAGGGAAGAATACATGTGGGAATAGCAGGAGATGGAGGGAATACTTACGGGATTTGTTCTCTTTTTTGTGTGTAGGAAGTGAAATGATTGAGAATGAAGAGATTGGGCTGGTTGCAGACAGAAGTGTGCAAAGATGTTTTGTTTTTTTTTTTTTTGCTAGTTGTTTTTTTATTCATCCCATCTCATTTTTGTTTTTTTTTTTCCCCAGTACTGGGATTTGAATTCAGGGCCTTGAGCTTGCTAGGCAGGCCCCGTACCACTTTTATTTTTTTTTTTGCTTATCTAGTATTTATTTTTTTATTTATTTTTTTCATTTTTCTTTTATTATTCATATGTGCATACAAGGCTTGGTTCATTTCTCCCCCCTGCCCCCACCCCCTCCCTTACCACCCACTCCCCCCCCCTCCCGCTCCCCCCCCTCAATACCCAGCAGAAACTATTTTGCCCTTATCTCTAATTTTGTTGTAGAGAGAGTATAAGCAATAATAGGAAGGAACAAGGGGTTTTGCTGGTTGAGATAAGGATAGCTATACAGGGCATTGACTCACATTGATTTCCTGTGCGTGGGTGTTACCTTCTAGGTTAATTCTTTTTGATCTAACCTTTTCTCTAGTTCCTGGTCCCCTTTTCCTATTGGCCTCAGTTGCTTTAAGGTATCTGCTTTAGTTTCTCTGCATTAAGGGCAACAAATGCTAGCTAGTTTTTTAGGTGTCTTACCTATCCTCACCCCTCCCTTGTGTGCTCTCGCTTTTATCATGTGCTCATAGTCCAATCCCCTTGTTGTGTTTGCCCTTGATCTAATGTCCACATATGAGGGAGAACATACGATTTTTGGTCTTTTGAGCCAGGCTAACCTCACTCAGAATGATGTTCTCCAATTCCATCCGTTTACCAGAGAATGATAACATTTCGTTCTTCTTCATGGCTGCATAAAATTCCATTGTGTATAGATACCACATTTTCAGTGACATGTTTAATTTCACATTAAACAGTGACATGGGAAAGATGGTGGGAGACTGGCCAGGGCTCAGCTACAGAGATTATGGATTTGGAGCAGCATAGTGTAATTTGCCCTGAGGAATTATCAGCACACTGCTTAGTAGTGAGAATGTGGGTGACATTATGCAGGGAGTGCATAGTAGAAGTACCATTTCCTTTTTGTATAAAACAAATTGATAGTAGTGATTTTTTAATTGATAGTTTGAATATGTGTTTGTGGAACAATTTGATTATACACACGTATACTTGTTAAACGCTCACTCCGATCCTTGGGGCCTTGCACAATCCCATGGAAGAGTGACATGGCAGAGCAGCTTCAGTTCTCAGTCCCCTACTCTCTCTGTGGTGTTGGGCTTCTAGGGAATTTCTGAGATACTACTGTTCTTGCCCCCAAATTCAAAGCAGATTATTCTTGGAGAAATTAGAAAAATTCCCTTTTGCCTTATGAAGCAGCTATTTTTTTTCTGGACTATCTAAGATTCCATAAGAAACAGTGACAAGAAAATATGTGGAAACCAGATATATTTGTAAGTACATATAATTCATGACTACCTGGATGGATAGTGTTGTGTAAGCATATGTAAGCTCCTTTTATAAAGTTAAAATATAATCAATATCATATTATTTATAATACATTTTACTTTTATTTTCCTTATATCCTCTTTCAATTCTGTAGGGAATATTATAAGAGTTGTGTACTATGTCCTGCAACAAATACTCTAGGATATATATATTAGGTAAAATAAATATTTACATGGTTAATAAAGGATCTGGTGTTCTCATATGGATTGATGGATGAATAGTGGAAATTCAAATTTGACTTCTGGAGTACTACTTCTCTGATTTCTCCAAATATCAAAAAGTTGAAATTTGCAAGCTCATCAGCCTGTTGGAAGTAAAATGTGTTGGGTCTGAGTATAGAAGGTTGGTAGCTGAAGTCCAGATGTATTATTTCTCTGGCCAGTTTTGTTACTAAATTTTTCTCATTGTGCTAGGTAGAAAGTCTATAGAAAGGTCACCTTTTGGACATCTTTGTTGAAAGAACCTCCACTAATATGTCATCACTATCTCTTATAGTTCTAGCCCCTTCCTCTCTGGACTCCCTGTGCAGTTTGGTATCTGGGTCTTGGGCTGGATTCCAGCCTCTGTTCACCTCTTTACCAAGGCTCCCCTATGCAAGTGTATGCAGTGGCCCTTATTATCTACTCTCTTTCCCTCTTCCAACCTCTAAACAGCACCATTTCACAGAATCCATGTGAAACAAACTGTGGGTCTCAGAGCATGGTAGGATTCAGCACTATATGTTACTTTATTTCCTCTTAGCTGGGTGGTTATTATAATGAGATAATGTCTCTGAAGGGTCTAAAGATATTATAAGCTAAAAATAATTAATACTTCATTGCTTCATACCAAACCAAATATCTTTTTAAACCATAGCTGCATCACTTTTTCCTCAAGGCCTCAATTCTCCTCTTTGACTACCCTGGATCCCAAGATACATTACTATAATTATTTCCTTAAAAACCTCTGCTATTGTTTGGATGTGATTTGTCCCCCATGGACCCATACATTGGGAATTTGGTCACTGGTGTGGTGATGTTGAAGGTGATGGAACCTTTAAGAGATGGGACTCAGAGGGAGGCACTTAGGTTTTTTGGGGCCCTGTCCTCAGAAAAGAATGCTAGTCTCCAGCAGTGAGTTCCCAAGGGGACAAATTGTTACAAAAGCCTGAACTAGATCCCTGAATTGGTCTATGACTTCCTGTCTTGTGATGTGGTCTCTTGTTCCTACATGCACTTCTACCAAGATGCCATCTGCTGTTAGGATCTTACTAGAGGCTGAACCAATGGAGTTGCTCTGTCTTGGACTTTCAGTTTCCAAAACTGTGAGCTAACTAAAAATTTTATCAAGTCACTCAGGTACAAGTATTTTGTTATGGTAATGAAACACTAATTAATATGATTATCAACCCCTTTATCTCCTTCTTCCTCTTCTATTATATTTACCAATCCAAATTCGAACTCTGATTAAATCCCAATGCCTTTGAGAACTTGCTCATTTTACTGCCAATCTGTTTTATCTGCATCTGGGTACATACACTCTCCATTGAATCCTGTTCTAGTAAATAACATTTCCATGCAATTGTCTGAGACCTTTTTCTGTTCTTGTTTTATAGGTGCCATATCCTTTTATCTACTCAGGACTTTGCAATTATTCCTTGTCTCTTTCCCATCATTAATTTCTTCCTCTCAACTGAATTATCCTCATCAATGTGCAAACATATAAACACATTTTCCATCTTAAATAAAATAAGATATGACAGAACAAAATACCTCCTTTGTCTATAGTTTCTTCTGCTAATTACTTATTTCTCTTTTCCCTTAAATAGTTAAAGTAAAAGGGGAGTATCTGGACATGGCCCATACTTTCTCACTTCATATCCTTCACCAACTTACTCAAGTGAGGCTTCTGTTTTTCAGGTCATTTATGACCTTCATATTTTTCAATGGTCATACCTACCTCTGACTTCTGCCCTTGTTAACTGTACTTCTGCCAGGTGTACTGTAAGTTGAGGTTCCCATGACCCTTTCCTCAGGTATGATTAATTTGGTAGAGTGACTCACAGAACTCAGGGAACTACTTTACTTATGTTTACCAGTTTATTAATAGAGAATGTAATACAAAATACAGATAAACAGCCAAACGACGAGAGGGATAGGGATTGCATGAAGGAAGGGACCCAGGGCCTCTGTGTTCTCTCTGTACTATTCTTTAGGTACTTCCCATGTTTGACTATCCAGAAGATCATCCAAATTCAGTCCTTTTGGGTTTTCATGGGAGCTTCATTATGTAGGGATGGTTGATAAATCATTGGCCACTGGTGATCAAGTCAATCTTCAGCCTTTCTGCCTTGAACTCTCACTCTTTTAATCATGCATTGGTCTCTGTAGTGATCAGTTCTCATCCTGAAGTTATCTAGGGACCCCCCAGTCACCAATCATCTCATTTTGTCATTCAAAAGACACTCATCACCCAGGAGAGTTCAAGGATTTTAGGAGTTGTATGCCCTGGTACTAAAAACCACACATATATTTCACAATGATTTAGATGTCAAATTTGAATTTTGGATTTTCAAACTCTTTAACATTTCCTGCTGGAATGTGTTGGCTTAAAGACAACTGTCCTCTGATACCTGATATGCAGTCTCTTTCTTCTCATTCTTTTTTTTATCCTCTTCCCATTCTTGAATATATTTTATGCTTTGCAGTAGGTTGAGTAATGTTACGTCAAAAGATATGTCCAAATCTTGACAACCTGTGCCTGTGAATGTGATCTTAGTTGGCAATAAGGTCTTTGTGGGTGCAATTAGTTTAAGGATGTTGAGATCAAATCATCCTGGATTTAGGGTGGACCATAAATCCAATGGATAGAGTCTTTGTAAGAGAAGGGAAATGGGTTTTGACACAATGACAGAGGAGAGAAGGCTATGTGAACACAGAGAAATTGGGGTTGTGAAACCAGGTGTGGTGGTACAGGCCTATAATCCCAGCACTGGGGAAGCTGAGTCAGGAAGATTGTGAATTCCAGGTCAGCCAGCATTTCATAATGAGTTCTAGCCCAGCATGGGCTATATAGGGAGACTTTTTCTCAAAAAAGAAAAAAGAAAAACCAAACCCAGAGAGATTAGGGTTATGTATCTATCAGCCAAGGAATGCCAAGGATTGCTAGAAGCCACCATAAAATGGGATGGAATAGATTCACCCTCAGGACCTTAAGAAGGAATCAACCCTACCAACACCCTGATTTGGACTTCTGGCCTCCAGAACGGTGAGAAAATTAATTTCTGTTATTATAAAGTTTGTGGTACTTTTTTATGGCAGTCTTAGGAAACTAATGCCCTTTAAACAGCCTTGCCTGCATGACATGGACTTCCCAGCTCATGTATCACATCTCTGAATTCATTTCATGAAATCAGTTGTTCCTTGACAATCCCTTGGGTCCATGGGTGTGTGCATTAGCTAAATCAGCTCTCAAAATAGACTTGGGGATGGGCACTAGTGGTTCACGCCTGTGACCCTGGCTACTTGGGAGGCTGAGATCAGGAGGATCACAGTTTGAGGCCAGCCTGGGTAAATAGTTTGTAAGACTCCATCTCCAAAATAACCAAAATAGACTAGAAGTGTGGCTCAAGCAGTAGAGCACCCACTTTGCCAGCACAAAGCCATAAGTTCAAACCTCAGTCCCACTGGAAAAAAAAAATCCAAAAACAAAACACGAGCCTGGAGAAGAGGCCTATCTTAGTCCATTTGAACTGTAACAAAACACCTTAGACTGGGTAATTTAAAAACAACAGATAATTTTGCTTATACTTCTGGAGGCTGGGAAATCCAATGTCAAGGTGCCAGCAGATTTGATGTCCAGTGAGGGCTTGGGTTTTGCTTCATAGATGATGCCTTTTCCTTGTCCAGCCTATAGAAAATGAAAAGCTACTTTGGGCCTCCTTTACTAGGGCATTAAGCCCTTTCATGAAGTTCTGCTCTCCTGACCTAATCACTTCATAAAGGCCCTATTTTTAATACTATTGTTTTGGGGATTAGGTTTCAACATGTGAATTTTGTGGACACACGATTATATAGATCATAGCAGAATGCACATAGGCTTGAGTCTATTGAGGCAAGAAAGATCTAGAAAGATACAGGTTCTATTTGGTACTTTCCTTTGGCCTTGAGAGGTCTTTTCCCCACAGGTGGCTGAAAAAAATGTCAGAGAGGTGCTTGCTAGGAAGCCTTTGTGCCTGGCTCTAAGGTGTGTAACAATTAATTTTGTGTGTCAACTTGGCTGGGCTAGGATGTCAAGATATTTTGTAGAAAATTATTTTAGGGTGTGTCTGCAAGGATATTTGTAGAAGAGATTAATGTTCAAAATCAGTGCACTGAATAAAGATCTGTCCTCACCAATGTGGGTGGGCATAATCCAATCCACTGAAGGCTTGAAGAGAAGCAAAAAGCAGAGGCAGAGTGAATTTGCTCTCTCTGCTTGAGTTGGACATCTCTCTTTTCTGATATTTGGACATTTGTTCTCCTGATTCTTGGGCCTTGGGACTTAGACAGGGACTTACATTATTGACTTTTTGTTGTTGTTGTTTTTGCCACTCAGGCCTTCAGGCTTTGTTTACTACCCCATTGATTTTCCTGTTTCTCCAGTGTGTAGATGACAGATTATGGGACATCTGTTTCTCTATAATCACACAAACTAATACTTCATACTAAATCGCTCTCTCCTTCTCTCTCTCTCTCTCTCTCTCTCTCTCTCTCTCTCACACACACAAACACACACACACACACACACACACACACACACACACACACACACACACACACATCCTATTGGTCAGTTTCTTTGGAGAAACCTGACTAATGCAAAGTGGTACTGCTAACATTCTTTTTCCTAGCTTATTCAACCTCTTGGCAGAATTCTATCCAGTTGACTACTCTTTCTTCCTCTCCTCTATGAAACACTTTGCTCATTCAGTAAGTGTGCCTCCTCACTCCCTAGTGTTACTATGACCTCAGTGTCTACTTCCTTTCAGTTTTCTTAGCTGGCTATTTGTGTTGATTTAAATGTTGGAGTGCCCCAGTACTCTTCTTTAGCTATACTCAATTTTTAAATATTCTCATTCAATTTCCTTTTTTTATTTTATCATTTTTACATTTACTCACATGTGGATGAATTGTTTGGGCCACCTTCCCCCTCTCCCTTGGCAGAACCTGCTCCCCCAACTTGTTCATTGATTTTGTTGAAGAGAAAACATAAGAGGTAATAAGAAAGACATAGCTTTTTTGCTAGTTTGAGATAAAGATTGTGATACAGAGAGATTCCTGCACATGTGTATTATAACCCACAGTGCTTCATCTCTATACTATACCTAATCTCCTTTCCATAGTGGCCCAGCTACTTTAAGGTTACTATATTCGTTCCTGTACAGTGAGCACATTAACCAAATTCAAGTTTTAGGTTTCCTTCCTTTTCCCTATTCCTCCTGTATGTGTACTCCCTTTAGTGTGTGACCCATGTCCAATAATATTACTGCATTTGTTTTAGGTATATAATCCACATATGAGGGAGAACATGACCTGCTGAGCCTGACTAACTTCACTTAAGATGATGCTCTCCAGTTCTATCCATTTACTTGCAAATGACAAAATTTCATTCTTTGTGGCTGAATAAAATTCCACTGTGTATAAACACATTTTCTTAATCCATTTGTTGGTGTGTGGCATCTTGGCTGTTTCCATAGCTTGGCTATTGTGAATAATGCTGCAATATGCATGGATTTGCAGGTGCCATGCAAGAAGCTCAAAAAACTAAACTCTCCCAAAATCAATGAATGAATAAAGAAGTGGGCAAATGAACTAAACAGAACTATTTCAAATGAAGAAATCCAAATGGCCAAAAAACACATGAAAAAATGCTCACCATCCCTGGCCATAAAGGAAATGAAAATCAAAACCACACTAAGATTCCACCTCACTCCTGTTAGAATAACTATCATCAAGAACACCATCAACAACAAATGTTGGTGAGGATGCCAGGAAAAAGGAACCCTCATACACTGCTGGTGGGAATGTAAGCTAGCACAACCACTTTAGAAAACAATATGGAGGTTTCCTAAAAAACTAAACATAGATCTGCCATATGATCCAGCAATACCACTCCTAGGGATATACTGGTAGGAAGGTGATTCAGGTTATTCTGTTTCCTTTAAGAAACTCAAAATACTCATGACTATCAAATTTACAGCTTTAAGTGAGACCTCGCTCCTGAATTCTCTCTGTCTATCTCTTCTTTTAGCAGCACTGGGTTTTGAAATCAGGGAATTATGCTTGCTAGGCAGACACTCTTACCACTTGAGCTATTCCAGGGGCATCCCCACCCCCTGCTTAAAAAAACATTTATTTTATCGTTTTTACATGTATTTACATATGTATACATTATTTGGGCTAGCTTTAAGGTTTTGGATCTGATATTAAGGTCCTTAATCCACTTTGGTACGATACTAGTAAAGGGTGAAAGGCATGGATCTATTTCAGTTTTCTGCAGGCAGATAACCACTTTTCCCAGCAATATTTGTTGAAGAGGCTGTTTTTTCTCCATCGTATGTTTTTGGCACCTTTGTCGAAGATTAGGTGAGCATAGTTGTGTGGATTTGTATCTGGGTCCTCTATTCTGTTCTGTTGGTCTTCATGTCTGTTTTTGTGCAAGTACAATGCTTGTCTTTATTGCTACAACTCTGTAGTGTAGTTTGAAGTGGGGTATTGTGATGCCTCCAGCATGGCTCTTTGAGCTTAGTATTGTCTTGGCTATTTGTGGTCTTCTGTGTTTCCAAATGAAACACAGAAGACCACAGAGTTTTTTCAGTCTCTGTAATGAATGTCATTGGGTTTTTGATGGGAATTGCATCAAACATGTAGATTGCTTTTGGTAGTATGGTCATTTTTACTATGTTGATTCTACCAATCCATGAGCATGGGAGTCTTTCCCCCTTCTGTAGTCTTCTCTGATCTCTTTCTTCAGTGGTTTGTAGTTCCCCACATAGAGGTCATTTACATCCTTTGTTAAATTTATTCCTAGGTATTTGATCTTTTTTGAGGCTATTGTAAATAGAATTGTTTTCCTATTTTCTTTCCCAATTTGTTAATTGTAGGTGTATAGAAAGGCTACTGATCTTTGTAAGTTGATTTTGTATCCTGCTACATTGCTGAAACTGTTTATGGTGTCTAGGAGTTTTGGGGTGGAGTTTTTTGGTCTTTAAGGTATAAGATATGTCATATGGAAATAGGGATAATTTGACTTCTTCTTTACCTATTTGTATTCCTTTTACTTCTTCTTCTTGCCTTATTGTTCTGGCAAGAAATTATGGGACTATGTTTAATAGGAGTGGGGAGAGTGGGCACCCTTGTCTCATTCCTGACTTTAAGAGAAAAATGGTTTCAGTTTTTTCCCATTAAGTATGATGTTGACTGTACGTTTGTCATATATAGCCTTTATAATGTTGAGGTACATTCCTTCTGTTCCTAGTTTCCTCAGAGGTTTTATCATGAAATGGTGTTGAATCTTGTGGAATGCTTTTTCTGCATCTATTGAGATGATCAGGTGGTTTTTGTCTTTGCTTCTATTAATGTGTTGTATTACATTTAATGATTTTCATATGTTGAACCATCCCTGTATTCCTGGGATGACACTGACTTGGTCATGGTAAATGATCTTTCCAGCAGCCCCTTTTCTGTGATGGGTTTTTTTGAGATAGGGTCTCATGAACTGTTTGCCCAAGGCTGGCTTCGAACACAGGTCCTCCTGACTTCTGCCTCCTGAGCCTCCAGTGCCAAGCTCTCCTGAAGTCTTGGCTGTTGTATCTGATTGTCTTATTTTCCACTTAGAGCATCTAGTGGGGTTCTAAGCATTCATATGTCCAAGGGCGCATATCAGTACCTCTGAACTTGCTCTGCCACTATGTTTCCCAATTTTTAATTATACCCTTTCCTCTATCTTGTTGATCAGGTGAAAAGCCTTGGAGCTGTTCTTTGTTTTTTTTTTTTTTGAGGTATTCTTGATTTCCCCTTTTCTCTTACTCTGCATCCAGTTTTTGGAAGGTTATGTGAGTTGTGTCTCTAAAATACATTTTGCATCTGATCATTTTCCCCCATCTCTTTATCAATTTGAACCTAGACCAACCCAGAGACTAGATTTCTTGTTTCTGGTCTTGCTTACATGTAGTGTTGCACACAGGATGAATGGAAGTGTTACATTAAAATATGCAGACCAGATACTATCACACCCCAGTCTAAAGCTTCCATCACCTTCTGCTTGCATTTTGAATAAAATCCCAAATCTTCTCATGGCCTCTGGGACTTGGCCCTTGTCCACCTCTGTCTTTATCTCCAGTGTTCTTGCTCACTGTAATTCAGTCACATTGACTACCTTGATTGCTAAAGCAGGCCAAGCTTAAGTCTGCCTCAGAGACTTCACACTTGTAATTTTTTCTTCTTGCACTGTAGGTCTTTGCATCTGCATGTTCTCATTTTTCAGAATTCCACTTTTTTCTGTTCTCCTACCAAAAATAGAGATATAAAACTACACAGTCAATTCTTTATGCAATTATTCCATATTTTTGTAGTACTCACCTCCAAGCTCCAAAATGACAGAAATCATATTTGTCTTGTTATAATACCCTTTGCACCAGAAATGTGTCTGGCAGATGATTGGTGCTCAATAAACATTTGTGGAGTAAATATACGAATTATATAAAATCCCTTTGGGGGTATGTATGTAATGCATGATACAAAGTGGCACAATTTCATAGGAAATGCCAATGTAAAATGCTGTAAGAAGTCAGAGGCAGACATTGTTAGTATGTGGTGAGATAAAGGAAGTCTTCAAGGAGCATGTCGAGTCTGAGTTGGGTGTATACAGAGGGTGGGCTTTAGAGAGGGAGAGAAAAAGGCTAACAATGTAGAAATTGAAAACTTATAGGGCCTTTGGGAACTATTTTGAATGAGTGTGGAATACGAAGTTGAGATTTCTTTTAGGGCCAGTTTATTGAGTGCTTGTATGATGGACTGGAAAACATATTGTTCATTCTGTAGGCAATGGGAGGGGATTATATAATTGGAGTCGTGTGGTTCTGGAAGATTTCCGGGAATCATGTATGAATGGATTGCTGCAGTGCAAAGTGGTATTTAGGTGGAATGTTGGAGGATTTAGTTATGAGACCAGGGTACTTTTTCAAAGGCGAGGTTTTAAGACCCTGGCTTCCAAGTGAGAGAGTGGGCATAGGGGATAGAGAGGGAGGCAGGAGTGTGATAGAGGTGGTGAGGACAGAATCATTAGGACTTGGCACCTAATTGGTCTGAAAAACTGGAACATTTCCTCCAAGCTTTCTGTTTTAGAATTTGTTTCACTGTTAATTGCTGTTAGCTGTGGGATTAATCTTAGTAATTACAATTATTTGCCTATTTGATAGAAGCTATATATTAACATTCATAATTTTGTAATCAGTTTTGTCTTAACTTTTAAAAGCTAAGTTACAGATGTTTGCTTTCAGAGGATGCTCATGGCTCAACACACTACATACACAATTATGAAGTGAAAACTGCTCTCATACTGTAGAGCTATGAGGACAACAATCACCCAGGGTGCTATTTAAAATACACAGAGCCCAATTCTAATCTCAGGCTGGATGCATGAGTCCACTGAACTGTGAATGATTATTAATTAGCAGAATTTAAATCCCATCAAATATATTGGAAATCTTTCCATGTACACTGTTCTTTTTCTATGAGAAATGCATTTATAAACTCATATTATACATGATCATAGATCTGTGTGTGTGTCTGTGTGTGATTGGGTCCACAGATGTGTTTGTTGTCAGCAATCGAACCATAATCCATTTTATAGGTAAACCATGTACAATAAATTCTGATAGTATATCATTGTCAGGCATTGAGCGATATAGTTTAAATTGCAAGATCTCTAATACATTTCTTAATAAGCTATATTATGAGGGGGATTCTAATTCTTTGCATCCTTTCTTTCTTTCTTTCCTTCCCTCTTGTAGTACTAGGATTTGAACTCAGGGCATACACCTTGACCCACTCCACCAGCCCTTTTTTGTGATGGGTTTTTTCAAGATGGGGTCTCATGAACTGTTTTACTGGGCTGGCTTTGAACTGTGATCCTCCTGTTCTTTGCCTCTTGAGTACTAGAATTATAAGCATGAGCATCTCGCACCCATCTTCCTTCTTTCTTTATAAATAAAAATCAAGTGAGCTGTCATCATATGGAAAAAGATCAGTCATGAATCACAAACATATTAAAATAACTGTGATTTTAATATATCTCACTTAGATATATGTGTTAATTCTAATGTCATAGTCTCTTGGTCATATATGCTAATGTGGAAATTCCAGTGCCTGGATCTATACATAGCAGTTGTATATGAGCAACTGGAATTAATTATATTTTAATTTAGGATTTGCCTTTTAGATATTCATGGTTGCAAGTACAGACTCTGGAGTTAAAGTTCCTGAGTTTGATTCAGGCTTCAACACTCACTAGCTTGAACACTCTGTTGCTGTGTACCTTAGGTGATACATTGGCCTCTCTGTGCTTTAATTGCCTCCTCTATAAAAAAGAAATGATTTGTGTCTACCTATCTGAATTTTTATGAATAACTGAATGGATTAATATGAAAAGTCTAACACATAGTGAATACTTAATAGATATTAGCTATTAATATAAATATCAAATGTACAACATACATTGTTATTACAGTTAAATTTAATAAATGTAACTACTAATATATGATTCAGAGATTCATGTATTTGGGTAAGTGCAGTAGAAGATAGACATTTGTTGTGCTGGGTCGGGGTACATTGTAGCATTTGCAGAAATTCTTCCAATGTATCAAGCATATCATACTTGAATTCACCCCCTCCACTTCCCTTACTCATCCTTCCTCCCCCTATTTCTGGAACAATTTCAACAGGTATCATTCTTGCATTTACATACATGTGTATACATTATTTACAACGTATTATTCCTCCTATCCTTCCCCCACCACGTCCCCCCTCCCACTGGATGAGAGTAATATTGGCTTCATAGAATGAGTTAGGCAGTGTTCCTTCCCTTTCTATTTCATGGAACAGTTTAAGGAGGGTTGGTATCAGTTCTTCTTTAAAGGTCTGATAGAGTTCAGCAGAGAATCCATCAGGTCCTGGACTTTTCTTTTTTGGGAGGCTCTTGATTGCTGCTTCAATTTCTTTTTTTTGTTATAGATCTATTCAGGTGATTAATGTCTTCTTGGTTCAGTTTTGGGTGGTTGTAAGTTCCTAGAAATCTGTCCATTTCTTCAAGATTTTCAAATTTATTTGAGTATAGGCTCTCAAAGTAGTCTCTGATGATTTCCTGGATTTCTTTTTTTTTTTTTTCATTTTTCTTTTATTATTCATATGTGCATACAAGGCTTGGTTTATTTCTCCCCCCTGCCCCCACCCCCTCCCTTACCACCCACTCCACCCCCTCCCGCTCCCCCCCTCAATACCCAGCAGAAACTATTTTGCCCTTATCTTTAATTTTGTTGTAGAGAGAGTATAAGCAATAATAGGAAGGAACAAGGGGTTTTGCTGGTTGAGATAAGGATAGCTATACAGGGCATTGACTCACATTGATTTCCTGTGCATGGGTGTTACCTTCTAGGTTAATTCTTTTTAATCTAACCTTTTCTCTAGTTCCTGGTCCCCTTTTCCTATTGGCCTCAGTTGCTTTAAGGTATCTGCTTTAGTTTCTCTGCATTAAGGGCAACAAATTTTATGAAGCCACTATTACACTTATCCCAAAACCAGGCAAAGACACCTCCAAAAAGGAGAACTATAGGCCAATCTCCTTAATGAACATTGATGCAAAAATCCTCAACAAAATAATGGCAAATCGAATTCAGCAACACATCAAAAAGATTATTCACCACGACCAGGTAGGCTTCATCCCAGGGATGCAGGGGTGGTGTTCAACATACGAAAATCAATAAACGTAATAAACCACATTAACAGAAGCAAAGACAAAAACCACTTGATCATCTCAATAGATGCAGAAAAAGCCTTTGATAAGATCCAACATCATTTCATGATAAAAGCTCTAAGAAAACTAGGAATAGAAGGAAAGTTCCTCAACATTATAAAAGCTATAGATGACAAACCTACAGTCAGCATTATACTTAACGGAGAAAAATTAAAACCATTCCCTCTAAAATCAGGAACCAGACAAGGATGCCCACTATCTCCACTCCTATTCAACATAGTACTGGAATTCCTAGCCAGAGCAATTAGGCAAGAAGAAGGAATAAAAGGAATACAAATAGGTAAAGAAACTGTCAAAATATCCCTATTTGCAGACGACATGATCCTATACCTTAAAGACCCAAAAAACTCTACTCAGAAGCTTCTAGACATCATCAATAGCTATAGCAAGGTAGCAGGATATAAAATCAACATAGATTTCCTGGATTTCTGAAGTGTTTGTAGTTATCTCCCCTTTTGCTCTCCTCATTTTAGTCAGGTTTGCCAGGGGTCTGTCAATCTTATTTATTTTTTCAATGAACCAGCTTTTTGTTTAATTAATTCTTTGTATTTTTTTTTGTTTCTATCATTGATTTCACCCCTTATTGTTATTATTTATTTCCTTCTGCTTGTTTTGCGATTTGCTTGTTCTTGTTTTTCTAGGAGTTTGAGATGTACTATTAGGTCATTGATTTGAGATCTTTCTGTCCTTTTAATATATGCACTCATGGCTATAAACTTTCCTCTTAGGACTGCCTTTCCTGTGTTCCATAGGTTCTGGTAGGTCATTAACTTCCAGGAAACTTTTAATTTCCTCTTTTATTTCATCAATGACCCATTCATCATTGAGCAATGTATTGTTCAGATTCCAATTCTTTACATGTTTTTTACTGCTGTTTTTGTTGTTGATTTCTAGTTTTAATGTGCTGTAGTCAGATAGAATGCATGGGATTATTTCTATTTTTTTTATATTTGCTGAGGCTTGCTTTGTGCCCTAAGATATGAACAATTTTTGAGAAGGTTCCATGGGCCACTGAGAAGAAGGTGTATGAAATATTCTGAAGTTGGATGAAATATTCTGAAGACATCAGCTAGGTCCATTTGATCTATGGTATGGTTTAGTTCTAGAATTTCTTTATTGATTTTTTGTTTGGATGACCTATCTATTGGTGATAGGGGAGTATTAAGGTCTCCCACTATCACTGTGTTGGGGTTAATATATGTTTTTAGGTCCTTCAGAGTATGTTTGATGAAATTGGGTGCATTGACGTTGGGTGCATATAGGTTAATAATTGTATGGAATGTCCTTCTTTATCTCGTTTGATCAATGTAGGTTTGAAGTCTACTTTGTCTGAGATAAATATGGCTACTTCTGCCTGTTTTCAGGGACCATTGGCTTGGTAAATCTTCTTCCAGCCTTTCACTTTCAGCCAGTGCTTATTTCTGTCAATGATTTGGGTATCTTTTAGGCAGCAGATTGTTGGATCTTCCTTTTTAATCCAGTTTCAGTCAGTGTCTTTTAATGGGGGGCATTTAGTTCATTAACATTCAGTGTTATTATTGAGCAGAACGTGGTGATCCCTGTCATGTAGTTATCTTTGTTGATTAAGAGTTTGATTATGTGTAGCTGAAACAATGTTACTCTTTACTGTCTTGCCTTTTCTTATCCTGTGGTTTGGTGTTGCCTGCCCTTTCATGGTTTTATTTGCTTTCATTATCTGTGTGCAGAATTTCTTGGAGAATCTTTTGTAGTGGTGGCTTGGTGGTCACATATTGTTTTAATTTTTGCTTATCATGGAAGACTTTTATTGTTCCATCTATTTTGAATGATAGTTTTGCTGGGTAGAGTATCCTGGGATTGAAGTATTTTTAATTAAGTGTTGGAAGACCTCACTCCATTCCCTTCTTGCTTTTTATGTTTCTATTAAGGAATCTGCTGTGATTTTGATGGGTTTACCTTTGTATGTTATTTGTTTTTTCTCTCTTACAGCCTTCAATATTCTTTCTCTAGTCTCTGTATTTGTTGTTTTAATGATGATATGTCGTAGGGTAGCTCTATTTTGGTCAGGTCTGTTTGGTGTTCTGGAGGCTTCCTGTACGTGAATGGGCATAGTTTTCTCTAGACTTGGGAATTTTTCCATTATTATTTTGTTGAACATATTATGCATTCCTTTTGCTTGCACCTCTTCTCCTTCTTCAATGCCCATGATTCTCAGGTTTGGTCTTTTGATGGACTCAGTGAGTTCCTGCATTTTATTTTCACAGGTCTTGAGTTGTTTAACTAATAGTTCTTCAGTTTTTCCTTTAATTGCCATTTCATCTTCAAGTTCTGAGATTCTGTCTTCTGTTTGTTCTATTCAGCTGGAATGGTCTTCCATTTTGTTTTTTGTTTCTGTTTCATTCTTTTTTTTTTTAAGGTTTTCCATATCATGGGTTACTTCTTTAATATTGTCAATTTTTGTGCTTAATTCATTTATCTCTCTGCTATGGTGAGCTTTGTTTCAGTTTGGTGTTTGTTTAGGGCTTCTATGATTTCATTTATTTGTTTCTGTGTTTTCTGATATTCTTGAATTTTTCATCTTGGAATTTCTTGAGTGCCTCCTGTATGTTTTGGTTGAATATGTCTAGTAACATCTATATGAAATTCTCATTAACTACTTGTAGAATTTCTTCTTTCAGGGTGTTCTTGTGGTCTTTGTTGGGTACCTTGGTATAGTTTATCTTTGTTTTGTTGGAGTCTGGGTCTGGGTATCCATTACCTTCATTTTACTTTAAATCTTGTACTACTTTATTTTTGGGGGAAGAATGGTTTCTATCCATTTTTCTTCTTCCCATATTTTCACTAGTTACCATTTCTGTCCCTGGACTATGTGTAATTTGGTATTAGCTGGGTTACAATATTAATAATAACAAAATTGTGAGAGATGGATAAAAAAGAGAAAGAGAAGGGAAGATAAAAGGAAAAAAGAAGAGAGAAAAAAAGTAAAGAAGTAAAGGAAAAAGAAATGGGAGAGATGGTGGGTGATCAAACAGCAAACCAGGCTGGCAAGCCCTTAAAGAAGGGAGAAAAGAAAATCACCAGTTCTGGAATAGTAGGATTGCAGGCTTAGTTGTTTTTAGTTCTTTAGTGTCCTGCCCAGTCTGTGAGTGTCTCTTAGGCATGCTTGGAGCCCTCTAGTGGCAGCCAAGCAGGAGCCTGGTGGAGTGGTTATTTGGAAAGCCTGTAGAACTGGGGACTGCTCCGCACAGGGAACAGGGTTCCTGGCAGGCTGGTGGGTGCGGCTGTCTCGCACCAGGATGGTGCCTGTCCCAGCGGGGCAGGGCTCCAGTCATTCCACATGGAGCTGGAGCCATGCAGGGCCTGATGGGCGGGGTGGGTTCCCATCCTCCCATGCGTGGCTGGGGCTCAGCAGGGCCTGAAGGACAATGGGCTTGCGGGGGAGGGGCGGGTATCTTGGCCAGCCTTTGGATGGGCAGCGAGCTGGGCTCTGGCGTAGATTGGTGGTGGGGATCCTGGTCGTTTTGGGTCCAGCAGCACTGCCAAAGGGTGGGTATTCCGATGTGGTGTGGGTCTCGGGGCTGGAGTACGGCATAGCTGGCTGAGGGATGGGTATCCAGATGTGTGTGGGTCTGGCACAGAGCTGTGGCCTGGTGCAGCCCAAGGGACGGAGAGCCCGGCAGAATGGAGCAGTGGCTCTTTAAACCTACAGGGCTGGGATTTGGGATGCCAGCTGTTCTTTTATTAGATCGTGGTGTGGTGAAGCCTTCCACGATCTAAGTCTTTAGAGTGCTGTGTTTCTGGCTGTCCCTGGAGCTTTACCTCAGTCAGGCATGTCTCCAGCTGCTCAGCAGGATCTCTGGGTCAGCTCACAGGTCTGCAGCTCTGTCTCTGTTGCCATCTTGGATCTATATTACATGTGTTTTTTTGGCCATTTGGACGTATTCCTTTGAAAAAGTTCTTTGCAGTTCACTTGCGCATTTCTTTATTGGGTCATTGGTTATTGGGGAGTTTAGTTTTTGAGCTCCCTGTAAATTCTGGTTATCAGTCCCTTGCCTGATACATCACTGGCAAAGATTTTCTCCCATTCTGTGAGTGGCCTCTTCAATTTAGAGACCATTTCTTTTGTTGTGCAGAAGCTATTTAATTTCATGTAGTCCCATTTGTTCATCCTTTCTCTTACCTATTGGGCCACTTGAGTTCTACTGAGGAAGTCCTTGCCTGTAGCTATTACTTCCAGTGTATTCCCTACTCTTTCCTGTACTAAATAGAAGGTTTTAGGTCTGATATTAAGTTCCTTTATCCACTTTGAGTTGATACTAGTGCAGGGTGACAGGCATGGATCTAGTTTCAGTTTTCTGCAGGAAGATATTCAGTTTTCCAGCAACATTTGTTGAAGAGTCTGGTAGATAGACATTTCTTTTCCAAATCTTTCCACCATATTTTCCTCCTTGAGGAACATTATGTTTCCATTTGTACTATGTGGATATCCTTCCTATTTATTAATAGTTTGCAAAAATTATTGGCTTAGTTTACAGCCTTTGACCACCTATTGTAATACATGTAATAGGCAAGTGACATCTGCTGCTGAATTGGTGAATGATGATATTCATTACATTGTTTGAGGGTTACTGGGTTTGAGCTCAGGGCTTCATACTTGCTAGGCAAGTGCTCTACCACTGAGCCACTCCACAAGCCTTTTCTTTTGTGTGCTGGGTGTTATTGAGATGGGGTTGCAAGAACTTTTTGTTGGGACTGGGTTTGAACTACGATCCTCCTGATCTCTACCTCCTGAGTAGCTAGGCTTACAGGTTGTGCTATCACAACTTGTGACATTAAATTTTTATTTGTTATTTTGTTACTGCTATCAGCAGTTGCACTAACTGTATTACCAGTGATTTGAAAGATTTGATAAAACTTATTTTATCATAATTACAATTCAATTTACCAGTATATTTGTTTCTTTCAGAATAAAATATAGAATATTGAGGAAAGAAAAAAATTTCCTTTTTCTTCAACTGTATTTTCCCTATACTTTAAAAAAGAAACAAAAATCCTTAAACAAAATCAAGAAGCAAACATGCCACATATCTTGTGAAATTACTGCCATTTTCCAGAAACATTTAAGTGTCCCTCCTGTCCCCTCATTGGCTGCAAATTCCTCAAATGATGGGTTTTGCATGTTGAACACACTGAGCACACCAGAACACACATTTACACCCTGTTTTCATCCTCTAGTGTGGACACTCAACACAAATGACCATGTTAGCTGACTTCTCCAACCTGTGGCTATGTCTTCATTATCTTCTCATCTCTCCTAATCATGGGTATTTACTTATGACTGGTGCGAGGTTCATGTCTCCTTTTTCTTTTCTTTTATTAAACTCATTCTGTGGAGACATTATATTTCTACTTTAATTGTAGTTGCCATTCACATTCTTTATCATTAGCTCCCACTTTTGCTATTGTTTATGAGATGTCCTAGGGATCCCATAACAAAGTGTCACAAATTGTGTGGCTTACAGCAACAGATTTGTGTGTGTGTGTGTGTGTGTGTGTGTGTGTGTGTGTGTGTGTGTGCATGTGTTTTGCAGTGCTGGGGATTGAATCCAGAGCCTTGCACATGCCAAGTCAATACTCTACCACAAAGCTGAATTTTATGCTAGTTAAAAAAAGAAAAGAAAATAATAGAAATTTATTCTCTGGTACTTCTGGAGAACAATGGTCCAAAATCACGATGTCAGCAAGGCCACTATCCTTCCAAAGACTCTAGAGGAGAAATCACCCTTATCTCTTCTGGCTTCTGGTGCTCTTAGGATTCCTTGGCCAGCTTGGTTTTTGTTTATCTCACTCCAGTCTCTAGCTCTATCATCACATTGTTGCCTCCTTTGTATGTCTGTCTTTCCCTCCTTTTCTCCTATGTGTGTTTCTCACTTATAAGGACACTCACCATTGGATTTAGGGTCCAACTGCATTATCCAAGATTTATCTTCATTTTAAGATCTTTCAGTTAGATTACATCTGCAAAGATCCTTTTCCCAAAGAAAGTAGGTAATTAACAAGTTTTGGCAACTAGGACACAGACATATCTTTCTGAGGTATGTGATACTTCATATTCATCATCAACTGGATTGAGAGATGCCTAGGGGATTAATAAAGCATGCCTTTGATGTGCTTTTGATGGAATTTTGATGACAGAGAGAGAGAGAGAGAGAGAAAATACAGACTTTATAAGGCACTTATCCTATTAGATAAAAAAAAGCCCTAACCATAAGACCTGATTTATCATTTATTACTTCTTACTCTAAAAATGGTCACATTGTGGGTTGGGTTTCAACATATGAATTATTATATTTTTTGGTAGGACTGAGATTTGAACTCAGGGCCTCATGCTTTTTTGGCAAGTGCTATACTTGAGCCACTCTGCCAGTCCTGTTGCTGTGTTGAGTACTTTTTTTTTTTGCTTGAAAAAAATCTTTATTTTGCTTTTATTTTTATTTTATTTGTTTTACATTTACTTACATGTGTATATATTTTTGGGCTACCTCACCCCCCGCTTCTGGGCAGAAACTGTCCCTCCTTCTTGTTTTCTAACTTTGTTGAAGAGAAAACATAAGAGATAATAAGAAAAACAGCATTTTTGCTAGTCTGAGATAAAGTCACTATACAGAGAGATTTCCTAGTGTTGTTACCATGCATACGTGTATTATAACCCATATTGGTTTATCTCTAACAGTCCTCTTCACTACTTCCTAGTCTTCTTTCCATAATGGCCTCAGCCAGTTTAAGATTACTGTATTCTGTCCTCTACAGTGAGCACATCAACCACATTCAAATTTTTGGTTTCCTTCCCTTTCCCTATTCCTCGTGTGTATGTTCATCCCTTAGTGTATGATCCATGTCCAATAATATTACTGCATTTGTTTTAGGTCTATAAACCACATATGAGGGAGAACATATGATTTTTGGCCTTCTAAGCCTGACTAATTTTTCTTTTTTTTTTTTTTTTCATTTTTCTTTTATTATTCATATGTGCATACAAGGCTTGGTTCATTTTTCCCCCCTGCCCCCACCCCCTCCCTTACCACCAACTCTGCCCCATCCCTCTCCCCCCCCTCAATACCCAGCAGAAACTATTTTGCCCTTATCTCTAATTTTGTTGTAGAGAGAGTATAAGCAATAATAGGAAGGAACAAGGGGTTTTGCTGGTTGAGATAAGGATAGCTATACAGGGCATTGACTCACATTGATTTCCTGTGCGTGGGTGTTACCTTCTAGGTTAATTCTTTTTGATCTAACCTTTTCTCTAGTTCCTGGTCCCCTTTTCCTATTGGCCTCAGTTGCTTTAAGGTATCTGCTTTAGTTTCTCTGCATTAAGGGCAACAAATGCTAGCTAGTTTTTTAGGTGTCTTACCTATCCTCACCCCTCCTTTGTGTGCTCTCGCTTTTATCATGTGCTCATAGTCCAATCTCCTTGTTGTGTTTGCCCTTGATCTAATGTCCACATATGAGGGAGAACATACAATTTTTGTTTTTTTGAGCCAGGCTAACCTCACTCAGAATGATGTTTTCCAATTCCATCCATTTACCAGCGAATGATAACATTTCGTTCTTCTTCATGGCTGCCTAAAATTCCATTGTGTATAGATACTACATTTTCTTAACGCATTCGTCAGTGCTGGGGCATCTTGGCTGTTTCCATAACTTGGCTATTGTGAATAGTGCCGCAATAAACATGGATGTGCAGGTGCCTCTGGAGTAACAGTCTTTTGGGTATATCCCCAAGAGTGGTATTGCTGGATCAAATGGTAGATCGATGTCCAGCTTTTTAAGTAGCCTCCAAATTTTTTTCCAGAGTGGTTGTACTAGTCTACATTCCCACCAACAGTGTAAGAGGGTTCCTTTTTCCCCACATCCTCGCCAACACCTGTTGTTGGTGGTGTTGCTGATGATGGCTATTCTAACAGGGGTGAGGTGGAATCTTAGCGTGGTTTTAATTTGCATTTCCTTTATTGCTAGAGATGGTGAGCATTTTTTCATGTGTTTTCTGGCCATTTGAATTTCTTCTTTTGAGAAAGTTCTGTTTAGTTCACGTGCCCATTTCTTTATTGGTTCATTAGTTTTGGGAGAATTTAGTTTTTTAAGTTCCCTATATATTCTGGTTATCAGTCCTTTGTCTGATGTATAGTTGGCAAATATTTTCTCCCACTCTGCGGGTGTTCTCTTCAGTTTAGAGACTATTTCTTTTGATGAACAGAAGCTTTTTAGTTTTATGAGGTCCCATTTATCTATGCTATCTCTTAGTTGCTGTGCTGTTGGGGTTTCATTGAGAAAGTTCTTACCTATACCTACTAACTCCAGAGTATTTCCTACTCTTTCTTGTATCAACTTAAGAGTTTGGGGTCTGATATTAAGATCCTTGATCCATTTTGAGTTAATCTTGGTATAGGGTGATATACATGGATCTAGTTTCAGTTTTTTGCAGACTGCTAACCAGTTTTCCCAGCAGTTTTTGTTGAAGAGGCTGCTATTTCCCATCGTATATTTTTAGCTCCTTTGTCAAAGATAAGTTGCTTATAGTTGTGTGGCTTCATATCTGGGTCCTCTATTCTGTTCCACTGGTCTTCATGTCTGTTTTTGTGCCAGTACCATGCTGTTTTTATTGTTATTGCTTTGTAATATAGTTTGAACTCAGGTATTGTGATACCTCCTGCATTGTTCTTTTGACTGAGTATTGCCTTGGCTATTCGTGGCCTCTTGTGTTTCCATATAAATTTAACAGTAGATATTTCAATCTCTTTAATGAATGTCATTGGAATTTTGATGGGAATTGCATTAAACATGTAGATTACTTTTGGGAGTATCGACATTTTTACTATGTTGATTCTACCAATCCATGAGCATGGGAGATCTCTCCACTTTCTATAGTCTTCCTCAATCTCTTTCTTCAGAAGTGTATAGTTTTCCTTGTAGAGGTCTTTCACATCTTTTGTTAGGTTTACACCTAGGTATTTGATTTTGTTTGAGGCTATTGTAAATAGAATTGTTTTCATACATTCTTTTTCCATTTGCTCATTGTTAGTGTATAGACATGCTAATGATCTTTCTATGTTGATTTTATATCCTGCTACCTTGCTATAGCTATTGATGATGTCTAGAAGCTTCTGAGTAGAGTTTTTTGGGTCTTTAAGGTATAGGATCATGTCGTCTGCAAATAGGGATATTTTGACAGTTTCTTTACCTATTTGTATTCCTTTTATTCCTTCTTCTTGCCTAATTGCTCTGGCTAGGAATTCCAGTACTATGTTGAATAGGAGTGGAGATAGTGGGCATCCTTGTCTGGTTCCTGTTCTTAGAGGGAATGGTTTCAGTTTTTCTCCATTAAGTATAATGCTGGCTGTAGGTTTGTCATCTATAGCTTCTATAATGTTGAGGAACTTTCCTTCTATTCCTAGTTTTCTTAGAGCTTTTATCATGAAATGATGCTGGATCTTATCAAAGGCTTTTTCTGCATCTATTGAGATGATCAAGTGGTTTTTGTCTTTGCTTCTGTTAATGTGGTTTATTACGTTCATTGATTTTCATATGTTGAACCACCCCTGCATCCCTGGGATGAAGCCTACTTGGTCGTGGTGAATAATCTTTTTGATGTGTTGCTGAATTCGGTTTGCCATTATTTTGTTGAGGATTTTTGCATCAATGTTCATTAAGGAGATTGTCCTATAGTTCTCATTTTTGGAGGTGTCTTTGCCTGGTTTTGGGATAAGTGTAATACTGGCTTCATAAAATGTGTTTGGCAGTTTTCCTTCCCTTTCTATTTCGTGGAACAGTTTAAGGAGGGTTGGTATCAGTTCTTCTTTAAAGGTCTGATAGAATTCAGCAGAGAATCCATCAGGTCCTGGACTTTTCTTTTTGGGGAGACTCTTGATTGCTGCTTCAATTTCATTTTGTGTTATAGGTGTATTCAGGTGATTAATTTCCTCTTGGTTCAGTTTTGGATGATCATATGTATCTAGAAATCTGTCCATTTCTTTAAGATTTTCAAATTTATTTGAATATAGGTTCTCAAAGTAGTCTCTGATGATTTCCTGGACTTCCATGGTGTTTGTTGTTATCTCCCCTTTTGCATTCCTAATTCTACGAATTTGGGTTTTTTCTCTTCTCATTTTCGTCAGGTTTGCCAGGGGTCTATAGATCTTGTTTATTTTTTCAAAGAACCAACTTTTTGTTTCATTAATTCTTTGTATGGTTTTTTTGGTTTCTATTTCATTGATTTCAGCTCTTATTTTTATTATTTCTCTCCTTCTATTTGTTTTGGGATTTGCTTGTTCTTGTTTTTCTAGGAGTTTGAGATGTATCATTAGGTCATTGATTTGGGATCTTTCAATCTTTTTAATATATGCACTCATGGCTATAAACTTTCCTCTCAAGACTGCCTTAGCTGTGTCCCATAGGTTCCGGTAGGTTGTGTTTTCATTTTCATTGCCTTCCAGGAACTTTTTAATTTCCTTTTATTGCATCGATGATCTATTGTTCATTAAGTAATGAGTTCTTTAGTTTCCAGCTGTTTGCATGTTTTTTGTCTTTACTTTTGTTGTTGAGTTCTACTTTTACTGCATTGTTTTCAGATAGTATGCACGGTATTATTTCTGCTTTCTTATATTTGCTGAGGCTTGCTTTGTGCTCTAGGATATGATCTATTTTGGAGAAGGTTCCATGGGCTGCTGAGAAGAATGTATATTGTGTAGAGGTTGGATGAAATGTTCTGTAGACATCTACTAGGTCCACTTGATCTATTGCATATTTTAGATCTTGGATTTCTTTATTGAGTTTTTGTTTGGATGACCTATCTATTGATGATAATGGAGTGTTAAAGTCTCCCACAATCACTGTGTTGGCGTTTATATATGCTTTTAGGTCTTTCAGGGTATGTTTGATGAAATTGGGTGCGTTGACATTGGGTGCGTACAGATTGATGATTATTATTTCCTTTTGGTCTATTTCCCCTTTTATTAGTATGGAATGTCCTTCTTTATCTCGTTTGATCAATGTAGGTTTGAAGTCTACTTTGTCAGAGATAAGTATTGCTACTCCTGCTTGTTTTCGGGGGCCATTGGCTTGGTAAATCTTCTTCCAGCCTTTCATCCTAAGCATATGCTTATTTCTGTTGGTGAGATGAGTCTCCTGTAAGCAACAAATTGTTGGATCTTCTTTTTTAATCCATTTTGTCAAACGGTGTCTTTTGATGGGTGAATTAAGTCCATTAACATTAAGCGTTAGTACTGATAGGTATGTGGTGATTCCTGCCATTTAGTTGTCTTAGTTGTTTGAAGGTTTGATTGTGTGTACCTAACTTGATGTTACTCGCTACTGTCTTGCTTTTTCTTATCGTGTGGTTTGGTGCTGCCTGCCTTTTCATGGTTAAGTTGGGTGTCACTTTCTGTGTGCAGGATCCCTTGCAGAATCTTTTGTAATGGTGGCTTTGTGGTCACATATTGTTTTAGTTTCTGCTTATCATGGAAGACTTTTATTGCTCCATCTATTTTGAATGATAGCTTTGCTGGGTAGAGTATCCTGGGGTTGAAGTTATTTTCATTCAGTGCCCGGAAGATCTCACCCCACGCTCTTCTTGCTTTTAATGTTTCTGTTGAGAAGTCTGCTGTGATTTTGATGGGTTTACCTTTGTATGTTACTTGTTTTTTCTCTCTTGCAGCCTTCAATATTCTTTCCTTAGTTTCTGAACTTGTTGTTTTAATGATGATATGTCGTGGAGTAGTTCTATTTTGATCTGGTCTGTTTGGTGTCCTGGAGGCCTCTTGCATTTGTATGGGAATATCTTTCTCTAGATTTGGGAAATTTTCCGTTATTATTTTGTTGAATATATTACGCATTCCCTTCGCTTGCACCTCTTCTCCTTCTTCGATGCCCATGATTCTCAAGTTTGGTCTTTTGATGGAGTCAGTGAGTTCTTGCATTTTCTTTTCACAGGTCTGGAGTTGTTTAATTAATAGTTCTTTGGTTTTTCCTTTAATTGCCATTTCATCTTCAAGTTCTGAGATTCTGTCTTCTGTTTGTTCTATTCTGCTGGATTGGCCTTCCATTTTGTTTTGCAGTTCTGTTTCATTCTTTTTTCTGAGGTTTTCCATATCCTGGCAGTTTCCTTCTTTATTGTTGTCTATATTTGAGTTGAGTTCATTTATCTGTTTATTAATTGTGTTCTCTGTTTCACTTTGGTGTTTATACAGTGCATCTATGGTTTCCTTTATTTCTTCTTTTGCTTTTTCAAATTCTCTATTTTTGTTGTCTTGGAATTTCTTGAGTGTCTCCTGTACATTTTGGTTGACCCTATCCAGTATCATCTCTATAAAATTCTCATTGAGTACTTGTAGTATGTCTTCTTTTAAATTATTCTTGTGGGCTTCATTGGGTCCTTTGGCATAGTTTATCTTCATTTTGTTGGAGTCTGGATCTGAGTTTCTGTTCTCTTCATTCCCCTCTGGTTCCTGTACAAATTTTTTGCTGTGGGGAAACTGGTTTCCCTGTTTTTTCTGTCTTCCCGTCATTGTCCTTGGTGTTGTTACTGTCCCTGTACTGTGTGTAATTAAATATTTTCTAGCTTGTAATAATAACAATGGTAATATTTAGAATGGAAGGGTGAGCTGAGATGGAAAGCAAGAAGTTAAAGAAAGGGGGAAAGCAAATATACAGACAAGAGGGAGAAAGCAGAACAAGGTATCAGACAAGAGAGTTTCAAAGGTATAAACAGGGAGTGTTAGTGTACTAATCGACAGTAAGCTGAACAGACATTGGAGAGACAGAGAGAGGATTGAAAATCAAAGATAAAAAAATAAAAAATAAGTAAATGAAAGTAATATCTATATATAAAAATGAATTAAAATAAAATGGAAAATAGAAAATTAAAAAAAAAAAAACCAAAAAACTTCCAAGTTTATATGCAATGCAGTTTCAGTCTTAATAATTTGGGTGTCCATCTCAATCTCCAGTCCTGGAGTTGTGCCTCAGATGTTGTTCTGTAGTTGTCTCATCAAAGGGGATGCATAAAGTAGAACAAAACTACACACTCACACACACACACACACACACACACAAAAGCCCCACCAAGTGTCCCCAGTTCAAATGCAATATAGTTTCAGTAAGTTTTTCGGCTTGCAGGTGTAATTCGGTTGTTCTCTCATCAAAGGTAGGGAGAAAAAGAAAAAAAAGCGTCTGGAGACAGTTCTGAGAGTGGTATCTGCAACTGTGGCTTGCCTGCCTGCTGCTCTCAGCCTGTAGCTGGCGGCGTTATTTATGCAGATCTCTTTTTTTTTCCTTCTGGAAACACTCTTTTTTTTTTTTTCCATTTTTCTTTTATTATTCATATGTGCATACAAGGCTTGGTTTATTTCTCCCCCCTGCCCCCACCCCCTCCCTTACCACCCACTCCACCCCCTCCAGCTCCCCCCCCTCAATACCCAGCAGAAACTATTTTGCCCTTATCTCTAATTTTGTTGTAGAGAGAGTATAAGCAATAATAGGAAGGAACAAGGGGTTTTGCTGGTTGAGGTAAGGATAGTTATACAGGGCATTGACGCACATTGATTTCCTGTGCGTGGGTGTTACCTTCTAGGAAAAAAAAGGATTTTATTGTTTGCTGCTGAATCAGTGCTACTCTCTGATTACTTGTCTTTTTTTCTGCAGTTTAATACTCTCCTTCATCTCATGATTTTTTTAATGCTCTGTCTTATGCTTATGTTTTCTTTATTCATTTATTCATATGTGCATACGTTGTTTCGGCCATTTTTCCCCCCTGCACCCTCTCTTTCCCTCCCAACCCTCTTGCATGATTTTGTTTTCATCTTCTGTGTGCAGAATTCCTTGTAGAATCTTTTGTAGTGGTTGCTTGGTGGTCATATATTGTTTTAGTTTCTGTTTATCGTGGAAGACTTTTATTCCTCTGTCAATTTTGAAGGATAGTTTTGCTGGGTAGAATATCCTAAGGCTGAAATTATTCTCATTCATGCAGCTCTTGAGTTGTTTGATGAAGAGTTCTTCTGTTTTTTTTCTTTAATTACTATGCTATGTTTGAGCTCTGAGGTTTTGTTTTCCCCTTGTTCTAATCTGCTGGAGTGACCTTCCATTGTGTTTTTTGGTTGACTAAAGGGACTTTTTATTTCCAGGATTTTTGTTTCATTATTTTTTCTGAGCTTTCCATATCTTTATTCAACTCCTGTCTTGTAGTTTGTGTTGTCTTCTTTATCTCATCTCTCTCTTTCTATAGTGTCCTTTGTTTCAATTTGGTGTTGTTGAAGTCCTCTCTGAGATAATTTAGTTGTTTTTGTAACTTCTTAATCTTTATTTGCGGTGTCTTGAAATCTTTTGAGTGCATCTTATACTTTCTGGTTAACCATACCATATCTAGTATCGTTCTCCATGAGTTTCTCAGTGACGTCTTCCATGATTTCCTCTTTGAGGGATTTTTTTTTGTGGTTGTCCCTGGGCTCATTAGTGACATTTATCATTGTTTTGCTGTGCTCAGGAATTTGGTAACCATTTTCTTCATTTTCTACTAAATCCTACATTGAAATTTTTTTTGAGGAGTCTAGTTTCCTTCCCTTCTTCTTCCCATTGCTCTAATTGTTGTTGTGCAACTGTTTTCTTGACTGGCTAGTTGGTGGCTTTAATTGCCTGTTTTCTTTCCTTTGATTTAATTTTTGTGTTGTGACTGACTTGGTTAATGTGCTATTTCTGTCCCTGGCTTAGATGTGTAAATTAGCAATATCTAATTCACAGGTTCAATGCCACACAAATTGTTTACCTATTATGTATAAAACCCCTTGGCGATAATATCTATACACACTGGGAGTTAGGGGATAATGATTGCTTGGTTAGAGATAGAAACTTGGGTAATTTGTAAATGTGGCACTAAAAGGGGGGCAGAAAGGTAGGAGTGGGTAAAGAAGAGGTATAGGAGCTGCTGGGTTTTCTGACCTTTGTGTGTGTGTTTGGGTAGTTTTCTGCTGTTGTAGTGAAGGGTGCTTGTATCAGTGATTGCAGGGTGATGGCGGTGTGTATGGTTCATACAGTAGGCTAGTCAGTGGGTGGTGAGTGTGTAGGAGGGAGGTGTAGTGTGGTGACAGATTGGGGAAGGATAGGAAGGGGAGGCAAAGACAGGGGGAGAGAGTGGTTGAGAAGGTCAGAAAGAGTAGCTAGGAGGGACAGCAATGGATTGTAGCACAAGAAATGGAAAGTGAAGAGGGTAAGAATAGGGATAAAAAAATAGTAATGGTAAAGTTAATAATACAGAAAAAAAAAACCAGGTACAGCAATAACAAAGAGTTCAGCGTACTCAGTAAAAGTTCTGGACTTATTCCTTTGCTGTCTAATCCTGGTATTGGTGCTTGGTATTCTGGACTTTGTGGGGAAGGGTGCTGCTCCTTTTGTTGGACAGCTTGGGGTGGAAACAGCTAGAGGGTTTGTTTTGTCCTGCTCTCCTTGGTCTTATGGGCCATCTGTTGCAAGTGAAAACCCGGAAGTGGCCCCACCAGGTGACTTGCTTGAGCAGTATTTGTCTCCTTCTGTCCACAGGGCAGGTTGCAATTGGGACCTGAGGTAACTCACCTCCTGTTTGTGCAAGGTGGTCAGAGCTATTGTTTTCACTAGGTGATAGCTTCACTGCCCTATTGCTGCAACTCTGGCTGGTTAACTCCTCCCCCAGCAAGGTGGGGCAATTCAGTTTTGTGTACAGTCCTCAGTCCTGTGAGGCCAGCTCAGCAGTCCACTTTGGAGTGCTTTGGGAGGTTGAATTGTTGCCCTAACCCCATTCTCAGTCTTTGTTACATTTCCTGTCTTTGTTCACTGAGAGTTGGGCTCTTTGTCTCTCTCTTGTTCTCTGGGTCAGGTTCAATGTTCCACCTACCCCCACTGTTGGTGTTCAACTGCTTTTCAGTTTTGTTGGGGGGAGTTCAATTTGCCCAGGGGCTGGGCTGGATTATGTTTTTGGGGGCTGAATAGGGGTGCCATGTGTGGTGTGTGTTGCTCACCTATTGGGTCTGCAGGTTTATGTAGGTAGCTTTGAAACCAGCCAGCAGGGAGAAATGGTGTGCTGCTTTCTCAAGAGACACTTCCTAGGGCTGGTGGGGCTTAGGGAGGCTTTCCATGGGTTAAGAGTCCAGGATATCACAGAGCTCAATTCTGGTTGATGCTCTATCTTCCTCTAACTGAAAGTAAAAAAAGGTGTGGGAGGGTAAGTGGCCAGGGGGCTTTTTTCCCAAGGCAGACACACATTGTTGGTTGTGCCACACCAGAATTTTCCCAGCTGTTAGGAGCAATAAGAGGCTGTTTCAAGGGTCAGTCCTTGAATTTTATGTGCGCCAAATGTGTTGGCAGTTATTATTTTGGCTAGAAGCAGTCAGAATTACCCAAGTATAGCTCCCACATCTTGAGGTGATTTTGGGAGTCTCGGAGCTCAGGAATTCTGATTCCCTACCCTAACTACTATCTTGGATCTCAGGTCTTTTTTCATTTTTATTTTTTATGAAAAGAGAACAGGAGGGCAGAACAGGTCCTGTCTTAGGGGTTTGTACCAGTAGAAGGGGGAGGATGTGGGGAGAGGGTGTAGGAAGGTGAATATGGTACAAATATTGTGTACACATGTGTGTTAGTGGAAAAATGAGAAAATGTTGAAACTACTCCAGAATGGGGGTAGGGGGAATAAAGGAGAATGATGGAGGGGGTGAATTAAACTATGATATATTATAAGAACTTTTATAATGTCACAGTGTACCCCCAGTATGGCAATAATAAAAAAAATTTTTAAAGTCTGTTGTTCCTATCTTGACCCTATATAAAAATCAATTTAAAGTGATCAAAGATCTTAACAGAACACCTGAAAGTTATTGACTAGCACAGGAAAACATAGGGCAAACACATGAAGGCCTAGTCATAGGTAACAATGTTCTGAATAGGACTCCAGTTGATGAGGAAATAAGAGTAAGAATTGACAAGTGAGAATTGTATCAAATTAGAATTTCTGCATAGCAAAGGAAACAACCTCCAGAACAAAGAGACAACCTACAGACTGGGAGAAAATAATCTTTTCCTTTTAATGGGATAAAAGATTAATATCCAGAATATATAAAGTGCTAAAAATTTTAAACCAAAATAATAAATAATTCAAGTAGTAAATGGCAAAGTAATCAACAGTTTTCAAAAGAAGAAGTACAAATAGCTTAAAACACATGAAAAGTGTTCAACATCCTTAGTCACCAAGGAAATGCAAATCAAAAAGACATATAGCTGGACACTAGTGGCTCAAGCCTGTAATCCTAGCTACTTGGGAGGCTGAGATGGGAAGGATCATGGTTCAAGGTCAGCTGGGGCTAATAGTCTGGGAGACCCCAACTCCAAAACAAACAGAACAAAGTGGATTGGTGGTATGGTTCAAGTAGCAGAGCATTTGCTCTATCTTTTTAAAAAAATTATTGCTGTATTGGGGTTACATTACAAAAATTTTACATTATATCATAGTTGAATTCACTCCCCCTCCATCATTTTCCTTTATCCTCCCTACCCCCATTCCTGGAATAGTTTCAACAGGTCACATTTTTCCATTTACATACATGTGTACAAAATATTTGCACCATATTCACCCTCCTACACTCTTTCCTTATATCCTCTCCCCTCCCACTGGTACCATCTCCTCGGACAGGACCTGTTTTGCTTTCCTGTTCTTCATTTTTGTAAAAAAAATTTTTTTGTTTGTTCAAGGTAGCTATACAGGGAGTTTCCTTGTGACATTTTCATGCATTATAACCTGAATTGGTTCATCCCCTTTATTTTTCTCCTTTCTTCCTTAGTCTTCTTTCTTATGGTGATTTCTGCAGGCTTAAAAATTCTATATTCATTCTTGTGTAGGAAGTGCATCAACTATATTCACCCTCTTAACTTCTTTTGCCCTCCTTCTCTTTTATGTGACCTCCCCTTAGTGTGACCTGTTTTTCATAATGTTGCTTGTATTTGCATTAGGTCTATATTCCACATATGAGAGAAAACATGCAGCCTTTGACTTTCCTAACCTGGCTAACTTCACTTAAGATGATGTTCTCCAGTTCAATCCATTTACCTGCAAATGACAAAATTTCATTCTTCTTTGTGGCTAAATATAATTCCACTGTATATGAATCCTGCATTTTCTTAATCCATTCATCAAAAAATGGGGTATCTTGGCTGTTTTCACAGCCAAGAATAATTCTGCAATAAACATGGTTGTTCAGGTGCCTTTATTGTACCCTGACTTCAGGTATATCCCTAGGAGTGGTATTGCTGGATTATGTGGCAATTTTATTTTTAGTTGTCTGAGGAGATTCCATACTGTTTTTCATAGTGGTTGTACAATTTACATTTCCACCAACAATGTATGAGGGTTCCTTTTCCCCATATCCTTGCCACATTTGTTGCTGTATTCTTGATGTTAGCCATTCCAACAGGAATGAGGTATAATCTTAACAAGGTTTTGATTTACAGCACTTGCTTTGCAAGTGGGAAGCACTAAGTTCAAACCCCAGTATCATCAAAAAAAAAAAAAAAAAAAAAAAGAAGAGCAAGCATTGAAGTTCCATCTCACTCCAGTCAGAATGGCTGGAAGAATTAACCTAGAAGGTAACACCCACGCACAGGAAATCAATGTGAGTCAATACCCTGTATAGCTATCCTTATCTCAACCAGCAAAACCCCTTGTTCCTTCCTATTATTGCTTATACTCTCTCTACAACAAAATTAGAGATAAGGGCAAAATAGTTTCTGCTGGGTATTGAGGGGGGGGAGCGGGAGGGGGCGGAGTGGGTGGTAAGGGAGGGGGTGGGGGCATGGGGGAGAAATGAACCAAGCCTTGTATGCACATATGAATAATAAAAGAAAAATGAAAAAAAAAAAAAAAAAGAAGAGCAAGCATTGAAGTTCCATCTCACTCCAGTCAGAATGGCTATCATCAAAAAACACAAAGCAACAAATGCTGTCAAGATGTGGGGGGAGAAGAAGACCTCATATGCTGTTGGTGGGAATAAAAATTAGTCTAGCCACTGTGGAAATTATTATGCAATTTGGTCAAGAAACTAAAAATAGAACTATCATATGATCCTGCTATACCACCACTCCTGGGCATATATCCAAAAGAATGTAAGTCAGCATTCATGTTGATAGCAGCACTGCTCACAATAGCCATACTGTTCGAAAAGCCCAGATGCCCTGCAACTGATGGATGGATAAGGAAAATGTGGTATATATACCTAATGGAGTATTATTCAGACCTAAATAAGAATGAAATTGTTGTTTGTAGGAGAATGAATAGAACTGGAGATCATTGTGTTAAGTGAAATAAGTCAAGTGAAAAAGACAAATATCACACATTCTCATATACAGAATCTAGACAAAAAAATAAAAGAAAAAGAATGGCATGAGTATAAAGTAGGACTATTTGAGAGTGTGAACCAGGGGAGGGGGGAAGCAAAAGGAGAGGAGCATGGGGTGTGATATATTTGTGTTTGAAAATAGAATAGTAAAACCCATTAAAATGTTTAAAAAAGGGAGGAAAGAGGGGACAAGAAACAGCAACAGAGGGAGTGAATTCGATCAAAGTCCATTGCATGCATGTATGGAAATATCACAATGAAACCCCATTGTCCAATCAATATACAGTAATAAAATATTAGTTGGTTTGGGCTGTTGAATTTTTGGAGAATTTGTAGCATGGTGATAGATAACTAGTACATATTAGTTAACAATTCTGCATATTTTCCTGTTCAAACTGCTGGTGTGTTTTCTTTCCTGACTGATATAAACATGAAAATAGCCAAAAAGGAAATCTAAAACAGGATGTTTATTTACTGGGAAAAATCATAAATTACCTTAAGTTACAGTATTAATATTATTTATTAGATAAGGGGTTAAATTCTTGTAAGATATTTTTGATACATTGTAAGAACTTGTGTAAATGCCACAATGTAACCCTACCCAGTGCAACAATAAAGGAAAAAAAATAATGGCAAACTAAAGTTATTATTACTGTATGTCAATGTCTTTAAGAATATTTTATGTGCTCCTGAAATTTGATAAGTACATATTTCCATGTCATTAAAATATATGATTTAAATCACTTAAATGAAATTTTCTTAAAATCTCAAAAAATTAGAAAATATATTTATATGTACATATTTCAAAAGGCATATAGCACAAAATAAATGTATGCACATGCAAATATATAAATGAAAGGGGCACAAATCAGAGCTATCGGCCATTTAAATAAAAGGATATTTATTGTTCTTAATGAAAATAAATTACCTGAATGATACAATATATATCACCTTGCAGACTTTAGCAGACAGTCAGTGTTTTACCCTACATAGCCACATTTCTGATATCAGGTGTTAAGATACTAATACCTCTAGTATGTGATCCTTGTATTATGAACAAAAATAGTATTTAGAGACTGAGGTCCTGACCTTACAAATTAAATACTTTATTTTTGAGGAGATAGAAGATTAGTTTCACAGTTTCTACAAAACTGAATCTTTCACTAAAAATGATTCCTGGCCACTTATTCATTAGTCAGCACAAGCCTGTGAAATAATAGCTTCTCAATCATAAGCAAGTAAGGAGTGACCATGAAGTCTGCTACTGGTTGGAATTCAGGAAGCTGAGAAAGTAAGGGATTGGTTGCTGTCACTTATAACATTAGTTGTGATTATATATGGCACAGAAAACAAAAATTTAAGATTAGCAAAAAAGTTTTTGAGGAATTATGAGAAAATATGAGGGTAGCCAGGAGTTTAGTAACTTTCTGAAGGTAAACATAGTAAGTGGTAGAGCTGGGACTTAAACTCAGATGCTCTGATTCTGAAGTTCTTGCTTTTAGTAGCTAAGGGGATTTGAGGAAAGGTATACAATGGAAGGTAAGATAAAGGATAATACATCCACTAAGGCCCACTTCATCCATGAATCCTTCCTGAATCATTTAGCTGGTTATAATTTCTCCCTGCCCTGAACAATCCTAACTCATAATGTCAATTCTAATACTTCTGTGACATTTATCATAAATGACCACATAATGCAGTTATTTGTATGCATAGATCATAAATTCACTGATTTATTCAATTGAGGTACTCTAAAATTTCATGCATAATTTGAAATTTTACAAGTCAAAATTTAAATGAATTACAGTGATTATTGTATAAAGCATTTCTGACATCTATTAAAGTTGTAAATGAATACAAACTTTGGTCCAGAGATCTCAATTCTAGGAATTTATTTTATAGATCTACTTGCAAAATGATAGGTTTATAAGGTTATTCTTTACAGAATTATTTGTAATAGCAAAAAACTGATAATACTTACCTATGAGTTGTAAATGCTATCCTTTCTATATTTACATTTATTCCTCCTGCGTAAGATTGTTTTTCCTAGCTCCTTTATGGTTGACAAGGGTCATATGATGAGTTGTGAATAGAAATGATACCTACCACTTCAAGTTCAGGGCACTTAATAGTCAGTGCCTTCCATAGCTTTGCTTTTTCTCTACCAGAGTGAGATGGAGACTGCTCCATCAGCCTGAGTCAGACGTATGATGATATGGAGCACAGTACCTGTCCAAATTCCAACTGACTTGTAGCATGAATGCAAGCTTATCTTTTGTTTTTAAAAGACCCATAGCTCTTGGTGAACTGAAAGTGGCAGCTTCCTGATGAGTAGTTTCTAGGAATTGTGGAAGAAAGTTGGAAAAAAATCTGATTAGGATGGTTTTCCAGGTATTTTTTTTTTTCCTCTAGATACTTCTTAACTTGCAATCAGGCTATTAATTAATACAGATTCAGATAAAATGTGAGTCCCAGATAGAATTATCTCTCAAATCCTAATCTGAGCTAAGTCTAAAAGTTTTAAAAATGTAGAACAAATTGTATTTAATTTGAAATTATGTGAATTATTTCCATAATGTACTTTTCATTAAAATACTGATCATTGTTTTACATGCATATCTCTTATCAGTTCCTGTAAATGACATGCTTTACTTGTGTGACATCAATTGACAGATAAAGGCTAGAACTAAGCAATAGATCTTATAAATTTATGAGATGTTTGAAATGCTTGTGTAGAAACAATAGAATAGGAACTTTAATGTGCAGTAATATTTTGTGTTTAAATAAATACTATTCCTTAAATCGTTAATTTTAAGTATTTCTCTTTTACAGTATTAAAACCATTATGCTGTGTAAGGCTGTGTAAGGCAAGAACAGTTCCCACTTAGTTATTCAAATTTTCATATATAGCAATCATCATCCCTAAAATGATCAATTACCAGCCCTGTCCCTTCTCCTAGCTCATTCATTTTGAGGCTTATTTTTTCTACATTCTAGATATTCATCATGCTCAAATCAGTTTAATGCTGCCTTTTATGAATCATTTTTTAAAATTTCAGTTTGAGATTTTGATTTCCTCTCTCATACTTGGCACATCTATATCTATATCCATATCCATATCTATATCTATTTCTATCTATATCTATATCTATATATCTATTTCTATCTATCTATATATCCTCAGTTAAAATGTGAGTCCTAGAAGCTTTGTCATCTCTCAAATACTAACCTGAGTGAAGTGTAAAAGTTTTAAAAATGTAGAACAAATTGTATTTAATTTGAAGTTATTTTAATTATTTCTATGACGTATTTTTCATTAAAAATATTTATGGACCAAAAGGACTGGCAGAGTGGTTCAATTGGTAGAGTGCCTGCCTAGCAAATGTGAGCCCTTGAGTTCAAACACCAGTACCACACACAAAAAAAGAGAAGCATAGAAAGTTATAAAGTTACATGGACCATCATAAGTGATCAAGAAAAATCTTATTTTTATTTTTGCTTGCTACTGAGGTTAGAATTCAGATCCTGGCACTTGCTCTACCACTTGAGCCACATTCCCATCCATTTTTGCTTCAATTATTTTTAATGTAGGGGCTCACATGTTTTCCTGGAGCCAGATTAGAACCAGAATGTTCCCACATACCACCTCCTTCATAGCTGAGATCACAGGCAGATGCCACCAGCTGCATGGGTTAGTGATTGATATGGGGTGTTAATAACATTTTGCCTAGGCTGACTTCAAACCTCAATCCTGATTTCTGCCTTCTGAGTAAGTGGTATTAAAACTTCAACCATCAAAAAAAATTTATGGTTGTTTTGCATGCAAATCTCTTATACACATACACACACACACACATTGAAACTGAGCCAAACCCATTCTCCTCTACAGGCTACTTTCTGCTCTGAGTTGTAGCCAACAGCACCACAGGTCCACTGCTTTCAGTGATTACTAAACTGATTCTCTTTTTTTCCCCTTAGAACTCTCACCAGGGTGTGAGGATAGCACTGGATTTTTACTTGGGAATAGAAAACTACAGCTGCATTATGCACATTATTATAAAGCAGGGCATCACATTCTTTCTAATCTTCCCTGTTTTCCTTGATTAAAAACCACTTTTAAATGGAATCAGTGGGTATATAGTCAAGTGATATACAAAGGAGTTCTTAATGAAATAAAAATAGAATCTTAAAAACTGGAACAAAACCATGAAAAAAGTCAAACCAATATATAACAAGTTGTTAAATCAAATATGCATTTACAAAATATTATTTATTTCCGGGAAAAGCAATTGTTCTTTAAAATATTATTATGTTACTTTTGCTCTATTATCTTATGTGTATTTGAATTACTGAGGAATATAAATTTTGAGGAAGTAAAGTTTTTGGACAGGAGTAAAAATTATATCTTGGTGATTTGGATTTACACTTACATAAAATAGGTGATTAGAAAATTTACCTCCATTCTTTTTTTATGGCTGTGCTGGGTGCAGTACATTGTAGCATTTACAAAGGTTTTTACAATGTATCAAATATATCATATGTGAGTTAATCCCCTTCACTTCTCTCCCCAATCTCCCCTCTCTTGATTCCTGGAACAGTTTCAACAGGTATCATTTTTGTATTTACATACATGTATATACATTATTTGCACCATATTCATCCTTTACTGCTTTCTCCATTACCTCCCCCCTCCCACTGTATCCCCTTGCAGGACTTGTTCTGCCCTCCTTTTCTCTGATTTTGTAGAAGAAAAACAAAAAGATAAAATGAGAAACACAATGTTTTGCTAGTTTGAAATAAAGATAGCTACACAGGGAGTTTCCATGTGTTATTCCCATGCATATGTGTGTTACATCTCCAATTGATTCTCCTCCCTAGTCTACTTCCCATGGGACCCTGGCCAGTTTAAAATTTCTATATTCATTCTGCACAGTGAGCACATCAACCACATTCAAGTTTTTGGTTTCCTTCCGTTGCCCTATCCCTCCCTTTCACAGCCTCCCCTTAGTGTGGCCCATGTCCAGACTATTGCTGCATTTGTTTCAGGTCAACAATCTGCATATGAGGCAGAACAAATGGCTTTTGGACTTCTGAGCCTGGTTAACTTAAGATGAAATTCTCCAGTTCCATCCGTTTACCTGCGAATGACAAAATTTTATTCTTCTTTGTGGCTGAGTAAAATTTCATTGTATATAACTACCACATTTTCTTAATCCATTTGTAAACAGTGGGGCATCTTGGCTGTTTCCATAGCTTAGCTATTGTGAATAGTGTTGCAGTAAACATGGACATACAGGTGCCTCCTGTTGTATCCCAAGGAGTGGTATTGTTGGATCATATGGCAGATCTATGTTTAGATTTTTAAGAAGCCTCCATGTTGTTTTCCATGGTGGTGGTACTAGCTTACATTTCCACCAGCAGTGTGTGATGGTTCCTTTTTCCCCTGCATCCTCACCCAACATTTGTTGTTGTTGGTGTTCTTGATAGTAGCTATTCTAACTGGAGTGAGATGGAAACTTAGTGTGGTTTTTATTTGCATTTCCCTTATGGCCAGGGATGGTGAGCATTTTTTCATGTGCTTTTTTTTTTTTTAGTCATGTGGACTTCTTCCTTTGAAAAAGTTCTGTTCAGTTCAGTTGCCTACTTCTTTACCGAGTCATTGATTTTTTTTTTGGGCATTTAGTTTTTGAGCTCCCTGTATATTCTGGTTATTAGTCCCTTGTCTGGTGTATAGCTAGCAAAGATTTTCTCCAATTCTTTTGGTGGCCTCTTCAATTTAGAGACAATTTCTTTTGTTGTGCAGAAGCTATTTAATTTCATGTAGTCCCATTTGTCTATCCTTTCTCTTAGCTCCTGAGCTGCTCATGTTCTATGGAGAAAGTCCTTGTCTATGCCTATTGCTTCTAATGTATTCCATGGTTTTTCCGATACTAGCTTCAAGGTTTCAGGTCCGATTTTAAGGTCCTTAATCCACTTTGAGCTTATACTTGTACAGTGTGATAAACATGGATCTAGTTTCAGTTTTCTGTAGGCAGACAGGCAGTTTTCCCAGCAACATTTGTTGAAGAGGTTATCTTTTCTCCATTGTATGTTTTAAGCAGCTTTGTCAAAAATTAGGTGGGTATAGGTGCATGGGTTCATATCTGGGTTCTCTGTTCTGTTCCACTGGTCTTCATATCTGTTTTTGTGCCAGTACCATGCTGTTTTTATGGCTATGGCTCTGTAGTATAGTTTGAAGTCATGTATTGTGATACCTCCAGCATGGCTCTTTGTGCTTAGTATTGCCTTGGCTGTTCATGGTCTTTTGTGTTTCCAAACAAACTTTAGGGTAGATTTTTTTCAATCTCTGTGATGAATGCCATTGGGTTTTTGATGGGAATTGTATCAAACATGTAGATTGCTTTTGGTAGTATGGTCATTTTTACTATGTTGATTCTGCCAATCCAAGAGCATGGGAGATTTTCCCCCTTCTGTAGTCTTCTCTGATCTCTATCTTCAGTGGTTTGTAGTTCCCCATGTAGAGGTTATTTACACCCTTTGTTAAATTTATTCCTAGGTATTTGATTTTTTGAGGTTATTATAAATAGAATTGTTTTCCTATTTTCTTTCTCAATTTATTCATTGTAGGTGTATAGAAAGGCTACTGATTTTTGTAAGTTGATTTTGTATCCTGCTACATTGCTGAAACTGTTTATGGTGTCTAGGAGTTTTTCAGTTTTGTTTTTAGGCATAAGATCATGTCATCTACAAATAAGGATAGTTTGACTTCTTTACCTAATTGTATTCCTTTTTATTTTTTTCTTCCTGCCTATTGTTCTGACTAGGAATGCCAAGACTATGTTAAATAGTAGTGGAGAGAGTGGTCACCCTTGTCTCATTCCTGACTTTAGGGGAAATCTTTTCAGCTTTTTCCCTGTTAAGAATGATGTTGGCTATAGGTTTGTCATAGGTAGCCTTTATTATGTTGAGGTACATTCCTTCTATTCCTAGTTTCATCAGAGCTCTTATCATGAAATGGTGTTTGTTGGTATTGCCCCTTTTTTGTTTCTAATTTTATTAATTTGAGTCTTTTCTCTCTTCATTTTAGTCAGATTTGTCAGGGGTTTGTCAATCTTGTTTATTTTTTCAAAGAACCAGTTTTTTGTTTCATTGATTCTTTGTATGGTGTTTTGGTCTCTATTTCATTGATTTCAGCCCTTACATTTATTGTTTCTCTCCTTCTATTTGTCCTTATTTTTCAAGGAGTTTGGGATATAGCATTTGGTTGTTTGAGAGCTTTCTGTATTTTTAATGTAAGCAGTCATGGCTGTAAACATTCCTCTTAGGACTGCCTTTGCTGTACCAGATAGGTTCTAATAGGATGTATTTTTCATTTTCACTAAATTCTAGGAACTTCTTGATTTTTCCCCCTTATTTCTTCTATGATCCAGCGATCTTTGAGCAATGTGTTGTTCAGCGTCCAATTGTTTGAGTATATTCTGCTGCTGCTTTTCTTTTTGAGTTCTAGTTTTATTGCATTGTGATCAGATAGTATGCAAGGAGTTATTTCAATTTTCTTATATTTTGTTGAGACTTGCTTTGTGTCCTAAGATATGATCCATTTCAGAAAAAATTTCATGGGCTGCTGAGAAGAATGTTTTGAAGGATGGAATACTCTGTAGACATCTGTCAGTTCCATTAGATCTGTGGTGTCTTTTAGTTCTAGGATTCTTTGCTGAGTTTTTGGTCTGGATGACCTATCTATTGTTGATAGAGGGTATTAAAATCTACCACAACCATTGTGTTTTAGGTACTTTAGTGCATGTTTAATGAAGTTGGAGGCACTGACATTAGATGCATATAAATTGATAATTGTTTTTTCCTCTTGATGTATTGCTCCTTTTATTAGTAAGAAGTGACATTCTTTTATCTCTTTTGAGTAATTTAAGTTTGAAGTCTACTTTATCCGATGTAAGTATTGCTACTTCTGCCTGTTTCCATGCCCTTCTTGTCTTTAAAGTTTCAGTTGAGAAATCTGCTATTATCTTGATGGGTTTACCATTATATGTTGTTTGTTTTTTCTCTCTTACAGCTTTCAATATTCTTTCTCTGTTCTCCATGCTTGTTGTTTTAATGATAATGTGCCACGGAGAGGTTCTATTTTTGTCAAGCCTGTTTGGTGTTCTGGAGGCTTCCTGTACCTGAATGGGAAACTCTTTCTCAAGATTTGGGAATTTTTCTGCTGTTATTTTGTTGAATATATTCCATATCACTTTGGCTTACACTTCTTCTCTGATGCCCATGATTTGCAGGTTTGGTCTTTTGATGGAGTTGCTGAGTTCTCTTGTATTCCTTTCACAGCTTTTGAGTCTTTTATTTAAGAGTTCTTCTGTTCTTAATTTAATACATATTTCATCTTCATGTCCTGAGATTCTGTCTTCCACTTGTTCTAGTCTGCTGGAATGGCTTTCCCCTGAATTTTTAAATTTGATTTAAGCAATTTTAAATTTATTTTTTCTGAGGTTTTTCATATCTTGTTCAATTCCTCTTTCATATCTTATGTTTCTTTTTTTATTTCATGCATCTTGTTTTTTATAGTCTCCTTTGTTTCACTTTGGAGTTTGTTGAAGTCCTCTCTGAGTTCATTTCGTTGTTTCTGTGTCTTTTCAAGTTTTTTATTTGTAGTGTCATGATATTTCTTGAGCACATCTTGTACTTTCTGGTTAACTGTGTCTTGTAGCTCCTCCATGAGTTTCTCAGTGATCTTGTACCTAATTTCCTCTTTGAGAGATTTTTTTTTGTGGGTGTCATTGAGTTCGTTGGTGATATTTATCATTGTTCTTTTGGGGTCAGGATCTGGGTATTCAATTTGTTCATTTCCCACTAAACCCTCTATTGAACTGTTGGTCTTTTGGGGGGTTAAGATTTCCTGGGCTCCTCTTTTCTCCATGCTTCTGTGATGTGCTGTGCTCCTATGTTTTCAAGTGGTTAGTTGGGTATCTTAATCACCTGTTATATTCCCCTTGACTTAATTACTGTGCTATGACTGGCTTAGTCACTAGCTAGGTTGATTTGCTGTTTCTGTTTCCTGACTAGGTGGTATAAATTAGCAATAACAAATTCACTGATTCAATGCTGGGCCAGTTATTTACAAAAATGTAGGGAGCCCCTTTATTATCTATAAACCGTGGGGATTAGGGAGACAACGGTTGTTTGGGTAGAGGTGGATTCTTAGATATTGAAAGAGCTGGCACTGGAGGAAGGGGGAACGGGATGAACAGGGAGGGATATGAGGGGCTCTAGGGTACTAAGTCCCTAGTGTGTGTGCTGAGGTATAGTTAAGTCATCGTGGAAGAGGGTGCTATTGTCAGGGCTTGCTGAGGGATAGAAAGGATGGTATAAGGTGTAAAGTTAGTATAATAGACCATTCAGTGGGTTTTGAGGAGGTTGAGGTAGTGGGGGGAGTCTGAGGGGAGGACAGGTAGGTGAGGAGAGGGAAAAGAAGGGGGAGAAGATGGAAAGAGATGAGAAAGAAAAAACTGAGGTTAAAAAACGAAAGTGGGGCAATAGAAGGCTGAGCAAATTAGTGTTGGGACAGAATGGAGAAGGGAGTTAGGTAACAGTGAGATGGAAGAAAAATGAAAAATAGAAGTTAAAATAAAAAAATACAAAAAAGTAAAGTAAAATAAAAATAAAAAGATATATGTCAGTTCAATGAGTGTTCTTGACTCTTTCCTCTGATTTCAGATTGAGGTGATTATGTGTTTATTTTTTATAGGGGCTTTGGCCAAGACTGTCCCCTCTTAAGGTTGGTATGTTGAGTTGTGTGGCAATGAGTGTTGCTCTTCCCTATTGGACAGCTTTGGTGGGGCTCAGATCTGGGTGTTTGAGCCTCGGCTTCCTTAGTGGGGTAGGGCCTCTGGAGCAGGCAGGTTCTCAGAAGTGGTCCTATGAGAGGTTGGTGAATGAGCAGTAGCCAGCTCCTTCCACTCACAGGGCAAGCCTTTGATTTAGAAATGAGCTTTTCTGCTGGTGAGACTACCAGTTTTAGCTTGCTCCTGGTTTCTCCAAGGCAGTGCAGTGCCTGGCTCTTTCCACAGGGGCTGCTGAGTTGCTCTACCCCCACATGGGCTTTTTCAGTGACGTGCTCTGCTCCCCCTTCCCCACAGAAGGGAAATATTCCCTCTGTGTATTTGGCGACTAGTTTTGTCCAAAGGGGGTGCAATGGCTCCCCAGCTGTGCTAGAATATGTGCTTCCCTCAAAACAATGTGTTGCACTTACTTGGCAGTTTAGCAGATTCACTTGGTTGAAAAGAGATCAGCTACAGAGCAGCACGGGCAGGCAGCAGAGAGAAGTTTTGTGTCTGCTTGTGTTTGGCAGGTTGTGGTCTTCCCAGATGCTTGCAGCAGCTCTCTTTCTGTGGTTCTCTGCATTGCATTATTATTTGCGAGGTTGCAGACATACCAAGGCAGAGTGAGATCTGTGCAGGTGGGTGGCAGTTGGATCTACCTCCATTCTTAATTCAGAAAAAGGAAATATGTAAATAGTAGGGATTCTATTATGTATTTTTTACTTACTAGCATTTAATTTGAACTTTCTCTTATTATTTCTTGGAAGGTCAGTTTTTTCCCCCAGCCACATCTAGGAGGCAACTAAATCTAAACTATCCTTTGGTTAAATGATTAAATAGAACATTATACTAGAAAATTATGCTGAATGATATCATGTAGTTAAAATGATTATTGTCTAATGGAAATTTGGTGGAGTTTGCTTCTGTTCATGGAATTGAGTTAAATGTAGTCGCTGTTGGTGATTTGTGGTTCTTAAGATCTGTGGAGGTATTAAATTGAGGTGCTTGTGTGGAGGCAGAGAAAATGAAAAGGGCACAGATCAAACTTTTATAATCAGTGCTGCATTTTATAGTTCTCTGTCTGCTCTCAGGCCACAACTGGTTGTTTCAGAATATGCAACAGCAAAAATCAGGTTGTACCACCTTGCATATTTATACCTATTTCATTCTCTCAGTGTGCAAGAAAGGGCACCAATTTATTTGATATTAAGCAAGAAACCTGATTAGATTTCTTTCTTAGCTTATGTTCAACTTGATACTGCCCTGATAAATACCTACTTCTATTTCCCAGTTCAGTCTCATTTTCCTTCATGGACTTGTGCCATTTCTTACCTAAATTATTATTTCAAGTCTTTACATCTCATTACTATTGTTAACATTCCTGTCAAAATTATCTTCCCTTTCTCTGCTTTGAATCAACACACTATAGGGAAATAGCTGTTCTTCAATATCATGTGTGTTTATCTCTTGTATATGCAGAGTGGATTATGATCTACTCTGACATGATTAGCTGGTTGAGAACATACAGATGGGACATCTCTGTGGGTAAGATTTCCCATTACTGTTATTGATATTATTATTAAGGCAGGAGAGAGATTTTGATATTAAAAATCTCAAAACTTGAGAATAGCATCCTTCCTACTAAGTGTTGACCTTTTGCATACTTCTTCCTCCTTCTACCTCTTTTTGTAGATGCCTTCCAAGTGAATATCTAGGTATGAACTCTTTTGTTAAGGAGGAAAGGAGGGAAGGAGGGAAGGAGGGAAGGAGGGAAGGAGGGAAGGAGGGAAGGAGGGAAGGAGGGATCATTAAACTGGCAGTCACCAGATGGACCAGGATTACAATGGGTTCTGCAAGTACTAGAGAGCAACACATGACATATAAATTATTTTATCTAGCTTGTTTCTTGTTACTTTTGAGTCACTATGGAAGCTTTTCCCAGTTGAGCTTCATGGTTCAGCTTGAGTCAGAGTTTTTTTAGAGGGAGTAACATCCCCATGAGGACAGTATTCACCTCTGAACAGGTTGGTAGGAGAAAAAGAGGCTATTTGCCTTCCCTACTTCCTTCCCACCCCATTGATAAGAATAACAGTTAGAAGCTTCTCTAATAAAGTATATGAGAGCATGTTAGCAGTGGATAACACAATACTAACATCAAGTAAAACACCAAACTTGGAAACTTGAAAGCTTTTGGACATTTTCCTATCCCATTATGTATCCATTACATGTTCTATGGGATTTTTGCATATTCTTCTGTCCATCCTTACAGCCATATTTTTAGTTCACATTTTTCTCATGTATTACCTGGGGTTTGGCATCAAAATTTTTTTATTGTTTTATTATTCATATGTGCATACAAGGCTTGGGTCATTTCTCCCCCCTGCCCCCACCCCCTCCCTTACCACCCACTCCACCTCCTCCCTGTTCCCCCCTCCCCCTCAATACCTGGCAGAAACTATTTTGCCCTTATTTCTAATTTTGTTGTAGAGAGAGTATAAGCAATAATAGGAAGGAACAAGGGTTTTTGCTGGTTAAGATAAGGATAGCTATACAGGGAGTTGACTCACATTGATTTCCTGTGCGTGTGTGTTACCTTCTAGGTTAATTCTTCCTGATCTAAGCTTTTCTCTAGTTCCTGTTCCCCTTTTCCTGTTGGCCTCAGTTGCTTTTAAGGTATCTGCTTTAGTTTCTCTGCGTTAAGGGCAACAAATGCTAGCTAATTTTTTAGGTGTCTTACCTATCCTCACCCCTTCCTTGTGTGCTCTCTCTTTTATCATGTGCTCAAAGTCCAATCCCCTTGTTTCTTTCATATATGACCCACTGATCATTGAGCAATGTATTATTCAGCTTTCAATTGTTTGCATATTTTCTGCTGTTGTTTTTGCTGTTAAGTTTTAGTTTTAATGCATTGTGATCAGACAGAATGCAGGGGATCATTTCTGTTTTCACATATTTGCTGAGGCTTGCTGTGTGCCCTAAAATGTGATCAGTTTTGGAGAAAGTTCCATGGGCTGCTGAGAAGAATGTGTATTGTGTGGATGTTAGATGAAATATTCTGTAGACATCAGCTAGGTTTGTTTGATATATGGTGTGACTTAGTTCTAGAATTTCTTTATTGATTTGTTGTTTAGTTAACTTATCTATTGGTGATAGGATGTATTAAAGTCTCCCACTACCACTGTGTTGGAATTTATATGTGCTTTAAAGTCCTTTAGAATATGTTTGATGAAATTGGGTACAGTGATATTGGGTTGATAATTGTTATTTACTTTTGGTTTATTTCCCCTTTTATTAGTATGAAGTAACCTTCTTTATCTCATTTGATCAATGTAAGTTTAAATCTACATTGTCTCATATAAGCATTGCTACTCCTGCCTGTTTTGGGGGGCCATTGGCTTTGTAAATCATCTACTAGTCTTTCACCCTAAGCCATTGTTTGTTTCTGTCCATGAGATGGGTCTCCTGTAAATAACAGGTTGTTGGATCTTCCTTTTTAATCCAGTTTGCCAAATGGTGTCTTTTGATGGGGGAAGTTAAGTCCATTGACATTCAGTGTTAATATTGATAGGTAAGTGGTGATCACTGCCATTTAGTTGTTTTTGTTGTTTAAGGGCTTGATTGGGTGCAGCTGAATCAATGCTACTCTCTGATCCCTTGTCTTTACTTCTCCTGTGGCTCCTTCAATTGTGAATGTTGTCCCTGGCCTGGAGGTGTAATTTTGCAATAATAAATTCACAGGTTCAATGCCAGACCAGTTGTTTACGTATTATATTGAAAACCCTTTGAGGATAATATCTATGAACAATGTGAAATTGGGGGTGTAATAGTTTTTAGGTGTGATATAGATTTTGGGAATTTGGTAAAGGTGGTACTAAAAGGGGGGATGCTAGAAGAGGTGTAGGTGAGTGGGAGGTGAGGTGTGTTTTTTTTCTGGGGTTTGTGGCCCTTTTGTGTGTTTGGGTTTATTTCTTTTGGAGAGTGCTTGTTTCAGGGACTTCAGGGGGCTGGGCTCGTGTACAGTTGATACAGCAGGTGGTGAGTGTATAGGAGGGCAGAGTAACGTGGTGACAGGTTGGGGCAGGATAGGAAGGGGAGGGGAATTAGGGAGAAAGAGTGGATGAAAGGAGCAGAAAGAGTAACTGGGAAGGAGAGCAATGGATTGTAGCACAGGAAAAGGAAGGAAAGTGAAGGGGGTAAGCATAGGGATAAGAAAATAGTAATGGTGAAATTAATAATTTAGGGGAAAAAAAGAAACGCAATAATAATCACCAGGTTCAGGAACCACAAAAAGTTCAGTCTTTTGGTAAAGTTCTGGAGTTATTCCTTAGGCGTCCAATCTTGGTATTGGCGTACAAGTAGAAGCTCTGATGTGGTCTCAGTGGGGACTGGGTTGTGAGTAATATTTGGTCCTTCTGTCCACAAGGTTAGTTGGAATTGTGTGTTGAAGTAAGACTGCCAGGTCATGCAGGGTTGTCACAGCTGTTGTTTTCACCAGGCAGCAGCTACATTGCCCTTCAGCTGCAGCACTCTTTGGTCAGCTCCTCCCCTAGCAAGGTATGGCAATTCAGTTTTGCATGCTGCCTTTTATCCCAGAGATCAGCTCCAGGATCCACTACCTGCCCTGCTTTCAGAGGTTGGCTTGTTGCACCATCTCTGCTCTTAGCCTTTGTTTCTCTCCTGACCTCTGCTGGGTACTAGTAGCTCCTCTGGGAGGTTGGCTTGTCTCCCTGCCCCTGCTTTCAGCCTTTGCTGCATTTTCTGGATTTCACTGAGAGTTCAGCACTCTGAGTTCAGCTCCTTGCCCCACCCTCATTCTTTGGGGCAGGTTCAGCATTCGACCCCCACCTCCACTGTTGGTGTGAGATTACAGTTTGCTGTTTATGTTTTTCTGTTTTGCTGGGGGAGGTGGTGGTTCAGTCTGCCCAGGGGATGCACTGGATTATTTTCCCAGGGGGTGGGTAGGGGAGTTTCATGTGGTGTGTGATGCTCAACTGTTTGTTCTGCAGTTTCATGCAAGCAGCTTTGGAGCCAGTTGTTGGGAAGAAATGGTGCCACTTTTTTCAGTGTGATGCTGCATAGGGAGACTTTCCATGGGCTAGGGGTCCAGGATTTCACAATCAATTCTGATTGATTCTCTGTCTTCTGCTTGTTGGGAGAAAAAAAGAAAGAGGGGAAAAAAAAGAGAAACAGCCAGACATTTTTTCCCCAGGGCCAGAAACACCTTGCTGGCTTTGCTGCGCAGGATTTTCGTGACTGATAGGTGCAATTAAATTAGCCGGTTTAAGGGTCAGCCTTTGAATTTTATCTGCCCCTGATGTGATAACAGTTATTATTTTGATTAGAAACAATCAGAATTACCCAATTCTAGCTCCAACATCTCAAGGAGGATTCTGGTGGCACAGAGTTTAGGATTTCTGATTCCCTACCCTAGCCACCATCTTGGATCCTTTTTCTTGTTTTCCCGTCAGTGACCTTTTGGTTGAATTGTCTTGTCTTATGTTGTCTTATGTCTCATCTGATCTTTTGTTTTTGAGACCATATCTTGTTGTGCAACCCTGGATGACCTGGAACTTGCTAGGTAGTCCATGCTAGACTCATACTCATGATACTATTGTCTCAGCCTACTGAGTTTTAGGATTACAGGCATGCACTACTATGCCCAGCTAATTTTCTTCCTTGTTGACTGAATAATAATCATTTATTGTATGCTTCATATTTTGTTTACTCATTCAGTCATCAATGAACACTTGGTTATTGAGAATAGCACTACTATGAACATAGGTGAACAATTTTGAGCATATATTCAAGTAGAATTGTTGGATAATATAGTAATTTTATTTTTAATTCTCTGAGGAACTGCTGTACTGTTTTTGTAGTGACTATATCTTTTTATATTCCTACCAAGAATACACAAAAGTTGCAACTTCTCTGCATCCTATGTTATGTTTTTTTATAAAAATTTGTCACCATCTTAATGAGTATGAGCTGGTATTTTGTAGTTTTGATTTGCATATCCTGAATGATTAGTCATAGCCACATCTTTTTTATGTGATTACTGCTCATTTGTATATATTTCTTCATGAAATATCCATTGAAATCTTTTGATTACTTTTGAATAAGATTGTTTTATTTTGTTGTAGAATTTTAGGTGTTTTCTGTATATTATGGACATTAACCACTCAACAGAATATGATTTGCAAATAATTCCTTCCATTGATTGTATCTTTGATGCAGTTTTAAACTTCTTTTTAAATTTTTTTTTGGTGGGACTCTAGGGTTTTGAAGTCAGGACTTCATGCTTGCAAAGCAGGTGCTCTACTGCTTGAATCATCCCTCCAGTTCAGTTTGATCTGTTTATTTTGGAGATGGTGTCTTGTGAACTCTTTTCTTAGGCTGGCCTTGAACTGTGATCCTCTTGATTTCAGCCTCTCAAATATGTAGGATTATAGGAATGAGTCACCAGTGAGCAGCTCAATGTCTTTTTAAAAACAGTGTTTTCTTTAACTTGTAAAAAATTTCAACAAAGTACTAGCAAATTAATTCCAATAACACATCTAGCACATGATTCATCATAATCAATTGAGGCTTATCCCAGGGATTCAAGGATGGTTCAACATACAAAAATCAATAAATGTAATAATACAGTAGAAAGAAATAAAAGTGGAGAAGGTTCTGCCCGGAACCAGTGGGGATGGGGGAGGTGGCCCAAATAAATGTAAAAATGATATAAAAAAATAAAAGAAGGGAGTCAAATTATCCCTGCTTACAGATGACATTATTCTATATATAGAAAAACCCAAATATTCTACCAAAAGATATTGGAAGTGATGAATAAAAATCAGTAAAATTGCAGAATATAAAAATTAACATGTAAAAACCATTAGCATTTTACATATGCCAATAGTGAAATTGCTAAGAAATTATGAAAGGACTCTCATCTACATTAATTACAAAAAAAAATCTAGGGATAAATGCAATCAGGGAAATAAGTGAAAATTACACAATATTGATGAAATAAATTGAAGACAATACACACACACACAATAGTAAGGCCTGCTATGTTTATGGATTGAAGGAGATTAATATTGTTAAAGGTAATCCATATTACCTTTGGGTAATGTGGATTTATAGGTTCAAGGCAATTCCTACCAAAATGTCAATGGCATTCTTTACAGAAATAGAAAAAAGACACTAAAACTCGTATGTACACAAAAATGAAACTGAATATCTAAAGCAATCTTGAGTGAAAAAAACAGAACTGAAGGTATCACAGGGTCTGCTCTCAAGAAATACTACAGAGCTATGGCAACCAAGCAGCACGGTACTGGCATAAAAAGAGACATAGTGTAACACAGCAGAGATCCCAGAAATAAACTGATACATCTATAGCCAATTTATCCTCAACAAAGGTCCCCAAAACATACATTGGAAAAAGGACAGCCCCTTCAATGCATGGTGCTAGGGAAATTGGATATTCATATTCAGAAGGATGAAACTTATTTCTTATCTCTTACTCTGAAAATGGACCAAAGAACTAAATATAAGACCTGAAATTGTGAAGCTATTCAGAGAAAACACAGGTGGAAACACTTTGAGACATTGGTATAGACAATGATTTTTTTTGGATAGGACCCCAAAAGCACAGAAGACAAAAACAAAGCTAGACAAATAGATTTTGGGAAAAATTATGGGAAACTAAGAAGATTCTGCAAATCAGTGGATACAACAGAGAGAAGAGAAAACCTACAGAATGGGAAGAAATATTTGCAAAGTATTCATCTGGCAAGCTATTTATATCCATAATATATAAGAAACTCAAAAACTTTAAAAATTCAACTAAAATCAGCAAATGATCTGAATAGACACTCCTCAAAAGAAGAAATACAAATGACCAATGAGCATATGAGAAAATGCTCAACATTACTGCCTATCAGAAAAATGCCAACCTACAAAATAAAATGTTCAAAATAGAAAAATGCAAACCTAAACCCAAAGGCATATCATCTTACCCTCATCAGAATGGCTATTATCAAACAACAACAACAACCAAAAAAATGCTGGGAAGGATGGAATTACTTTCTACTCAGTGCAGGTGAGTGTGTAAATTTCTGCAGCCATTATGGAGTACAATATGGAGGTTTGTAAAAAAAAATTAAAATATATCTCTATATGACCCACATATCCCATTTCTTGTGAATATGCAAAGGAATGAAATAGGATCGCAAAGAGATAACTGAATTAAGATGTTTATTGCATCACTATTTATAATAGTCTAGATACGGAATCAATCTTTATATCCATAAAGGGATGATGAATGGATAAAGATAATGTGGTATATATACTCACAATGGGATATTATTCAGACATAAAAAGAATGAAATCCCATAATTTGTTGCAAAAATAGGTGGAACTGCAGGACACTGCATTAAGTAAATAAGTCAGGCATGGAAAGACATATGTGACATGTTCCCATTTGTAGGTAAAAGGTTAAAAAGTTGATTTCAAAATAGAAGATTAGTAATTACTAATAACTAGGGATATGGAGAAGTGGGGATAGACTTATTGTGGTTTGGAAACTCAGGGCCTTGTGCTTGCTCGGCAAGCACTATACCACTTGAACCATGTTCCTAGTTCCCAGAATCTTTCTTTTCTTTTTTTGGGCAGAAGTGGAGTTTGAACTTAGGGTCTCAACTTGCTAGGCAGATGCTCCACTTTAGTTATTCCCCTAGCCCTAAATATTTTATTAATACACAATGTCTTCTCTGCCTTTTTTTAATTTTTATTTCTCCACTTTGGCATATACTCATTGTACAAAGGGGATTCATGGTGCCAATTCCTCATAACATTACATTGTACATTGGTTAGATTGCTCACCATCTCCCCACACTGCAACCCCTCCCATTCCACTTAAAGAAATTGCAAGAGGTTCTATCGTTCTGTTTCATGTATGTGTATGAAATCCACCAGCCATATTCCCACACATTCATCTCCTGCACTCACCTTCCCTCCTACAAGTACTCCCCACACTGCACCTGTTTTACAGTCCTGTCTTTCATTTTTAATTTCAAAGTCAATGTTCAAAGGGATTTCTCTATCCCAGTTGTGAATAAACTTTACTTTGGTATGTCTTCTCTGTCTTTTAATCTTTTTTATTTAAGTTTATTTTGTCTTGTATTAGTATAGCCACTTCTGCTCTCTTTCAGTTAATATTTGCATGAAATACGCTCTTCTGTTCTTTTCCTTGCAATCTATTTGTGTCTTTGTACCTAAACAGAACATATTTAGACCATGTTTTTAAATGTATTGTGCAAATCTGTGTTTTGATTGGCAATTTTAATTCATTTACATTTAAAGTAAAAAATTTACTGATAAGGAGAGATTTAGTTCTGTTGTGTTGTTACATTTTATTTTCAGACAGGGTGTTGCAGTGTAGCCCAGGCTGGCCTAGAACTCCTGATCCTTCTCCAGGCTGGGATAGCATGTGCTTCCCACCTGTACCTGATGCTGTTTGTTTTCTACATGCCTAATACATTTTTTTTCATTTTGCCCCCTTGTTTACTTTTGCATCTAGTTGATTTTTTTGTAGTGAAATATTTAAATTTTGTTATCATTTCCTTTTGTGTTTATTTTTTAACCATTTTATTTGTGGTTACCATGGGGATTATATTTAATATCCTAACATTACAATGCTCTTTAATTTGAATAAGAAAATTGTGCTCTTTTTAACTCCTCCATCCCCTACCTCTTCAGTTGTTGATGTTACAAAATTGCATTTTATATAATGTGTCGAAAGTATAAATAGTAATTTAAAAATGAATTAGTCCCTTAAATTACGTAGGACACAAAATGTGCAGTTTAAAGTTAAACTGCAAGAATATTGACTTGTGGACTAAGATTTTTTTTAAAGGTCATTGTTACTGAAATCATGTAGAAAACCAAAGTGGAGCTATAAGTCAGTTTTTACAATAATACTAGATTTTAAGTTTGCCCATGTATTTACCCTTACTTCTTTCTGTGGCTTCATTTATTTCTTCATATGGCTTTGAATTATTGCAAAGTACCTTTTCAAATTTCAATCTGTAGGACTTTTAAAAAAATATTCTAAGTAAGGGCTAGTAGTAATGAACTCCTTTTATTAATATGGGACTATCTTACTTTCATTTTATATTTATTTATTTATTTTGGTGGTACTGGGATTTGAGCTCAGGGCCTCACACACGCTTGCCGTGTTAACCACATCTCAGCCCTTTTTAGCTTTTAGTTATGTTTTAGGTAGAGTCTTAAATTTTTTGCCTGGGGATGGCCTTGGACTTCAATCTTCCTACCTATAGCCTCCTGCATAGCTGGGACCACCAGCACATGCCACCATTCCAGCTTATTGATTGAGATGAGATCTCACTTTTATTTTTATTATTGTGCTGGGGATACATTGTGGCATTTACAAACATTTTTACAATATATCAAATATATCTTACTTGAATTCATGCCCTCCATCATTCTCCTTTATTCCCCCATTTCTGGAAAAGTTTCAATAGGTCTCATTTCTCCATTTACATACATGTGTACCCAGTATTTCCATCATATTTACCCTCCTACACCCTTTCTCCACATCCCTCTCAACCACCCACCCTGGTACCAGCCCTCCAGACAGGACCTGTTCTGCCCTCCTGTTCTCTGATTTTGTAAAAGAAAAAAAGTAAGATAGCTATACAGGGAGTTTCTTTTTGACATTCCTGTGTATATATGTATTACAACCTGAATTGGTTCATCTCCTCTAGTTTTCTCCTTTCCACATTAGTCCCCTTCTTATGGTGATTTTAACAGGTTTAAAAATTCTGTATTCATTCTTGTATAGGAAGAACATCAACCATATTCACCTTCTTAACTTCCTTCTTTTACCTTCCCTCTTTTGCATGTGACTTCCCCTTAGCCTGACCTGTTTTTTCATAATATTGCTTGTATTTGTATTGGGTCTATATTCCACATATGAGAGAAAACATGGCTTTCTGATCCTGGCTAACTTCCCTTAAGATGATGTTCTCCAAGTTCCATCCATTTACCTGCAAATGACAAAATTTCATTCTTCTTCATGGCTGAATAGAATTCCATTGTATATAAACACCACATTTTCTTAATCCATTCATCAGTTGTGGGGCATCTTGGCTGCTTGCATAGCTTAGTTACTGTGAATAATGCTGCAATAAACATGGGTGTGAAAGAGTCTTTATTGTGACCTCACTTTTGTCCTTCAGGTGTATCCCTAGGACTGTATTGCTGGATCAGATAGCAGTTTTATTTTTAATTTTTTGAGAAGCCTCCATACTGTTTTCCATGTGATTGTACTAGCTTACATTCCCACCAGCAGTGTATGAGGGTTCCTTTTTCCCAACATTCTCGTCAACATTTTTTGTTTGCATTCTTGATAATAGTCATTCTTAAAGGAGTAAGGTGGAATCTTAACCTGGTTTTGACTTACATTTTTTTATGCCCAGGTATGTTGAGCATTTCTTCATGAGCTTTTTGGTCATTTGGACCTCTTTCTTTGAAAAAGTTTTGTTCAATTCATTTGTTCATTTCTTCATTGGGTCATTGATTTTTTGGGAGTTTAGTTTTTCTGAGCTCCCTGTATATTCTGGTTATTAATCCTTTGTCAGATGTATAGCTGGCAAAGATTTTCTCCCATTCTGTGGGTCTTCTTTTCAATTTGGTGACCATTTCTTTTGTTGTGCAGAAGATTTTTAATTTCATGCAGACACATTCTTACTAACCTTTTGCCTTGACTGGCCTTGAACTATGATCTTCCTAAATAACTGGGATTATAGTTGTGAGTCACTATGCCAGCTAATCTTTCCTACTTTTAAACAACAATTCTGGCAGATACAGGATTCTTAATTGACACTTTTTTTCTATTAGGGCTTCAAATATATTAGCCCAGTGCCTCTGACTCTCAAAGTTTCTGATAAGAAATCTGATGGTAATCTTAGTTTGGATCCCTTGGATATAGAGTCACTTCTGTCTTACTGCCATTGAAATTCTCTCTTTGTCTTTTGACAATTTGATTATAATGTATCTCAATGTGGAGCTCTGGGTACATTCTACTTGGCATAATTGAGCTTCTTGGATGTTCATATTTAGGTCTTTTATCAAATTTGGCAGCTTTTCCATCATTGTTTTTTCAAATATTACTCCTTATCCTTTCTTGACTCTTCTCCTTTGGGAGACTGTGTACACTTGGTGCTTGATGGTGTCTCAGAGATTTCTTAGGCACAGTCCACTTTTCTTCAATCTTTTTTTTTTTCTTTTGGTTCTTCAGATCTGATAATTTCCCTTGTCCTATCTTCAAGTTTGCTGATTTATTTCTTTTGTGTAGTTGAATCTCTTTCAAGTTCCTCTAGAGAATTTTTATCTTGGTTGTTATAATTTTAAGTTCTAGAATTTATTTATGTTTTCTTTTTAGGCTTCCTCTCAATTGATATTCACATTTTCTTTTTTTTGTTTGTTTGTTTGTTTTTTGGTGTCACTAGTGCTTGAACTTAGGTTCTCATGCTTGCTAGATAGGCACTTTTACTGCTTGAGCCCCTTCACCAGTTCTCATTGTCTTTCTTGACTTTCTACACATCTTGCTTTAGTTCTTTAATGACCTTTAAGTCAGCTGTTTTAAAGTCTTTGTCTAGTAGGTCACCAACAGGTTTTTTTTTTTTTAGGGGAAGTTTCTATTGGTTTGTTTGTTCCTTTTGTGTTCCTGTTTCTTTGTACATTTTCTGATTTTTTAAATTGAAAATTGAGTATTTGAGTCAAATAATGTGGTAAGTCTGGAGATCAGATTTCCCTCTTCCCCCACAGTCTGCTCTTTCTGTCCTGAGGATCACCCTGAGATATGAATTTAAAGTCTTCTCTGGTCTTTTCTGAGCTTTTCCTTGGTAACTTTCTAATTTTCCCAGTATATTTGTTTGATTTTAATTATCATAGTCTTCAATGTCTGGCTCTCCAAGAGAGAAAAAAGAAATAATTAAGGGAGAGAAAAACATGCTAGTCTTTAAATCCCATGTAAGTCACTTTAGTCAAAGGGGGAGCAGTGGCAACAATGCGGTGAGGTACAACAATAATGGATGCTAACCTTGTAACTGAATGCTATGAGTTTGCATCTTGGTGAGTACAAAAACAAATCAAACATGTCTAAGAAATAAGGGAATGGAGAAAGATTTATTATTGCAACAGGTAGGAAGGGCATAGGAGTTATTTTCAAAGCAATGCCTTCCTTGAACAAAGGAAGCATGGGGATTTTATTCTGGGAGCCCATGCATATTAATACATGAAAACACATTAGTGGCTGGTACATTCCTGAGCATACTCAGTTTAAGGTCACAGTTCAAGAAAGATAGATGGAAGACACATTTTTGTGCATGATTAGTTCAATGTCATGGAGCACATGTTAAAAAGTTTAAGATAGTGGAAACAGACTTTGGGGCATGTTCAGCTTGTGTCATAAAGAGTGTGGAGAGGAATGCTTCTGTACTTGCTCAGGTTTCATTATAAAGTTTTAGCTGAACAAAAGAAAATTCCATTAAGGTACATTAATACAGAGTTTGCCCCTAAAGGTGCCTGCCTCACTTTCCTCTGAGACATTGTATTCCTCATTCTTTATTTTATATATATATATATATATATATTAGCACTCCTAATTCTTGAGGGCCTTACAATGGAGGCCGTTTTTCTGAAACTAGTTATTGCTGGAGGAGGGTGCTGTATCTTCTGAGTTAGAGAAGTGAAATTCTTTCTCTTTCGTGGTGGTAACTGGAGTTTGAAATCAGGGCCTCACTTTTGTTAAGTAGGTGCTCTACCAGTGCAACTCTCTTGATGTTAAAGTGAGATAGGTCTTAGGAATTTCAGGAGAAGTCGACACCATAGCTTGAGTTCCTTTCATAATTGTTTTACAACAACATGTTAAGGCACATCTAATTATAGCATAAAATATGAATAAAATCAGTAATATTGACATTCCTAATTTAAATAGAAGATACAGACTTAACGTTTTGGGAAAACCAGGCTAAAACACAGTCAGGCAAATAGGTCAACTAAAGACTAAGATACTTATTGTTGTATCTTATATTGCAATTGCATTGCTCATGATTTTAAGCTTCTGGTTAAGACACAAAAGAAGATAAACATTCAGAAAATTAATGCTATAGAACTAGGAGGGTAGGGCAAAAAGAGTCACTTACTGCTTGGCTCTACTTATTATTTGAATGTCTTTAGCTTTAGTAGAAGTCCTAGTCCCTGTTCACAAAAGTAAGCACTTATAGGCTCACTTGAGTCTTTTGGTGCTTGCACTCTCTTTATTCTGATATCATGAATCCAGGGAGTCATACCTCATATTTTTAAGGAAGATTGTGTAGTTAGTAAGATTAAATAAGGTCCCATTCAAATCGGGTCAGACTTGTCCTGAAGGAAAACTGACTTCTAGGTTTTAAAGCATACTCAATTCCTGGTTCATAGGAGTGAAGTGTTATTTCTGTAGAAGGAAGTTTTAAGTTTGTAGACCTATTAAAGGTTGATATCATCTGCCCTAGACTGATTGAGTTTCACTGCCAGTTCAATTCTTACATCAGGATGTATATTAGAGCAGGTTCCCAATGGAAGGTGTTGTGCTGGTGTATACCTCTGTTCTTGCCAATGGTGGTGGTGGTGGTTGGGGAAGAACTAAGGTAAGATGCAAAAATGTGGTAAAAGTAATAGTAAAGTTAATTAGGAAAGGAGTATGCTTTAAATGCACTGATGGCAGGCTGTCTCTAAAGTGACATCTACAGTATCGGCATTTGGAGCTGGAATATTTATTGAAGAATTTCAGTCCCAGGCCTCACTGATGTTTAGAGTGTGGCTTATTCTTTGAGTAAGGAAATGATTAAGCTTTAGGTGAGTGGCTGACTTCAAAGCATCCTGTGATATCTCCTGGTGCTTATGGGCTACTCTGACCTTAATAGAGATTGATTGAATATGCATTTGAGAAGTTTAATTACAAATGTTTTTCTCCTCTTGTGGCTACCATTTATGTCTAACTGCTACCTAACAGAAAGGATTTTCCACACAGTATTTTAAAGGGGCTGAGCTTGAACTTCCTTTTGGGGGCATCTCTGATGTAGGTCAGAACAACAGGTAGAAATTCAAACAAATTTTCATTAGCTTTTTGATGTACTTTTGTTGGTGTATGTGTATGGGTAGAGTCTGTGATCAGAAAACTTTCAAATTCTTTATGTCCCATGGGGAAGAATCCTTGGCAGGACATGTGGGTGTAAATGGAGTTTATTAAAAGTTAGGGAAGCGAAATGCAAAAGGGAGCATGGTGGGGCCTAGGTGAAATCAGGAGGCAGAGAAAGTGTACTTCTCTTTTTCAGGTGCTTTAAAAACATATGCTAATCTATGGGAAGGGAAGAACCAGGTGATTCCCATCCAATAATCAGTGAGTGGGGAGGGGGATGGGTGGGTCTCAGCCAGGTGAGGGCGGTCTCTGAGCCAGAGAAGTGCAATATTTTTCTGAGTCCCAAACTTTCCCTAATTTTAGTCTGCCTCATTTTCCTCCTGAGAGACAAGATTCTGAAGAAATCTTTTTGAGGTTGTTGAGGGGTTGGAGTTCTCACTCTCTCTTTCTCTCTCTTTTTTTTTTTTTGAATGTGCTTTGAGCTGACAAGGGGTGGTAGACACTACCTACAAGTGGAGATTTGTCTCTCCTACTTCTTTCCCTTGGGTCTCATTTGGACACAAGGTGTCTGAATTATTTTCCAGCACAGTCAAGGTTTCTCATGGAGCTCTAGGTTGCTCATGGAGATCTCATTTATTTGCAAAGATCGATAACCCTGTTGTATCATGATTTGGGTCCTAACTGCTTCTATTCTGGAAGAGATAAATTTGGTTTAGAAGGCATGATCAAAACATGAGCATTAGAAGGGGCCCTGCCAGGTGTAGCAGGAAGGATAAAGAATCTAAATTTTAATTTGGAAAAATGACAGAGTCTTAGGATTACTTTTTCTATAGTAGCTATTTTTAACACTTGGATGACCCTCTATTTGGACTGCCACTGTGGTGGGCAGTTAAGGACTCATTGTTAGGATTAATAGCTAATTAGGGGCCAGGTATACCAGAGGGCAGGTGCCAGTCCAATTAGAGGGCAAACCTTAATGAGTTAGTTCTATATAGAAGACTCATGATGTCTCTAAGCAGGAAAGTAGAAAATAAGAGAGAGTATAAACAAATTTGAGTACTATTAAAAGGGCAGATCTGGAGCTAGTGAAAATGGTCACATCACCTTTGCTTAAACAGAAGGCATTGGCCAAAGCCATGAGTTTGCCTTTAGAAGCCCAGAAGGCTTAAATAGTAGAGCACATGTGTAAAAGCCCCTTTTTAAAATCTCTCAGCTTTGGTTGCTTTTAGAGATCTGGCATAATTGACTCCATTTGTGTTGTCCTTTTGAACTGTAGTCTTTTAAAATTGTTTCTTTGAACAGTTGTCTCTGATGATTTTACCAATTTGGCAGTTTTGCCCTTTAGAGCCAGGAGTAGCCTCTCCCAGAATGTCATAGCTTCTTTTAGAAAGTCAGATTTTGTCCCATGGATGAGTGGAAGTAACACATCAAACAGACCCATGGTCAGTGCCAATGCAACCTTTCTGGCCAAATTAAGCAACAAAGAGATTTATTAAAAAGTGGATCTTAGGCTGGGCTTAATTAAATCTAATTGTCTGTCCCATAGATAATGTACTGACACCTTTAAATTGTTGTAAAGTGTCAACAGACAACAGTTATAAGTTTTACAAGGAAAATACAAAACGATCCCAATACTTAAGAATGTCTATCTTGGTTGACAGATAAACACTTGTCAGAGTCATTTTCCATGGGTTTGTCTATAAATCTCCTAGTAGGATTAGAACTGTAATGACAAAACTTAAAGTAGCCATGGTTAACAGTTTAGCAATTAACATAGTAGTCTAATTACTTTAATTTCATATAATATTACTAAACTTATCTTGTTACAATTAGGAACATATGCACAAACATGTAAAAGAAGCTAAGACACCAGTTTAGTACAGTGTCTTTTTACAACTCTATTTTAGAAGGCTTATATACTTGAATACAAATCACACCTAATATATAAATAGCAGCATCACAGTTTAAAACTTAAATTTTGGTTAGGTAAAGTAATAAGTTAGTGGTTGTCAGTACTGTCAATACAGTACTGACAATTAAAAATCCTAAATTTTTTAATGGTTAGGGGAAGGTGGTGTCAGTAATCCCAAATAGTCCTGGTTTTAATGCTCAATTGCATATCATATATATAAAACAATGTTTATCTAGCCAATGTCAGATAAACCAAAATTGTCAAAGACCTTATTAGATAGAATATACCTTAGATAAAGGAACTATAGCTGTTTAGATGTATACATTTTTAACTCTATAAATGATTTTGTAACATTTAGATACACGTACAAGGCACTGGCAGTATTAGGACTATTTAAAAGAATTTTTACTTACTTTAAACTTAGTTTTCTCAGTGTTACTAGAAAAACACCTTAGGGTTTTTGTGTCTGGCAAGAGACTAATTTAAGCAGGATGTAGAGACTCATTGAGTTTGATGAGAGTTTTTTTTTTAAGTAACTTTTAAGATATGTTTATTAATAAACAATAAAACATCAGAACTATCATACACTGGGCAAGGAGTTTGATTCCAAAAACAACATGTAAAATGAAAAGATAACAATACAAAGGAAGACAATCTGTTGAGTTTTAAAAAGAAAACATCTTAATACAAACTTTTATAATCAGTAATTGCTTTTAGTAGACCCCAATAAACACTTAAAGTTTTATTATCCCATCTGGAGGGTGAACTTTTGTTTGGTTTTGGTAAAATTTTGTATCAGCTTATAGCACCAAAAATCCCTGGCAGTTACTTTGATAAAACAGAAACTGATTTTAAAATACACATTAGTACCTGATTTTAGCCTGCCTCAGTTTGGCTAAGGCAAACTGTGTATGATTGGCCCTTTCAGGTTTGCAGATAACTGGGGTCTCCATGCTGCATGCTACCTCTGTTGTGCTCCTAACATGTGAGGAATCCCATCCACTATCTTGGAAATTCCCTCTGAGAAATCACTCTACTATTTTTGAAATTAAAGTGTGGCCATTGTCACACCTGGGAATTATTTTTTCAAAAAGTCCATTTTATCACTTTTGCTTTTTCTGTTCTGCAAGGGAAGGCTTTATCTGTCCGGTAAAAGTGAAACTGGATGGTTGATCCCAAGTTTATGTCTTGGTGAAGTCAGTGATTGAAGATGCTAGACCAGAAATTACAAGTAAAGCAAGCACAAAGTTTATTGAAAGGATGGCAAAGCACTCTGATGGGTGGGACTTAGTGAATAGCTGAAGTTTGGGGGATAATATAGGGCTTTGTCTGACTTAGGTTTTCCCTATTTGCCCTTGAAATTACATTTGTGATTGAATGCCATCTATTTGACTTCTCACTGAACCTGACCACCTGGCCACCCCCCATCCTTATCAGATTCCCCCTCTTGGACTTTCTAGGAGGGTCTTGTCAGTTCATCTTGACCTTGAGGTCCACCATTTATATTTTATGACTGCCTCTTGCTATCTTGGTGAGACCCACAATTTACAATTTATAACTCCCTTTTGCTATCTTGGTGGGAGGTTTGCTGTGTTACTTTCCTTGAGGAGCCTGTTTCTTCTCACTTTGTTTTTTTTTTTTTTATTTACGCTTTTTTTTTAAATTTTTTTTTCATTTTTCTTTTATTATTCATATGTGCATACAAGGATTGGTTCATTTCTCCCCCCTGCCCCCACCCCCTCCCTTACCACCCACTCCACCCCCTCCCGCTCCCCCCCCTCAATACCCAGCAGAAACTATTTTGCCCTTATCTCTAATTTTGTTGTAGAGAGAGTATAAGCAATAATAGGAAGGAACAAGGGGTTTTGCTGGTTGAGATAAGGATAGCTATACAGGGCATTGACTCACATTGATTTCCTGTGCATGGGTGTTACCTTCTAGGTTAATTCTTTTTGATCTAACCTTTTCTCTAGTTCCTGGTCCCCTTTTCCTATTGGCCTCAGACTTTGTTTGTTTTTAAGGATGCTTTTCTGTCTCCCTTATCTACGAGAAATACCTCTATATTTTATTATCTGGGTGAGAGGACTGTTCCTTAGTCTCCTAAGATGTTTATGTTTAAGGATGCCTTTCTGTTTCTCTTATCTAAGACAAAGTCACTTCTATTTGCTCCCTTCACAAAAGTATGTACGAATACAGAGATATTTAAATCCTCCTGGGGCATTTGCATGACTGTAAAGTACATTTGTCAGTCCCCTTCAGGCATCATGCTTCTGGCTTATATTGCTGTTTCTAATGGAGGTACAGATGGCCACACTGAATATTATTTTTCTGTCAGAACACTCAAGGTTTGCAATGATCTCTTTTCAATTTGGGGTCTTTGTTACTTCAAGAAGCTAGTATACAGAGTTCTTTTTCCATAATGGGTTGAACTATGAGAAAATTGAATAATCTCTTAGGCTACCTTTTCTGGCAACCAGACCTTTCCTTGCTTGTCTGTCAACTACTCCCTGACACAGGAGACTTTTGAAAGCCTTTTTGCTTCTATGTCTCCCTCTGAGTAGGAGGGAGCAAAATTGTAGAGATGCAGGGAGGAGATTAAAGGCAGCTGGAGAATCTGGACAAATCTTCATGTTTAGCTGCAGTGTTAGTTGCATGGTTTCCTTTTATTACTTCCGAGTCTTCCCTCTGATGCCCCTGAGGCATACATCTGCTACTTTCTTAGGGTCATTTACTGCCTGAAGCAATCTAAGGATCTTTCTGTATTTAATTTCTTTGTTGGTGGCATTGAGAAGACCTCTCTTTGCTGGAGAGAAAGACAACTGCATAACCAGCCCAACACTGATCATTAACTTATAGAATTATTCTATGTGCATAACATACTTATTAGCATTTGCCAGGGTCTCACTCTGAAGGTCCTTTTTGCTTGAGTAGACTTGGTCTATGAGTTTAGAGCAGTCATGTATTAGAAGCTTTTGTGATATAGGCAGTAGAATGGCTAAATTGTGTCTGGCAAGATTTTAAAGTCAGATTGGGGCACTTAGTACTGAACCTGGTACTGTATTATTTGGCTGCTTGTTAACCAATTACTGGAGACATGGTATAAGGTCCAGACTGTCAGTGGCTGCCCTAGAGTTTAACATATCTCTTTCTAAGAGGTAAATGAGGCACTTTGGAATATGGAAATTAGTGCTTTAAAACATTTGATTTACTTGACAAGGCAGGGGCTCAAGAAACCTTTGCTTCTTCCCTTTTTGGTACCCTTTTACATTATATTTTCTCTTGGGCAGAGTGCCATTTTTTTAGTAGTTAATACAGAGTATATGGTTTTAATATTGAGTAAAACTCAGTATTTCTCTCCAGTTACCACTAAGGTAACCCAGGGCTCCTTAGAGGGAATTTGGATCGTAGTAATGGAAGCCAAATGAGGGGCCTCTTGGCCCTATTAGTTTTCATTTTCTGTAAGAGGGAAATGAAGGGAGTCAGATTAGTCCCCTACTTTCCCTTTCTGAGGACAGTTTGTGCATTCCTTCTTCCACTGTCCCTCCTCCTTGCAGAATGCTCATTAGCTTGGCTGCAGCTTTTCTACTGGCTTATGGTCCCATGTGGTACTTCTTTCATCCTGTGCCAAAAGAGCAGCTTGATTTCTCACTTTTTTCCTCATCTCCAGTCAGTTCTCTGTTGTTGAAAACATTAAAGACAATCTTCACTTGTTGAGAAAGTCTCTGAGTGTACAGGCAATTTTTGGAATTTTCTCTGGATATCAGAGCCACTCCACCAACCCTTTTTTTGTTGGGTATTTTTGAGATAGGACCTTGCAAACTATTTGCCCTGGCTGGCTTCAAACTGATTCTCCTTTCTCTGCCTCCTGAGTAGTTAGGATGGCAGGTGTGAGTCACTGGTTCCCATCTTATCTTCCTTTGTAAAACTTCTTTGGCTTGCTCAAAACTATAGTTGTGGGCTGCTGGAGATGCTTAAGTAGTAGAGTACCTGCCAGGCAAGTGAGAGGTGCTGAGTTCAAGTCCCCAGTACCACAAAACAATAGCAACAACAACAAAACCAAACAAATCCCAAACTATACTTGTTTTAACTTTTATAGTCATTTTACTTTAGGATAAAATCTTGTTCTATCATACAAAATTCTTTTTCATGCAAAATTTTTCTTTCTCTTTTTAACTTTAGTCACTAAAAATACATCCTTATAACTTCCTTTGCATTTCTCTCCAGTATTTACTAATTCCTTTCTTAAATTGTTTTGATTCTTCTTTAAATTTACATTTTGAAACAATGCTTTAAGAAATCTCTAGATAAAATTGGTCTTTTTCTTCTTTTTTTTTAACTAATGTCAATTTTTATTTAAAATTTTTTTATTCATTTATTCACATGTGCGTACATTGTTTGGGCCATTTCTCACCCCTGCCCCTAACCCTCTCCCTCCCCCCCAAACCCCCTCGCTTCCAGGCAGAACATGTTCTGCCCTTATCTCTAATTTTCTTGAAGAGAAGACATAAGCAATAATAAGAAAGACAAAGCGTTTTTGCTAGTTGATATAGATAGCTATACAGAGAGATTCCTAGCATTGCTTCCATGTACAAAAGTGTTACAACCCAAGTTGATTAATCTCTACTTGACCCTTTCATTAGTTCCTGATCCCCTTCCCATATTGACTTCAGTCCCTTTAAGGTTTCTGTATTAGTTCTTCTGCAGTGGGGACATCAAACACTTTCATGTTTTGTGTTTCCTATCTATCCCCATACCTCCCATATGTGCTGTACCCTTAGCATGTGACCGAAGTCCAACAACATTGCTGTATTTGCCCTAAATCTGAAGTCCACATATGAGGGAGAACATACTATTTTTGGTCTTCTGAGCCTGGCTAGCCTCGCTCAGAATGATGTTCTCCAGTTCCATACATTTACTTGTGAATGATAAGATTTCATTCTTTTTCATGGCTGAGTAAAACTCCATTGTGTATAAGAACCACATTTTCTTAATCCATTCATCAATAGTGGGGCATCTTGACTGTTTCCATAACTTGGCTATTGTGAATAGTGCTGCAATAAACAAGGGTGTGCAGGTGCCTCTAGAGTAATCTGTGTCACATTCCTTTGGGTATATTCCCAGGAGTGGGATTGCTGGATCATATGGCAGATCAATGTTTAGATTTTTAAGAAACCTCCATATTTTTTTCCAGAGTGGTTGCACTAGTTTGCATTTCCACCAGCAGTGTAAGAGGGTTCCTTTTTGTCCCCATCCTCACCAACACCTGTTGTTGTTGGTGTTTTTGATGATGGGCATTCTAACAGGGGTGAGGTGAAATCTTAGTGTGGTTTTGATGTGCATTTCCTTTATGGCTAGAGATGGTGAGCATTTTTTCATGTGTGTTTTGGCCATTTGAATTTCTTCTTTTGAGAAAGTTCTGTTTAGTTCAGTTGCCCATTTCTTTATTGGTTCATTGATACTGGAAGAGTTTAATTTTTAAGTTCCCCGTATATTCTGATTATCAGTCCTTTGTCTGATGTATAGCTGGCAAACATTTTCTCCCTCTCTGTGGAGAGTTTACAGACCATTTCTTTTGTTGTGCAGAAGCTTTTTAATTTTATGAAGTCCCATTTGTCCATCCTTTCTCTTAGTTGCTGAGCTGCTGGGGTTCTATTGAGGAAGTCCCTGCCTATACCTATTACTTTCAGAGTATTCCTGCTCTTTCTGGTACTAACTTCAGAGTTTCAGGTCTGATATTAAGGTCCTTGATATTGGGTGATAAACATGGATCTAGATTCAGTTTTTTGCAGACAGATAACCACTTTTCCCAGCAACATTTGTTGAAGAGACTGTCTTTTCTCCATTATATATTTTTGGTGACTTTGTCAAAAATTAGGTGGGCATAGCTGTGTGGATTCATATCTGGGTCCTCTATTCTGTTCCACTGGTCTTCATGTCTGTTTTTGTGCCAGTACCATGCTGTTTTTATTGCTATTTCTTTGTAATACAGTTTGAAGTTGGGTTGTGATACCTCCAGCATTGCTCTTTTTGCTGAGTATTGCCTTGGCTATTTGTGGTCTCTTGTGTTTCCAAATGAACTTTAGGGTAGATTTTTCAATCTCTGGGATGAATGTCATTGGGATTTTCATGGGAATTGCATTAAACATGCAGATTGCTCTTGTTAGTATAACCATTGTTACTATGTTGATTCTACAAATCCATGAGCATAGGAGATCTCTCTACCTTCTATAGTCTTCCTTGATCTCTTTCTTCAGGGGTTTGTAGTTCTCCTTGTAGAGGTCATTCACATAACTTTGTTAAGTTTACTCCTAGGTATTTGATTTTTTTGAGGTTATTGTAAATGGAATTGTTTCCATATATTTTTTCTCAGTTTGTTCGTTATTGGTGTATAGAAAAGCTAATGATTATTGTCAGTTGATTTTGTATCCTGCCACCTTGCTTTAGCTGTTTATTGTGTCTAAGAGTTTTTGGTAGAGTTTTTTGTGTCTTTAAAGTATAGGATCATATCATCTGCAAATAGGGATAATTTGACAGTTTCTTTACCTATTTGTATTCTTTTTATTTCTTTTTCTTGCCTAATTGCTCTGGCTAGGAATTCCAGTACTATGTTGAATAGGAGTAGGGATAATGGGCACCCTTGTCTTGTTCCTGATTTTAGGGGAATTGTTTTCAGTTTTTCACCATTAAGTATGATGTTGGCTGTAGGTTTGTCATATATAGCCTTTACAATGTTGAGGTACTTTCTTTCTATTCCTACTTTTCTTAGAGCTTTTGTCATGAAGTGGTGTTGGATCTTGTTGAAGGCTTTTTCTGCATCTATTGAGATGACAAGTGGTTTTTGTCTTTGCTTCTGTTAATGTGATGTATTACATTTATAGATTTGCATATGTTGAAACACTACTGCATCCCTGGGATGAAGCTGACTTGGTCATGGTGAATGATCTTTCTGATGTGTTGTTGGTTCAGTTTGCCATTATTTTATTGAGGATTTTTACATCAATATTCATTAAGGAAATTGGCCTATAGTTCTCCTTTTTGGAGGTGTCTTTGTTTGGTTTTGGGATGGGTGTAATACTGGCTTTATAAAATGAGTTAGGCAGTATTCCTTCCCTTTCTATTTCATGGAACAGTTTAAGGAGAGTTGGTATTAGTTCTTCTTTAAAGGTTTGATAGAATTCAGCAGATAATCCATCAGCTCCTGGACTTTTCTTTTTGGAAGACTCTTTATTGTTGCTTCAATTTCATTTTTGTGTTATAGATGTATTCATGTGATTAATATCCTCTTGGTTCAATTTTTGATGGTCATAAGTATCTAGAAATCTGTCCATTTCTTCAAGATTTTCAAATTTATTAGAATATACATTCTCAAAGTAGTCTCTGACAATTTCCTGGACTTCCATGGTGTTTGTTGTTATCTCCCCTTTTGCATTTCTGATTTTACTGATTTGGGTTGTTTCTCTCCTTGTTTTAGTCAGGTTTGCTAGGGGTCTGTCAATCTTATTTATTTTTTCAAAGAACCAGCTTTTTGTTTCATTGATTTTTTTTCTTGTTTCTATTCCATTAATTTTGCCCCTTGTTTTTATTATTTCGCTCCTTCTGCTTGCTTTAGGATTTTTTTGTTCTTGTTTTTCTAGGAGTTTGAGATGTAGCATTAGGTCATTTATTTGAGATCTTTCTGTCCTTTTAATATATGTACTCATGGGTATAAACTTTCCTCTTATGACTGTCTTTGCTGTGTCCCATAGGTTTTGGTAGTTTGTGTTTTCATTTTCATTAACTTCTAGGAACCTTTTAATTTCCTCTCATTTCATCAGTGACCCATTCGTCATTGAACAATGTGTTTTTCAGCTTCCAATTGTTTGCAGGTTTTTTATTGTTGATTTTTTTGTTAAATTCTACTTTTAATGCATTGTGATCAGATAGAATGCATGGAATTATTTTTATTTTCTTATATTTGCTGAGGCTTTCTTTGTGCCCTAAGATATGATCAATTTTGGAGAAGGGTCCATGGCTGCTGAGAAGAATGTATATTGTGCAGAAGTTGGATGGAAAATTCTGTAGACATCAGTGAGGCCCATTTGATCTATGGTGTGATTTAGTTCTAGGATTTCTTTATTGATTTTTTTGTTTGGATAACCATCTATTGGTGATAGGGGGTATTAATGTCTCCCACTACCACTGTGTCGGAGTCTATATGTGTTTTTAGGTCCTTTAGAGTATGTTTGATGCAATTGTGTGCATTGACGTTGGGTGCATATATGTAGATAATTGTTATTTCCTTTTGGTGCATTTCCCCTTTTATTAGTATGGTGTGTCATTCTTTATCTCATTTGATCAATGTAAGTTTGAAGTGTACTTTGTCTGAGATAAGTATTGCTGCCTTTTTTGGGGGCCATTGGCTTGGTAAATCTTCTTCCAGCCTTTCATCTTAAGCCTGTGCTTATTTCTATCGATGAGAAGGGTCTCCTGTAAGCAACAAAGTGTTGAATCTTCCTTTTCAATCCAGTTTGTCAGATGGTGCCTTTTGATGGGGAAATTAAGTCCATTAACATTAAGTGTTAGTATTGATAGATATGTGGTGATTCCTGTCATTTAGTTGTTTTTGTTGTTTAAGGGTTTGATTATGTGCATCTAAATCACTATTACTCTCTACTTTCTTGCCTTTTCTTCTTCTGTGGTTTGGTACTGCCTGTCCTCTCATGTTTTTGTTTGCTTTAATTTTCTGTGTGCAAAATTCCTTGAAGAAGCTTTTGTAGTGGTGGCTTGGTGGTCATATATTGTTTTAGTTTCTGCTAATCATGGAAGACTTTTATTGCTCCATCTATTTTGAATGATAGTTTTGCTGGGTAGAGTATCCTAGGGTTGAGATTATTTTCATTCAGTGCCTGGAATAGCTCATTCCATGTCTTCTTGCTTTTAAGTTTTCTATTGAGATTTTGGTGGGTTTTTCTGCTGTGATTTTGATGGGTTTACCTTTGTATGTTATTTGTTTTTTCTGTCTTTCAGCCTTCAATATTATTTCTCTATTTTCTGTGCTTGCTGTTTTAATGATAATATGTCATAGAGTATTTCTATTTTGGTAAAGTGTGTTTGGTCTCCTGGATGCTTCCTGCAGCTGAATGGGCACAGTTTTCTCTACATTTGGGAAATTTTCTGTTATTATTTTGTTGAATATATTACAAATTCCTTTTGCTTGCACCTCTTCTCCTTCAATGCTCAAGTTTGTTGTTTTGATGGAGTCAATGAGTTCTTGCATATTCCTTTCACAGTTCTTGAGTTGTTTGACTAATAATTCCAGTTTTTTCCTTAATTTTCATTTCATCTTCACGTTCTGAGATTCTGTCTTCTGCTTGTTCTAGTCTGCTGGAGTGTCCTTCCATTGTGTTTTGTATTTCTGTTTCATTCTTTTTTCTGAGGTTTTCCATATCATGGGTCACATCCTCTTTAATATTGTCAATTTTCACCTTTCATTCATTTATCTCTCTATTTATGATACTCTCTGTTTCACTTTGGTTTTTATTTAGGGCTCTTATGAGTTCATTTATTTGTTTTTGTGTCCTCTCATATTCTTTATTTTTGTTGTCTTGGAATTTCTTGTGTGCCTCCTGTATGTTTTGGTTGACAATGTCTAGTAACATCTCCATGAAATTCTCTTTGATTACTTGCAGATTTCTTCTTTCAGGTCATTCTTGTGGGCTTAGTTGGGTTCCTTGGTGTCATTTATCTTTGTTTTGTTGGAGTCTGGGACTGGGTATTCATTTTGTTCATTTCCCTCTGAATCCTGTATTAATTTATTTTTGGGGGGAGAGAATGGTTTCCATCCCTTTTTTTGTCTTCCCATCACTCCACTTGGTGCTATTTCTGTCTCTGGTCTGTGTGTAATTTAGTATTAGCTAACTTACAGTATTAAAACTAACAAAACAAAGAAAGAAAGAAAGAAAGAAAGAAAAAAAAGAGAACCAAAGAAATAAACATGGAGATGTGGTAGACAAACAAACAGGGAACAAAATAAACAAACACTTAAAAAAATTCCAGGTTCAGGAGCAATAGAATTTCACTCTTAGTAGTTTTGGTGTTACTCTTTCAGCATCCAGTTCTGGTGTTGGTGTTTAAGGAGAAGCTCTGTCTTAGCCTTGCCAGGTGGCTGGGAATACTTACCAGTTTTTTTTTCTGTCTTTCAGCGGCAGCTGGTTAGTCAGCTCCTCTCTCAGTGAGGTGTGTCTTGTCCTCAAGTTCTGGAGATCAGCTCTGTGGCCCACTAGCAGTCCTGCTTTGGAGTTGGGTTTTCACTGTTGGGGGCTTGTTTCTTTTCCTCATGCTCTTTCTCTGGGGCAAGGTTAGAGATCCGTCATCTCTGCTGTCAGCATGTTATGCTGATTTGGTGACTGTTTTTAAATTTTGCAATGTCGTTTGACTTTCAATGTTGCTCACCAACTTAGGAGATGAGCTTTGTGGACTGCTAGCTGCCCTATTTCAAAGCCCGCTATCAACCCTTCTGCCTTTCCAGTTTTTGTTTACTGAAAGTTTGCGTGGAGATCAGCTCCTTGCTCCTTCCCCATCATCTGGTGTGCTCAGAGCACACTGTCTCCTCTGCTGTGTCTTCCTTTTCAGTTCCTTATTTATTATTCAGTTTTTTTTTCTTGTGGGGTGGCGATCAGTCTGTCCAGGGTGCTATGCTGATTTATCCCAGGGATGGCTGTGAGAGTACCATGTGCAGCTTATTTGCTCACCTGTTGGTCTGCATCTCCCAAGCAGGTTTGGAGCCAGCATCTGGTGGTGTGGGAGCCCTCCTCTTTTCTCAGTGTAACGTGGCATGGAGAAGCTTTGTATGGGCTGGGTGTTCAGAGTGTTGGAGTTTTGATTCTTCTTGGTAGCTTTTTCTGCCAAGTGTGGCTCCAGGGTCTCAGCAAAATTTTTGATTTATGGAGCTCACACTGTCTGCTTTTGCCCTCTAGTTGCCATCCTGTATCCTCCCAAATCAGTCTTTTTCTCAATAAAAAAATACATTTTATGTGTTTTTTTATAGTTTTCTGGTAAAAGAAAAACCCAGATCTTAATATCTTCCTTCCTTCTCTGCATATAGAATTATATACATTAATGGGAATTTTTAACTCTTAATAACCTGGATTTGTAGTGAAGATCCAGGAAGAAAGCAGTTTTGAGAACAGAGTTTTAGGCTCAAGACCCAAATTCCTGGGTTTCTACATGTTAAGTCCAGTCACTCATAATTATATGCCAAATAAAGAGGCATGGTGAAGGGCAGAGGAAGGAGATTTATTGCACAGCTTGGAACATGCCATGGGAAAAGGTAAAGTAAGCACTCAGCCCATCTTTAGTCATCTTCAGAGCAAAGAAATGAAGTACATATTTAAATAGACAAAGAATTACAAAAGGTATGCATGGTTAAACAGTCCCAGTCACAGGCTTCGTCATGTTACTGTATGGGTTGGTTAAGAAGGCGCTGGTTCAGAAGATCTCAGGCTCTTGTGTCTCTCAGTCAGAAAACTGGACAAACACAGACTGAAAAGCTATATTAGAGTTTTATTGAGAAGAAAAAGAAAAGTATAGGCACTGCTAAAGAAGAGTGATGGAACTTAGATTGGTGGTGCAGAAGTACTGATCTTTGTTCCAAGGGCAATTTATACATTGTAAGGGTAATGGTGGAAAAAATCTGGGTGGTCTTTGCAGGAGGTGCTATGGTGATTGACAGGTTTGATTGATAAAGTCATATTATTATACATGTGCCTATGCTGATTCCCAAATCTTTAATTGTATGTATTAGATGTGACCAATATTCATAAGATCTTACAAAGAAGGCTTTTTCTGAGAGGTCAAGTTGAGGACAGATTCCCCTTTACTGAGCATGTGCCATTTTCTGCTCTGAAGTGGGAAGAGACTTCCTTGTCTTTTGGAGAACTTACATCTGCAAAGGGATTTACAATTGAAAAGGAATTTTCAACTGTAAATTTACAACTGAGGGGAAGTTCAGTGGTGGTACTAACTGGGGTTGAAGAATTCCTCATGGGGTGACTTTTTGCTGAGGAGGGTGGATTCCCATACAGGTTACTTTCCCTGTCACTAGCCTGCCTTAGTCTGTCATTATCTCAGTCCTTGTTCTGGGAGAGGTTCTGGAGTTGCTGTCCACAGTCATTGTCACCTGGCAGGTGGTCCATCCTCAGGAGGTTCTATTGTTGGGGACAGTTTCTGTCCTATATCAGATAAGATATTATCAGTTTTGTCTTTCCTGGCCTCCAAGGTGAGTGCAAAGTGCCTGCAGAAGAGAATGGCTTAGACAGATACAAATAAAGGGGAGATGTCCCTTTTTTTCTCCTGCTTTTAGTTTATTTGAGGGCCCAGGTAAAAAAGCAAAAGCAGTTTAAACACCTCTTAGAATTTTAATTTGTTTTCTGTATACCCAAAATTTAGATCTGTTGAGCAAGTAGGCCTGGCAGTTAGCTGAAATTAGACTGTATAGCTAGAAGAGAAGGGCCCTTGAAAAACTGTATTATAACTCCTCTGTGACCTTAAAGGGTAGAAAGAAGGAAAAGCAGAATGGACCAGAATGAGGATACTATGTTGACTAGTAGGAATTTCAAACCCCTATGTTTTAAAAAAGCACAACCAATCAAAATGTTGCAGGGATTGCCAATTAGAATGCTGCTTTTTGCAGATCTAATCAGCATAGAGATTGAGCAATGCTCTGGGGTAAATGGATAAAAACCTTAGTCCACATAATTTCTCTGGCAACTTGTTCAGGATCCCTCCCTGTCACTGTCTCAACTGGGAGTGTTTGCCATTTCTCTTAATAAACTTCTTGCCTATATACTCACCTTCTGTTGTCTGTGGACTGCATTTTTTGCATTTGTGAGACAAAGAATTCAACATGAAATGGGAACCTTCTGTTGTGGAACTAAAAGAGATGCAACCCAGCCAGCACAGCAGACCCCCATCTCACAAGAAGATTCTGGTTTCACCACAACAGAACACATTTATTAATAATTCAAAATATATATTGTCCTTCCTACAGAATTTAAGAAGCTATGAGTAAAGTTGAGCTTCTATTTAGCTATTGATTCAGTATTTTAACTTAATATGCTTACTTTTTTTTTTTTTTGACAGCACAGAGGTTTGAAATCAGGACATTGTGCTTGCCAGGTAGTGAGATGGTATAGGTAGATAAGACAGGAAATTGTATTATTTTAATAAATACTGAAAAGACCAGACTCAGTGGAATAGGAGGTAAAAACTAAAAATCCAGAACAGCTAGCCCCTCCCATATTCTTTTCAAGGTTAAATTATAAGACTTATAGGGGCTCCCCACATCTGCTTTCCTCTTTGAGATGTTAACAAGCCATTAGACTCCTTGAATGGATAGAGGGAAGAAAGAATGAAAGGCCAGGGGAAGTTCTAAAACTTACCTATTGTCTCTAAGTTTTGTGTGGGCCTAGGTGACCTCTCCATGTTTTAATATCCATTTTAGCTGTCCAGATCCAGTGTCTAATGATTAGAGGTTGCTAGATATGATCACGTGTATTTCCTTAGCTCAGGAAAGTAGAAGACTACAGATATGAGCCATCATATTGAGTCTTTTATTACATTTCCTATGTGGAGAACAGGATTTGTTTCCCCCCTACCAACTTCTCCCTACTTTACTCTGTTATAATAAAAGAAATCTTTGTTAAAATTTCTACCTTGTGAGACTCTGTGTTCTGAGACACATTGAAATGCTTTTCATAGTGGATCTTAAGGACCTGTGATTTTGCGTGGAAATTGGGAGCCCTATCACCCTCCTTTGGTAACAGTAGGAGCTTTAACACTTGATCCTTGGCTCAAGTCCTTTTTGCTTTAGGTTATTTTTCAAATAGGGACTTGCATCTTTGCAACCATGATCCTCCTACTTTTGACCTCCAGTGTAGCTGAGATTATAGGTATATGCCACCATACTTGGCCAATGAAAGTTATCTATTTATAACAGTTATTTCTAGACTTTCCATGAAAACAAACATGTCAGATAAATATGGTCAGTACTTTAAGTTATTTTCTTGACAAAGAACCCCACAAGTTGATGCACTTGAAACATGGAAAGCAATGAACATTGTGACTTAAACATCTAACAGATAAATATAATCTTAATTGGATAGCAGCCTAGGAAAAACATACTTTTCAAGCCATCTTTACTTTTATCTTACCAACAAGTTTAAATTAACTTATTTGTCAAAGATTTATGTAAGTCATGTTAACTAAAGTTATTTGGGCATATTTAAGAGTGTTAATTTCTGGGAACACTTAGTTATTGGTAAGTCAATTTAGTATTAGGCAAAAATATATGAAAATAAGCATTAGTGTAGACCTATTTTCTTTATTTTAAGGGAAAATTAGCAGAGAGGGAGATGCCCTTACAAATGGGGATTTCTTTTACAATGAGTTTTAAAATGGCCTACTAAAATAACAAGATCACATTTTGGAGACCAAGGAGGCTCCCAGTCATATGCCACAAGGAGAATTTCTTCAGCCTGAGTATGTACTATAGGCTTTTACTCCATAGATGCCCATGTTAGTTACCTAAGGGATGGAAAAAATGGTTCATCAAAATCAAACTTCACAATTCTTTGCCTAAATGAATGTTTGGCTTTGGAATTTTATACCATTAAAATTGTGAAATTACACATCTTGGTTTCTAGAAAATAAAACAAAACCAACCAACCACCAGACAAACAGAGACACAGTTCCCTCTGGAGCTCCTTTACCTTGATGAAGAGCTGCAGAATTGAAATTTTTTCCATCATTCCAAAGTTTAAATTGCCCACAATAAGGTCAGAGATTTCTTTGATGTCTCTGACCTCATCACAGGTTTTTGATGGTCAGATGTCTCTGCTAGCCTCTGCTTCAATAAACCATTTTAATCTCCAAGACCTTTGGCATGCCTAGACTGAAGTAATCTTTCAACCTCTTAGACCTCAAGACTGAGATGCAATATCTGACCTGTGCCTGAGGCTTATATGCTTTTCTAATCTACCTGTGCCTTCTTCAGTGTGTTATTAAGACTCCATTAGCTACCACAAGGGTCCAGCACTATCCATTGACTCAGGGGTCTAAACAGAGTGGCCATGAAGTTCACCCAGAAACACAATGGCATTACCATAAGTCAGGCCCCAAGAAGATGTTCCTCTTATTGGCTTGGAACCCATTCCTGACAGTTTAGGGAGTCAACCTGAGACAGGCTGCCTTTTCTTCATTGGCTTTCCTGCTAGTGTAGCAGGGAGGAAGATCAAAAGAGAAACAGACTGGCTGTGTTTTGATAATCAGGCAGGGGGAAAGGGATGGGCATAGCAGAGAGATAAAACTTAAAGAATTAAAACATGAAGAAAGTCACATAGCACTGGGGAAATAAAATAGCCAATGAAGTCACATGCAGCCATGTGTGGGTTGAGCTTTGCTTTTTGTTTCTGTAACCTGCTTGCAAGCATATATAAGGTGAGGCCTCTTTGTTCTCAGGACTCAGCCTTTGGACAAGAATCCACTGAGTCTGTGCCGGCACAATAAACATTGCTTCCTAGTAAACTGCCTCAGTGTCCCGTATCTCAGCTTGAGATTCCCACAACATTTCTTGGGGGATCATCTGGGATTACAGAAATGGTGACTTGTCACCTCCCTTGTCACTGGGGTGCATCCCCTCGACCAGTGGGAGAAGTTCATCAGGAGCCAATGGACAGCTTGATCCAGAGGAGGGATTTGTTCTCCTGGTGAATTGGGGTGAAGGCCTCGGATACACAATGAAACCCAGTGAGGCACAGGAACCAATGAGGGGAGGGAAGCATCACTCATCAGACTGGTAAGAACCCAGGTTTGAATTCAGACCTGCCTCAGGAGGCAGAAGGGGAGACTGATCACATCCTAGAGACTGCTAGTAACCACCTTTTGGGGTGAAACAGTGTGTCTCAGGTTCAAGAGTGGGGTGGAAGTATTGTGCTGTGAGAGAGTGTGTGAAAGTGTGAGCCTAAGATGCAGTCCAGCTGTGCAGCAAGTGAGGAGTCCTGATCCATGGGTCTGTGGTGAACGCTTAAGGTCAAGGGTGAGCCTTAGCAAGGCCTCTGGTCCAGGGTTTATGTGGACCCACTACAGCCAAAGAGACACCTAAATCCTTGTGAGGGGAGTGGCCAAAAATGGACAAAGTGAGTGTTGTTCAAAAACCCCTCCCCCTGTGTGTCTGTCTTGCTGTCTGGTAACAGGAGGAGATGGGTGGAAATCAGAGTAAAAACACTCCTTTGGAGTGTTTGGTTAAAAACTTTAAAAAGGGATTTAATGGAGACTATGGAGTTAAGTTAATTCCTAACAAACTCAAGGCCCTTTGTGAAGTATAGTGGCCTGCTTTTTGGTGTAGGGTGGCCCCAGAAGGGTCACTGGATAAAACTGTGGTTAATGAAGTTTATAGAGTAATTGTAGGGAAGCCTGGACACCCAGAACACTTTCCCTATATTGGTTGCTGGCAGGATGCTCTCCTTATCTGGCCCAAATGGCTAAGGGTAGCTAGGGTGGCCACAACTTCCAAGTGTAAAAGAAAAAAAACAAAGGAGCCTGTACTGGCTAAAAAACCTAAAAAAATGCCACCAACCTATGTGCCACTTTACCTACCTCTGCCACCAGTGCCCAGTTCCACACCCCTGCCTCTGACACTGGATGGGGAAGCTTGAGGGACAGTCACATTTGTAAAATCTGGTTCAGAAGGTTCTGGGGCCTCAACTCCCCTAATCTCCTTAAGTCCTAAGAACTTTATACCCACTTTGAGTCCACCAGTGCTCACCCCACATTCCCCACTCAATCGAGAGCATCTGACCAGGCTCTGTGAAGACCCCTCCTCTCTTCAGACTCCAGCTGCCCTGAAGATGCCCCTGAGGGAAGCCCAGATCCCTGTGTATTATGACCAGAAAGGCTGAATACAAGGAGGGGGATGGGTACTTGTCTATCAGTCCTTTACCACCACAGACCTCCTCAACTGGAAACATCATACTCCCTCCTTCATGGAAAAGCCTCAGGCTCTGATTGGTTTGAAGCAGTCTATCATCCAGACTCACGAACCCACCTGGACAGACTGTCCACAGCTTCTCCTGACTCTATTGAATACTAAAAGGTGGTGCCATTTAATGCTGGCAGCTCTAAAGTGGTTTAAAAGAACCACTAAATGTCCAAGTATATGCTCAGGCCAATTCCCTGAGGAGGACTCACATTGGGACCCCAATAATAGTTGAGATTACCAGCGACTTAAACGGTATCAGGAAGCATTATTGGGAGGCATAAAGAAAGGAGAGAAAAAGGCCATAAACATGAACAAAACATCAAAAGTCTTCCAAGGGCCAGATGAGAGCCCAACCAGTTATATGAGCACTTACGTAAGGCTTTCCATTTATACACCCACTTTGACCCAGAAGCCATTAAAAACCAGCAGATGATAAATGCTACTTTTGTTGGCCAGGCCCAGGGAGACAGGTGAAAATTACAGAAACTGGAGGGATTCATTGGAATGAACATTACCTAGCTTCTGGAGGTGACCACAAACGTTTTTGTTGATTGAGATTGGGAGGCTAAGCAGGAGGCCAACAGAAAGATTAAAAAAAAAAAAAAGTAGACCTCCATACAACAGTACTTGCTGGACAGTCAGATGGGCCCCAGTGAGCAAATCCAGGCAGAGGCAGAGGCAGAGGCAGAGACAGAGGCAGAGGCAATGTCCAAGGGCGACAACAAGTGTCCCCAAGACACTCCCACCCTATGAGAAACTGGGACAAATCAACATGCCCACTGTCATTAGAAAGGGCATTAAAAGAATGAATGTCTCAAGTGGGCTGAGGACTCCCAAAAAGCCCCCCAGACTAGAGGCAGAGGCCAAGTCATCAAAGGAAAATATCAGCCCAACTGCAGGGGAGCCAGCCCCTGGTTGGAAAACATGTTGGTCTGGCAGGCCTGGAAGGCTATAAAAAAGACTAAGATAGACTGGGCTCCATTCTACTGGAACCCCAGGAGCCTATGGTCCAAATGAAAATAAGGGGCCATCCTGTTGATCTCATTGTGGACACGGGCACTAAACATTCAGTTGTGAACCAACCAGTGAGTCCTCTTTCCAACAAACATACAACTATTATTGGGACTACAGGGGACTGAATCCACCTCCCCTTCCTAGTGGCTAGAAAATGCAATCTTGGAAATTATGAAGTAAGACATAAATTCCTCTGTCTCCCTGACAGCCCTGTGGGCCTGATGGGTAGGGACTTGTTATGCAAACTGAGGGCACAGATAGCTTTTGATTTGGATGGCACAACAGACTTAAAGTTGAGAGGACTTAAAGATTCTAATCCTCATAGTTTCACAAAAAGAGAAATGGCAGCTTTCTGCCCCTAAGGATAGGCCTATTAAAATTCCAGAACTTCCCTTCAAGATTCCAGGTGTATGGGCTGAAGATAACCCCCAGATCTGTCCCAAAATGTGCCCCTAATAGTGGTAGAATTAAAGCTGGGAGTCACTCCCGTCAGCCAGAAACAGCACTTCATTCCTCGCAAGGCCCAGTTCGAAATTCAAAAACACTGTAACAGACTCTTAAAGTAAGGGATCCTCTGACCTTGTCAGTCACTCCAGAAAACACCCTTATTACCATTCCAGAAACTTGGGACTGAGGATTTCAGGCCTGTTCAGGACCTCTGGGCAGTAAATTCAGTAACTGTCACTTTGCATCCCATACACGCTTTTAGGTCTTGTCCCAGCTGAGGGAAAGTTTTACACCTGCCTAGATCTTAAAGATGCATTTTCTGCATCTGCCTGGCCCCACAGAGCCAGCCCATTTTTGCTTTCCAATGGGGAAATCCTAACACTGGGAAAAGGAGACAACTAACCTGGACTCAGCTGTCACAAAGTTTCAAAAATTCACCCACTATTTTTGTTTTTTTTTCCTTTTATTATTCATATGTGCATACAAGGCTTGGGTTATTTCACCCCCCTGCCCCCACCCCCTCCCTTACCACCCACTCACCCCCCCCACCCCTTCAATACCCAGCAGAAACTATTTTGCCCTTATTTCTAATTTTGTTGTAGACAGAGTATAAGCAATAATAGGAAGGAACAAGGGCTTTTGCTGGTTGAGATAAGGATAGTTATACAGGGCATTGACTCACATTGATTTCCTGTGTGTGAGTTTTACCTTCTAGGTTAATTCTTTTTGATCTAACCTTTACTCTAGTTCCTGTTCCCCTTTTCCTATTGGCCTCAGTTGCTTTTAAGGTATCTGCTTTAGTTTCTCTGCGTTAAGGGCAACAAATGCTAGCTAATTTTTTAGGTGTCTTACCTATCCTCACCCCTCCCTTGTGTGCTCTTGCTCACCCACTATTTTTGGAATTGCCCTGGCATCCAACCTAAAAGCCTTCTCAGCTGACCAGCATAGCTACACACTCCTCCAATGTGTAAATGACCTCCTGCTGGCTGGACCAACTCTGGAGGACTGTATGGGAAGGACACGCCTTCTCCCTTCTCTTTTATGGGAGGCAAGATACAAAGTCTCTAGGAAAAAGGCCCAAATTTGCCAAAACACTGTCAAATACTTTGGCTTTCACCTGTCCCAGGGACAACGCAGGCTCAATCCTAAAAGGAAATAGACTGTTTATTCCATCCCAGCCCCTAAGACCTGCAGACAAATCAGAGAATTTTTGGGAGCCATAGGTTTCTGTTGAATCTGGATACCTAACCACTCCCTCTTGGCCAAGCCCCTCTATAAAGCCACAAAGAGAGGAGAACAGGAGCCTTTGGTATGGGGAAGCAAACAAGAGAAAGCCTTTTAAAAAAAAATCAAGAAGACACTCACGAATGCCCCTGCTCTGGGCCTGCCAGATGTCATGAAGCCCTTCTTCCTATATGTACATGAGAGACTGGGGACAGCTGTAGGAGTCTTGACCCAGCTGCTAGGTTCCTGACACTGCCCAGTGGCCTTTTTATCAAAGCAACTTGATGCCATTTCCCGAGCCTGGCCACCGTGCCTGTATGCTTTCGCAGCTACCACTGCCCATGTAACAGAAGCAGATAAGCTCACCCTAGGGCAAGAACTCACTGTCCTGACACTCATAAAATATAAGGAAAATTATTGGCTGACTAATTCTTGGATAGTCAAATACCACAGCATACTATGTGAAAATCTGTGCATCCAGCTAGAGGTTGTTAAGACTCTAAACCTGGCCACTCTATTGCCAATTGACTCCAGTCCCCCAGAGCATGACTGCTTAGAGGTTATGAGGTTATGGATGAGGTCTCCTCAAGCCAGCCAGATTTAACTGATCAACCAATCAGCAATCTGGATGTTGAGTATTTCACAGATGGCAACAGCTTTGTCTGGGACAGCACATGCTTTGCTGGATATGCAGTGGTAACTTTGGACTCAGTAATTGAGACTCATTTGCTGTGGTTAGGGACTTCTACACAAAAGGCTGAGCTTACCACCCTAATGTGGGCACTCCAGCTCACTACAGGAATACTAATAAATATTTACAGTGACTCTAAATATGCCTTCACAACCATTCATGTCCATGGGGGACTTATATAAAGAGAGGAGGCTCATTAACTAGGGAGAAAAAGTATCAAGAATGGGCAGGAGATCCTCAAACTGCTAGATGCTGTGTGGGTCCCTAAACAGGTGGCAGTTATATACTGTTGAGGGCACCAAAAGGGAGATACAACAGTTGCTCAGGGAAACTGGAAAGCTGACAGGGAGGCCAAACAGGCAGCCCTCACAAGGGGACCAGCCTCAATTGTTCTGATGGCTGCCTTGTTCCCATGCCCCTTAGTTGAATGGGACCCATTCAAGAACAGGCTTGGTTTAAGACTGAGGAGGGAAATTTTCTACCAAATTCATAATGGAAATTTGCTGATGACTGTATTGCCATACCCAAATCACTGGCCCATACATTTGTCAAGCAGTTCCATGAAGGAACTCATTCAGGGCAAACAGCCATTGAGACCACCCTGGCCCAGCATTTTTGTGTCCCCAGAATCTCCAGCATAAGTAATACAGTATGTGAAAGATGTACTTTATGTGCCAAAAATAATCCCAGACAAGGATGAAGAGTGCCTCCTCATGCTCAGAGCAGTGATGGAACTCCTCTTAAAAACTTAATCATAGACTTCAGTGACATACCATGAGTTCAAGGATGCAGATATCTGTTGGTGATTATTTGTACCTTCTCAGGATGGGTGGAGGCCTTCCCTACATGAACTAAAAAGGCCTGGGACGTGGCCAGATGTCTATTAAAGGAAATCATCCCTCGGTTTGGAATATGGGTTGGATAATGTGCCAGCATTTGTGACACAGGTATTACAACTAATGGGCAAGGGCTTAGAAATCACCTGGAAATTGGACATGGCCTACAGCCCTTAGAGTTCAGAAAAAGTGGAGCACATAAATAAAACCCTAAAATCACAGTTAGAAAAACTGTGTCAGGGGATCCATCTATAGTGGGATCAATTACTGCCCATAGCATTACTAAGGATTAAGTCTACCTGCACAAAACAGACATGGTTCTCACCCTTTAAAGTCCTTTATGGGTGCCCACTCCCCTTAATCAAGGGCAGGTTAACTCTCTCAAAGATTAATGACTAGCTCTGAAGGAGACTTCTTGTCAGCCTGACAACTCCCACACACCTTTATAGGCCAGGAGGTGCTGTCTGGGTAAAGGAATGAAATGTCAAACTGTTAAAGCCACATCGGAGAGGCCCTTTTGTTGTTATTTTTTCTACTCTCACTGCAGTTAAATAGAAGAGATTGCTTCTTGGATCCACCACAGTCAAGTCAAGCCAGCTTCTCTCAAATGGGAATACACCCCTGATCTGCCATCACTGTGTAAGAGAGACCTTACCCTTGGCAGGTCTCTGCTTCCCAAAAAACAATACGGTACCAAGAATGGTGGGACAACAGTCCTGCTCTACTCACCCTTGAAAATTGACTAGTCTATGCATGGTAGAAACTTGAGGAGTTAATTTTCTAACAGGACAAACGGACTGTTTTCTTTTTTTTTTTTCTGCTTTATCATTAATATTTATTAGATCAATCTAAGTGATCTTCAACAGGGAAAACAGCAAAATGGGGACTCTTGGGCACCTCTCACCTCTGTCACCATTGTATTTTCCTGCAGAAGTATTGCCACAGCGTTCTCTTCACTCTTCAGTGACACATCTGCCCCCACACTCCTTGTTTCCCTCTCCCAGAACTTCAGAGGTTCCAGCACTATTTTTTTTTTCCTCCTTCCCCAGTCTTTACTTACTTTAACTTACTCCCTTTAAACTAGGTGATTTCATTCAAGCTTACTTGCAGAATGATACAATGTTAGAATACATGCCCAGTTTTGTGACAAATGAGTTTAACTTTCACTAGGATTTTTGCTGTTCAGGCAACTTGTTTTCTTTGGTTTGTCTCTCTAACATTGGTTGAGTGCATGGAAATGTTTATTTGGGGCAGGGAGTAGCTTTCTTGGTGTCTTTTGTCTACTCTTGCTCTTACTAGTCTTCTTTCTCACGATACCTCATCTCCCTCCTATGCAAAATATACCATTTTTCTTCATGCTTTCCTAGGTTTTCCTTAATCACACCAACCTAATGACTAAATATCATCTAATTCCTTTTTTTTTTTTTTTCATTTTTCTTTTATTATTCATATGTGCATACAAGGCTTGGTTTATTTCTCCCCCCTGCCCCCACCCCCTCCCTTACCACCCACTCCACCCCCTCCCACTCCCCCCCTCAATACCCAGCAGAAACTATTTTGCCCTTATCTCTAATTTTGTTGTAGAGAGAGTATAAGCAATAATAGGAAGGAACAAGGGGTTTTGCTGGTTGAGATAAGGATAGCTGTACAGGGCATTGACTCACATTGATTTCCTGTGCGTGGGTGTTACCTTCTAGGTTAATTCTTTTTAATCTAACCTTTTCTCTAGTTCCTGGTCCCCTTTTCCTATTGGCCTCAGTTGCTTTAAGGTATCTGCTTTAGTTTCTCTGCATTAAGGGCAACAAATGCTAGCTAGTTTTTTAGGTGTCTTACCTATCCTCACCCCTCCCTTGTGTGCTCTCGCTTTTATCATGTGCTCATAGTCCAAACCCCTTGTTGTGTTTGCCCTTGATCTAATGTCCACATATGAGGGAGAACATACGATTTTTGGTCTTTTGAGCCAGGCTAACCTCACTCAGAATGATGTTCTCCAATTCCATCCATTTACCAGCGAATGATAACATTTCATTCTTCTTCATGGCTGCATAGAATTCCATTGTGTATAGATACCACATTTTCTTAATCCATTCGTCAGTGCTGGGGCATCTTGGCTGTTTCCATAACTTGGCTATTGTGAATAGTGCCGCAATAAACATGGATGTGCAGGTGCCTCTGGAGTAACAGTCTTTTGGGTATATCCCCAAGAGTGGTATTGCTGGATCAAATGGTAGGTCGATGTCCAGCTTTTTAAGTAGCCTCCAAATTTTTTTCCAGAGTGGTTGTACTAGTCTACATTCCCACCAACAGTGTAAGAGGGTTCCTTTTTCCCCGCATCCTCGCCAACACCTGTTGTTGGTGGTGTTGCTGATGATGGCTATTCTAACAGGGGTGAGGTGGAATCTTAGTGTGGTTTTAATTTGCATTTCCTTTATTGCTAGAGATGGTGAGCATTTTTTCATGTGTTTTCTGGCCATTTGAATTTCTTCTTTTGAGAAAGTTCTGTTTAGTTCACCTGCCCATTTCTTTATTGGTTCATTAGTTTTGGGAGAATTTAGTTTTTTAAGTTCCCTGTATATTCTGGTTATCAGTCCTTTGTCTGATGTATAGTTGGCAAATATTTTCTCCCACTCTGTGGGTGTTCTCTTCAGTTTAGAGACCATTTCTTTTGATGAACAGAAGCTTTTTAGTTTTATGAGGTCCCATTTATCTATGCTATCTCTTAGTTGCTGTGCTGCTGGGGTTTCATTGAGAAAGTTCTTACCTATACCTACTAACTCCAGAGTATTTCCTACTCTTTCTTGTATCAACTTAAGAGTTTGGGGTCTGATATTAAGATCCTTGATCCATTTTGAGTTAATCTTGGTATAGGGTGATATACATGGATCTAGTTTCAGTTTTTTGCAGACTGCTAACCAGTTTTCCCAGCAGTTTTTGTTGAAGAGGCTGCTATTTCTCCATCGTATATTTTTAGCTCCTTTGTCAAAGATAAGTTGCTTATACTTGTGTGGCTTCATATCTGGATCCTCTATTCTGTTCCACTGGTCTTCATGTCTGTTTTTGTGCCAGTACCATGCTGTTTTTATTGTTATTGCTTTGTAATATAGTTTGAAGTCAGGTATTGTGATACCTCCTGCATTGTTCTTTTGACTGAGTATTGCCTTGGCTTTTCATGGCCTCTTGTGTTTCCATATAAATTTAACAGTAGATTTTTCAATCTCTTTGATGAATATCATTGGAATTTTGATGGGAATTGCATTAAACATGTAGATTACTTTTGGGAGTATAGACATTTTTACTATGTTGATTCTACCAATCCATGAGCATGGGAGATCTCTCCACTTTCTATAGTATTCCTCAATCTCTTTCTTCAGGAGTGTATAGTTTTCCTTGTAGAGGTCTTTCACATCTTTTGTTAGGTTTACACCTAGGTATTTGATTTTTTTTGAGGCTATTGTAAATGGAATTGTTTTCATACATTCTTTTTCCGTTTGCTCATTGTTAGTGTATAGAAATGCTAATGATTTTTCTATGTTGATTTTATATCCTGCTACCTTGCTATAGCTATTGATGATGTCTAGAAGCTTCTGAGTAGAGTTTTTTGGGTCTTTAAGGTATAGGATCATGTCGTCTGCAAATAGGGATATTTTGACAGTTTCTTTACCTATTTGTATTCCTTTTATTCCTTCTTCTTGCCTAATTGCTCTGGCTAGGAATTCCAGTACTATGTTGAATAGGAGTGGAGATAGTGGGCATCCTTGTCTGGTTCCTGATTTTAGAGGGAATGGTTTTAATTTTTCTCCGTTAAGTATAATGCTGGCTGTAGGTTTGTCATCTATAGCTTTTATAATGTTGAGGAACTTTCCTTCTATTCCTAGTTTTCTTAGAGCTTTTATCATGAAATGATGTTGGATCTTATCAAAGGCTTTTTCTGCATCTATTGAGATGATCAAGTGGTTTTTGTCTTTGCTTCTGTTAATGTGGTTTATTATGTTTATTGATTTTCGTATGTTGAACCACCCCTGCATCCCTGGGATGAAGCCTACCTGGTCGTGGTGAATAATCTTTTTGATGTGTTGCTGAATTCGGTTTGCCATTATTTTGTTGAGGATTTTTGCATCAATGTTCATTAAGGAGATTGGCCTATAGTTCTCCTTTTTGGAGGTGTCTTTGCCTGGTTTTGGGATAAGTGTAATACTGGCTTCATAAAATGTGTTTGGCAGTTTTCCTTCCCTTTCTATTTCATAGAACAGTTTAAGGAGGGTTGGTATCAGTTCTTCTTTAAAGGTCTGATAGAATTCAGCAGAGAATCCATCAGGTCTTGGACTTTTCTTTTTGGGGAGACTCTTGATTGCTGCTTCAATTTCATTTTGTGTTATAGGTGTATTCAGGTGATTAATTTCCTCTTGGTTCAGTTTTGGATGATCATATGTATCTAGAAATCTGTCCATTTCTTTTAGATTTTCAAATTTATTTGAATATAGGTTCTCAAAGTAGTCTCTGATGATTTCCTGGACTTCCATGGTGTTTGTTGTTATCTCCCCTTTTGCATTCCTGATTCTACTAATTTGGGTTTTTTCTCTCCTCATTTTAGTCAGGTTTGCCAGGGGTCTATCGATCTTGTTTATTTTTTCAAAGAACCAACTTTTTGTTTCATTAATTCTTTGTATGGTTTTTTTCGTTTCTATTTCGTTGATTTCAGCTCTTATTTTTATTATTTCTCTCCTTCTATTTGTTTTGGGATTTGCTTGTTCTTGTTTTTCTAGGAGTTTGAGATGTATCATTAGGTCATTGATTTGGGATCTTTCAATCTTTTTAATATATGCACTCATGGCTATAAACTTTCCTCTCAAGACTGCCTTAGCTGTGTCCCATAGGTTCTGGTAGATTGTGTTTTCATTTTCATTGACTTCTAGGAACTTTTTAATTTCCTCTTTTATTGCATCGATGATCCATTCTTCATTAAGTAATGAGTTATTTAGTTTCCAGCTGTTTGCATGTTTTTTGTCTTTACTTTTGTTGTTGAGTTCTACTTTTACTGCATTGTGGTCAGATAGTATGCATGGTATTATTTCTATTTTCTTATATTTGCTGAGGCTTGCTTTGTGCCCTAGGATATGATCTATTTTGGAGAAGGTTCCATGGGCTGCTGAGAAGAATGTATATTGTGTAGAGGTTGGATGAAATGTTCTGTAGACATCTACTAGGTCCACTTGATCTATCGCATATTTTAGATCTTGGATTTCTTTATTGAGTTTTTGTTTGGATGACCTATCTATTGATGATAATGGAGTGTTAAAGTCTCCCACAACCACTGTGTTGGCGTTTATATATGCTTTTAGGTCTTTCAGGGTATGTTTGATGAAATTGGGTGCGTTGACATTGGGTGCGTACAGATTGATGATTATTATTTCCTTTTGGTCTATTTCCCCTTTTATTAGTATGGAATGTCCTTCTTTATCTCGTTTGATCAATGTAGGTTTGAAGTCTACTTTGTCAGAGATAAGTATTGCTACTCCTGCTTGTTTTCGGGGGCCATTGGCTTGGTAAATCTTCTTCCAGCCTTTCATCCTAAGCATATGCTTATTTCTGTCAGTGAGATGAGTCTCCTGTAAGCAACAAATTGTTGGATCTTCTTTTTTAATCCATTTTGTCAAATGGTGTCTTTTGATGGGTGAATTAAGTCCATTAACATTAAGTGTTAGTACTGATAGGTATGTGGTGATTCCTGCCATTTAGTTATCTTAGTTGTTTGAAGGTTTGATTGTGTGTACCTAACTTGATGTTACTCTCTACTGTCTTGCTTTTTCTTATCCTGTGGTTTGGTGCTGCCTGCCTTTTCATGGTTAAGTTGGGTGTCACTTTCTGTGTGCAGGATCCCTTGCAGAATCTTTTGTAATGGTGGCTTTGTGGTCACATATTGTTTTAGTTTCTGCTTATCATGGAAGACTTTTATTGCTCCATCTATTTTGAATGATAGCTTTGCTGGGTAGAGTATCCTGGGGTTGAAGTTATTTTCATTCAGTGCCCGGAAGATCTCACCCCACGCTCTTCTTGCTTTTAATGTTTCTGTTGAGAAGTCTGCTGTGATTTTGATGGGTTTACCTTTGTATGTTACTTGTTTTTTCTCTCTTGCAGCCTTCAATATTCTTTCCTTAGTTTCTGAACTTGTTGTTTTAATGATGATATGTCGTGGAGTAGTTCTATTTTGATCTGGTCTGTTTGGTGTCCTGGAGGCCTCTTGCATTTGTATGGGAATATCTTTCTCTAGATTTGGGAAATTTTCCGTTATTATTTTGTTGAATATATTACGCATTCCCTTCGCTTGCACCTCTTCTCCTTCTTCGATGCCCATGATTCTCAAGTTTGGTCTTTTGATGGAGTCGGTGAGTTCTTGCATTTTCTTTTCACAGGTCTTGAGTTGTTTAATTAGTAGTTCTTCAGTTTTTCCTTTAATTACCATTTCATCTTCAAGTTCTGAGATTCTGTCTTCTGTTTGTTCTATTCTGCTGGATTGGCCTTCCGTTTTGTTTTGCAGTTCTGTTTCGTTCTTTTTTCTGAGGTTTTCCATATCCTGGCTGTTTTCTTCTTTATTGTTGTCTATTTTTGTCCTGAGTTCATTTATCCATTTATTCATTGTGTTCTCTCTTTCACTTTGGTGTTTATACAGTGCTTCTATGGTTTCCTTTATTTCTTCTTTTGCTTTTTCAAATTCTCTATTTTTATTGTCTTGGAATTTCTTGAGTGTCTCCCGTACATTTTGATTGACCCTATCCAGTATCATCTCTATAAAATTCTCATTGAGTACTTGTAGTATGTCTTCTTTTAAATTATTCTTGTGGGCTTCATTGGGTCCTTTGGCATAGTTTATCTTCATTTTGTTGGAGTCTGGCTCTGAGTTTCTGTTCTCTTCATTCCCCTCTGGTTCCTGTACTAATTTTTTGCTGTGGGGAAACTGGTTTCCTTGTTTTTTCTGTCTTCCCGTCATTGTCCTTGGTGTTGTTACTGTCCCTGTACTGTGTGTAATTAAGTATTTTCTAGCTTGTAATAATAACAATGGTAATATTGAGAATGGAAGAGTGAGCTGAGATGGAAAGCAAGAAGTTAAAGAAAAGGGGAAAACAAATATACAGACAAGAGGGAGAAAGCAGAACAAGGTATCAGACAAGAGAGTTTCAAAGGTATAAACAGGGAGTGTTAGTGTACTAATCGACAGTAAGCTGAACAGACAATAGAGTGACAGAGAGAGGATTGAAAATCAAAGATAAAAAAATAAAAAATAAGTATATGAAAGTAATATCTATTTATAAAAATGAATTAAAATAAAATGGAAAATAGAAAATTAAAAAAAACAAAAAAAACCAAAAAACCAAAAAACTTCCAAGTTTATATGCAATGCAATTTCAGTCTAAATAATTTGGATGTCCGTCTCAATCTCCAGTCCTGGAGTTGGTGCCTCAGATGTTGTTCTGTAGTTGTCTCATCAAAGGGGATGCATAAAGTAGAACAAAACTACACTCACACACACACAGAAGAAAAAAAAAAAAAAGCCCCACCAAGTGTCCCCAGTTCAAATGCCATACAGTTTCCGTAAGTTTTTCGGCTTGCAGGTGTAATTCGGTTGTTCTCTCATCAAAGGTAGGGAGAAAAAGAAAAAAAAAGCGTCTGGAGGCAGTTCTGAGAGTGGTATCTGCAACTGTGGCTTGCCTGCCTGCTGCTCTCAGCCTGTAGCTGGAGGCGTTATTTATGCAGATCTCTGGGGTGAGCTAGCACTCACCTGGTCCCACAGGCTTTGTTTGCTCAGAGTTCTCCTGTGCGGGGGGAGGGGGGCCTCTGCTACAGGCTTTTCCCTTTCCAAGCACTGGGAAAGGCAACACTGCCCCGCGTTGTCAGGCCTGCGTGTTTATTTACAGTTCACGTGGGAAGTGGGTCTTCCCTCCTCTCACCAGCTTCCCCACTCCTGGTTGCTGGCGCGCCCTGCTCCCGCCAGAGCCTCTCCGCCCCCCCCGGCTCGTTTATTTACAGTCCCGGGAAGGGTTCCCTTCCCCCAATCTTCAGCGCTCAGGGCGCCCCACCCTCTTTCCAGCGTGTCTTAATTGTTCTTATTGCTTAGTACTCAGTTTCTCTTTTTTTCCCCGGGTGGAGGTCAGTCTGTCCAGGGGGCTATGCTGCTCTGGCCCAGGCTTGTCTGTGGGGGAACCGCAGTACCGCAAAGCTCACCTGGTCCGCGTCTTCCCAAGCCGTATGGGCGCCGGCCACTGGCGGCCCCGGGGGGCCTCCTCGGTTCTCCGTTTAACGTGAGGTGGAGATTCTCTGCGCCGGCTGGAGATGTGGAGGAGTCAAAGTTACGCCTTTTCTCGGTGATTATGCCTGCAAAGTGTGTCTCCAGCGTCTCTCCAAGATTTCACTATAGGAGGGTCGCTTTCTGCTTCCTACCTCTAGCCGCCATCTTGGAATTCTCCCGGACTGTTTTCCACACCAGTTATTTCACTGTAATACATTGTCACCTCTTGTCTGTGTGTGTTGCTGTCGTTCTCACCCTAGTCTTTACCACAGGTTTGGCAGAAACCATTCCTGCTGACTAGACTCATGGTGAAAGTTTTTTATTAGCTCTCTTTTACCTCTTTTGGGCAGGATGCATAATTACTGTTTATTGTTACTGATGTGGTTTCCCTTTGTAGTCTCAGAGCCCTTATCTTGTGACCTATGTGCTCATAGTACTCAAGCAAGATGTGTTGTTACTAGGACTTTGCTTTTCCATACTTACTATTCCTGTACAGGCTTTGTCAATAGGTCATGCACTCACAACCATACTACCTATCTAGTGTGCTCCCATGGTAACCAGCATATCTGCTTCAACCCCACTTCCCACCCTCGGGAGCAGTGGTTAGAGATCCAGAGAATTTGCCACCCTGGGAACCTTGCCAGACACACCCAGGTGTTTGACCCTGAAAAAACCAGTGTCAATGCTCTTTGATGTATGTGCAGCCATAGAACAAGGTAGATGTGGAGGTATAGACTGTGGCTGTGGAGGCTTAGCTTGAGGGAAAGCCTATATATCCAATGCTAAGTATATGTGCTGGAAAGACAGCTCATGGCCATGTGATGATATGGGTTCTTATTATTGCTCTTATTGATGTTGTGTTTCATGGGCTACATGACAAAGGGCAAAACACACAGTCCTCCTTCACAAGGGGACAGCCACCCCTGACTGTACTTCTGGTACCTGTAATTCTCTAAATTTCACTGTACTTAAGCATCTGATTGAAAATAAGGACATGTAATTAACATAAAGATAGATGGAAAGGGCCTTGAACCTGGGACACTGATGCACCTCAAATTAGTAACTGATACCCATGAGAGTTCTCATACCAAGTTTTCCACTCCTTTATAAAGAAATGAGGAGTAAATTTTCTGTCTCTACCAAGGACAAAAGCTTGTTCCTATCACTGGCTGAGTCCATAGCCCAAATATTAAATGTCACTTTGTATTATGTTTGTGGGAGAACCAACATGGGAGACCATTGGCCTTGGGAAGCAAGGAAACTGGACCCACAGGAGCTTTTTAACAAGACTGCCTTCCCAAAACACAAAAGAGACATCTGGCTCCTACAGACTTCCGTCATCGAAAATTACTGTCTCTCCCACCCAGAAGACCAATTCTCCACCCCAGTGGGAGATTTAACTTGCTTAGAACCAAAGTTCTACAATGACACTGCCCAAGGGACTCAATGGTGGAGATCCCCAAACCACATTGAACCTCACTCCCACCCACTAACTAACTTCCCTAATCCCCAAAAGACTTAAAATAATCTTACTGCTAACATAGATTGACAAGCACCCTGGGGGCTATATTGGATCTGTGAAAGCAAATTTATAAGGTGCTACCTAATAGCTGGTTTGGGTCTTGCATGCTAGGCTCAATCAGATCATCCTTTTTCTTGCTTCCCCTCAAATAAGGTAAAAAATTGAGTGTCTCCATAAATAAAAAAAGATTAAATAAACAAAAATGGGGTGCCTTACAAATTGGCAATGGGAAAGATGATAAATGGCCACCTGAGCGAATCATCCAGTGGTATGGTCCTGCCACTTGGCAGAGGATGGGTCTTGGGGCTGTTGCACCCCTATATAAATATGCTCAACTGCGTCATCAGGTTTCAGGCTGCTGTTGAAATTATAACTAATGAAAGTACAAGAGCTCTCAATTTACTGGCAAAACGAAGCACTAAGATGCACAATGCCATCTATCAAAACCACTTGGCTTTAGACTATTTGCTGGCTTCTGAGGGAGAAATTTGTGAAAAGTTTAACCTAAGCAACTGTTGCTTACAGATTGATGATAAAAAAAAAATCACAGACAAAATAAAAAAGCTTGCCCATGTGCCTGTCCAGACTTGGAGAAAATGGACTCCCAGTGACCTGTTTGGAAGATGGTTCTCTGCCTTGGGCAGTTGCAAAACCCTGATAGGGGTGATAGGCCTTGTCCTAAGAGCATGGTTAATATCGCCTTGCCTGGTCGCACTAGTATTGTGGTCTATCAGGATCATTATAGCGACCACTATAAACAAACAAACAAACAAACAAAAAGCAGGCCAAACATGTAAAGATGTCATAAAAATACAAACCCCTAGATCAAGACGATGCTCTTTGACCCTAGGTGGGTCCGAACAGCAAAAGGAGGAATAATGTAGTAGGGAGGAGGACCAAAAGAGAAACAGACAGGCTGTGTTCTTATAATGCAGCAGGGGGAAGGGATGGCATAGCAGAGAGATAAAACTTAAAGAATTAAAACATGAAGAAGGTCACATAGCCTGGGGAAATAAAATAGCCAATGAAGTCACATGCAGCCATGTGTGGGTAGTTTTGCTTTTAGCTTCTGTAACCTGCTTGCAAGGATATATAAGGTGAGACCTCTTTGTTCTCAGGGCTTAGCCTTTGGACATGAGTCCACTGAGTCTGTGCAAGCATAAAAAAAGTTGCTTTCTGCTAAACTGCCTCAGTGTCCCGTATCTCAGTTTGAGATTCCTGCAACATTAGGAGTTGACAAGCAAAAGCCCATGAGTCTTTAAGGTGGATTTATCATCTGGGTTGCTAATTTGTAGCCAAATGCAATGGGTTTACATTTTGGTGAGTGCAAAGCCAAGGCAAGCATGGGCAAGAAAGAAAAGAGTGAAGAAAGAATTATTATCTGCAGCAGGCAAGAAGAGCTCTGGAGTTATTTCCAAAGTGATGCTTTCCTTGAACAAAGGAAGCATGGGGATTTTATTCTGGAAGCCTGTACATATTCACATAGGAAAGCACTTTAGGGGCAAGTATATTTCTGAGCATGCTCAGTTTAAGATCCTAAGAAGTAAAGATGGCAGACACATTTTTGGGCATGTTAAACTCAAGGTCATGAAGCACATATCTGAAAGATTAAAATGAGGGACAGGAACATTTTTGGGCATGCTCAGCTTGTATCATAAAGTTTTAGCTAAAGAAGGAAAGGACACTTTGAAGGTCTGTTAATATAGGATTTGTTTCTAAAGGTGCCTGCCTCACTTAGCAACTAATAACCTCACATAGCATCTCTGTGACCTGAAGCAGCAAATGAGTTACTAGGTCACAGATCCCTGATGTTTGGAGGACAGAGTCATTTTTTGCCAAGTCTTGTTCCTCTAAGCTGTGTGCAAGCTGCTGTAGGGATACCTGCATAGCTTCCTGGCACAGGGTTGAGAGTGATGGATGGGTACCTTCTATTGTGCTAAGAGTTGAAATTGTCTAAAATTAACTGTAGGTTAATTCTTTTTGAAGAATTAATTAAAAAAGAATTAATCTAGAAGGTAACACACACGCACAGGAAATTAATGTGAGTCAACTCCCTATTTAGCTATCCTTATCTCAACCAGCAAAACCCCTTGTTCCTTCCTATTATTGCTTATACTGTCTCTACAACAAAATTAGAAATAAGGGCAAAATAGTTTCTGCTGGGTATTGAGGGGGTGGGAGGGAGAGGGAGGGGGCGGAGTGGGTGGTAAGGGAGGGGGTGGGGGCAGGGGGGAGAAATGACCCAAGCCTTGTATGCACATATGAATAACAAAATAAAAAAAATTAACCGTAAATTTACCACCTAAGCCTTTCCTTATAAATTGAAAGCTTTCAATAGACTCCAGCGTCTCCAAATAGTTACACCGGCACAGATTCTGTGAGTTCAGTATTCCACCATCTCTCTAGAACCCTCTTGCCACATCATTTTAATGGCTATATGCTGTTCCATTTTATGTTTGTACGATAACTTATTTAACCTGTAACCCCTGTCCTATTGATAGATATTTATGTGTTTTCAACCATTTGTTATTAAAAATGTTGCAATAAATTTCTTTGAATGTACATTCATGCGCATGTTCGCAATTATATTTGGAGAACTCACTTTTAGAAGAATTGCTGGATCTCAAGGCAAGTTGTTGCAGCAGTCTGGTTTCAGGTGCACTGTAGTAGTTTCTGGGAACTATGTCTCATGCAATTGAAGAATGAAAGTCACAAACAACAGGGTGAGCAAAGGAGCAAAGTTTTACTTAAATAGAGAATAAAAGCTGAATTTTATTTAAACAGAGAAGAAAAGGAGAGAATAAACTCCCAATGGGTGGAGTCTCAGAAAGGCTGAATCCATAGGCTCTTTGTCTAGTGGTTTTTATAAAGATTTTATTTCCTGGTTGAAGGGAAGCTGATTGTGTCTCTGTGCTATTGGTCCATTTATGGGGTATATGTCATCAGCAGCCAATGTGTTCCATGGGGACATATAAATAAAATTTTATGTATTGTTACCTACATATATACACTATATATCTGTATTATACATACTTATATGGACATAAATATTCATTTTATATATAATGTCAGACTTTTTTTCAGATATTAAGAAGTTTTTTCCCCTTGATTTACTATATACTTATGTTCTTTTTCTATTTTTCTTTAAGCCTATTGGTCTTTATTGATTTGTAGAGACTTCTTTAATATGCTAGTAACTATAGTTTTGTCTGTAATATATATTGCAAATATTTCTTCTAGGTTGTTATTTGACATTTGGCTTTGGATTTTTGTTGTTCTTTGCAGAATGTTTTATGTTATGTGGTCAGGCTTACCAATCTTTTTACAGCTTCTGGATTTTGTGGCATATTTAGAAATTTTCCATACCGCGACATTATTAAAAAGTCCCCTTGTGTATTCTGTTTAATCCCTCTTTGACACTTCATCTTTATATTTGGTCTGCAGTTTATTTCCCATAAAGAAAAAAGAGTGACTCAATTTATGTTTTCACACATGGCTGTCTAGGACATTCTATAACAAACTAAGCAAGCATCTGTAGGACAAGTTGAGTGTGTCATCAGGGCCAATTGCTTGATATCAAATGTTCAAATAACTTTATCTTTAATTTATTCATCAGCTGAAATTATTTATTCATTCTTGAACTTCTCAACTATTTTCAGAACAATCTATGAGCTTCATATTTGAAGCAAATATTTCAGGCCAACTTCTCAAATTCTGCATAGTATGATTTTATTTTCAATACTGTAAAAGCTGCTTTTAAATCCATTTTATTTAAATATTCAAACAAAAGTTAAGCATGAAGCTAATTTTGAGTAGTGGAGTACATACATTGGTAGAAAACCAATTTAAAACTATTTGGAGATTCACCTTTGTATTCAGGGTTCACTTTTCATGGTCCATTTTTTTTTTTTGTGGTACTGGGGATTGAACCCAGGGCCTTGAGCCAAATGCTCTATTACTTATGCCATATCCCCAGTCCTTTTGTTTTGAGATTACTTCTCACTAACTTTGCCCAAACCATGGCAAAAACCGTGATTCACCTACTTTCACTTGGAGTAGCTGGAATTACTGATGTGTGCCACCATACCCAGCATCTTACTGCATTTCTTTCCTTCACTGAAAGTATGTGCTATGTGTGCTTAATTTTTGCATTCTGAAGAAAATAATTCACACTGTGATTCTACAGTCAAAATTTTCTGAATCTGCGTATTATTTTGTTAAGTTGCTGGGAGGCCTGTCTATGTGTGAGAAGGAAGGTCAGAGACCAGTAGAAGAGAGGAATACGAGAAAAAGATTCATGGCTGACAGGTGAAATACAGAGTATTTTCACTTCAAAGCTTCTAGGAACACTTCAGATCTCTAGATCCAGGAGACTTCTAAGTCAGTAGTATGAGGATCAACCTAAATTTCTTTAAAAAGATGGGAAACTAACTGCTGTTAGTTTTTGAGAAAATATCTATGGGTTAAAGAGAAGTGAGAGAGTGAAATGATAACAAAACAAAAATAAGGTTTTTGCAGCACACCTTTGGGGAAAGTCAGACAAAGAGATGAGAATCTTGGGACTTGTGTTCTTGCCACCTGAGTAAGTGTGAAAATGTTCAGGTCATAGGATCCTGGTAAGTTTTGCTGGGCTCTGGGATAAAATTATCCTGGGTGGATTAAAAAATTCTAACCCATGTGCTGAGGAGGGTATTGAAAAAAATCCCCTGCCATGAATAAACACTTTTTTACCTTGTAAAAACTGGTATCACTAAGTTTCACTCATGTATTTCCTGGAAACACCTTCTGCTCTGCACCTCCCATGGTCACAGCTATGTTGAGAGCTGCTGGTAAACTACTACTTCTTTTGCCTGCCTGATTCTGAAGTATTATCTATTTAAGAACATCTTTGTTAGGCAGTATCTCATGATGAGGATAAACAAACCCCATGGAATGTTATTTTATGTCTGCCAAAGTGATTCCATGCTAGCAACAACATTCAGAATCTTCTTTTCAAGTCTGCATTCAATCAGAATGACTGAGCTGTGCTAGCTATTTTGGCTGTGAAAGTGAAAAAAAAAAAAACCCCAAATTTCTTAAAATAGCAGGCTTACTTTACAGTCAATACTTTGACCTTTAAACCAGTGATTTAAGCTGGCAAACTACTAATACTATCTATAATCTGTTGCTGTTTCTGTTTCAAAGAAAGGATAAAAAAAGGAGTAGGGAGGGGCCTCACCATGGCTCAAGTAGTGTAGCACCTGTCTAGCAGGCACAAGCCCCTGACTCAAACCCCGGTACTGTCAATAAAAAAAAAAAGAGTAGGGGAAAATTATGTAGAACTTTGGAATGGATTGTACACACGTATGTGCATTACAATGCAATTATAGCCATCTAAAGTAAAAACTTCTTTATTCTAGAAACTAGAACTTTATTCTATTCTAGCTTTAGCTTTTATTATATATTTTAATATTTTATGATAGTATGTAGGAAACAATGCACACATTAAAAGTCTGACTTTTGACTTGTATTTCTGCTGCAATGAAATTATATTCTCCAACAGCTTTGGAAGAAAATACTTATTCACAATTAAATGCAAGTGGAACACTTGTTTTCTTTCTTTTCTAACACTTGTAGCAGTGAGAGGTAGATGTAATATAGGTAAGATACTCTGATGGTTGCTTACCAGCTTGGTTTCTGCCTTGATGAAAGAGGTTTTTTTTTTCCCCCTAGGAAGAAATGTGATTATTTTGCAGTTAGCAGAATAATGTTCCTCATCCCAATGAAGATGGCCCTTTCTTGATCCTGGGAACCTGTTAAAATGTTAATCTTACACAGCAAAAGGGACTTTGCAGATGTGATTAAGTTAAGGATTTTGATATGGAAGGTTACTGTGGAGTACATAGGTGGGTCCAATGTATTTAAAAAGGTCTTTGTAAGGGAAGGAGAGAGGTAAGAAAGTCAAAGACGGCAATAAGTGATGAGATCAGAGGTTAGAGAGATGAGAGAAAGGGCCCGTGGATAAAGAAATGTAGACAACCTCTAAAAGTTGGAAGATACAGGGAGCCTCTATTTTTTTTTTTATTTTTCTTTTATTATTCATATGTGCATACAAGGCTTGGTTCATTTCTCCCCCCTGCCCCCACTCCCTCCCTTACCACCCACTCCACCCCCTCCCACTCCCCCCCTCAATACCCCGCAGAAACTATTTTGCCCTTATTTCTAATTTTGTTGTAGAGAGAGTATAAGCAATAATAGGAAGGAACAAGGGGTTTTGCTGGTTGAGATAAGGATAGCTATACAGGGCATTGACTCACATTGATTTCCTGTGCGTGGGTGTTACCTTCTAGGTTAATTCTTTTTGATCTAACCTTTTCTCTAGTTCCTGGTCCCCTTTTCCTATTGGCCTCAGTTGCTTTAAGGTATCTGCTTTAGTTTCTCTGCATTAAGGGCAACAAATGCTAGCTAGTTTTTTAGGTGTCTTACCTATCCTCACCCCTCCCTTGTGTGCTCTCACTTTTATCCTGTGCTCATAGTCCAATCCCCTTGTTGTGTTTGCCCTTGATCTAATGTCCACATATGAGGGAGAACATACGATTTTTGGTCTTTTGAGCCAGGCTAACCTCACTCAGAATGATGTTCTCCAATTCCATCCATTTACCAGCGAATGATAACATTTCGTTCTTCTTCATGGCTGCATAAAATTCCATTATGTATAGATACCACATTTTCTTAATCCATTCATCAGTGCTGGGGCATCTTGGCTGTTTCCATAACTTGCCTATTGTGAATAGTGCCGCAATAAACATGGATATGCAGGTGCCTCTGGAGTAACAGTCTTTTGGGTATATCCCCAAGAGTGGTATTGCTGGATCAAATGGTAGATCGATGTCCAGCTTTTTAAGTAGCCTCCAAATTTTTTTCCAGAGTGGTTGTACCAGTCTACATTCCCACCAACAGTGTAAGAGGGTTCCTTTTTCCCCGCATCCTCGCCAACACCTGTTGTTGGTGGTGTTGCTGATGATGGCTATTCTAACAGGGGTGAGGTGGAATCTTAGTGTGGTTTTAATTTGCATTTCCTTTATTGCTAGAGATGGTGAGCATTTTTTCATGTGTTTTCTGGCCATTTGAATTTCTTCTTTTGAGAAAGTTCTGTTTAGTTCACATGCCCATTTCTTTATTGGTTCATTAGTTTTGGGAGAATTTAGTTTTTTAAGTTCCCTGTATATTCTGGTTATCAGTCCTTTGTCTGATGTATAATTGGCAAATATTTTCTCCCACTCTGTGTGTGTTCTCTTCAGTTTAGAGACCATTTCTTTTGATGAACAGAAGCTTTTTAGTTTTATGAGGTCCCATTTATCTATGCTATCTCTTAGTTGCTGTGCTGCTGGGGTTTCATTGAGAAAGTTCTTACCTATACCTACAGGGAGCCTCTAAAAGGAACTCAATTCCTCTAATACCTTCATTTTCATCATCTTATACACATTTTAGACTTCTGACTTTCAGAACTGTAAGACAGCAAATTTATGTTGTTTTAATTTACTAAGTTTCAATTCACTAAGTGACAATTTTCTATACCAGCAATACAACCCTAAAAAATAATTCACAATTTATCTAAACTCATTGTGAGCATTTCAATGACCCTTGATAAGTTTCCTTTGCAGCTGTGTGTGGCCATGCTATTTGGCATAAAGGAAAATCAGCTTGGGTAACTGGAAAAAAATTTTCCCTCTTTATCTATCCATCCTTTATCTCTTATTTGGGATATTGGTGTGAAGATGTGATGCCTGGACTTGCAGCAACATTTTGTGACTGAATGGACAAGATCTAAATATTGAAAAGCCTAAAAGTCAACACATTGAGATTTTCAGAGTGAAAGTTCCTCGATGACATTGTTGAATCACTGCAAAAAATCTGGAATCACCTGCCTCCAGATTATTATGTATGAGATGATTATGTATTGTTATCATTTGTGCCAATATTATGTTTGGAATCCACCATAACTTGTATTTGGTATGTGTAGTAGTTAATAAAAAAATCTAGTCAATCTTTTTGATAAGTCTCTTTAGTTTTACCTTGGCCTCCATTCTGAGAAGAGTATTTTTACCATTAGGCTATTGAAAAGCACTGAGAAGTTTAGTAGAAAAAAATATGAACCACACTAGTTTGTTGGCTTTGTTTGAAAAGAAACAATATATGGTACTGAATAGGCGAACTCATTTTGATGGCAAAATAAGAATGTGACTGGCATTTCACTAATTAGGGATTCAGACAACAAATGGCTACATAAAGTAATAATGGGAACTATAACACGTGAAACATTTAATGCGGTTCAAACAAAATAGACTATAAGACATCAATTACCAACTATGATAAATGGCCTTCTGGTCTTAGTGTCAGTATTCTTCTCTATAACTATTGTAGCAGTAGAAAAATGAGGTGCATTTAAACGATGTAAAGGAAAACAAGATGGTACTGTGAAAAACATTTAAACTATACCCTCAAAATTATTCATGAGGCATTAAAACTGTATTTAATTGATAATGTCCAAATTACTTGATTTACTTCAAGTAAGAGGATGGTTGATTTTCCAGGTATATTTGAAAACATGAATTGGTTTTTCTTCACCACTGGATAAACAGCTTGATATGTTTGTCTAGTGAATAGTGGACCTTTCAAAGCTAGGGTTTTGAACTTTTATTTTCTTCTTTCCTTTCTCTGCTAATTTAAGTCTTCATACCATTAGTATGTCTAAAACAGAAAATGTCACAAATCTACAAGTCTTTGCATATGATATGCTACAATATCTTACTTATTCCTTTTCTCATTTTTAACATCTTATTTATTCTTAAACTTTAATCTGAAAAACTCTTCTTCCCTTACTTAACGTCATGTTCAAAAGAGCAATTCATTTGATCACTCTAAGTTATTTCAACTAGACATCTTCTCACCTGTAACAGTAGATAAGGGATAAATCACTCTACTTAATTTATTGAGTGGCCCAAGTCCCTTTCCAGACTCTGTAGGTATGAGACGTATTCATTATTTTGATTTTTTTGTATGATTATCATCTCTAATGCCAGGGACTTTTTGAAAGAAATGATATCTTCCATCCATGCTGATTCCAAGCTTAACTTAGTGTTAATGTTAGTTAAAAACCATGCAGAAAAATAAGAATGTATATAGAAAGAGTACACATCAGGAAATGGATTTAACTTACCATGTATCTTCTTATCGAATGATGTAGTTGAGTCTACTTTTTAGTTCTTGAACATGTATTTGAAACTCATGTGCAAATGTTTGAAGAATATTTTTCTCCTGTGTATGAATAATTAGGAAGTTTTTACATGGAGGGCAGAAATTTGATACAGTCATTGTTGCCTCATCACTGATTTGTTCCCTATTCTTACCACATATTACTAGTAAGCGTGCATGGCTGAAAGCTCAAGTTTCATGCACTTTGCTTTTTTTAGATTTTAATTTTTAATGCTTATTTCCAATTTTAACAAACAAATAAAATAAAACAAAACTTCTTGGATAAGTGACTGATTTTAGAATTAATGCAGGAACATAGAAAGAAGGTGGGAAAAGAAGAAAGAAACTACAGCTAAAATCTATTTTAGGAAAGAGAATGAGAAGAGCAGATGAGAAACTCAAGCTCTCAAAGATGCTCAAAGCAGGAGGGTCCCTGGTGCCAATCTCAGGGAGAGCAGTTCAGTCTGTGCTTTAAGTTTAATCTAGCCTGTTTCCTTTTACAGTTCCCAAGCCCCATTGAAGGAATTGTTTGATTGCTGTAAAGAATTAATATAACAGCTCTTTGTATTATCTAACAAAATAAGGAGTTAAAAGACAGTGCTTTTCAGGGTTCATTAGTTCAGTGGATATCATCCAGGAGTTTGGTCTTTCCGCAATCCTTTTTTGCCACCATCAAGTGTATATCCTCATGGGGACAATTATATTAGTTCAAGGTTTTATGTCCAGAACAACAATGGCAGGAGCTAGAAAAGGGGCCATGTTTCCTAGTACTGGTCTGTTTCTTTTAAAAAATAGCAGAATTATACCTTCATAGCATAAAGATATTTGCTGTAAAAAGCAACAAGCTCATCTCCTCACTATTCTCTTTCCCCCAAAGCTACTATACTTTCATTTATTTTAGCTGATTCTTATTTTACTACTTACCTTTAAGTCCCTAAATAACAAATTTGTATCACTGCTTCTTGATTTGTTTTTGTTTTTAGGCATTATCTATAACTTCCTTCCTTCTTTCCTTCCTTCCTTCCAACATTTTCATTAGTATATGTTAGTTTATATAGGGATTTTCATTGTTACATTTCTGTGTATACATGTATTATACCCCTGTTTAGTTCATCCCCTCCATTATACCCTCCTACCTCATTTTCCCCTTCTTAAAATAACTTCAGTGGATTTTAATGTTCCATATTAATGCATGTATGGAAAGTGCATCAACTATATTCACTCTTCTTTACCTTCTTCATTTACCCTCCCCCTCCTACTAATGCCCTCCTCTTAATATGACACATTTTACATTCCTGTTCTTTATTGTTGTCTGTTTGTTGTTCAAGGGATTTTGCCTTGGTATTTTACCTGTAAATATATTGTGCTTAAACCAGTCCAATCTCTCCATTGCTCTTCCTCCTCTTCTTCCCCCATCCTATATTGTTTAATAATTTTCAGTGTGTTTTGTTGAGCCTTGTTCCTACACAGAGAGATGTATTTCATTATTATTCATTCTGTATCATTCTTTCCTTCTTTTCCTCCTCCCTTAGCCTCCTCTAACAGTCCCACTTTTGGAAACATGTACTATATATATATGATAGTGATAATATATATATATATATATATATGTGATAATGATTGTATTTATATTGGATCTATCTTTCACATATGAAAGAACACATGTGACCTTTTTCTGAACTGGTTAACTTCACTTAAGACTATGTTCCCACTTACTTACATCCTCTTCTATGTCTGGCATAAGGTTTCATCTGAGATCTTTCTTCAGATTATCCTGAAAAATCCTTTTGCTTCTGTTTTACCATCATTTTTTATATGTCCATGGAATGTCCTTTCCTATGTTAATCCCTTATTTTGATGGAACATCTCTTCTTTAGTTTTCTGAGAAAAAGTATAAGGGAGATAATTTGTTTAATACTTTGAATGGCTTTGTTCTACTTTACACTAAGTGATAGTTTGACCACATTTAGAATTCTAGGTTGGAATTAATTTTCCTTGAGAATTTTGAGGCATTGCCTTGTGGTTTGCAATGTTGCTGTTGATCAAAGTGAAGTCATTGTGTTTTCTGATTGTGTATAGGTGATACTTTCCCTTTCCCCTTGCAGCTTGCTTTTCTTTCTACTGTCCTGAAATTTCATCATGATTTTCATTTTATGTGGTTCTACTTTTGTATATTGTGCTAGGTAGTTAGTGAGTCATTTCAAGCTGTCAAATTAATGGTTTTCAATTGTGGGAATTTTTTGCATTTTTTCTTTTTTCTGTCTTATATTTTTATTATTATTAATTTATTCTTTCTCTTTTCTTCTTCAAGAATTCTTATTACTTGGATGCTAAACCTTTGTTATAGGGGGTCTACAAAATGCGCCCCCTCCATGATTCTTAAGTCTTGTGTTCATACCCTTATGCAGTTCCCTTCTAAGCTGACTTGTGTAGTCAACAGGATATTGTGAAATTGATAGAGTACTCCTTTTGAAGCTAGGTTGTAAAAGACACTGCAGTTTCCACCTTGCTCCCTCTTGAATCATTTGTCCAGGTGGAGCCAGCTGCCATGTCATGAGGACACACATGTCCTGTGGAGAGATACAATGAAGCTCCCTGCCAACATTCAGCACTAACTTGCTAGGCATGTGAGTGAGACCCATTTGCAGAGATATTTTAGCCCTAGTCAAGACTTCAGATGATGGAACCCCAGCTGACATCTTAACTGTAGCTTCAAGAGAGAAACTGCTCTGGATTCTTGGCCTGTTAAAGCTGTATGAAATAATAAATATTTAGATTTAAGCTGTCAAGTTTTAGGTAAGCTTGTTATAAAGTAGATAACTAATATGACATTGTTCACTTTTCTAATTTTCTTAGCTGGCTGTGGACTTTTCTCCATATGGGCCTCTCTATGTGGTCTCTTAGTGTGGGCTTTTTGGGTTTCTTCACCAGATATTAACTAGGCCTCAAAAGCCACATCACATCATTTTTGTCACATTTTATTCATTGCAGCAATAACATAGTCTTTCCCAGAGCCAAGATGAGCTGCAAGGTTTTGGGAGAACATGTAAGATCGGAGATATTGCCATGACAATTTTTAAAAACAATCTTCAGTACACTGTCTATATTGAAACATTTGATTAAGACTCAGAGTTTAACATCATGCTATTAGTGACAACATTGTTATGTTGGAAGAGCTCAAATTTTTAATTAAAATCAATACCACCTTCAAAATAATTAATAATTAAGGAGCAAACTCTTCTACCCTTCACCTCTGTCTTTTCCTTTGCCCTTAATTACTGTTAGTTTCTTTACTACAATATTGGTTAATTTAAACTATAGTTAATTTGGCTTATTGTCTTCCTTTTAAATTGAGGATATTGAATATACCCAGCATTGGTCTTTGAACACAATGGTGTCATTAACACTGTATTGTCCTCATTTCTCTTATAATATTTTCTGTGGCCTTTGGGGAAAATGCAATACTTACAACTTGACTGGGTTTTGTTATTGAGCTCTCTATATTATTTGCATTCTTAGGCAATAGGATCTCCATCTGTCCCAGAAACTGAATACAACTTCCCTAAGCTGGCAGGTCCATGATGATAGGGTCATCCTTTATATTTAGAAAAGTTGACCCTAAATTATTTCTTCAGTAGTGTTTTTTCCAACTCTTTAACAGATGAGAATAAGATTGAAAATAACATGGCTAAATTGAAACTTTAAGTTTGTTTTGGAAGAATAAAGTCTTGTCAAGAATCTAACTTATTTTTTTAAAAAATTCAGGCAACATCTAGCACATATATTTGGAAAATTTGGTAGACACATAGTAATTAATTTGTTCTCAGATATACATGAAAAACTAAAAATTTAAATTAAGGACCAATACAAAATAACCTTAAATGTAGTGGTCTCATGATTTGTATGCATCTCGATCTACATTTTAGATGATACAGACTTTGCATGAAGTAAGTATTTTCATTAATTAAAATGCACATTGTACTGTCCATAAAATACTTTTTCCTTAAGTGGAAGATTTCCATTGTTTGTCTCTCCAAAGTTATAGTTAAAATTATAAGATTTGGAAAAGACTTCATGGATTTAATTTAAATACTCTCAAATAGTCTTTGATAATTCTATTATTTAAAAAGGCTTTTTAATAAAAGAGGGAAATCAATACAACACATTTGTAAAAACCAATTTTCCAGTCAAACTTAATAATTCATTTTTGAGACCCTTCTATGGCTATTCTTGGAAGAAAGGGGGAAGGCGAGGGGAGATAATTTTGTAAACAATTATTTTGAACCAATGTGTTAGATGCTATAGTAGAGATAGAAATTACAGGGAAAGTCAAATTCATAGAAGCAGAGAATGGAGTGGTGGTTGTCAGGGGCTAAAGGGGAGGGGGAGATTGGGAGATGTTGGCTATAAAAAAGGAAATGTAACAGTTAGGCATGGTAATACATATCTGTAATCCCATATGTGGGAAGTCAGGGCAGGAGGATAGGATAGTGAGTTCAGTTTGAGGCCAGCCTTGGCTATATAACATGATCCTATCTCTCTCTCTCTCTCTCTCTCTCTCTCTCTCTCTCTCTCTCTCTCTCTCACACACACACACACACACACACACACAGACAGGGAGAGAGAGAAAGAGAGAAAGAGAGAGAGAGAGAGAGAAAGTCTGTAACTATAAATGCATTAAAAAGTTTTAAAAATGGATAAAAAATAGATGACGGTTATATAGCCAATAGGAGAACACTGAATGGTTTAAGTAGAGGAACCATATTAGTAGATTTCATTTAAGGCAGATAAAAATGGGGAGGGAGATTTGGAAGGGTAGTGTATAAGTTGAATAGCAATTAAAATGGTAATGAGGAGTTGCAACAATGGAGAATTGAATAGTGGAGAGAATATAGGTAAAATTAAGTCCAGAGGCTGGTTGGGTAGTATCAAAGGAAGAATTCACCACTTAACAGCTAAAGCAGAAAATTGAACTTACTATCTGTTAATAAAAAAGTTGCTATGCTTGAACTGCAGTTTTCCTGAGCGTGCAAACTGCTTTTAGGAAGCTTGGAGATCAGTATTTGTGGATTTCATTGGCAGGAATTTTAGGGACTGGCTGACTGTTAGCCATGAAAGCAGATTTATGAGAGTGAGGTTGTTTGGTGACTTTGAGGAGCTGTTACTGAATTCTTGACTTCTGGAAATGTGGTTTCTGAAGTGAAGTTGTCATTGATGGATTGGGATGCATTTAAAACTGACTCTGATTATTACTTCTTCCTTTTCATTTCTCAAATGTAGAGAACAGAAACTTCTATTTTGGTGGGTTACAATGGGAGTAGTAAAAGTCACCTTATCTCTTGCTAACCAGCAGTAAGAACCAGTGGGTAATACACATGGTTGTTTTGGAAGTGTTTTTGTGTATGTAGGAGATATGAAGAAGTTGTAAAAAAATCTGTACTTTTTAGGAATCCTTAGCATATAGTAGAGAGGTGAAGTGATGGATATTAAAAGAAATTGATCAGAGAAGAAATTGTGGAGTAAAAGTAGGAGTTGTCTTATGATAAAACCTCAAAGTTTTTGAGAAATAAGAGAAGGATTGTAATGGGTGCTTAAAAGCTATTTTTTTTTTTTTTTTGCTGAGAAATACTGACTCCTTCTTTGGGCCTGTGAATTAACTGAAGGCTAGATAAAAACTAGGCACCCCAGCCTCCATTATGGATCCATGTCCTTTGCTCTGAGACAGTCTTTCCTGCAGTCACTTTGCAGCCAGGAAGGACTAGACCATCTGTCAGGTGCCAATGATTTATTGTAACATGGTCCAACCTGACCAATCTCCCCCAGCTTGAGCAGAACCTGTTCTGCCCTCCTGTTCTCCGATTTTATAGAAGAAAAAAACATAAAAGATAAAATGAGAACATGACATTTTTGCTAGTTTGAGATAAAAGTAGTTATACAGGGAGTATCCTTATGTTGTTTCCATGCATAACTGTATTACCGCCCCAATTGATTCACCTCTTCCAGTCCTCTTCACTCCTCCCTAGTCTGCTTCCCATGGTGGCCCGGGCCAGTTTAAAATTTCTATATTCATTCTTGTACAGTGAGCACATCAATGTTTTTCAAGTTTTTGGTTTACTTTCCTTGCCCTATCCTTCCCTTGCACAGCCTCCCCTTAGTTTGACCAGTGTCCCATAATATTACTGCATTTGTTTTAGGTCCATAATATGCATATAAGGGAGAATATGCAGCTTTTGGATTTCTGAGCCTGGCTAATTTAAATTAAGAAGATATTCTCCAATTCCATCCATTTACCTATGAACAACAAAATTTCATTCTTCTTTGTGGCTGAGTAAAATTCCATTGTGTATAAATACCACATTTTCTTAATCCATCCCCCAGTCATACCCCACTGTTTCCATAGCTTAGCTATTATGACTAGTGCTGCAATAAACATGGGCATGCAGGTGCTTTTTGTTGTAACCTGACTCACATTCCTGTAGGTATATCACTAAGAGTGGTATTGCTGGATTGTACGGCAGATTTATGTTCAGTTTTTTAAGAAGCCTCCGTATTGTTTTCCATAGTGGTTGTTCTAGCTTACATTCCCACCAGCAGCATATGGGGGTTCCTTTTCCCGTGCATCCTTGCCAACATTTGTTGTTGTTTGTGTTCTTGATGGTAGCCATTCTAACAGAAATGAGATGGAATCTTAACCTGGTTTTGATTTGCATTTCCTTTATGGCCAGGGATGGTGAGCAGTTTTTCATGTGTTTTTTAGCCATTTGGACTTCTTCCTTTGAAAAAGTTCTGTTTGGTGCAGTTGCCCATTTCTTTATTGGGTCATTCATTTGGGGTGAGTTTAGTTTTTTGAGCTCCCTGTATTCTTTCATTTTAAATATTTTTTAAAAAACTAGTTATGGAGAGTTTAAACTCAGCATAACATAACATTGTAACTAAGAGGCAGAAGTGGGAGTACCATTGCTTTTATGAATTGACTTGCTTTCAGCCCTATTTGCATTGAAAATAGGATAACAGGACTTTATCTTAATAATGTATACATTTGTTTTGAATATTCATAGCAGAAGAGATTAAGAAGACATCCCTATTGTTGAATTAATATTTCTCTGAAAAATTACAGAATAGCTCATTTTCCAAAAAGTAGTATAGTGCAACTTCATAAAGTGACCTAAGAATATTTATATTTGAGTTGTATACTTTGGAAGTTTTAATCAAGTATAAGCTATGATTCCCTCACCTAAATAACTTTCCTCACTTCTACTTCTCCTCCCCTCAAACAAACTAATCACAATTCATGAAAATCCAAATAGTTCTTGGTACCTGCAAACCAGGTGCCCTACAAAACTGCCTCTGTATGCTAGGATGCTACCTGACATTAGATCTAGGATTTCCCAAGACAAATGCCAGAGGAAACAATTTTCTTCATAGAAATAATTCCTTGACATATTGGGAGAAATGATCCCACCAACCAAGAACACCTGAACTGGACCATTTAGTGAGTAAAAATTAACTTTTATTGTCCTGAGCATATAAAATTTTGGGTTTGGATATTATAGCACTGAGGTTACTGTAATCAATGCAGATGGCTTAAAGTATCTATATCATCTGGTCTTTGACACTTTGTCTCTCTCCATTTTCCTCACACTTTTTACTCCATTCATACCTGTCTTCTTTCAGGATTTCTGCCTCCAAGACTACTAACACAGAGTTTCTGTAGCCTGGCATGCTAACCCTTTCCCTTCTTCAGTTCCACTGCCTTAACTGCATGTTTTGAGTCTCAGATTAAATGTCATTTCCTGTTGCAACAATTTGGATCTGGAATGTCCCCTAAAGGCTCTTGTTAAAGGGCTTGTGATCCTCAGGGTGGTGCTACTGGCAGGTGTTTGGAACCATTGAGAGGTGAGGCCTATTGAGGAGTCCTTAGTTCACTGGGAGCATGCCCTTGAAGGGAATTTTAGGACCTTGATTTCTTTATCTTCTTTCATTTCTCCCTGGCTCATGAGATGAGCAGCTTTGCTCCAACATACTCTTCCATCATAATGCACTATCTCTCCACAGGCTCAAAGCTACAAGACCCTAAACCCCCAAAACTGTGAGCCAAACTAAACCTTCTCTGAACTTACCATCCTCCTGCCTCAGCCTCTTGACTGCTGGAATTATAGAGACATAACTATTTCTCTTTATGATACGATTGTCTTAGATATTTTGTTAAGGTGATGGAAAGTTGTCTGGCACACCTGGGCCTTCCTTGTTCCTTGATGCTGGCCGTGCTCTCAGCTATGCCCTTCTGTAGTTCTCTGTGCTCTCCCTATTATAGCACTTACTACAGGTATGATTACTCATATGTTTCTCACATCCTCTAGAAGCAAGCTCCTTGAAGACAGGGGCCATGTCTGTCTTATTCAAAGGTGTGTCACTGGCACAAATCACAATTTCTAGAGTATACTCAGCACTTGTTAAATATTTACTTAATGAATGAATGTATCATTTTGGCAAGAAGGTTTTCCTCTCTTGTAACTTGTCACATTCTTAGCTCTCTGTGTCAGTAAGATAAGCTAAAGTATTTTTTGTGGAGGGTTTCAAATATTTGGCCACTAAGCAATTGCCATCATTGTTATTACTCTTATATCATTAAACATAGGCCAATATGTAGAATATACAGACTAACTTTAGTGAAAATTTCAATTAATTAAATTCACTGTTGAAATGTAAGTGAAAAGAAATAAAGGACATTTGTGAAAGTAAGCTAAAAGGTAGAAAGCACTTTTTGTTGAGTGGCAGAGATGGAAAGATGGGTGTGTGTAATGAACTCTAGCTTTTGGTTTAGAAGTTGGCTTGAAAAATAATAGAATATTGCAGAGTAGAGTGTTGCTATAGAAACAGTTACCTAAAGATCCAATCAGAGTCTTGTTGACTGAAAGGATTTTCTCTTTAGTGTGAAATATTTCAGCAGGTGCTTAAAATAAGTTTTTAAAAAGCTTCACACTCTATCTGTCCCCAAAATCTCTTGCTGATTCATAAGTCTTTTTGAAATGAATTATTAAAAATATCAGAACTCATTATTAAAAAGAATCAGTTTTGATAAAGTGACTGGGCTAAACTCACATATCTAGGTATCTACACCGTTTATTTAGTTAAGAGGGGGAAAATGTATCCTAGTTTGGGTTCCTCTCAGTAAGAGTCTGTGGTAAGCACCTGGATGAAAAGTAGGCTTTTTAGCTGGCAACAAAGCAAGCAGAAATGAGGATGTAGGCAGAGTAAAGCAGGGAAAGAGGAGCAGTCAATTATGATGCTTTACCTGTCTCTGTGGTAGGCCACAAAGCTTGACTCTTCTGAGGCCTCTAATATGTTCAGGAAGACTTCCAGAATTGCCACCTGGAAAGCTGGTGGCCAGCATATTTTCTAGTAGCTCTGTCTTCTAGTGGTTAAAGGTTGTCTTCTGAGAGCATTAACTTCTCTGCCCTAGAAAGAGGACTTTGTGGCCTCCAGTAGACTGAGAGAAGGTCCTGGGACACAACATGTGTTCCCGGCTGATTTAGCCATAAAGGGCTTGAGGTGTTTTTGTACCCACCGCGTGAAAGCCTTCCTCTCCTCCAAATTGTGGGTTCCAGGTTGGGAGTCCTTTGGAACGTGAGAGGGATGTCATGCCACTTCGACCTTGAGTGAGCTGAGGAGGGAACATGGAGCAGAAGAGCAATCCCCAATTCAGGGGCTCTAGCCAGGAGCCTGCCCCACAAGGGCCCGGAGCCCGGACGGGGAGGGGCCGTGGAGGCAGTGCTTAAGTGGTCGGACCACTCATGAAAGACTTGGCTGCTCAAAGCAGGACCCTAGCAATAGGGATGCAGCCACAGCTGCCACCTGAACACAGAGGTGGCACAGCAAATGTGACACAGGTATCAGTGCTATCTGCTAAGTCTGATTATAGAACAGTAGTGCCCTGACTTTTCCATATACCCAGTTGTCTTTTCTCATGGCATCTTATTTTTTTTAGTACTATGACTCTTATTTAGCCAAATGCTTAACCTCTCTCTGCACTAGTTTTTTTGCCTCCATAATTAAAATATTGGTATTACCTACCCAAAGAGTTGTTGTGAGATTTAAATATGCTAATACCCATGATGCATTTAGCACAGTGCCCAGCCTATAGTAAGAGCTCTACAAGTGTTAGTCATTAATAGTATATTATCAATAGAATTAGGAATGTACCACCACTACTGTTAAAGGTGAGGTCTATTATTGCATTTATTTATTTAACTTTATTTCATCATTTTTCATTTACTTACGTGTATATACATTATTTGGGCCATCTCCCCCCTCCCACCCTCCAGGCCTATTGTTGCATTTAATATCTCTACAGTATTAATAATTTCATTGCAGAGTGATTTTGAGTCTGTCTCACACACATCTGACTGGCTCTTACCACAGTTCTTACAACAAATTTATTGCCTTGAACTCTAAAAATATCTCTCAGATAAAAATCACAGGTAATACGCAGAATACTCCCTGTCAAGTGTATCTACTATGTCTTAACTTGTGTAAAGTTGGTAAATTATGGATTCTGAACTTTATTTATTTTAAAATAAACTTTTATTAGGGTACATTCATGATATGGGGGGGTTCATTGTGACAGCTCCGGTTAGACTTATAATGTACATTAGTTACATCTCCCCCATTGCCACTCGCCTTCAGCCCCCTTCCCACACCACTTAAAGCACTTGCAAAAGGTTTTCTAGTTCTGTTTCATATAGGTATATGAAGTCCTTCTACCATATACCATCACCTTAACCTCCTTCCTTCACCCTCCCTCCTCCCACTAGTGCCCCACCCCTGCACACACTCTACCTATTTTACAGTACTGGTTTTCATAATTAATATTTGAGTTGACACTCAAAGGGGATGTCTCCATGTATGCCCACTGTTGGTGTGCTTTACTTTAGGCTGTTTAATCCTGTCAAATACTCTCCCTTACCCCTTTATCTCCCATCTCCCATTTTTCAACATACATTCTTATATCATCTGCCTTCACATCTTGTGGTATGTGATATTGCCACATCATTCTCTTTTCCTTCTCTCTTTCCCTGAGTTCCATAAAGTAGTTACACAGTTACAACTGAGTTTGTATATGATTGTGTTTGTTTTTGTGTATGTTTATTTTTGTATCTTTCTTCCACGTATGAGAGAAAACATGTTTTTTTTGTGTTTCTGAACCTGTCTAACTTCACTTAACATGATGTCCTCCAATTGCATCCTTTTACCTTCAAACCCCATGTCATTCCTTGTGGCTGAGTAATACTGTATTGTGCATATATACCACAATTTCATGATCCGTTCTTCAGTTGTAGGGCATCTGGGTTGTTTGCAGAGCTTAGCTATTGTGAGTTGTGCTACAATGAACATCAGTATATAAGTGTCTCTACTGTATCCTGTTTTACGTTCTTTTGGGTAGATGCCCAGGAGTGGTATCACTGGATCATATGGCCATTTTAACTAGTTTTTTGAGGAATCTCCATACTGTTTTCCATAGCAGTTGTACTAATTTGCATTCCCACCAGCAGTGTATAAGGGTTCCTGTTTTGCCGCATCCTCACCAGCATTTGTTGTTATTATCCTTGATTCTGGCCATTCTAACTGGGGGGAGATGAAATCTAAGGGTTGTTTTGATTTGCATCTCATTTATAACCACGGAAGTTGAACATTTCTTTCTGTATTTACTGGCCATTTGTACCTCTTCCTTTGAGAATTCTCTGTTTAATTCATGTTCCCATTTCTTTATTGGGGTGTTGATTCTTTGAGGGCTGAGTTTTTAAGTTCCCTATAGATTCTAGATATTAGTTCCTTATTGGATGAGTAGCTGACAATGATTTTCTCCCATTCTGTGGGCTGTCTCTTGAGTCTGGTGACTGTATCCTTTGCTGTGCAGAAGCTCTTTAGTTTGATGAAGTCCCATTTGTCCCATTTGTTTCTCTTAGATGCTGAGCATTTTGAGTTCTGTTTAGGAAGTCTTTCCCTATACCTATCTGTTCTAGTGTATTTTCTACTGCTTGTTGGAGTTGTTTCAAAATTTTAGGCCTTATATTAAGGTCTTTGATCCACTTTGAATTGATTTTGGTACAGGGTAAAAAACAGGGGTCTAGTTTCACTCTTCTCCATGTGGATATCCAGTTTTCCCAGCAGCATTTGTTGACACTGTCTTTTCTTCATCATGTGTTTTGGGTTCCTTTGTCAAAGATCAGCTGGCTATAGATGTGCAGGCTTATGATTGGATCTTCTTGTCTAATCCATTGGTATTCCTGTCTGTTTTTGTGCCAATATCATGCTGTTTTTATTGTTATGGCCCTGTAGTATAATTTGAGGTCCAGTATTGTGATGCCTCCAGCATTGGACTTTTTGCCCAGAATTGCTCTGGCTATTTGAGGTCTTTTGCATTTCCATATGTATTTCACTATTGCTTTTTCTATTTCTGTGTAGAATATCATTGGAATTTTGATAGGAATTGTGTTGAACATGTGGATTGCTTTTGGTAGGTAGCATGGCCATTTTCACAATGCTGATTCTACTAGTCCATGAGCATGGAAGGTCTTTCCATCTTTTGAAATCTTCTTCGATTTCTCTCTTCAGTGATTTATAGTTTTCATTAAAAAGGTCTTTGGTTTCATTTGCTAAATTTATTTTCATGTACTTTATTGTTTTGAGGCTATTATAAATGGGATTGTTTCATTGTTTCCCTGATTTCTTTCTCCATCTGTATGTTGTTGGCATATAGAAAAGTTACTGATTTCTGTATGTTAATTTTGTATCCTGCTACTTTGCTGAAAGAGTTTATGATTTCTAGTAGTTTTTTGGCAGAGTTTTGTGGGTTTCTTAGGTATAGGATCATGTCATTCGCAAATAGGGATAGTTTGCTTCCTTACCTATTTGAATCTCTTTTATTTCTTGTTCTTGTCTTATTGCTCTGGCTAGGAATTCCTAAACTATGTTGAATGGGAATGGAGAAAGTGGACAGCCCTGTTTCATTCCTGACTTTAAGGGGAATAGTTTCAGTTGTTCTCCATTTAGTATGATGTTGGCTCTAGGTTTGTTATATATAGCCTTTATCATGTTGAGGAATGCTCCTTTTAGTCCTAGTTTCTTCAGAGCTTTTATCATGAAAGGGTTTTGGATTTTGTCAAGGACTTTTTCTGTGTCTATTGAGAGAATCAAGTGGTTTTTGTCCTTGCATCTGTTTATGTACTGTATTATGTTTATGGATTTATATATGTCGAACCATCCTTGCATCCCTGGAATGAAACTGACTTGGTCATGGTGTATGATCTTTTTGAAGTGTTGTTGAATTCTGTTTGCCAGTATTTTGTTGAAAATCTTTGCATCTATATTCATTAAGGGTATTGGTCTATATTTCTCTTTTCTGGGTTTCAGAATGAGTATAATGCTGGTTTCATAGAATGAGTTTTGTAGTGTTCCTTCCCTTTCTATTTCCTGGAAAAGTGTGAGAAGTATTGGTGTTAGTTCTTTAAAGGTTTGGTAAAATTTGGCTGTGAATCCATCAAGTCCTGGGCTCTTATTTGTAGGGAGACTATTACTGTTTCAATTTCATTACATGTAATAGGACTATTTAGGTGGTTAATATCTTCTTGGTTCAATTTTGGTTGGTTGCATGCATCTAGGAATTTATCCATCTACATTTTCCAGTTTACTTGAATATAAGTTTCCAGTGTAATTATTTTCTGAATTTCATTGGTATTTATGGTTATGTTCTCCTTTTCATCTCTGATTTTATTAATTTGGGTCTTTTCTCTCCTCTGTTTTGTCATGTTGGCCAAGGGTTTGTGGATCTTGTTAATTTTTTCAAAGAACCAACTTTTTGTTTCATTGATTCTTTGTATAGTTTGTTTGGTTTTGATTTTATTAATCTTGGCCTTGATCTTTGTTATTTATCTCCATCTGCTGGTTTTGGGTTTAGTTTATTCTTGTTTTTTTTAGGAGCTTAAGATGTATCATTAGATTGTTTATTTGAGAGGTTTCTTTCTTTTTCTTTAAATGTAGGCACTTATAGCTTTGAACTTTCTTCTTTGCATGGCCTTTGCTGTGTTCCACAGATTCTGGAATGTTTTTTTCCATTTTCAGTGGATTCTAGGAATTTTTTGAATTCTGCCCTTATGACTTTGGTTACCCCTTGATTTTTTAGCATTGTGCTGTTCAGTTTCCATGTGTTTGAGTATTTTCTGGGGATTCTGTTGTTATTAAGATCTAGTTTCATTTAACCCCCTGATATGATGCAGGGGGTTATTTTGATTTTCTTGAGTTTATTGAGACTTTGTTTCCTGAAATATGATCTATTGTGGAGAAAGTTCCATGAGCTGCAGAAGAGAATGTGTATTGCCTAGTTGTTGGGTGAAATACGCTGCAGATGTCAAACATGTCTATTTGGTCTAATGTGTGTAGGAGCTCTGAAGTTTCTTTGTTTTTCTTATGTCAGGATGATCTATCTATTGGTGACAGTGGGGTATGCAGGTCTTCCACTATCACTGTGTTAATGTCTATCTGTGCTCTTAGGGCCATTAGAGATTTTTTAATGTAGATGGGTGCCCCTTTGTTTGGTGCATATATGTTAAGGACTGATATTTCCTCTTGATGAATTGTTCTTTTCATTAACATGAAGTGACCTTCCTTGTCTCTTCTTATTGATTTTAGTTTGAAGTCTACTTTGTTAGATATGAGTATAGCTACTTCTGCTTGTTTATGGGGTCCATTTGCTTGGAAAAATTTTTTCCACCCTTTGATTCTAAGCCAGGTTTACTTTTTTCAGTGAGATGAGTCTCTTGTAAACAACATATGGTTGGGTCTTGATTTTTAATCCAATTTGCTATTCTTTGCCTCTTGATTGGGGAATTGAGGCTATTTACATTCAGTGTTAGTATTGAGAGGTGCTTGTTGTTCCAGTTATTTTTCTTTCCCTGTTGTTTGGCTTTATCTATTCCTTGTTTACTGCTCTGCTTGTTCAAAAGAGTTTGCACTTTCTTGAGTCTACCTGTCTCACTCTAGTTTCTTCTACTATATGCAAAATTCCTTTAAGTATCTTCTGTAGTGCTGGCTTGTTTGTCACAAATTCCCTTAGTTTTTCCTTGTTGTGAAGGTTTTAGTTTTTCCTTCAGTTAGGAAGAATAGTTTTGCTGGGTAGACTAGTCTGGGTTGATAGTTGTTTTCTTTCAGGGCCTGGATTATGTCTTTCCATGACCTTCTTGTGTTTAGAGTTTGAGTTGAGAAATCTGCTGTTATTTTAATGGGTTTGCCTTTATAAGTGACTTGTCTTCTCTTTTGCAGCTTTCAGAATTCTTTCTTTGTTCTGTGTGTTGAGTATTGTGATTATGATGTGTCTGAGGGTGTTTCTTTTTTGGTCCTGATGGTTTGTTGTTCTGTAAGCTTCCTGTACCTGGTAACTCTCTTTCTTGAGGTTAGGGAAGTTTTCTGCTATTATTCTATTGAATAGCTTGTTAGTACTTTTAGTTTGTATCTCCTCTCCTTCTTCTACACTCCTGATTCATAGGTTTGGTCTTTTCATGGTGTCCTAGATATCTTGCATGTTCCATTCATATTTTGTTAGCTTTTTTCATGATCCTTTACTATTCGTTCTAATTCCTGTTACTCTGTATTCAGTTCCTGGTACTCTATTTTCAGCTTACTCCACTCTGTTCACCAAGCTTTTGATTTTATTTGGGATATTGAGTTGTTTATTTTGGATTGATTACTTTTCAATCACATCCTGGATAGTTTTCTTAATTTCATTCATCTGTTTGTTTGTATTTTCTTTCAGCTCATTTAATTATTTATTCATGCTCTCTTTGAGATCAAATACTAACTTTTGTGTTCCTTATTTGAGGTCATTAATCATTTTTAGTATTTTAAAAAATTCATTATTTGATAGCTGTTCCTCTACACAGTTATTTAGATCCTTAGTGGTGGAATTGGCTTTTGATGGTGAGCAGCTGTCTTGCTGTTCCATTCTGCATTGAAACTTATGCATCTGGAGTTATATTTGGTTATGGTTTTAATCTCTTGTGCCCCTGTAGTTGTTGTTTTGAGTTTTTTTCTTCCTGGAGTTCTAGCAGTTTTCCTCAGAGAGTAGTATGCTGGATATGTTACCCCTTGCAGGGTTCTCATTGTGGTGCCAACTGTCTCTTTTCTCCCCTCAGAGAGGGAGTTCCTGCTCTTTGATAAGGGTGTGGGGACTCTCTTGCCATCACAGTGGGAAGCACTGGGTCTTTGTTCACTGTGGGAGGTAGGCTTCTTAGCACCAGCACAGTAGCAGATTGCCACTCAGTGGAGGAGCTGGGATTCCAACTCTTGGATAGGAGAGACATGACTCTCCTGCAGGGAGGTGCAGTGTGAAGCATTGGGCTTCTGGGTGCCTTGGGGAAGCAGGGCTTCTGGTGCTGCCTGCAGAGTAGCAAGTTTTAGCTTTCCTCCCCTCAGTGGGGAATCTTGCATTTTTGTTCTTTGACAGAGGAGCTAGGATTCTCTTGCTGTCAGGGACAGTGGGGAGGCTGGGCCTCCATGCTTTGTGGGGAGGGAAGCCTCCTGGTGCCAGCAGATTAGCAAGGCCTGGAGCCTGGTGCTCACTTGCGTGTATGGTTGCAGGCTCGTGGCACTGTGTAGCAAGTTGAGGGTACCTGTGGGAAAGCCTGGCGGGCTTGAATTGCCTGGTGCCCACCAGGAAGCAGAGGCCCTGGGGTCTACTTATGTTTGGATGTGGGCTTCTAGGAGCCACAACAGCTTCTTCCAGCTTAGGAGAGTATAGCCTGCAGGCAGTGGGCATTCCAGGCTCTGATTTCTCATACGGGCCTCAGGGAGCACAGTTCTGTGGGATTGCTGACCACTCAGGAGAACCAAGCCAGCAGGCAGCAGGAATTTTGGGGCCTGATTTCCTGCACAGATTTCTGGAAGCATAGTCCTGTGGTGCTGCCGCCAGCTTAGGAGAACAAACCCTGTGTGCAGCTGGAGTTCTGGAGCCTAATCTCTTGCATGCGCTTCAGGGAGCTCAGTTCTGTTGCACTCTAGGAGAACAGAGCCTGCTGGCTTGTACCTTCTGTTACCCATCGAACAACGGGAGCCAAGGGGCGTTGGTTTACCTGGTGTTTCAGGGTGAAGGTAGCAGGTCTTCTATTGGGGGGAGTGTGGAGCTCTGAGTTCCTATGTGTGCCAAGCAGTGCTGAGTAGTGGAGCTGTGTGGCAACTTCAGAGGCAGTGGATTGGGAGTGTTGAGCTGCAGTTCCTTTTTCACATTCTTTCTGCGGTTAGTTGTTTCTCTATTTGCAGATTCAGAGAGGGTTTTGTTTCTCATTGGTTATGGAACCCCATGGGTGCTTTTTTGGGTTTGTCTGATCTCCCTTTTTTGGGGTAGTTGGATGCTGCTAAGCTGTAGGAATGTCAACAATCTGCCATCTTGCCCCCTTCCTATTCTGAACTTCAAAGCTCTCATTGTAGGATTTTTTTCAGGCAATTCTAAGTCCTTCAGTTATTGTGGGAGAAGTGGATCTGAATACTATTATTTAAGTTGGAAAGATAATTTACATTACACAAATTATTTTCTCCACTGTCAAGAAGAAGGTATAAATCACAAGGAAAGAAAAGCCAATGCTGCCTAAATGAAATCACAGCCGTCATTTACTAATGAAAACATTTTTCAGGTATGTATCTTAGAATATAATGCAGCTGTATCTTTTAAAATCTAAGAAGCTCACATTTTCAAGTAATATGAATAACATCTTTACTTTTATACTTCTTTTTCCCCTAAGGCACTTTCAAATACATTTTCTTGTCTATATGGGTTATAAATCTGAAAAAAAAAAACAAAACAAAACTGGTGATGGTTGTTGTAGAGTCTGCTTGGGTTTCTATAACAAAACATTAATAGAAATTTATTATCTTGCAGTTCTGGAAGTTAAAAGTCCCTGATCAATACTTAATAAGGCTGATATCTGGTGAGGGATCTCTTCCTTGCTTATAGATGGCAGCCTTCTCACTGTGTCCCCTGATAGGTGAACATACTCTAGTGTCTTTTCTTATAAAGACATTAATAACTTGGACATTGATTAACTTGAATTGTATCCTTACAGGCATTATTTCCAAATATAAACACTCTAAAGGTTTGGGGCTTTACCACATGAATTCTGGGGGACAGAAACATTTAGTCTATACCAATTACTTAGAAAAAGAAGTTTTAAGAGCAAATTGTATCTCATCTCCTTCCATACAGCACAAAAGAAAAGGAAATGAACAACTGCAGAAGAAAGACACAGGACTTTTCTAAAGGAGCATCCAGGCACAGGCACTGAGTTAGGCACTTTCTGTTCACTTTAATTCTAAAACCTGCCCCCTAGAATTATAAGCTTTTAAGGAAATTTTCTGAGTAGTAAGGGAGATGAGATATTAAAACCTGAAAAGTCTGTGGAAATGGTATAAGGATATATATGTGTGGACTAGTTTTAAGTCTTTTTCTGGAATTGGGAGATAGATTACTTCAAGTACTCTCCAAATCTACCTTGTCCTTTCTTTTTTTTTTTTTTTTTTGTATGACTTCATTATAGATAAATTTCTTTTTTTCTTTTTATTTATTTATTTAATTATTCATATATGCATACAATGCTTGGGTCATTTCTCCCCCCTACCCTCACCCCCTCCCTTACCACCTACCACACTCCCACCCTCTTCCCCTTACACCCTCGATACCCTGCAGAAACTATTTTGCCCTTATCTCTAATTTTGTTGAAGAGAGAGTATAAGCAATAATAGGAAGGAACAAGGGTTTTTGCTAGCTGAGATAAGGATAGCTATACAGGGAGTTGACTCACATTACTTTCCTGTGCATGTGTGTTACTTTCTAGGTTAATTCTTTTTGATCTAACCTTTCCTCTAGTTCCTGGTCCCCTTCTCCTATTGGCCTCAGTTGTTTTTAAGGTATCTGCTTTAGTTTCTCTGCATTGAGGGCAACAAATGTTAGCTAATTTTTTAGGTGTCTTACCTATGCTCATATCTCTCTTGTGGGCTCTCCCTCTTATCTTGTGATCAAAGTTCAATTCCCTTGTTGTGTTTGCCCTTGATCTAATGTCCACATATAAGGGAGAACATACAATTTTTGGTCTTTTGGGCCAGGCTAACCTCACTCAGAATGATGTTCTCCAATTCCATCCATTTACCAGCAAATGATAACATTTTGATCTTCTTCATGGCTGCATAAAATTCCATTGTGTATAGATCCACATTTTCTTGATCCATTCATCAGTAGTGGGCATCTTGGCTGTTTCTATAACTTGGCTAATGTGAATAGTGCTGCAATAAACATGGGTGTGCAGGTTCCTCTGGAGAAACAGTCTTTTGGGTATATCCCCAAGAGTGGTATTGCTGGATCAAATGGTAGGTCAATGTAGTGTTTTAAGTAGCCTCCACATTTTTTCCAGAGTGGTTGTACTAGCTTACATTCCCACCAGCAGTGTAAGAGGTTCCTTTTTCCCCACATCCTCACCAACACCTGTTGTTAGTGATGTTGCTAATAATGGCTATTCTAACAGGGGTGAGGTGGAATCTTAGCATGGTTTTAATTTGCATTTCCTTTATTGCTAGAGATGGTGAACCTTTTTTCATGTGTTTTTTTAGCCATTTGAATTTCTTCTTTTGAGAAAGTTCTGTTTAGTTCATGTGCCCATTTCTTTATTGGTTCATTAGTTTTAGGAGAATTTAGTTTTTAAGTTCCCTATATATTCTGGTTATCAGTCCTTTGTCTGATGTGTAGCTGGCAAATATTTTCTACCACTCTGTGGGTGTTCTCTTCAGTTTAGAGACCATTTCTCTCTTTTTTTTTTATTATTCATATGTGCATACAAGGCTTGGTTCATTTCTCCCCCCTGCCCCCACCCCCTCCCTTTTCACCCACTCCGCCCCCTCCCTCTCCTCCCTACCCCCTCAATACCAGCAGAAACTATTTTGCCCTTATCTCTAATTTTGTTGTAGAGAGAGTATAAGCAATAATAGGAAGGAACAAGGGTATTTGCTGGTTGAGATAAGGATAGCTATACAGGGCATTGACTCACGTTGATTTCCTGTGCGTGGGTGTTACCTTCTAGGTTAATTCTTTTTGATCTAACCTTTTCTCTAGTTCCTGTTCCCCTTTTCCTATTGGCCTCAGTTGCTTTTAAGGTATCTGCTTTAGTTTTTCTGCGTTAAGGGCAACAAATGCTAGCTAATTTTTTAGGTGTCTTACCTATCCTCACCCCTCCCTTGTGTGCTCTTGCTTTTATCATGTGCTCATAGTCCAATCCATTGTTGTGTTTGCCCTTGATCTAATGTCCACATATGAGGGAGAACATAGGATTTTTGGTCTTTTGGGCCAGGCTAACCTCACTCAGAATGATGTTCTCCAATTCCATCCATTTACCAGTCATTTGAAGGTTTGATTGTGTGTACCTAAGTTGATGTTACTCTCTACTGTCTTGCTTTTTCTTTTCCTGTGGTTTCGTGCTGCCTGCTTTTTCATGGTTAAGTTGGGTGTCACTTTCTGTGTGCAGAATCCCTTGCAGAATCTTTTGTAATGGTGGCTTTGTGGTCACATATTGTTTTAGTTTCTGCTTATCATGGAAGACTTTTATTGCTCCATCTATTTTGAATGATAGTTTTGCTGGGTAGAGTATCCTGGGGTTGAAGTTATTTTCATTCAGTGCCCAGAAGATCTCATCCCATGCTCTTCTTGCTTTTAATGTTTCTGTTGAGAAGTCTGCTGTGATTTTGATGGGTTTACCTTTGTATGTTATTTGTTTTTTCTCTCTTACAGCCTTCAATATTCTTTCCCTAGTTTCTGAACTTGTTGTTTTAATGATGATATGTCGTGGGATAGTTCTATTTTGGTCTGGTCTGTTTGGTGTTCTGGGGGCCTCTTGCATCTGTATGGGACTATCTTTCTCTAGATTTGCGAAATTTTCTGTTATTTTGTTGAATATATTACGCATTCCCTTTGCTTGCATCTCTTCTCCTTCTTCAATGCCCATGATTCTCAAGTTTGGTCTTTTGATGGAGTCGGTGAGTTCTTGCATTTTCTTTTCACAGGTCTCGAGGTGTTTAACTAATAGTTCTTCAGTTTTTCCTTTAATTACCATTTCATCTTTGAGTTCTGAGATTCTGTCTTCTGTTTATTTTATTCTGCTGGATTGGCCTTCCATTTTGTTTTGCAATTCTGTTTGGTCCTTTTTTCTGAGGTTTTCCATATCCTGGGTCATTTCCTCTTTAATGTTGTCTATTTTTGTCCTTAGTTCATTTATCTGTTTATTAATTGTGTTCTCTGTTTCACTTTGGTGTTTATACAGTGCATCTATGGTTTCCTTTATTTCTTCTTTTGCTTTTTCAAGTTCTCTATTTTTGTTGTCTTGGAATTTCTTGAGGGTCTCCTCTACATTTTGGTTGACCATACCCAGTATCAGCTCTATAAAATTCTCATTGATTACCTGTAGTATGTCTTCTTTTAAATTATTCTTATGGGCTTCATTGGGTTCTTTGGAATAGTTTATCTTCATTTTGTTTGAGTCTGGATCTGAGTATCTGTTTTTTTCATTTCCCTCTGGTTTCTGTATTAATTTTTTGCTGTTGGGCAACTGTTTTCCATGTTTTTTCTGTCTCACTGTCATTGCCCTTGGTATTGTTATTGTCCCTGTACTGTGTGCAATTAGGTATTTTCTGGCTGTAATAATAGCACTAGTGATATGTAGAATGGATGGGTGAGAGGGGATGGAAAGCAAAGAAGTTAAAGGAAAAGGGAAAAACAAATAATCAAGTAGAAAAAAAAAACCAAAACAAAGAAACAAACAAAAACAGTTTCAAAGATATAAACAGGGAGAGACAGTGTATTAATCAACCATAAGCTGAAAAGGCATTAGAGAGACAGAGAGAGGATTGAAAGTAAAAAATAAAAAGAATAAAGATAAGAATAAAATAAAAAATAAGTAAATGAAAGAAAAATAAAATAAAATAAAATAAAAAAACACCAATAAAAGTCCCCCCAAAAACCCTCCAAGTTCAAATGCAATGAAGTTTGTCTTAATAATTTTGGTATTCATCCCTCCACCTCCAATACTGGAGATTGTGCCTCAGATGTTGTTCTGTAGGTGTCTCATCAAAGGGGTAACATAAAATAGAACAAAACCACACAAAACAAGAAAATAAAAACCCACAAAGTGTCCTAAGTTCAAATGCAATACAGTTTCAGTAAGTTTTTCAGCATGCAGGTGTAGTTCAGTTGTTTTCTCATCAAAGGTAGGGAGAGAGAAAAAAAAGAGTCTGGAGACAGGTCTGTGAATGGCTATCTGCGGCTGTGGCTTGCCTGCCTGCTGCTGTCAGCCTGCTGTTGCTGGAGGCGTTATTTGTGCAGATCTCTGGGGTGAGCTTAGCACTCACCTGGCCCTGCAGACTTTGTTTACTGAGAGTTCTCCTGTGTGCGAGCCTCTGCTACAAGCTTTCTCCTTTCCAAGCACCCTGGGGGGGGTGACACTGCATCTGCTTTCTCAGGCCTGTGTGCTTATTTACAGCTCATGTGGGAAGTGGGTCTTCCCCACTCTCCTGTGGAGTTTTCCTCCCACCACCACTTTTACAAGCTTTCCCACTCCTGATTGCTGGGCGTGTGCTGCTGCTCCTGCTGGCCAGCATGTTTGTTTACAGCTCACATGGGAAATGGGTTTTCCCCTGTCTCCTGTGGAGTTTTCCTCCCTCCACCACGCTCACAAGCTTTCCCTCTCCTGGTTGCTGGGTGCGCGGCCCTGTTCCCGCCCTTTCTGGCCAGCCCCAGCATGTTTATTTACAGTTCCAGGAGGGATTCCCCTCCCCACTCTTCAGCGCTCAGGGTGCCCCACCCCCTTTGCTACATGTCTTTATTGTTCTTATTGCTTATTACTCAGTTTCTCTTTTCTCCCCAGGTGGGGGTTGGTCTGTCCAGGGGGCTATGCTGATCTGACCCAGGGTTGTCTGTGGAAGTACTGAGTACCACTTAGCTCACCTTGTGGTCCACATCTTCCCAAGCCGTCTGGGTACGGGTGTCTGGTGGTGGCCCGGGGGCCCTCCTGGTTTCTCCATTCAATGTGAAATGAGATGCTCTGTGCCAGCTGGAGGTGTGGAGGGGTCAAAGTTTTGCCTCTTCTCAGTGGCCTTGCCTGCAAGGTGTGTCTCCAGCATCTCTCCAAGATTTCACTTTAGGAGGCATGCTTTCTGCTTCCTCCCTGTAGCAGCCATCTTGGAAATCTTTGACCTTGTCCTTTCTTTCATGATACTCTAGGATTTGGGGGAATGATATCTTACTTGTTTTAAGAGATGGTTTCAAGAGTAAATCACATTTAAGTAGTGGTTTCAAAAGGAAACTAGTTGGAATGCAAATAGCCCCAAATCTGCATATTTCTAGGGCCAATTGAACCTTTAGGAGTGATTAGTTCTGTTAATGTTAATCAAATATCGCATTTTGTAAGGGGCTCCACAAAAGCCTCACAGTATTTTTGGGTCCACAAAACAGAAGAGAAAAACCAAGGCTAGAAACATTTTCCTGTACAGAGGTCACATAGCAGAGCCACACAGTTGGAGGCAAACAAGTTTCCAATTGCCATTATCTCCTAGCACATTTAAGATTGCCCAGAAAGGCACAGGTTTTAGAAATGATGACCCTTTGTACTGTGCACTTCTCTACGGTGCATCCAAACCAAGTGATGAAAAGCAGAGGGAAAAATAGAAAATAAATCCTGAGGATGGATGAGCAGGTTTATTTATTTATTTTTTATCTTCCCAAAGATTAGATGCACTCTGTTGTTTTCCTTCTCAGAACAGTATCATCATAGGCCACTGATGCAATTCTTTGAGTGTCCTTAGATCCTTTAATAGAAAAACAACATCTGTATTTCTAGGATGTGTAAGTGGAAAATCAGTACCTCCTGCTTAAGAAATTGAAAAACATTAGGTTATTAGGAAATTGAAAAAAAAGGTTAGCTGCTTCATTATATAGTCACCTCTACCATCAGCTGTACTTTTCATTTGAGCACCCATGATGCCTTATAATACCAGGCATGCTAGCCATTTAGCAATTATGTTATACTCACAACTATCCCATGTCCAACTCAGCCCTGAACAAAATGATCAGGGCACAAGAAAAGAAAAGCAAATTTAGGACTGGTGGACTAAGTGAATTAAATTACATTACTATTACCTCTGCATTTCACATTCCACAGAAAGGGAAGAATCAGTCTAGATTCATTTTACTTATTTATTTCTTAGGCACTTTTGAGTTCTCATGTGTTCTGGATGTTAGGAATTAGGAATAAAATACTTAAAGACTCTCCTCACACTGAGTTTATGTTCTAGTGGAACATGCAAACTTAAAAAAAGTCAGTTTAAGAACAGGGTCTAGGGAAGGGGTGAAGGTGTGAAGAAGCCCCTGAAACAGCCTAAAAACCAGGCCAAGGAGGTGGATAAAGAAGATGAGTCTTTCAAACAGAAATAAATACAGGAGTAGAAGAAACTCAAGGAGAAAAAGTGAAGGTCATGGGGAAGAGTTCTTTTGTCACAGGTGGAATTAAGAAATCTGGCACATGCTTCTTATGCTTGAGATGATGGTAACACTGATTCCATTCCAATAAAAACATTTGGATTCCCTGCCATGATATCTTTTGCCACCTAAAGCTACAATGAAGTGCTGACTTGGAGTCTGTTGTACATTTTAAGGATAAAGTTTTGTTAAAAAACCATCATATAGTGGCTTGTTGTGTCTCATTTGTCACACACTGTGTTAACCATTTGTACTTCAGCTGTAAATTTACAATAAACCCAGGCTACAATCCTGCCAGACTCTGCTCTTTAGTCTTGTACTCTGAATTCTGTGACACCTCAAATCAAACCAATTCATTTCAAAGATAAAAAATAAAACAAAAGGGGGAAAAGTAAATAACAAAGATAATTACCAAGAAAATTGTTTAAAAGTGATAAAATAGAATAATTGACAGAGTTGCATCACTTACAATGATGCTTGCTAAAAATAACAGGCCACTTAGTCAAAGTGGCTTCAATAACATGGGAATTTATTGGTTCAAGTAGCTGGGAAATATAGAAGCATGGAAGGTTTTGGGGTTGGTTGATCCAGAAGATTAACATTGCCAAAAAATGACCCAGTTAGTCCCACTTTTCTGTTCTGCAGTCCATTTTAAGGCTGGGTGCTGTCAGGACTGCCCTGAGGACTACAGCTTACCAGAGTCCCATGCTTCTTTGTTCATATTCAGCAAAACTTTCCTCATAGCATTTTAGTGAAGGGGACCAAAATTCATCAACTTGGACTTTGTGATCATCACCCTATCAATGTCTAAGGCCAGAATAAAATCTTCTGATTAACTTAAGCCAGTCAAGGTCCATCCATTTCCAGAGCTGAGAAAGAGAGTCTGCAAAGGAGAAGGTACCTGGAAAAAGATCTGTCTACTATCAATAAGGAGAGAGAGGAAATAATAGTGGGCAAACAACTAACAATGTTCACTACAGAGAGTATTCAGAAGCAAGATAATTGATATAGGGGAAGAGATAATACTAAAGTGGAGAAATGAATGATGAGAAAAAGTTTGGTGTGCAAGTATCTGGGGAAAGAGCACTTCAGACTGAAGAAGCACCATGTACAAAGACTGTGGTGGAAGCAAATGGCCATTTTAGTCAAAGAATGGAATGGAGTGGAGTGCAGTGTCAGAGAGGTAGATAGTACGGTGACTTGGTATCATGCCAGTTAGTTAAGCTGGCATTACATTTCCCCAAATTCTGTTCCCTATATATTTTCAGATTAGACTTGGCCACAAGCAACATTTTTATGAGATTTGAAAAGCTGAAGTAAAGCCATAGCCATGTTTATACCCAGAAGGTGTACAATCAGGCACTTCTCACACACTGTACTTATTGATGCTCTCTTTGCTTACTTTGGTGGTGTAGGGCAGCAGGTATGCTTGCAGATTCTTGAGCATTTGCCAGAATTTTTCTTTTGTGTCTTGATCTGTGTGTGTGTGACTCATGAAATCTAAGTTGGAGGTCTTATAGGTGATCAAGAGGAAATTAGTTGGAAGAAGAACAGTTCAATTAATTATTTGATGAATGATGTTTGGCTTGTTCTTTTGGGTTCCTATTAGTCTTTATTCTTCTATCTTTCAGATTATGTGCCTTCCTAATTTCCAGCTGGGTACCAGATATAGAAGCAGCAAACTTATACAGACTGTTTAATCATCTTCTACAATTGCTTAAGGTCAAACCCCTACAATAAATTTTGATCAAACTTAACTGACATAGAATCTGGTACAGGGAGTGGCTCCAGATGAGTGGAAACTTAAGGAAGGTTTCTCTGAATTGGTTTTGCATTCTCTTGAATGGGTTCTTTGATATAATTAGATTTAGAGGCATAGTAATCCTGTTTTCAGTAGTAATGGAGACACTGGAAGTTTATAATGTACAGATGTAAAACAATTGCTTAAATTACTACCTGTAGATGGCTGTAACATATAGAAAAGTCCTTAGGGGACTCAATATTTGCTGCAGCAAGACTTTTTTGTGTGAAAATAAGGGGTGCAATGGTATTGAGTGTTGCTTCTACATGCTCTGGAGTGGATGTAGAGAGAAAATGATGAGCTCAGATATTCAAATTCCCAGAAAGCTTCTTTAATTGTTCTAAAAAAATACTCATTTCCCGTAGATGCAGGGCAGATTTCTGAAAATAAAATCCCAAATCTAAGCTTATGAAGGACCGAGTAGACAAGATATATTGAGTTTCCAGTCTCTTGAAGTCTTTTCTGTTAATGATAGGACATTGATTAAGGAGTAGGACCCTAAACATTGGATAAGAAAATATATGTAAACTTTGATGATGGTAAGAATCCTTAACTTCTAAATTATGCTTTTCTTTGCAGTAGAGGCATCTCTTCTCCTACTTGAGAATATTAGACTCTCTTGGCCTTTCCTGATATATTTTCAAGGGATGATTATTTTTATCAAGAGTTTATTCCCAGACATTCCAATTTTCTAGACCTGTGAAGTGGAGAGGTTCCAGAGGACAAGGCAAAAAGTGTTTCCCAAATGGAGGAGCAGTATACACTAAGATGTGTATTAATAGAAACCTGGAAAATGTGTGCGTGGATCTTAAAGGTGTTAGATCAGAGGAGAAGAAATATAATGCTAAACTGGGCTGAATTCATTGATATTCATGCACTAGCACAGATTCTGGGTTCAATGTATGAGCTTGGGAAGTTGAGAGTGACTCTTATTGTTGGCTTGTTTGTGTCCAAAACCTGAATCCAAAGTTGATGTATATTAAATAATGGTAAAAGGATCAAAACTTTCTTGGTATGCCATAAAAACTTAGAGGATTTGAAATTCTGAGTGGACTTATTGTGTAAGATCTGCTCACCCACTCTTTAACTTGTTCCTTAAGAGAATTCAGAGGATTCTCCTTTCTCCACAGTGGTTGGAAATATACTTGTGAAGGAAACTGTAGGATTGTTCAAAGACTTTTGTGGTGCCTATTCTGTGTAGGCTAAGAATACAATAGGGTGTGCCAGTGAACTTCATTATTATTTATGTGCCAGCTTCTTCATTTCAGTGGGGATGATGGAATCTAATGGCAGGGACTGAGTTGGGGCACTAAATTGCAAAAATGAAGGTGGAAGTGGTTACTATAATAAGAAGTAGAAGGAAGCAGTAATCAGAATGTTTGATCCACATAGATCTTTGGTGTTAGATAATTAATTATGTATTTCATAAAACTGAAATAGATAGGGTATTAAAGTCTTACTTGATTTATTGGTGTTGAAAAGCTCTAGGTCTTGTAGACAAGAAGTCTGACTTAAATCATCATATTAGAGAGTTTCGGTCCTCAGCCAACTCCCAGATTTGATGATCTCCTGACCCTTAAATGGCAGATAGGCCTCTTCCTTTTAGAGAAGTCTTTACCGCATGCTTACAACTTGTATTGCGAAATTTCCTCTTACTCTTTCCTAAATGGACCTGCAGCCACTTCCCCAGGTAACTGTGTTAGAGAAAGCAGAATAATGAGATTTTTTTGGGGATTAGAAGACATTGGTTCTTCAATTTCTGTAGGCTGTAAATATTATTAGTTTCACCAGTCTGAGCAGGGCTGGTTATAGCTGAAATGTGTCTCACAGTGTGAAAATGGATTTCAGAACTTACCCAGTGGTTTATCTCTCTTGTTCAAGAATGCATAGTTGGAACAGACGTACTTTCCACCTGGCAAAATCTTCACATTGATTCCATGCCCCATGAAGTTAAGGTTTTTATGGTGGGAAAGGCCAAGTAGAAGCCATTAGAACTGTCTTTACCTACCAATAGTAAGACTGAAGCAATTCTGCATTTTCATTAGTGCTATAATCAAAGACTTGAAGAATGCAGGATGGTAATTTCCACTACATCCTTACTCAAATTGCTATTTGGGCTTATATAGAAGAAAGTTGGATCTTGGCTGGATTATAAATATACTCAACTGCAACTTCAGATATGACTTTATGGATGGAGCCGCCAAGAACTATAAAGTTCCTGAAGTACTTTGAAGGTAACAAGTTAGCTCATTACAGTTTCAAAAATACTGGTAGAAGATAATGAGACTCCTATGTCTGAGATTAAGGACTTTATGATTCACAGCACAGCAAATAGTATGAGTTTCATGTTTGCTTAGGTTCTCTTTGCTTCTCAACTCCTGTAAGACAATGTGGAGAATCTCGGTAGAATCTGACCATGCAGTGGACTTGTTTTAGAGATGAGGATCCCCAAGTTCAAGGGACTTTAATCTTACAAAAGCATTTGCTGGTAAACCTGTCCAATCTTCTCCCTGAAGGGAGGCATTATTTTTATTATCCTGTACAACAAATGAATCTGCTCTCTGTCTGAGAGAAAGAGAGAGAGAAAGAGAGAGAGAGAGAGAGAGAGAGAGAGAGAGAGAGAGAGAGAGAGAGAGAGAGAAATTCTATCATTACACTTTTTGCTAAGTGAAAATCCTTGAAAAAACAGTCTAGCATAAAAATTGATATAATATACACCAAAGCATGAGCGACTCATCAAAAATTGTCTCTCAACAGGAACAAATTAACTTATCACCTGAAACCTAGTAAGTAACCTTTTTCTCTGTATCTGTTAGTAAAGACCATGAGGATCAATTTACATTTGGTGAGGTGATGGTTAATTTTATGCGTTAACTTGCAAAGCTACTGCCTAGTTGTTTAGTCAAACACTAGTAAAGGTGCTGTTGTGGACACCTTTTTTTTGTGGTTTGTATTTGATTTATTGAGGTTTTTTTTCTATTATTGTTGTGCTGGGTGGGAGTACATTGGAGTATTTATAAAAGTTATTACAATGTATCAAATATATCATACTTGAATTTACTCCCTCCACTTCTGTCTTCCATCCTCCCCTCCCCCATTCTTGGAACAGTTTCAACAGGTATCATTTTTGCATTTACTTACATGTATACACAGTATTTGCACCATATTCATCCTCCTGCCCCTTTCCCCACCACCTCTCCTCTGTCCCCTTGCCAACCCCCAACCCCTCTACCCTGCCTCTGGGTAGAATCTCCTGTTCCATCCTCCTGTTCTCTAATTTTGTAGAAGAAAAAACATGAAAGATAATATGAAAAACATGGCTTTTTTTTTTGCTAGTTTGAGGTAAAGATAGCTATACAGGGAGTTTCCTTGTGTTGTTTCCATGCATATATATAATACAACCCAAATTGGTTCATCTCTAACAGTCCTCTTCACTATTCCCTAGTCTCTTTCCCATAGTGGTTTCTGACAGTTTTAGATTATATTCACTTCTATACAGTGAGCATATCAACTGCATTCAAGTTTTTGGTTTCCTTCCCTTTCCCTATCCCTCCTGTCTGCGGTCTCCCCTTAGTGTGTGACCCATGCCCAATAACATTACTGCATTTGTCTTAGGTTTATAATCTGCATATGAGGGAGAACATATGATTTTTGGCCTTCTGAGCCTAACTAACTTCACTTAAGATGATGTTCTCATCTTAAGACAAATGACAAATGACATTTGCAAATGACAAAATTTCATTCTTCTTGTGGCTGAGTAAAATTCCACTGAGTAAAATGGATTTTCTTAATCCATTTGTCAGTAGTGGAACATCTTGGCTGTTTCCATAGCTTGACTATTTTGAATAGTGCTGCAATAAACATGGGAGTGCAGGTGCCTTTATTATAACTGATTCACATTCCTTCAGGTATACCCGAAGAGTGCTATTGCACTCTTATGGCAGATCTATTTTTAGTTTTTAAAGAAGCCTCCATATTGTTTTCCATAGAGATTAGCTATGGAATGCTACCAGCAGTGCATGAGGGATCCTTTTTCCCTACATCCTTGCCAACATTTGTTGTTGTTGGTAGCTATTCTAATAGGAGTGAGGTGAAATCTTAGTTTGGTTTTGATTTGTATTTTCTTTATGGCCAGGGATGGTAAGCATTTTTTCATGTGTTTTTTTTTTTTTTAGTCATGTGGACTTCTTTGAAAAAGTTCTGTTTAGTTTAGTTGCCCATTTCTTTACTGAGTCATTGATTTTTGGGGAGTTTAGTTTTTTGAGCTCCCTGTATATTCTGGTTATCATTCCCTTGTCTGATGTATAGCTAGCAAAGGTTTTCTCCTATTCTGTGGGTAGCCTCTTCAATTTATAGACCATTTCTTTTGTTGTGCTGAAGCTTTTTAAATTTCATGTGGTCCAATTTCTCTTAGTTGCTGAGCTGCTTGAGTTCTACTGAGGAAGTCCTTGCCTATGCCTGTTGCTTCCAGTGTATTCCCTGCTCTTTCCTGTACTAGTTTCAAGGTTTCAGGTCTGATATTAAGGTCCTTAATCCACTTTGAGTTGACCTTGTCTCCAGTGTATTCCCTGCTCTTTCCTGTACTAGTTTCAAGGTTTCAGGTCTGATATTAAGGTCCTTAATCCACTTTGAGTTGACCCTGTCCAGGGTGATAGGCATGGATCTAGTTTCAGTTTTCTGCAGTCAGATAACCACTTTCCCAGCGACATTTGTGGTTTTCTCCATTGTGTGTTTTAGGTGCCTTTTTCAAAAATTAGGTGGGTGTATCTGTGTGATTCATATCTGGGTCCTCTGTTCTGTTCCAGTGCTCTTCATAGCTGTTTCTGCACCAGTACTCTGCTGTTTTTATTGCTATGGCTCTATAGTATAGTTTGATGTTGGGTATTGTGATACCTGCAGTGTTGCTCTCTTTGCTGAGTATTGCCTTGGTTATCCCAGTCTTTTGTGTTTCCAAATGAACTTTAGGGTAGTTTTTTCAATCTCTGTGATGAAGGTCATTGGGATTTTGATGGGAATTGCATTAAACATGTAGACTGCTTTTCGTTGTATAGTCATTTTTACTATGTTGATTCTACCAATCCATGAGCATGGGAGATCTTTCTACCTTCTGTAGTCTTCCTCAGTTTCTTTCTTCAGTGGTTTGTGGTTCTACTTGTAGAGGTCATTCACATCTTTTTTTAAGTTTATTCCTAGGCTTTTGATTTTTTTGAGGCTATTGTAAATGGAATTGCTTTTCTATATTCTTTTGCAATCTGCTCATTGTTGGTGTATAGAAAGGCTACTGACTTTTGTAAGTTGGTTTTGTATCCTGCTACTTTACTGAAGCTGTTTATGGTGTCTAGGAGATTTTTCAGTGGAGTTTTTTTGGTCTTTAAGGTATGAGATTATGTCATTTGCGAATAGGGATAGTTTGACTTCTTCTTTACCTATTTGTATTCCTTTTATTTCTTCTTCTTGTTTTAGTGCTCTGGCTAGGAATTCCAAGACTGTGTTGAATAGGATTGGGAAGAGCAGGCACCCTTGTCTCTTTCCTGACTTTAGGGGAAATGGATTCAGTTTTTCTCCATTAAGTATGGACATCTTTTTTTAAAAAGTAGAATTAACTAATATTTACAATGTATTATTTTTAATAAACCAGATTATCTTCCTCAATATGGATAGACCTAATTTAATTAGTTGAAATCACTTAGAAAAATAAATTTTTTGTTTTTTGAGAAAAAAAGGAGTTCTGTCTCAAGATTGCAGATTAGATCTAGTTCTGCCTCAACATAGAAATGCTGCCAGTTTTTACCTGTTGTCTTTCCTTGAAAATTTTGGACTCAAGAACGCAACACTAACTTTTACCTGAATTTCCAGCCTGTAACCTTTCCCCTCATGGAGTCTGAACTTGCCGAGCCCTATAATCATGTGTGGTAATTCCTTAAATGTGCTCCCTCCCACTTTCTTCTCCTATTCTATTAGTTCTGTTTCTCTGGAGAATTCTAGCTGATAAAGAGAACAAGACCAGAACTTCACTGCTATATGTCAGAGCTGCACTAACTGTTTAGCTCTCTGTCACAGTATAGTTTGCCATGACCTGGTAAACTCTCCATTCCATGGCCTATCATAGTAATCCATTGCATTAACAATATATCATACTGATTATTATGTTGAGCTAGAAGCAGCAACTACTCTAAACACAATGGTAAGTTAGTACTGGGAGAAATTCCATAAAATTTTAGGTACCTGCTGCCTTAAATATCTATGAGTCCAGTGGTCTGGGGAATATTGCAATATTCCTTGGTAGGTGAAGGATATACTGCTGCATCTTGTCTGTTCTGCCACCAAGAAAAAGGCACCTCTTCTAGTGGGCCTCTTCGGATTCTGGAACTAGCATAAACATTATTTGGACATGCTACTCTGCCCCATTCACTGAGGGACCACAAAAGATGTCTCAAAACAAAAGAATATCTTACAGCAGGTCCAGACTGCCCTGCAATCTGCTTTGTCACTTGGTTTGTATGATTTGGTAGATCCAATGATGACTGAAGTGTCTGTGGCATATAGAATATTTGTACAGGGCCCTTGGGAGTACCCTGTAGATGAATCACAATGAAAGTCTTTATGATTCATTTGCAGATAGCTATTCTTCACTGTGCTTTCATGAAATCCATGTAAAACCAAATTGCACAAATTTATAATTAAAGAAGTTACATTAAAACAATGCTAAAATGTCCAAAGTCACTACTTTCTAATTGTTTTGTCCACATTTAACTATTATCTGTATCCCTGATATTATTTATGTATCTGTGTGGTAAATGAGCTACTGCCTGTCACTTTCTAGCACTGTGTTCAGTGATAACACATTTGGTGGCATGAAATTGGCTATAGTGTGAGAAATTATTCCACATAATCTGGCAAATTCTATGTACACAGGTTTGTTTCTCCTTGGAGAACTTGTGCTAACAATTATCAGCAAACCACTTCCTATAGCTCACTGTGTATGTTATAGGGTATCAAAAGGACAGTGTTACTCAGCTAGAAGAATTAATATCACTCAAAATTAGATAAAGGAATTTTGTAGACTCTTGAGAAGATTAACATACTTCAATTTGATAAAAGATAGTTATATTATATTGAAAAGAAGCACAGATTTTAAATTATCTTGACTTGGAAGCCAGGTATGGTTAAAAGTGGTGTGTTTGGGCCAGTCTGATGAGAGGTAGCTAGAAGGGATGGCTTTATACTATGTTGATCTAGCTAAACTCCATGCTTCTAAAAATTCCCTTCCTTGTATAGTTCTGTTTAGGGTTGACAATAAAAGAGATTTGCATGAAATTTGGAAAGCAACGTTTGTGTTCGGCAGGTGTATGTGGGATCAAGTTCTGTTGCAGCTCATGCACGATGTCTCTGATTTGCTACCTCATGTTGATGACATGGAGCAGTAGCCAAGCCTACAGCTACTTCAAATGCTGCTGAATCTCTATCCTCAGTTCCTCTGAATCCTAGGCCAGGTATGTGTGCAAGAGTGTCATCTTATTCTGCAAGTCATTTCACTAAAATTTAGGCCTGGATGTAGTGAAAGATAGACACAAGTTCTAGTTCATTCTCCTAAGTCCCAGTTCATGTTCATAGGTTTCAGTTCATACTTGTTTTTCCTTACATCACACTTCCTATTCATTCTTCCTTTTGGATCCAACATTAGATACAGAATAAACATCCTGCATAAACTCTTTTACTAGCTCTCACAACTGCTCACTATGAAATTGTGTGTTAAACTTTATTGTATATTACTCCTAGTAGATCGTTTCTCTGATTGATACTAACTGATTGATACAGGGAGGCAGGTCATGCTAGGACTAACAGGCTATGGTAAGGAACGTGGATTTTATTCTAGTGTTAAGAATTTTTTGGATAGTCTTAGGAAGCTTGGACTAATGAGAATGACTTTAAAATAATCATGGGGATAAGCCAGATGAGCAGTTACATATCAACAATTTAGGTGAGAAATGATAGTAACTTAGACTAGAAAGGTAGCAGTGTAGTAAGAAAGAAATAGATTGTGCAATACATTGTTTGAAGTAGGGTCAATATGACCAACTAAGGAATGGGATGTAGGTGATGAGGGAGAGAAAAGAAACAAGAATGACTTCTAGGTTTTTGTCTTGAGCAACTAAATGGATGATGTCATTCACTGAGCTCAAAAACACTGGGGAGGAAAATAAGTATTAAATTTGAAAAGCATATTTGACATCTAGATGCTCAGTGTTTGACATCTAAGTAGTCAATAATATGTAAGAATCTGAATCTCAAGAGAAAGAGTTCAGTGTTGAGAATATGAATTTAGAAATTATGCCAGGTACCAGTGGCTCACTCCTGTCATGCTAGCTTTTCAGGAGGCAGAGATCAGGTGGATAGCAGTTCAAAGCCAGCCTGGGCAAATAGTTCTGGGAGACCCTACCTAAAAAAAAAAAACTCCTTCACATAAAAGGGCTGGTGGAGTGGCTCAAGGTGTAGGCCCTGAGTTCAAACCCTAGTACTGCAAAAAAAAAAAAAAAAAAAAGAAAAAAGAAGAGAAATTGTCACCATACAGATGATATAGAAAGCTTAAAAAATGGATGGGATTATCCAGGGTTAAAGTGAATCATCATTATGGTTCAGTTATTGCATAATAACTGAGTAGTGCATGTTTTGGTGGTCTACCATGTACCTACAGGTGATTACTGATTATACAGTACAATTACCTCCCCTCCTACACACTTTATAATGCTCTGACTCCAAGAATGAGTACTCATGATATAAGGCAATATAATGGTAATTCTAATCAATACAACCATTATTAGTATGAGCTAACTTTATCAGAAGAAGCATTGTGATACAACTGATGTTATTCACTATTCCTTGCTTTATTGGGGGTGTAGGACATGGCTTACATATATAGACGTATACCAGCATCAAAATTATCGTAGACATGGACTAGTAGGCTGAGTTCTGGTTCTCGTCCTTGAAATAATAGCAATACATTCTTTTTCTGAAAAACTGCCCTATAGTAGACTTTAAAAATCAGTTTACTCTCTTTTACAGTCTAAAGACAATTAATTCAGTTCATATGAAATGTTAGTTTTGGGTGAATGGGCAAATTGCTTTTTCCAGTTCTGCACTAATATTATCAGAATGTAGCACCACCTAAAACCAGCCCTACAGTGACATGCAATGTAGTGAGGCTTTGGAATGAGACTTCTGGTGCAAAATTTGGGTCTATTACTATCTGACTGGATGACCTTAAAGGTAAGTTATTTATTCCTTTAGAGTCAATTTCTTCACTAAGATGAGAATAATAATAACCACCTTCTAGAAGTATTGCTTTAAACAAAATAGCATAGTGCCTACTATATTCTGGGCAATACTCAATGTCTCCCAGTTTTCATTTATTCCTCTGATTTTTACTGAGTTGTATCTATTCCATTTAAGTTTCCAACCTCCTATAACGCTCCAAATTCTGAAGATCTCTCTATCCCTTCTCACCTTTCTGCTTTCTTCTCCTCTTTTTCTTCCCTTTCTCTCTTCTTTCCTTTCTCTTCCTTCCACTTGTCCTCCTTCTTCTTAATTTTATTTATATTATTCTCATTTTACATGTCAGTTACTAATTCGTTGTTTCTCCAGTTTAGATCTACCCTTTGTTGTCCTGCCTGTGATACTGAACATTTATCCTTTCCAGATGGCAAAGTATTAAGTTTTGTCACTGGAGGGCACTGGAGGGATGCTGGAGGAGGGAAGCACTTTTCTTATGGTTCCTAGTGTGCTGTGCCAGATTACTGCGGGCCTATATGACACCCAGGAGCACACAGGCCAACTGGTCAGTTCTTACTTCCCCATGGGCAGCATTTCCTAGCACCCTAAGGGACAGATTCCTATTGGGACAACTCTGTGGACAGTTTACCAGTGGGTTCTGCCACATGGCACCCCTCTGTGGACAGTTAATCCAGCACCTAAAAAGGTATCTTCCCAGTTAACTATTACCTGGAAAGCTTTGCAGTGAGTTCTGAGAGCACCTCCTTACTGAGAGGATCTTCTAGCACCCCAGAGGACAACTTCTCAAGGAATGCCACCAGTATGGCATCTCTATGAATTTCTCCACCATCTGGAATCCATGGCTGCACCCTCTCCAATGAAAATAAGGATCTCAGCCCTGCGGGCCTCTCAGATTTGTGTCATCCCTAGACTCTGTGCCTAAACCCTAAGGTTATTGGTTATTGCATGTATTCTTATTAATTTATCCCTTACAGTTCTCTTTGCCTGCTAAGTAGTAGGAAATATGTAAATAGATATAAAGTCTTTAAACTTTTTCTGTACAAATCACCATGCAGTTTTGTCTCTTGATTTGAACCTGATAAATATAAAATATAACTTATATGGAATGAAATGCTTAGACCTTAAATGACCTGTTCTCTTTCACTCAGCAAAATATTTTTGAGAGTCACCTTTGTTTTATGTATATATCAGCAGTTCCTTTTAATTGCTAACTGGCATTCCATGTAGAAGTAGATCATATTTTATTACCCATTCCCCTGTTGTCAGGTATCAGGGCTGTTTTTAGTTTTGGGCTATTATACATAAAGCTGCCATGAAAATTTTAAATAATATTTTTGTTGACATATGATTTCATTTTCATTGGAAAAATACCTATTGATAGACCTTCTGGATCATAGGATTGATGTATGCTTCACTTTTTATGGAACTTCATTTTTTTGAAGTGGTTGCATCATTATATTTATCCCATAAGGAATATATCAAGATCTTGGCTGCTCTACATCCTCTTCAATATTTGTTGCTTTCACAACCTTACTTTGAGACAGCAAGGGGTGAAAAGCTGAGATGTTATGAGAGGTTTGTTGACCTTGTCCTGTTCCCTGTCAAGTTTATTCTTTGTCCATTCTTATTCCTCTAAGCCTTATATACACTCATTCCTTGGGAATGGTTGCTTACCTACAACTCCAGTATTTTACAACTTTCCTATCCCTCAATGCTCCAAGCACATTTTTTGCTCTATTAGTACTTTTATTGCATTCCACGTTGCTATAGTGATCTGTTAATATGTTCTTGTCTCTTCTGCTAGAGTGTTAGCTTTCTGAGAGTGGGGTTATGGTTTATCCATCATTTTTTCTCCAGTGTATGATACAGTGCATTGTAATTAGCAAGTGATCAAGTGGTATTTGTTACCACCTATTCCTATGCTCCAGACAATAAATATTTTTGGCTCTGTAGTAACCCTCTCCTCTAGACACTTGGACACAAATTATAAGATAACAGATGTGTGCTACTTTAAGTTGGTAAATTTGTAGTAATATTGGTAATCAGCAATAGGTAAGTAATATAATCATTGAGTGCTCCAGGTTTATCCACTGTGCCACAATAACATGCATTATTAATGGAGCTTGAGCTAGGCCATGCAAAAACTACCCCAGATACCTATATTCAACTAGCATAGGGTACTTGAGAATAATTTAATAAGAAAACTCATTATATTTATATATTTAGAAAATATATGTCTGTGTATTAGCTAGAAAGCCAGTGTTATAATGTAGTGGTCTTGAGAGTCTGCACTGGATTGACTCATTTTTCAAATGTTTGGGATCAATCTCTTCTTAGTGTTCTTGGCAAGGTACAGATGCAAAGTGTTCTGTCTCCACATTCTGATACTGCTGAAGCCATTTTGTCATTTATCTTCCATATTATATGCTTTGACATCCCTAGGCCTGCTTCTTTTCCTGCCAGTGTTAGCTGATAAAACAACAGCACTTAGTCTCTCTGCCTTTTAGTCATGTAAAAGAAAGCATTTCAATACAAAAAAGAAATGTTTGCTTTTTCTTTCCCTGTACATGCAGAGAAAAATAGAAACTATTTTTCTGTATTAATTTTAGATAAGTATTCTGATAAGATACCTGGTCTTCAAAGATTGTTGATACATACTTTGAGAGTGACCTTTAATCTGATAGGTCAGTAACTTTGATTGGTTGTTTTACTTAATAGTGTGTTGCCTTGGTAATAATTTTGATATATGCATCACTTTTTTCTAAAAGGCATAAAACTTGTGAACTCTCTGAAATCTGAAGGAAATCATTGGTATTTCTTTTGTATTTCACATGCTTGAGGTAAAATAAAATTACCTTGCAGACTTCTTATTTAAACAAAGAGCTTGGAAGTCTTGTCTTCATTTAAATTTAACAAAGGAATACTTCAATGAGATTTTATCTTTTTTTGTCTTTTCTTATTTGAGAAAGTCTGTTGCTGTCACAAATGGATAATTACTTAAATGGATAGAGAATTTGTAAGTCACAGCTGTTTTACCTGGATATTTACTAACCTTGGGTTGTGCTACTGGTTCTGCTGGTATGTCTGGGGTTAGAAAGGTGAGACCAGCTATTTTACACATATGTATGTATAAAAATATATATAATGATTTCATTTCCATTTCCTTTTCTTTTTTTGTTTTTGTTTGAGACAGGGTCTCACTTTGTTGCTCAGACTTGGCTGGAACTCAAGATCCTACCTCATCTTCCTGAAAACTGAGATTACAGGTGTGTGTTACCTTACTACTTGGATTTCATATTTGTTATCTTTGAAATTATGAAAAATTTCTGGCATATATATGGCATTTTAAATTATAGCTATTAACATTATTAATTATACAAAAAAATGGGATTTGTTGTGACACTTCCGTACATGCATACATTGGGCATTGATCATGTTCATGTCATCTACCCTTTTTCTACACCCCCCCACCTCAGTATCATTTGCAGTCCTTAGTAATTTCTTTTCTACTCCCTGCTGCTCCCCCTTCCAGTTTCCACATAACAGAAAACATGAAATACTTGTCTGTCTGAGTCTGACTTTTTTTGCTTAAGTATATCCTCTAGTTCTGTCCATTTCACTACATTCCATGTTACAGGATTCCATTCTTCCTTATGGCTGAATAATACTCTATTTTGCATATATAGATCACATTTTTTTAAAATCCACTCATCAGTTGACAGGTACTTAGACTGATTACATGTTTTAGCTATTGTAATGTTGCCACAATAAACATGGCTATGAAGGTATCTCTTTTGCATACTGGTTGTATTTTCTTTGTGCATACACTCACGAGGTGGATAGCTGGATCATGTGGTTGTTCTGTTTTTAGTTTTTTGAGAAACCTCCATGCTGTTTTCCATAGTGGCTATACTAATTTACATTCCTGTCAACAGTGTAGGTTCCTTTTTCTCCATATCCTTACCAGCATTTGTTATTTTACATTTATTTGATAATAGCCATTCTAATTAGGGTAAGATGAAATGTCTGTATGGTTTTGATTTGCATTTCACTATGGTGAATGATATTAAGCATTTCTCCTTAAATCATTGATCATTTGTGTTTCTTTTTTTGAGCGGTGTCTGTTTACATCATTTGCCAATTTTTCAATGGATTACTTGCTCTTTATTGTTTTAGCTCTTCTCTGTTTGGTTCCATTGGTCTTTGTGACTATTTTATGCCAATATGATGCTGCTTTGTTTACTATGGCTCTGTAGTATATCTTGAAATTCATTTTGTGAAAGCAAGATGGTAAATTGCTGATAGACCTCAGAAGTCTGAGCTCTCAAAAGCCAGAAAGAAAACAGATTCTTGGTAGCAAGGGAAGGGGAACCAACCTTTAAATTAGCTTTTCAAAGCACAAAACAGCCCAGAAGCCTGGGCACTGACTGCCGGCTGCCATGCCAAAGGCCACTGACGAGTGATTTCTCTCTCTTCTTTCTTTTCTTCCCCTCTCTCTCCGGACTGCCAAAAAATCAATGCAGAGAACTGTGGAATGAGTTTTGAAAGTGCCTCAGTTGTCCTGGACCCACCAAGAATCACAGGTGCAGAAACTCTGACTACTGCTTGCTACTAGGGCCCACTGACTTTCTTTCGTTCCTTTTTTTTTAAAATTCATATGTGCATACAATGTTTGGGTCATTTCTCGCCCCTGCCTCCATCCCCTCCGTTACCCCCCCACCCCCTCCCTCTCTCCCCCACCCCTTCAATACCTGGCAGAAACTATTTTGCCCTTATCTCTAATTTTGTTGTAGAGAGAGTATAAGCAATAATAGGAAGGACCAAGGGTTTTTGCTAGTTGAGATAAGGATAGCTATACAGGGAGCTGACTCACATTGATTTCCTGTGCATGTGTGTAACCTTCTAGGTTAATTCTTTTTCTTTTTTTTTTTTTTTTCTATTACTGGTCCTTTATTTATTTATTTATTTTTTCATTTTTCTTTTATTATTCATATGTGCATACAAGGCTTGGTTCATTTCTCCACCCTGCCCCCACCCCCTCATTTACCACCCACTCCGCCCCCTCCTTCTACCCCCCCAATACCCAGCAGAAACTATTTTGCCCTTATTTCTAATTTTGTTGTAGAGAGAGTACAAGCAATAATAGGAAGGAACAAGGGTTTTTGCTGGTTGAGATAAGGATAGCTATACAGGGCACTGACTCACACTGATTTCCTGTGTGTGGGTGTTACCTTCTAGGTTAATTCTTTTCGATCTAACCTTTTCTCTAGTACCTGTTCCCCCTTTCCTATTGGCCTCAGTTGCTTTAAGGTATCTGCTTTAGTTTCTCTGTGTTAAGGACAACAAATGCTAGCTAGTTTTTTAGGTGTCTTACCTATCCTCACCCCTCCCTTGTGTGCTCTCGCTTTTATCATGTGCTCATAGTCCAATTCCCTTGTTGTGTTTGCCCTTGATCTAATGTCCACATATGAGGGAGAACATACGATTTTTGGTCTTTTGGGCCAGGCTAACCTCACTCAGAATGATGTTCTCCAATTCCATCCGTTTACCAGCGAATGATAACATTTCGTTCTTCTTCATGGCTGCATAGAATTCCATTGTGTATAGATACCACATTTTCTTAATCCATTCGTCTGTGCTGGGGCATCTTGGCTGTTTCCATAACTTGGCTATTGTGAATAGTGCGCAATAAACATGGATGTGCAGGTGCCTCTGGAGTAACAGTCTTTTGTGTATATCCCCAAGAGTGGTATTGCTGGATCAAATGGTAGATCGATGTCCAGCTTTTTAAGTAGCCTCCAAATTTTTTTCCAGAGTGGTTGTACTAGTCTACATTCCCACCAACAGTGTAAGAGGGTTCCTTTTTCCCCACATCCTTGCCAACACCTGTTGTTGGTGGTGTTGCTGATGATGGCTATTCTAACAGGGGTGAGGTGGAATCTTAGTGTGGTTTTAATTTGCATTTCCTTTATTGCTAGAGATGGTGAGCATTTTTTCATGTGTTTCCTGGCCATTTGAATTTCTTCTTTTGAGAAAGTTCTGTTTAGTTCACATGCCCATTTCTTTATTGGTTCATTGGTTTTGGGAGAATTTAGTTTTTTAAGTTCCCTGTATATTCTGGTTATGAGTCCTTTGTCTGATGTATAGTTGGCAAATATTTTCTCCCACTCTGCGGGTGTTCTCTTCAGTTTAGAGACCATTTCTTTTGATGAACAGAAGCTTTTTAGTTTTATGAGGTCCCATTTATCTATGCTATCTCTTAGTTGCTGTGCTGCTGGGGTTTCATTGAGAAAGTTCTTACCTATACCTACTAACTCCAGAGTATTTCCTACTCTTTCTTGTATCAACTTAAGAGTTTGGGGTCTGATATTAAGATCCTTGATCCATTTTGAGTTAATCTTGGTATAGGGTGATATATATGGATCTAGTTTCAGTTTTTTGCAGACTGCTAACCAGTTTTCCCAGCAGTTTTTGTTGAAGAGGCTGCTATTTCTCCATCATATATTTTTAGCTCCTTTGTCAAAGATAAGTTGCTCATAGTTGTGTGGCTTCATATCTGGGTCCTGTATTCTGTTCCACTGGTCTTCATGTCTGTTTGTGTGCCAGTACCATGCTGTTTTTATTGTTATTGCTTTGTAATATAGTTTGAAGTCAGGTATTGTGATACCTCCTGCATTGTTCTTTTGACTGAGTATTGCCTTGGCTATTCGTGGCCTCTTGTGTTTCCATATAAATTTAACAGTAGATTTTTCAATCTCTTTAATGAATGTCATTGGAATTTTGATGGGAATTGCATTAAATATGTAGATTACTTTTGGGAGTATAGACGTTTTTACTATTTTGATTCTACCAATCCATGAGCATGGGAGATCTCTCCACTTTCTATAGTCTTCCTCAATCTCTTTCTTCAGAAGTGTATAGTTTTCCTTGTAGAGGTCTTTCACATCTTTTGTTAGGTTTACACCTAGGTATTTGACTTGTTTTGAGGCTATTGTAAATGGAATTGTTTTCATACATTCTTTTTCTGTTTGCTCATTGTTAGTGTATAGAAATGCTAATGATTTTTCTATGTTGATTTTATATCCTGCTACCTTGCTATAGCTATTGATGATGTCTAGAAGCTTCTGATAAAGTTTTTTGGGTCTTTAAGGTATAGGATCATGTCATCTGCAAATAGGGATATTTTGACAGTTTCTTTACCTATTTGTATTCCTTTTATTCCTTCTTCTTGCCTAATTGCTCTGGCTGGGAATTCCAGTACTATGTTGAATAGGAGTGGAGATAGTGGGCATCCTTGTCTGGTTCCTGACTTTAGAGGGAATGGTTTCAGTTTTTCTCCATTAAGTATAATGCTGGCTGTAGGTTTGTCATATATAGCTTTTATAATGTTGAGGAACTTTCCTTCTATTCCTAGTTTTCTTAGAGCTTTTATCATGAAATGATGTTGGATCTTATCAAAGGCTTTTTTTGCATCTATTGAGATGATCAAGTGGTTTTTGTCTTTGCTTCTGTTAATGTGGTTTATTACATTTATTGATTTTCATATGTTGAACCACCCCTGCATCCCTGGGATGAAGCCTACTTGATTGTGGTGAATAATCTTTTTGATGTGTTGCTGAATTTGGTTTGCCATTATTTTATTGAGGATTTTTGCATCAATGTTCATTAAGGAGATTGGCCTATAGTTCTCCTTTTTGGAGGTGTCTTTGCCTGGTTTTGGGATAAGTGTAATACTGGCTTCATAAAATGTGTTTGGCGGTTTTCCTTCCCTTTCTATTTTGTGGAACAGTTTAAGGAGGGTTGGTATCATTTCTTCTTTAAAGGTCTGATAGAATTCAGACTCTTGATTGCTGCTTCAATTTCATTTTGTGTTATAGGTGTATTCAGTGAATTCTTGCATTTTCTTTTCACAGGTCTTGAGTTGCTTAATTAATAGTTCTTGGGTTTTTCGTTTAATTACCATTTCATCTTCAAGTTCTGAGATTCTGTCTTCTGTTTGTTCTATTCTGCTGGATTGGTCTTCCGTTTTGTTTTGCAGTTCTGTTTCGTTCTTTTTTCTGAGGTTTTCCATATCCTGGCAGTTTTCTTCTTTAATGTTGTCTATTTTTGTCCTGAGTTCATTTATCCGTTTATTCATTGTGTTCTCTCTTTCACTTTGGTGTTTATACAGTGCTTCTATGGTTTCCTTTATTTCTTCTTTTGCTTTTTCAAATTCTCTATTTTTGTTGTCTTGGAATTTCTTGAGTGTCTCCTGTACATTTTGGTTGACCCTGTCCAGTATCATCTCTATAAAATTTTCATTGAGTACTTGTAGTATGTCTTCTTTTAAATTATTCTTGTGGGCTTCATTGGATCCTTTGGCATAGTTTATCTTCATTTTGTTGGAGTCTGTATCTGAGTTTCTGTTCTCTTCATTCCCCTCTGGTTCCTGTACTAATTTTTGCTGTGGGGAGACTGGTTTCCCTGTTTTTTCTGTCTTCCTGTCATTGTCCTTGGTGTTGTTACTGTCCCTGTACTGTGTGCAATTAAGCATTTTCTAGCTTGTAATAATAACAGTGGTAATATTTAGAATGGAAGGGTGAGCTGAGATGGAAAGCAAGAAGTTAAAGAAAAGGGGAAAACAAATATACAGACAAGAGGGAGAAAGCAGAACAAGGTATCAGACAAGAGAGTTTCAAAGGTATAAACAGGGAGTGTTAGTGTACTAATTGACAGTAAGCTGAACAGACATTAGAGAGACAGAGAGAGGATTGGAAATCAAAGATAAGAAAAATAAAAAATAAGTAAATGAAAGAAATATCTATATATAAAATTGAATTAAAATAAAATGGAAAATAGAAAATTAAAAAAAAACAAACCAAAAAACTTCCAAGTTTATATGCAATGCATTTTCAGTCTTAATAATTTGGGTGTCTGTCTCAATCTCCAGTCCTGGAGTTGGTGCCTCAGATGTTGTTCTGTAGTTGTCTCATCAAAGGGGATGCATAATGTAGAACAAAACTACACACACACACATACACACACACACACACACACACAAAGCCCCACCAAGTGTCCCAAGTTCAAATGCAATACAGTTTCAGTAAGTTTTTCGGCTTGCAGATGTAATTCGGTTGTTCTCTCATTAAAGGTATGGAGAAAAAGAAAAAAAGCGTCTGGAGACAGTTCTGAGAGTGGTATCTGCAACTGTGGCTTGCCTGCCTGGTGCACTCAGCCTGCTGTAGCTGGCGGCATTATTTATGCAGATCTCTGGGGTGAATTTAGCACTCACCTGGTCCCACAGGCTTTGTTTGCTCAGAGTTCTCCTGTGCGGGAGCCTCTGCTACAGGCTTTCCCCTTTCCAAGCACTGGGAAAGGTGACACTGCTGCTGCATTGTCAGGCCTGCATGTTTATTTACAGTTCATGTGGGAGGTGGGTCTTCCCCCCTCTCCTCTGAAGTTTTCCTCCCACTGCACTTTCAGAAGCTTTCCTGCTCCTGCTTACTGGTTGGTGCTGCTGCTCCTGCCGGCCGCCATGTTTATTTACAGTTCACATGGGAAGTGGGTCTTCCCTCCTCTCCTGTGGAGTTTTCCTCCCTCCTCCACTCTCACAAGCTTTCCCGCTCCTGGTTGCTGGGTTCGTGCCCCGCTCCTGCCAGAGCCTCTCCCGCCCGCCCTGCTTGTTTATTTACAGTCCCGGGAAGTATTCCCTTCCCCCAATCTTCAGCGCTCAGGGTGCCCCACCCTCTTTCCAGCGTGTCTTAATTGTTCTTATTGCTTATTACTCAGTTTCTCTTTTTTTCCCAGGTGGAGGTCAGTCTGTCCAGGGGGCTATGCTGCTCTGGCCCAGGCTTGTCTGTGGGAGTACCGCGGTACCGTGAAGCTCACCTGGTCCGCGTCTTCCCAAGCCGTATGGGCACCGGCCACTGGCGGCCCCGGGGGCCCTCCTCGTTTCTCCGTTTAACGTGAGGTGGAGATTCTCTGCACCAGCTGGAGGTGTGGAGGGGTCAAAGTTATGCCTTTTCTCAGTGATTATGCCTGCAAAGTGTGTCTCCAGCATCTCTCCAAGATTTCACTATAGGAGGCTCGCTTTCTGCTTCCTACCTCTAGCTGCCATCTTGGAATCTCCTGTCTAACCTACTCTAATTCTTCTTGATCTAACCTTTTCTCTAGTTCCTGGTCCCCTTCTCTTATTGGCCTCAGTTGCTTTAAAGTATCTGCTTTAGTTTCTCTGTGTTGAGGGCAACAAATGCCACTGACTTTCAATACCATGGAGAGATACTATAGCCCGTTCAGGTGAGCTTTCTGCATATTCCATCCTGGAGGAAACTGCATAGTACAGCTCAGTTTCTTGTGGGTATTGATTGCACCTCTCCTGGACAAAGCTGTTGGTCTACTAATGGAGTGAAATCTCCTACCCCACTTGGTTGGTGGGAGGGGAGTGAGGCTCCCATGACTCTCTTTTCAAAGTGCTGGTCTGACATAAAGAAAAATGAAATTTTGACTTTTGCAGGTAAATGATTGGAACTGGAGAACATCATCTTAAGTGAAGTTAGCCAGATTCAGAAAGACAAAGGCTGAATGTTTTCTCTCATATGATTGTTTTCTCTCATATGTGGAATATAGGAGAATTCAAATATTAGCAATATTATAAGCGGAGGTCACTAACAAGAGAGGGAGGGCAAAAGAAGGAAGTAAAGAAGGCAAATATGGTTGATGTGCTTTCTGTACTAGAATGAATATAGAATTTTTCAATCTGTTGAAATCACCATAAGAGGACTAAGGTAAAAGGAAAAAAATAGATGGGATGAACCAATTTAGGTTATAAAACATTTATACATGGAAATGGCACAAGAAAACTCCCTGTATAGCTATCTTTATTTTTAATTGTTTTTATATTTATTCATATGTGTATACATTGCTTGGGCCACCTCTCCTCGCCTACCCCCTATCCTCCCACCCACCTGACCACCCTGCCCCTGCACTTCCAGGCAGAACTTGCTCTGCCCTTTTGCTCTTCAATTTTGTTGAAGAGCAAACATAAGAGATAATAAGAAAGACATAGGATTTTTGCTAGTTAGAGATAGAGATAACTATGCAGAGAGATTCTTAAACAAACAAAATGTCTGTTTTCAAAAACAGAGAACAGGAAGATAAAATAGGTCATCTCTGGTGGTTGGCACTATAAAGAAAGGGTATAAGAGGGTGAATATGGTGGAAATATTATGTATTCATGTATGAAAATGGAAAAAAACAAGATCTGTTGAGAATATTCCTGGGATGGGGAGAGAGGGATAAAGGAGCATGGTGGAGAGGGGGTGAATTCAACTATGATATATTGTAAGAATCTTTGTAAATGTCACAATGTACCCCCAGTACAACAATAATATGATCATGAGAAAAAGAGTAAAAAAAAAAAAAAAGAAGAGGAAAAGAAAGAAATAGTGAGCCATGGACAAGATGGCTAAATAGCAAACAAATCCCAGCTCTGGATTTTTTTGGAGACTTTTGGTTGTAGAAGGCAGAGAAAGTCACTGTGGCCTAGTGAGGTGCATTTGCCAAGTGGGATTATGAGTGAATAGAATGAAATATTTACAGAGGAATTTTCATATTCCTTTATTGCATAATTAGCAATCAGGGCCTTTCTAAGATCAGATCTGATACAACTACAGCTATCATGAAGCTTCTGAGAGTGTAATACATGGTATTGGCTATGACCCATGACTGTAGAGCACATGGACAGACATTAACATAACTATGAGCCACCTGCAAAAAAAAAAAGTGTTGGGCTGATCAAGCCTGTGTGGGCAAGGGTGGTTCAGCCTGCATATCCAAGGGAAAATAACAATGAATTAGAACCCTAGGAGAAGCTAGTGTAGAACTGAAACTAACTCCCTCCTTATCATCCTCTCTTCCACCTGCCTTTTACCCCACTAACCCTAATGCTATGTATGGAGAAGTCCACACATACCACTCATTAAGTAGTCTGTTATATCAAGTTTACACATTACTCCATCCTTCCTATCTCTGTGCAATCCCTGACAATAGCACCCTCCTCCACAATGATTGAACTACACTTTTACATACATTAGGGCCATATTACCTCAAACTTTTTATCCCCCCTCTCCTCATCCCTCCTCCTCTTCATCTTTTCAATCCCCATCATTTTTATTACTGAAGTTTTAATCTCTATGTAAATACTTTTATTTTCTCAATATCCCCTATTTATACATAATACTGCCAAGGATTTTATATATTACATAAATAGCTGGTTTGGTGTTGAATTCATGAATTTGTTATTGCTAAGTTATACCTCCAAGTCAGTGACCAGAAAGATACAACAACCTACCTAACAACCAAGCTAACTAGAGCATAAAAATTAGGTAAAGAGAAAGATGACAGGTGATTAAAACCCCCAGCAACTGACGAACAACACATGAGCAAATCAGAAAATAGAAAGATGGGAAACAAAGAAGGCAGAGGAATAAAACTCCTCAAAAGGTTAACAATCATACCATTGAGGATTTGGTGGACAGTGAAGGAAACAAATCCTCAGTTTCTGAGGTCAGAAGAATGATGGTGAGAATGTTTAAGGAGCTTAAGAGGACATACAAAAACAATTCAATGAATCCCAAGAGAATATGGATAAAAAAACAGAAGACACAGAAACAACTAAATGAACCCAAAAAGGATTTCAGCAAACATTGGAATGAAACCAAGAAAACTATGAAAAAAAGATAAATGAAATAAAGAAGGCAATACAAGTTGTGAAATAGTTGCTTAACAAAGATATGGAAAGTGTGAAGAAAGAATCAAACAGAAACCCTAGAAACAAAAGCCATAGAAAAAATACAGTTGAAGGCCATTCCAGCAGACTGGAACAAGTGGAAGATAGAGTTTCAGGGCTTGAAGACAAAATAAATATTAAAGAAAAAACAGAAGAATATATAGAGAAAGACTGAAGAGTTGTAAAAGGAATGTGTAAGAACTCTGTGACTCCTTCAAACCTATGAATCATGAGCATCAAAGAAAGAGAAGAGGTGCATGCCAAAGGTATAGAAAATATAACCAAGAAAACAATAGTAGAAAGACAAGACTAAGCTAAACCTAAATCCAGCAGAAGGAGAGAGGCCAAAAGTAAGGGCCAAAAATCAATGAAATAGAGACAAAAAAAATACAAAGAATTAACAAAACAAAAAGTTGTTTCTTTGAAAAGATAAAAAGATTGACAAACTCTTAGCAAACTTGGCTAAAATGAGGAGGGAAAAAGACCTAAGTTAATAAAATTAGGAAGTAGAAATGAAAAAGGGTAGATAAAACAACAAACACCAACAAAATCCATAGGACTTAAGTCCAATGCACATACAGGTAAAATACCAAGGCAAAATCCCACTGAACAATGAAGAGATACTTAAACAATGAGGGACAAGAATAAAAAACAGGTCACACTAAGGGAAAGGCTCTAATGGGAGGGGAGGGTAAAAGAAGGAAGTAAAGATGGTGAATATGGTTAATGTACAAGAATGAATATAGAATATTTAAACCTGTTGAAATTGCCATAATTAGCAGACTAAAGTAGAAAGAACAATGGAGGGAATCAACTAATTTAGGATATAACACATATATACGTGGAAATGTTGTAATGAAACTTCCTTTAGTACCTTACACTAATAAAAATGTTTTTTTTCAAAACTAAAGGACAGGAAAGTAAAATGGGTCCTGTCTTGGAGTTGGTATTATTGGGAGGGTAAGGTCATAAGGAAAGGGTGAAGGAGGACAAATATAGTGGAAATGTTATGTACTATGTGAAAATGGAATAATGAGACATATTGAAACTATTCTAAATAGGGGGCAGGTGGGGTTAATATCCTCTTGGTTCAGTTTTGGATGGTCATATGTATCTAGAAATTTGTCCATTTCTTCAAGACTTTCAAATTTATTGGAATATAGGTTCTCAAAGTAATGTGATGATTCCCTGGATTTCCTTGGTGTTTGTTGTTATCTCCCCTTTTTCATTTTTGATTTTACTGAGTTGGGTCTTTTCCCCCTCATTTTAGTCAGATTTGCCAGGTGCTTGTCAACTTCTGTATTTTTTTCAAAGAACCAGCTTTTTGTTCCATTGATTCTTTGTATGGCTTTTTTGGTCTCTAGTTCATTAATTTTGGCCTCTATTTTTATTATTTTTCTTCTTCTGCTTGTTTTGGGTTTTGCTTTTTCTTGTTTTTCTAGGAGTTTGAGATATAGCATTAAGTCATTTATTTGAGATCTTTCTGTCCTTTTAATATATGTGCTTGTGGTATAAACTTTCCTCTTAGGACTGCCTTTGCTGTGCCCCATAGGTTCTGGTAGGTTGTGTTGTCATTTTCATTAACTTCCAGGAACCTTTCAATTTCCTCTTTTCTTTCATCTATGACCCACTGATCATTGAGCAATGTGTTATTCAGCTTCCAATTTTTCACATATTTTCTGCTGTTGTTTTTGTTGTTAAGTTCTAGTTTTAATGCATTGTGATCAGATGGGATGCATGGGATCATTTCTATTTTCTTATGTTTGCTGAGGCTTGCTTTGTGCCCTAAGATATGATCAATTTTGGAGAAGGTTCCATGGGCTGCTGAGAAGAATGTATATTGTGCTGATATTGGATGAAATATTCTGTAGACATCAGTTAGGACCATTTGGTCTGTGGTGTGATTTAGTTCTAGAATTTCTTTATTGACTTTTTTGTATGAATGACAATCTATTGATGATGGGGGAGTATTAAAGTCTTCCACTACCACTTTGGAGCCTATATGTCCTTTAAGTCCTTCAGAGTATGTTTGATGCAATTGGGTGCACTGACATTGGGTGCATTTAGGTTGATAATTGTTATTTCCTTTTGGTTTATTTCCCCTTCTGTTAGTATGAAGTGTCCTTCTTTAGCTTGTTTGATCAATGTAAGTTTGCTCACCACCTCTTTTATATTTTTTATTTTCATCTTTAATTCATTTATCTCTCTTTTTATAGTGTCCTTTGTTCCGCTTTGGTGTTTGTTTAGGTCATCACTGAGTTCATTTATTTGTTTCTGTGTTTTCATATATTCTTTATTTTTGGTATCTTGAAATTCATTGAGTGCATCTTGTACATTTTGGTTAACCATGTCTAGTATAGACTCTATGAAATTCTCAGTGATTTCTTGCAAGATTTCTTCTTTGAGGGTGTTTTCATTGGCATTGCTGGGTTCCTTAGTGTTATCATTATTTTGTTGGGGTATCCATTTTCTTCAATTCCCTGTATATCCTGTATTGAAGTATTTTTTTGAGGAGAATAGTTTCTATCCCTTCTTCTTCCCATTGCTCCTCTTGGTGCTGTGCACTTATGTTCTTGATAGGCTAGTTGTTGGTTTTAATGGCCTGTTTTCTTTCCCTTGATTTAGTTTTTGTATTGTGACTATCTTGGTTGTTAGCTTGGTTAGTTGCCATTTCTGTCCCTGGCCTGGAGGTGTAACTTAGCAATAACTAATTCACAGTTTCAATGCTCCACCAGTTGTTTAGATATTATATAGATTAAGCCTTGGTGGTATTGTCTATAAACAGTGGGAGTTGGGGGTGGGTAATGCTTGTTAGGGTAGCTATAAAATTTGGGAAATTGGTCAGTGTGGCACTAAAAGTAGAGGTCAGAAGTGGGGTGGGTGGGTGGGGGAAAAGGTATGGGGGGGTAGCTGGGTTTTGTGGTCCTTGTGTGTGTAGGGTGCTTGTGTCAGGGACTGCAAGGGGTTGGGGTTGTGTAAAGTTGGTACAGTTGGTTTGGCAGCAGGTGGTGAGTGTGTAGGAGGGAGGGGTACTGTGATGACAGTTTGGGGGAGGTTGGGGGAGGTGAAGGCAGGGAGAGGGAGTGGTTAAGAAGGGGTAGAAAGAGTAGTTGGGAAGGAGAGAAATGGATTGTAGCACAGGAGAAGGAGGGAGAGTGAAGGGGTGAGAGTAAGGATGAGAAGATGGTGATGGTGAAGTTGATAGTACAGAAAGAAAAAACGAAAATAGGAATAAAAATAATAAAACTACAATAAAACAACAACAACAAAACAAAACAGAAAAAAAACCATAATAAAAAAACACCAGGTTCAGGAACAATACAATTTCAGTCTTAGTTTAAGTTCCGGAGTTTTTCCTCTGGCACTCAGTCCTGGTATTGGTATATAAGCAGAAGCACTGATGTTGTCTTACCAGGTGACTAGCTTGTAAGTATTGTTTCATTCTTCTGTCCACTGGCTTAATTGAAATTGTGAGGTGAGGTAGGTTTGCCAGATCATGCAGGGTGGTCACAGCTGTTGTTTTCCCCAGCCAACAGCTGTGTTATCCTGCAGCTGCAGCTGTTTGGTCAGCTCCTACCCCAGCGAAATGAGGCAACTCAGTTTTGAATGTTGCCCTCTGGTTCAGGAGATCAGTTTTGCAATCCACTATCAGCCCTGCTTTGGGAGGTCGCTTGTTGCCTGCCCCCACTCCCTACTGTCACTGCCTTTCCTGTGTTTGCTCACTGAAAGTTCAGTGCTCAGAGTTTAGTTCTTTGTCCTGCCCCCTTCCTCTGGGGCAGGTGCAGCCTTCCACCCACTCTCTCCACTGTCTATGTTTGAATACAGTTTGCTGTGTGTTTTTCAGTTTTGTTGTTGTGGGAGGGATCAGTCTGCCCAGGCTGTGCTGCTTTATGTTCCTGGGGGAGTGGGTGGTTAGGGGTGTCCACATGGTGGTGGTGCTCACCTATTTGTTCTGCCAAATGTCATGCAAGCAGGTTTGGAGCTGATGGCAGTGGGGAGAAATGGTGCCAACTTTTCTCAGTGCAGCATGGCAAGGGGAGGCTTTCCATGGGCCATGGGTTCAAGACGTTGCAGAGTTTGATTCTGGTTGATGCTCTAGTTCTGCTTGATGCAGGAAGGAGAAGGAAGGGAAAAAAAAAAAAGGAGAGAGAAACCCTGTGTGGTGGAGGGTTTCCTGAAGCTGGACCTGCCTTGCTGTCTATGCTGTGGGTCACAGCTGTTAGGTGCAATTAAAGGCTGATTTGAGGCTCAGTCTTGGAATTTTTTCTGCACATAATGTGATGGTAGTTATTATTTTGGCTAGAAGCAATCAGAATTACCCAAGTCTGGTTCCAATGTCTTAGAGAGGTTTTTGGAGTCATGGAACTTAGGCTTTCTGCTTCTGTACCCTAGTCACCATCTTGGATCCCTCCCTTTATTTTCTATTTGATGTAAAGGTGATATCTTTTTACCTGGTGGTACCAAGTTTTGATTTGCTTTGACAATCAAAGTGCTTTCTTGACGTTCTTCTCTTTCATGTCTGCAGCACAGCAGGGGGAAAAATGTCTCTGATCCCCATTCTTTCCTGCAGTAAAAAGCAGAATCTTTTTCTAATTTCCCAAAAAAGAAAAAAAGTGGTTTTGTGATACCTCTAGCATTGTTTTTTTTCTCTTCCTTATTAGCATATATTAATTGTACAAAAGGGTTTCATTGTTATTTTTTCCCACACATGCTTACATTGTACTTTGATCAAATTCACACACTTACTTCCCTTTCTTATTCCCCTCTACCATTTTAAAACAATTTAAATGGGGTTCATTATTCTATTTTCTTACATGCATATGAAGTACTTTGATCGTATTCATCCCCTTTAACCCTCTCTTTTTATGCTCCCCCCTCTTATTGGTTCCCACCTGCAGTACAGCCCAGTGTAAGAACTCTGTGACTCCTTCAAAAGACCAAATATATACCAATATATATATTTCCCCACATCCTTGCCAACACCTGTTGTTGGTGGTGTTGCTGATGATGGCTATTCTAACAGTGGTGAGGTGGAATCTTAGCGTGGTTTTAATTTGCATTTCCTTTATTGCTAGAGATGGTGAGCATTTTTTCATGTGTTTTCTGGCCATTTGAATTTCTTCTTTTGAGAAAGTTCTGTTTAGTTCACTTGCCCGTTTCTTTATTGGTTCATTAGTTTTGGGAGAATTTAGAAAATATGGTATCTATACACAATGGAATTTTATGCAGCCATGAAGAAGAACGAAATGTTATCATTTGCTGGTAAATGGATGGAATTGGAGAACATCATTCTGAGTGAGGTTAGCCTGGCCCAAAAGACCAAAAATCATATGTTCTTCCTCATATGTGGACATTAGATCAAGGGCAAACACAACAAGGGGATTGGACTATGAGAACATGATAAAAGCGAGAGCTCACAAGGGAGGGGTGAGGATAGGTAAGACACCTAAAAAACTAGCTAGCATTTGTTGCCCTTAACGCAGAGAAACTAAAGCAGATACCTTAAAAGCAACTGAGGCCAATAGGAAAAGGGGACCAGGATCTAGAGAAAAGGTTAGATCAAAAAGAATTATCCTAGAAGGCAACACACACTTACAGGAAATTAATGTGAGTCAATGCCCTGTATAGCTATCCTTATCTCAACCAGGAACACTTGTTCCTTCCTATTATTGCCTATACTCTCTCTTCAACAAAATTAGAGATAAGGGCAAAACAGTTTCTGCTGGGTATTGAGGGGGTGGGGGAGAGGGAGAGGGGGAGGGGGCGGAGTGGGGGCAGGGTGGAGAAATGAACCAAGCCTTGTATGCACATATGAATAATAAAACAATAAAAAAGAAGATCTAGATTTTGCATATGATAGAAAATGTTGTATTTGTTTTTCCAAGTGTGCTTTTTTCACTTAATGTGATGATTTCTACTTAATGTGATGATTTGTTGTAAATGACATAATTTCATTATTTTCTATTGCTGAATAATACTATTGTATATAATAGCTAAATATAAGTTAACTTTTATATATAAAATTAATTTTATGATATAACAATAAGTATATATATATATTTTTCTTTGGCCATTTATTAATTGATGGACACCCAAGCTAATTTCATAGTTTGACTATTGTGAATAGTGCTGATATAAACATGGTGTGCAGGTATCTCTATTGTATGAAGGCTTACATACCTTCAGGATTGGCATAACAGCATCATAAGGTAGTTCTATTTTTAGTTTGTCAAGCAACCAACATACTGATTTTCATAGTGTCTACACTAATTTACATTCCCACTAAGAGTGTAGGAGGGTTTACTTTTCCCTTCACCAGCATTTGTTCTTTATTTTCTTGATGATTGCCATACTGACTGGGGAGAGAAGGGATCTCAGTGTAGTTTTGATTGACATTTCCTTTATGGCCAAGGATGTTGAATATTTCTTCATATATTTATTGGTCATTTTAACTTTTTTTTGAGAACTGTTCAATTGATATGCCAGTTTATTAACTGGATTGTTTGCTCTTTTGGTGTTCAATTTTAGGAGATTTTTATATAAGTGGAATATTAATAATTTTTGTGATAAATCCTTGACAATGATTTTCTAGCATTCTGTAGGTTGTGTCTTCATTCTGGTAATTATTTCCCTTTCTGTGGAGAATATTTTTAATTTGATACAATCCCATTTGTCAATTCTTGTTATTATTTCTTGAGCTAATAGGATACTATTCAGAAAGGTATTATCATGACTGTATCTTCAAGGGTCTTCCTTATATTTTCCTCTAGTATTTTCAATGTTTTGGGTCTTAAATTTAGGTCTTGGATCCATTTGGAATTCATTTGTGTATAGGATGAGAAATATGGACCTGGCTTCAGTTTCTGCATGTGGATATCCAGTTTCTCCAACATCATCTTTTGAGGATGCTGTGTTTTTTCCAATGTATATTTTTGGTCCTATGTCAAAAAATCAGATGTCTGTAGCTGTGTGGGGTTATTTCTGTTTTCTTTTTGTGTAAAATTGGTTTGGCTACTTGGTGTCTTTTGTGCTTCCATATGAATTTTAAGATCTTTTAAAATTTAATTCTGTAAAGAGTATCATTAGAATTTTGGTTGTGATTACATTGAATCTGTATAGATTGCTTTGAGAAGTATGGACATTTTAACAGCATTAATTTTTTCCAATATATGAATGTTGGAGCTCTTTCCACATTCTAGTACCATGTACTTTAAATTCTTTCTTAGTGTTTCATAATTTCATTGCAAAGGACTTTCACTTCCTTATTTAAGTATATTTCTAGTTATTTTGTTGTTTTATATGGCTATTGTGAATGGGATTGCTTTTATGATTTCTTTCTCAGTGTATAGAAAATTTAATGGTTTTTGTGCATTGACTTTGTCCCTGTTACCTTATTGATTCTTTCCCACCCCTAGGCTCCTAAGAATACACAGGCTCAGGAAGTTTTTAAATTGAGGTATGTCCTTCTATTTTGTTATTATTTCTCTTCCATTATTTTTTGTTTTGTTGGAACATTTATAATTTTTAGCTGGCTTTTTGTCTTCTACCTTCCATGTGCCTTATTGTTTTGTATTCTATTTTTGTATTTCTTTTGGGCTTGTCATATTTTTCTTCATTACAGTTAAAAGTGATTTACTTTCTCTTTAATTTGGTGTTTGAGTATGTTATATATTAATATATATGTTAATTATATTCTTCTCAATCTATTTTGACTGATGAAACATTTAGTTGAAATTCCACCAGGATTTTTCAAGAACACCAGTTGTTATTAGATCCAAAGTCAGCTTTTCACATTTTATCAGAAAACTGAGGTGGTCATCAGGCTTCTGGTACCATGTTAATTTGGAAGTCCAAATTCAGGAATTTAAGATGCTTGCAGATATCTTAATGATATATAAGTTATTTTTTGGACATCTCTGTGGAAATTAATTTGTTGTTTATGATTTGTAATTTATTTGTTATTCTTTCACTAGTGATTAGAGTATAGATATCTTTCTACATTTCCTCATTTCTTTTATAGCAAAATATTTCTTTAATAGAAAGTTTTAGTCCTTTAATAGAGAGGTTTAGGTAAGTATTCCTATTGGTATTCCAATTGCAAGTATTCCAATTTTTATGAAACTTTTACCTCCTGGGATAAAGGTATTAATCATATTTTTATAAATTTCTTATTAGTAGGCAATAATAAAAATTTCCAATCATTCATATAAACAATTTTTCATCAACTTTCTAAAAATATTGCGTAATTCTTACATAAATCTTGCATACACTATGCCCAATACTATCAAATATACACTGTATCTATTTGTGTGAATTTCAGATTAAGAAAAATAGGGATCAATAACACAATGAAGAATTGGGCGAATGAATTGATTAGAACTTTTTCAAGGAAAGAAGTGCAAATGACAAAAAAAAAACCATGAAAAATGCTCAACATGGTCTTAAAGTAAATGCAAAACAAAACCATGTTAAAATCCCACATCACTCCTGTTAGAATGACTGTTTATCAAAAACACAAATGATAACAAATGTTTGTGAGGATTTGGGGAAAAAGGAACCCTCATCCTCTGCTAATGAGAATGTAAATTAGTACATCCACTATGGAAAACAGTATGGAGTCTTCTCAAATAAGTAAAAATAGAACTGCCATATGATCCAGCAATTGCACTCCCAGGGATATACACAAAGGAATGTAAGTCAAGTTGCAATAAAGGCACCTGTACAACCATGTTTATTGAAGCATTATTCACAATTGCTAAGCTATAGAAACAGCCAAGATGCCCATTCACTATTGATGAGTGTATTAAGAAAATCTGGTATTTATGTTCAGTGGCATTTTATTCAGCCACAAAGAAGAATGAAATTTTGTCATTTGCAGATAAATGGATGGAACTAGAGAACAACATTTTATGTGAAGTTAGCCAGATTCAGAAAGTCAAAGGCCACATGTTTTCTCTCATATGTAGAATATAGGCCCAATACAAACATAAGCAATGTTATATATACATACAAGTATGTACAGAATATGTACCCAAAGTGGGACTGGTAGAGAGGAGAAAAAGGGAGAAGGAAGCAAAGGAAAGATAATAATTATAAAGTTTATCATATCTGTGTAGGAACAAGACACAATGAAATACACTGAAAATGATTAAACAATGTAGGATGGGGGAAAAAGGCAAGGAAATGGAGGGAGGTTAGATTGAATAAAGTACAATACATGTAGAGGTATAATAACAAGGCAAAATTTCCACTGAAAAACAGACACCTAAACAATAGGACAAAAAATGAGAAACAGATCATGCTAAGGGGAGGGTGCAAATGCGAGGGGGAGGAAAAGAAGGAAATAAAGATGAATATGTTTGAAATACTTTCTATATAAGAATGAAGAATAAAATGAAGAAATATTTAAACTTGTTGAAATCACCACAAGTAGGAGCCTAATGAAGAAAGGAGAAAAATGGAGAGGATTAACAAACTTGGGATATAATACCTATGTACTTAGAAATGTCATAATGAAACTCCCTTTATAGCTATCTTAAACAAACAAAAATGTCTCCTTTAAAAATGAAGGACAGGAAGGCAAAACAGGTCCTGTCTGGGGGTTGGTGTCATTGGGAGGGCAAGGACATAAGGAAAGGGTGAAGGAGGGCAAATATAGTGGAAATATTATGTACTGTATGAAAATGGAATAATGGGAACTATTGAAACTATTCTAAGAAGTGAAGGTGGAGATAAAGGAGAGTGATGGAGGGGGTAAATCTAACTAAGATGTTTTGTAAGCTCTTTTGTAAATGACATGAGTATGCCCAGTACAATCATAATATGCTAAGAAAAATAAGAAGAGTGATAACTTGTTTCAGTAAAGAAACTGCATTCTTTAGACTTACATGGGTGCTCATTCACATATCTCACTGTGCTGGCCCTCCTTCTACCCTTAGTGGCTGCTGGCTGGCAGGAAGCTCACTTAATATGCATAAAACATTCACTTTGCCTATGTTCACTAATCTAGACCAAGTCTGAGGGAGATATCACAGGTCTGCCATATAAAAGGTTTAATTCTCTTATGCATAACTCAGATTCTTAAATTCAGCATCTCATGTTTTGTCTGCTGCAAGACTGGCTTCTTCACTTTTTAAAGACTCTTTCTGAATGTAAAATTGACAAGATACATCCAACTCTGCTTTTAATTATTATAAACTTAATTTTCAAGTAAATCTCATCGCATGACCATTAACCTAAGAGGATTACATGGCACATGTATTTTAGCCTCAATTGGACCCTCTGTGCTATTTGATCAATTTCTAATCTTGATTTGTTTCAATTTTGTGGTGATAAGAATGTAAACATTCTGTAGTTTGCACCCTTTGTTTTGTGTTCATGAGGTCGTGCTGACTTGTAAGAATTATCTTAAATTACTGAAATCACACACACATTCTATTTCTATTAATTAATCCTGATACTTTTCCATTTTCCAATAAAAATATTATCTTCCAACTAGAGCTGCCCACTCAACATCATTCATGTAGATTCTATTGATTGGCAGCTAAATCCAAAAATCTTTGTCAGGATACAGTGCTGTGCCATTTCTCATGTGGTATATTTTGGTATTGCTTCTGTTAATTAACAAATTATTTAACATACTATCCTTAAAATTTAAATGGTGACTTAATTATATTTCACTATTTTATTGTAGTTTTTAAAAAAATTGTTGTTCTGGGTAGGGGTACATTGATAAAATTTATCAAATATATCAATCATACTTGAATTCATCCCCTCCACTATTCTCCTTTGTCTCCCTCCTTCAATTCCTAGAATAGTCTTAACAGGCATAATTTTTTTCATTTACATACATGTGGACACAGTATTTACACCATATTCACCTTCCTTCAGCATTTCCCCACCTCCTCCCCCTTCCCACTGGTATCAACACCGCTCCCCCCCCAGTATGGCGTGTTCTGCCCTTGTGTTCTCTGGTTGTGCAAACCAAAGAAAAATATGATATTTTTGCTTTTTAAAGATAGTTATACAGGGAGTTTTCTCATTGCACTTCCATGTACATATGTATTATAGTCTGATTTAGCTCATCTCTATTTTTCTTAAGTCCCTCTGTCCTAATTGTTTCAACCAGCTTAAAAATTCTATATTCATTCTTGTATAGAGAGTACATCAACCATATTCACTTTAACATCCTTCTTTTACCCTCCCCTATCTTGTATATGACCTTCCCTTAGCGTTTTTCATAATATTGCTATTTGTATTTGATCTATATTCCATATATGAGAGAAAACATGCAGCTTTTGGCCTTCTGATCCTGGCTAACTTAAGATGATGTTCCCCAATTCCATCCATTTACCTGCAAATGACACACTTTCATTTGTGGTTGAAAAAATTCCATTGTATGCAAGTACCACACTTTCTTATTTATTTCTTATTTATTTATTTTCTTATTGTTCATACATTTATTACATATACATGCATTGTTTGTGCACCCCTCTTCCTGCACTTCTGGGCAGAACCTGTCCATTTGGTGTCCTGGAGGCTTTCTGTACCTGAATAGCCAAAACTTTCTCAAGATTTGGGAAATTTTTTGTTGTTGTTTTATTGAATATATTGTGTATTCCTTTGGCTTGCACTTCTTCTTTAATGCCCATGATTCTCTGCTTTGTTGTTTTAATGGAATCGCTGATTTCTTGCATATTCCTTTTACAGCTCTTGAGTTGTTTGACTAAGAGTTCTTCTGTTTTTAATTTACTTTCTATTTTGTCTTAGAGTTCTAAGATTCTGTCTTCCATTTGTTCTAGTCTGCTGGAGTGGCCTTTCACTGTGTTTTTGTTTGATTAAAGGGACTTTTTATTTCTAGGATTTCTGTTTGATTCTTTTTTCTGAGGTTTTCCATATCTTTGAACAATTCCTTTTTTATATTTTTTGTTGTCATCTTTAATTCATTTCTCTCTCTTTCTATAGTGTCCTTTGTTTCACTTTGGTGTTTGATTAAGTCATCTCTGAGTTCATTTATGTGTTACAGTGTCTTCTCATGTTCTTTATTTTTGGTGTCTTGAAATTTCTTGAGTGCATCTTGTACATTTTGGTTAACCCTGTCTAGTAACTTCTCCATGATATTCTCAGTGATTTCTTCTTTGAGGGTGTTTTTGTTGGCATCACTGGGCTCCTTAGTGACATTTATCATTGTTTTGTTAGGGTCAGGAACTGGGTATCCATTTTCTTCATTTCCCTCTGAATCTTGTATTGAAGTATTGAGTATTTTTTTGAGGAAAGTGGTTTCCATTCCTTTTGGTGCTGTGCAGCTATGTTCTTGATTGGTGGTTTTAATGGCCTGTTTTCTTTCCCTTGATTTAATTTTTGTGTTGTGACTATCTTGGTTATTAGCTTGGTTGGTGTGTTATTTCTGTCCCTGGCCTGGAGGTGTAATTTAGCAATAACTAATTCAGAAGTTCTATGCTCCACCAGTTGTTTATATATTATATAGAAATTTGGGGAATTGGTGAAGGTGGCACTAAAAGGGGAGGCAGGAAGTGGGGTGGGTGAGTGGGGGGAGAGGTATGATGCTGCTGGGTTTTGTAGCCCTGGTGTGTGTTTGGGTATATTTCTGTTATAGTGTAGTATGCTTGTGTCAGGGATTGCAGGGGGTTGGGGTTAAATACAGTTGGTACAATAGGCTAGTCAGGTGACAGGTTGAGGAAGGATAGGAGATGGAGGTGAAGATGGGGGAGAGAATGGATAAGGAGGGGCAGAAAGAGTAGTTGGGAGGGAGAACAATGGATTGTAGCATAGGAATAGGAAGGAGAGTAAAGGGGGTAAGAATAAGGATAGGAAAATAGTGATGATGAAGTTATAATACAGGAAGAAAAAAAGAAAATAGAAACAAAAATAAAATATAATAAAAAAACCCATAATAAAAATACACCAGGTTCAGGACAAATAGAATTTCAGTCTTTGGTTTAAGTTATTCTTCTGGCATCCAGTCCTGGTAGTGGCATATAAGCAGAAGCTCTGACATAGTCTCACTAGGTGACTGGCTTGTGAGTGGTGTTTAGTTCTTCTGTCTACCAGTTTAATTGAATTTGTTAGGTGAGGTAAGTCTGCCAGTTCAGAGCTATTGTTTTCACCAGCTGGTAGCTGTGTTATCCTTCAGCTACAGCTCTGTTTGGTCAGCTCCTCCCCCAGCAAGGTAGGGCAGTTCACTTTTGAGTGCTGCCCTCTGGCCTAGGAGATCAGCTCTGGGATTCACCACCTTCCCTGATTTGGGAGGTGGCTTGTTGCCCTGCCTCTGCTCTCAGCCTTTGCTGCCTTTTCTGCATTTTTTCACTGAGAGTTTGGTGCTGAGTGTTTAGTTCCTTGTCCCAACCCCGTTCTCAGGGGCAGGTACAGCGTTCCACCCACACCTCCACTGTCATGGTTAGATTATAGTTTGGTTATTTATGTTTTATAGTTTTGTCGAGGGGGTTCAGTCTGCCCAGTGACTGTGCTGGTTTATGTTCCTGGGGGTGGGTAGGGGAGTCACGTGTGGTCTATGATGCTCATCTGTTCATTGTACCAATTCATGCACAAGCAGGTTTGGAACTGGCAGCTTTGGGGAGAAATGGTGCCAGTGTTTCTCAGTGGAGCATAGTGTGGGGAGGCTTTCCACAGGCTAGGGGTTCAGGATGTCACAGAGTTTGATTCTGATTGATTCTCTGTCTTCTGCTTGAAGAAGGAGAAGAGAAGGAAAGGAGAGAGAGAGAGAGAGAGAGAGAGAGAGAGAGAGAGAGAGAAATGGTTTTTCCCTGGGGCTGGACCTGCCTTGTTGGTAGTGCTGTGGGTCACACTGTTAGGTACAATTAAAAGCTGATTTAAGGGTCAGTCTTTGAATTTTTTTCTGCACCTAATGTGATGATGGTTATTATTTTGGCTAGAAGCAATCAGAATTACCCAAGTGTAGCTCCAATGTCTCAAGGAGGTTTCTGGAGTCATGGAGCTTAGGCTTTCTGCTTCAGTATCCTAGCTGCCATCTTGGATTTTTCTCAAATTTTAAGAATTTGAAAATTTATCTTCTTCATTTCCTGTTTCATGCTTGTGATGATTAATTTTCTGTGTTAACAGTATGATATCCCAACACTTGGGAAATTCTAGTCTAGATGTTTCTGTGAAGGTGTGTTTTAGATGTGATTAATATTTATGATCAGTAGACTTTAAGTAAAGCAGATTATCCTCTCAAAATATGGGTGGGTGGGCCTTATCCAATCAGTTGAAAGCCTGAACATCAAAGAGGCTTCTGCAAGAAAGAATTCTGCCTTAACACATTCTATTCTCCTGCCTGTATTTCATGTCTGCTTGCTACAGATTTTAGAGTCAATACTGTAACATGAAGTCTTCCCTCAATTTCTAGCCCGCCCTTGGATGTTTTGGGCTTGATTCGCTAAACCCATAGTCACATGAATCAAGTCCTTATGATCTCTCTCTTTCTATCTCTCCCCTGCTCCATATATGTTTGTCTATCTACCTACCTATTATCTATCTATCTATCATCTATCTATCTATCATCTGTCTTAATTTGTTCTGTTTTTCTGAAGTATTTGGCTAGTACAATGTCCTTCCCTGGAGAAAATTTATAAATCCAAGTATGCTTCAGGGAGTATTAGATGATCATAGCCTCTCATTCCCTTGGGGAAAATAGAAACTTGAGAGTCAATTAGACTTTGGGATTTGCAGCAATATGTTCTAATGAGTCTGAAAATTGTGCCTCTTTGCAAATATTTTGGTGTATGTCTGTCTTACAGCATTGCTGTTGGAAACCAGTCTGCCTTCCCTTCAACCTCAGTGACTGTGCTTAGTGTCTGTCACAGAACTTTGAACTTTCACATCAGTAGTAGACAAGGTAAACTGTCTGACCCTGACAATTTCCACAATACCTCATACTTTAAAAGAAAATCAGAGGAAGACATACTTCCACTTGAGCCACACTTTCAGCCCCACACCTTGGTTTTATGAGTGAGAGCTTGTATCACTGCTGTCCATTCCCATGAGACCACTATCTCTATCTTCAGTCACATTCTTCCTCATTGTTTACTGGAATGGCTTAAACAACTGTTACTTATTTCCCCCCAGTTCTGGAGGCTGGAAGAGACCATGGTGCTTTTGGTGAGGGTTTTCCTCCTGACCTGTAGAAGGAGCCTTCCTCTGCATCCTCACATGGAGGAAAGGTAAGCTCTCTGGTATTGTTCTTTCTTTCTTTCTTTTTTTGCAGATCTGGAAGTACTGGGGTTTGAACTTAGGGTTTTGTGCTTGCTTAGAAATTACCATTTGAGTTATACCCCCAGCCCTTTTGTGCTTTAGTTATTTTTCTGATAGGGTCTTGTGTTTCTTTCCCAGGTCAGGCCTCAGACTATGATCTTCCTATATCCACCTCTCACATAGCTGACATCACAGGTAAACCCCACTATTCCTGGCTTATTTGTTGAGATGAGGGTCTCACTAACTCTTGACCAGCCTGGCCTCACCTTGAACTACCCTCTTGATCTCTGCCTCCTGAGTAGCTGGGATTAATAGGCATGTGCCACCACACTGGTCCTCTGGTGTCTGTTCTTATTAAGGTTCCGAATCCATCTGGATAGCCCCCCTCATGACCACATCTAAGCTTAACCCCTTCCAAAGGTTCCACCTCCTAATTCTATACTTTGGGAGGTTAGGGTTCCAACATATGATTTTTTTGGGGGGGAAGGGGATACAAACATTTAGTTTATAACACTACATATAGACAAGAGATGTGCTTTAGGTAAGACATTTTCTTTTTTGAAAATAAATGTGCATATGTTTAATTATATATAGGAGGAAAAAGCAGTAGAATTTGGTTGAAATTTATATATGGTTTCTCTGGAAAAAAAGTCTATTCACTTTTAAAAATCTCTGATCTGAGACAAATCAAATCTTCCTGTAGATTGACCTCATGTCACCTATTCTTGTGTGATGAAGACAGAGGAACACAAAGACAAATTGTCACACTTTTATTCTACTTCATTTTATTTCATTTTCCCCAGAGGCCATGCATATGAATTCTGTGTAATGGATAAGCATCAGCATATTGGTCAATATTTTTGACATGCTTCTAGGTACCCACTCTTGACTTGCTGGTGACAGTGTTGTGGGTGGTAATCAAAATAGATTCATTCACTGATCTTAAGCAGTTTAAAGTTCAGTTGGAGAAAATATTGCCTTTAGCTTTTACCCATGAATGTCTCTGTTATACTGTCTCTATCAGTCTAGTTTCATACAGAATCCTTAGTTCCCTATTAATTTAATTATAAACTGGAAATTTTAAACTTGTTTACATGTATACAATGTAATGAAGCCCATTATTTTGTATGATTAGTTTACACTAATTAAAAAGAAAAAGACATGTTGCCCCCTATAAAAAAATTGTTTAGATGTGTACACTCTCAAGGACAGCAGAAAAAAAAGTAACATTAATGTTTTTATCTTTTAATATCCCACTTCATTTATCATATGCCGGATAGATACTTTCCCATAGTAAACTGGATAAAAAGAATTATGAGGAAAATTTTATGACTTCTATCACTTCATCATCAGACTCTGAAACAAGCTAATGCCTATTTCTCAGAAAAAGAAAAATGCACAATTACTTTAGCTGCAATGAAGTGGTCTAAAAATATCTAGTGCTTTCTGCAAAAGCTGTGGCTGAGCTGTGAGAGCAGACACCTACCTGTCAGATGTCTAATTATTTCTCTCTCCTCCTCAGCCATGTTAGTAACAGGGAACCACTGAAAACATATTGTTGTCCATATGTTGGAAAACTACTAAATTAACCCTCCATGTAACATGCTAACAAGTCTAAGGCAGCAGTTGACCATTCCCTGACTAAATTTCTCTAACATATCTGCTCAACTCTAGTCTTTTTTGAGTTTTTTTTTCTCTGTAGTACAAGCTGGCTGCTCTTTGCCAAGGTCTGAGGCATTGTTAACATATAGCAATACCATCTGAAAAGAAACTGGCCATCTCAGCAGGACTGGATTTCAGCAGCTGACAAATTCAGTTAGGTTTACATCTATAGCTATAATGTGAAGTCACAAAAAACTTATGTTCAGCTTATCCTGCTATGCAATGTGCAGGATGTTCAGAGAATTCAGGTCAGGGACAAATGTTATCCTTTCCTTTGCAAACTCCTAGACAAAGTTTTCTGAACTTTATTGTTCCATGTCTATGGTAGAAAAGGGTCTTTGCTCAACCTCTTTGACTTCTAGTGGAGTAGTGGAATAGTTTGCTTTATAATATATATATTTTTAGTAACTTCAGGAGAAGAGAACTGACCCCCTACTTCCCTCTTTCTTCTAAACTTTTAAGGGGGGAATGGGTAGTCCTTCCTTTGGTGAAGAACAAAATGTTGGAAAAATTAAAAACAACAAACATGGACAACTGAAGAGTTTTCAGATTTAACTCTGCATGATGTCAGTAGTATCCTCTCCAAGAGGGGCTTGCTTGTCAAATATGCTTGGGTAATCTGTATTAAATCAACATGAACAAGTGTTTTTTTTCACTACGAGACTCCTTGGCACAGCAATATCTCATAATAAGTGTGAATTTTCTAGATGGTGATATAGCATATGAATTTTCCCAAGTGTGGTAAATACCACTTTTTTTTCTTTTTCTGTACAATATGTGAGAACATGATTTGGTAGATTGTAGGATAACCTTCTTCTCCTTCTCTTCCGGTATTGAAACTAATACTTTTATTGGTGGATTAGTTTGCTTCCATGAAATGGCATTTCAAAGAGTATTTTTAAAGCAATACCTACAGTGTGTGAGGGTACTGTGAGGCAGCACAATTATAAAATACTGGTAAAGCCTTGATTTGAAGGTGCTTATAATCTACTGTGCTGTACCGTACACTTAGGACATGGTGTATTACAATTGATGAACAGCTAACAATGGTTCTATAGTAGCTTCCTCCATAGGATTGTAATTTGTATCTTGATATATTAGGTTTAATTTTTCTTGCACTTCTCTATGAGTAGAGCTTAAGGAGTAGTGAGGAAAGGTCATGACTTGTGAGCTAAGAACTTTTGTCAAGAAGACCCTTCCCAAAGTGGCAGACTGAAAAAAACTACATTTTTTTGCTTATTGCAGGTTTAAATTCATAATTGAAACAACCAAGATGTCCTTTAGTGACGTATGGATAAACTGTGGAACATCCACCTAACCAAAAATTACTCAGTGGATAAAAATAAATCAGTTATCAAGTCACAAGAAGATATGGAAGTAACTTAAATTCATACTGTTAAATGAATGAAGCCAGTCTGAAAAGTATGATCAAGCTCTTTGACATTCTGGAAAAGGTGCAACTATGGAGACAGTGAAAAGATCAGTAGTTTTCAGGGGTTGGGTGAGGGAGTGATGAACAGGTAAAACACAGAGAATTTTTAAGACAGTGAAACAATTATTATGTGATACTGTAATGGTAGGTACATGTCTTTATGTATTTGTTAAAACCCATAGAATAGTTGGGTGTGGTGGCTCATACCTGTAATCTCAGGAGCCTGCAGTAGGTGGATTATAAATTTGAGACCAGTTTAGACTACATAGTGAGACCTTGGCTCAAAAAAAATCCCACCAAAACATAAAATATACAGAACAAAGGGTGAATCCTAATAGTTTATCAATGTTGGCTAATTAATTGCAACAAATGAACCACTGTAATGCACAATGTTAATAATAGTGGAAATCTAATCTGGGGGAGATGAAGGACTTTGTAAGGATTCTCTGTACTTTAACTAAAAAGAAATACTTAATTTTGAATCTAACTTTTGTGTGGGAAAACTAATTCCATGCTGAAAAACTAAAACTACTTTATTCACTGGTTGTGATATTGAGATAATCCTCACACTGAGATTAAACGTGACAGATGAAGAAACTCATCATCTTTTTTTAATAAGAGTAAAGCCACTGTTTCAATTAGAATGAAAATAATGTGTGCTTGGTGACTACCTCCCTCTTATAGCAAAGATTTTACCTAAAACAGAGTATTTTAATGCATATGCCTTTATGTATATACCTAACATTTTTATGTATATATATATGTAAATTTAAAATGTTACATATAAAAAATTTCAGATTACTCTTAATGTTGTGTAAACTTTGATAATAACACATTTATACTTTGTTAGGGCCCTAGAGATTTACTGCCATAAATTGAGTTTATTCTTGCATTTTTAGTCATCTAGATTGGTGGGTTGTAGCAATCCCCAAATGACTTTCTGCTGGCCTGGCATGTTTTTATGAAACAAAGACCCAACCATTGAAAGGAGGATGCTTGACTTTTCTCCTTCCTTTAGAACCTTAATAAATAGTATTGTATAGCTTTCATTTAAACAAAATTTGTTTAGGGCCAAGAAAATTTCAATGACATGCTACTGGCCTATTAACAAGTATCTAGGCAAAGAAAGAAGGAGTATTCTGGCCTTTTCACACAGAGTGGAAATAATTACTTTTATAGCTCACTTTTAGGGCCCCATCACTCTAATTTCAATATATTTTATTGATATTATAGAACAGAGGCATTCTTGAGTATTACTCTAAACATCTGATCTCAACTCTCTTGTGGATACAGACAGCTAATGAAGCAGTTAAAGTAAACTATTCAATAACTCCCAGAGATCCTTAGGCTCAGTCACTTAGCAACATTTATTTAACATACTTGGTGAGCACAGCAGCTTAGATGTTGTCAGTGATAAGAAGTAATAAATGTGGTTCTTGCCTTCAGGGATTTTTCAGCTGGGAAACTATGAAAAACATACACATGAAAAAACCAAAAATCTTAAAAATAATATTTAAAGAACTTCAAAGAAACTTAACAGAAGTTTATGAATTCATGCTAGTCTTGCTTTCAGCTTGTTAGTATGAATTTTCAAATAATGAGGCTTCATTATTTTCATTGAATAAGACAATTCCTCCCTTCCTCAGCTATGACTCACAAGATTTGGGGGAATACAGATCTTTAGGGACACTCTGATAAGACAGAATAATTTTTGCCTCATAGGACAATACTTCATCTATAAGGTACTTTCAGAAGTGAACAGGTGATGATAGTCTACACAACATAAGCCAAACACCTTGTTAGAGAATGGAGAAAGAATAGATAAGGGACTCAAGCCTAGTCTAGGTATGGCCACAGAAATGGTCCTTGAGGTGATCAAACCCACAGTTCTGTCTGATGAAGATGCTTGTGATCAACTAAGCCTGGGAGATACTCTCTCTAGGCAATTTGAATATGAAACATGGTAAAAGTTAAAATGCTAGTGATGAAAGTAGAGCTTAAAAGAGATGTGGCATCTTTATTAAACTTGTTCTATCTGGATCTTCAAAGGTAGGTAAGAGTAACATGTCAGATACCCTATTATGACATTCTGCTCCAAATCTCATTCCATTTAAGTGAGCTGGGGAAGTTTAGATTTTATGTATGTGCTTTTTCTTGCACAAGCTCAATAGTAGCCACATGGGGTAATGTGGGGAGTGGATTAAAGCATATGAGAACTGGACACGAGCAAGGTGAGATGCAGTTAATTGCTTTTACCTGTAGGCCAAGATAGGCACAGCCCCAGCCCTCCATCACAAAACAGGGAAAGGCAGAACAGCTGAGTCTCCTAAATTGCCTTCAGAGATGCAGGAAGGCAGGTTTCTTCTGTTACAATGTCACCTCCCTCCCATGGCTCCACCCTGTTTGCTGGTATAAAAGACCTACCCTCCCCCCAACCAAGGAGGAAGAGGGGCTCTTTTGCTTTCTGCATTTGGCTTTTGCCTTTTGGAGCTTTACTTTGGGCTTTTTGGTGTGGGAAGTTTTTGGAAGGGAAAAGAATTGTTGAAGGGAAAATGCTAAACAGAAAAGGGAACAATTGCTTAAAGGGCAAATGCTAAAGAGATGTTGATAGAAAGTCTGCACTGAGAACTTCAACACAGATAGGCTTCAGAAAGCAAAGCTGAGAAAAGAACTTCATACATAGGCCTTAGGAAAGCTAAGCTAAAGAAAACCCAAAGAGAACATGGGACAGTGCGAGCCTAAGGAAAGAGATTTTAAGCGAAGTTTTATTTTATTATTTATTTATTTATTTATTTTTTTATTATATGTGCATACAAGGCTTGGGTCATTTCTCCCCCCCTGCCCCCACCCCCTCCCTTACCACCCACTCCACCCCTTCCCTCTCCTCCCCACCCCCTCAATACCCAGCAGAAACTATTTTGCCCTTATTTCTAATTTTGTTGTAGAGAGAGTATAAGCAATAATAGGAAAGAACAAGGGCTTTTACTAGTTGAGATAAGGATAGCTATACAGGGAGTTGACTCACATTAATTTCCTGTGCGTGTGTGTTACCTTCTGGGTTAATTCTTTTTGATCTCACCTTTTCTCTAGTTCCTGGTCCCCTTCTTCTATTGGCCTCCGTTGCTTTTAAGGTATCTGCTTTACTTTCTCTGCATTAAGGGCAACAAATGTTAAGCGAAGTTTTAAAGAAGGCTTTAGAAGCAAAGTTTTAAAGAACTGCAAGGAGCAAGGCCTTACAGAATCAAGATAGAGAAAAAGAAGCAATGAGGGTTGTGCGTCTCCAGCCAAGCATACAACACACCTGACCCCAAATTTCTTTCTGTCTGTCTATCCTATATCTTCTCTAAAATCTCCAGTCACCCCAGTTAAGCCCAGTTAGGTCTACCTCGCTCCAGCAATGAAGGGAGTGCGAGAAACAGCGCCCCTTTCAGGGTAATATGACTCCACATTAATGCTTAGGCATTAATCTTTTGCCCTGCAAATCTATGTTCTTTTTCCTCAAAACTCAAAGGAACTCAATGCTAAGAAAAATTCCCATCCAGCTCAGTACAGGACTTTATAAACCCTACCTTCCCTAAAAAAGTCAAACCTCTCAAGTCTAGCTGCCCTAAAACACTCCCCTAGGTGCCACACCAATGGGCATTCACTGCCCACCACGATCTTTGATCTCTTTCTTGTACCTTGTGTTCTGTCAACCTTGATTCACATCTATCAAGTTTTTTGCTTTCCTGGTTCCAGCATTTCTGAATGTTCAGGAAACTATTTTTGGCCATTTTGCCTTAGAGCACTTGGTTGGGCTCCAGGTCATCTTGTCTTGGGACCCGTCTGTAGACGTGGGTGATTAGCACTTACACTAGACTTATTTGGGTTGTGAGACACAGATATTTTCCCCTGGAAAAGTAGAGCAATAAAAATGAATAGTTGAAAAGTGAGATCAGCAGAGAAGTTATTTATGAATTTATTTATTCCCTTCTATTAACTAAGTAGCTGTGTGAACTAAGGTAAGTTTCTTGACCTCTTTGAGGCTCAATTAAAAAATTATAGATTGGGGAATAAGAATAATGTCCTCATACGAGTGTGTTTTGGATTAAATGAAATAACACACACAAAATAATTTGTATATTTAACCTGGTGTATTTCGGACAGTGTAACTTAAACATTTTAGGTAAGGATTATGACTTCTGAGGAGGTAAGATAAGAGCAGGAGAAGGGGACAAACTCATTTTTTCCCCACTTTCATTAGGATATATTTGTTGTACTGGGGAATTCAATGTGACAATTCTGAATACCTTACATTGTGCATTAGTTAGATCTCCTCCCTCCAATACCCTCCCTGCTCCACTTAAAGCAATTGAAAGAGGTTTCATTGTTCTATTTTCTACATGTATATGAAGCCCATCAACCATATTTCCTTACCTCCCTGTCCTCCATTCCCCCTCCCAGAAGTATGCCCCCACACTGTACCTATTTTAGTCATGTCTTTCATTTTTAATTCCCAAGTCACTGTTCAAAGGGGTTTTTCAGTATATGTCCACTGTGAGTATACTTTACATTGATCATTTCAACCCCTTCTGTTACTCTCCAGTATCCCTTCCTTCCTGCCCCCCCATTATTCAACAGCTTTCAGTATATATTGTTATATTGTCTATCTGCACAGATGTAATGTATTTCAGTATTGCTGACTTCCTATCATTCTTTTTTCCTTTCCCTACTCCCTGAAGTTCCACAGAGTAGTTCCACTATTACAAACGTATTCTACATATAAGTTTGTATATGATAGCTTTTGTATATATGTTTATCTTTTGGATCTATCTTCCACATATGAGAGAAAACATGTAGCCTTTTTCTTTTTGAACCTGGCTTACTTCACTTAACATGATGTCCTCCAGTAGTTGCATCCATTTACCTTTAAACTACATTATGGCTGAATAAAACTCCATTGTGTATGTATATATATATATATATATATATATATATATATATATATAATTTTCTTAATTTATCAGTTGTAGAGTGTCTGGGTTGTTTCGACAGTGGCAAACTAATTTTTTAAGGCAATGTGGAGAAATGGATTTAAACCATCTTGCTGTGAGAGTGCTAGGGAGTCTGACTTGACTTTGCCTGTGTGGGGAGAGAGTGCTCTGGGGAGAAGAAAAGCCCTGGAAGACTGTGCTTTTCTGTACTGGGATGGATATTGTGATTCACTCTTGTTAGAGTGAGTGAGAGGATCTAGGAACCTAGTGAACTTCTGTAATGAGTCTGTTTCAAAAAAGGATTTCTCTGAGCTAAATGTCAGTAAGGAGTAAGAACTTTTGTAGGGATAAAAATTGACTTCAGGGGGAGTTTGGGAAAGAAAACTTCCTATCTGTTTGTCTGACAAGGAAACAGGGAAAAAGTTGGTGGATTCAGAGCTTGATCACATTTGAGAAATGGAAAATCAGTACTCAATATACACACTGTGCCCCTGGAGGACTAACCTAATGGTCTGTCTTGAAGAGGTGGTCTGAAGGAGGTGAATAATGTGTAACACCAATCACCTCTATAACTTAGTATGTGTATAGTACTGTGCTCAAAGCACTCTGGCTGGTACTGTGGTGTGTATAAAGGCAAAGGAAACTTGATCCTTGCCTCTGACAGCATGCAGTCTAATGTGGAACTGAAACAGGAACATAAATGCTGTTAAATACTGTGTAAACAGTCTTCTTCAAAGAAGAGAGTTTGTTTAATATTGGAAGATGAAAAGATAAGTTTGGTTGGGAAATCAGAGAAAGAAACTGGACTTTTAAATATTTTGACAGATGTAATAGGATGGGCATTATTATCAACAGAATGAAATGGCAAAATGTATTACTTAATGGAATTCTAGTGTTAAATCAGAGAGTACCTGAACTATTAGAGCATAGTAAAATACAGTTTATTTCTTGATCACTTTCTTCAGACAGGCTGCTTGATGGGCAGCTTTTCTTACACTGAGGGATCCAGTTGCTTCTTTTGCATGATTTTAAATGGAAGGCTTAAGAATTTTTTGCATTAAGCCATTGTACAGAAAAAGTCAGAGACCATTGAGGATCCTATAGGACATTTTTGTGGTTAGGTAGGGAAAGAACAAATGTCACCTCTACCTATATTCCATTAGCTATAACTCAGTTATATGGCTTCTCTAGAAGCAAAGAAGGCTGTGAAATGTAGGCCATGTTGAACAGCATCTACTGCCTGCTTCCTAGCTTGAATAAAGACAAAGAAGAAGAAGGAAAGGGGAAAAGTTTTATATTAAATCAGAGTCCCCCATGCCCAGAAGCCCCCAGCAGGGGCACAGAAGCCCCCACATGGTGCACAAAAGTCTGTGCCTGCTCTACCCCTGGATCCCCTGAGGCCCTGCCTTCCTGGCACAATGTCCCCTGTACCTGAAACCCCAGCACTGTGAGCTTTACTTAGGGACATCAGTGAGGGCCCAGAAGTTCCCACATGGTACATCTGGTGCATGAATTTCAAAGAGACAGAGAAACCAGTAAGAAACAACTGCCAACAGAACCATCCCCACAGTGACAAGAAATAGAACCCTTAGGACCTGCAGAGCACTGCTGCCAGCCACAGCTCCATCTGAGAAAGTGCAAGTTTGTGCATCTTTGTTGGGAGCTGCCTACCTGCACTTCCTGCTTCCTATCACACTGCATTCATATGCCACCAGAGCAGACAAAAGACTGTACCCAGATTATAATAATACCCTGTAAATAGTCAAAGGATTGGGAGAGGGAGAGGGGAAAGCTACAAGTGAAGGTGTGGTGGTGGTGTGAGACTGGAAAATTGAGGGCCCGAACTCCAGAACCCTTCACTGGAGATAATCAGATGCTTAAATTCTCTCCCCACCACCATGCCCTGTAAAAAATGTGTTGTTCAGTCCGCATGTGTTTGAATAGATTCTGTAGTTTCTTTTGCTGTTAAGTTCTAGTTTCATTCCTTCGGTCTGATAGAATACAGGGAGTTATTTCAACTTTCTTATATTTGCTAAGACTTACTTTGTTTTCTAAAATATGATCTATTTTGGAGAGAGATCCATCGGCTGCTAAGAAGAATGTGTATTGTGTAGTAGCTGGATGAAATACTCTATAGATGTCTCTTAAATTCATTTGGTTCATAGTGTCAATTAATTTTGAGATTTTTTTGTTGATTTTTTTCATCTGGATGCCCTCTCTATTGGTGTTAGTGAAATATTGAAGTCTCCCATTATTAATGTGTTGAAGTCTATCTGTGCTTTTTAATCCAGCAGTGTTTTTTATGTAGTTGTGTGTACTAAAATTTGGCACATATACATTAAGAATTGTTGTTTCCTCTTGATGAATGATTGTTCACTTTATTAATATGTAGTGACCTTCATTGTCTCTTCCAACTAATTTTTATCTGAAATCTGCTTCATCAAATATAAGTACAGCTACAACTGTCTGCTTTGAGGGTCCATTTGCTTGAAAGATCTTTTCCCATCTTTTCACTCTAAGCAAATGTTTTTGTCAGTGAGATGCTTTTCTTGTAAGGAATTAATAGTGTAGGCAACAAAGGAGTATTACAGGTTAGTAAGCAGAGATAGAAGAAAATGTGAACTGGAGATCAGTTCTAGTTATAGACAGGGAGGGAGATGTAAAAGGGGAATGGTGATAGACAAGGGAAGAGGAAGAAATAGATTAAGATTGAATACTGAAAAGCAGGTTTCATGGCTCTCTTATTATGTCCACAGAGAAAAGGAGGGAGAGAAAAGCAGAACTAGAGGGTAAATGGGAGAACAAGAGTGAAAATTACCCAACTCGGATGTACAGAAAAAACAATACAAGTGCCTGAAAGATCTAAACATCCAAAACTTAACAGCAGCAAAACCAAATCAGCATATTTTTAAAAATTTCAGAATTTTCTATGTTCTAAACAGGTTTTCACCCACTTCAGTGTGTCTTTCAGTTCAACCTACAAGAACCTTTGGAATACATCAAAGGAAGTGCTGAAAGGAATGTTTATAACTTTGAGCCCCTGTTTATAAAAGACAGTGTGATCACAAATAAATGACCTAGTGATGTATTTTAAGCTTTTAGACAAACAAGAACAAGGTAAACCCCAAGCTAGCAGATGGAAAGAAATAATAACTATTAGGGCCAAAATTAATGAAAGAGGGACAAAACAAAAATAACCCCTACCCAAAGAATCAATGAAGCAAAAAGTTGGTTCTTCAAAAACAGAAATAATGTTAATAAGCCCTTAGCCAATCTAACTATAATGAGGAGGGAAAAAATCCAAATTAATAAAATTAAAGATAAGAAGGAGGAGAGAACAACAAATGCAAATAACATCTAGAGGATTGTTAGGGGATATTTCAAAAATCAATATTCAAGTAAATTTGGAAACATGTAGAAGAAATAGCTAAATTTCCAGATTTATTTGGCCAACCATAATGAACAAAGAGGAAATAAACCACCTAAATAGATTTATAACAAGCAATAAGATTGAAGGACTACTATAGAGTCTTCCAACAAAGAAAAGTCCAAGACTTGATAGCTTCACTGCCAAAACTCTACCAGATGTTTTTAAGGTTTCTCACTGGTGTGCATTTATTCATGTCTTTGAAGACCACTCAAATAAGACAAGGCTTTCCCACACTGTTTACAGACACAGATATTTTCTCTACTGTGATTTTGTTTATGTCTTCAAAAGCTACTGTATCGAATGAAAGCTTTGCCACATTTCTCACCTACATAGGGACTCTCCTCATGGTGACATTGTTCATGTGCTTGAAAGTGACTTGAAGACACAAAGACTTTCCCACACTGCTTATAGTGTTTTTCACCAGTGTGGGTTCTTTTACGTATTTCAAAGTAAGTAGAAGAACTGAAGGCTTTCCCACACTGCATACATACATAAAGTTTCTCTCCACTATGTGTCATTGCATGGGAATGAAGGGAACTGACATAAAGGAAGTATTTGCCCCATTGCTGATATATTGAGCATTTTTCTGTAGTATGACTAAGCTTATGTTTTTTAAGTAACTTTCACAAGTAAAAATCTTTCCACATTGCATACACATACAGAATTTTGCTTCATTTTGAGTTATTTCATGCTTTCATAGATGAACAAAGGCTTTTCCACATTGCTTATACCTCTAGGGTTTTTTTGCCACTGTGTCTCATTAAATAAGATCAAAGGGAACTAGAAAAGGTGAAAGATTTCCCACAAGACTGACATACACAAAGTTTCTCTTCCATGTGTATCCTTTCATGTGTCAGAAGGGAATTGGAATAGGCAAAGTTTTTCCCACAATGCTTACATAAGTAAAGTTTTACTCCTGCATGAATTCTTCCATGTCATTGAAGGGAATCAGAATGAGTAAAGGTTTTCTCACATTGCTTACACACATAGGCTTTCTCTCCATTAGGAAGTTTTAAATGTCTGTGGAATAACTGGAAGAAAACACTTTCCCACACTGCTTACATTCCTATGGTCTCTATGGAATATGAGTCCCTTTGTGTATCTGCAGGAACTGTGACACCTAAAGACATCATCACAGTGTTTATTGCCAAAGGGTTTCTCTCTAGTGAGAGTCATGTCATACTTCTGAAGGCAATCAAGAGACCTAGAGGCTTGCTCACATTTCTTATGTTCATACAGATTCTCTCCATATTTCCTACACTCATATGCTTTGTGGCCCATGACAGTTCTGTTGTAATACACAGAGGCACATAACAACACTAGGAATCTCTCTGTATAGCTATCTTTATCTCAAACTGGCAAAAAATGCTATTTTTTTATTATCTCTTATGTTTTCTTTTCAACGAAATCAGAGAACAAGAGGGTGGAAAAGGTTCTGCTCGGAAGCGGAGGAAGGGGGAGGGGTGGCCCAAATAATGTATACACATGTGAGTAAATGTAAAAACAATAAAATAAAAATTAAAAAAATTCTCAATAAAATACTTGTAGACCGATTCAATAGCACATCAAAAAGATCATACACTATGATCAAGTTGGATGCAGACAATCCTTTGAAAAATTTCAACATACATTCATGATAAATCTCTGAAGAAACTATGAATGGAAGGAATGTACCTAAACATAAAATACTGTGTAGAACAAGTCTATAGCCACCATCATACTAAATGAGGAAAAACTGAAACCATTTCCTTTAAAATCAACAGGAGGAAGAAATAAAAGTGACTCAAATAATGAAGGAAGAAGTCAAATTATCCCTATTTGAGATGATACGATTTTATACCTAAAAGACCTTAAAAGTTCCACCAAAAAATTCTTAGACATCATAAACACTGTTAGTAAAGTATCAAGACAAAAAAATCAATACACAAAAACCAGTAGTTTTTCTGTACATCAAGGATGAACAGACTAGGGCTGGTGGAGTGGCTCAAGTGGTAGAGTGCCTGCTTCAAAAGTGTGAGGCCCTGAGTTTAAACCCCAGTGCTGCCAAAAAAAAAAAAAAGAATGTACAGACTAAGAAAGAAATCAGGGAAACAATACCATTTAGAATAGCCTCAAAAAATACCTAGGAATATGACTTTAAACTATACTATAGAACTATAGCAATCAAAACAACATGATACTGGTACAAAAACAGACATGAAGACCAGTGGAACAGAATATAACACCTAGATATGAATCCATGCAACTACACCTGCCTGATTTTTGGCAAAGGTGCCCAAAACACACAATGGAGAAAAAGACAGCCTCTTCAAAAAATGTTGCTGGGAAAACTGGATATCTGAATGCAGACAACTGAAACCAGATCCATGTCTCCTGTGCAAATATCAACTCGAGGTGATTAAGGACCTTAGTATAAGGCCTGAAACTTTGAAACAACCACAGAAAATAGTAGGACATACACTGGAATATAAGCATAGGCAATGACTTTCTAAATAGAACTCCAGTCGCTCAGCAAATAAGAGAAAGGATGAACAAATGGGACTACATCAAACTAAAAAGCTTCTACACAGCAAAAGAAACAGTCACTAGACTTAAGAAACTGCCCACAGAATAGGAGAAAATCCTTGCCAGATATTCATCTGATAAGGGACTCCCTATAGATCCAGGATCTATAGGGAGCTCAGAAAACACAACCCCTAAAGAATCAACAACCCAATGAAGAAAAGGGCAGATGAGTTGAATAGGGAATGTTCAAAGGAAGAGGTCCAAATGACTAATAAATACATGAAGAAGTGTTCAACTTCCCTGGCCATACAAGAAATGCAAATCAAAATTACACTAAGATTTCATCTCACCATAGTTAGGATGGCTATTCTCAAGAACCAAAAAACAACAAATATTGGTGAGAATGTGGTGAAACAGGAACCATTACACACTATTAATGGGAATGTGAATTAGTACAACCATTAGGGAAAGTAGTATGGAGATTCCTTAAAAAACTAAAGATAGAATTGCCATATGATCCAGTGATACCACTCCTGGGCATGTATACAAAGGACTGTAAGTCAGGATTCAAAACAGACACTTGTACACTGATGTTTGTTGACGCACTTTTCACAATAGCCAAGTTATGGAAACAACTGGATGCCCTAAAACTGATGAATGGATTAAGAAAACACACACACACACACACACACACACACACACACACACACACACACACACAATGGAGTTTTATTCAGCCATAGGAAGAATAACACTATATGGTTTGAAGGTAAATTGGAGGAGATATATTTTATGAAGCCAGTATTACACTTACCCCAAAACTGCACGACATATCAAAAAAGAGAACTACAGGCCATTCCTCTTAATGAAAGTAGATGCAAAAATCCCCAATAAAATAATAGCAAACCTAATTCAAAAGTATATCCAAAAGATCATACACTATGACCAAGTTGGCTTCATCCCAGGGATGCAGGGATTATTTAACATATGCAAATCATTAAATGGAATACAGCACATTAACAGAAGCAAAGACAAAAACCACTTCATCATATCAATAGATGAAGACAAAGTCTTTGATAAAATTCAACACTCTTTTATGATAAAAGCTCTGATGAAACTAGGAATAGAAGGAATGTACCTCAACATAATAAAGGCTATATATGACAAATCTATAGCCAACATCATATTTAATGGGGAAAAACTGAAACCATTTCTCTGAAAGTCAGGGATGAGACAAGAGTGCCCACTCTCCCCACTCTTATTCAAGATAGTCTTGGAATTCCTAGCCAGAGCAGTAAAGCAAGAAGAAGAAATAAAAGGAGAAAAAAATAAATAAAAGCAATATGAATAGGTAAAGAATAAGTCAAACTATCCCTATTCACAGATGACATGATCTTATACCTTAAAGACCCAAAAAACTCCACTGAAAAAACTCCTAGACACTGTAAACAGCTTCAGCAAAGTAGCAGGATACAAAATCAACTTACAGAAATCAGTAGCTATTCCATACACCAACAATGAGCAGATTGAGAAGGAATATAGGAAAACAATTCCATTTACAGTAGCCTCAGAAAAATCAAATACTTAGGAATAAACTTAACAAAGGATGTGAATGACCTCTATAAGGAGAACAACAAACCAATGAAGAAAGAAATTGAGGAAGACTACAGAAGGTGGAAAGATCTCCCATACTCATGGGTTGGCAGAATCACCATAGTTAAAATGACTATACCACCAAAATCAATCTATATGTTCAACGCAATGCCCATCAAAATCCCAATGACATTCATTACAGAGATTGAAAAATCAACCCTAAAGCTCATTTGTAGAACAGGGAACAGCCAAACAATACTGAGCAAAAAGAGCAACACTGGAGGTATCACAATACCTGACTTCAAACTTTACTACAGAACCATAACAGTAAAAACAGCAAAAAAATATATGAAGATCAGTGGAACAAAATAGAAGACCCAGATATGAATCCATGCGGATACACTCACGTAATTTTTGAGAAAGGTGCCTAAGACACATGATGGAGAAAAGACAGCCTTTTCAACAAATGGTGCTGGGAAAACTGGATATTTGCCTGCAGACAATTGAAACTAGGTCTGTACAAGTGTCAACTCAAGGTGGAGTAAGGACCTTAATATAAGACTTGAAACCCTGAAGTTAGTACAGGAAAAAGCAGGGAACACACTGGAAGCAATAGTCATAGGAAGTGGCCTCCTCAGTAGAACACAATTGGCTCAACAACTAAGAGAAAGGATTGACAAATGGGACTACATGAAATTACAAAGCTTCTGCACAACAAAAGAAATGGTCTGTAAATTGAAAAGGCCACCCACGGAAGGGGAGAAAATCTTTGCTAACTATATATCAGATGAGGGATTGATAAACAGAATATACAGGGAGCTCAAAAAACTAAACTCTCCAAAAATCAATGACCAATAAAGAAATGGGCAATGGAACTACACAGAACTTTTTCAAAGGAAGAAGTCCAAATGGCTAAAAAGCACATGAAAAAATGCTCACCATCCCTGGCCTTAGAGGAAATGCAAATAAAAACCACACTAAAATTCTACCTCACTCCTGTTGGAATAGCTATTATCAAGAACACCATGAACAGCAAATGTTGGCAATGATGTGGGGAAAAAGGAGCCCTCATACACTGCTGGTAGGAATGTAAGCTAGTACAATCATTATGGAAAACAATATGGAGGCTTCTTAAAAAACTAAAAATAGATGTGCCATATGATCCAGCAATACCACTTTTAGGGATATACCCAAAGGAATGTGAGTCAGGTTACTGCAAAGCACCTGCACATCCATGTTTATTGCAGCATTACTCACAATAGCCAAGCTATGGAAACAGCCAAAATGCCCCACTACCGAGGAATGGATTAAGAAAATGTGGTACTTATACACAATGGAATTTTATTTTGCCACAAATAAGAATGAAATTTTGTCATTTGCAGGTAAATGGATGGATTTAGAGAACATCATCTTAAGTGAAGTTAATTGCAGAAGGCCAAAAATTGCATGTTCTTCCTCATATGCAGATTATAGACTTAAGACAAATGCAGTAATGTTATTGGACATGGATCATACACTAAGGGGAGACTGTGCATGGGAGGGATAGGGAAAGGTAAGGAAACTAAAAACTTGAATGTGGTTGATGTGCTCACTGTGTAGGAACAAACATAGTAATCTTAAACTGGCAGAGGCTACTATGGGAAGGGGACTAGAAAGTAGTAAAGAGGTCTGGTATAGATGAACCAATTTGGGTTGTAATACACATATGCATGGAAACAACATAAGGAATCTCTCTGTATAGCTATCTTTATCTCAAACTAGCAAAAACACCATGTTTTTCTAATTATCTTTTATGTTTGTTCTTGTGCAAAATTGAAGAATAAGAAGATGAAGCAGGTTCTGCCCAGAGGCATGGGAGAAGGGGGATTGGGTAGGAGGGGGAGGTGGCCCAAATAATGTATATGTATGTAAGTAAATGCAAAAATGATAAAATAATAATAATAATTAAAAAAAAAACAAGCATTAACTCAAAGTGGATTAAGGACCGTAATGTAGGACCTGAAACCTTGAAGCTAGTATAGGAAAGATCAGGGAATAAACTGGAAGCAATAGGCATAGGAAATGACTTCCTCAGTAGAACTCAAGTGGCTCAGCAACTAAGAGAAAAGATTGACAAATGGCACTACATGAAATCACAAAGCTTATGTACAACCAAAGAAATGTTTTCCAAATTGAAGAGGCTGCTCTCAGAGTATGAGAAAATCTTTGCCAGCTGTATATCAGACAAGGGACCGATATCTAGAATATACAGGGAGCTCAAAAAAATCAATGATCAGTGAAGAAATGGGCAAATGAAATGAAAAGAACTTTCTCAAAGGAAGAAATACAAATAACTGAAAAACATGGAAAAATGCTTACTATCCTTGGCCATAAAAAAAATTCAAATCAAAACCATATTAAGATTCCATTGTACTCCTGTTAGAATAGCTACAATCAAGACCAGAAACAACAACAAATGTTGGCATGGATGAGGGGGAAAAGGAACCCTCCTACACTGCTGGTGGGAATGTAACCAAGTACAATCTCTTTGGAAAACATTACAGAGGCTCCTTAAAAACTAAAACTAGACCTGCAAAGGATCTAGGAATAGCACTTCTAGGGATATACCCAAGGGAATGTGAGTCAACTTACAATAAAACACCTGCATGCCCACGTTTATTGCAGCACTATTCACAATATCTAAGCTTTGGAAAATGTCAACATGCCCCACTATTGAATTGATTAAGAACATGCATTTATATACAATGGAATTTTACTCAGCCAAAAAAAAGAATGAAATTTTGTCATTCACAGCTAAATGGATGGAACTGACAAACATCATCTTAAGTGAGGTTAGTCAGGCTCAGAAGGCCAAAAGCCTCATGTTCTCTCTCATATGTGGAATATGGACCTAAAACAAATACAGCAGTACTATGGGATTAGAGGAGATGAACAAATTGGAGCTGCAATACACATATGCATGGAAATATCATAAGGAAACTCCCTGTGTAGCTATCTTTATCTCAAACAAGCAAAAACATCATGTTTTTCTTTTTATCTTTTATCCTTCTTCTTCTACAAAATTGGAGAACAGGAGGGTGGATCAGGTCCCATCCAGCAGGGGTAGGGGTGGTTCGCACCAGTGGGAGGTGGAGGTGGGGAGGTGGGAGGGAAAGGGGATAGGAGGGTGAATAAGGTGCAAAAAATGTGTACATATGTATGTAAATACAAAATGACACCTTTTGCAACTGTTTCAGGAATTTGGAGGGTTAAAGGAGAGCAGTGGAGGGGAGAATTCAAGTAAGATATATTTGATACATTGTAAAAACCTTTGTAAATGCCACAATGTACCCCCACAGCACAATAATAAAGGAAAAACATAAAAATTAGTACAGAGGCTATTAGAGCCTAAATTGTTGTAATCATTTCTCTTTGTATATACAAATCTTCTATCAACTGTTAGGAATCTTGAGCTGGTGATATAGCTTAGTGTTAAAGTCATGTGTTCCTGGTTTGTATCCCCAGCAGCACCAATACCAAACCAAACCAAACCAACTGCCACCACCAAAATTCAGTTAAGGACATAGTTAAATATAACTGAGGTAAATGATTGCTATGACATAGCACAATGATCCTTTTTAAAGATCAGGTGCCAGGGTCAGGGCTGTTTAGCCCCACCTTGTTCATTCTTTCCTAAGGTGGAGCCCCTTCCCTTTTCCTAAATAGTAGAGCTCCTGAGCTGATAGGGCCACAATCCCACTTCTCGTTCTATTCTTGGAATGTGTGCTTTCTCTGCTATAGGAAAGAAAAAACACATTTCCCTCCATCTCCTTTTAAGAATTTGAAGTGTTCTAAAGGGAGCTTGTTAATATAAAGACTTTATCACATGGTAGATAATTACTAATGAAGCTTGTGTATATATGTTTGCATCTCTGAGAATGTGGCAATGTTCTCTGGGATTTTGTAGGAAAGGCTAAGCAAAAGAAAAAGCTACGGTGGAGAACAAACCCCTCCTCCACAGGGATCTCTAATTTGAACATCTCTGCTGCCCTGCAGAGCTTGGCTGAGCAGGGTTGGAACAAAGATGCAAGTCCTTTCAGGGGTTCCTGAATGCCAGCAGCACTGAAAGCAGCCTGGAGAGAAATCAGGCAAGCGTGACACTTGCTTTGGTATTAGTGTAGGCAAGGAAAAGGAACATGTTAAAATAAAAAAGAAAGAAATCAATTTGAGAAGGCACTCCTGGGATTGGCAAGCTGTGGCCTGTGACCCAAATCTTGTCAGCTACCTGTTTTTTTAATAGCCCAAGAGCTGATAACAGTTTTTACATTTTAAATTACATTTTAATTAAAAAACTTTAAAGATCAAAAGAATATTGTTTTGTGAGAGCTGAAAATTATATTAAATAAAAATTTCATTGACTATAATAAAGTTTTATGGGAACACAGTCACATTCATTCATATATGTGTTTGTGGCTGATTTTTTCCACAACAACAAAATTGAGTAGTTTCAACAGGGACTTACATAATATTCTCGACTTTGCCTTTTGGTCCATAAAACCTAATGTATTTACTGTCTTGCCTTTACAGAAAAGGTTTGCAAACCCTGATGCTAGGTTGTGGATTCCTCTATCCTGCTCTGTCAGTAGTGTGCCTTTATTTCCTTTCTGTCTTTTATAAATTTATTGAAATCACTTTATTGTCATTGTCAGTGTGAATTTATTCTATTTTTATTTCTTTGCTTATATTTTGGTACATTAAAAAATAGTAAAAATATTTGCAGCATGCACTATTTCCTAACACACACTCTCTCTAACAATGTATACATATAGAGAACAATTATTCTCAGTAGAACAGTTAAGTACTATAATTTTGTTTACTTTGCAGATAAGGACATGGAGAGTCAGAGAAGTTAAATAACTTTCCTGAGATCTTTATCACACAGGTAGGAAGTAGTGAGGCAAGATTCAAACCCAGCCAGTGTTGCTTCATCTCCTTACCCACTGTGCTAGAGGACCTCTGATTCCCGTGAGAAAGAGCCAAACTTGGGAAATTGGTTTACTATCTCGATCCATAACTAGCTAATGTAGTTTAGTGAAAATGAAAAATGTGGGAAGTTTTATCAGGAGGAAAAGGAGAAGATATGTGCCCAAAGTGGGGGAAAGTAAAGCCTGTGTGCAGCCAGTGTCAATTTCTTCTGCTTTAGTGTGTTGCTCACTGCTAGGCTTGTACTTTTCTGTTTGAAAATATCTTCAGTTGCTGACAGATGAGTCATAACACAGTGGAAGCAGTGGACGAGGATTCCTGGTTTAATTGTCCCAATGATTTGGAAGTATGTTTTTCTTACTATTTATTTATTTTTTGGTGGTACTAGAGTTAGATCCCAGGGATTTGTGCTTGCTCCCACTTGACCCTGTTTCTGACAAGGTTGGGGATGTAACTCAGTGGTAGAATGTTTGTTTAGTGTGCATGATGCCTGTTTTGATCCATAGCACTGAAAAAAAAAGGCCTTCCATGGGCAAGTAAACATATGAAATGAGGCATTCTAGACTACTGTCTTGGGGATTCAGAATTTTCATAGGCAAAGTAAATGCTCATAGAAGACTTTGCATTAAAATTTTTTATTTTTATAAAGGACAGAAGAGTAAAACAGGTCCTGTTTGGGGTTGATACCACCGGGATGGGGAGGACATAAGGAAAGTGTGTAGGAGTGTGAATATGGTGAAAATACTATGTATTCATGTATGAAAATGGTGTGAGGCCTGTTGAAACTGTTCAAAGAAGTAAGAGAGGGGGAATCAAAGGAGAGTGATGGAGGGGAAAATTTTTATTTTTAAACTCATTTTCCCAATTTAAATGACCACAGATTTTTGGAGGGGCTAGAATAATTGTCAATGCCCAGAGGATTTGGTGTTCTGTGAACACATTTTGGAAAATATAATTTATCTGTATTATCATTTTATATTGTTTTACTTTATTTTATTTGATATTTTTATTACTATTTTACATTATTTTATTTTATATTTATTTTCTAAATATTATTCTATCTGTATAGCAGAGTTACAAATTATGGCTGACACTCTAATTTGAAGAAAACACAAATTACTTTATCTATACTGAATCCCTTTGTATTTTTACTAATTTATATATTTTTTGACGTACTGGGATTTGAACTCAGGTCTTTGTGCATCTTAGGCAAGTGCTCACTGTTTGAGCTATGTCTTTCCCTTTTTCTGCTCTGGTTATTTTGGAGATAAGTTCTTGGTTTTTGCCCAGGTCAGTCTGGACTGTGGTCCTCCTATTTTATGCTTCCTGCTGTAGCTAGGGTGACAAGCTCATGCTGCTGTGGCACACTTTTTTTTATTTTTGTTATTGTTTAGATGAGTTCTCACACTTTTTTGCATGGGTTACCCTGGAACTGCCATCCTCTCGTATTCAGCCTCCAACCTAGCTGGGATGGCAGGTGCACACCACTGCACCCGTGTATTGGTTAAGATGGGGTCTTGAGAACAATTTCCCTGGGCTGACTTCAGCCTCCCAAGTAGTGAGGATTACAGGTGTGAGCTAATAGCTTGGTTTGAACCCACCTTTTAAACTGTGGGCTGGGAGAAAAGTAAATTGTCTCAGTGTGACATCTAGGATGAAAAACACCAATATGATAGGAATTATTTGGTTTCTTTCTGGGACAGTGGGTTACTTGATCTCTCTGATGTCCTTCAGTAGCTTCTACTACTTTCCCTTGTTAAGGTGTGTATGGCAGAGGATCCAACATGGTGACTAGGAGGCAGAAGCAGACAGCATGAGCTCTGTGAATCAAAAACCTTGCTGAGATGCTGGAGCCACACTTGGTGGAGATAAAGCACCAAGCAGAATCAAAACTTCGACACCCTGGACTCCTAGCCCATGGAAAGCTTCTCCACACCACGTTACACTGCAGGAGGGCTCCTGCCACTGCCAGATGCCGGCTCCAAATCTGCTTGGGAGAAATTTGGCAGACAAAAGAAGTGAGTGCCAAGTGTCATGCAGTATTCCCCCAGCCACCCCTGGGATAAACCAGCATAGTCCCCTGGGCAGACTGAACCCCCCCTGCAAAAAAACCCCTGAATAATAAACAACAAACTGAAAAGTAGCACACAGCAGAGGGGGTGGGAACACTGAAAGTGCACTAGAGAAGGGGGGAAGAGCAAGGAGCTGACCTCCATGCAATTTTTCAGTAAACAAAGGCTGGGAAGGCAGGAGGCCAACAGTGGGCAGGTGATGAGCTGCTGCCTGAAATAGGGCAGGTAGTGGTCCACAAAGCTCATCTCCTGAGCCAGGGAGCAACATCCAAAGTCAAATGGCTCTGCAAAATTACAAAACAAACAGTAAACCATCACAGCACACTGACAGCAGGCGGCCAGCTTATGGATCACTGACCTTGCTCCAGAGAAAGGGGGCTATGCAAAGAAACAAGCCCCCAGTAAACAAGCTCAGCAAATAGCAACCTCTAAAGCAGGACAGCTGGTGGACTACAGAGCTGATTTCAGAACCTGAGCACAATACTCAAACTTAAACACCCACACCTTACTGAGGGAGAAGCTGACCAAGCAGAAGTCACTGAAAGGAGAAAAAAACAAAAACAAAAACAACAACAAAAAAACCACTACCCAACCACCTGGTGAGACTACAACAGAGCTTTGACTTAAATACCAACACCAGGACAGGATGCTGGAGGAGTAACACCAGAACTTAAACTAAGACTGAAATTCTATTGTTCCTGAACCTGGAATTTTTTTGTTTTGTTTCTTGTTTGTTTGTGTTTGTTTGTTCATCTCTTCCCATTGATTTCTTATTTTTTTTTGTTAGTTTCACCATTGTGAATTAGTTAATACTAAATTACACACAAAGCAGGGACAGAAAATACCACACACTCACTTAGCTAAAAATCCAATACAGCCACAAAACAAAATTAAACCAAGAGAAAGAAAACAGGTGGCTGAAACCACCAACTAGCCTATCAAGAACATAGTTGCACAGTATCAGGTGGAGTGATGGGAAGATGAAATGAAGAAAACAGATAACCAGTTCCAGACTCCAACAAAATAAAGATAAATGACACCAAGGAACCCAACAATGCCCACAAGAATAACCTCAAAGAATAAATCCTGCAAGTAATCACTGAGGAATTAATGGAGATGTTACCAGACATCGTTAACCAAAACATACAAGAGGCACTCAAGAAATTCCAAGACACCAAAAATAAAGAATACAAGAAGACACAGAAACAAATAAGTGAATTCATAGGAGCCCTAAACAAACACCAAAGTGAACCAGACACTATAAATAGAGAGATTAATGAATTAAAGAAAAAAATAGACAATATTAAAGAGGAAGTGATCTGTGATATGGAAAACCTCAGAAAAAAGAATGAAACAGAAATACAAAAGACAATGGAAGGTCACTCCATCAGGCTAGAACAAGTGGAAGACAGAATCTCAGAACTTGAAGATAAAATGGAAATTAAAGGAAAAACAGAAGAGCTATTAGTCAAACAACTTAAGACCTGCAAAAGCAACATGCAAGAACTCACCAACTCCATCGAAAGGCCAAACCTGAGAATCATGGGCATTGAAGAAGGAGAAGAGTTGCAAGCAAAAGGGATTTGTAATATATTCAAACAAAATAATAACAGAAAATTTCCCAAATGTATAGAAAGCTATGCTCCTTCAGGAACATGAGGCCTCCAGGACACCAAACAGACTTGATCAAAATAGAATTACCCCATGACATATAATCATTAAAACAACAAGCACAGAGAATAGAGAAAGGATATTGAAGACTGTAAGAGAGAAAACATATATACCATACAAAGGTAAACCCATCAAAATCAAAGCAGATTTCTCAGTGGACACCTTCAAGGAATTCTGCACAAAGAAAATGAAAACAAACAAAACCATGAGATGACAAGCAGTACCACACCACAGGAGAAGAAAAGTCAAGGAATTAGAGAGTAACATTGATTCAGCTACACACAATCGAACCCTTAAACAACAAAAACAACTAAATGACAGGAATCACAACATACTTATCAATACTAACACTGAATGTTAATGGACTTAACTCCCCATCAAAAGACACCATTTGGAAAACTGGATTAAAAAGGAAGATCCAAAATCTGCTGCCTAAAGGAGACCCATATCATCAACAGAAATTAGCACTGGCTGAGAGTGAAAGGCTGGAACAATATATACCAATCCAATGGCCCCTGAAAACAGGCAGGGGTAGCAATACTTATCTCAGACAAACTAGACTTCACACTTACATTGATCAAATGAGATAAAGAAGGACACTCCATACTAATAAAAGGGGAAATGCACCAAAAGGAAATAACACTTATCAACCTATATGCACGCAATATTACTGCACCCAATCTCATCAAACAAACTATAAAGGACGTAAAAGCACATATAGACTACAACACAGTGGTAGTAGGAGACTTTATACCCCCCATCACCAATAGATAGGTCATCCAAGCAAAAAATCGATAAGGAAATTCTAGAACTAAATCATGCCATAGATCAAATGGACCTAGCTGATGTCTACAGAATATTTCATCCAACTTCTGCACAATATACATTCTTCTCAGCAGTCCATGGAGCCTTCTCCAAAATAGATCACATCTTAGGGCACAAAGCAAGCCTCAGCAAATATAAGAAAATAGAAATAATCCCATGCATTCTATCTGATCACAATGCAATAAAACTAGAACTCAACAACAGAAACAACAGTTGAAAACATGCAAACAATTGGAAGCTGAAAACACATTGCTCAATGATTAGTGGGTCATTGATGAAATAAAAGAGGAAATTTAAAGGTTTCTGTAAGTTAATGAAAATGAAAACACAATCAACCAGAACCTATGGGACACAGCAAAGGCCACCTTAGGATGAAAGTTGATAGCCATGAGTGCACATTAAAAGGACAGAGAGGAGAATTCCAAGATGGCGGCTAGAGCCGGTGCAGAGAATCTCCACTTCACGTTAAACGGAGAACCGAGGAGGCCCCCGGGCCGCCAGTGGCCGGCGCCCATACGGCTTGGGAAGACGCAGACCAGGTGAGCTTCGCGGTACCGCGGTTCCCCCACAGACAAGCCTGGGCCAGAGCAGCATAGCCCCCTGGACAGACTGACCTCCACCCGGGAAAAAAAGAGAAACTGAGTAACAAGCAATAAGAACAGTTAAGACACGCTGGAAAGAGGGTGGGGCGCCCTGAGCGCTGAAGATTGGGGGAAGGGAATCCTTCCCGGGACTGTAAATAAATGAGCCGGGCGGGCCGGAGAGGCTCTGGCGGGAGTGGGGCGCGCCCAGCAACTGGGAGCGGGGACGCTTGTGAGAGGAGGGAAGACCCACTTCCCACGTGAACTGTAAATAAACACGCAGGCCTGACAACGCGGGGCAGTGTTGCCTTTCCCAGTGCTTGGAAAGGGAAAAGCCTGTAGCAGAGGCCCCCCTCCCCCGCACAGGAGAACTCTGAGCAAACAAAGCCTGTGGGACCAGGTGAGTGCTAAGCTCACCCCAGAGATCTGCATAAATAACGCCGCCAGCTACAGGCTGAGAGCAGCAGGCAGGCAAGCCACAGTTGCAGATACCACTCTCAGAACTGCCTCCAGACGCTTTTTTTTCTTTTTCTCCCTACCTTTGATGAGAGAACAACCGAATTACACCTGCAAGCCGAAAAACTTACTGAAACTGTATTGCATTTGAACTGGGGACACTTGGTGGGGCTTTTTTTTTTTTCTTCTGTGTGTGTGTGAGTGTAGTTTTGTTCTACTTTATGCATCCCCTTTGATGAGACAACTACAGAACAACATCTGAGGCACCAACTCCAGGACTGGAGATTGAGACGGACATCCAAATTATTAAGACTGAAATTGCATTGCATATAAACTTGGAAGTTTTTTGGTTTTTTGTTTTTTTTTTTAATTTTCTATTTTCCATTTTATTTTAATTCATTTTATAAATAGATATTACTTTCATATACTTATTTTTTATTTTTTTTATCTTTGATTTTCAATCCTCTCTCTGTCACTCTATTGTCTGTTCAGCTTACTGTTGATTAGTACACTAACACTCCCTGTTTATACCTTTGAAACTCTCTTGTCTGATACCTTGTTCTGCTTTCTCCCTCTTGTCTGTATATTTGTTTTCCCCTTTTCTTTAACTTCTTGCTTTCCATCTCAGCTCACTCTTCCATTCTCAATATTACCATTGTTATTATTACAAGCTAGAAAATACTTAATTACACACAGTACAGGGACAGTAACAACACCAAGGACAATGACAGGAAGACAGAAAAAACAAGGAAACCAGTTTCCCCACAGCAAAAAATTAGTACAGGAACCAGAGGGGAATGAAGAGAACAGAAACTCAGAGCCAGACTCCAACAAAATGAAGATAAACTATGCCAAAGGACCCAATGAAGCCTACAAGAATAATTTAAAAGAAGACATACTACAAGTACTCAATGAGAATTTTATAGAGATGATACTGGATAGGGTCAATCAAAATGTACAGGAGACACTCAAGAAATTCCAAGACAATAAAAATAGAGAATTTGAAAAAGCAAAAGAAGAAATAAAGGAAACCATAGAAGCACTGTATAAACACCAAAGTGAAAGAGAGAACACAATGAATAAATGGATAAATGAACTCAGGACAAAAATAGACAACAATAAAGAAGAAAACAGCCAGGATATGGAAAACCTCAGAAAAAAGAACGAAACAGAACTGCAAAACCAAATGGAAGGCCAATCCAGCAGAATAGAACAAACAGAAGACAGAATCTCAGAACTTGAAGATGAAATGGTAATTAAAGGAAAAACTGAAGAACTATTAATTAAACAACTCAAGACCTGTGAAAACAAAATGCAAGAACTCACCGACTCCATCAAAAGACCAAACTTGAGAATCATGGGCATCGAAGAAGGAGAAGAGGTGCAAGCGAAGGGAATGCGTAATATATTCAACAAAATAATAACGGAAAATTTCCCAAATCTAGAGAAAGATATTCCCATACAAATGCAAGAGGCCTCCAGGACACCAAACAGACCAGATCAAAATAGAACTACTCCACGACATATCATCATTAAAACAACAAGTTCAGAAACTAAGGAAAGAATATTGAAGGCTGCAAGAGAGAAAAAACAAGTAACATACAAAGGTAAACCCATCAAAATCACAGCAGACTTCTCAACAGAAACATTAAAAGCAAGAAGAGCGTGGGGTGAGATCTTCCGGGCACTGAATGAAAATAACTTCAACCCCAGGATACTCTACCCACCAAAGCTATCATTCAAAATAGATGGAGCAATAAAAGTCTTCCATGATAAGCAGAAACTAAAACAATATGTGACCACAAAGCCACCATTACAAAAGATTCTGCAAGGGATCCTGCACACAGAAAGTGACACCCAACTTAACCATGAAAAGGCAGGCAGCACCAAACCACAGGATAAGAAAAAGCAAGACAGAAGAGAGTAACATCAAGTTAGGTACACACAATCAAACCTTCAAACAACTAAGATAACTAAATGGCAGGAATCACCACATACCTATCAGTACTAACACTTAATGTTAATGGACTTAATTCACCCATCAAAAGACACCATTTGACAAAATGGATTAAAAAAGAAGATCCAACAATTTGTTGCTTATAGGAGACTCATCTCACTGACAGAAATAAGCATATGCTTAGGATGAAAGGCTGGAAGAAGATTTACCAAGCCAATGGCCCCCGAAAACAAGCAGGAGTAGCAATACTTATCTCCGACAAAGTAGACTTCAAACCTACATTGATCAAACGAGATAAAGAAGGACATTCCATACTAATAAAAGGGGAAATAGACCAAAAGGAAATAATAATCATCAATCTGTACGCACCCAATGTCAACGCACCCAATTTCATCAAACATACCCTGAAAGACCTAAAAGCATATATAAACGCCAACACAGTGGTTGTGGGAGACTTTAACACTCCATTATCATCAATAGATAGGTCATCCAAACAAAAACTCAATAAAGAAATCCAAGATCTAAAATATGCAATAGATCAAGTGGACCTAGTAGATGTCTACAGAACATTTCATCCAACCTCTACACAATATACATTCTTCTCAGCAGCCCATGGAACCTTCTCCAAAATAGATCATATCCTAGGGCACAAAGCAAGCCTCAGCAAATATAAGAAAATAGAAATAATACCATGCATACTATCTGACCACAATGCAGTAAAAGTAGAACTCAACAACAAAAGTAAAGACAAAAAACATGCAAACAGCTGGAAACTAAATAACTCATTACTTAATGAAGAATGGATCATCGATGCAATAAAAGAGGAAATTAAAAAGTTCCTAGAAGTCAATGAAAATGAAAACACAACCTACCGGAACCTATGGGACACAGCTAAGGCAGTCTTGAGAGGAAAGTTTATAGCCATGAGTGCATATATTAAAAAGATTGAAAGATCCCAAATCAATGACCTAATGATACATCTCAAACTCCTAGAAAAACAAGAACAAGCAAATCCCAAAACAAATAGAAGGAGAGAAATAATAAAAATAAGAGCTGAAATCAACGAAATAGAAACCAAAAAAACCATACAAAGAATTAATGAAACAAAAAGTTGGTTCTTTGAAAAAATAAACAAGATCGATAGACCCCTGGCAAACCTGACTAAAATGAGGAGAGAAAAAACCCAAATTAGTAGAATCAGGAATGCAAAAGGGGAGATAACAACAAACACCATGGAAGTCCAGGAAATCATCAGAGACTACTTTGAGAACCTATATTCAAATAAATTTGAAAATCTAAAAGAAATGGACAGATTTCTAGATACATATGATCATCCAAAACTGAACCAAGAGGAAATTAATCACCTGAATAGACCTATAACACAAAATGAAATTGAAGCAGCAATCAAGAGTCTCCCCAAAAAGAAAAGTCCAGGACCTGATGGATTCTCTGCTGAATTCTATCAGACCTTTAAAGAAGAACTGATACCAACCCTCCTTAAACTGTTCCACGAAATAGAAAGGGAAGGAAAACTCCAAAACACATTTTATGAAGCCAGTATTACACTTATCCCAAAACCAGGCAAAGACACCTCCAAAAAGGAGAACTATAGGCCAATCTCCTTAATGAACATTGATGCAAAAATCCTCAACAAAATAATGGCAAACCAAATTCAACAACACATCAAAAAGATTATTCACCACGACCAAGTAGGCTTCATCCCAGGGATGCAGGGGTGGTTCAACATATGAAAATCAATAAACGTAATAAACCACATTAACAGAAGCAAAGACAAAAACCACTTGATCATCTCAATAGATGCAGAAAAAGCCTTTGATAAGATCCAACATCATTTCATGATAAAAGCTCTAAGAAAACTAGGAATAGAAGGAAAGTTCCTCAACATTATAAAAGCTATATATGACAAACCTACAGCCAGCATTATACTTAACGGAGAAAAATTAAAAGCATTCCCTCTAAAATCAGGAACCAGACAAGGATGCCCACTATCTCCACTCCTATTCAACATAGTACTGGAATTCCTAGCCAGAGCAATTAGGCAAGAAGAAGGAATAAAAGGAATACAAATAGGTAAAGAAACTGTCAAAATATCCCTATTTGCAGACGACATGATCCTATACCTTAAAGACCCAAAAAACTCTACTCAAAAGCTTCTAGACATCATCAATAGCTATAGCAAGGTAGCAGGATATAAAATCAACATAGAAAAATCATTAGCATTTCTATACACTAACAATGAGCAAACGGAAAAAGAATGTATGAAAACAAGTCCATTTACAATAGCCTCAAAAAAAATCAAATACCTAGGTGTAAACCTAACAAAAGATGTGAAAGACCTCTACAAGGAAAACTATAAGCTTCTGAAGAAAGAGATTGAGGAAGACTATAGAAAGTGGAGAGATCTCCCATGCTCATGGATTGGTAGAATCAACATAGTAAAAATGTCTATACTCCCAAAAGTAATCTACATGTTTAATGCAATTCCCATCAAAATTCCAATGACATTCATCAAAGAGATTGAAAAATCTACTGTTAAATTTATATGGAAACACAAGAGGCCACGAATAGCCAAGGCAATACTCAGTCAAAAGAACAATGCAGGAGGTATCACAATACCTGACTTCAAACTATATTACAAAGCAATAATAATAAAAACAGCATGGTACTGGCACAAAAACAGACATGAAGACCAGTGGAACAGAATAGAGGATGCAGATATGAAGCCACACAAGTATAAGCAACTTATCTTTGACAAAGGAGCTAAAAATATACGATGGAGAAATAGCAGCCTCTTCAACAAAAACTGCTGGGAAAACTGGTTAGCAGTCTGCAAAAAACTGAAACTAGATCCATGTATATCACCCTATACCAAGATTAACTCAAAATGGATCAAGGATCTTAATATCAGACCCCAAACTCTTAAGTTGATACAAGAAAGAGTAGGAAATACTCTGGAGTTAGTAGGTATAGGTAAGAAATTTCTCAATGAAACCCCAGCAGCACAGCAACTAAGAGATAGCATAGATAAATGGGACCTCATAAAACTAAAAAGCTTCTGTTTATCAAAAGAAATGGTCTCTAAACTGAAGAGAACACCCACAGAGTGGGAGAAAATATTTGCCAATTATACATCAGACAAAGGACTGATAACCAGAATATACAGGGAACTTAAAAAACTAAATTCTCCCAAAACTAATGAACCAATAAAGAAATGGGCATGTGAACTAAACAGAACTTTCTCAAAAGAAGAAATTCAAATGGCCAGAAAACACATGAAAAAATGCTCACCATCTCTAGCAATAAAGGAAATGCAAATTAAAACCACACTAAGATTCCACCTCACCCCTGTTAGAATAGCCATCATCAGCAACACCACCAACAACAGGTGTTGGCGAGGATGTGGGGAAAAAGGAACCCTCTTACACTGTTGGTGGGAATGTAGACTAGTACAACCACTCTGGAAAAAAATTTGGAGGCTACTTAAAAAGCTGGACATCGATCTACCATTTGATCCAGCAATACCACTCTTGGGGATATACCCAAAAGACTGTTACTCCAGAGGGACCTGCACATCCATGTTTATTGCAGCACTATTCACAATAGCCAAGTTATGGAAACAGCCAAGATGCCCCAGCACTGACGAATGGATTAAGAAAATGTGGTATCTATACACAATGGAATTTTATGCAGCCATGAAGAAGAACGAAATGTTATCATTCGCTGGTAAATGGATGGAATTGGAGAACATCATTCTGAGTGAGGTTAGCCTGGCTCAAAAGACCAAAAATCGTATGTTCTCCCTCATATGTGGACATTAGATCAAGGGCAAACACAAGGGGATTGGACTATGAGCACATGATAAAAGCGAGAGCACACAAGGGAGGGGTGAGGATAGGTAAGACACCTAAAAAACTAGCTAGCATTTGTTGCCCTTAATGCAGAGAAACTAAAGCAGATACCTTAAAGCAACTGAGGCCAATAGGAAAAGGGGACCAGGAACTAGAGAAAAGGTTAGATTAAAAAGAATTAACCTAGAAGGTAACACCCATGCACAGGAAATCAATGTGAGTCAATGCCCTGTATAGCTATCCTTATCTCAACCAGCAAAACCCCTTGTTCCTTCCTATTATTGCTTATACTCTCTCTACAACAAAATTAGAGATAAGGGCAAAATAGTTTCTGCTGGGTATTGAGAGTTGAGCAGGAGGGGGTGGAGTGGGTGGTAAGGGAGGGGGTGGGGGCAGGGGGGAGAAATAAACCAAGCCTTGTATGCACATATGAATAATAAAAGTAAAATGAAAAAAAAAAAAAAAGGACAGAGAGATCTCAAATCAATGACCTAATGCTATGTCTCAAACTCCTAGAAAAACAAGAAAAAGCAAAACCCAAAACAAGCAGAAGGGGAGAAATAATAAAAATAGAGGCCAAAATTAATGAAATAGAAATTAAAAAAACACACAAAGAAGCAATGAAACAAAAAGCTCGTTCTTTGAAAAAATAAATAAGATTGACAGACCCCTGGCAAATCTGACTAAAATTAGGAGAGAAAAAACCCAAATCAGTAAAATCAGAAATGCAAAAGTGGAGATAACAACAAATACCATGGAAATCCAGGGAATCATCAGAGACTACTTTGAGAACCTATATTCCAATAAATTTGAAAGTCTTGAAGAAATGAACAAATTTCTAAATGCATATGACCATTGAAATTGAACCAAGAGGATATTAATCACATGAACAGATCTATAACACAAAATGAAATTGAAGCAGCAATAAAGAATCTCCCAAAAAAGAAAAGTCCAGGACCTGATAGACTCTTAGATGAATAACATCAGACCTTTAAAGAAGAATTAATACCAACTTTCCTTAAACATTTCCACAAAATAGAAAGGGAAGGAACAGTGCTTAACTCATTTTATGAAGTCAGTATTACACTCATCCCAAAGCCAGACAATGACACCTCCAAAAATGGTAACTACAGGCCAGTCTCCTTAATGAACATTGATGCAGAAATCCTCAACAAAATAATGGCAAAACGAATCCAAAAATACATCAGAAAGATCATTCATCATGACCAAGTCAGCTTCATCTCAGGGATGCACGAGTGGTTCAACATATGCAAATCAATAAATGTTATACAGCACATTAATAGAAACAAAGACAAAAATCACTTGATCATCTCAATAGATACAGAAAAAACCTTTGATAAGATCCAACACCACTTCATGATAAAAACTCTAAGAAAACTAGGAATAGAAGGAATGTACCTCAACATTATAAAGGCTATATATGACAAACCTATAGTCAACATCATTCTTAATGGTGAAAAGCTGAAACCATTTTCCCTAAAATCAGGAATGAGACAAGGGTGCCCACTATACCCACTCTGACTCAACATAATCCTGTAATTCCTAGCCAGAACAATTAGGCAAGAAGAAGAAATAAAAGGAATACAAATAGGTAAAAAAACCTGTCAAAATATCCCTATTTGCAGATGACATGATCCTATATCTTAAAGACCCCAAAACCTCTACTCAAAAACTCCTAGACACTATAAATAGCTACAGCAAGGTGGCAGGATACAAAATCAACTTGCAAAAATCATTAGCTTTTCTGTACACTAACAATGAACAAATTGAGAAAGAATATACGGAAACAGTTCCATTTACAATACCTTAAAAAAATCAAATACCTAGGAGTAAAATAAGAAATGATGTGAGTGACCTCTACAAGGAGAATTACAAACCCCTGAAGAAAGAGATCGAGGAAGACTACAGAAGGTGGAAAGATATCCTGTGCTCGTGGATTGGCAGAATCAACATAGTAAAAATGGCTATACTATCAAAAGCAATCTACATGTTTAATGCAATTCCCATCAAAATCCCAATGTCATTCATCACAAAGATTGAAAAATCTACCCTAAAGTTCATTTGGAAACACAAGAGACCCTGAATAGCCAAGGCAATACTCAGCAAGACAGCAATGCTGGAGATATCACAATACCTGGCTTTAAACTATATTACAAAGCAGTAGCAATAAAAACAGCATGGTACTGGCACAAAAACAGACATGAAGACCAGTGGAATGGAATAGAGGACCCGGATATGAATCCATACAGCTATGCCCACTTTATTTTTGACAAAGGCACTGAAAATGATGGAGAAAAGACAGCCTCTTCAACAAATGTTGCTGGAAAAAGTGGTTATCTTCTGCAAAAAACTGAAACTAGAACCATTTTATCACACTGTACTACTAGTATCAACTCAAAATGCATCAAGGACCTTAATATCAGACTCAAAACTTTGAAGTTAGTACAGGAAAGAGCAGGGAATACTCTGGAAGTAATAGGTATAGGCAAGGACTTCCTCAATAGAACCCCAGCAGCTCAGAAACTAAGAGAAAGGATAGACAAATGGGACTACATAAAATTAAAAAGCTTCTGCACAACAAAAGAAATGGTCTCTAAACTGAAGAGACCACCCACAAGTGGGAGAAAATATTTGCCAGCTATACATCAGACAAAGGACTGATAACCAGAATATACAGGGAACTCAAAAACCTAAACTTCCCCAAAATCAATGAACCAATAAAGAAATGGGCAACTGAACTAAACAGAACTTTTTCAAAAGAAGAAATTAAAATGGCCAAAAAATACAAGAAAAAATGTTCACCATCTCTGGCCATAAAGGAAATGCAAATCAAAACCACACTAAGATTCCACCTCACCCCTGTTAGAATAGCTATCATCAAAAACACCACCACTAACAAATGTTGGTGAGGATGTGGGGAAAAAGGAACTCTTGTACACTGCTGGTGGGAATGCAAGCTAGTGCAAGCACTCTGGAAAACAATATGGAGGCTTCTTAAAAATGTAAACATAGACCTACCATATGATCCAGCAATCTTATTCCTAGGGATATAGCCAAAGAAATGTGACTCAGGTTACTCCAGGGGCTCCTGCACAACCATGTTTATTGCTTCGCTATTCACAATAGCCAAGTTATGAAAACAGCCAAGATGCCCTGTACTGACGAATGGAATAAGAAAATGTGTTATTTATACACAATGGAATTTTACTCAGCCATGAAGATGAATGAAATCTTATCACTCGCAAGTAAATCGATGGAACTGGAGAGCATTCTGAGCGAGGTTAGCCAGGCTCAGAAGACCAAAAATCGTATGTTCTCCCTCATATGTGGACTTCAGATCTACGGCAAAGGCAGTAATGTTGTTGGACTTGGGTCATGCACTAAGGGGAGAGCATATACAGGAGTAATAGGGAAAGGTAGGAAACCCACAACTTGAAAGTGTCTGATGTTCTCGATGCAGAGGGACTAGAACAGAAAACTTCAAGTGACAGAAGTCAATATGGGAAGGTGACTGGGAAGTAGTGAAGAGGTCAGGTAGAGATGAATCAATTTGGGTTGTAATACATTTGTGCATGGAAGCAATGCTAGGAATCTCTCTGTATAGCTATCCTTATCTCAAGTAGCAAAAATGCTATGTCCTTCTTATTATTGCTTATGTCTTTTCTTCAACAAAATTGGAGAAAAGGGCAGAACATGTTCTTCAAGGAAGTGAGGGGGGGGGCAGAAGGAGAGGGTAGGGAGGCAGGAAGGAGAAATGACCCTAATAATGTATGCACATATGAATAAATGAATAAAGAAAAAAAAGGTGTGTATGGTAAGAGGTTCCCTGGCTCTTGCAGGTTCTGGGATGCATGATTACTGCCACCTGATGGTCACAGGGGCAGTGTCTCTTGGCCAACTGGATGCTGCTGGCTCTATTGTAGGCAGTTTACCCCGATGTCATTCTGTGTTCTCTCTCAGCAGGGCTCTTTGCTGATCTGGCCTCATCTTGCTCCTGAATAACTGCCTTTGCCATTGTCTAGTCTGCTGTTCCAATGTCTGCCAAGTCTCCTCTGTGAGGTCATGTCTGCCCAACAAACCTCTTGTTAGGTCTATTGCCTCTTGACTGCACACATGTAGGAACTGGGGAGGTTTAGGAAATCTTAACCTGCAGCCTTCCTTTTAATGCACACATTAAACAGCCAAGAAGACGTGGTTATACCCTAAGTTGTATTTGGGTAGAAGGGACAATTTGAAAGCACTCTTTTTCCAGTCTTCCATGAAGAGTAGGTGGCAATAACCCTTATCTTTGTCAATGATTTTTTTCCCCTTCACTTATATGACACACTTATATTGGAAGTTTGACAGCTTCCAATCTCTTTTCTTCCTATTTTTCCTTAGAACTAGGAATAGCTGGATGTCTTTTCTTTTTAAAAATTTCTCCTTCATTGTATTTCTTCCTGTATAGAGCTATCCTGGCTATTGGTATGGGTACCAACCACATTAGTAAACCTTGTATTCTAAGTTCTTCAGCCTCAAGCATCGATGAGCTAAAGAAGGGAGTAATGACAAGTAAAACACTTTCCCATGATACCATCCTTGTGAGTGAGTTTTATTATCTTGCTACATATCCAATTTGTGTGTAAGGTGTGAAAAATGAATTTTCTCTTTATTCTTTTCTTTATGTTTCTTATATAACAAATTTAATCTTTCTGCAGGCAGATGAATGCCTAATGTGAAATACTGTGTACTCCAGGACGTGCAAGAACAAAGCACATTTTGTAATATTTATAATAATTACCTACATTACCCATGTTCTACCAGCTTTTACACAAATTCTTTCTTGGGTGGTCAACAATTTTAAATGCTTGTTTGAAACTGCTTCCTTTTACTTTGTCTTCTCTCAGCTGCTCTTTCTCAATTTTTCAGGTTCATTACTTTTTGTGCCTTCATAACATATCATTCATTTTTAATGTCACTCCATTTTCAGGATGCGTTCCTCTCATTTTATATACTGAGTGATCTTAACCATATTAATTCTTTTAATTACTAAGCATGTTCTGATTTCCCAAATATTCTAGCCAAAGCCTTATATCTGGTTGGTCTGCAAGCTCCTTTATGTCAACATAGTGAATCCATTTACCAGCTAATGCTTTCTCCTCTTCTGTGTGCCATCTCATTTAATGGTAAGAGGTTTCAGGCAATTTCTGATTGATACCTTAGACTCTTTCTTCCCCTAGCACTCACCCATGGTCTTTTACCTTCCTATGTTCAAACCTGAATACAAACCTTTACCAATTCCCTTCCATTCCCTTTGCTACCTACACTGTAAATGCTTTAGTTTGCGTTCTCTTAATTTATCTCATGGACTATTTCAATAACTTACCAAAGAATTTAACTGCTTTTTCTCTCCCTGAGATTTCAGCAATCTATCTTCATATTGCTGGCATGGTGCTCCTTTAAAATCCTTTGGGGTCTCCCCTTGCCCCATTTTGTCCTTCTTCAAAACTAATCATTTCACATGCACTTGCTTTCCTCCAGTCATAATTCTGTCAATTCTTAGCATGCTTTCTGCTCTCTCAGCTACCTTATGTAAATGTTTTCTTATTTTGGGTCATTTAGTGAACTAGTTCCTAATTTTGTCTCCTTTCTTTCCCTTGTCCAATGAGCTAATTCTTAATTATGCTTTATGAATTATTCCTTGTAATTTCTTCCAGGAAGCCTTCTTTTTGAATCCCAGCCTGAATAAGTTAACTTTTCTCTGTGATCCTTAAAATACGTTTAATTTATAGGCTCTTGTGGAACCATTACACTGTATTTTAATATTTACTTATCACTTCTCTCTCTTTTTTTCACTACATTTTGAAATAGAAACTGTCTTGTTGATTTCTTTGTCTTTAGGGTTCAGATATAACCAGTAAGCCTCAGCAAATGTTTTTTGAATGAATTAAAGTCAAATAGGATAAGGACAGATCAAGGTCATTGAATTTGGTTTGTTAAAGGTCTCCGGTGACCTTGAAGAAAGGAGATTCAGTCAATATTTAGTTTTCACACTCTTGGCACTGCGACCTTGTAGGGAAGACTACATGCTTGCATACCAGCTTTAACTCTCCACAATATTTCAAAACAGAAAGGGAGGCTGTTAAGAGCATCTCAAAGTGCATTGTGGAGCAATTAGAGTGACAGAAAGAGATGAGTGATTTGGGTGAGCATGGCTTTTAGCCACAAAAGCAACCAAATGCATTTGCCTCAATAAAATCCAGAGTAAAACCTTTGTAATTAGTCTGTAAACACCCAAAGCTTGTTTTCCTTTCTAGGGAAAAATAAAAAACAATTTAGCAGCTGGGTGCTTCATCACATAGTTTCTTTCTTCATGACAGGTTTATCCTGAAAACATTGGGAGCACACCGCGGGGTAGCTAGAGAAGCTCAGTGGCAATGGCCCTTACTTGGTTTCAGTGTAATATCCTAGTCCCCTCATTTCAATACTCACCTATCTAGCAGATTTCCTGGGCTCCAGCTATAGACTTGGGAAGAGGCTGTCAACTGCCCAATAAATGATTCCAACAAGAATGTGAATGACATAGGCAGGGCATACCATGGTGATAAGGAAACAGGAGATTATAGCAAATGACTTTCCATTATCAGTCACTCAAGAGAAGAGGAAGCTGGGTCATGGCTGCTGGATCTTGAAAGTGTTTGGGGATGTACTTAACCCAATAAAGTTAAGAACTTTAGATGATTTGAATTAATATGGGAGTGGGGTCAGGGAGAAGTAAGGGATTTATGGGGGCAGATGTAGAATCAAAGTTCACTGTGTTAATGACATCTAAATCGTACCTTTACAGTAATATCTAAACAAGTATTTGACCTAATGACTGGGCATCTTAACCTAGGCAAATTGACACATAAAATTAACCATGGTAGGGACCAAAGTAGGGGCAGGGATCTGAGAAGAGCCATAGACAAACTCATGGTCTATAATGGAGAGTGAACAGGCTATGTCTGTTTGCTCAAAGAAAGAAAACTTCAAGATACAAGTTGTTCTGGTGGTGAACTTGGCCCTGTCCTGCCTTCTGATTGCTTAAGTGGGCAAGTACTCAGATTTTGTTTTCCTTGTTTCTCTAGCAAAATATACCTATCCTAAGTGTCTGAATTTATTAGGGCACTATTTAGTGCCTAGTATAACCAAATTTTTGTTTTAAATAACATAAGACAGCAATGTTATTTTGTGACTAAAAATAAAAATAAATTATAAACTTCAGTTGAAGGTAGATAAAAACATGAATGCATAGGTCCAGGAATTGTGGTAGTCTTCATTTGTTTGAAAAGTATGTCCTTCTTTTATTGGGTTAGGGGTTGAATTCAGGATTTTGAACTTGCTCGGCAGATATTCTACCACTTAAGCCATGACCTCAGCCATTTTTACTTCAGTTAATTTTGAGATAGGATCTCAGGTTTATGCTTAGGCTGGCCTGGATAGAAATCCTCCTTTTTTTTTTTTTTTTGGTTGGAAAAAGAGAAAAATGTATTTATTTATTTTTAACAGTTTACATAGTTTTTTCAGAAAACAACAGTTGCATTGATACCAGTAATAAATACATTACAAGTAGCAGTATAAGGTTTTAAATGCTGTTTGGCCTTTTTGTTTGTTTGTTTTGTTTTGTTTGTTTTTTTACTAAAAAGCATGCTGGTACCTAAAGAACCTAAATATCTCTCAAGTATTCCAGAATATAATCAGCACTAAATATAAACACAATATATTCCAAAACAAAAACTGTCTTTTTGGACTGTGATCTTCTTATTTTATGCTTCCTGCCATAGCTTGTTTCACAGATGGGTTCACGGGAACTTTTCTTCATGGTGGAGGCCTGGAATTGTGATCTTCCTGTACTCAGTTTTCTGCATTGCTGGGATGACAGGCACATGCAACTGTGAGCAGCTGATCTCAGCCTCCCAGGTAGTTAGGCTATCGGCACCCAGCCCAAAGACTGTTTTGAGCCACAGATTTACCCTTCATTTAGTACTACTAAATGAATAATACTATATACTAACAATACTAATACTGTAGTATTATAGGAACCTGTGTTCTAGGTTCTGGCATAGGAATTATATGGTGTTGAATGAGGAGGAAGAGTTTCCTTCTGTATTTCTAAATGTAAGACTGCTTCAGGTAACATTTCATAAGAAATGATGTTTGACTCTAGGGTCAGTACCCTTCTTGAGGGGCTTGCAGCCCTCCTGCTGCTTTAAGTCTCTATCTTGTATAGGGTCTTGCACAAAATACTTAGAGCTCTGAACTGGGCATCAGAAGGCTTTGGTTCTTGAGAGGTTTTACTATCAGATCAGCTCTGCCCTGTAGAACTTTTGATAGCAATGTTCTACATATCTGTATCATCTCACACATGGACCACTAAGTACACATGGCTCTTGAATGTTCCAAATGTGGTTAATAATATGAAGAACTTTTACAGACACCTGTGACTGTTAGCTACATATTATTGGGCAGTACCTATTGTGGTATCCTGAATATTCTAACTACTGCTAGTTCTTTTTATTTATTTATTTATTTATTTATTTAATTCGTTTATTGTTGTGCTGGGTGGGGGAACATTGTGACATTTACAAAAGTTCTTACAATGTATCAAATATACTTGAATTCACCCCCTCCACTGGTCTCCTTTATCTCCCCGCCCCCCATTCCTGGAATAGTTTCAACAGGTATCATTTTTGCATTTATATACATATGTAACAGTTTTTGCACCATATTCACCTTCCTAACCCCTTTCCCTGCCACCTTCGCCCCTCCCACTGGTACCAACCCCACCCTGGGCAGAACATTTTCTGTCCTCCTGTCTCTAATTTTGCACAAGAAAAAAGAAAAAAATAGCATTTTTGCTTGTTTGAGAAAAAGGTAGCTACACAGGGAGTTTCCTTATAATATTTTTGTGTATATATGTATTATAACCCCAATTGGGTCATTGCCTTTATTTTTCTTCATTCTTCCTTACTCCCTTTCTTATGGTGGTTTCAGCCAGTTCAAGAGGTCTATATTCAGTGTTTTTTTTTTTTTTTTTTTTTTTTTGCAGTATTGAGGCTTTAACTCAGGGCTTTTACCTTGACCCACTCCACCAGTCCTATTTTTGTGAAAGGTTTTTTGAGCTAGGGTCTCTCAAAGTACTTTCCCTTTCTGGCTTCGAACCACTATCCTCCTGATCTCTGCCTCCTGAATAGCTGAGATTATAGGTTTGAGCCACCAGTGCTTGGCTTATATTCAGTCTTGTATAGACATTATATCAACTATATTAATCTTCTTAGTTTCCTTTTATACCCTACCGCTCTCACACATGATCTCCCCTTAGTGTGACCAGATTTTCATAATAATATTGCTGTATTTGTATTAGGTCTATTTTTCACTTTTGAAAGAAAACATGCTGCTTTTGGCCCTCTGAGCCTGGCTAACTTCACTTAAGGTGATGTTCTCTAGTTCCATCCATTTACCTGCAAATGATAACATTTCATTCTTCTTTGTGGCTGAGTAAAATTCCATTGTATATAAATACCACATTTTCTTAATCCATTCATCAGTAGTGGGGCATCTTGGCTGTTTCCACAGCTTAGCTATTGTTAATAATGCTGCAATAAACATGGGTGTGCAGGTGCCTTTGTTGTAACTTGACTCACATTCCTTTGGTTATACCCTAAGAGTGGCATTGCTGGATCACATAGCAGGTCTATTTTTAGTTTTTGAGGAGCTTTTATATTGTTTTCCATAGTGGTTGTACTAATTTACATTCCTACCAGCAGTGTATGAAGGTTCCTTTTTCTTCAAATCCTTGTCAACATTTGTTGTTGTTGGTGTTCTTGATGGTAGCTCTTCTAACAGGATTAAGGTGGAATCTTAACCTGGTTTTGATTTGCATTTTCTTTATGGCCAGGGATGGCATTTTTTAATGTGTTTTTTAGCCATTTGGACTTCTTCTTTTGAAAATGCTCTGTTCAGTTCATTTGCCATTTCTTCACTATGTCATTGGAAATCTATTTTGGAAATCTATTTATGCTTCCTGTATAGCTGCAATGAAAGGTACATGCCACTACACCCAACTTTTATTGGTTAAGATGAGGTCTCACTATTTTTTTTGCCTGGACTGACCTTATACCATGATCCTCCTAATCTCTGCCTCCTGAATAACTAGTATTACAGGTATGAGCTATATGCCTGGCTGAAAAAGTATCTCTGTAGCAAATTTTAAAGTATTCTTATCATCTTTCCCTTCTGTGGGAGACTTAAGTCTGAAAACTACATTTTTAGGACTTTCTTGCAGTTCCAATGGGAGGAGTTGGCGGGAGATTAGAAATCGGGCAGAAGAGAGAAAGTATACTCATCCTGTTCACAGGTTCTCTTAGCATTCCTCACAGCAGCAGTAGCTTCAGGAGCAGCAGGTAACTCTAGCTTTTGAATTTTTTGTATGTCATGCAGCAGCTGCAAGGTATCTAAGCACCAGATGTGCAGTACTCCCTCAGAGTATTTAAAACAATTCCCAAACTGCAAAGGATCTCCAACTCACAGATCTCTGTGCCACATGAGTGTATAGCTTTTTCTCACAAAAGTTCAGGGGTTAGATGGGCAGAATTCTCTTAGAGAGCTCAGGATCCATTGTTAAATGAGCTTACACAGGGAACATCAGATGAGCAATGCCTTCCTTAGAGGTCTGAAAGCTTAACGTATGGTGCCTTCCTGAGAAACGCAAGCATCAGCCTGCAGAGACTTCTCAGATATCTGAGGGCCAGTTATATATGCCCATTTATACCTAGAGGTCTGTGCATAATCTGTGAGCACTCCTTTGATGGTTTGAGCTCCTGAATAACACCTTTCATTTTCTTTTAATTCCTCAACCTTGCTTGTGGTGGCTACTTCCTAGAGTTACCCCAAACTGCCATTTTTGTTCTATTTGTTTACCAACATCTTTAAAACTAATTCCCCACACTAAACATACATTTAATGCAAGTGTCTGGCTTTTCTTCCCTTTATAGGTTGCACTCTGAACTATGCATGTATTTAACCCTAACCCTAAACTAGTTAAAACAGAAAATGAGAAAAAAAAAAAAGAAAAGGAATGAGAAATTCCCATAGAATTTCTGGGACACCATCAAGAAATATAACATTTAGCCAGGCTTGGTGGTACATCCCTGTAATCCCAGCACTCAGGAGCCTGATGCTCATGAGTTCGAGGCCATCCTACTCTGTCTAAAATAAATAAAGAGATGTAATATATGCATTAAAAGAGTTCTAAAAGGAGAAAGAGGAGGAGGAAGAGAGAGAAAATGGCTAAAGGTTTATTTAAGGACTTATAGCTAAAAAATTCCCAAATCTGAAAAAAAGATGTGAATATCCAGATAAATAAACTTAAAAGAGCTACAGTAACATTCAACCTAAATAATATATCTCCAAGACACATTATCAACTTTCAAATCTCAAAATCAAAGAGAGAAACTTGACAGTATCAAGAGAAAAGAATTATATTAACTACAAGGGAAATTTAGTAAGGATATGAGCTGAATTCTGAGCAGAAACCTTGTAGGCCAAAAGACAGTGGGACAGCATATCCAAAATGTGGAGAGAAAAAGACTGCAACCAAGAATGATTTCCCCAGGAAAGCTCTCCCTGAGAAATGAGGGGGATAAAGAACTTCCCAGATGAACAAAAGCTGAAGGATTTCATATTACCATTATACCTGCCTCACAAGAAATGCTAAAGGGAATTCTTTAAGCTGAAATAAAAGGCCACTTGTACCATGAAAATACATGAAAGTATATAACTTACTAGTAAAGGTAATATGTATAGCCAAATTCAGAGTATTTTGATAGTGTGATGATGATATGTAGTTCATTTATAACTCTAGTATAATAGGTGAAAGACAAAATATTAAAAATACCTATAGTTACAATAACTTGTTTATGAATACAGAATATTACAATATGTGAATAGTGACATCAAAAACATTAAATGGAGGAGTAAAAGTTTAGGGCTTTAGTAAAAGTTTAGAGGTTGAATATAACATGTCATAACCTAAGAATATATAGCTGTAACTATAAGATATTTTATGTAAGCCTCACAGTAACCACAAACCAAAAACCTATAGCAGATAAACAAAAGACAAAAAAATAGGACCAAAGCATACCACTATAGAAACTTGTCAAATCACCAAAGAAGACAACAAGAGAGGAAGAAAGGAAAAGAAAAGACCTACAAACCAATGGAGGAACAGTAACAAAATGGCAATAGCAAATCCTTACCTACCAATAATTACTATAAATATAAATGGATTAAATTTATTTATACAGAAGTATAAAGAAATTATAAGAGAACATTATGAATGATTATATATCAACAAACTGGATAACCTAGAAGAAATAGATAAATTTCTAGAATCATTCAGCATATGAAGACTGAATAATGAGGAAATAGAAAACCTGAATAGACCAATAACAACTAGGGAGATTGAATCAATAATCAAAAATATCAAATAAAAAAATCCAGAAATTATGGCCTCAGGCTGAATTCTACCTAACATTTAAAAAAAAAGGAATTTTCTTCAAACTCCTCAAAATACAAGTGAACACTTGCAAGCTTATCATATGAGGCTATCATTACTGTGATATGAACGCCTTACAAGAACATGATCTGAAAAGAACATTGTGGGCCAATATCCTTTATGAACATACATGCAAAAATACTCAACAAATTATCATCAAAGAGAATTCGATACCACATTAAAAGGATCATTCATTTTGACCAACTGGGATTTATTCCTATGATGCAAGAAAATTTCAACATATGCAAATCAAGCAATATGGTGATCTGCATCACCTAAACGAAGGATGAAAATTAAGGAATTGTCTCAATAGATGCAGAAAACGCATATGGCAAAATTCAATGTGTTTGTGATAAAGTCTCTCAACAAGTTGGGGATAGAAGTAATGTACATCGATGTAATAAAGGCCATATGTGTCAAACATTCACCTAATATCATACAAATGAGGAAAAGAAAACTTTCCCACTAAGATCAGGAACAAGACAAGGATGCTTACTTTTGCCATATCTCTTCAACATACTACTTGAAGCCTTAGCCAGAGTAATTAGATAAGGGAAAGAAATAAAAGATAAACAAATCAGAAAGAAGGAGTAAAATTGTATCTTTGAAGATAATGTAGAATGAATATATATATATATATATATATATATATATATATATCCATCCCTAAAGACACTACCAAAAAACTGTTAGAATTAATGAATGACTTTTTTAAAGTTGCAAACAGCTTGGCATGGTGACTCATACCTGCAATCCCAGCTACTCGGAGGCAAGGATCTGGAGGATATTGGTTTGAAGCCATTCCAGGCAAAAAGTTAGTGAGATCCCATCTCAATCAACAAGCTGGGGTTCATTGTGCACACTTGTGATTCCAGCTATGTGAGAGGCTGTATGTAGGAGGATCACTGACAGACTAGGGAAAAACTTGAGATCTTACTTGAGAAATAACTAAAATAAAAAAGGATTGGGAGCATGGCTTGAGTGGCAGACTGCCTTTGTAGCAAACTGGAAGCTCTGAGTTCAAACCTTAGTACCACCAAAAAAAAAAAATCAAGGAAAAAAATCCCATTTATCATAGCACCAAAACCAATAAAATAGGGAAAAATTTAACCAGAAAAGTGGAAGATCTATACACTAAAAATTATAAAATATTGGTTGAAGAAATTGAAGATGACACAAAATGAAGAAGACACCAAATAAATAGAAGTACATCTTGTGTTTGTGGTTAGGAAGAATAAGTGTTGTTAGGGCTGGGGGTAGTGGCGCATTCTGGAGGCAGAGATAGGAGGAACATGGTCTGAGCCCAGACTGGGAGCATGGCTTAAGTGGGACAGCACTTGCTTAGCAAGCACAGGGCCCTGAGTTCAATCCCCACTACTGTTAAAAAGAATAAATTTTGTTAAAATGGTCATACTATACACAGTGATTCAGTGAAATCCCTGCCAAAATTCCAATGGCAATTTTAACTGAAATAGGAAAAAGAGTTCTAAAATTAATGTAGATCTACAAAAGATACCAAGTGGCCAGCAAAATTTTGAGCCAAAAGAACAAAGCTGGAGATTTTATACTTAGGACTACAAACTATGTTACAAACCTAGTAGAACCAAAACACTATGGCAGTGCCATAAAAGCATGCAAGTAAGGGCTGGCAGAGTAGCTCCTGCCTAGCAAGTGAGGGATCCTAAGTTCAACTCACCAAAAAAAAAAAAAAAAAAAAAGGAACAAACTCAGAAAAATAGACCAATATAACATAATAGACAGACCGTCCATGCATATATAGTCAAATAATTTTCAACAAAAGTACTAAGAATACACAACGGAGGAAGATTATTTCTCTTCAAAAATGATGTTGAAAAACTGGATTATACATAGGCAAGAAAAATGAAACTGGACCCTTTTCTTAAACCACACAGAAAAATCAATTCAAAATAGATTAAAGACTAAATTGTAAGACCTGAAACTACAAAACTGCCCAGGAGATAGAAGGAGTTATTCCATGCAAATGGAAACAAAGAAGAGCAGGAATAGCAATATTTAATCAGAGAAAATAGACTTTCAGTGAACAAGTGCACAGCTGGTTGTAGGGACTAGAATTTTAGTGTGTTGGTATGTATGCATTTAACTGCTGAGCCAGCTTCAGAAGTGAGTGTGGTTGTGGGTGTTGGCAGTAGGAGTTGGGGCCACCTTTTTGTGCACTTGAAGCTTCAAGAACTGTGCTGGTGACATGAATGAACCAGGCTAAAGACAGGAAGTGCATGTGTATTTTCTGCTACTGTGGTGGCTGTTGGTTTCCTCAGTGGGGAAAGCTACTGGGGTCATCTATGGAGTAGGATGATGGGGTCTGTGATGGCAAACACTGAGAGAGGTCCTCTGCAGAGTTGCTCCTCTGTGCTGAGCAGTGCTGCCCTGGGGAATAAGATGATGCACACAAAATGAAAGTAATCTCTCTATACTTTTTGTGTGCTTATTTTTGGATTTTTTGCACTGTGTGACTATACCTTCTTTAGAACTTTTTAATTAGCATATATTAATTGCACAAAGTAATGGGCTTCATTATGACATTTTCATACATGTATATAATGTACTTTGATCATATTCACCCTCACATCCCCCTGTCTTGTCCATCCCTCTTCCACTGTTCCACTTTCTCTAGCTTTTAAAAAAGCAATGCAAGAGTTTTGTTGTGAAAAATCCATACATGTGCACAGTGCTCTTTGAACAAATTCACCCTCTATTATAATCCCTTAGCTTTCTTCTCTACTCTCTATACACTTCAAGTAGCATTTGGTGGGTTTTATTCTGCTATATATTTCAAACTTCTTCACTTTCCAGTACCCGCTCTTTCTCCTCGATTCCTTCTTTCTCACTGATCTCCCCACCTTACATTTCTTCTTTTATACTCATTATCATTATTATTGTTACTACTGTCATTTTCATGTGATATTTGACTTTTTGAGCTTGACTTATTTTATTCAATATGATGGTGTTCATTTTCCTGCAAATAATATAATTCCATTCTTGTTTATGGGTAAATATACTCCATTGTTTTATCAGGCACCTAGACTGATTACAAAGCTTGGCTATTATGAATAGAGGTGTGATAAACATGGGTGTGTAGGTTTCTTTCTGTGTGTTGACTTACACTCCTTTGGATACATATTCAAGAGTGGAATAGCAGGTTCATGAGGTAGGTAGGTCTAGTTTTAGCTTTTTGATGAACCTCCATACTTATTTCCATTGAGTTTGCAATAGTTTATATTCCAATAGTGTATGAGGGTTCCTTTCCCTCCACATCCTTATCAGCATTTGATTCTGTTTGTTTTCTTGATAATAGCCATTCTGACTGGAGTGAGATGTAATCTCAATGTTTTGATTTGCATTTCTTTTATGACTAAGGATATCAAACATTTCTTTTTTTTTTTTTTAGTGTTGTGCTGGGTGGAGGTACATTATAGCATTTACAAAGGTTCTTACTATGTATAAAATATATCATACTTGATTACACCCCTCCACTGCTTATTTCATCCACCCTTCCCAATCCCTGCCTCTTCTCCAACACCTCCTTCCTCCCACCACTCTGCAACCCCCTTCAGAACCTGTTCTGCTCTCCTGCTTTTAGATTTTGTAGAAGAAAAGCATGAAAGGTAAAAAGAGAAACATGGTCTTTTTGCTAGTTTGAGATAATGATAGCCACATAGGGAGATTCCTTGTTTTGTTTCCATGCATATATGTATTACAACGCCAACTGGTTCATCTCTACCAGTCCTCTTCACTCCTCCCTCGTCCCCTTTCCAAGGTGGCCCTGGCAATTTTAAGATTTCTATATTCATTCTTGTACAGTGACCACATCACCATCATTCAAGTTTTTTGTTTCCTTCCCTTGCCTTGTCCTTCCTGTGCATGGCCTCCCCCTATTAAGACCCATGTCCCATAACATTGCTGCATTTGTTTTAGGTCTATAACTGCATATGAGAAAGAACATGCAGCTTTTGGCCTTCTGAGCCTAACTTCACTTAAGATGATGCTCTGCAATGACATAATTCAATCCATTTACTTATTAATGACAAAATTTCATATTTCTTGGTGGCTGAATAAAATTCCATTGTGTATAAATACCACATTTTCTTAATTCATTCGTCAGTATTTGGGCATCTTGGCTGTTTCCATAGCTTAGCTATTGTGAATAGTGCTGCAATAAACATGGGTGTACAATGTTTATTGTTGTAATCTGGCTCACATTCCTTTTGATATAACCTTAGGAGTGGTATTTCTGGATCATATGGCAGATGTATTCTTAGCTTTTTTTGTTGTTGTTGTTTGTTTGTTTGTTTTTAAGGAGCCTCTATTCTGTTTTCCATAGTGGTTGTACTAGCTTACATGGTTGTACAGCAGTGTGTGAAAGTTCCTTTTCCCCTGCATCCTCACCAACATTTATTGTTGGTGTTCTTGATGGTAGCTATGCTAACAGGAGTGAGGTGAAATCTTAGTGTGTTTTTGATTTGCATTTCCTTTATGGCCAGGGATGGTGAGCATTTTTTCATGTGTTTTTTAGCCATTTGGACCTCTTCCTTTGAAAAAGTTCTGTTTAGTTCAGTTGCCCACTTTTTTTTATTGGGTCATTGACTTTGGGGGAGCTTAGTTTTTTAAGCTCCCTGTATATTCTGGATATCAGTCTGGATATGTATAGCTAGCAAATATTTTCTCCCATTCCGTGGATGGCTTCAATTTAGATACCATCTCTTTTGCTGTGCAGAAGCTTTTTAATTTCATGTAGTCTCATTTGTCAATCCTTTCTCTTAGTTGCTGAGATGCTTGAGTTCTACTGAGGAAGTCCTTGCCTATGCCTATTGCTTCCAGTATATCCCCTGCTATTTTCCATACTAGCTTCAAGGTTTTAGGTATGATATTAAGGTCCATAATCCACTTTGAGTTGATACTTGTACGGGATGACAGCATGGATCTAGTTTCAGTTTTCTGCAGGCAGATATCCAGTTTTTCCAGCAACATTTGTTAAAGAGGCTGTCTTTTCTCCATTGTATGTTTTTGGTACCTTTTTTGTAGCTTTGTCAAAAATCAGGTGGATGTAGCTGCATGCATTCATTTCTGGGTCCTCTGTTCTGTTCCGCTGATTTTCGTAAGTGTTTTGGTGCTAGTACTATGATGCTTTTATTGCTATGGCTCTGTAGTGTAGTTTGAAGTTGGTATTGTGATATCTCCAGCATTACTCTTTTTGCTGAGTATTGCCTTGGCTATTCCCGGTTTTTTGTGTTTCCAAATGAGCTTTAGGATTGAGGTTTCAATCTTTGTGATGAATGATGAATGTCATTGGGATTTTGATGAGAATTATGTTGAATATGTACACTACTTTTGGCAGGCTAGTCATTTTTACTATGTTGGATATCAAACATTTCTTAATGTGTTTGTAAATCAAATATACTTCTTCTAAGAACTTTTGAATTAATGTGCTCATTTATTAATTAGATTATTTGTTCTTCTGGTGTTTAACTTTTTGATCTCCTTGTATATTCTGGATATTAACCTTTTATCCAATGAATAGCTGGCAAAATTTTTCTTCCATTATGTGGGTTGACTCTTCATTCTGGTAATTGTTTCTTATGTTGTGTAGAAGCTTTTTAGTTGATGCAATCCCAGTTGTCAATTCTTGATATCATTTCCTGGGGAGTTGGAGTTCTATTTAGAAATAATTGCCTATGTCTATTTCTTCAAGAGCATTCCCTGTGTTTTCTTGTATTAGTTTCAAAGTTTTAGGTCTCACATTAAGATCTTTGAACCATTTAGAATTGATTTTTGAACAGTATGAGAGAATGGGGTCTTGTTTTAGTCTTTTGCATGTAGATGACCAGTTTTCTTAGTACCATTTGTTGAAGAGGCTGTCTTTTCTTCAATGTATGTTTTTGGCTCCTTTGTCAAAAATCAAATGGTGCTAACTGTTGGGGCTTATTTTTGGGTCTTCTCTTCTGTTACATTTGTCTTTGTGCTTGTTTTTGTACCATGCTTTTTTGTTACTACAGTATAATTTGAAGTCCAGTATTGTGATACCTCCAGTATTCTTTTTTCTCAGGATTTCTTTGGCTATTTGGAGCCTTTTGTGTTTCCATATGAATTTTAAGATTCACTTCTATTTCTGTGAAGGATGACATTGGAATTTTGATGGGGAATGCATTGAATCTATAGATTGATTTTGGTAAGATAGTGCTTTTTGCAATGTTAATTCTGCCTGTCCATGAACAAAGGAGATCTTTCCATTGTCAGAGGTCTTCTTCAATTTGTTTTTTCAAGGTTTTATAGTTTTCATCATAGAAGTCTTTCACATCTTTAGGTAAGTTTGTTCTCCTGATTTCTTTCTCTGCCTATTTATTGTTGGTATGTAGAAAAGCTACTGATTTTCATGTTAATTTTAGCCAAAAGTGTTTATCAGATGTAGGAGCTTTTTGGTGGAGTCTAGGATTTTTAGAGTACAGGATTATAACATTTGAAATAGGGATAGTTTGACTTCTTACTCCTTTTAAATCCCTTTTATTTCATTCTCTTGCTTTATTGTTTTGGCTAGAAATTCCAGTGCTACATTAAATGAGTGGGTAGAGTAGACATCCATGTTTTGTTCATGACTTTAGAGGAAATGGTTTCAATTTTTGCCCATTTAGTATGATGTTGGCTATAGGTTTGTCATACATAGCCTTCTATTCCTAGTTTCTACAGAGATTCTATCATGGAAAGATGTGAATTTTGTCAATGGCTTTTTTCTGCATCTGTTAAGATGATCATGTGATTTTTGTCCTTGATTCTGTTTATGTGCTGTATTACAATTATTAATTTGTGTATGTTGAGCCATCCATGCATTACTGGAATAATACCAACTTGATCATGGTGTATGATATTTTTAATGTCTTGTTGAATTCAATTTGAAAGTATTTTACTGAGAATTTTTGCATCTAAGTTCATCAAGGAAATTAGTCTATAGCTTTCTTTTTTTATTGTGTTCTTACCAGGTTCTGGTAGAAGGATAATACTGGCTTATGGAATGAATTTGGTATTATTCCATCTCTTTCTATTCTATAGAATATTTTGAGGGGGATTGGTGTTAGTTTTTCTTTGAAAGTCTGCTAAAATTCTGCAATGAATCCATCTGGTCCTGGGTTCTTCCTTGTTGGGAGACTCTTTACTATCTCTTCAATCCCACTGCTTGTTATAGATCTGTTTAAATGGTTTAAATCCTCTTGTTTCATTTTTGTTCAGTTAAGCACATCTAGAAATGTATCCATTTCTACTAGATTTTCCAATTAATTAGAATATAAGTTTCCAAAGTATGCCCTGATGGTCCTTTAGATTTCATTGGCATTTGTTGCATATCCCTCTTTTCATTTCCAATTTTATTGGTTTGGGTTTCCTCTCTTTTATTTATTTGGTTAAATATTTGTCAATGTTATTTATCTTTTCAATGAGCCAACTTTTATTTCATTTATTCTTTATATTTTTTTTCTTAGTTTCCACTTCATTAATTTCTTTCCTAATGTTGATTATTTCTTTCTGCCTACTGATTTTAGGTTTCTTGTCCTTATTTTTCTAAGAGCTGGAGGAGGACCATTAGGTTATTTATTTGAGATCTTTCTGGGTGTCTTTTTTTTTTTCAAATATAGGTTCTCAGGCTATAGACTTTCCTCTCAGCATGCCTTTGCTGTATCCCAAAAGTCCTGGTAGATTGTGCTTGCATTTTCATTAGATTCTTGGAACTTTTTGCTATTTCCCTTATTTCTTCAATGACCCATTGGTCATCCAACACTGTATTGTTCATTCTCCATATGTATGAACATGTTCTACAGTTTTTTTGCTGTTGATTTCTAGTTTTCTTCCCTCTGGTAGAATACAGTTTTTTTCCCCAATTTCCTTACATTTTAAAGATTTACTTTATGGCTTAAAATATGACCTATTTTAGTAAAACTTCCATGGATTTTTGAGAAGACTGTGCATTGTGCAGCTAATGGATGAAATCCTGTACAGATTTCTGTTAAGTTAATTTGATCTACAGTGTCATTTAATTCTGATGGTTTTTTTAATAGATTTTTTTTTGTCTGGGTGACGTATCTATTTGTGAGTTGAGGTATTGAAGTCTCCCACAATTCTTTTGTTGGTGTATATTTGTGCTTTTAAATCCAATAGTTTTTATTTAATGAAATTGGATATGCCAATATTTGGTGCATATATGTTAAGAATTGTTATTTCTTCTTGAAGGCTTTTCCCTGTTTTTATTATAAGTGGTCTTCTTTGTCTCTTCTGACTAATTTTAGTTTGAAGTCTGTTTTATCTGATATGAAGATAGCTATTCCTGCCTGCTTTCAGCATCCATTCATTTGGAAGATCTTTTTCTACCCCTTCACCCTAAGCCAATGTTTGTTTTTTCCAGTGAGATGTGTTTTTTTCTTTCATTTTTTTTGATGATACTGGGGTTTGAACTCAGAGCCTCATCCTTACTAGGCAGCATGCTTCTGATTAAACCAAGACACCAGCCCAAGGTATTTTTCTTGTAGATAACAAATTGTCAGGTCTTGATTTTCAATACAATTTGCCATTCTTTGTCGTTTGATTGGATGATTGAGACCATTAATAATCAGTGTTAACATGGAAAGGTATGCAGTAATGTTTCTTGTCACTTTGTTGTTTTTGTGATGTTCACTTTTATTTTTCCTGTTCTTCATTTGTTAATCTACTTGCCTAGTGTAGTTTATTCTTTCTTGTATTTTCGTGGTTGCATTTGTCTTCCTCTTTTTTGTATAGGAATCCTTTAAATATCTTCTGCAGTGCTGGTTAATGGTCATGAGTCCCTTTATTTTTTTTGTTAATAATGGGAGGTTCTTATTTCTCCTTCAATTACAGAGGATAGCTTATATTGAATTTGTTAGTCTAGATTATAGTTATTTTCTTTCAGGGACTCAGCTACATCATTATATGCCCTGCTTGTTTTAAGAATTTCTTTTGAGAAGTTTCTGCTATTCTAATGGATTTGTCTTTTTATGTGAATTGGCACTTTTCTCTTTCAGCTTTCAATGTTCTTCATTTGCTTTGTATATTTGGTGTTTTAATTATAATATGCCTGGGGATTTTTTTTTTCTGATCTTATTTGTTTGATGCTCTGAGAGTCTCATATATCTGGATGACCTTTTTTCTCAAGTTTTGGTAAGTTTTCTAGTGTTATTTTATTGAATAAATTATCTGTGCCCTTAGTTTTTATTTCTTCTCCTATACTTATGATTTGTAGACTTGGTCTTTGGATAGTGTTCCAGAGGTCCTTCATGTTCCATTTGTATCTTTTTAGAACTTTTTTTTTTCTTTTATTGATTGAGCTAATTCTTCCATTTTATGTTTGATGCATGATAGTCCATTTTCAAGTTCTTTTGTTCTATTAGCTAGGCTTTCAATTAAGTTTTTTTTAAAATATGGGTTATTTAGCTTTTTATTTCCATTATTTCAATTTTATTTTTTCAGGATTTCTTATCTTTATTGAATTCCTCCATATCCTACATCATCTTCTTTATTTCATTCAACTGTTTCTTTGAATTCTATTTGAGTTTGTCATCTGTATATTTGTACTTTTGAATTCATTCAGGTGCTTAGGCATCTCCTCTTTAATTTAATTTAATTTATCATTCTTATCATTGTTTATTTACATTTCATACATGTATATAATGTACTTTGATCATATTCACTGCCCCCATTCCTCTGTCTTCTTCCCCTCCATCTCCTATTGTCTCCTTCCTCTTTCTTAATAGCCCTCTTTTCATTTTCATGTATTAAAAAAAATCTTGATTCCATAGATGAGAGAAAACATGTGCCATTTGACTTCCTGAATCTGTCTCATTTCACTTAAAATGATGATTTCCAATTCAGTCTATTTTCCTGAAAACATGGTGTCATTCTTTATGGCTAAATAATACTCCATTATATATATATAATAAACCTTTATATATATATAAAACCTCACATTTTCTTTACAGATTCATCTTTGATGGGAACCTACCGGTTCTATAATTTGGCTATTGTGAAAAGTGCCACAATAAACATTTGTGATGCTTGATGGCTTATATTCCTTCAGATATATCCTCAGGAATGTTATAACTAAATCACATAGTAGTTCTGTTTTTTGTTTTGTTTTATTTTTTGGTAGAACTGGGGATTGAACTCAGAACTTTGTGCTTGCAAAGCAGGTGCCCTATTGCTTGAGCCAAACTTCCAGTCCATCTTTCTCTGGTTATTTTGGACATGGGTGTCTTGTGAGCTATTTGCTTGGGCTGGCCTTGAACCTTGATCCTCCCAAACTCAGCCTCCAAAGTAGCTAAGATTACAGGCATGAGCCACTGGCACCCAGCTCCTGTTTTTAGTTTTTAAAGATCTTGCATTCTTATTTGCAAAGTGACTGAACTAATTTATAATCCTGACTTCAATGTATAAGGGTTTATTTTGCCCTGCATCCTTGCCTTCATGTTTTTTTTCTCTTGATGGTAGCAATGCTGACTATAGTGAAATGGAATCTCAATATAGTTTTAATTTGCAGATTTTCATTTTCCTGATGGCTATGGGTGCTGAACTTTATTCATGTATTTATTGGCTACTTGTACTTTTTTTTGAGAAATGTCTGTTCAGTTCATTTTCTCTTTTTAAAAAATTATTCATTTAGTCACATGTATGTACATTGTTTGGGTCATTTCTCCACCCTGTCCCCCTCCCCTCCTCACTTCCAGGCAGAACCTGTTCTGCTCTTATCTCTAATTTTGTTGAAGAGAAGACATAAGCATAATAAGGAAGACAATGCGTTTTTGCTAGTTGAGTTAAGGATAGCTATGCAGAGAGATTCCTAGCATTGCTTTCATATACAAATGTGTTACAACCCAAGTTGATTCATCTCTAACTGGTCTTTACACTTGTTCCTGATCCCCTTCTCATGTTAACCTCTGTTGCTTTAAGGTTTCTGTATTAGATCCTCTGGAGTAGGGACATCAAACGCTTTCACGATTTGGGTATTCTGCCTATTCCCATATCTCCTGTATGTGCTTTCCCCTTGTCATGTGATCCAAGCCCAACTACTTTGCTGCATTTGCCTTTAGTCTTCTGAGCCTGGCTAACCTCGCTCAGAATGATTTTCTCCAGTTCCATCCATTTACCTGCAAATGATAAGATTTCATTCTTCTCCATGACTGAGTAAAATTCCCTTGTGTATAAACACCACATTTTCTTGATCCATTCATCAGTAGTGGGGCATCTTGGTTGTTTCCATAACTTGGCTATTGTGAATAGCACTGCAATAAACATGGGTATGCAGGTGCCTCTGGAGTAGCCTGTGTTGCATTCCTTTGGGTATATCCCCAGGGGTGGGATTGCTGGATCATATGGCAAGTCTATGTTTAGATTTTTAAGAAGCCTCCAAATTTCTTTCCAGAGTGGTTGCATCAGCTTGCATTCCCACCAGCAGTGTGTGAGTGTTCCTTTTCCCCCATCATCGCCAACATCTGTTGGTGGTGGTGTTTTTGATGATAGCTACTCTAACAGGGGTGAGGTGGAATCTTAGTGTGGTTTTGATTTGCATTTCCTTTATGGCTAGAGATGATGAGCATTTTTTCATGTGTTTTTTTGCCATTTGAATTTCTTCTTTTGAGAAAGTTCTGTTTAGTTCAACTGCCCATTTCTTTATTGGTTCATTGATTTTAGGGGAGTTTAGTTTCTTAAGTTCCCTGTATATTCTGGTTATCAGTCCTTTGTTTGATGTATAGCTGGCAAATATTTTCTCCCACTCTGTGGGTGGTCTCTTCTGTTGTGCAGAGCTTTTTAATTTTATGAAGTCCCATTTGTCCATTCTTCCTCTTAGTTGCTGAGCTGCTGAGGCTCAATTGAGGAAGTCCTTGCCTATACCTATTAGTTCCATAGTGTTTCCTGCTCCTTCCTGTACTTTTCACACACACATACTCAAGACTAATACATGAATTGAATATTACAACCAAATATGAATTGATTAAAACTTATTATTTTTCACAGTCAGAATAACTTTAAGATCTTTTTAATCTCTGTAAATTTCATATTCTGATGTTATTACTATTGATGGCTGAGTTTTTAATGAGAGGATGGCAGTTGTGTCATTTGACCAAAGATGTCTGTTGATCCACCTGTCTGCCTTGTTAGACTATGTTTATCATTTTAAAATTAGAATTAGAAAATAATTTATTCCCATAAGTCATAACTGCTGGTTGAAAAACCAATTAAATGGTTAAAATGTTACTGCTTCTATGACCACTACTACTACATTTATTTGTAGTAGTAATAAATGTAGTGGTAGTTAATTAAATTTAATTAATTAATTTATTTACAGAGAATCCTGCATTCTAAAGATCTGTTTCTAGAGACTGAAGTTGAAGGTGACAGCTTGGTGTATCTGGTTGCTCACCTGTGTTTCAGTTTGAACACTGAAAACCAAGATTTATTTTGGAGAGTAGTTGAACATTGTGTGAAAGTATCTAAAGTTGGCACCAATTTCAAAAGTAAAAGGGAGTCATGGACTTACATGATCTGTATTTGCTCTTAACCTGAAGAGTAAAGTTATAAACTGAAGTTGAAAACTTGAAGCTGCCACAAGTTTTTTCTATAAGAACGAAAAAGCAACTGTTTTCTTTCTCTCTACACATAAAAGTTAGTCTTTTATAAGTGTCTCTTCATAATGATAGCATTTTGCATTTGTATCTAGCAACATTTTTTAGAAAATTCTTGAAAATCAATTGATCTTAGGAATTTGTCACTCATGTACAATTGTCTGATGTGTCTAATGTCTACTTTAAACAGAAGGAATATCAGAAAGTTACAGGGGTTGAAGGAACCAGGTATCATGATGGAGCAATGAAAACACAGTAGATCTGAAAGCAGAATGGTAGGTTGAAAGTGCTTAAAACAGATAGGTAGGACCCAGAATCCCTGTTACACTCCCTTAAGCCAGGGAAAATCCTTCTTCCAACTGTTCAGAGACGGAGGATTATGACTGAAGAGACTGAATTCTGCAGATGCTCAAGAATAGATGAAGGCATGGTGACAAGCCTTTGTGAAATCTTTTGATAAAAATAGTAGAAAAGATAAATATGAATATTGAAAATAGTGAAACTGTTTTGCATGACTTGGAAAAGAGAAAACTAATTTGTTAGTGCTTTCCTGGTTTGAATAATGAGCCTAATGCGTGTTAGAAGGAATCACAGGCAATGTGAGGGATCCTTTCTGGTTTATCTGAAGGGTTTCCTCAACAGAGAAGTGTAAAATGTAAAAAAAATAATGTCTACTTTTTTTTTTTTTAGAAATATACATTTCTTTACAGAGAAATGTAAAATTTTAATGATGATGAATTTGTAAGTTATTCTGCCTTTTTGCTAAACTAATGGAACATTTCATAAAAATATATTAAAGTTACAGAAGATAGAGTACTTTGATTGGAATGCCTATTACATTTGGATGTTAGACATCTTGGGAAATCTTCTAATTGTCTTGTTCTAGTTTCTGGTAGATTTTTCTCAACTTTATTTTTTAATCCATGTGTTGAATTCTTTATGTTCCTATTTTATTTTTAATTTCTTAGAGTTTTTTTTTTTCTCCAATAGGTTTTTGTTTTCAGTCTCCTATTTGTATTTCATGGACACAATGTCCTCTTTATTCTTCTAAGTAGATTATTATATTTTGAAACTTTTTTGGCTACTCCTTTGTTACTTAGAGTTTCTTTTTTTGTTTCCTGTTTATTTTGATTTCTGTCTTTCATGAGAGGGTGATTTTTAAGATAGAAGCAATAAAATAAACAGACTGGAAACTGTATTTGGATGGAGAATGTAAGTCGATAGGATTTACTCTAGGAAGTTATGAATGTGCCTTTTTGTTGAGAGACCAGCAATTTTTAGTACCGTTAGGTATTTTCCCTAGGATTGATAAGGTTTTTCCAGAGACAAATGTACTAATCTTCTACCAAAAGACTCTAAACCTGCTGGCCAGATCCTGACATTTGATTGGGGATTAGTGCTTCAGGTTCTCAAAGTTAATACTGTTGTTTTTATCAGAACATCTCATACCTACCTTTTTTCGGTGCCTGACTGCAGCATCCTTTGAATTCAGTCTCCTGGACAGTAATCTTTCTGTCTTTTGGCAAGGTGTGGGGCCCTCACCTGTCTACAATGGATGAGAAAGGTAATTGGGGCTCAGGCTCTCCTTTGAAAAGCTTTCAATTCTGTTTTCAGAGCCACAGCTCCGATGCCTTCACAGATTACTTGTGCCTTCTTGCCTGAGATGCTATTTCATGGTCTGGAAAACTGGTTTGCTAGCCAAATTACAATATGCCCCCCCCTTCCAATCTCGGTCTATTTTATAAATGAACTTTGTTTTTTGCAGCATAGCCAGGTCCTCCGTATTACCAGCTGCATAGTTGAGTAATTGCAATAGAGACCCTTAGATCCTATGACATATAAAGCCTATAATATGATCTGGATTTCTGTGTTTGAATGTGTCCCTTCCATAATTTGTGTGTTGAAACTTTATAGTCATCATAATAGCATGAGCAGGCGAGCACTTTTCAAGCTGACTAGGTCATTAGCACTCCTCCCTTGTGAATGGAATTAAGCTCTTATAAAAAAGGCTTCATGTAACATTCAGCCCCTTTGCCCTTCTGTCTTCTGCCACAGTAGGAAATAATGCTCTTCCCATCCAGAGAATGTCTCATTCTACATACCATCCATCTTAAAAGCAGAGAGCAACCTTCACCAGACAACTGAGCCTGTTCACGCCTTGATATTGGACTTTCCCTCCAGAACTGTGAGAAATAAACTTCTGTTCTTTCTTTGGGAAGCTATGTACTGGGGTTTGAATTCAGGGCCTTGCATTTGCTAGGCAAATGTTTTACCAATTGAGCCACACAGTTTTTGCTCTGGTTATTGTTTTCAGATAGGAACTTTTCTTTTTGCCAGGCTGGACTCAGACCACAATGCTTCTGATCTTCATACTGCAAGTATCTGGGATTACACCATATCCAGCTAAAGTTCTGTTATTTATAAATTGCCCAGTCTTGCTGGGCTTGGTGGTTCATGCCTGTAATTCCAACACTCAAGAGAATGAGTGAGGATCTTGATATAGGAGAATCATGAGCTCAAGACCGGCCTTGGCTACATAGCAAGACCGTGCCTTAAAATATACAAACAAACAAACAAAGATTACATTGTCTTGGGCATTTTATTACAGGTGTAAAATTGTACTAAGACACCAACCTTTATGTAAACAATTTGCTAACCCTTGTATTATACCACAGAAAGATTCGGACTGCTTCTGGACTTTCCCTCCTGTTGGTGCTTCCTGAATTGCAAAATTGATTATCTGTTTTTTAAGTTTCAAATTTTAATTTAAACTTTTTAGTGGTACTGGGGTTTGATCTCAGGCTCTCACATTTGCTAGGCAGGTGCTCTTACCACTTAAGCCATACTTCTAGCCTTCTTCTTTTTATCTTTGCTTTAGTTATTTTTCAGGTAATCTTATATTGTTGCCTGGGTCCTGTCTCAGAGTATGATCCACTTGCCTATGTCCTAATGTGTAGCTAGGATCACAGGTGTGTCTCACCACACCTGGCTTATTGGGTGACACGGGGTCTTGCTGACTTTTTTCCTGGGATAGCCTCTATCTGTGATCCTCTTAATCTCTGCCTTCTGAGTAGTTGGGATTACAGGTATGAGCTCAGTCTAAATTTCAAATTTTTGCTATTATTTTCTGTCATTCTGTCTTTGTTAGTTTATACCTTTTCCCTCCCTTAGTATGATTTTAGTATAGAGATTCAGGAAAGAGTAGAAGTAAATCCTGTAGCCATTCTGCATGTTCAATCTGAAATTTGGGTAGGAACCACCATCAGCACCACTAAAAAGTAGAAACAAGTTTGCAAGCAGTTAATTGCTTTAGGTTTCAGAATAAAGCTGGGATGCAAACCCAGGTCCCTTAAAGCCCTCAAAGGTAAATTCTACAAGGGCAGTTACTTTGCTTTTTTTACTGATATATATCCTTAGAATATCAACTGACATTTAGGATGTATAGCATATATATTTTAATTTTTGCTGTTAAATCCATGTTGTAACCATTATGCTCTATTTTGTTCAAGAAGTGTTGACCTCAGGGTTACTTGTTTTAGTGTCTGGATTGTTTATATTATGAATTAGGAATCAAAAAGACCTAATTTTGTCAATAACTTGTAATATCACAACAGAGGCTAAAACTCTGATTTTTAGTACCCTCCAATTTTGTCCTATTCTGCTCAGTGTGACCTAGATCTACATGAGATGTAGTGTCTGAAACGTCACTGAAAAATATAAAGTGTAAGGTTTTACTGCTGCAATTTGTATTTTAATATCACCAATTATATCATATAAAAGTCATGCCCAAATGTAATCATATCACAGTATATGTCCCTTCTATATTCAAATACTTTTTTTTGCCTTTGCTCTAGGATATCAGACTTTGATCTCCTCCTACGTCATTGACTACTTGTTCTCAATTTCCTTTTCTTGTTTTTCCTCTTCATTATAATCTCCAAATGTTGGAGCAACTGAGGATGAATCCTTAGGACTTTTTTTTTCTCTCTTTATATTCTTTCCCTAGGTGGACTCATTCATGGTTTTAAATATTGTCTCTTAATTACTCACATTTTTTTATGTCCTTATCTTTTCCTTTGATTTCTAGGAATATCTTTTATAATACAGACCCTTGGATACTTAATTGGAATCTCAAGCCTAACATATCACTTTATTTTAGGATCTCTCAGCCATGGCACTATTGATATTTTTGGATGGATAATTCCTTTTTGGTGGTACTGGGGTTTGACCTCATGCTTCCTAGCCTGGTACTTTACCATTTAAGCCATCTTGCCAGCCCGTTTTTGTGTTTGGTATTTTCAAGATAGGATTTCATAAACTATTTGCCTGGGCTGGCTTTGAACCACAATCCTCCTGATCTCTGCCTCCTGAGTGGCTAGGATTGCATGCATGAGCCACAGGCACCCAGCCAGTATGGCTAATTCTTTACCTTAGTTCTCACCTTTGTCATTTCTGACCTGAATGTTGTAAATAGCCTTCCAAATGTCTCCCTGATTCTACTGATAGTCCTCACATAGAAGCCAATGTAAGGTTTTAGAAACATAAATCAAATTCCATAAGTCTTTAAAACTTCCTAATTGCTTCTAATCACACTAGAAACAAAATTATTCTCCTTATTAAATAAACAATGCAAAGATGTGTGATATTCTAGCTTTTGTTGAGAAATAAGAAACTATGTCCATATCTGCCCTGCCCTGCTTACCTTTATAAACAGAAACAGCAGTAATATATAAGTCAAAAGTAATGAAGTTGGTTCATTATTGTATGATATGGTGGGGGAGGTGGAACAGGTTGGAAAGGATAGGAAATGGAGGGATGCATCTAGGAGTGTACTGTTTTAAATCATTCACATGCTAGGAACACTGTATTACTCCTGTCTTGATTGGCCTTGTGGTTTAGGGAAATCAGTAAGAAAAATTAAAAAAATCCTCAGGTCCTTTTAGTAGATTCTATTTTTATGTTGCCATTGGTGAAGTGATTCTGAAACTACTTTTGAAGTATATAGTTTGAGTGTATGAATAAATAAGTTTTTGGGAGCCAGTGTTCTAAATGGAAGAAGAAATGCAGAAAAATAAAATGGGAGAAGACAAGGATCCATCTACAGAATCCATCTGTAGAGATGGATTGAAATTGGATTTATTGGTATAAACCCATGATTCTAAAAGAGTCATATTTTGGAATATGTGCTTGTACATGTGCACAAGTTTATAGATGTATGAATGTATAGGTATATATATAAACATATATATATATATATATATATTGTGTCCGGCATAGATTAAATCATTAATAAATATTTGTTATTTTAATTATTATTATAACTGCCCAGAAGAGTGTCTTCCAGACCACATATATTTAATAAGTATTGAATTGCCAAATGTAAGAATGCCATTCTCATTTATTTTTATGCTTCTCTTTTAGAAGATCCTTCCTGCACAACTTTCTGTCATGGGAATTCAGAAGTGAGATGGACATTATCATCACACTCAGAAGGTGTGAAGCTAGTTGCAAAGAAGATGACAGAAACACATACACACACATTTATACATATACACATGTGTAATGACAAATAATAATGATGATAAATAATTATGTATGATAAGTACTCTACAGGAATACAAAAATAGTGACTGGGAGTCTAATTTAGACAAGGGGTCAGGGAAGACCTTTTTAATAACATGACGTTTAAACTGAGATCTAGAAAAGAAAAGGGAAGCAGCTGTGCAAAGATCAGAAGAGTGTTCTTGAGGAATTAAATGAAAATTACTGATTTAAACCTGATGTAGTAATTAATTAAATATTTATTGAAGTCATGGGTAAATGAGTGATAAATTAATAAATAATATCTGTGAAATGTAGCAAAAAAAGATTCTTCCTAAATTTGGATGTTGCATCAAGTTGTTGTCTTTTGTTAGCAGAGAAACAAAAAAGTCAAACATTTAAAACATTTTGGATACTGAGGAATTAAAAGTTTTAAATGCCAACTGGGATCTTCGTTTTATTATATTGTTTACAAGATTCTAAATCTTAGATTTTTTTGTGTGTATTGTTATGATTACAATATATTTTTCACATAGTGATCTAAAAGAATGTTTTAGTTAATTCATGCTTTTAAAGTGACATTCTTCCATTTTTGCCTTTTTTTTTTATTGGTGTACTTGGGATACAATGTGACATTTACAAAAGTTCTTGCAATATATCATAATTGATTTCACCCCCTTTATTCTCCCTCACCCATTTCTGGAATAGTTTCAACAGGTCTCATTTTTCCATTTACTTACCTGCGTACACACTATTTGCACTACATTCACCCTCCTACACCCTTTCATTATATTCTCCCATGGCACCATTGGTACCAACCCCCCATAAAGGACACGTTTTGCCTCCCTATTCTCCGTTTTTGAAAAAAAATGACATTTTTATTAGTTTAAGATAATAATACAGGGTCTTTCATTGTGACATTTCCATGTATATATGTATTATAACCTAAATTGGTTCATCTTCTCTATTTTTCTGCTTTTATCTTTGTCCCCTTCTTATGGTAATTTCAACAGGTTTAAAATTCTATGTTCATTCTTGTATAGGAAGTACATCAACCATTTTCACCTTCTTAACTTCCTTCTTTTACCTTCCCTCCCTCTTAGTGTGACCTGTTTTTCATAATATTGCTGTATTTGTATTGGATCTATAGTTCACATATGAGAGAAATCATGTGGCCTTTGGCTTTCTGAACATGACTAACTTAAGATGATGTTATCCAGTTCCATCAATTTATCTGCAAATGACAAATTTTCATTCTTCTTTATGGCTGAATAAAATTCCATTATATATAAATATCATTTTCTTAATCTATTCATCAGTAGTAGGGCATCTTGGCTGCTTCCATAGCCTAGCTATTGTGAATAATGGTGCAATAAAAATGGCTATGCAGGTGTCTTTATTGTAACCTGACTTACATTACTTCAGGTATATCCCTAGGAGTGGTATTACTAGAACATATGGCAGTTTTATTTTTAGTTTCTTGAGAAGCCTCTGTTTTCCATAGTGGTTCCACTAATTTACATTCTCACCAGTAGTGTCAGAGTTCCTTTTCCCCCCACATCCTCGCCAACATTTATTGTTGTTTATGTTCTTGATGGTAGCCATTCTAACAGGAGTGAGGTGGAATCTTAATGTGGTTTTTATTTGCATTTTCTTTATTGTCAGAGATGTTGAGTAGCCAGTCTTTTAAAGTGGCAATATTCTTTATTTTCTAGTAAATTGCAACAAATCCATAGCTCAGTTGACACTATCTTTAGTTCCATTTTCTTTTATTGGTTTTGTTTGTTATAATTTCTTTCACTAAATATCCATAAGAATTTCTTTTAGAGAAAAAGGAAAATCTATTTTATTTGCTTCTATAACTCATAGTCACAATGTTTTTAACTTACTTCAGAAGTTTTACATGTCTATTAGTTCTGATTTAAAATTCTTGATGGCATATCATATCAATCTTTTAGAATGATTTTTTTTTATTTTCAAAGTGCAAATAATTTCTATTTGATTTACTAGTGAATCTGTTTCTCCATAAAATTAGGAATTTTATTTTGCTACATATATTTCACATATTACCTTATTTCTAATTCATAAATGTGGTATTTTTTTCCTTCTTCATACAACCCTTAATCATTCTTTGACTCATAATAAATTATTCATACACATTTTAATTTTTATCTGTGCTATAGTTTGCTGCTTAAATGTCTCCCAAAATGTTTGCATCAAAATCTTGGTCCCCATCCTGTGCACTCTTGGGAGATGGTGGAGCCTTTGGAGGGAGGTGGAGCCTAGTGGAAGGAAGTTGCATCATTGTGTGCATGCCCTTGAAGGGGGATATTTGGATGCCAATCACTTCCTCTGATGAGCAGCCTCTTTGTGCATTTCTGCCATAATATACTGTGCTACCACAGGCCCAGAGTAACAGGACAAACTTATAATGAACTGAAACCTCTAAATAGTGAGCCAGAATAAACCTTTTACTTATTAAATTGATTTTTTTCTCCCAGGCATTTTGTCACAGAGACAGGAATGACTACTGTCTAATGACTGACTAATGCAGTCTGACTTTTTTGGTGATAAATTTTTATTGCTGAATAATAGGAGTTTTAATGCCCTGTTTCATTTCTTTCAGATTTGTTACATACTCTTACAATCTATAAAGAATGGCTTTAGAATTGTTCCAAAAGAATTTATGATTAATCTATACCTATGAAATTATTCCAATCTTCACTTAATGCTCAAAAATCAGAATGCATTTATGTATGGTAAAATATTTCATCCACTTGGAATGTACTCAAATAGATTCTTAAGGGCAAAACAATCAAACTGCAGGTTTAGTAAATAGTGAGCTTCTTATGGGATTGTAAATGAGGGTATTGTCTGATTGCTGTACCAGCAAAATCAACAAGTACATTTGCTCTCTGACCTCATGGGCATGATACATCCCTCTGGTGTTTTTTGTGTAGGTTTAGCAAGCTAATGCTATTGAAACTGCTGACGTACTGTTTCCCCTGTTTGAGAAGTTTAGCTTGATTAATAATGATTCTTTTTAATTTAATTTAATTTTTTAAAATTCAAGTAACAATTTTATTCTAGTCTATGGCGCAAGTCTTACATACATTTTAGTAGCTTTAACAGTGTTACTTTTGATTAAACTCTAAATGAATCCACAAAAAGTTAATATATTAAAAACAAAATATACATAGTATAATTCTTAATTTTAAAAATATCTCTTAGCAAGTTTAATGGGCTGAAATGTGTCCCTCCAAAGTTCATATGTTGAAGTCCTAACCTCAAGTACCTCAGAATGTGTCTGCATTTGGAAAAAAGTTGTTTAAAGGTGTGATTAAATTAAAATGAGGCCAAGAGGTTGGGTGCTAATACAATATGACTGGTATCCTAATGTGAAGAGGAAATTTAGACACAGATTCTATTAGGGATGTAGACCCACAGAGGAAAGACTATGTGAAGATACAGAGAGAAGGGGGTCATTTGTCAGCCAAGGACAGTGGCCTCAGGGTGAACCAAACCTGCTGACACCTTGATCTAAGGCCTAGCTTCCAGGGCCCTGAGGAAGAAACACAGTTCTGTTGTTGAAGTCACTCAATCTGGGATACTTTGTTATGAAGCCCCAGTGGTCCAATTCAGCAGGTCTTTTAATAATTCTCTTGGTTTGACAAAGAAAAATTTTCAATTTCAACAGATGAAATTTTTTCATTGTCCAAATTTGTTAATCATTGAAAAATGGTCTCTGAACAGCATATGGATACCTGGAGATATGGGGCTATTAATATCCTATATCATAACTTGCATCTCACCAACCCATGGCACAACATAATTAATTAATTTTCATTTACGTAAGAATTAAGGCTCCGGAAAGTACATTAAAACACTTATTATACAACAGTGAGAATAGTACTTCCAAAAGATGTCAGGACCATTTTCTAGGTCATCCCAATGAGCTAAAAAAATAGAATATAAAATAATGGGAAAGAACTAAGAGACTCACTACTCCAAAGTTTGACTTGTTTCAGACAGTGCAGAACTTCTTAACTTGGTTCAAGATTCAAATCACAAGCAATAACAATTTTTTCTACCCTATGATGTGAGCATGATTATTATTTGAAGTACATACTTTTACCAAGTAAGTTTACTTGGTAGACTAAGTTTTAAATATATATTTTAATATTTTATCAGATGAATTATCTGAATCTGAATGAGCAAATTGCTCCTTATCTCTGTTGGTCTTCTGCTCTTCTTATTTGTTTGTATATGCTGTTTATCTCTATAACAACTTGTGCTATTTGTGAAAGAAACACTAACCATGGCACTTTTAACCAGATTGAAGTGTTATGCAGCTTTTATTTCACAGTCAGTTTTTCTTGCTAGGTTTGGATGCCTTGACTAGTCCAGCATGGTAAATATTCTGAGTCACATGTAACACTTTCTGTGAGCCCTTTGAATCCTCATCTTAGAAGCAAATGAACTAATTTCTCTGAGACATTAACTTAGTTCAGTGAATGGAAAGTCAGGAAGGCTAGAAATGAGAATCTAGTGTGAGGATGGAGTATAGTAATATGTAAAGCGTCTGCTCAGCCCAAGGGGTCAGGATAATTGGACAGGGAAGGGTATTGGAGCACCAGAAATCTAGCTGGGAAAAATAGATCTGGAGTTTATAGAAGCAGTCCAAGGGTGGATACAGGAAATGGGTATGAGAACTGATGGAAGAGGTGTGTATGGTAGAGACAGGCTTTTGAGCTCTCAGAGAGTTGGGTAGGCCAGAATCCCAGAGCTCAGGAAGGCAGTCAGGGAGACTCTGGCAAAGTACTGGGATGCAAACTGAGGCAGCCACAGCAAAAGGGAGCAGACCCCAGTTTGGCTGTAGTTCAGGGTCAAAGGCAAAAAAATATGGTTGGGAGAGTGGGCAGGGAGTGGAGGGCTGCAAGTGCCCAAGTGTCCCAGTTTCTTGGAGGCTTCCTGCTCATTTTGGGTTGACAAATCTGGTAGGTATATGTGAACAGCCAGGAATGGGTTAGCTGTGCTTGTAGCAGAAGTTAAAAGCCTCGGCCTATGGGGGTGTTATAACATATTACAGGATTTCATTTATTTTAACTGTCCTACAAACTAAAGTAATTTTATTTTCCAAATCTCTTCAGGAATACATCTTTGATTTTTTTTAAGAAAAGGAAAAAAAATCCAGTGAAACAAGATAATGATCTGAAATGCCTTAGTAATATGTTTAAAAACTGCTTTGCTTTTCAGGAGAAATGTCATCTAGACTTAATATCATATTTAGGTTAAGGGGGAGGCTCTTTGTGTCTAAAAATATTGCCTAACTCAAGAGGGTTTTATTTCTCTTTTGGTGAAGAGCATCTGGAAGATGGAGAAGTGGGGCTCCAGGTGCCCCATCCTACCAAAGCCTTCAGTTTCATCCAGATGCTGCCATTTCAGGGTTGTAGCTGAGGAATTATGCAGGCCATCAGCTTTCTGAGGAAATCTATCTCTGAAACAACATGGGACTACACCCTGCATAGCCCCTGCAACAGTGTGCCTGAGTGCTCTGTAACCTCATCTCCTGACCACGCAATTTGGGTCATGATGGGCCCCCAGCTGGGAGGTCTAATCCATTGTCTGGCAAGTGCTCCAAAGATTCTTTCTTTCAAGAACTGAAAGACTCAGTTTGTAGTGTGTACTGTGTCTTGAGGTCATGCAGTGTTGGGAGTAAGAGTTTGTGAATTCAAAGCCCAAAACACCTACAAACCAAAGTTGGGGTCAATCAGAGACAGTATCAATAAGAGCAGAAATACAGAGTAGAAAAGAGGAGAGTACAGGATTCAAAGATGAGAGCCAGTGTTTGGGGACAGAGAGAGAGAGGCCAAAGAGAGTACTTTCTTCTGATGGTTATCTTGCTTCTTGCTCCATGTCCTATGAGGCCCCTTTTAGTTGAACTAGTTTGGAAGAGATTTATTCCTTGCTCCTAAATCAGCTTTCACTAAAACAAATACAAAAGATAGGTCATAGAACTGCTTGTAGACAAAAGGTAAATAAGGAAAGGCAGTTCTAAAAGTAATCAAAGCATCATGAAGATAATTTGACATGAATGAAAAACATAGCAAGTTAGGAATGGTCAGCAAATATGAAGCTATAAACAATATTTTCCCCAGAAGTTACTTTTTACTGAAATATTTTTAGGGTCAGCAGTCAGCAGTTTTAAAACCTTCTTGCAACATATCAGTAATTTTAGCTGACTGCTGAAAACTTAGCTAATAATTTTAATGTCATCTTTTATTTGGTATTTTTTATCTCCTTAACTTGATATGACTGAGGGAGGGAATCTGTACTCACAATATAACGGGAGGCGCAGGAACTTTTAAATCTATGCCTCTCAGAGAGGATCTTTTATTACCCAGATAGTGACATGAGAAGATAGGAGAAAAGTCATTTATTACTTTCAGCTTACACTCAAAAAGTTATGAGGATGGTGGAGTCATCCATCAGCCCTGATCCATTCCAGTGATGTGTGTGGTCATTTTTTTTCCTTTGGCATTATTTGACACCAGAATTTTGTGAAAAGAACTGCAACTTAGAATTTTATGTTGTATGTGCTTTCTGTTGTGTACTCATTCCACTAAAAAAGAGACATTAATTTATTGAGTGTTTGACTAGTCACGTGTATTGGAATTTTATGAAAAGGAGAAAAAAATAGCATCAACATGGGTGAGGGCTTGAAAATTGTCTAAAAAGAAGAACAAAGATTAGAGGTAATAAGATTTAATATCCTGGAGCCACTGAGAGACTTCTCCCCTTCTAAAGAAGTGATTCTCACATATTTTGGGGGAAAACCTCTCTAAGGCTATATTAATGATCTTTAAGAATATTATGTATTTTTCAGGCCATCAGTAATTTTGATGATGTTAAATTTAAAGAAAAAAAACCCCAAGTCTTTAGGAGAATCAAAAGGGACATTATATGTGAAATGTCTGCTATGTGGAAGTTGTTCCAAAAAGGCATTTAAAATAATTTTTCTGTTTTATTTTTGATTAACATGTATAAATTGTTCATGTTAATGGCTGTCAGTGTGGCACTTTCACGCTCATATGCAGTGGACATTAATCAAGTCCAGTTTCTCCCACATAACTTTCCTAATCTCTAATAATCACTGCATATATTCAGTGATGAAAGAGAAAATACAGTGCTTGTCTTTCTGTGTTTGGCTTATTACACCTCATATAACATCCTCCAGTTCCATCTATTTTGATGCAAATGCTAGAATTTCACTCTTTATTCATTCATCTATTTTTTGGATCTACCCATCTGTTGATGGGTACCTAGGTTGATTTTTACATCTTAACTATTGTGAATGGTACAACAATAAGTTCACGGATCTCTTTGGCATACTGTTTATTTCCTTTGGATATATGCCTAGGAGTGGTATCCTTTGCTAATTCTATTTTTAGCTTTTTGAGGAACCTCCATATTGTTTTCCATAGTGGTTATATTTATTTATATTCCCAACAACAATGTTCAGGGTTCCCTTTCCCCCACATCTTTGTCAACATTTGTTGTTTGTGCTCTTGATAATAGCCATTCTGACTGGAGTGAGGTGAAAACTTAATGTGGTTTTGATTTGCATTTCCTTTATGGCCAGGGATGTTGAGCATTTCTTTATACATTTTTTTCTCTTTTTTTCCTTTATTGTTGTGATGGGTGGGGGTACATTGTGTCATTAGGTTCTTACAATGAATCAAATATATCATACACAAATTCACCTCTTTAACCATTCTCCCTCTTCTCACCTCTCCTGATTCCTGGGGTAGTTTCAACAGGTATCATTTTTGCATTTACTTACATGTGTACACGTGTTTTTGCATTTATACTTCTTCCTTTGAAAAATGTCTGTTTAAATCTTTTGCCCATTTCTTTATTGGGTCATTGATTCTTTGGGAGTTTGGTTTTTTGAGTTCCTTGTAAGTGATTAGTTATTTATACCTTGTCAAATATATAGCTGGAAAAGATTTTCTCCCATTCTGTGGGCTGACTCTTCCATCTGGTGGCTGTTTCCTTGGCTGGGCAGAGCTTTTTAATTTGATACAGCCCCATTTGTGAATGCTTCCCTTTAATTGCTGAGAGTTCTATTTTGGAAATTATTTCCTATGCCTATATGTTCCAGTGTTTCTCTCCAGGAGTAGCTCAGTATCATTTCAATTTGCATTTCGTTTATGGCTAAGAATGTGGGACAATTCTTTATGTGTTGTTAGCCGTTCATACTTTTTAAAGAACCGTCCACTCAATTCGTGCACCCATTTATTAACTGGCATATTTGTTCTTTTGCTTGTTTAACTTTTTGTTTTCTTTGTTTATTCTGGATATTAATTCTTTATCCAATTAGCAGATGGTGAAGATTTCTCCCATTCTGTGGGTTGTCTCTTTATTGTGATAATTGTTTCCTATGATGTGCAAAAACCTTTTAGTTTGATGCAGTCTAATTTTTCAGTTCTTGCTCTTAATTCCTGGGGAATTGGAGTCCTGTTAAGAAGATGAGTGCCTATATCTTTGAATTTTCCATATGTTTTCCAGTAATACTTTCAAAGTTCCTGGTCTTACATTAAGATCTTTGAACCAGTATAACTAATATTTGCTATAAAATGCTAAAAATACCTTTGATCCATTTAAAATTGATTTTTGTACAGGTTGAGAGATAGGGACCTAGTTCTAGTCATTTGCATGTAGATAACCAGTATTTTCAGACCATTTGTTGAGTTTGGCTTATTTTTCTCAGTAAGATGATCTGTAGTGTATGTTTTGGCTGTTTTGTTAAAGATTAATTGGCTGTAGCTGTGTAAGATTATTTTGGCATCTTCTATTTTATTGCATTGGCTCTTATGTCTGTTTTTGTGGCAGTAACTGCTATTTTTGCTAATAGGGCTCTGTAGTGTAATTTGAAGTTCAGTGTTGTGATACCTTCAATATTGTTCTTTTTGCTCACGATTGCTTTGGCTATTTGGGATTTTTTTTCTTACATATGAATTTTAGGATTGATTATTTTCTTTCTATGAATGACATTGGGATTTTGATGGGAATTGCACTGAATCTGAAGACTTCTTTTGGTAGTATAGCTGTTTTCGCAATACTAATTTTGCTTATCCATGAGTATATGTGATCTTTCCATCTTTTGTTTTCTTCTTTAGTTTCTTTATTCAAGGTTTATGTTTTTTCACTGAAGATTTTTTTTTTACTTCTCAGTTAAGTTTATTCCTAGGTATTTTATTTTTTTGTGTCACTTGTTTCTTTCTTAGCTTATTCATTGTTGGTAAGTAGAAAAGCTACTGTTTTTGTGTGTTAATTTTGTATCCAGTTACTTTGTCAAAAGTGTTTTCCAGTGTAGTAGTTTTTGGTTGGAGTTTTTAGGATCTTTAAGAATATCATCTGCAAATGGAGATAATTTGAGTTCTTCCTTCCCTAGTCAAATGCCTTTGACAAATTTTCTCTTGTCTTATTGTTCTGGTTGGAAATTGTAATGATATACTGAATACAAGTGGGAAGACTAGACATCTTTGTCTTGTTCCTGGTTTTAGAGGAAATGGTTTCGCTTTTCCCTATTTAGTATGGAGGAGACTATAGGCTTGTCATATATAGCCTTTATTATGTTGCCGAACATTCCATCTATTCATAGTTTCTTCAAAGATTTTACAATGGAAGGATGTTGAAAATTGTCAAAGACTTTTCCTGCATCTATTGAGATTATCATGTTTATCATTGATTCTCTTTATGTGATGTATTACATTTATTTATTTACTTATATTGTTGTGCCAGGGATACATTGTGACATTTACAGAAGTTCTTACAATATATCAAATATATCATGGTTGAATTCACCTCTTCCATCATTCTCCTTTATCTTCCCCTTCCCCCATTCCTACTCCTGAAATATTTTCAACAGGTCTTATTTTTCCATTTACATATATGTGTACACAATATTTGTATGTTATTCACACTCCTATACCCTCTATCCACATTTTTCCTCCTCACACTGGTATAACCGCCCCCCCCCCCAAGATAGGGCATGTTTTGCCCTCCAGTTCTCTATTTTTGTAAAAAAATAGCATTTTTGTTTGTTTAAGATAGATATACATTGGCCTCCTTGTGACTTTTCCATATATATGTATTGTAACCTGAATTGGAGCATGTCCTCTATTTTTCCCTTTTCTACATAGTCCCTCTTTCTATGGTGATTTCACCAGGTTTAAAAATTCTATGCTCATTCTTTTAAGGAAGTACATCAACATACTCACCTTCTTAACTTCCTTCTTTTAACCTCCTTGTGTTGTATATGACCTGTTTTTTAAATTGTTTCTACATTTATTCATATGTGTATACATTTTTAAGACCACCTCTCCCCCTGACCCCTACCCCTCTCCCCCTTCACTTCTGGGGGGAGAACCTGCTCTGCTCTCTTGTTCCCCAATTTTGTTGAAGAGAAAACATAAGAGATAATAAGAAAGACAGCATTTTTGCTAGTTTGAGATAAAGATAGCTATACAGAGAGATTCCTAGCATTGCTTCCGTGCACATGTGTGTAACAACCTACATTGCTTCATCTCTACCAGACCTCTTCACCACTTCCTGGTCACCTTCTCATAGTGGGCTCTGCCGGTTAAACATTAATATATTTTCTTAACTACAGTGTTGATAATATTGCCTGTATTTATATTAGGTCTATATTCCACATATGAGCAAAAACATGCAGCTTTTGGACTTCTGAGCCTCACTAAGTTCGTGTAAGATGATTCTCTCCAGTTCCATCCATTTACCTGAAAATGACAAAATTTCTTTCTTCTTTGTGGCTGAATACAATTCTGTTGTATGTACATACCACATTTCCTTAATCCATTTGTCAGCAGTGGGGCATCTTGGCTGTTCCCATAGCTTAGCTATTTTGAATGATGCTACAATAAACATGGGTGTGCATGTGCCTTTATTGTAGCCTGATTTACATTCCTTTAGGTATATCCTGATGAGTGGTATTGCAGGATCATGTAGCCATTATATTTTTAGTTTTTTGAAGAACCTCCACACTGTTTTCCATTGTATTTGCAATAATTTATATTCTTACCATCAGTTTTCCTATCTCCCCACATCTTGCAAGCATTTGTTGTTTGTGTTTTTGATGACAGCCATAATAACAAGGAGTGAGGTGGAATCTTAATGTGGCTTTTTTTTTAAGTATGTAATTTTTTATTTTATTGTTTTTACATTTACTCACATGTGTATACATTGTTTGGATGACCCCCCTCCCTTTCTCACTTCTGGGAAGAATGTGTTCTGCCCTCTTGTTCTCTGATTTTGTTGAAAAGAAAACATAAGAGATAATAAGAAAGACATAGAGTTTTTGCTAGTTTGAGAGAAAGATAGTTATACAGAGAGATTCCTAGTGTTGCTTCCCATGCCCATGTGTGTTACAAACAACCTTGGTTCTTCTCTGCCACACCTCTTCACTACTTCCTAGTCCCCTTCCCGGAGTGGCCTCTGCCAGTTTAAGATTATTATATTCACTTCTTTACTGTGAGCACATCAACCACATTCAAGTTTTAGGTTTCCTTCCCTTTCCCTATTCATCCCATGCAAATTCTCCCCTTAGTGTGTGACTCATGTCCAATAATATTACTGTGTTTGTTTTAGGTCTATAATCTGAAAATGAGGGAGAACATGTGATTTTTGGCCTTCTGAGCCTGGCTAACTTCATTTAAAATGATGTTCTCCAGTTCCATCCATTTACCTGTGAATGACAAAATTTCATTCTTCTTTGTGGCTGAATAAAATTCCACTGTGTATAAATACCACATTTTCTTAATCCATTTGTTGGTAGTGGGGCATCTTGGCTGTTTACATAGCTTGGCTATTGTGAATAGTGCCGCAATAAACATGGGTGTGCAGGTGCCTTTGTAATAACCTGAGTCATATTCCTTTGCGACTCTTATAGTCCTAAGAGTGGTATTGTTGGATCATATGGCAGATCTATGTTTAGTATTTTATGAAACTGTCATATTGTTTTCCAAAGTGGTTGTACTAGTTTACATTCCCACCAGCAGTGTGTGAGGACACCTTTTTCCCCATATCCTCACCAACATTTGTTGTTGGTGGTGTTCTTGATGATAACCATTTTAACAAGAGTGAGGGGTAATCTTAGTGTGGTTTTGATTTGCATTTCCTTTATGGCCAGGGATGGTGAGCATTTTTTCATGTGTTTTTTGGCCATTTGGATTTCTTCCTTTGAAAAAGTTCTGTTTAGTTCAGTTGCCCACTTCTTTACTGGTTCATTGATTTTTGGGGAGTTTAGCTTTTTGAGCTCCCTGTATATTCTGGTTATCAGTCCTTTGCCTGATGTATAAAAGAGGAGTTGAACAAAGATATGGAAAACCTCAGAAAAAAAAATTAAACAGAAATCCTGGAAATAAAAATTCTCTTTAGTGAAACAAAAAACACAGTGGAAGGCCACTCTAGCATACTGGAACAAGTGGAAGACAGAATCCCAGAACTCAAAGATAAAATAGAAATTAAAGAAAAATCAGAAGAAATCTTAGTCAAATAACTCAGGAGCTGTGAAAGGAATATGCAAGAACTCAGTGACTCCATCTAAAGAACAAAACAGAATCATGGGCATCGAAGAAGAGGAGGTGCAAGCCAAAGGGAGATGTAATATATCCAATAAAATAATAACAGAAAATTTCCCAAATCTCAAGAAAGTTTTGCCCATTCAGGTACAGGAAGCCTCCAGAATGCCAAACAGATGTGATCAAAATAGAACCTCCCCCATGGCATATTATTATTAAAACAACAAACACAGAGAACAGAGATAGAATATTGAAGTCTGTAAGAGAGAAAAAACAAATAACATACAAAGGTAAACCCATCAAAATAACAAGCAGATTTCTCAACAAACCTTAAAACCAAGAAAGGCATGGAGTGGGGTATTTTGGTCTTTGAATGAAAATTATTTCAGCCCTAGGATACTCTACCCAGCAAAACTAGCACTCAAAATTGACAGAGAAATGAAAATCTTCCATGATAAGCAGGAAGTAATATGTGACCATAAGCTACCATTACAGAAGATTATGCAAGGAATTGTGTGCACAGAAGATGAAAGCAAACAAAGCCATGAGAAGACAGGATGCATCAAACCACAGGAAAAGAAAAAACAAGCAATCAGAGAGTGGCACTGATTCAGCTGCACACAATCAAACCCTTAAACAACAAAAACAACTAACTGGCAAGAATCACCACATACCTATCAATATTCACACTGAATGTTGATGGACTCAACTCTCACATCAAAAGACACCATTTGGAAAACTGGATTTAAAAAGAAGATCTGATAATCTGTTGTTTATAAGAGACCCATCATATTGTCAGAAATAAACACTGACTTAGGGTGAAAGGCTGGAAGAAGATTTATCAAACCAGTGGTCCCCCAAAATAGGCAGGATAGCAATACTTGTACCAGACAAAGTAGACTTCAAAGTCACATTGGTCAAATGAGATAAAGAAGGACACTTCATATTAATAAAAGGTACAATACATCGAAAGGAAATAACAATTATCAACCTATATGCACCCAATGTCAGTGCACCCAATTTCATCAAACATACACTAAAAGACTTAAAAGCACCTATAGGCTTCAACACAGTGGTAGTGGGAGACTTTAATACCCCCCATCACCAATAGATAGGTCGTCCAAACAAAAAAATCAACAAAGAAATCACAGAACTAAATGACACCATAGATCAAATGCACCTAACTGATGTTTACAGAATATTTCATCTGACAGCAGCACAATATACATTCTTCTTAGCAGCCCATGGAACTTTCTCCAGAATAGACTATATCTTAGGACACCAAGCAAGCTCAGCAAATATAAGAAAATGGAAATAACCTCCTGCATTCTATCTGATCAAAATGCAATAAAACTAAAACTCAACAAGAAAAACAACAGCAGAAAACCCGCAAATAATTGGAGGCTGAATAACACATTGCTCAACCATCAGTGGGTCATAGAAGACATAAGAGAGGAAATCAAAATGTTCCTAGAAGTTAATGAAAATTAAAACACCACCTACCAGAAACTATGGGGCATAGCAAAGGAAGTCCTAAGAGGAAAGTTTGTAGCCATGAATGCATATATTAAAAGGATAGAAAGATCTCAAATAAATGACCTAATACTACATCTTAAACTCCCAGAAAAATAACAACAAGCAAAACCCAAAACAAGCAGAAGGAGAGAAATAATAAAAATAAGGCTGAAGTTAATTAAATTAAGACCAAAACACCATACAAATAATCAATGAACCACAAAGCTGGTTATTTGAAAAAATAAGCAAGATTGACAACCCCTGGCAAATCTGACTAAAATGAGGAGGGAAAAACCCCAACATGGATTTTCCAAGGAAATCCATGGAATCATCAGAGACTACTTTGAGAACTTATATTCCAATAAATTGGAAAATCTTGAAGAAATAAACAAATTTCTATATACTTATGACCATAAAAAACTGAGCCAAGAGGATATTAACCTCCTAAACAGATCTAAAACATGTAATGAAATTGAAGCATACATAAAGAGTCTCCCAAAGAAGAAGCATCCACAAACTGATGGATTCTCTGCTGAATTCTACCAGATTTTTAAAGAAGAACTAATACCAACACTCCTTAAACTTTTCCACAAAATGGAAAGGAAGGGAACACTGCCTAACTCATTCTATGAAGACAGTATTACACTCATCCCATAACTGGACACATCCAAAAAAGAGAACTACAGACTAATCTCCTTAATGAACATTAATGCAAAAAACTTCAATAAAATAATGGTGAACTGAACCCAATAACATATCAGAAAGATCATTCACTATGACCAAGTTGGCTTCATTCCAGGGATGCTGGGATGGTTCAGCATGTGCAAATCAATAATGTAATACAGCATATTAATAGAAGTAAAGACAAAAACCACTTGATCATCTCAATAGATGCAGAAAAAGCCTTTGATAAGAATAATGTGGTTTTGATTTGTATTTCCTTTATTACTAGCTATGTTGAGCATTTCTTCATGCTTTTTTTTTTCTTCATGCTTTGTTTTTTTTGGACTTCTTACTTTGAAAAATATCTGTCAGTTCATTTGCCCATTTCTTCATTGGGTTACTAAATTTTTGGGAGTTTGGTTTTTTGAGCTCCCTGTATACTCTGGTTATTAATCCTTTGTCAGATGTATACCTGGCAAAGATTTTTCTTTCATACTGTGGGCTGCCTGTTCAATGTAGTGACCCTTTCTTTTGTTGTATAGACACTTTCTAATTTTATGTAATCCCATTTGTCAATCTTTTCTCTTAGTTTCTGAGTCATCTGAGTTCTATGTAGGAAGTCACTGCCTATGCCTATTAATTCCAGTATTTTCCCTGATCTGTATTTCACTGGCTTCAAAATTTCAGGTCTTATATTAAAGTCCTTAAGGCACTTTGAGTTCATACTTGTACAATGTGACAAACATGGATCTAGTTTCAGTTTTCTTCAGGCAGATATCCAGTTTTCTCAGCAACATTTGTTGAAAAGGTTGTCTTTTCTCCATTGTATGTTTCAGATAACTTCATCAAAAATCAGGTGGGTGTAGCTGTGTGGAATTGTATTTGGGTCTTTTTATTCTGTTCCACTGACCTTCATGTCTGTTTTTGTGCTAGTACCATGCTGTTTTTATTGCTATGGCTCTGTGGTATAGTTTAAAGTCAAGTATTATGATAGTTCCAGCCTTGCTCTTTTTGTTCAGTATTGTATTGCCTATGCATGGTCTCTTGTACTTCTGTATGAACTTTAGCATTGATTTTTCAGTCTCTGTGATGAATGTCATTGGAATTTTGATGGGGATTGCATTGAACATGCAGGTTGCTTTTGGCAATGCAGCCTGATTCTGTCAATCTGTGAGCATGGGAGATCTTTCCATCTTCTGTAGTCTTAGATTTCTTTCTTCAGTGGTTTATAATTTTAATTATAGGAGTCTTTTCACTTCCTTTGTTAAGTTTGTTCCTAGCTATTTTATTTGGTTTTTTTGAGGCCAATATAAATGGAATTGTTTTCTTATATTCTTTCTTAGTATGTCCATTGTTGGTATATAGAAAGACTACTGATTTCAGGAAACTGATTTTATATCCTGGTACTTTGCTGAGCGTGTTTACAATGTCTAGGATATCATGTTTATTGACATCCATATTTTGAACAATTCTTGCATCCTTTAAAGAAAATAAAGTTGATCATGATGAATGATCTTTTTAACAACTTGGTGAATTCTGTTTGCAAGTATTTTATTGACAATTTCGCATCTGTGTTCATTATGAAAACTGGTTTGTAGTTTTCCTTTTTTTGTATGTTTATTGCCTTTAGGTATCAGGATAATTCTGGTTTCATACAATGAGTTTGGTAGCATCCTTTCTTCTATTTTATGGAATAGTTTGGGGTGGATTGGTTTTAAAGGTCTGGTTGAATTAAGCAGTGAATCTATCTGGTTTTAGGCACTTCCTTGTTGGTAGACTATATCTTCTTCAATTTCATTGATTATTGTAGATATTATCTGTTTAATTGATTTATATCCTGTTAGTTCAATTTTGGTAGGCCAAATGCATCTAGAACTTTGTTCAATTCTTCTAGATTTCCAATTTATTAGAGTATAGGTTTTTGAAGTATTTCATGATGATTCTCTGATTTCATTGTTACTTGTTGTGATATTCCCTTTTTCATCTTTTTTTTTCTTTTTCATTTTTCTTTTATTATTCATATGTGCATACAAGGCTTGGTTCATTTCTCCCCCCTGCCCCCACCCCCTCCCTTACCACCCACTCCGCCCCCTCCCTCTCCCCCCCCTCAATACCCAGCAGAAACTATTTTGCCCTTATTTCTAATTTTGTTGTACAGAGAGTATAAGCAATAATAGGAAGGAACAAGGGTTTTTGCTGGTTGAGATAAGGATAGCTATACAGGGCATTGACTCACATTGATTTCCTGTGTGTTGGTGTTACCTTCTAGGTTAATTTTTGATCTAACCTTTTCTCTAGTACCTGTTCCCCTTTTCCTATTGGCCTCAGTTGCTTTAAGGTATCTGCTTTAGTTTCTCTATGTTAAGGGCAACAAATGCTAACTAATTTTTTAGGTGTCTTACCTAATCTCACTGAATTTTACTGATTTGAGTTTTTATTGATTTGGATCTTCCCCCTCCTTTTATTTATTTGACTAAGGATTTATCAATCTTATTTATCTTTTCAAAGAACCAACTTTTAATTCTTTCTTATATTGTTCATTTTAGTCTCTATTTCATTAATTTTCCCAAATGTTTATTATTTCTTTCTACCTACTGGTTTTGGGTTTCTTGTTCTTGTTTATCTAAAAGCTGGAGGTGCATTACTAGTTTATTATTATTATTTTTGGGGGGGATTTTTCTCATTTAAAAAAAACTTGATAAAGTTTCTCATGGTATAAGCTTTCCTGTTAGCATTGCATTTTCTCTATGCCAGAAGTTCTGGTAAGCTGCATTTTCATTTTCATTCAATTTTTGAAATTTTTTGATTTACCTTCTTATTTCTTTGACTCCCACTGCTTATTCAGCAATATGGAGTTCAGTTTCCATGTGTTTGAATATTTTTTGTAGCTTTTTCCTGTTTATTTCTATTGTGACCTGAGCAAATACGGGGGGCTATTTCAATTTCCTTATATTTGCTTTTTTTGTGGCACTGGGATTTGAACTCTGGGCTTCATGGTTGGAAAGCAGGCACTCTACCACTTGAGCCACACTTCCATCCCCTCAATTTTCTTATATTTATTAAGACTTGCTTTGTGTGCTAAAGTATGTTTTATTTTGGAGAACATTCCATAGACTGCTGAGAAAAATCACTATTGTGTAACTTTTGGATGAAATAATGTATAGATGTCTATTATGTCTATAGTGGCATTTGATTCTGAGGTTTCTTTGTTGATTTTTGTTTGAATGATCTATTTTTTTGGTGAGCTGAGGTGTTGAAGTCTCCCACTAATATTATGTTGCTGTCTGAGTCTTTAAGTCTAATAGTTTTTGTTTAATGAAAGTGGGTGTCCCAAAGTTTGGTGCATATATGTTAACACTCACTACTTTCAAAATGTGGTTGGAGGTTTCAATCATCTGTGTCCTTTTTGTTGGGGTTTTCACAATTATTATGTAGTACTAGGGTGTGGCTAGATTGTGGTGTATTTTCTTGCACTAGACTAAGGGCTATATGGCTAGTAGTTAAATATTTGACCACAGTGCTCCAGACCCTAGGTGCATCCCCCTACTCCACTCAGGAAGAGGAAGTTTAACTCCAGAGTCTATCTTTGTTGATATATCTCAACTTTGAGATTATTGCTTTCCCAAAGAAACCAATTACCATTCTTGATCAGCATATTTAGAGGAATATAGGAGCAAAGATGATTCTTTGTGGTCTAGGAAGATCTTAGTTAATAAGTGTGGTGATGAGAAAGAGATGGTTTTATAAGGCAGGAAGAGTGATGGTTAATGTTACTACAAGAGAAAGCAGAAAGTTAAAAATATCTCATTAATATTGTATTTAGAAAGAGAGGAAGAAGAGTAATGGTGAAAATTATACAGATGAACAAGCATGCATTAAAAAAATCAAAATTTTCTATTGCTTCCCTAAGCAGCTTGTTTTTTTCCTTCCTCAAAGTCTGAGTCTTTCAGACCAGTAGGCTGCAGCTTAGTTGGTATCAACAGGTACCATTTTTCATTTACATACATGTGTACCATATTTGCCCTCTTATACCCTTCCCCACATCATTCCCACCTCCCCTACCAGCACCAACCCAATAGACAGGACCTATTCTGCCCTTCTGTTCTCAGATTTTGTAAAAGAATAACAATTTTGTTTGCTTAAAATAGCTATACAGGGAGTTTCATTGTGACCTTTCCATGTATATGTATTATAATCCAAATTGTTTTATCTCTTCTGTTTTTCTTCTTTCTACCTTAGTCCCCTTCTTATGGTGGTTTCAACAGATTTAAGAATTCTATATTTATTCTTGTGTAGGAAGTAAATCAACCATATTCACCTTCTTAACTTCTTTGTTTTATCTCCCTCTCTCATATGTAACCTTCCTTTACTGTGACCTGTTTTTCATAATATGCTGTATTTGTATTAGGTCTATATTCCATATATGAGAGAAAACATGCAGCTTCTGGCCTTTGGAACCTGTCTAATTTCACTTAAGATGAAGTTCTTCAGTTCTATCCATTTACCTGCAAAGGGCAAAATTTCATTCTTCCTTGTGGCTGAATAAAAATCCCATTGTATATAAACACCACATTTTCTTAATCCATTTATCAGTAATGGGACATCTTGGGTGTTTCCATAGCTTAGCTATTGTGAATAATTCATCTGTGCTTTTCATTTTCTTTTCAGAGGTCTTTCACTTTCTTGGTTCAATCTATTCCTAGATATTTATTTATATTTTTTAAAGTAGGATATATACATCATACAGGGGGATTCATTGTGAAAATTCCAAATAGGCTTATATTTGGAATTTGTTAGATCACCCCCACCATCTCTTTCCATCAACCCCCTCTCTTTTTTTTTCATTTCTCCCCCCTGCCCCCACCCCCTCCCTTACCACCCACTCCACCCCTCCCTCTCCCCCACCAATACCCAGCAGAAACTATTTTGCCCTTATTTCTAATTTTGTTAGAGAGAGTATAAGCAATAATAGGAAGGAACAAGGGTTTTTGCTGGCATCAATCCCCTCTCCACCCCACTTAAAGCAATTAGAAAAGTTTCTTTGTTCTATTTCAGATAAGTATATGAAGTTCATCAGCTATATACCCTCACCTTAATCACCTTCAATCACCTTCCCCCTCCAACAAATATTTCCTCTACACTACACTGTATCTATTTTACAGTCTTGTCTTTAATTATTAATATTTATGTTGGTGTTCAAGGGGGCTTTTCAATATATCCAGTATATTGAAAAAATACTCACAGTAAAATACTGTGAGTATTTTACTTTGGTCCATTCAACACTTTCAATTGTTTTCCCTTATCCACTACCTCTTACCCTCCATTTTATCCACAGCTTTCAATACTTATCTTTATATCCTCTATCTGCACAGATGTTACATTTTATGATATTGTTGATGCTCTATCATTCTCTTTTTCTTTAGCTCCTTCCCTGAGTTCCATAGGGTAGTTCCACTATTATTAACATGTTCTACATATGAGTTTGTATATGATGTTTGTGCATATGTTTATCTTTTGGGTCTATGTTCCATGTGTGAGAGAAAACATGTGGCTTTTGTCTTTCTGACCCTGGCTTACTTCACTTAATATAATAACCTCCAATTGCATTCATTTACCCTGAAACCACATGCTGTAATTATTCCTTATGGCTGAGTAAAACTCCATTGTGCATATATACCATATTTTCTTGATAGATTTATCAGTTGTAGGGCATCTGGGTTGTTTCCATAGCTTGACTATTGTGAATAGTGGTCCAAGGAACATCAGTGTACAAGTGTCTCTATTGTATCCTCACTTACATTCCTTTAGGTATATGTCCAGGAGCAGTGTCACTGGATCATATGGCAGTTCTATGTTTAGCCTTTTGAGGAATCTCTGTACTGCTTTCCATAATGGCTGTACTAATTCACATTCCCACCAACAGTATATAAGAGTTCCTGTTTTGCTGCATCCTCATCAAATTTGTTGTTGTTCTTGCCTTTGAATATGGTCATTCTGACTATAGTGAGATGAAATCTTAGTGTAGTTTTGATTTGCATCTCTTTTATAGGCAAGGAAGATGAACACTAGTTCATGTATTTACTGGTCATTTATACCTCTTCCTTTGAGAATTCCCTATTTAATTCATGTGACATTCCTTCTTTGGAATGTTGATTCTTTGGGGGTTGAGTTTTTGAGTTCCCTGAAGATTCTGCATATTAGTCTTTTTTTCAGGAGAATAGCTGGCAAATATCTTCTCCCATTTTGTGAGCAGTTTCTTGAGTCTAGTGTCTGTTTCTTTTGCTGTGCAAAAGCTTTTTAGTTTGATGCAGTCCCATTTGTTCATTCTTTCTCTTAGATGTTGAGCTTTTTGTGTTCTGCTGAAGAAGTCATTCCCTAGACTGCACAGTATTCTCTGCTACAGTGTATTTTCAGGATTTATATGAAGGTTTTGATCTACTATGAGTTGATTTTGGTACAGAGTGAAAGACAGGGTATAGTTTCAGTCTTCTACATGTGTATGTCCAGTTTTCCCAGCAACATTTGTTGAAGAGGCTGTCTTCCCTCTTTTGTTAAAGATCAGTTGGCTGTAGTTGCATGAGTTTATATCTCAGTCTTCTACTGATATTCCTGTCTGTTTTTGTGCCAACACCATGGTGTTTTTATCATTGTGGCTCTGTAGTATTGTTTGAAGAAGGGTATTGTGATACCTCCAGCATTAGACTGTTTGCTCAGAATTCCTTTGGATATTTAAGGACTTTTGTGTTCCATATGTATTTTAGGATTGATTATTTTTTTATTTCTGTGAATACTGTCATTGGAATTTTGATTGAGATTGCATTGAACATGTAGATTCCTTTTGGTAGTATGGCCATTTTCACAATGTTAATTCTACCTGTCTATGAGCGTAGGTGTTCTATTTTCTGATTTAGTGGTTTATAGTTTTCAGTGAAAAGACCTTTGGTTTCCTTGGTTAAATTTATTCCAAGATACTTTATTGTTTTTGAGGCTATTGTAAATGGTAGTGTTTTCCTGATTTCTTTCTCAGCCTATTCTTGGTTGGCATATAGGTAGGCTACTCATTTCTGTATATTAATTTTGTATCCTGCTACTTTGCCAAAAGAGTTTATGATTTCTAGTCATTTTTCGGTAGTTTTTAGGGTCTTTTGGGTATAGGATCATGTTATCCACAAATAGGGATAGTTTGACTTCTTCCTTCCTTGTTTGATTCCTTTTTTTTTTTCTTATTCTTGTCTTATTGCTGTGGCCAGGAATTCCAAAACTGTATAGAACAGGAGTGGGGAAAGCAGGTATCCCTGTCTTATTCCTGACTTTAGCAAGAATGGCTACAGTTGTTCTCCATTTAGTATAATGTTGGCTATAGGTTTGTTGTATATAGCTTTTATTATGTTGAAGAACATTCTTTCTATTCCTAGTTTCTTTAGCACTTTTATCATGAAAGTGTGTTGAATTTTGTCAAAGGCTTTTTCTGAATCTATTGAGAGGGTTGTGTGGTTTTTGTCCTTGCCTCTGTTTATATGCTGTATTACATTTATAGATTTATATATGGTGAACTATCTTTGCATCCGTGGAATGAAACTGACTTGATCATGGTGTATGAGCTATTTGATGCACTGTTAAATTCTGTTTGCCAGTATTTTATTGAGACTCTTTGGGTCTACATTCATTAAAGATATTGCTCTATAATTCTCTTTTTGTTGCATCTTTATTGGGTTTTGGAATGAGAGTAATACTGGCTTCATAGAATGAGTTTGGTACTATTCCTTCCCTTTCTATTTCCTGGAGAAGTTTGAGGAGTATTGGTGTTAGCTCTTCTTTAAAGATTTGGTTAAATTTAGCCATGAATCCATCAGGCCCTGGGTTCTTCTTTGTAAGGGTGCTCTTTATTACTGTTTCAATCCCATTGCTTGTTGTAGGACTATTTAAGTGGTTAATATCTTCTTGGTTTGAAGATTTGGTTGGTTATATGCTCCAGAAATTTATCCATTTTTTAAAGATTTTCTAAAATGTATGTTTTCAAAGTATTCTCTAATGAGCCCCTGGACTTTGTTATCATTTTTCATCTTTATTAATTTGTTTATTTTCTCTCCTCCTTTTTGTCCTGTTGGCTGAGGGTTTGTCAATCTTGTTAATCTTTTCAAATAACCAACTTTGTGTTTCACTGATTCTTTGAACAGTTTTTTTTTTTTGGTCTCAATCTCATTGATCTCAACCCTGATCTTATTATTTCTCTCTGCTAGTTTTGTGTTGGTTTGTTCTTGTTTTCTTAGAAGCTTAAAGTGCATCATTAGGTTGCTTATTTGGGAAGTGTCTTTTTTTTTTTTTTTTAAGATAAGCACTTATAGGAATAAACTTTCCCCTTAGCATGGCCTTTGCTGAATCCTACAGATTCTGGTAGGTTGTATTTTCACTTTCCTTAGGTTCTAGGAACTTTTTGATTTCTTCCCTTATTTCTTCAGACCTGAGGGAAAAAGCCTTGCAGACCTGATTGAGTTACTCAACATTTTGTGCTTCTTACAGCTCCAATGGAAAAGGAATTAAGAAGGATTGTCGGGCTGAGATAGATTCCAGAAGAACAGCAAGGGCAAGAAGGAAGGGCTGTCTGTTGCTGAAAGAAGAAAGGACCTCTGCATAGCCCTTCTTCAGAGGCAGATGGCTCAGAACTGCATATATCCAGGCCTGGGTTGTACATATGTGACCACTAAAATGTGACTGGGTGAACAGAGATCTGAAGACCTGTGTGGTAGTCTGTCCATGCAAGGGGAAGAAGAGGAAGCAGTAGGGCCTCTCCCTCATGGACCTCAGAACAACAATCCAGAATGCCACATTCTAAGTAAAACATCTGTGATGTTTACAGAACAAAAATCATGAGAGGAGAAGAGGAGAGGGAAGGGGAGGGGAAAGGTGGGAGGGTGTAAGACACAAAGATCCTTTGGGCCTGGCTGCTTAATAGTTATTTATTTATTTGTTCATTTTTAACTGGGTTATCCTCCTGACATTGAAATATAGATTAGATCAGCAGTCAGTATTTGGAAAGGAATAGATGATAATGTCTATGTTTTTAAATAATGAGAAGAAATAAGCAAAATAAACAACAACAAACACATAATAGATCAACAGCAACAACCAAAAATTACACTTGGTTCATGGACTTTTTCATACTGTACATGAAGAAAGGAGATGTTCTAGAATTAGAATTCTCTACTCCACCTTTGGATAATGAAACTCTTATTAGATGTGTATGTTTAATTTTTAAAAATAGCCAACAAAAAATAAATAAAAAATAGCCAACAGGAAAAATGTATTAACATTGTAGATGGTTAGTCATGAAAAGTATTTTGTATCATGAGGAAAAAGGTAATTTCATTTCCCTCCAATATGTTTCAATAAAATTTAAAATACCATGTTAACCTTATCTTCAAATTGTTTTGACTTTCAGGCAAATATCCTTGCAGCTGAAACCTTGAAGATGCTCTCAACAATAAGTAACATTAATGCTGTTTAGCAATGCAAATGAGCTTTTGATATTAGTGGCAACAGTCCCATTGTGTTGATAAACTCCAACTTAATTAGCAATCTGCTGTAACTAAGTCATATTTAATGAAAAATAATGCTGATGCATATTTACACAGCACTAAATTGCACACCAAGTAAAAATGCACTGTAAAAAGTTCTTATGAAAGTACTATAGCTATGTGAAGTATACAGATGACATCACAGAAAAATAAAAATATTACAATATTCTAAGTGGTCATTTTAAGACATGAATTCTAAACAGTGAAGTTTGTTTTCTCTTTGAATTTTGAATATTTAAATTTTAGTGTCTTAGATATTCACACAGGATGTACTACTGCTTCTATTTCTGTAAGAGTCTGGGTAAATTCTTTGAAGTCAGTTAAGATGTCAATTGCTTCTACAAATAATCTCTCTTATTCTTCTTCCTTTCTTTGTACCTTCCGGCCCCTTTCTGTTCTATCTGTTACAATACTTGACTCTCCTACTGTTTATGCATGATAGAGTTTATTTGTTCAACTAGATAAGCTTCTTGAGGGCAATGATATTGCCTTCATGTTTGTGTATCTTACCTTGAAATGTAAGAGAAGTTAATTTAATAAATGAATACTTTCTTATTCCAGTCTTCTGTTTTTTTTTTGTAGTAAAAGTAATACTAAAGTTTATTAGGAAAGAAATTTAGTACAACAGGATAAAAGTGGGAAGAAATGGTAAAAGAAGAAAAATTTCCTGCATCCCATGCAATAAATGGGAATGAAGATGCCTGTTTTTTCCTCAGAGATATTATCAGTAGCTTAAATTATTGCAATTTTTATTATTGCATTTTTGTTATCTCTGACTCTTAATGTAAATGAAGGCCTGCAGGAGCAGGGGCCTTCCCTGTCTTGTTCACGTCAGTATCCTCAGCATTTAGCATAGTAGCTGACACATAGTAGGACATCAATAAATGTTGACTGATTAATTGATTGTAGAGAGGTATACATTATCTACATAGTGCAAATGTAGATAATAGAAGCAAAAGAATGTCAGGTGTTCAATTATCATTACTGATTCACAGATGTATTGCAAACCTCAATCTCTACCAAGAAGTTTCCATGATAATCCTAAGGCCTTTCTCTGTTTCCTTGCTTTGTGTATTACAAACATCATTTGCTAGATGAAAAATGGAAGTGAACTGAGAGCAAATAATTCTTTCATAGTCACAAAATATTGATGGGAGAGATGAGCTCAGAATCTATACCTGTTGATTTTGGTCCATGAATCTTTTTCTCTGTCTTTGTTGGTAGGTTTACTGTGAGGCTAAGAAAGCTTAGGCTTCATGACCCCTTAATTGTATGGGTCCCTTCCAAAGCCCTGACCCTAATTTTGTATTTGTATATTTTCATTTTATTTTTTAAAGATGACATTGCCCCCTCAATTACATAAACTTCATGCTTCACAAAATCTGTACTCATCTTTGCCTCTTCCTTTAAATGTTAACTTGGCCACAATCCTGCACAGTTAACCATTAACCTAAGCTTTTGAATTCTCAACTCTGGACATATCTGCTTTTCTTGAGATCTTTAGTTCTTCCTTTATGTGCCAATATTCACTAAAGCTTTTCTTCAGTCTCAAAAATTCTAAAAAGTTCTGTGGATTTCCATTCAGACTACAGGTTCTAAATAGAGATTGTGATTTCCTAATTTTCCCTCACCTTCCATCACAGGGATATTCTGAAATTTCCATTATTTATGGCATATTTGAAGTTTAGGTTGAGAAGAGGACATAATTTTTTTTTCTTATATTATTGTTGTACTGGGTGTACATTGTGACATTTACAAAAGTTCTTACAATATATCACAGTTGAACTCACCCCCTCCATTATTCTCCTTTATCCCCTCTCCTTCCATTCCTGAAATAGTTTCAACAGGTCTCATTTTTCCATTTTCATACATAAATACACAATATTTCCACCATATTTACCCTCTTACATCCTTTCCTTATATCTTCCCCCTTCCCACTTGAACCAATGCCCAGACTGGACCTGTTTTACCTTCCTACTTTCCATTTTTGAAAAAAGGCATTTTTGTTTACTTAAGATAGCTATACTGGGAGTTTCATTGTGACATTTTCATGCATATATGTATTATAATACAAATTGGTTCATTTCTTTTTTTTTTCTCCTTTCTACCTTAGAATGAGAGAAGATTTTATTTAGTCTGAAGGCAAGTTTTTCTTAATCTCCATAGCAAACTAGGTACCTGTGTATAAAGTGAAGCATGACTCATCTTAAATAAATATGCAAACAGACCCAAATCATTGTTCAAAACATCTAATTTCATAACTGTATGAGCCATGTGCCTTTGGCTCTGCAAGGATTTGGGGCATCTGACATTCATGTTGTTTTAGCTTTCAATCCTCATCCAGTCACCAGGTATGCAACTGCAGTTTTCAAAATAATTTCCCAAATGCAAGGGAAACACAGGTTTTTAAAAAATATTTTCAGTTTTTGCCATTTCTTGCAAATGTCTGCATGAATTTTGTAATTTATTTTCTAATATTGGAAAATTTAATAGGAAAAACCCTTTTCTTTCCTTGTACTTGTATTTTTCAGCTTCTAAAAATGATGCATACTCTTGTAGCAGTTGCAAACACAGAAAACAGCAAAAATAACAACACAATAATAAATGAGTTAGAGCTCAGATCAAACATTCCAGGCCAGTTCTTCTACCCTTACACCATCCTTGGCAGCATTTTCTTATGGCTAGGACAGCCTGTGGCAGAGCACCAAGAAAACTAGGAAAGCTGCTGTTGGAGCCAGTAACTCCTCTCTGCCCTCAAGGATGTTGGAGCAAACTTGGGGATAGACAGGTGCTTAGTAGAGTCCAGAAAGGTAGCACTGAAGAAAAAGATTATTTATCACTATCACTTGTTGAACACCTACTATGTTTTTGAACATGTATGAAGTGTTCTACATGTGCTGTCTGGAGGGATGCCTGGACATTTTCATTGGATAAGTTAAACATATCTTCTTTGATATAGCTCTTTGGAGGCCATACCCACTTTAACAAACAGACCATGATCTTTTCAACTTGTTTATTGAGAATTCTTGGACATCCTCACCCTGTCTCTGAGGCACAATCTATTACTGCTTCCATTTCTGAGGCAGGGGTTAGGCAGAGTAAGGGTTAAATATCTTCTCAGTCCAAAGTAGAGGTCATATAGTTACAGACTTGCAAAACACAAGAAGCCTTCTAATGCAATCAGTCATCCTAATAATATTTATGTCTTAACATTCAGTGGTCATACTTGATGATTTTTTTTAATTGATAAGTGTATGGTGTTATATAACAATAAAGCCTTCTGATCTTCAGTTGAAAAACTAGAGCAGTGAATTTCAGTGCTCCTTGAGGGGCATATTAGTTTTAAAAAAGAATATTCAGTATGTAACATAATTTTACCTCTGGAGGAGGGTGAAATAATCATTAAAATATTTACATTAAAATTAATAAAATAGAGATCCCAAGATGGCGGCTAGAGGTAGGAAGCAGAAAGTGAGCCTCCTATAGTGAAATCTTGGAGAGATGCTGGAGACACACTTTGCAGGCATAATCACTGACAAAAGGCATAACTTTGACCCCTCCACATCTCCAGCCAGTGCAGAGAATCTCCACCTCATGTTAAACGGAGGAAGGAGGAGGGACCCTGGGCCTCCAGTGGCCGGCACCCAGATGGCTTGGGAAGATGCAGACCAGGTGAGCTTCGTGGTACCGCAGTACCCCCACAGACAAGCCTGGGCCAGAGCAACATAGCCCCCTGGACAGACTGACCTCCACCCAGGGAAAAAAAGAGAAACTGAGTAATAAGCAATAAGAACAATTAAGACACACTGGAAAGAGGGTGGGGCACCCTGAGTGCTGAAGATTGGGGGAAGGGAATCCTTCCCGGGACTGTAAATAAACAAGCAGGGCAGGCCGGAGAGCCTCTGGCGGGAGCAGGGCGTGTGCCCAGCAACCAGGAGCGGGAAAGTTTGTGAGAGTGGCAGAGGGAGGAAAACTCCACAGGAGAGGAGGGAAGACCCACTTCCCATGTGAACTGTAAATAAAAATGGCGGCCGGCAGGAGCAGCAGCACTGCCCAGTAATCAGGAGCAGGAAAGCTTGTGAAAGTGGAGGTGGGAGGAAAACGGCACAGGAGAGGGGGGGAGACCCACCTCCCACATGAACTGTAAATAAACACACAGGCCTGACAATGCAGGGGCAGTGCCACCTTTCCCAGTGCTTGGAAAGAGGAAAGCCTGTAGCAGAGGCTCCCACACAGGAGAACTCTGAACAAACAAAGCCTGTGGGACCAGGTGAGTGCTAAGTTCAGCCCAGAGATCTGCATAAATAACGCAGCCAGCTACAGCAGGCTGAGAGCAGCAGGCAGGCAAGCCACAGTTGCAGATACCACTCTCAGAACTGTCTCCAGACTCTTTTTTTTTTCTTTTTCTCCCTACGTTTGATGAGAGAACAACCGAATTACACCTGCAAGCCGAAAAACTTACTGAAACTGTATTGCATTTGAACTGGGGACACTTGGTGGGGCTTTTTTTTTTTTTCTTTTGTGTGTGTGTGAGTGTAGTTTTGTTCTACTTTATGCATCCCCTTTGATGAGACAACTACAGAACAACATCTGAGGCACCAACTCCAGGACTGGAGATTGAGACGGACATCCAAATTATTAAGACTGAAATTGCATTGCATATAAACTTGGAAGTTTTTTGGTTTTTTTTTTTTAATTTTCTATTTTCCATTTTATTTTAATTCAATTTTATATATAGATATTACTTTCATATACTTATTTTTTATTTTTTTTATCTTTGATTTTCAATCCTCTCTCTGTCTCTCTGTTGTCTGTTCAGCTTACTGTTGCTTAGTACACTAACACTCCCTGTTTATACCTTTGAAACTCTCTTGTCTGATACCTTGTTCTGCTTTCTCCCTCTTGTCTGTATATTTGTTTTCCCCTTTTCTTTAACTTCTTGCTTTCCATCTCAGCTCACTCTTCCATTCTAAATATTACCATTGTTATTATTACAAGCTAGAAAATACTTAATTGCACACAGTACAGGGACAGTAACAACACCAAAGACAATGACGGGAAGACAGAAAAAACAGGGAAACCAGTTTCCCCACAGCAAAAAATTAGTACAGGAACCAGAGGGGAATGAAGAGAACAGAAACTCAGAGCCAGACTCCAACAAAATGAAGATAAACTATGCCAAAGGACCCAATGAAGCCCACAAGAATAATTTAAAAGAAGACATACTACAAGTACTCAATGAGAATTTTATAGCGATGATACTAGATAGGGTCAACCAAAATGTACAGGAGACACTCAAGAAATTCCAAGACAATAAAAATAGAGAATTTGAAAAAGCAAAAGAAGAAATAAAGGAAACCATAGAAGCACTGCATAAACACCAAAGTGAAAGAGAGAACACAATGAATAAATGGATAAATGAACTCAGGACAAAAATAGACAACAATAAAGAAGAAAACAGCCAGGATATGGAAAACCTCAGAAAAAAGAACGAAACAGAACTGCAAAACAAAACGGAAGGCCAATCCAGGAGAATAGAACAAACAGAAGACAGAATCTCAGAACTTGAAGATGAAATGGTAATTAAAGGAAAAACAGAAGAACTATTAATTAAACAACTCAAGACCTGTGAAAAGAAAATGCAAGAACTCACTGATTCCATCAAAAGACCAAATTTGAGAATCATGGGCATTGAAGAAGGAGAAGAGGTGCATGCGAAGGGAATGCATAATACATTCAACAAAATAATAATGGAAAATTTCCCAAATCTAGAGAAAGATATTCCCATACAGATGCAAGAGGCCTCCAGGACACCAAACAGACCAGATCAAAATAGAACTACTCCATGACATATCATCATTAAAACAACAAGTTCAGAAACTAAGAAAAGAATATTGAAGGCTGTAAGAGAGAAAAAACAAGTAACATACAAGGGTAAACCCATCAAAATCACAACAGACTTCTCAACAGAAACATTAAAAGCAAGAAGATCATGGGGTGAGATCTTCCGGGCACTGAATGAAAATAACTTCAACCCCAGGATACTCTACCCAGCAAAGCTATCATTCAAAATAGATGGGGCAATAAAAGTCTTCCATGATAAGCAGAAACTAACACAATATGTGACCACAAAGCCACCACTACAAAAGATTCTGCAAGGGATCCTGCACACAGAAAGTGACACCCAACTTAACCATGAAAAGGCAGGCAGCACCAAACCACAGGATAAGAAAAAGCAAGACAGTAGAGAGTAACATCAAGTTAGGTACACACAATCAAACCTTCAAACAACTAAGACAACTAAATGGCAGGAATCACCACATACCTATCAGTACTAACACTTAATGTTAACGGACTTAATTCACCCATCAAAAGACACCATTTGACAAAATGGATTAAAAAGGAAGATCCAATGATTTGTTGCTTACAGGAGACTCATCTCACCGAAAGAAATAAGTACAGGCTTAGGATGAAAGGCTGGAAGAAGATTTACCAAGCCAAAGGCCCCCGAAAACAGGAGTAGCAATACTTATCTCTGACAAAGTAGACTTCAAACCTACATTGATCAAACGAGATAAAGAAGGACATTCCATACTAATAAAAAGGGAAATAGACCAAAAGGAAATAATAATCATCAATCTGTATGCACCCAATGTCAATGCACCCAATTTCATCAAACATACCCTGAAAGACCTAAAAGCATATATAAACGCCAACACAGTGGTTGTGGGAGACTTTAACACCCCATTATCATCAATAGATAGGTCATCCAAACAAAAACTCAATAAAGAAATCCAAGATCTAAAATATGCAATAGGTCAAATGGACTTAGTAGATGTCTACAGAACATTTCATCCAACCTCTACACAATATACATTCTTCTCAGCAGTCCTAGGAACCTTCTCTAAAATAGATCATATCCTAGGGCACAAAGCAAGCCTCAGCAAATATAAGAAAATAGAAATAATACCGTGCATACTATCTGACCACAATGCAGTAAAAGTAGAACTCAACAACAAAAGTAAAGACAAAAAACATGCAAACAGCTGGAAACTAAATAACTCATTACTTAATGAAGAATGGATCATTGATGCAATAAAAGAGGAAATTAAAAAGTTCCTGGAAGTCAATGAAAATGAAAACACAACATACTGGAACCTATGGGACACAGCTAAGGCAGTCCTGAGAGGAAAGTTTATAGCCATGAGTGCATATATTAAAAAGACTGAAAGATCCCAAGTCAATGACCTAATGATACATCTCAAACTCCTAGAAAAACAAGAACAAGCAAATCCCAAAACAAATAGAAGGAGAGAAATAATAAAAATAAGAGCTGAAATCAATGAAATAGAAACCAAAAAAACCACACAAAGAATTAATGAAACAAAAAGTTGGTTCTTCGAAAAAATAAACAAGATCGATAGACCCCTGGCAAACCTGACTAAAATGAGGAGAGAAAAAACCCAAATTAGTAGAATTAGGAATGCAAAAGGGGAGATAACAACAAACACCATGGAAGTCCAGGAAATCATCAGAGACTACTTTGAGAACCTATATTCAAATAAATTGAAAATCTAAAAGAAATGGACAGAATTCTAGATACATATGATCATCCAAAACTGAACCAAGAGGAAATTAATCACCCGAATAGACCTATAACACAAAATGAAATTGAAGCAGCAATCAAGAGTCTCCCCAAAAACAAAAGTCCAGGACCTGATGGATTCCCTGCTGAATTCTATCAGACCTTTAAAGAAGAAATGATACCAACCCTCCTTAAACTGTTCCACAAAATAGAAAGGGAAGGAAAACTGCCAAACACATGTTATGAAGCCAGTATTACACTTATCCCAAAACCAGGCAAAGACACCTCCAAAAAGGAGAACTATAGGCCAATCTCCTTAATGAACATTGATGCAAAAATCCTCAACAAAATAATGGCAAATCGAATTCAGCAACACATCAAAAAGATTATCCACCACGATCAAGTAGGCTTCATCCCAGGGATGCAGGGGTGGTTCAACATATGAAAATCAATAAACGTAATAAACCACATTAACAGAAGCAAAGACAAAAACCACTTGATCATCTCAAAAGATGCAGAAAAGTCTTTGATAAGATCCAACATCATTTCATGATAAAAGCTCTACAACAAAATTAGAAATAAGGGCAAAATAGTTTCTGCAGGGTATTGGGGGGAGAGGGAGGGGGCAGAGTGGGTGGTAAGGGAGGGGGTGGGGGCAGGGGGGAGAAATGAACCAAGCCTTGTATGCACATATGAATAATGAAAGAAAAATGAAAAAAAAAGATAAAAAAAATAAATAAAATAAACTTATTTTCTCTATGAATTAAAAAAAAAAAGCTCTAAGAAAACTAGTCATAGAAGGAAAGTTCCTCAACATTATAAAAGCTATATATGACAAACCTACAGCCAGCATTATACTTAATGGGGAAAAACTGAAACCATTCCCTCTAAAATCAGGAACCAGACAAGGGTGCCCACTATCTCCACTCCTATTCAACATAGTACTGGAATTCCTAGCCAGAGCAATTAGGCAAGAAGAAAGAATAAAAGGAATACAAATAGGTAAAGAAACTGTAAAAATATCCCTATTTGCAGATGACATGATCCTATACCTTAAAGACCCAAAAAACTCTACTCAGAAGCTTCTAGACATCATCAATAGCTATAGCAAGGTAGCAGGATATGAAATCAACATAGAAAAATCATTAGCATTTCTATGCACTAACAATGAGCAAACTGAAAAAGAATGTATGAAAACAATTCCATTTACAATAGCCTCAAAAAAAAAAATCAAATACTTAGGTGTAAACCTAACAAAAGATGTGAAAGACCTCTACAAGGAAAACTATACACTTCTGAAGAAAGAGATTGAGGAAGACTATAGAAAGTGGAGAGATCTCCCATGCTCATGGATTGGTAGAATCAACAGAGTAAAAATGTCAATACTCCCAAAAGTAATCTACATGTTGAATGCAATTCCCATCAAAATTCCAATGACATTCATTAAAGAGATTGAAAAATCTACTGTGAAATTTATATGGAAACACAAGAGGCCACGAATAGCCAAGGCAATACTCAGTAAAAGAACAATGCAGGAGGTATCACAATACCTGACTTCAAACTACATTACAAAGCAATAACAATAAAAACAGCATGGTACTGGCACAAAAACAGACATGAAGACCAGTGGAACAGAATAGAGGACCCAGATATGAAGCCACACAACTATAACCAATTTGTCTTTGACAAAGGAGCTAAAAATATACGATGGAGAAATAGCAGCCTCTTCAACAAAAACTGCTGGGAAAACTGGTTACCAGTCTGCAAAAAACTGAAACTAGACCCATGTATATCACCCTATACCAAGATTAACTCAAAATGGATCAAGGATCTTAATATCAGAACTTAAACTCTAAAGTTGATACAGGAAAGAGTAGGAACTACTCTGGAGTTAGTAGGTATAGGTAAGAACTTTCTCAATGAAACCCCAGCAGCACAGCAACTAAGAGATAGCATAGATAAATGGACTTCGTAAAGCTAAAAAGGTTCTGTTCATCAAAAGTAATGGTCTCTAAACTGAAGAGAACAGCCACAGAGTGGGAGAAAATATTTGCCAACTATACATCAGACAAAGGACTGATAACCAGAATATATAGGGAACTTAAAAAACTAAATTCTCCTAAAACTAATGAACCAATAAAGAAATGGGCAAGTGAACTAAACAGAACTTTCTCAAAAGAAGAAATTCAAATGGCCAAAAAACACATGAAAAAAATGCTCACCATCTCTAGCAATAAAGGAAATGCAAATTAAAACCACACTACGATTCCACCTCACCCCTGTTAGAATAGCCATCATCAGCAACACCACCAACAACAGGTGTTGGCGAGGATGCGGGGGAAAAAGGAACCCTCTTACACTGTTTGTGGGGATGTAGACTAGTACAACCACTCTGGAAAAATATTTGGAGGCTACTTAAAAAGCTAGACATCAATCTACCATTTGATCCAGCAATACCACTCTTGGGGATATACCCAAAAGACTGTGACACAGGTTACTCTAGAGTCACCTGCACACCCATGTTTATTGTGGCACTATTTACAATAGCCAAGTTATGGAAACAGCCAAGATGCCCCACCACTGACAAATGGATTAAAAAAATGTGGTATCTATACACAATGGAATTTAATGCAGCCATGAAGAAGAACGAAATGTTATCATTCACTGGTAAATGGATGGAATTGGAGAACATCATTCTGAATGAGGTTAGCCTGGCCCAAAAGACCAAAAATCGTATGTTCTCCCTCATATGTGGACATTAGATCAAGGGCAAACACAACAATGGGATTGGACTTTGAGCACATGATAGAAGGGATAGCACACAAGGGAGGGGTGAGGATAGGTAAGACACCTGAAAAATTAGCTAGCATTTGTTGCCCTTAACGCAGAGAAACTAAAGCAGATACCTTAAATGCAACTGAGGCCAATAGGAGAAGGGGACCAGGAACTAGAGAAAAGGTTAGATCAAAAAGAATTAACCTAGAAGGTAACACCCATGCACAGGAAATCAATGTGAGTCAATGCCCTGTATAACTATCCTTATCTCAACTAGCAAAAACCCTTGTTCCTTCCTGTTATTGCTTATACTCTGTCTACAACAAAATTAGAAATAAGGGCAAAATAGTTTCTGCTGGGTATTGGGGGGGAGAGGGAGGGGGCGGAGTGGGTGGTAAGTGAGGGGGTGGGGGCGGGGGGAGTAATGAACCAAGCCTTGTATGCACATATGAATAATAAAAATAAAATAAAATAGAGTTAAAACCCAGTATGGAGCAGCAGGGGACCAAAACCAACAACAATAGCAGCAGCAATAGGAATAGTCACAAAGTCTAGGCTCACCCTTGTGTTTGGGAGGAACACTTGCTGCTTTGACTGATACGGAATGATTGTGATCCCTCAGATGGTAGTGTCAGCCAGTGTTACATCACAGTGACATCTACAAGGAAGAGTAGATGGGAAGCAGCTATATTTATAGAGCTATTTGTAGTTTTGCAAATCTCAGGCAAAACTGAGTCATGGTAGTGCTTGTTATAGAACAAAACTTATAGCTATAGCAAGATATAAGACAATGTTGTTGTCTCTTAGCTTGCTGTCCTAGATAGAGAGAGTGATATGTCCATGACTCCAAGAAAATAGTACACTCACTAGAGCCCTGCTGAGATTGTCTGTTTTCTGGCCGTACTTCTCCCATAAAAAGATTTCATTTGTTATTATTTAATAAATAACTGAAACACTCTAAAATCTGTGGTCAGTTAATTTATGGGAAAATCTTTGCTCAGGGACTTAACAACTTTCTTTTTGAGTTTACAGGTACAAATAGGTTTAGCCTTTTCTGCTGTTGGAAGTAGAAAATATTTGGCAGCAAAATACCATGAAATGATTATAGAAATTCTAGGGACTAGACATAAAATGTCAGAATTGGAAAGGGGGTTGGAGAGTATCTATTTTAAAATATTTACTGATTGCATACTACATATCAGGAATTGTTCTGTGTGAGTAACACAGTGAGTAAAACAGACAAAAACCTATTTCAACCCTCTCCCATTTCGCAGATAAAGAGGCTGAATTCCAGAAGGGTCACATGCTTAAAGTCAGAGGGGAGAATATGATTTGGAGCTAGTTCTGTCACTTCCATCTGTGAGCTGGAATATTGTGCTTTAATTTTATAGCAGATTTTGATTTAGTGAAATAAGAGCTCTGACACTTTGTGTGTAGTATGTCATAAAATTCCTTTTTCCCTCTCCTCCTTTTCCAAAAATATTTTTGATTCCCTGCTATGTGCTTATTATCTGGCATGCAACAAGCATTTCAGAAATACATACAAATCAATTGGTGTGTATAGCCATGAGCAAGACCAACAGAGTCTCTCCCTCTGAGGAATTTATGTCCCAGAGGCAATTTGGGATATTTACATGGTCACAAATATTAATAGCCCCTCTCATGAAGAGGTAGTATGTAATCTGCTGCTCCTAGCATCTGGATTGGCCATGGGACTTGCTTTTATCATTATAATTTGACCTATGTGAAATTGAAAGACTCCCTTGCAACTTCTGCTCTTGCCCTCCTAGAGAGCATTTATACCTCATAAAAAGGCTGATTCAACTTCCTTGAGAATGAAAGCTCATATGGTGGGAGAGGTTTGACTTTGCCAGATGTCCAAGTTTAGCCGAGTATGCAGACTACTCAAACACCTGCAGGGAGTGGCGTGAAGAACTGCCCCACCCACCACCCAAACCCCAGAATCATAACTATTGTAGTTATAGTCATTATTTTGTTTTTTTCAGACATGATCTACTGTGTAGCTCAAGCTGGCCTCAGACTTGTGATCCTTCTGCCTCAGTCTCCCAAGTGCTTGCTGTTTTAAGTAACTATTTTTTTCAGCATTAGATAATTGATATAGGAGGCTTTTTTTTGGTTGACAAGTTATAATTCCAAATCAAAATAATTGCCATGGAGGAAAATAACAAGGTACTACGAAAATGAGTAAGAGGAAATGATTCTCTCAGGAAATAGGGAAGGCACCCATCAAGAGTAACATTTATGTTGAGATCTGAAAGCTAAGTTAAGCTTATTAGAAGGATATGGGAAAGTGTTCCCAAGAGAGGGAGGAGTGTGTGCAAAGGTACAATAGTATGGGAAAGTATGATGTGCCCAAAGAACTGAGAGAAGGCCAGTGCTGCTAGAGTTGAAGGTAAGGAATAGACTTAAGCAGAGGTTCCACTTTATAAGACCTTGCAGGTCTTGTTGCTGTGATCAAATACATGACAGAAACAATTTAACAGAGGAAAGATTATTTTGGCCCATAGTTTCAGAAGGTTCAGTCCCTGGTTGCATGGCCCCATACATTTGGGCAGAACCTCATGGAGGTGGAAGCATGTGGTGGAGGATGTTGTTGACATTATGGTAGACAGGAAGCAGAGAACAAGAAAGGGACTGGGGATTAGATATAACCTTCAAAAGCATTCCCCCAGTGACCTACTTCCTCCTAGAAGGCCCCACTTCCTAAAGTTCCCACCACCTTCTGAAATAGTGCCACCAGCCAGAGACCAAGCATTCAACACATGAGCCTACGGGCTCATTTTATATTGAAGCAATAGCAGTTAAACTAATATTTTGATTTTTATCCTAAAAGAGATGGGATAGAAGGTAGAATAGGGGTAGGGTGGAGGTGGTGTTCACATGATGGGATTTATACATAAAAACAGCAGTGGATTGTCAATGAACAATTGGTTGTGGTCAAACAATACTGGACAGAATAAGAGTCTAATTACAATGACTGACTTTTGCAGTACTTCCGGGGCAGGTTGTCTTGGAGAGGGCCAATAAGGATGGAGAGAAGCAGACAACTAAAGATCTATTAGATTAGATGTGGAGGTGTGGGACAGGGAAGACTCAAAAATTATTCCAAGGTTTCTGGTTCAGATGACTGAAAGTATGGTAGAGAAGTCCTGGAAGAGGCATTGTGTGTGTGTAGGATACAGGGCTGACAGTAGGGAGCAGGAGATACTGTAAGATCATTAATTAAATAATTTAAGGAGTCTTAGTTCTCTTAAAGTTTTCATATGGAAGTCAAATGAGTCCTCAAGTCTGGAATTCAGAGGAGATGCTGGATGAGAGGCAGATATTTGAGTATCATTTGATTATAGAAAATGAAGTTGTGAGCATCAGTATGATTGCCCCAAGCTGGGCACCAGTGGCTCAGGCCTGTAATCCTTGCTATTAAGGAGGCAGAGATCAGGAGGATTGAGGTTCAAAGCCAGCTGGGGCAAATAGTTTGCAAGACCCTACCCCAAAAATACCAAACACAAAGAAAGGGTTAATAGAGTGGCTCAAGTGGTAGAGCACCTGCCTATGAAACATGAAGCTCTGAGTTCAAGCCCCAGTACCACCCCCCCCACACACACAAGATTGCCTCAGCAGAAAGGATAGAGAAGCAGAGAAAGCTGGAGGCTCAATTTTTTATTTAGCATGCATTAATAACACCAAGGGATTTCATTGTGATGATGCAATATATGTGTACAATGTTCCTTGATCAAGTTTATACCATCCATTATATTCCCATTCTTCCTTTCCCTCCCCCCCTCATGAAACAGTGGTAGCTTTGTTATGCTGCTTCATATGTATACATGGGCATACTTCCATCCTCTTCACTCCTCAGTATCCTTTCCTTTCCCCTTCCCTTTCCCATTAATTCCCCTTCACAGTCCCCCAGATTCCTGTCCCATTATCATCATTATCCTCATCGACTTAGGTATAGGTTCCACAAGGGAGTGAGAACAGGCAATATTTGGCCCTTTGAGCTTGGCTGATCTCACTCAACATGATTATCTCTAGTCTCATCCATTTTCCTGCAAATGGCATAATTTAATTTTTCTTTATGACCAAGTAATATTCCATGGTATATGTATATAATTTTCTTTATCCATTCATCAGTTGTTGGGCACCTCAGTTGATTCCACAGTTTGGCTATTGTGAAGAGAGTTGCAAAGATTTCCTCCTACTCTGTGGGTTGTCTGGTAACTGTTTCTTTTGATGTACAAAACTTTTCAATTTTATGCAGTCCCATTTGTCAATTCTTGCTCTTATTTTCTAAACAACTGGAGTCCTATGAAGAAAATTATTACCTATGCCTGTAGTTGTTTCAATGTTTTAGGCCTTACATCAAGAAATCTGATTCATTTAGAGAGTGGTTTAGTTGTAGTCTTCTGCATGTAGATAGTCACTTTTCCCATCACCATTTGTTGAATAGGCTGTATGTGATTGTGGAGTTCAATTTTAAGGAACTCTGATATTAAAATTAAATCTGAGCAAATGGCTGGGCTGTTCTTGTCTACTCCTGACTCTTCTCTATCCTGCTCATTGCTGGGACAAAGTATTGAGTGCTTGTGGCTGTGCCATCTGGGCTTCCTTGACTTTTAGCTACTGGATTGGTGGCCAGAAATTGGGAAGGACTGGTGGGAATTTGAGAATAAAGAGAAAAAGTGGCCGGGGAATTTGTGTCCCACCTCCTGTTTTTTTCACTCCCTTCCTCAATTCTAGTTAGGTCTGTGCTTCTTTGTCAAAACTCTTTCAGGTCCTGTCTTCTAGGTATCCAAGTGGCCTTTATGCCTGAGTAATGCCATTTCCTCCTTTTACCCCCTCAGATGTGGGGGTATTTGAGTCTTTCACAAGTCTGCTTGACACTCCCTTAAGCTTCTCTAAGTAAGAACTACTAGTCATACATAGACAAATGTCTTGATTTAATTTCTTTATTATACCCTTACAGATATAACTTAAGTGAAAAATCAAAAGGAGAAAGAACAAAAAGTTCTGGCCAGTCATTAACTGGATATATTTAACAGCCTATGGCATAGACTGCTAGTTAACCAACTTAAACATTTTCTTTAGCAATACGATACCCACATTTTATTCACTTTGTTATTATTATTATTACACTGTGATTACATTGTGACATTTACAAAATTTCTTAGAATATATCATAGTTGAATTCACCTCCTCCATCATTCTCCTTTATTCCCCTCCCCCATTCCTGCAATAGTTTCAATAGGTCTCATTTTTCCATTTTTATACATAAATACATAATATTTCCACCATATTCACCCTCTTACACCCTTTTCTAATATTTCCCCCTTCCCACTGGCACTAATTCTTAGCTAGGACTTGTGTTAACTTCCAGTTTACTGTTTTTGAAAAATGACATTTTTGTTTAAGATAGCTACACAGGGAGTTTCCTTGTGACATTTTCATGTACATATGTATTATAACTCAAGTTGATTCATCCCTCTATTTTTCTTCTTTCTATCTTAGTCCCCTTCTTATGGTGATTCAGCAGGTTTCAAAACTCTGTATTCATCTTACAATGCCCATATTTTCACTGAGCACTCATTCCCAGCTTAGCATTGACATTGTAGATAAATTATGGCCAAAAAAGATGTGAGCAGACAGCATCTGGGCAGTGTCTCTTAAAAAGATGTTAGTTGTACTCTACTGGACTGTTTCTCTTTTCCCAAGATGGCTTGGGAAGACATGGACAAGCTTATGGTTGATTAGTACACTGTCTCTCCCTGTTTATATCTTGAGAGATAACCTAACTGGAGCAACCTTCTTGAATGCAGATGTGGACACAGCATATTGAGGACCACAAGTCACCTCGTGAGCTTAGCACTGCTCACTCATGAGTTACATGAAAGAAAGAAATTAATTTCAAGTGCTGTATTTTGGAATTTCATTGCTATACCATCCTTAACTTATATAATAATTAATGTATAGCTTTTAATGGGCTGGGATTATAATGTAGCTTAGTGGCAGACCACTTATCAAACATGCTCAAGACCCTGGGGTTGATCCTAAACACCACAAAAAAAAAGTGAGACATAGTTTTTAAAAATTACAGGTCAGCTTCACACACAGGATGGCAAAATGGAGGAAAGCAAAAGATTTGAAATTAAAAACCTGGGTTAAAAATAATGGTTGTGGATTCCAAGACAGTGGCTAGAGGGAGGAAGCAGAAAGTGTGCCTCCTATAGTGAAATCTTGGAGAGACTCTGGAGACACACCTTGCAGGCAAAGCCACTGAGAAGAGGCAAAACTTTGACACCTCCACACTCCAGCCTGCACAGAGAATCTCCACTTCATGTTAAACAGAGAAACAAGGAAGGCCCCCGGTCTGCTAGACACCCATGCCCAGACGGCTTGGGAAGACATGGACAAGCTTATGATTGATTAGTATACTGTCTCTCCCTGTTTATATCTTTGAAAACTTTTTTGGTTTGTTTCTTTGTTTTGTTTTGTTTTCCACTTCATTATTTGTGTTTCCCTTTTCCTTTATTTTCTTTGTTTTCCATCCCCTCTCACCCTTCCATTCTAAATATCACTAATGCTATTATTATAAGCCAGAAAATACTTAACTGCACACAGTACAGGGACAATAACAACATGAAGGGCAATGACGGGAAGACAGAAAAAAACAGGAAAACCAGTTTCCCCACTGCAAAAAATTAGTACAGGAACCAGTGGGAAATGAAGAAAATAGATACTCAGATCCAGAGTCCAACAAAATGAAGATAAACTATGCCAAAGAACCCAATGAAGTCCACAAGAATAATTTATGTTTTTAATTTTTTTTCCTTTTTCTTTTTATTATTCATATGTGCATACAAGGCTTGGTTCATTTCTCCCCTGCCCCCACCCCCTCCCTTACCACCCGCTCTGCCCCCTCCTTCTCTCCCCCACCCACTCAATACCCAGCAGAAACTATTTTGCCCTTATTTCTAATTTTGTTGTAGACAGAGTATAAGCAATAACAGGAAGGAACAAGGGTTTTTGCTGGTTGAGATAAGGATAGTGATACAGGGCACTGACTCACATTGATATCCTGTGCGTGGGTGTTACCTTCTAGGTTAATTCTTTTTGATCTAACCTTTCCTCTAGTTCCTGTTCCCCTTTTCCTATTGGCCTCAGTTGCTTTTAAGGTATCTGCTTTAGTTTCTCTGCGTTAAGGGCAACAAATGCTAGCTAGTTCTTTAGGTGTCTTACCTATCCTCACCCCTCCCTTGTGTGCTCTCGCTTTTATCATGTGCTCAAAGTCCAATCCCATTGTTGTGTTTGCCCTTGATCTAATGTCCACATATGAGGGAGAAAATACAATTTTTGGTCTTTTGGGCCAGGCTAACCTCACTCAGAATGATGTTCTCCAATTCTATCCACTTACCAGTGAATGATAACATTTCGTTCTTCTTCATGGCTGCATAAAATTCCATTGTGTAAAGATACCACATTTTCTTAATCCATTCGACAGTGGTGGGCATCTTGGCTGTTTCCATAACTTGGCTATTGTGAATAGTGCCGCAACAAACATGGGTGTGCAGGTGCCTCTGGAGTAACCTGTGTCAGTCTTTTGGGTATATCCCCAAGAGTGGTATTGCTGGATCAAATGGTAGATCGATGTCTAGCTTTTTAAGTAGCCTCCAAATTTTTTTCTAGAGTGGTTGTACTAGTCTACATCCCCACCAACAGTGTAAGAGGGTTCATTTTTCCCCACATCCTCGCCAACACCTGTTGGTGGTGGTGTTGCTGATGATGGCTATTCTAACAGGGGTGAGGTGGAATCTTAGTGTGGTTTTAATTTGCATTTCCTTTATTGCTAGAGATGGTGAGCATTTTTTCATGTGTTTTCTGGCCATTTGAATTTCTTCTTTTGAGAAAGTTCTGTTTAGTTCACTTGCCCATTTCTTTATTGGTTCATTAGTTTTAGGAGAATTTAGTTTTTTAAGTTCCCTATATATTCTGGTTATCAGTCCTTTGTCAGATGTATAGTTGGCAAATATTTTCTCCCACTCTGTAGGTGTTCTCTTCAGTTTACAGACCATTTCTTTTGATGAACAGAAGCTTTTTAGCTTTATGAGGTCCCATTTATCTATGCTATCTCTTAGTTGCTGTGCTGCTGGGGTTTCATTGAGAAAGTTCTTACCTATACCTACTAACTCCAGAGTATTTCCTACTCTTTCTTGTATCAACTTTAGAGTTTGGAGTCTGATATTAAGATCCTTGATCCATTTTGAGTTAATCTTGGTATAGGGTGATATACATGGATCTAGTTTCAGTTTTTTGCAGACTGGTAACCAGTTTTCCCAGCAGTTTTTGTTGAAGAGGCTGCTATTTCTCCATCGTATATTTTTAGCTCCTTTGTCAAAGATAAGTTGCTCATAGTTGTGTGGCTTCATATCTGGGTCCTCTATTCTGTTTCACTGGTCTTCATGTCTGTTTTTGTGCCAGTACCATGTTGTTTTTATTGTTATTGCTTTGTAATATAGTTTGAAGTCAGGTATTGTGATACCTTCTCCATTGTTCTTTTGACTGAGTATTGCCTTGGCTATTCGTGGCCTCTTGTGTTTCCATATAAATTTCACAGTAGATTTTTCAATCTCTTTAATGAATGTCATTGGAATTTTGATGGGAATTGCATTCAACATGTAGATTACTTTTGGGAGTATTGACATTTTTACTATGTTGATTCTACCAATCCATGAGCATGGGAGATCTCTCCACTTTCTATAGTCTTCCTCAATCTCTTTCTTCAGAAGTGTATAGTTTTCCTTGCAGAGGTCTTTCACATCTTTTGTTAGGTTTACACCTAAGTATTTGATTTTTTTTGAGGTTATTGTAAATGGAATTGTCTTCATACATTCTTTTTCAGTTTGCTTATTGTTAATGTATAGAAATGTTAATGATTTTTCTACCTTGCTGTAGCTATTGATGATGTCTAGAAGCTTCTGAGTAGAGTTTTTTGGGTTTTTAAGGTATAGGATCATGTCGTCTGCAAATATGGATATTTTCACAGTTTCTTTACCTATTTGTATTCCTTTTATTCCTTCTTCTTGCCTAATTGCTCTGGCTAGGAATTCCAGTACTATGTTGAGTAGGAGTGGAGATAGTGGGCATCCTTGTCTGGTTCCTGATTTTAGAGGGAATGGTTTCAGTTTTTCTCCGTCAAGTATAACGCTGGCTGTAGGTTTGTTATATATAGCTTTTATAATGTTGAGGAACTTTCCTTATATTCCTAGTTTTCTTAGAGCTTTTATCATGAAATGATAAGACATACTTGTAGTATGTCTTCTTTCAAATTATTCTTGTGGGCTTCATTGGGTCCTTTGGCATAGTTTATCTTCATTTTGTTGGAGTCTGGATCTGAGTTTCTCTTCATTCCCCTCTGGTTCCTGTACAAATTTTTTGCTGTGGGGAAACTGGTTTCCCTGTTTTTTCTGTCTTCCCATCATTGTCTTTGATGTTGTTACTGTCCCTGTACTGTGTGCAATGAAATATTTTCTAGCTTGTAATAATAACAATGGTAATATTTAGAATGGAAGGGTGAGCTGAGATGGAAAGCAAGAATTTAAAGAAATGGGAAAAAACAAATACACTGATTGGAGGGAGAAAACAGAACAAGGTGTCAGACAAGAAGATTTCAAAGGTATAAACAGGGAGCTTTAGTGTACTAGTCGACAGTAAGCTGAACAGATATTAGAGAGACAGAGAGAGGATTGAAAATCAAAGATAAAGAAATAATAAATAAGTAAATGAAAGAAATATCTATATATAAAAATGAATTAAAATAAAATGGAAAAGAGAAAATCAAAAAAAGCAAAACAAAAAAAACCCAAACAAACCAAAAAACTTCCAAGTTTATATGCAATGCAGTTTCAGTCTTAATAATTTGGGCATCTGTCTCATTCTCCCAGTCCTGGAGATGGTGCCTCAGATGTTGTTCTGTAGTTGTCTCCTCAAAGGGGATGCATAAAGTAGAACAAAATTACACACACACACACACACACACACACACACAAAACCCCACCAAGTGTCCCAAGTTCAAATGCAGTAAGTTTTTCAGCTTGCAGGTGTAATTCAGTTGTTCTCTCATCAAAGGTAGGGAGAGAAAGAAAAAAAAAGATTCTGGAGAAAGTTCTGAGAGTGTGTCTGCAACTGTGGCTTGCCTGCCTGCTGCTCTCAACCTGCTGTAGCTGGCGGCATTATTTATGCAGATCTCTGTTGTGAACTTAGCACTCATCTGGTCCCACAGGCTTTGTTTGTTCAGAGTTCTCCTGTGTGGGAGTCTCTGCTACAGGCTTTCGCCTTTCCAAGCAGTGGGAAAGGTGACACTGCCCCCATGTTGTCAGCAGGCATACTACAGGTACTCAATGAGAATTTTATAAAGATGATACAGGATATTGCCAACCAAAATGTACAGGAAACACTCAAGAAATTCCAAGTCAACAAAAATAGAGAATTTGAAAAAGCAAAAGAAGAAATAAAGGAAACCATAGTAGCACTGTATATACACCAAAGTGAAAAGGAGAACATGATTAATAAACAGATAAATGAACTCAGGACAAAAATAGACAACACTAAAGAGGAAACAATGCAGGATATGGAAAACCTCAGAAAAAAGAATGAAACAGAATTCCAAAAAAAAAAAGGAAGGCCTATCCAGCAGATTAGAACAAACAGAAGACAGAATCTCAAAACTCAAAGATGAAATGGTAATTAAAGGGAAAACTGAAGAACTATTAATTAAACAACTCAAGACCTGTGAAAAGAAAATGAAAGAACTCACCAACTCCATCAAAAGACCAAAGTTGAGAATCATGGGAATCGAAGAAGAAGAGGAGCAAGCACAGGGAATATGTAATATATTCAACAAAATAATAACAGAAAATTTCCCAAATCTAGAGAAAGATAGTCCCATACAGATGCAAGAGGCCTCCAGAACACCAAACAGACCAGATCAAAATAGAACTACCCCACGACATATCATCATTAAAACAACAAGTTCAGAAATTAGGGAAAGAATATTGAAGGCTCTAAGAGAAAAAAAACAAATAACATGCAAAGGTAAACCCATCAAAATAACAGCAGACTTCTCAACAGAAACATTAAAAGCAAGAAGATCATGGGGTGAGATCTTCCGGGCACTGAATGAAAATAACTTCAACCCTAGGATACTCTACCCAGCAAAACAATCACTCAAAAATAGATGGAGCAATAAAAGTCTTCCATGATAAGCAGAAACTACAATATGTGACCACAAAGCCACCACTACAAAAGATTCTTCAAGGGATTCTGCACACAGAAAGTGACACCCAATATACCCATGAAAGGACAGGCAGCACCAAACTACAGGAAAAGAAAAAGCAAGAAAGTAGAGAGTAACCTCAACTTAGGTACACACAATCAAACCTTCAAACAACTAAGACAACTAAATGATAGGTATTAATCACCTGAATAGATCTATAACATGAAATGAAATTGAAGCACCAATCAGGAGTCTCTCAAAAATGAAAAGTCCAGGACCTGAAGGATTCTCTGCTGAATTCTATCAGACTGATAAAGAAGAATTCATACAAACCTGACTAAAATGAAGAGAGAGAAGACCCAAATTAGTAGAATCAGAAATGCAAAAGAAGAGATAAAAACAAACACCATGGAAGTCCAGGAAATCATCAGAGACTAATTTGAGAACCTATATTCAAATACATTTGAAAATCTTGAAGAAATGGACAGATTTCTAGATAAATATGATCATCCAAAACTGAACCAAGAGGAAATTAATCACCTGAATGGATCTATAGCACAAAATGAAATTGAAGCAGCAATCAAGAGTGTCCCCAAAAAGAAAAGTCCAGGACCTGATGGATTGTCTGCTGAATTCTATCAGATCTTTAAAGAAGAACTGATACCAACCCTCCTTAAACTGTTCCATGAAATAGAAAGGGAAGGAAAACTGCCAAACACATTTTATGAAGCCAGTATTACACTTATCCCTAAACCAGGCAAAGACACCTCCAAAAAAACTATAGGCCAATCTCCTTAATGAACATTGATGCAAAAATCCTCAAAAAATAATGGCAAACCGAATTCAACTATACATCAAAAAGATTATTCACCACAACCAAGTAGGCTTCATCCCAGGAATGCAGGGGTGGTTCAACATACGAAAATCAATAAACATAATAAACCACATTAACAGAAGCAAAGACAGAAACCACTTGATCATCTCAATAGATGCAGAAAAAGCCTTTGATAAGATCCAACACCATTTCATGATAAAAGCTCTAAGAAAACTAGGAATAGAAGGAAAGTACCTCAACATTATAAAAGCTATATATGACAAACCTACAGCCAGCATTATACTTAACAGAGAAAAACTGAAACCATTCCCACTAAAATCAGGAACCAGACAAGGATGCCCACTATCTCCACTCCTATTCAACATAGTACTGGAATTCCTAGCCAGAGCAATTAGGCAAGAAGAAGGAATAAAAGGAATACAAATAGGTAAAGAAACTGTGAAAATATCCCTATTTGCAGAAGACTTGATCCTTTACCTTAAAGACCCAAAAAACTCTACTCAGAAGTTTCTAGACACCATCAATAGCTACAGCAAGGAAGCAGGATATAAAACCAACATAGAAAAATCATTAGCATTTCTATAAACTAATATTGACAAACTGAAAAAGAATGTATGAAAACAATTCCATTTACAATAGCCTCAAAAAAAAATCAAATACCTGGGTGTAAACCTAACAAAAGATGTGAACGACCTCTACAGGGAAAACTATACACTTCTGAAGAAAGAGATTGAGGAAGACTATAGAAAGTGGAGAGATCTCCCATGCTCATGGATTGGTAGAATCAACATAGTAAAAGTGTCTATACTCCCAAAAGTAATCTACATGTTTAATGTAATTCCCATCAAAATTCCAATGACATTCATTAAAAAGATTGAAAAATCTACCATTAAATATGTGGAAACACAAGAGGCCATGAATAGCCAAGGCAATACTCAGTCAAAAGAACAATGCTGGAGATATCATGATACCTGACTTCAAATTATATTACAAACCAATAACAATAAAAACAACATGGTACTGGCACACAAACAGACCTGAAGCCCAGTGGAACAGAATAGAGGACCCAGATATGAAGCCACACAACTATAACCAACTTGTGTTTGACAAAGGTGCTAAAAACATATGATGGAGAAATAGCAGCCTCTTCAACAAAAACTGCTGGGAAAACTGGTTAGCAGTCTGCAAAAAACTGAAACTAGATCCATGTATATCACCCTATACCAAGATTAACTCAAAATGGATCAAGGATTAAGAACTTTCTCAATGGAACCCCAGCAGCACAGCAACTAAGAGATAGCATACATAAATGGGACTTCATAAAACTAAAAAGCTTCTGCTCATCAAAAGAAATGGTCTCTAAACTGAAGGGAACACCCATAGAGTGGGAGAAAATATTTGCCAGCTACACACCAGAATATATGGGGAACTTAAAAAACTACATTCTCCCAAAACTAATGAACCAATAAAGAACTGGGCAAGTGAACTAAACAGAACTTTCTCAAAAGAAGGAATTCAAATGGCCAAAAAATACATGAAAAAATGCTCACCATCTCTAGCAATAAAGGAAATGCAAATTAAAACCACACTAAGATTCCACCTCACCCCTGTTAGAATAGCCATCATTAGCAACACCACAAACAACAGGTGTTGGCGAGGATATGGGGAAAAAGGAACCCTCTTACACTGTTGGTTGGTATGTAGACTAGTACAACCACTCTGGAAAAAATTTGCAGGCTACTTAAAAAACTAAACATTGATCTATCATTTGATCCAGCAATACCACTCTTGGGTCTATACCCAAAAGACTGTGACACAGGTTACTCCAGAGGCACCTGTGTTTATTGCAGCACTATTCACAATAGCCCAGTTATGGAAACAGCCAAGATTCCCCACTACTGACGAACGGATCAAGAAAATGTGGTATCTATACACAATGGAATTTTATGCAGCTATGAAGAAGAACAAAATGTTGTCATTTGCTGGTAAATGGATGGAGTTGGAGAACATCATTCTCAGTGAGGTAAGCCTGGCCCAAAAGACCAAAAATCATATGTTCTCCCTCATATGTGGACATTAGATCAAGGGCAAACACAACAAGGGGATTGGACTTTGAGCACATGATAAAAGCGAGAGCACACAAAGGAGAGGTGAGGATAGATTGGACACCTAAAAAATGAGCTAGCATTTGTTGCTGTAAACACAGTAAAAGTAAAGCAGATACCTTAAAAGCAACTGAGGCCAATAGGAGAAGGGGACCAGGAACTAGAGAAAAGGTTAGATCAAAAAGAATTAACCTAGAAGGTAACATACATGCACAGGCAATTAATGTGAGTCAACTCCATGTATAGCTATCCTTATCTCAACTAGCAAAAACCCTTGTTCCTTCCTGTTATTGCTTATACTCTCTCTTCAACAAAATTAGAGATAAGGGTAAAATAGTTTCTGCCGGGTATTGAGGGGGTGGGAGGGGAGATGGAGGAGGCGGGGTAGGTGGTAAGGAAGGGGGTGGGGGCAGGGGGGAGAAATGACCCAAGCATTGTATGCACATATGAATATAAAAGAATAAAAAAAAATAATGGTTGTGCTACTTCCTAATCATGTAACTTAGGAAAATTACATAACTTTTTTGTCAGTTTTTTTCTTGGTGAAATGGATATTTTTTCAACAGTTATCATGCTAGACTGTAAAGGTATAACAGTAGGTCTCAATCATTGCTTTCAAAGCTCAGATCAATAAAAGTGTGACCATTAATAAAACGTTAATTGTGCTTAACTAACAACATGGCATAATTTTGGTGTTGTATCTCACATTGGTTTCTTCTAAATATTTTCAATGGGTAAAATGGAAATAGTGAAGATACACTATGAAAGTTACAAATTAGAATTATTGCTTACTTTTGGACTTTTTAGGTAACTCCATTTCTTCAGAACAAAAACTTAATCCTAGGGAAAAACCACATATGTCATTATTATTTAGTAAATAAATTATATGCACTTTAATCAATTTGTGGGATTAATAGACCTTTATGTAGTTGTCTAAGAATTCTGTACAATAATAAAAATAATTAGAAGCAGAAAGGACAGACACACAGCAGCAGACCCTCTCAGAGCTTACAGTAGAGACAAAAGAAATATAAAAATGTCACTTAGCTGAAGGTAGATGGCTCTACATTCCCAGTTAACCTCTAGAAATACCTCCATACCCATACTGCACAGAGCAATAACTAATGATCATTGCAAGTGTCCGAATCACAAAGAAGAAATGAAATGGAGAGCAGTGCTCTTTTTAGTAAGGAGGGCACCAATGAAGGCATTGTTTAAAGGATTTCTAATAAGAATAACTGAAATAGCATCTAGGCTAGGGAGCAAGCTTCAGTTCTCTAGATACTTGCTTTGGTATAGCATCACTACCCCCACAATGTCGGGTCAGGAAGGCGTTACTGTTATCTATATCAAGTCAGGTGGCAGCATTATCTTGAGAAAAATTACAACTTTCTGACTTCTCTTTCCTCAAAAACTCTTCTTTCCTGATTCACAAATGGTAATCAGTCTGCACCACAGACCTTGTCTGAAGAATCATTCAGATGCTGATGATCCCTGAATTCTTTTGCTGTATAATTCTGAGAACTTTTTCCAAGAAGTATTTAGATTTGCCACAAAAAGGCTTTAAACATGCCACTTTTTAAAATATGGAACTGTTGAACTCAAACTGGTACTGACACTATGTCATTTGTTTTGCTTTTCTTTGGGGGCCTTTACTAATCCTTGATACCACTGAGGACTTAATAAACCCCTAAGCCCTACATTTATACTTAGAAAAATGAGATAATTACTTCCAGAGTCAAAGTAATTCATATTCATGAGCAACAGCACATAGCTTGGGGAAATTAGATAGGTTGAAAATGAAAAGAAGATTTTAAATTTAATTATGAGTTACAAAGATACTCAAGAGGAAACATGTTTCACAGGCAGAGAAACCCATTTGTTCATAGGATACACAATAGTCTAAAGCTTATCCTCAAATCAAGTACAAAATAGAGACAATCAAATTCAAAGTGTAACTTACTTGGGTAATACAAGTTCATAGTTCTCTAATGTCAAAAAGGAAACAAGAAAACAGATTTAAATTTTCCCAATGTCAATTTCTTCCTAAAAGCTTCCAACCTTAAAAAGAACAAAATCTGAGATCCACTTTGACTTATGATTTTAAATGCATAATCAAAAGCCTTACATTGGGAATTTAGACTGACCAAACTCCTCTTTTTGGTTCTCAACTTCCTGCTGAATATAGGTTGCTGCAAATGGAAGGGAAAAGTTGAGGGTCTTAGTGCCCTAAGGTCAAAATTTCATCTGTTGGTCCTTCCTCACCAAACCAAATCCCTTAGCTTCTGCCTGAATCCCTCTAGTAACAGGAAACAAGATATGTGTTAGGACCTCTATTCATCACTTGCAAGCCACGTTACTTAGAAGTCATGCGTGCTTTTCAGCCTCATCTGAAATGAGGATAATAACTGTTAGGTCTCTGGCATTCTTGGGGCAGGTGGAAGGTCCTGAGGCTAGCAATACCAGACCCCCTGACTTATGACCACTTGTTTCTCCCTGTCTGATTGTTTCTTGGCTTGCAAAACAACTCAGGAATTTCCAATTACTCAACCAGCCAGGCATGTTGACCTGTTCCATCTGGTGATCGCAGATAATAGGAGACCAGAGACTCTCTCCCTCCCCCATGGCTTGGCCCCTCCTAAAAAGCCCACTACCCATTTTCAGCCAAGCTGCTTCACAATGAACCTGAAAAGAGTGGTGGCTCTGTGGTCTGGATTAATAAATCTTTCCTTTCCACATTTGGCTTGGTCTTTATTTGGCAGTCCCTTACATCTGGTGCCGAAACCCAGGAGAGGTTATCAGGACGCTCCAGCCTGGGGCTGGTCCCTTGGCTTTTATGTCCTGCCCTCTCCCGAACCCACACTGCTGAATTGACCCCACAGGCCTCCGGACTGTGGACTTTGGACCTTACTGCCTTGCCGGCTTTCCCATCCATCATTAGCCTCTCTCTTTCACTGCTCTCCACCTGACCTACTCCTCAGACTCGGTGCCCTGTCCTTCTGCTGGGGCTACCTGCTCTGCCTGGTCTGGAAGTCATAGCGTTACACCAGGTACGCCTCTCTCTGCCTGCTGGGGTACCCACTGCTTATCATGGGGACACCTGGCTAACAGGTTGGGACAATTTCCGTTGGACGGCAGCCAAGGCCAGGGATGCCTGCCCTTGGGAACCCGTCCGGGTGACACTCCCACTCTCACTCTCTGTCTCTCTTGCTCTCCCTCCCTGTTTTCCTTTCCTCTGCCTAGGATGAGAGCTCAACAGCCCCTCCAGCTTACTTTGACCAAATGGCAACCGGATGATTCTGCTCTCCTTGCCTGAGTCATGTAAGGGAGGCTAGATCTTGACCTAGATCTATATTGGCCTGAAGGGTAAACTCACCAAGGCACCTGCCTCTCTCTCTCTCTCTTTCTCTTCTTCTACATTATGGGGACCATACACTCTAAATTAGATGCATCCACACCCCTGGGATGCCTTCTCCATTCCCTCGGGAACCTTGGTCTCCAAGAAGATATAAAACATAAGTGACTGATTTATTACTGCAACACTGTTTGGCCTCAGTACAAGCTAGACAATCAATCACAATGGACTGAAAATGATACTTTTGATCTTCACGCACTTCTAGATCTTGACAATTTCTGCCATCGCAATGGCAGGTGGTCTGAGATTCCACTCAGACCAGATTCTCTCCACTCTCAACCCTCCCTGCTCCAATCTTGCAATGCTGTTCAAATCCTCCTTGCCAGTGACAAACCCCCCTCAAAATCCAAAAATCCTCCTACTCCCTCTCCTGAAGACTCTTCCTTTACTTGTGACCTCACTGACTCCATCTGCCCACCTCTCAACTCCCCCCACCAGTCTTCTACTTCAATCTCTTCTCCCACCCCCTCCTCCCCTGACTCAGACCCCCCTTCTTCCACCCTTGTTGGCTCTCCCAAACAGCAACCACCCTATTCCTCTTCTACAGTGGTCAAAATTGACCCTGAACCATCGGCTCCTCAGGAACCAACACCTCCAGCCTTGTCTTCAGCCCCTGCTACACCCTCATCCTTCTCTTTCCCACCTGCATCCCATACACGCTCCCATACCTCTTCCCAAGCACACCTAGCCCACCTCTACCTGCTCCAGGAAGTGGCAGGAGCTGATGGCATTATCAGAGTTCATGTGCCTTTTTCCATGACTGACCTCTCCCAAATTGAAAAGAGGCTTGGCTCCTTCTCTAGTGACTCAGCCTCCTATATTAAAGAATTTAAATACCTAACCAAAGCATATGATATGACTTGGTATTTTATATATATGTTATTCTTTCCTGCACTTTAACTCCAGATGAAAAGGAAAGAGTTTGGTTGGCAGCCCAGGCACATGCCGATGACGTCCACCACACAGATCTCACTCTCCTGGTGGGATCTACAGTTGTGCACATGATGACCCACATTGGGAATATCAGGACCCCACCATGCTAGCCACCTGAAATTATATGCTCACCTGCCTCCTTGTGGGGCTACAGACTTCTTCTTGTAGGGCAGTCAATTTTGACAAACTTAGAGAAATTATCCAATGCCCAACTGAAAACCTCGCTGACTTTTTCAGGCACCTAACTGAAACTTTAACCTGCTATACTAAACTAGACCCATCTTCCAAGGATGGAATAATTATTCTCAATTCTCATTTTATTTCCCAATCCTTCCTTGATATTTGAAGAAAACTTAAACAGGCAGAGGATAGCTTTCAACCCCCCCAGGGATATCTTGTGAAAATGGCATTTAAGGTATTTAATAGATGAGATGAAACCCAATACCAGCTAAAGGCCCAGCTCTTGGTGGCTGCCCTGAGGCCCCCTCCTCCAACTTTGAGAAGGGCCAGACAACAACTCACACCTCCAGGGGCCTTCTACAAGTGCAACCGGATGGGACACTGGGCAAAACATTGCCCTTCACCTCGCCCGCCGCTAGGACCCTGTCCACGATGTGGCCAAAATGGACACTGGAAGGACAACTGCCCCTCTTTGTCTCTGCAAGGTAGGTCTCATTCCCACTCTCAACAGAGTGAAGGTCTCACGGACCTCTTGGGCCTGGTGGTAGAAGACTGATGCAGCCCTGGGACCTCAGTCCCCTTCAAGATCACTTCGGAGGAGTCCAGGGTAACTGTCCAAGTAGCAGGTAGGCCAATCTCATTCCTGGTGGACACAGGGGCCAGTAATTCAGTGCTACCCAACTTTCTGGATAAGCTTTATCCCTCACAGATCTCCGTGGTGGGAGTAGACGGTGTCCACCATTGGCCAAAAACTACCAGGCCACTTTCTTGCTACTTATCAGTGTCCCCTTTATGCACTCATTCCTTATCCTGCCCTCTTGCCCCACTCCACTGTTGGGAAGGGATCATCTCTCCAAACTTCATTTCACCTTCTCCTTTACACCCCTACTCACTGCTCAAGACCAGTCCCATGTCTTTTTCCTAATAGTACTTACTAATTGCCCTCCCTCCTCAGCTCCAAACTCTCTCCTTCTACCTCCTGTTGTAGTAAACCCAATAGTCTGGGATATCTCCTCCCCTTCTGTTGCTTCCCACCACTCACTAATTAAAATATATCTAAAAGACCCTAAATCTCACCCAAACAGGCCACAATATCTTATCTCCCTAAAACATAGGTGGGGACTAAAGCCCTTCATTGACAAACTCCTAGCCAAGAAGATTCTTAAACCCACCCATTCCCCATGTAACACCCCCATTCTACCTGTCCTAAAGCCTGATGGCTCATACAGACTGGTTCAGGATCTGAGAGTTGTTAACTCTGCTGTGCTTCCTACCCATCCTGTGGTACCCAACCCATACACACTATTATTTTGTATTCCTTCAGCCACCTCCTATTTTTCTGTCCTTGATCTTAAGGATGCTTTTCTTCACTATCCCCCTTCACCCTGATTGTCACAATCTCTTTGCATTTACATGGGAGGACCCAGCGTTGGGATTAACACAACAGCTCACCTGGACAGTCCTTCCCCAGGGCTTCAGGGATAGCCCCCACTTCTTTGGACAGGCTCTGGCACGGGACTAATCCTCAATTAAACTTCAACCCAGTACTCTGCTCCAATATGTTGATGATCTCCTTCTCTGTAGCCCCACCCTTACCTACTCTCAGGACCATACTGCCTTACTACTCAACTTTCTAGCACAGAGGGCTATCGAATTTCACCTTCCAAGTCTCAGCTTTCCCTATCACAGGTTAAATACCTGAGGGTCCTTCTAACACCAACCTCCAGACAAATTACAGCAGACTGGAAGGCCCACATCAGGTCATTAATGGTCCCCTCTACTAAAGGAGAAGGACTTTCCTTCCTAGGTCTGGCTGGCTATGTCAGGACATGGAATCCCAATTTTGCCCTCTTGGCCCAGCTTCTCTATGAGGGTGCAAGGGGCCCTCTAACTACACCCCTTGACCCAGCCAAACCAATTAAAACTCCCTTTCTTAAACTTCAAGAGGCCCTCCTTCAGGCCCTTGCTCTCTCTTCCAAACTTAGATGACCCTTTCAAACTATATGTCACTGAGAGGGGAGGGATGGCATTGGGAGTGTTAGGACAGATGAAGGGTTCCACCTTCGCTCCTGTAGCCTACTTATCCAAACAGCTTGACCCTGTTATCAAGGGCTAGCAGCCTTGGCTGTGGCAGCCCTACTAACCCAGGAATCCTCCAAACTCACCTTTGGAAAGCCCACCACTGTCCTGTCCCCCCACTGGCTGACTGACCTCTTGTCTCACTGCTGCCTTTCCAACATGTCTCCCTCAAGACTACAACTCTTTCACCTCACTTTTATAGAAAACCCCAATGTTACTTTACAGGCATACCCTCCCCTTATTCCTGCCACCATACTTCCTGATGTCACATCCCTGGAACACTCTTGCTTGGAATCCTTAGAGACCTTTACTGTCAACCCCACCTGTCAAGCTCACCTCTGCCAAACCCAGACATTTCTTGGTTTATGGATGGCAGTTCCTCACTGAATTCCACAGGCAGGAGATGAGCAGGCTATGCTATAGTGTCCCTCATAGATGTTATTGAATCCAGTCCTCTCCCATGGGGTACCACCTCTCAAAAGGCAGAACTGATCTCTCTAACCAGAGCCCTTACCTTAGCTGAGGGTAAGACAACCAACATCTTTACTGACTCTAAATATGCTTACCACATTACACACCATCATGCTGCTCTCTGGGAGGAAAGGGGCTTTCTCACCACAAAAGGCACATCCATCACCAATGGGTCTCTAATTCTCAAACTGCTAAAGGCCTCTTACTTTCCCACAAAAGTAGCAGCAATCCATTGTAAGGGACACAAACCAGAAACTACAGAGACTGCCCAGGGCAATGCTTTTGCTGACAGAGAGGCAAAAAGGGTTAGTGCACAGACTCCCCCCATGGCACTTTTTATAACTACTTCTAAGATTAACCCTACTTATCCACCAGAAGAACAAAATAGACTTATAAATCTAGAAGCCGTGCCAGGTTCACAAGGATGGTTCCTTTTAAATGGAAAACATGTTCTCCCCAACACACAAGGAGAGGGGGTTCTAAGGGCCATTCACAAAACCCTTCATATTGGTGCTAAGCCCCTTCTCCACTTTCTTCAGCCTTTATTCTTTCATTCTTCCCTCCCTTCTGTCATAAAAAAGATTACCCAAGAGTGCTCCATCTGTGCCCAGTTTTCCCCCCAGGGTGATCTGAGGCCACCCCCTTCCTTCTCTGCCCATCAGCTCCAGGGCTGTATACCAGGGGAGGACTGGCAGATTGATTTTACTCATATGCCAGCTCATAAAAAACTTAAATATTTATTAACCTTGGTTGACACCTTTTCTGGATGGGTGGAGGCTTTTCCTACTACAGGGGAGTCAGCAGACATAGTATCTACCCACTTAATCAATGACATTATCCCCTGCATTGGATTGCCTTGGACTTTGCAATCTGATAACAGTCCAGCCTTCATTTCAAAGGTGACTCAAATTGTCTCCTCTACCCTGGGAGTGGCCTGGAACCTACATATCCCTTATCACTCTCAATCATCAGGAAAAGTGGAGAGAATAAATAGAATAATAAAAAAAAATCTGAAAAAGCTCCCCATTGAGCTCCAGTTACCTGGACTCAGCTCTTGCCCTTAGCTTTGGCCTGCATCAGAGCCACCCCCCAAAACCCTTCCTTTTTGACCCCCTTTGAAATAATGTATGGCTGCCCATTTCTCTTAGGAAACTTGCCTCCAACAGACCCTACCTTAACCTTCTCAGGGAACTTCTCAGAGAACATGCAGACCAGATCCTGCCCCACCCCACAGAGAGCCCCATAACAACTTCTGTTAAACCAGAGGATCTTGTTCTCAAGGATCTTCGATCATCACCACTGGGACCTCGGTGGACCAGCCCCCATCTGGTCATCCTCACAACTCCCACCTCTGTCAAGCTCAACAGGATCCCCCAATGGCAGCAACTTTCAAGGATAAAACACTGCCCATCAACCTCAGACTCTTCCATAACATCAAAGGATGAGTACTCTTGTGTACCGCTGGGCCCCATGTGGCCTCTCCTGCAAACTCTCTCCCCTCTCTTCCCCTTCCTCTCCTACATAAGTTTTCAGTCCTCATCTGGTTCTCAATGTGTGTGTGGGAACAAATATGGGAGACCACTGGCCTTGGGAAACAAGGGAGTTAAACCTACGAGTGCCTTTCAATGAAAGTGCCTTCCCACGACACAGGACAGGTGTCTGGCTCCTTAAAACTTCCATTATTGGGAATTATTGTATCTCCCACCATGGGAAACAATTCTCCACCCTAGTAGGAGACCTAACTTGTCTAGGACAGAAGTTTTACAAATGACACAGCCCAAGAGACTCAGTGGTGGGGTACCCCAAACCATAAGGAATCCCAGCCTCACCCACTGGCCAACTTTTCTAATCTCAAAACAGCATGCGTAATACTTCCCTGCTTTCATCCCTTGGTTATCATTCAGGAAACTCAGTAGACAGACTTCTCACCAGATGCTACTACAACCTTCTCCCAACAACTGGCCTTGTTTACAAATGAAGACTGGGAAAAACCATCAGCCTCTGTTCTGGGGACCTCACAAATTTCCAAATTCCAGCCAAACCCCCTTTAACGATGTCCCCACTCAGCACGGAGCAGCTAGGCACCCATAATACCAACAAAAGGCTGGAATGTTAGGTCCCTGGCATTCTTGGGGTGGGTGGAAAGTCCTGAGGCTAGCAAAACCAGACCTCCTGATTTATTACCACTTCTTTCTCCCTATCTGATTGTTTCTTGGCTTGCAAAACAACTCACGAACTTCCAGTTACTCAACTAGCCAGCCATGTCAACCTATTCCATCTGGTGATCTCATATAATTGGAGACCAGAGATTCTCTCCCTCCCCCATGGGTTGGCCCCTTCTACAAAGCCCACTACCCATTTTCAGCCAAGATGCCTCACTCTGAACCCAAAAAGAGTGATGGCCCTGTGGTCTGGATTAATAAATCTTTCCTTTCCACACATGGCGTGGTCTTTATTTGGCAGTACCTTACAGTAACTACAATAAATATTCCCTGCAAGCACCTAGAACAACCTGCTCTTCCTGTTTTGCCTGTCTTTTTGCAGTTCTTATTGTTTACATCTGGTATCTCCATATTAATTTTTTGTGCATTACTCTTTTCTCTCTCTCTAAGAACTTAAATTTATTAAAGAAAGAAACTATGTATTTATTTTTCATTTCCCCAAAAATCCCACAAATGAGGGTTTCTCAATATCTATCCACTGACAAGCATCAAACTATGGTAAAGTTTGCTTTACGCTTCAAATGAGAAAAATAAAGAAGAGAAGTTTCCCTTAAATCCAATGATATAGAATTTAAAAGTCACTAGCTTATTTTGTAACCATGTGCTTTTCTTTCCATTGTTGTTTTCAAAATGCTTTTTATTTTAAACAGAAAATGACATCAAGATTAGATTTTTGTTGCATTTTAAACTCTACTCTTACAAAAAAAAACTATATTACAAAGCAATAGCAACAAAAACAGCATGGTACTGGCACAAAAACAGACCTGAAGACCAGTGGAACAGAATAGAGGACCCAGATATGAAGCCACATAACTATAACCAACTTGTCTTTGACAAAGGTGCTAAAAACATACAATGGAGAAAAGACAGCCTCTTCAACAAAAACTGCTGGGAAAACTGGTTAGCAGTCTGCAAAAAACTGAAACTAGATTCATGTTTATCACACTTTACCAATATTAACTCAAAATGGATCAAGGATCTTAATATCAGACTCCAAACTCTAAAGTTGGTACAGGAAAGAGTAGGAAACACTCTGGAGTTAGTAGGCATAGGTAAGAACTTTCTCAATGGAACCCCAGCAGCACAGCAACTAAGAGATAGCATAGATGAATGGGACTTCATAAAACTAAAAAGCTTTTGCTCAACAAAAGAAATGGTCTCTAAACTGAAGAGCCCACCCACAGAGTGGGAGAAAATATTTGCCAGCTACACATCAGACAAAGGACTGATAACCAGAATATATATAGGGAACTTAAAAAGCTAAATTCTCACAAAATTAATGAACCAATAAAGAAATTGGCAAGTGAACTAAACAGAACTTTCTCAAAAGAAGAAATTCAAATGGCCAGAAAACACATGAAAAAATGCTCACCATCTCTAGCAATAAAGGAAATGCAAATTAAAACCACACTAAGATTCCACCTCACTCCTGTTAGAATAGCCATCATTAGCACCATTGCTAACAACAGGTGTTGGTGAGGATGTGGGGAAAAAGGAACCCTCTTACACTGCTGGTGGGAATTTAAACCAGTACAACCACTCTGGAAAAAAATTTGGAGGTTACTTAAAAAGCTAAACATTGATGTATGATATGATCCAGCAATACCACTCTCGGGGATATACCCAAAAGAATGTGACACAGATTCTCCAGGGGCACCTGCACACCCATGTTTATTGCAGCACTATTCACAATAGCCAAGTTATGGAAACAGCCAAGATGCCCCACTACTGATGAAAGGATTAAGAAAATGTGGTATTTATACACAATGGTATTTTATGTAGCCATTAAGAACGAAATGTTATCATTCACTGGTAAATGGATGGAATTGGAGAACATCATTCTGTGTGAGGTTAGCCTGGCCCAAAAGACCAAAAGTCATATGTTCTCCCTCATATGTGGACATTAGATCAAGGGCAAACACAACAAAGGAATTGAACTTTGATCATGTGATAAAGCGAGAGCACACAAGGGAGGTATGAGGATAGGTAAAACACCTAAAAAATTAGCTAGCATTTGTTGCCCTCAACGCAGAGAAAGTAATGCAGATTCTTTAAAGCAACTGAGGCCAATAGGAGAAGGGGACCAGGAACTACAGAAAAAGTTAGATCAAGAAGAATTAACTTGGAAGTTTACACACATGCACAGGAAATCAATGCAAGTCAACTCCCTGTATAGCTATCCTTATCTCAACTAGCAAAAACCCTTGGTCCTTCCTGTTATTGCTTATACTCTCTTCAACAAAATTAGAGATAAGGGCAAAATAGTTTCTGCCTGGTAGGGAGGGGTAAGGGGGGGTAAGGGAGGGAGCCGGGGCCGGGGGTGGGGGAGGAGTAAGGAAGGTTGCGGGGGAGAAATGACCCAAACACTGTATGCACATATGCATAAAATAAAAATTAAAAAAAAGACAAAGAGGTGGAAATCTCTCATTCCCTCTCATTAAAAATCATAAGTTATAAATTGAGGATGGTCTGGGATGGTGTCCAGGTCACTGTCAGTTAATGTCCACGTTTCTAGGTGTTTACTTGTTTCTCCTCACGCCTGCACTACAGCTGTTGGATAAGAAATAAAGAAAGTAAGGGGAAAATAGTCTATTTGAAGATGCTCAATAGCTCCTATTAAAGACCTGGTTAGAAGATGGGGCGAGAGGGAGGGGGTGGAGTGGGTGGTAAGGGAGGGGGTGGGGGCAGGGGGGAGAAATGAACCAAGCCTTGTATGCACATATAAATAATAAAAGAAAAAGGAAAAAAAATAAAGACCTGGTTAGAAAATTAGAGAGTGAGAAAAGGAAAGGAAACCCAGTGGATAAAAACACATTTTGGAATTTCCTGTGTATTTCAATTCCATGCTAAACATTATTCCTTATTAGTAAAATTAGTTGATTTGCAGCTTACAATTCATTTAAAAGAAAATTGATAAAATATTTCAGTGATTTCTGTGGGAAGATAAAAAACATGTTTAAGAGAAATGATTTTAATGACTTAATTAAAATCTAAAAATATATTCACACTTATGCAAGATTTAAAATAAAGAAAACTTACAAAACTAGATAATAGAGGAATTTAACCCCTTTGAGAATATGATGTGAAGTTTCTGAGATCTGTGATAATAATTTTCAAATTTAAAAAATAAACTAAGAACTGATCTAGTCATGTGGTACTAAAAACTGATTATGGAACTGTCTTTTTCTGACCTTGTGTTAGAACAAAATGTTTATGAGATTTGTTTTCACTGATTGCTAACAGAATAAGAAAAAACTAAGTTCATCTTCCAAATTCTTCTTTATTTGTCAAATTATGTTTCATTAAGATAGATTTATACACATTTTTATGCATAAATATTTCAAAATTTGAGGCCAGGGATGGTGATAAATATCTATAATTCTGGTTGCTTGGGAGGCAGATAGGATGATTATGGTTCCAGGACAGCTTGGGTGAAAAGTTATCAACACTCTATCTGAAAGAATAAGTCTGGAGTGGTGGTTGGCTGTAATCCCAGCTACATGTGAGGCAAAGGCAGGAGGATAATGGTCTGAGGCTGGCCCGAATCAAAAGCAGTAGACCCTATCTAAAAAATAAGCAAAGCACAAAGGGCTGGGAGTGTGCTCAAGTAGTAGAGTGACTGCGTATGAAGTACAAGACGCTGAGTTCAGTACCAAGTTGAGAATGTGCATTTCTTATCTTAAGAGTTTATTTCACCAAAAGTCACTGAATGTTCACAGCTGACTTTCAAAAGCCTAATATGACAGGGTGAATGCCAACCATATTCTGTAACACTACTGATTGTTACAGACCAGAAGTTTAAAAGTGATTATATGAAAATCAACATAGAAAAAATGCTGGTTCAGCCACTTCCCATGGATCGGGGACTACTAAGCCACTGTGGCTTTAGTGGTAGTAACAAACAAACAAACAAACATGGGGCAGAAAGTTTCTGTTGTGTAGCAATTGCTATCATTCCTTGAGACTGTGTCTGTCTCTATTTGTTACCTTGCAACTATGCCTGTACTTTTTATGGCAATAACTGCCACATGTGAAAATATCCCAAAATCATGTTTCCCATCAAAAATGTGCAGATTGTTTGTTCTTTCTCTACTCTTCTCCTTTTTCCATCACTTTTTTCTCTTCTTCCCATCCTTCTTTCTTTCCTTCTTTTAATTTGTTCCACAGGAATCTGCAGTACTTCTTCCAGAACAATACTCTTATTTTTGTTTTTCAAATGACTTTATACAGACCTTGAAGTATATATGTCATTCAAATAGAAGTATTGTCTATTCCTAAAATAAACCCCAGTGGCACATGGTTTAATACGAATTGAAAATACAATTCTGTCTCAAGTCTAAGGGCAAACTCCCTTAGACAGGTCCACAGTCTATAGATTGGGTTAACGATAGCAGTAACCAATGGTAATTATCATGCCTACAAGTTGCTGATTTCAGAGGTGACAGTTGTTTTCAATGAAATTTAAGATGAAAAGGATAAAAACCAACAACATCAAAAACACCAGGGAAAGAATCCAGGAAAGAAACAATTTTAATTATTGCTTAGTCAGATGTTAGGGATCAGATTTTTCATAAGTAACTATACTTGGGTAAAACTATACCAACTAACTGGTGGAGTTTCTTAAATGGTAGAGTGCCTGCCTAGCAAGCATGAGGCCCTGAGTTCAAGCCCCAGGACTGAAAAAAATAAAAAACACTTTGATAAGTTGCCATCCAATGTTGGCTACCTATTACAAAATATCAAATCACAGGACACAAGCGTACTACTTCTTACTATATATATCTTGGTCCATTTCCCGTGGCTACAAAAGAATACCTGAGACTGATAATTTATAAAGAAAGGGGTTTCTTTCAGATCACACTTCTGGAGACCCAAAAGGGTGGTATCAGCATCTATTCAGCTTCTGGTGCAGGTTTAATGGTACTTCATGTGTGGCCATGAAGCAGAAGACCACGTGGGTGTGTACCATGAGGTACAGGGCAGAAGTGACCAGGTACTCTATAGCCATCAGGCAAATAACCCACTCCTGTAAAAATGAGACTTCTCCTCTGTGGAAAAGGACTTAATTCCTCTTAAGGGCCTAATCACCCTTTAAAGATCTCTCATTGCTCTTACATCGGAGACCAACTTCAACATGGGTTTTGGTGGCAACAAACTACATAAATTGTAGCAACATCTTTATTTGGTCTGATTATCTTTTCTCCTTGACAGAACTGTTTCTCTCTTTCTCTCTCTCTTGCTCTCCCTCTTCCTCTAGCATGAAAAATGCTAGGTGAAGTCCTGGCTCAAAATCTTTTTGATTATATGCTTATTCTTGAGTTAGTGCTAATTCTTTCTTTCCTTTTTTTTCTGTCTTGAATTGAAAATAACAATTTGTAATCAAAAGTGAAGTATTTCATGTTCAACCAATGTTGGTTTTTATTTATAACATTTTCTGACAATGTTATACGAAGATGTTAGTGATATTTGATATTATTCACAGCTAAAAATAGTTTGTCTTAAAGTTAGTGTAGCATAAAAGTAAATCTATAAAAATGAAAAACTCTTCCTATTTTAATATGGTCTCTTGAACCTGTTTAATGAAAGTCAGAGAGTAACTACCAGGATGCATACTGTAGATATGATAAATAATTTTATGTACATTCTCTAAATCTTATAGAAATTTGACATTTCTCAAAATAATTCAAAAGTTATAAAAGTTTAATTTCTCATTAGAATTTGCTTCCTGGTAAAAGATTAACAATGTGTCATTATGCAAAAACAAGCAAATATAACCAATCACTATTTGTCTCATCAATTTTGTATTTTCTTTTACTTCTATTCAGATAAAATTTCAAAAATGATAAATCAATTTTTGCATATGTATTCTTATCTTTCTTTCTTAAGTGACAAAATAATCTTCTCAAAATCCATAGTTGCAGAGCTGTCAACCTTTTTACCAGAAAATTAGGGAATGAAGTTGGGTAGTTTTGAATGTTATTTATTGATTTTTACTCAGTTCATAGATCTTTTCACTAGAAAAGTAAATCATTTATAAACTTTTCCTCCTTTCTCAGTATCATTGAATGGATCACTCACTAATACAGTTGTAGACAGACGACAGTCTTCATGTTTTTGGTTACAACATCTTCTTAGGCTTTTTGTTATATATGAATAATTTTAAAACAATCACAAAAGGAGATCTACATGTGTAGATTTAGAAACCTTCTTGTTTGTACTAAAGGTAAGGAAATAGACACTGTATGATTATGATGGCACTGATTTGTAGAAACTTAAGTTGCCTCCAAGAGAAACAGCAATTAATTTTATTTATTTATTTTTTTCTGATGCTAGTTCTTTATTTTTTTTCCTTTTATTCATATGTGCATACAATGTTTGGGTCATTTCTCCCCCTTTTGCCTACCCCCTCCCACAGCAATTAGATGAGATGAAGCTCGATACCAGCAAAAGGCCCAGCTCTTGGTGGCTGCCCTGAGGCCCCCTCCTCCAACTTTGAGAAGGGCCAGACAACAACTCACACCTCCAGGGGCCTTCTACAAGTGCAACCGGATGGGACACTGGGCAAAACACTGCCCTTCACCTCGCCCGCCGCTAGGACCCTGTCCACGATGTAGCCAAAATGGACACTGGAAGGACAACTGCCCCTCTTTGTCTCTGCAAGGTAGGTCTCATTCCCACTCTCAACAGAGTGAAGGTCTCACGGACCTCTTGGGCCTGGTGGTAGAAGACTGATGCAGCCCTGGGACCTCAGTCCCCTTCAAGATCACTTCGGAGGAGCCCAGGGTAACTGTCCAAGTAGCAGGTAGGCCAATCTCATTCCTGCTGGACACAGGGGCCAGTAATTCAGTGCTACCCAACTTTCTGGATAAGCTTTATCCCTCACAGATCTCCATGGTGGGAGTAGATGGTGTACTGTGTCTTGTACAAGTCAACCTCCCTGATGTTGAAACTTCCTAGCAGGTCCACATAAGACCCTCTTGCACTCCACAACTGCCTCCCACGGCCTTCTTCCACCTAGATACTGTGACCAGTTGTCCTCAGGCTTCCTCACTTATAATTGTTCAGTGTTTTCAGGGTTTCCAAACAGCAGAGTGTCTTAAACAATCAAACCCCTGTCAAAATGACACCTGGCTATAGTACATAAGAGATGGAGAGCCACAAAATGGATTTCTTCTCCAATGCTGGCCTGCCAAGCAGAAGGACTCACTGTCAGGCCAAATCTCCCCACTGGATTTAAGGATTGTGAGAACTGTGGACTTCTCTTGCAGCTTCTCTTGCTGATTTGCCAATGTCACCAGAGCTTCTTGGTTTATTTCATGTTTGTGCCTTTGGGTATCCCCACCTCAGGAGCTGGGCTTGGAACTGTGAACTGTTTCCTAGTTTTCTCCATATCACCTTTCTGTTTCTCTTTGCTTTTTAGCTCTTCTCTCATGTCTTTCTTGATTCTCAGTGGCTCTTTCTCTCCTTAGAATGTAGTTTCTCCTTTCTTATCATGACTCTTTTCATTTGTGGAGTCACAAGGAGGAAATTTCTAATACACCATCTTCCACGTCTTTATTCTTTTTTTTCATTTATTTTCTTCAGTAATGGAATTTGAACTTAGGGCTTTGCACTTGCTAGCAAACACTCTACCACTTGAGCCATGTCCCCTTGCCACATACTTCTTCATTCTTCTGGGCTTTAGGTATTATGTTTTTAATTCTAGAAATTCAATTTGGTTTTTATTTAGAATTGTCATATCTCAGGAAATTTTATATCCTTTCCTGTCAATTAAAAATTTAGTAGTTTAAAAAAAATCATTAACTGTTAATTCTACCACCTAGGTCATCTATTGGTTTCCTTCTACATTATTCTTTGAATGTCTATTAACTTTGTATATTGAATATTGTGGAGAGACTAGATTATTTTTGAGGAATGCTGCTGATCACTCTGATCCTATGAAAGCTTAGTTTAATACCTTGTAGAGGTGAGTTTCTTTGTTTTTTTTTTTCTTAGTCTTAAAGCTCATTCTTTAGTTGTGAGCTATGGTTGTTTATTCTAAAGTGTGCTTTCTCTGATATTTCAGCAAAAGCCTTTAACTTGATCTTTATTGACACAAGGCAGCTACTGAAATCTCAGTTCAGTTATTTCCCTTCCAACTGATGCTTCATTGGATTTTTTTGAGTCTTGTTCTTTACTTGTCAGTTCAGGGGTCAGCAACAATATAAGGGATATTTAAATGCAAGTGTTGTGACTCCTCCCTGTATATCTGTCTTCTTTCCAGAAGTTACCTCCTACCCAATTTTCCACCAATCTTGTATCTCCAAACCTTTGACTTCTGTGTCTTTAGAGATTTCTCCTTTCTGTTTTGGTTCCACTCCCTTGCATCTTGGAATTAATGTCTATAGAAACTAGAGAGCACTGCCAATGGAAAAACTTACTTAATGTGGGTCTAATTAGTTTGCTTCTCTTCTTTGAAAGCTCGTATCTCCTTATTACTGTCTGCTTTTCATTACTCATTAGTGCCTTCATAAAGCTTTTATGTTTTGTCCAGCATTTATAACAATTTTTGGTAAACAAAAGCATATGAGATATAAGCTACACTGTCATACTCAAAAGTTAATCAAGGTTTTGGAATAGCTAAATGGGAAAAAGTCACTAAGCAGGAAATAAATAAGCATATTACTATTGCTTTAATTCCTTTGCCATCGTTGCTGCTAGGTTTTTTTCACTTCTTTTCAAATCTTTCTCTTCACCCCTAGCTCCAGGAATTTTAATCTCTGCCTCTTGGTCTTCCATTTATAAATTAAAATTGCACATTACTATCTTACTTGGCACGCTATCACTTGAGCCATGTCTCCAGTCCTTTTGGCTTTAGTTGTTTTTTTCAGAAAGGTCATGCTTTTTTTTGACCAGACTGGCCTCAGACTATAATCCTTCTACCTACAATTTCCAAGTAGCTGGAATTATAAGTGTGAACCATCATGTTTGACTTGTTTGTTGAGATGGGGTATCACTAATTTTTTTGTCCAGGTTAACCTTGAACCATGATCGTCTCCATCTTTGTCTCCTGAGTAACTGAGATTACAGGTGTGAGACACCTTTACAAGAAATTGATTTGAAGGTTTAGCTTTGATGAATTGGTTTTTGTGAATGAGTGAATTGATTTTGGCAAATTATCACATAGCCACTGATTACTTGATTACTCTGTGTTGTATTATTCTGTGACTTAACAAGGTGAAACAAAAACACATAGGCACAATTTTCATTCTTGGCTATGTACCTGTTCATACCAGCACACAAAATAGTATGTTCTGTGATGACTTGTTGTTGACAGTAAAGAGTAATTGCACTGTCTCCACCCATTTCTTTATAATTTGTTCTGGTTTCTGGTCACATCAATAGAGGATAATTTTTCCATCTTTCTGTATAACAGTTACACATATTACATGAAGAAGGAGGCCATAGAGCCCATGTACTGATGAAACATCTTTGCCTTGGCTACTTATGACTAGAAATAGGGGAAAAAACACTTGCAATCAGGTCTGTAAGAGGGAGGGTTGTTTTCTCTGGGACTTAATGTTTATTGTCACTGATTTTCTCAAAGATGGTCAAGGCATCTCTCAATCTCATAAGCTTAGTGTTTTGACCACTATGGTGTAAAGCAAATGCATATTGTGACCTCTGCTTACTTTGTTTTCTTCTTGTTTTATGAAAGAAGCAGTTCACTGTCACTAAGGGAACTGAAATCTCCCCAATCTCTTTCTGTATCACAACTAGAAGAAAAGAGCAATACTACGATGTAGAATTCATTTTGTAATTTCTATACCTGCTTGAACACCAAGAACAGGTTAGCCAGGATCAGAAGACCAAAAATTGAATATTCTCTTTCATATGCAGACTTTAGATCAAGGGCAAATACAGCAAGGGGACTGGACTGTGATCACATGATAAGGTGAGTGCACACAAGGGAGATATGAGGATAGGTAGGTAACCCAAAAAAACAAGATAACATTTGATGTCTTCAGTGCAAAGGAACTAATGCAGAAACTTTAAAGCAACAGAGGCCAATAGGAGAAGGGGACCAGGAACTAGAGAAAAGGTTAGTTCGAGAAGAATCAATTTAGTATGTAACACATATGTAGATGGAAGCAATGCTAGGAATCTCCCTGTGTAGCTATCCTTATCCTAACTAGCAAAAACCTTTTGTCCTCCTTATTAATGTTTATACTCTCTCTTCAACAAAATTAGAGATAAGGGCAAAACAGTTTCTGCTTGGAAGCGAGGGGGTGGGGGGTAGAAGAAGGGGTTGGGGAAAGGGAGGATGTGGGGGGAAGGGGGGAGTAATGATGACCCAAACATTATATGCACATATGAATAAAAGAAATTAAAAAAAAAGAAAAAAAACCCAAAATAACCAGGAAAAAAAAACCAAAACACCTCTTGTGCATACTGAAAGTTAATCCATTACATATGAATCATCTAAGACAGAAGGTGGAAGTGTTACAAACCAAACTAGCTGGGATCCTTCTGCTCTACCCAGTCAGAAATTTTGGGCAAGCACAGAGAGGCTCCTGCAGTTATTTTGAACCCTTGATGGGTATTTACCAGTGGTGGATGATCGTGGGCAGCAGCAGTCGGCCTTGGGCCTTTGATGGCTAGGGCTGCAACACAGAGATCTGGCAGAGACCCTAAGTGTTATAGCTCTTTTGTTCCCTTGGTAGAGACCTGAGGTGGGAAGGGGTCTCTTCTCCAACCAATCCAAGCCAGTTGCTGCCAGCTTCACTTTTGCCACTAATCTCAGTTTTCTTTTGCCATCTGTTCTACTGCTGCTGTCAATTTCTTTTCATGGCCTCTGCCATCAATTTCACTTTCTTTGTTGCTTGGTGATGATGCTCTGTCTCTGCTTCCTGTCTACTGCTGGACTTCCCGCCCTGTCAGTTTCCTGTGTCAATCAGCTGGTTCTCTCTCATGGGAAATCTCTGCTAGTATGGTTCCTGCTGCCTCTGGAACTGCTTGTCAGTCTACCCATTGCCCTGCTACTGTTGCTGGCTCTCTTGCTGCACTGCAGCCCTCTCTTTTTTTTTCTTCAAGCTATCAGCTCAGCAAAGGTAGGCAATAACACTTGAGGAAAAAGTCTTTCCTTGGATCTAATGTGGCAACACCAGGGAGGCAACACAGGAGGGTGTTTTTCAGCTGCTCACAGTGAGTTGCACAGATTGATTAGATAGCCAGAAAGGAGAGGAGGTGTGACTAGGGTGTGTCACAGAAGTCCCTCATGCAATTGAGGAACTGTCTTTACACCAATCATAGGTCTCCTGTTGGGCCACTTGGAGAAGTGCTCCCCCACTGTTTGAGTAAATAGGAATGCAAAATCATCTAGATTTTGGCAAGATTTGTAATTGCAAAAAAGTCCTGTGCAAGATGACTGTTGGGGAAGTGCTTTCAGGAGTGTGCTTCTGTGTGTAGCCTCCTCAATGTGTCCATAGAGTGTTCAAAGCAGCTAGTGTTAGCAAAAAGGCAGTCTGGCTGTCCGCTTGACTGATAGTTTTTCATTCAAGGCAGCCAGAACCCCAGGGAAGGGTCTGAGAGCTGTCAATTAGGGAGTCAAATTGAGCCAGTTCTAACATCTCAGCGCACATCTGTTTCAAGTTCGTTTCATCATCCAACAGCTAGGATAACAATTATTGTGTACTCATGTATGCCAGATCATGACATGCATTTCATTTTATTTTATTTATTTATTTATTTATTTTTTATGGTTGAATAGTATTTATTTTATATATGTACCACATTTTGTAGTGAACAATTTGGTTATTTATGACATGCATTTTAAATCTCAATTAATTATAATAATAATCTACAAGGTAGGTAGTTTTTTTATCCTTAACTTACAGATGAGAAATAGACTGAAGGGTAATGGAAAGTTGTCAGTGACATGCCTATAAGTGGTGGTGCTGGAATTCAAGTCCAGGCAGCCCTATTCCATAGCAGACTAGAATGTAAAAATCAGTTGAACTTCCTCTCCATTGGAGGTGCTATCAGATTTAACACGTGAGTGTGGTCAGCTGTTTTCTTGGTATCTGCTTCTAGTCAAGGGTAATGTCATCTAGGACTCTGTGGTCTGTATCTATAGACTGCTTATCTCAAGTCCAGAAGACTTCACTGTCTCAAATTGCTTACAAAATTTATGAGGGTGGATCTCTTCTTTCTAGTTCTAGGTTCTTGGAGTAGATAGTCCAGGTTCAGATTATTTTATCATTTACTAAGGGTCTTTCCACTGTATGAAGCATTTGAGATATTAGGAGGGCAAAGAAGAATGCATTAGAAAGTAGAAGCAGGTTTTAATTAACCATCTTTAAAAAAAAAGCAGGAAGCATCTTAGAGAAAAAACATAGGATGCAGGTGGTCACTTTATGGGACCAGGGCCCAATACTTAGAAAGACTTGTGATTTCCCAGTGGCTAGAAATATTTTAATTGGAAGGCTGATTCAATTCAAATAGCCTACAGCACCCAGCTGTGCCTGCACAAATTTGATAGACATTTGAGTTGCTGGTTATTGTACCACTTTGTGTGCAAAGAATTAGTTTTATTCATTATTCCGCTTAATAACTTACATGGCTGGCAATTGTTGTGTTCCATTGTCTTCTTTTTGTTCTTAAACATTTTGATTTAGCATGGCTATGAAAGCCAAGGAAATGTGCTATTATTTGATTTTGATTCAGATTTAATATGTCTGTATTATTTGTTGGGGTCCTAGTATGCTTTTGCTTGTAGGCTGCAGGGTACACTCTGGATAATTAACTGTTCTAGTAGAAAGTTAAAGCTTTTTTAAAATCTGAAAATATTAGTGACTGCAGGAAATAAATGAAAATGTCCATGTTTGAAATCAACAGGAATTGATGCTTTTTATCATAAGGTTAGTGCAGGATCAATTTTAATGCCACCAGGAATAAAGGTGTTTCCAAATCCAAGTGACTATTTTGATTCAATCTTCTTCACTGTTTCTCTTAAATGGGGATAGAAGGAGCAGCGGTACTATGCAGATTACTGTGATCCAGGGAGGAGGAAGGAAAGCAGGAAGGCACATCAGTCCTAGCCAGAACTGCCTGAGTTTGTATACCAGCTCTGGTATGCACTGAGAAATTCTGAACCTGTTATTTAACCTTTCTGTTTGTAAAATGAAGGTAATAAAAATAATATAGCATGGCTATAATAACTAAATTAGATAATAAGCAAGTACTGTTTTTGGCAGTTCTGGAGATGGAACTCAGGTTCTCATGCTTGCTAGGTAAAAATCTGCTGCTCAACCCACAGCCCTAGTCCAACAAGCAGTACTATTAAAGGAATGCCCAGAATATTATAAATACACATAGCTTTTGGGCAAATAGTAGTAATACTGAAGCTGGACAAAAGAACTGAAGTCTTACACATATAACCAGTGTAATTCTAAGTAGATGGGGTTATGGTTTGAATTTTACATGTCTTCCAAAGGCCCATATGCTTAAGTCCTAGTTGCCAGCTTGAGGTGCTATTGGAAAGTGGTAGAACTTTTATAAGGAGCGGCCTAGTAGAAGAAAATTATGTTACTTGAAGTAGATATTGGGATTCTAGCCCTTTATCTTTCTTTCTCTCTGCTTCTTGGGTACCCTGAGGTGAGCAGTTTTCTTCAACCCACACTCTCTGCCATGATGTTTGGTCTTACCACAGGCCCAAATACAATAGGTCCCAGCTATCATGGACTTAAACCTCTGAAATTATGAGCCCCAAAAAACTTTTCCTTCTTTTAAGTTGATTTTCTCAGGGATAGTGTCACAGTGACAGATAACTCAGAGAGCTAAACTAGAAAATTAAGGATAATACATTTGATATACCTTTTTTATTGAGATAACATGTAAATAATTGTTTATCCAACATACTGTTATCCACAGAGAGTTCAGCTAGTTTAATTATCCTCAACAAATAGTAAGTGACTTAATTCCTGTTTATTGTTTCTCTAGATCCCTGCTAAAGTTCATACAAATTTAACACAGGTATACCTTATTTTAATATATCTTTAATATTTTTATATACGTCTATTATAATATATCTTTATTTTTAAAAATAAATTGAAGGTTGTGGCAACCTGGTGCCAAGCAAGTCTATCAGCACAATTTTTCTAACAGCTCAGATGATCATTAACATTTATTAGAGATAAAGTATTCCTTTTTTATTGTTTTATTATTCATATGTGCATACAATGCTTGGCTCATTTCTCCCCCATCCCCACCCCCTCCCTTACCGCCTACTCCGCCCCTCCCTCTCCCTCCCACCCCCTCAACCCAGCAGAAACTATTTTGCCCTTATTTCTAATTTTGTTGAAGAGAGAATATAAGCAATAATAGGAAGGAACAAGGGGTTTTGCTAGTGGGGATAAGGATAGTTATACAGGGAGTTGACTCACATTGATTTCCTGTGTGTGTGTGTTACTTTCTAGGTTAATTCTTTTTGATCTAAACTTTTCTCTAGTTCCTGATCCCCTTTTCTTATTGGCCTCAGTTGCTTTTAAGGTATCTGCTTTAGTTTCTCTGCATTAAGGGCAACAAATGCTAGCTAATTTTTTAGGTGTTGTACCTATCCTCCCACCTTCCTTGTGTGCTCTCGCTTTTATCATGTGCTCAAAGTCCAATCCCATTGTTGTGTTTGCCCTTGATCTAATGTCTGCATATGAGAGAGAACATATGATTTTTGGTCTTTTGGGCCAGGCTAACCTCACTCAGAATGATGATCTCCAATTCCATCCATTTACCAGCGAATGATAACATTTCCTTGTTCTTCATGGCTGCATAAAATTCAATTGTGTATAGATACCACATTTTCTTGATCCATTCGTCAGTAGTGGGCATCTTGGCTGTTTCCATAACTTGGCTAATGTGAAGAGTGCTGCAATAAACATGGGTGTGCAGGTGCCTCTGGAGTAACCTCTGTCAGAATTGTTTGGGTATATCCCCAAGAGTGGTATTGCTGGATCAAATGATAGATCAATGTCTAGCTTTTTAAGTAGCCTCCAAATTTTTTTCCAGAGTGGTTGTACTAGTTTACATTCCCACCAACAGTGTAAGAGGGTTCCTTTTTCCCAGCATACTCGCCAACACCTGTTGGTGGTGGTGTTGCTGATGATGGCTATTCTAACAGGGGTGAGGTGGAATCTTAGTGTGGTTTTAATTTGCATTTCCTTTATTGCTAGAGATGGTGAGCATTTTTTCATGTGTTTTCTGGCCATTTGAATTTCTTCTTTTGAGAAAGTTCTGTTTAGTTCACTTGCCCAGTTCTTTATTGGTTCATTAGTTTTGGGAGAATTTAGTTTTTTAAGTTCCCTATATATTCTGGTTATCAGTCCTTTGATGTATAGCTGGCAAATATTTTCTCCCACTCTGTGGATGTTCTTTTCAGTTTAGAGACCATTTCTTTTGATGAACAGAAGCTTTTTAGTTTTATGAGGTCCCATTTATCTATGCTATCTCTTAGTTGCTGTGCTGCTGGGGTTTCATCGAGAAAGTTCTTACCTATACCTACTAACTCCAGAGTATTTCCTACTCTTTCCTGTATCAACTTTAGAGTTTGTGGTCTGATATTAAGATCCTTGATCCATTTTGAGTTAATCTTGGTATAGGGTGATATACATGGGTCTAGTTTCAGTTTTTTGCAGACTGCTAACCAGTTTTCTCAGCAGTTTTTGTTGAAGAGGCTGCTATTTCTCCATCGTATATTTTTAGTGCCTTTGTCAAACACAAGTTGGTTATAGTTGTGTGGCTTCATATCTGGGTCCTCTATTCTGTTCCACTGGTCTTCATGTCTGTTTTTGTTCCAGTACCGTGCTGTTTTTATTGTTATTTGTTTGTAATATAATTTGAAGTCAGGTATCGTGATACCTCCAGCATTGTTCTTTTGACTGAGTATTGCCTTGGCCATTCGTGGCCTCTTGTGTTTCCACATAAATTTCACAGTAGATTTTTCAATCTCTTTAATGAATGTCATTGGAATTTTGATGGGAATTACATTAAAAATGTAGATTACTTTTGCGAGTATAGACATTTTTACTCTGTTGATTCTACCAATCCATGAGCATGGGAGATCTCTCCACTTTCTGTAGTCCTCCTCAATCTCTTTCTTCAGAAGTGTATAGTTTTCCTTGTAGAGGTCATTCACATCTTTTGTTAGGTTTACACCTAGGTATTTATTTTCTTTTGAAGCTATTGTAAATGGAATTGTTTTCATATATCCATTTTCAGTTTGTTCATTATTACTGTATAGAAATGCTAATGATTTTTCTATGTTGATTTTATATCCTGCTACCTTGCTGTAGCTATTGATGGTGTCTAGGAGCTTCTGAGTAGAGTTTTTTGAGTTTTTAAGGTATAGGATCATGTCATCTGTAAATAGGGATATTTTGACAGTTTCTTTACCTATTTGTATTCCTTTTATTCCTTCTTCTTGCCTAATTGCTCTGGCTAGGAATTCCAGTACTATGTTGAATAGGAGTGGAGATAGTGGGCATCCTTGTGTGATTCCTGATTTTAGAGGGAATGGTTTCAGTTTTTCTCCATTAAGTATAATGCTGGCTGTAGGTTTGTCATATATAGCTTTTAAATGTTGAGGTACTTTCCTTCTATTCCTAGTTTTCTTAGAGCTTTTATCATGAAATGATGTTGGATCTTATCAAAGGCTTTTTCTGCATCTATTGAGATGGTCAAGTGGTTTTTGTCTTTGCTTCTGTTAATGTGGTTTATTACGTTTATTGATTTTCGTATGTTGAACCACCCCTGCATTCCTGGGATGAAGCCTACTTGGTCATGGTGTATAATCTTTTTGATGTGTTGTTAAATCGGTTTGCCATTATTTTGTTGAGGATTTTTGCATCAATGTTCATTAAGGAGATTGGCCTATAGTTCTCCTTTTTGGAGGTGTCTTTGCCTGGTTTTGGGATAAGTGTAAAACTGGCTTCATAAAATGTGTTAGGCAGTTTTCCTTCCCTTTCTATTTCATGAAACAGTTTAAGAAGGGTTGGTATCAGTTCTTCTTTAAAGGTCTGATAGAATTCAGCAGAGAACCCATCAGGTTCTGGACTTTTCTTTTTGGGGATACTCTTGATTTGCTTCAATTTAATTTTGTGCTATAGATCCATTCAGGTGATCAATTTCCTCTTGATTCAGTTTTGGATGATCATATGTATCTAGACATCTGTCCATTTCTTTAAGATTTTCAAATTTATTTGAATATAGGTTCTCGAAGTAGTCTCTGATGATTTCCTGGACTTCTATGGTGTTTGTTATCTCCCCTTTTGCATTCGTGATTCTACTAATTTGGGTTTTTTCTCTCCTCATTTTAGTCAGGTTTGCCAGGGGCCTGTTGATCTTGTTTATTTTTTCAAAGAACCAACTTTTTGTTTCATTAATTCTTTGTATGGTTTTTTTGGTTTCTATTTTGTTGATTTCAGCTCTTCTTTTTATTATTTCTCTCTTTCTATTTGTTTTGGGATTTGCTTGTTCTTGTTTTTCTAGGAGTTTGAGACGTATCATTAGGTCATTTATTTGGGATCTTTCAGTCTTTTTAATCCATGCACTCATGGCTATAAACTTTCCTCTCAGGACTTCCTTTGCTGTGTCCCATAGGTTCTGGTACATTGTGTTTTCATTTTCATTGACTTCCAGGAACTTTTTAATTTCCTCTTTTATTTCATCAATGACCCATTTTTCATTAAGTAATGAGTTATTCAGTTTTCAGCTGTTTGCATATTTTTTGTCTTTACTTTTGTTGTTGAGTTCTACTTTTATTGCATTTTGATCAGATAGAATGCGTGGTATAATTTCTATTTTCTTATATTTGCTGAGACTTGCTTTGTGCCCTAGGATATGATCTATTTTGGAGAAGGTTCCATGGGCTGCTGAGAAGAATGTATATTGTTTAGAAGTTGGATGAAATGTTCTGTAGACATCAAGTATGGCCATTTGATCTATTATATATTTTAGATCTTGGATTTCTTTATTGATTTTTTGTTTTGATGACCTATCTATTGATGATAATGGGGTGTTAAAGTCTCCCACAACCACTGTGTTGGATTTAATATATGCTTTTATGTCTTTCAGGGTATGTTTGATGAAATTGGGTGTGTTGACATTGGGTGCATACAGGTTGATAATTATTTCCTTTTCGTCTATTTCCTCTTTTATTAGTATGGAATGTCCTTCTTTATCTCCTTTGATCAATGTAAGTTTGAAGTCTACTTTGTCAGAGATAAGTATTGCTACTCCTGCCTGTTTTTGAGGGCCATTGTCTTTGTAAATCTTCTTCCAGCCTTTCATCCTAAGCCTATGCTTATTTCTGTCAGCGAGATGGGTCTCCTGTAAGCAACGTATCGTTGGATCTTCCTTTTTAATCCATTTTGTCACACGGTGCCTTTTGATCGGTGAATTAAGTCTGTTAACATTAAGTGTTAGTACTGATAAGTATGTGGTGATTCCTGCCATTTAGTTGTCTTTGTTGTTTGAAGGTTTGATTGTGTGTACCTAAGTTGAGGTTACTCTCTACTTTCTTGCTTTTTCTTTTCCTGTAGTTTGGTGCTGCCTGTCCTTTCATGGGTATGTTGGGTTTCACTTTCTGTGTGGAGAATCCCTTGAAGAATCTTTTGTAGTGGTGGCTTTGTGGTCACATATTGTTGTTTCTGCTTATCATGGAAGACTTTTATTGCTCCATCTATTTATGAATGATAGTTTTTCTGGGTAAGTATCCTGGGGTTGAAGTTATTTTCATTCATTGCCCAGATCTCACCCCATGCTCTTCTTGCTTTTAATGTTTCTGTTGAGAAATCTGCTGTTATTTTAATGGGTTTACCTTTGTATGTTATTTGTTTTTTTTTCTTACAGCCTTCAATATTCTTTCCCTAGTTTCTGAACTTGTTGTTTTAATGATGATATGTTGTGGGGTAGTTCTATTTTGATCTGGTCTGTTTGGTGTTCTGGAGGCCTCTTGCATCTGTATGGGACTATCTTTCTCTAGATTTGGGAAATTTTCTGTTATTATTTTGTTGAATATATTACATATTCCCTGTGCTTGCACCTCTTCTCATTCTTTGATGCCCATGATTCTCAAATTTGGTCTTTTGATGAAGCGATGAGTTCTTTCATTTTCTTTTCACAGGTCTTGAGTTGTTTAATTAATAGTTCTTCAGTTTTTCCTTTAATTACCATTTCATCTTCAAGTTCTGAGATTCTGTCTTCTGTTTGTTCTATTCTGCTGGATTAGCCTTCCTTTTTTTTTTTTTGCAATTCTGTTTCATTCTTTTTTCTGAGGTTTTCCATATCCTACATTGTTTCCTCTTTAGTGTTGCCTATTTTTGTCCTGAGTTCATTTATCTGTTTATTAATCGTGTTCTCTGTTTCACTCTGGTGTTTATACAGTGCTTCTATGGTTTCCTTTATTTCTTCTTTTGCTTTTTCAAATTCTCTATTTTGGTTGTCTTGGAATTTTTTGAGTGTCTCCTGTACATTTTGGTTGACCATATCCATTATCATCTCTATAAAATTCTCATTGAGTATGTGCAGTGTGTCTTCTTTTAAATTATTCTGTGGTCTTCATTGGGTTCTTTGGCATAGTTTATCTTCATTTTGTTGGAGTCTGGATCTGAGTATATGTTTTCTTCATTCCTCTCTGGTTTCTGTACTAATTTTTTGCATGGGGAAACTGGTTTCCCTGTTTTTTCTGTCTTCCCATCATTCCCTTGGTGTTGTTATTGTCCCTGTACTGTGTGCAATTAAGTATTTTCTGTCTTATAGTAATAGCAGTAGTGATATTTAGAATGGAAAGGTGATAGGGGATGGAAAGCAAAGAAGTTAAAGCAAAAGGGAAAAACAGATAATCAAGTAGAAAAAAACAAAAGAAAGAAATAAACAAAAGGATTTCAAAGATATAAACAGGGAGAGACAGTGTACTAATCAGTAAACTGAAAAGACATCAGTGAGACAGAGAGAGGATTGAAAATAAAAAATAAAAAGAATAAAGATAAGAATAAAAATAAAAAGTAAGTAAATGAAAGAAAAAGTGTTTATATATAAATAAAATAAAATAAACTATAAAATAAAAAATAAATAAATAAATAAAATTAAAAAAAATAAAACCTCCAAGTTGAAATGTAATGAAGTTTCACTCTTAATAATTTTGGTGTTTGTCCCTCAGCCTCCAAAGGTGCCTCAGATGTTGTTCTGTAGTTTTCTCATCAAGGGGGTAACATAATAGAAAAAAAAACCAAAAACCAAAACCCACAAAGTGTCCCAAGTTCAAATGCAATACCGTTTCTGTAAGTTTTTCAGCATGCAGGTGTAGTTTGGTTGTTTTCTCATCAAAGGTAGGGAGAGAGGAAAAAAAAAAGAGTCTGGAGAAAAAAAAGAAGTTCTGTGAATGGCAATCTGTGGCTTGGCTTGTCTGCCTGCTTGCCTGGCTTCTGCTGTCAGCCTGCTGTAGCTGGAGGTGTTATTTATGCAGATCTCTGGGGTGAGCTTAGCACTCACCTGGCCCAGCAGGCTTTGTTTACTCAGAGTTCTGTGCATGATGCCACTGTTACAAGCTTTCCCATTTCCAAACACACTTGGGGAGGTGACAGTGCACCAGTTTTCTCAGGCCTGCATGTTTATTTACAGCACACATGGGAAGTGGACTTCCCCCCTCTCCTGTGGAGTTTTCTTTTCACCACCACTTTTACAAGCTTTCCTGGTCCTGATTGCTGGGTGTGTGCTGCTGCTCCTGCATGCTGGCCTGTTTGTTTCCAGCTCACGTGGGAGGTGGGTCTTTCCCCCTCTCCTGTGGAGTTTTCCTCCCTCTGCCACTCTCACAAGCTTTCCTGCTCCTGGCTGCTGGGTGCTCCCGCCCTCTCTGGCCAGGCCTGGCTTGTTTATTTACAGTTCCGGGAGGGATTCCCCTCCCCCCCTCTTTGGTGCTCAGGGTGCCCCACCCTCTTTGCTACATGTCTTTATTGATATGCTTATTACTTAGTTTCTCTTTTTTCCCCGGGTGGGGGTTGGTCTGTCCAGGGGGCTATGCTGATCTGGCCCGGGGATGATGTCTGTGGAAGTACCGTGTACCACTTAGCTCACCTTGTCCGTGTCTTCCCAAGCCATCTGGGTGCGGGCGACTGGCAGCATCCCAGGGGCCCTCCTGGTTTCTCCGTTCAACGTGAAGTGAGATGCTCTGCGGAGGCTGGAGGTGTGGAGGGGTCAAAGTTTTGCCTCTTCTCGGTGGCCTTGCCTGCAAGGTCTGTCTCCAGTGTCTCTCCAAGATTTCACTTTAGGAGACACGCTTTCTGCTTCCTCCCTTTAGCCACCATCTTGGAAAGTCCAAGAGTTTAGCTTTTTGAGCTCCCTGTATATTCTGGTTATCAGTCCCTTGTCTGATGTAAGTTACATAAGCTATTCTTTTGAACACAGAAGTTTTTCCTGAAGTTGGTGTAGATATCAAAATTAATACATAGAAAAGGATTTTTGGTATTTACAATTTTGTGTGTTTTGTTATGTAGTTGTTTATTTTGTCATGTATTGAAAAAAATGATTTTTTTTTAGATAAAACATTTCTCAGAAGGCCACCTCATAGATAGTATTGCTTAGGAGTTTTTTTTTTTTAAAGGGAGTTGATTTAAAGCAAAGCATCAATTAACTAACAACATAGATTGTTGTATCGGGTTGCAGAGTGTTCCCTCTCAAAATTCATGTCCTGCTTAGAAGTTAAGAATGTGATCTTATTTGGAAGTAGTGCCATTATATACATAATTAGTTAAGATGAGGTCTTACCAGAGCAGATTGGCCCCTTAATCCAATGATTATAATAAATAGACCCAGAAACAGAGATGAATGGAGAATTCCATGTGATTATAATGGAAGCTGGGATTGGAGGGATTGTCCTACAAGAAATGCCGAGGATTGCTAAGGTCCATCTATAGGAAAATGAAAGGAAAGAATCTCCTCTGGAGCCTTCAGAAACAGCATGGCCCAGAAAACATATTGATTTTCACTTTCTAGGCCCCAGAACTATAAGAGAATAAACATCTGTTTTGTTCTGTTCTGAGTCATCTGGTTGTAGTACTTTGTTAAGGCAGGGCTACAAAATGAATAGAGGGACTAGGCAAAATGACAAATTGGGAATGTGAATGACTGGAATTAGAGTAGCACTATTTTAAAGTAAAGTTCAAGGTTTTTAGGGTAGCTTAAAAGTATCTCCATCAAATGGCTCTTGATGACACTTCCTAGTTACTTCTCTTGCCTTTGTCCCTTTTGTATGTATGCTCAGCTTTATTGAGTTTCTCTTACAGGAGCTGACAGAACTCCTTCCCTTTCCACTACTGATTAGCTGTTTTCATCTTTTTTAGATCCCCTTACTCTCAAGCTCTCAACAAAACATCATTTCCTCTTTCAAAGTCTTTTCCCAAGCTTAGATCAGGTGAATTCTTCAGTTTTGTAGTTCTATTTCATTCTATTCATTGCCTTTTTTTTGTTGACAATTGTTGATTTATCTATTTTCTTTGCTAAAAGATAATAGCATATCTATTTTGGTCACTACTATTCTCCAATTTGCAGTATAGTTTCTAGTATATAGGAGCTGTTCAATGAATATGTCAAATAAATAATATTCTATGAAAATCCTAGGAAAAGGTATATTTCCCTCACTATATATTATTTATCTATATATTATATATTCACTATGACATTGAAGTATTATTACCATACTCTTCACTAGTTGTTGTCTCTTGAGGTTAACCTGTGGGGATAAAAAGAGGTTTTGAAATAGGGTAAGACAATATGACTTCAAATCCTCTCCAGATTTGAAGCCATGTCTCAAGATCCCTATTATCATCTTGCTTTACAATTCTTACAATGGTTTTAACCACTGTTTGTGGATATGGAAATTGGTGCTTAATAGATAGTTTACCTTCCTGAACTGCAGAGGCTAGAAAGCTAGAAACTCTGTCAGTCTCTTGCCGCTATTGTAATAAATGTTATTTGAGTTTGGCAGATGAGATTTGGAAGGCAGAATTGAGGTTGAAAATCAGAGGTGAAGTTGACTCTCTGATATTTCTGCTATTTCTACTGCCAAACCCAGCTGTGAAGGCTTTTTACCTTTTGGTGGAGAGGAGAGGTTCCATTGTCTATTCATCAGCTTTGTGGGTATCCAAACATAGGACATGGGAATCCAGAGTGCTTCCATGGATCAGCTCTTCCAGGAGCTGGCAGCAGGAGCAGAGGCTCTTTTGTTACTAATGGTTTTGTGATCATGGCAGCTGGACATGATTCCAGAGCCAGAGGCTTCCAGATGTAGAAGAGGCCACAGATTCTTGCTGGACCTGCTCTGTGTGTAGTTTTGAGGGGTGAATTTAATCTAAAGTGCTTCTTCAACCTTCCCAGAGATTTGTAAGCTGAATATTGATGCCCAATTCTGAGTTCCTTCCTGTTTCCTGGTTGAGTGAATTTTGTTTCTGCAGTTGAACTTGTCAGACATAAACATGGACACTTATGGAACCCAATCAAGAACAAAGTAACTTCAATAAGGCCTTATAATTTAATAAGGTTATTTTCCTATTCACTCTAATCCCACCATTACTTCCAGGGCAGATGCTTTGCCTGGAAATGGTTTGCATTAGAGTCATTATGATATAATCCCAGCATTTATCTCCCTGAGAGTGTTGTGTCTTATCACTAGGATACTGACACTTTCAGACAAAGAGATCACATTCTTTTTGTTCTAATTATAATACATGATAGCTTGCTCAACAGACAAATTCAAATATGACCATATCAAGGTCTGTTACTCATGCCAAGAGAGACCTTGGGAAATTCTATCCTTACAAATTTTAAAGTATGCAGTTTTAATCATTTCCCAGAGCTACCGAGCAAGTCAAGGCTATAAATTCACTCTAAAGAATCTAGTTCTACAGCCCACACTATTGCTATGTAGTTACTAGCCTGACAGCATGGTCAATAGCTCAGCTTGAAGGCTTGGTACACAAGAAAAAGATCTGAAAGCTGTATAAGGGTCAATCCTCTGTGTTTCTCATGCAAATCAGGAAAATGCTTGTTAAGGGTTCCAGTGGGTCAGAAGAACAGCTCTTTGACAAAACAAAGAACATGTTAGTCTCATTGATGGTATGTTTCTCAGCAGAAATTAGACTGTATAAAACTCTTCCTGATCCAGCCAATGTCTCCCATGGCTGTGATGTTTTTCTGCCTCAGGACAAAATTTCTGGCTGGGAGCAGAATCCAAATTTACAACCAGTTCTTTATTCAATATAAATATTAGATCAGATACCTTGAAAATACTGTATTTTTAGCCCTTGGTGTTTCCTGATAAAGACAAGGGCTGGGAACATACACCACTGTAGGCATGATTCTGGGAAATGACATTGGAGGTCAGTGGGTTATAGGTATTCAGATTGAGAACCTTCATTGGCTATACTAACCTCATGGTGATGTGAAACATGTAAAGTTTGCTTTGTTGTCAGTCCATTCCTGTTTCAGCACTCCCTACTGCTTACACGGGTTGGTCTTAAGGACTTGCTCTTCATTTAGGACAGATCTGAAGAGAGAACCAGCAAAGCCAGGAAGCAAGCAGTGCCTTCCTGCTGTCACCCGAGTGTTGCCAAGGGTTGAAGCTTTGACTTGAATGAAAGAGTCCAATCTTAAGTGTATTCTACAAGGACAATACAAATTGTATTGGATTCACACTTTTTTGGGGGACTGGAAAATTTCTATGTGAGCACTTATAAACCATAAATAGCTAATATGGATTCATTTCAAATGGTAAATGGTGCTAATATTCTCAGGAGATGCTACATAGCCATGAGAATAAAAACACATAGAATTCATGATTCATCAGTATACTAAATGCCTACATGTTCATCAAGGAAATATTGTTTTTGCATTATTATACAGTTTCCTGAATTTTAGAAAGTTGATAACCAGTGATAAATTCCTATTTTTATGTTACAAAGATGATTAAATTTATTCTGCAGTGCCACTCTTAACAGATATCCACTCTGACACCTCAGGATAGTTGGGATTCTAGAAGAATTTCCTTAAAATTATTCATTTTGATAATTCTCTAATTTCTGGTCAGAGTCACATTAGTAATGAGCAGGGACTTTTTAAGCATGTTAGGACATATCCAAAAATCAAGTTGTTGACACAGGGTTTGACTTGACTATGGGATTTAGGCTTCCTAATGTCTAAGCAATAACTTACAACTACCCAACTACATACCATTCAATTCTGTAGCATGTGTATTAGTGTGTGTTAAACCATGACTAGGTAGTTCAAACAACAGAAGTTAATTTTCTCATGATTCTAGAGGCTAGAGGTCCAAGATCAAGATGTTAGCAGGGTTGTTCTTTCTGAGGACTGTGAAGAAAGAATCTTATCCAAGCTTCTCTCTTTGGATTGTTGATACTGTGTTCTGTTATATTGTGTCACCTCCTCACCCCCACTTCACTTGTCCTTCTTTCCCCCATGCAAGTCGGTGTCCTAATTGCTCTTTGTAATGACACCAGTCATATTGGATTAATATCCACCCTAAAGATTATAATCAACTTTTATTATCTCTTTAAAGATCCTATATCCTAATACAGTCATAGTCTGAGGTTAGGACTTCTATGTGGATTTTGAGGGGGAAATAATTTAGCCCATAGCAGTATGATTCAGGTTAAGGAATCTAGGTTAAAGTACTTCATATAGATGTGACTTGGTGCACATTTCCATTTAAATTTTGACTTAATTAATAGCATGGGAAAACATGAAATAAGATTTGAATTTGGTTTATTATTTTAAGAGTAAACACAGGCATGAGATGTATACAAGTGTAAATCTACTAAGAGGTAGAGATAGCCATACATAGTATTAATAGAAAAAGGAAGGTAAATTCTTTTTAACATAATCTTGCTGGTGGACATCATGCAAACAAATAATTAGATACTTAAGACTATTTGCTTATATAATAAAATGAAGAGGACAGAGTTTCCATTTTAAGCTTGTGACAGGGTTACAATGAGAAGATTATTTGTAAAATAGTCCCATGCTGGCTGATTTCCAGAAATTAAGTATTATTCTGGCAAAATTGGTAATAAGAAATAATGGATTTGTTGAAGTCTAAGAGCTGCTTTTGATTAAGTGGATTGAAATACTAAAGCAAAATATGTAAGTAAATATATCACTACAATGCTATGCCTCTCGGCAGAGGTCCTGAGGCAGCTGCTGTAAGGCCAGCCTCTTCTCTATGCTAATTCAGTTGCTGTAAACTGCCTGAAATTCCAGAAAAATACAACATTTTATAAAGAATAAATTTATTTACAAAAAGTTACCATACAACTTGCTATGTGCCATGTACTATTCTAATTAGTTGGCATCTACTAGCTGATTTAATCCCTATAATAACTCTAAGTGGAAGGCATTGTTATAATTAGGAATGCCACCTTATAAACAGAATGAGAGGCACAGATAGGTTAAGTTACTTGACCTTTGTCATATACCTCCTAAGTGGTACAGTTGAGGTTCTAGCTGTACAACCTGGGCTTTTAATAAGTAAGCTTGATGAACTACTAGGAAAACACAGGAAATGAGGGAGGATTGTGGTGCTACATAGACAAGGAGAGTAGGTATAAAGGGAGGTCCATCCAGGTGGCCAAAGCAAAATGGTCTCTGATGATAGAACAAGATGTAGGACATTGGCTATGGGTCAGAAGCTGTTTCCCTCTTCTTCCATGCTGTGACTTCCTCCAGCTGCTAGCCCATTTCTCACAGTAAACCCACCAGAAATGCTTGTCTGTGTTCAGTTTCCATATCTCTTTAGTCTCCTGTAATCTGACTTCCATCCTTTTTGCTTGATGAGGGAATCTTGCCAACGTCATTTCTGAGTTGCCACTTCATTTCTTTTTCTTTTTGGTGGCACTGAGGTTTGAACTCAGGGCCTCATGCTTGCTAAGCAGGCGCTCTTACCACCTAAGCCACTGTTCCAGCCCTTGTCTTGCCACATTCACTGTCATTTGCTTTTTCCTATTTTAAATTTTCAGAAGCAATCCACATAGTAAGTGCTTCTTACTTTTCCTGAAACAATTTGTTCTTTTGGCATCTGTGTTGTAACACTCTCCTTCTTCCCTCCTGTTTCTTTTGTTGCTGTTTCTCAACCTCCATTTTTGGCTTCCTTGTGTCTTGCTGGAATGTCCTATGAGGGCTACCTCTAGTTCCCTATCACTTTTGTGTCCATGTTCTTTTCTTAGATGGTTGGTATGGACTGAGTTGTGTCCCCTCAAATTCATGCATCGAAATCTTAACCACCAATGTGACTGTATCGGGAAACATAGGAGTTAAATAAGGTTAAATTATGTCAAAAATGTAGGGTTCTAATCCAATAGGACTGGTGTTTGTATATGAAGCAAAAAAGACATCATGGGTGGGCACACATAAATAAAATGCCACAGGAGGGCACAGTGAGAAGGTGACTATCTTCATGGAAAGGAGAGAGGCATCAGGAGCAATAAACCATGCTGACACTTTGATCTTGGACATTTACTTTCCAGAACTGCAAGACAATAAATTTCTGTTGTGTATATCTCTCAGTCTATGGTATTTTGTTATAGTAACTTCAGCAGTCTAATACAGTGATTCCATTAATGTTGCTATAACAAAAAACTCATAGGAATTAATTAAGGTTAAATTAGGTCAAAAAAGTAGGGTTGATGTCATTTATATACTGATGACTTGAAAATTGATATCCATACTCCTCTTCACTAAGCATAAATTCACACATGAAATTGCCTGTTTCCATTTGATATTCTATAATGATGCATCAAAACTCTTGTAAAAATGTTTTTATACCTTTTTATTCTCAGTAAACAATGACACTTTCTATCTATCTGTGTAGGGCAAAAACTTAGGAGTTACTTTTGAGACTTCTCTTTCCCTCATATATATACCTTTTTCATCACCAATCCTTGTCAGCTTTGTTTTCAGAACTTATCTCAAATTCACTTATTTCACTCCATCCTTACTCCACAGTCTTTGTCCAAATTACCACAATGATTTGCTTGGACCACTGTATTTCCTTCTAGTTTCACCTCCTTCCTCAAGTTTATTCTCTTGAAACCAGGGAAAAATCACTTTTTTGAAAAACAGGTTATACTATGTCACTCACCTGTTTAAAATTTTTCATTGATTTTTAATTGCCATTAAAATAAACTCCAAATTTCAATTCTGGTAGTCTTGACAGTTCAACTTGTTTACTGATAATGTCCCCCAGAGTTTAAAAGAGTACCCAGCACATAGTAGCCAGTCAAATTATTTTTGAATGGAAAAAAGATTTGCTTTACTTACCCCTCTAACCTTAGTTCATGCTACTCTCCCCTAACTTATTAATCTATAGTTATACTTACCTTATTTTCCCTCTCTTGGAACATATGAAATAGTTATCCTTAGGGCCTTTACACTTATTATTTCTAAGGAGACTCCTCTTCCCAAGATATTTGAGTATCTAGCTTTTGTTTATTATTTAGTTCTCATCTCAGGTGCTACTTTCCCACATAAGCCTGCCCTGACTCTCTGTTCCTTTCACTCTTTATCATATTACCTCTATATGTAGGTACACCACAGTTAAAGGTACCCCTCTCTCTCCTGAAGTAGACTGTAATGACATAGACATTGCATGGTATTTGGAGACAGAAAACCATTTAAAGGTTTTTTTCATTATTTGCTGGCAATGTCTGATCCATTGATATTCTGGATAAACAATTAAGGACTATAATGATTCCTAGGATAATTCACATTGTGGACCCCAAACACAACTCATATTCAAACCTCTATGGGGGAAAATCAGCAACTGTTCAAGGAAAGAAGGTTGATGCTCTGATCTTGTAGTGGGTGCTAGGATGTGCAACACGGACCTGCCCTTCAGTATTGAGGCTTTATTCCCTTAGCTCTGGAAGGTTTGCGGCTAACACTCACAACTGACACCTTCCCCAGTAACTGCTGCCCACCAAAGGGAGCTGCCTTGCTCATGTTCACTCTCCCTCATCAAGGGAGCACCCATTCAAAGATTGGTTTTTGGAGTTTGGAGTTATAAGGATCCTGTCATACTGTCTTAATTTGAGACATCTCTGAAGGGCCTTCAGCTCCACCACACCTTCTGGACAAGGCAGCTCCAATGCAGTTCTGTTTCTTTACTTGCTTGTTGGTGTTATTGTACCTTTTAGGAAGGTAGGACATGCTTAACAATTTGTCTACATGCAAATCACCATCTCAGAGTCTGCTCTCAAGGCATTGTACCTATGCTAAACTCTTTCATTTATCTTGAGTCAGAAGTTATGGGCCTGCAGTGATATTTAATCTCCACTCTTTTCTGATTTATTCAGGTTACAAAATGAAACATTCCTCTGTAATTAGACATGCATATCAAAAGAACAAGAAAGCAAAATTTCTGAACAAAGAAGCTGAAAGCTGGGTCTTCCTTTGGGACAGATGTGAAACCTATCTTAGCCTTCTTTGTCTAGGAACAACAGAAAATGGTTGCAGCCTATTAATCCCATCAGATTTCCAGGACATATGAATAAATAGATCACTGATTTCATGTTGGTTGTTAGGAGTTTTACTATATGTAGATGATTTTCTTGATGATCTGACATAATACACTGCCTTATTTGTATCATTATATGATAGTATCTTTAGTTTTGGTTTCATTTACTTTTTGTCTCTTTCCTCAGTAGAATATAAGTTCCTTGAAAGCAGGGAGCTTGTATGTGGTTTCCTGCAATAGCCCTGCCTTTCAACATCTTCCCCAGCATGCAAAAAAATGGTGGATTAATAACTGGTAATGAATGCTGCTCTGTGTTCTTCTTTCTTGTTTTCTGATGTGTACGTGAATGGCCAACAGTCTTTAGCTCTGTTGTTTGCAGCCAGCTAGAATGTTGAGTACTGCATGTTATAAGAATAAGGTAGAGATGAGGACTAGACTTCTTAAATGATATTTGTAAGCTTCTAAGAGAGCCAAGACAGGCAAGGTCTAGAGCTTATCTTAATGGGAAGCTAGCTCCTAACTTGATTTGGAGGGCAAGGCAAGATATGGCTCATGCAGCAAACAGGAAAATCTGGAAACCTTTGTGCAGTTATGGAACTGTGCTTATGAGTGCAAGCTTTTTTGTGTGTGATGCTAGAGTTTGAACTCAGGGCCTACACCTTGAGCCACTCTACCAGCCTTTTCTAGTGATGGGTTTTTTCGAGATGTGGTCTTGTGAACTATTTGCCCAGCTGGCTTTGAACTGTGATCCTCCTGATCTCTGCCTTCTGAGTAGCTAGGATTACAAGCATGGTGAGTGTAAGTTTCTGAGTAGAACTGAATCCTAGCACTACCTTATACTGTGGTCAAGTCACTCAAAGTATCTAATTAATCTTAGTTTACTTATCTACCAAATAAGCTTAATCATACTTACAAGGACTCACAAAGATAGTAAAGACTGTACAAAGTAAATCCTGGATATAATACATCAATAAGTGTTTTTAGTAAGCAAGTTAATTAACTAGCAGAGAAAAACAGGACAAAACTAGTTAGAGAAATATGTCTAGTGATGTGTTCACTCACAAAATGAACAACTAAGGCAGTTTTATCTCCACCTATTGCTAGCTATTGGAGTTTGAATTTACTCTTGGTCTAAGACCTGAAACTAGTGGGAGAAGGCCAAGAACCTTGAAGCTCTATTGGTTGCTGTAAGCCTTACCTATGAGTTCAGGGAAAGCTAGGAAATCCTGTACAAGTGGAGTTACCTCTCATGCTCACAGTCCAGAATAAATTGATAAGCACAAGAGCACATAGGCAAGAACCTTGAGAAACAGCCTGCTCTGAAATCTTTTTAATCACAGAGAAGAAGAGGAAAAGCTCTTGGAGTGTAGCTCTTTGCTTGTCTAGTGGAGAGTGTGTGGTTTTCCTTCCACAGAGAGAGGTAGTCACTTTGCTATAGGAACCACTGGGCTTTGAAGTGTCGTTTGTCTGCCACTATGCTTCCAACATGGCAGCTACCAGTCACATGTGGCTACTAAGCCCTAGAAATGTAGCTGGTTCAAACAGAGATGTACTGTAAGTTTAAAATACATACTAATTTAGAAAAAACTTAGTTCAAAAAGTTGCAATGAATGTATTAATAATTTTTACATTAGTTATACATTGAGAAAATTATGCTTTGTACATATTTGTGTTAAATAAAATATATCATTAGAATTAATTTCACTATTTCCTAGTTTAGTATTGTGCAATGTGAGGGGTTTCACTGAAAATGTGACTCCTAAAAATCTGACATTGCATACATGATTCAAATTTGTGACTTGCCCTATATTCCCACTGGACAGTGTTGGTCTATCATTGGGCAGTGTTAGTCTGTCATTGGACAGTGTTGTTCTGGCATCCTTGCTTTACAGTGTTAGCTCAGCAGTCTGCACATCTGAGGGATAAAAAAGACTCTCTGCTCGACTACTTTGTCTTTAGTGTTGACTCTCCAGTTTTAAGTCTCCTCTTGACTTAACAGATGAGGTTGGCTCTACATTTATTAGTTCTAGGTTTGTGATTTGTGATACTTCAATAAAGTACAAGCTGTTAAGTCTAATCTCTGACAGTTTTATCTAAAAGTACATCTAAATAAATGTTAGCTTTTCTTTTTTTCTATAGGAAGCAAAAACTGATCCTATTAAATTTAATGGCAATACATTAAAATAGTGAGTCAGCCCTCTGATATGAGTTGTAGAGTTTTCAAGCAGCCTGTGTTCAGAATTGCAGAAGGGATCTATGATGAGTAAAATGTCTATGTTCTCTGTGCCTGAATTAACATGGTGGAATAAATTGAGCAGCATCTGGAGGGTGCTTGAGATTAGAGGGAACACAATCTTCTTGCTGTTCCTTTCCGTTAGGTGCAGTTGTTACATTCATCTGCATTTTAGCACTGTTTAACTGTATAGGTTACAAATGAAAGTAAACTAGAGAGAGCAAGATTTCCTTGAAGGAGCAGAGAAAACAGAGAGCAAAAGGCTGAGAGTTGGTATGCAACTAGAGAATTTCCTTGAAAGTCCAGTTGGTTAAAGAGGTTTAGATTTATACCCAGGAAAACCCAGGCCTTTATCACCATTCTGCTGACTGGCTATCTAACTGTGGACAAGTCGCTCCCCCTACCTGAATCTTATTTTCCTAGAAATGGGTAGGAGTTAGTCCTAGATCAAAATATTGTCAAGGTCCTTTACAGTGCCAACATTTTGGGAAACTACCTTCTTTAGTGCACATATGTGCATAAACACACATACCCCATTGTAAATAATATTGGTCTTAGATGTTTTTTCTTTCTTTTCTTTTTGGTGGTACTGGTGTTTGAACTCAGGACCTCACACTTGCTAGGCAGGTGCTCTACCATGTGAGCCACTCCCCCTGACCTTTTTTGCTTTAATTTATTTTTGGATAGTGTCCACATTTTTGCCCAGACAGACCTTGTGTTGTGATCCTCTACTTATGCCCCCTGTATAGGTAGGATGACAGGAGTGAGTCACCATACCAAGCTTGTTAGTTGAGATGCGGTCTCACTAACTTTTTGCCTGGCTGGACTCAAACCATCATCCTCTCAATTGTTACCTCCTGAGTAGCTGCTATTGCAGGATTATGGCACCATTCTTGGCCCTTTAGAGTTTTATCTTAAATACTGATGCTGAGGGTATTTGCTGAGATGAAGAATATGGTACTTTCATTGAGATGTATGTCACATAGGCAACTTGACCATATAGATTTGAAGTTCAGAAGAAAGTTTGAGCTTTGAGATAGAAATGTGCCAGTCAGAGGCATAAAAATGACAACTAAGCCAATGCAAATGGATCTGCTCACCTAAGAAGAAAGTTTAAAGAAAAGATGAAACTTCCAAAAGAAGAGTTCCAAACATATTGTGAACAATGCAACAGTGGAGTAAGTGTGTGACTCCCATGTTTATTATTATTGCAGGATGTCAGCCATTTGGATTTCTTTCATTTTTGCTGAAAGAGCTAATCAGCATCTTTTCTCCATTATTAAATTCCATGTTAGTATAAGTCCAATTCTTAATAATACTGTCACCCAAGTGAAATTAGATATATAAATAAAAAAGTAGGCCAGAGTGTTTACTTTTGAGTGCCTACATGCATCACTTCTCTTCTCTTCTATTGTAACAGATAATTTGTTCACCCTGGTGCCTCAGGGAAAGTGAGGCAACCTCTAGCGCTAGGCATTGATTGGTCTAAGGTGAATCTCATGGTTTTTTGTTTTTCTTTGCCTATGTTTGGTTTAGGGGTTGTAATGTGACCCAGTTCAGGTCACTAGAATGAGAGAAGAGGTTTTCTGGGGTTTTAATGTGTTACCTTTCAGCTCTTCTGGGAAGGTTTTGGGAACCCCTTCTTTTCCTACCGAGTTGTTCTACAAGAATATGAAGATTAGATGTATGAAAATAAAGCCCTAAAGAGAAGAGAAAAAGCTCAGCAAATAACAGGGAAAAAGAGAAGAAGATCCCTGAAGCTTTATCTTACATCTAAATTTTGTGAACTAGGAGGTGATATTTTCCTTTAGTTTAAGAAACTTCGCATTCAGTTTTTGATCACTTGTGGCTGAAAGCAGCCTTCTTGACACACAGATTTGTAACACTGTGGTTTATTCATAGCTAGAAACTTGCAGTGTACAATATGTTTGGGCCAATATGCTTTGTCGCCAACCCTTGCATTAGATATAAAATGGTAGTAGGAGTCAATGAAGAAGTAAAAAGAAAAGAAAACCTTGCCTTTTTAAAGATTTTATAAGTTCTCACTTTCATATTTAGCTGTCACTGTAGGCCTCTTTGATGCCTGAGGGATTCAGATTCCAGAATCCTAAACTCAGTCCCTATTTGATCTCACCATGAATACTAACTCCTTGTCAGATCAGAAGTCTTGAGTTAGGAGTGTGCTGGTAGGGGATGAGGTAAGCGTGAGAATGAAGAACATGGATCAAGAAGCTTATAGTGTCAACAATCTGTGAGGTGAATCCTATGGAGCGTGCATGGAGTGTAAGAAATAAGAGTAGGTTCATAGTTTTAACCTTCCTTATACATAATAGCTGCAAAAAAGAAAACCATCATTTTTCAAGGAGCTACTATTTTTTTTTTCAAAAGAATTAATATTTTATTTAAACATCTGTATTATGAAAAATAATAGTAATAAGTTCACATCTGGAACATAAAATTAGTTAATTCTTCAGCTCACAGAGGTTTAATGTGAAAACTCCCCCTTCTTTCCACAATTACTTTCTAGCAAGCTGAGGTCCTTGATTAGGGAATAGTAACATTGGCTAAACTTTATTTTTTTTTTCAATTTTTCTTTTATTATTCATATGTGCATACAAGGCTTGGTTCATTTCTCCCCCCTGCCCCCACCCCCTCCCTTACCACCCACTCCACCCCCTCCCACTCCCCCCCCAATACCCAGCAGAAACTATTTTGCCCTTATTTCTAATTTTGTTGTAGAGAGAGTATAAGCAATAATAGGAAGGAACAAGGGGTTTTGCTGGTTGAGATAAGGATAGCTATACAGGGCATTGACTCACATTGATTTCCTGTGTGTGGGTGTTACCTTCTAGGTTAATTCTTTTTGATCTCACCTTTTCTCTAGTTCCTGGTCCCCTTTTCCTATTGGCCTCAGTTGCTTTAAGGTATCTGCTTTAGTTTCTCTGCATTAAGGGCAACAAACGCTAGCTAGTTTTTTAGGTGTCTTACCTATCCTCACCCCTCCCTTGTGTGCTCTCGCTTTTATCATGTGCTCATAGTCCAATCCCCTTGTTGTGTTTGCCCTTGATCTAATGTCCACATATGAGGGAGAACATACGATTTTTGGTCTTTTGAGCCAGGCTAACCTCACTCAAAATGATGTTCTCCAATTCCATCCATTTACCAGCGAATGATAACATTTCGTTCTTCTTCATGGCTGCATAAAATTCCATTGTGTATAGATACCACATTTTCTTAATCCATTCGTCAGTGCTGGGGCATCTTGGCTGTTTCCATAACTTGGCTATTGTGAATAGTGCCGCAATAAACATGGATGTGCAGGTGCCTCTGGAGTAACAGTCTTTTGGGTATATCCCCAAGAGTGGTATTGCTGGATCAAATGGTAGATCGATGTCCAGCTTTTTAAGTAGCCTCCAAATTTTTTTCCAGAGTGGTTGTACTAGTCTACATTCCCACCAACAGTGTAAGAGGGTTCCTTTTTCCCCGCATCCTTGCCAACACCTGTTGTTGGTGGTGTTGCTGATGATGGCTATTCTAACAGGGGTGAGGTGGAATCTTAGTGTGGTTTTAATTTCCATTTCCTTTATTGCTAGAGATGGTGAGCATTTTTTCATGTGTTTTCTGGCCATTTGAATTTCTTCTTTTGAGAAAGTTCTGTTTAGTTCACATGCCCATTTCTTTATTGGTTCATTAGTTTTGGGAGAATTTAGTTTTTTAAGCTCCCTGTATATTCTGGTTATCAGTCCTTTGTCTGATGTATAATTGGCAAATATTTTCTCCCACTCTGTGGGTGTTCTCTTCAGTTTAGAGACCATTTCTTTTGATGAACAGAAGCTTTTTAGTTTTATGAGGTCCCATTTATCTATGCTGTCTCTTAGTTGCTGTGCTGCTGGGGTATCATTGAGAAAGTTCTTACCTATACCTACTAACTCCAGAGTATTTCCTACTCTTTCTTGTATCAATTTAAGAGATTGGGGTCTGATATTAAGATCTTTGATCCATTTTGAGTTAATCTTGGTATAGGGTGATATACATGGATCTAGTTTCAGTTTTTTGCAGACTGCTAACCAGTTTTCCCAGCAGTTTTTGTTGAAGAGGCTGCTATTTCTCCATCGTATATTTTTAGCTCCTTTGTCAAAGATAAGTTGCTCATAGTTGTGTGCCTTCATATCTGGGTCCTCTATTCTGTTCCACTGGTCTTCATGTCTGTTTTTGTGCCAGTACCATGCTGTTTTTATTGTTATTGCTTTGTAATATAGTTTGAAGTCAGGTATTGTGATACCTCCTGCATTGTTCTTTTGACTGAGTATTGCCTTGGCTATTTGCGGCCTCTTGTGTTTCCATATAAATTTAACGGTAGATTTTTCAATCTCTTTAATGAATGTCATTGGAATTTTGATGGGAATTGCATTAAACATGTAGATTACTTTGGGGAGTATCAACATTTTTACTATGTTGATTCTACCAATCCATGAGCATGGGAGATCTCTCCACTTTCTGTAGTCTTCCTCAATCTCTTTCTTCAGAAGTGTATAGTTTTCCTTGTAGAGGTCTTTCACATCTTTTGTTAGGTTTACACCTAGGTATTTGATTTTGTTTGAGGCTATTGTAAATGGAATTGTTTTCATACATTCTTTTTCAGTTTGCTCATTGTTAGTGTATAGAAATGCTAATGATTTTTCTATGTTGATTTTATATCCTGCTACCTTGCTATAGCTATTGATGATGTCTAGAAGCTTCTGAGTAGAGTTTTTTGGGTCTTTAAGGTATAGGATCATGTCGTCTGCAAATAGGGATATTTTGATAGTTTCTTTACCTATTTGTATTCCTTTTATTCCTTCTTCTTGCCTAATTGCTCTGGCTAGGAATTCCAGTACTATGTTGAATAGGAGTGGAGATAGTGGGCATCCTTGTCTGGTTCCTGATTTTAGAGGGAATGCTTTTAATTTTTCTCCGTTAAGTATAATGTTGGCTGTAGGTTTGTCATATATAGCTTTTATAATGTTGAGGAACTTTCCTTCTATTCCTAGTTTTCTTAGAGCTTTTATCATGCAATGATGTTGGATCTTATCAAAGGCTTTTTCTGCATCTATTGAGATGATCAAGTGGTTTTTGTCTTTGCTTCTGTTAATGTGGTTTATTACGTTTATTGATTTTCGTATGTTGAACCACCCCTGCATCCCTGGGATGAAGCCTACCTGGTCGTGGTGAATAATCTTTTTGATGTGTTGCTGAATTCGGTTTGCCATTATTTTGTTGAGGATTTTTGCATCAATGTTCATTAAGGAGATTGGCCTATAGTTCTCCTTTTTGGAGGTGTCTTTGCCTGGTTTTGGGATAAGTGCAATACTGGCTTCATAAAATGTGTTAGGCAGTTTTCCTTCCCTTTCTATTTCATGGAACAGTTTAAGGAGGGTTGGTATCAGTTCTTCTTTAAAGGTCTGATAGAATTCAGCAGAGAATCCATCAGGTCCTGGACTTTTCTTTTTGGGGAGACTCTTGATTGCTGCTTCAAGTTCATTTTGTGTTATAGGTCTATTCAGGTGATTAATTTCCTCTTGGTTCAGTTTTGGATGATCATATGTATCTAGAAATCTGTCCATTTCTTTTAGATTTTCAAATTTATTTGAATATAGGTTCTCAAAGTAGTCTGATGATTTCCTGGACTTCCATGGTGTTTGTTGTTATCTCCCCTTTTGCATTCCTAATTCTACGAATTTGGGTTTTTTCTCTCCTCATTTTAGTCAGGTTTGCCAGGGGTCTATCGATCTTGTTTATTTTTTCAAAGAACCAACTTTTTGTTTCATTAATTCTTTGTATGGTTTTTTTGGTTTCTATTTCGTTGATTTCAGCTCTTATTTTTATTATTTCTCTCCTTCTATTTGTTTTGGGATTTGCTTGTTCTTGTTTTTCTAGGAGTTTGAGATGTATCATTAGGTCATTGATTTGGGATCTTTCAATCTTTTTAATATATGCACTCATGGCTATAAACTTTCCTCTCAAGACTGCCTTAGCTGTGTCCCATAGGTTCCAGTAGGTTGCGTTTTCATTTTCATTGACTTCTAGGAACTTTTTAATTTCCTCTTTTATTGCATCGATGATCCATTCTTCATTAAGTAATGAGTTATTTAGTTTCCAGCTGTTTGCATGTTTTTTGTCTTTACTTTTGTTGTTGAGTTCTACTTTTACTGCATTGTGATCAGATAGTATGCACAGTATAATTTCTATTTTCTTATATTTGCTGAGGCTTGCTTTGTGCCCTAGGATATGATCTATTTTGGAGAAGGTTCCATGGGCTGCTGAGAAGAATATATATTGTGTAGAGGTTGGATGAAATGTTCTGTAGGCATCTACTAGGTCCACTTGATCTATTGCATATTTTAGATCTTGGATTTCTCTATTGAGTTTTTGTTTGGATGACCTATCTATTGATGATAATGGAGTGTTAAAGTCTCCCACAACCACTGTGTTGGCGTTTATATATGCTTTTAGGTCTTTCAGGGTATGTTTGATGAAATTGGGTGCGTTGACATTGGGTGCATACAGATTGATGATTATTATTTCCTTTTGGTCTATTTCCCCTTTTATTAGTATGGAATGTCCTTCTTTATCTCATTTGATCAATGTAGGTTTGAAGTCTACTTTGTCAGAGATAAGTATTGCCACTCCTGCTTGTTTTCGGGGTCCATTGGCTTGGTAAATCTTCTTCCAGCCTTTCATCCTAAGCATATGCTTATTTCTGTCGGTGAGATGAGTCTCCTGTAAGCAACAAATTGTTGGATCTTCTTTTTTAATCCATTTTGTCAAACGGTGTCTTTTGATGGGTGAATTAAGTCCTTTAACATTAAGCGTTAGTACTGATAGGTATGTGGTGATTCCTGCCATTTAGTTATCTTAGTTGTTTGAAGGTTTGATTGTGTGTACCTAACTTGATGTTACTCTCTACTGTCTTGCTTTTTCTTATCCTGTGGTTTGGTGCTGCCTGCCTTTTCATGGTTAAGTTGGGTGTCACTTTCTGTGTGCAGGATCCCTTGCAGAATCTTTTGTAATGGTGGCTTTGTGGTCACATATTGTTTTAGTTTCTGCTTATCATGGAAGACTTTTATTGCTCCATCTATTTTGAATGATAGCTTTGCTGGGTAGAGTATCCTGGGGTTGAAGTTATTTTCATTCAATGCCCGGAAGATCTCACCCCACGCTCTTCTTGCTTTTAATGTTTCTTTTGAGAAGTCTGCTGTTATTTTGATGGGTTTACCTTTGTATGTTACTTGTTTTTTCTCTCTTACAGCCTTCAATATTCTTTCCCTAGTTTCTGAACTTGTTGTTTTAATGATGATATGTCGTGGAGTAGTTCTGTTTTGATTTTGTCTGTTTGGTGTCCTGGAGGCCTCTTGCATTTGTATGCGAATATCTTTCTCTAGATTTGGGAAATTTTCCGTTATTATTTTGTTGAATATATTACGCATTCCCTTCGCTTGCACCTCTTCTCCTTCTTCGATGCCCATGATTCTCAAGTTTGGTCTTTTGATGGAGTCAGTGAGTTCTTGCATTTTGTTTTCACAGGTCTTGAGTTGTTTAATTAATAGTTCTTCAGTTTTTCCTTTAATTACCATTTCATCTTCAAGTTCTGAGATTCTGTCTTCTGTTTGTTCTATTCTGCTGGATTGGCCTTCCATTTGGTTTTGCAGTTCTGTTTCGTTCTTTTTTCTGAGGTTTTCCATATCCTGGCTGTTTTCTTCTTTATTGTTGTCTATTTTTGTCCTGAGTTCATTTATCCATTTATTCATTGTGTTCTCTCTTTCACTTTGGTGTTTATGCAGTGCTTCTATGGTTTCCTTTATTTCTTCTTTTGCTTTTTCAAATTCTCTATTTTTATTGTCTTGGAATTTCTTGAGTGTCTCCTATACATTTTGGTTGACCCTATCTAGTATCATCGCTATAAAATTCTCATTGAGTACTTGTAGTATGTCTTCTTTTAAATTATTCTTGTGGGCTTCATTGGGTCCTTTGGCATAGTTTATCTTCATTTTGTTGGAGTCTGGATCTGAGTTTCTGTTCTCTTCATTCCCCTCTGGTTCCTGTACTAATTTTTTGCTGTGGGGAAACTGGTTTCCCTGTTTTTTCTGTCTTCCCGTCATTGTCTTTGGTGTTGTTACTGTCCCTGTACTGTGTGCAATTAAGTATTTTCTAGCTTGTAATAATAACAATGGTAATATTTAGAATGGAAGGGTGAGCTGAGATGGAAAGCAAGAAGTTAAAGAAAAGGGGAAAACAAATATACAGACAAGAGGGAGAAAGCAGAACAAGGTATCAGACAAGAGAGTTTCAAAGGTATAAACAGGGAGTGTTAGTGTACTAATCAACAGTAAGCTGAACAGACAATAGAGAGACAGAGAGAGGATTGAAAATCAAAGATAAAAAAATAAAAAATAAGTATATGAAAGTAATATCTATATATAAAAATGAATTAAAATAAAATGGAAAATAGAAAATTAAAAAAAAAAAAAACCAAAAAACTTCCAAGTTTATATGCAATGCAATTTCAGTCTTAATAATTTGGATGTCCGTCTCAATCTCCAGTCCTGGAGTTGGTGCCTCAGATGTTGTTCTGTAGTTGTCTCATCAAAGGGGATGCATAAAGTAGAACAAAACTACACTCACACACACACAAAAGAAAAAAAAATAGCCCCACCAAGTGTCCCCAGTTCAAATGCAATACAGTTTCAGTAAGTTTTTCGGCTTGCAGGTGTAATTCGGTTGTTCTCTCATCAAAGGTAGGGAGAAAAAGAACAAAAAGCGTCTGGAGGCAGTTCTGAGAGTGGTATCTGCAACTGTGGCTTGCCTGCCTGCTGCTCTCAGCCTGTAGCTGGCGGCGCTATTTATGCAGATCTCTGGGGTGAGCTTAGCACTCACCTGGTCCCACAGGCTTTGTTTGCTCAGAGTTCTCCTGTGTGGGGGAGGGGGGCTCTGCTTCAGGCTTTTCCCTTTCCAAGCACTGGGAAAGGCGACACTGCCCCGCGTTGTCAGGCCTGCGTGTTTATTTACAGTTCACGTGGGAAGTGGGTCTTCCCTCCTCTCACAAGCGTCCCCGCTCCTGGTTGCTGGGCGCGCCCCACTCCCGCCAGAGCCTCTCCGGTCTGCCCGGCTTGTTTATTTACAGTCCCGGGAAGGATTCCCTTCCCCCAATCTTCAGCGCTCAGGGTGCCCCACCCTCTTTCCAGTGTGTCTTAACTGTTCTTATTGCTTAGTACTCAGTTTCTCTTTTTTTCCTGGGTGGAGGTCAGTCTGTCCAGGGGGCTATGCTGCTCTGGCCCAGGCTTGTCTGTGGGGCTACCGCGGTACGGCGAAGCTCACCTGGTCCGCGTCTTCCCAAGCCGTATGGGCACCGGCCACTGGCGGCCCCGGGGGCCTCCTCGGTTCTCCGTTTAACGTGAAGTGGAGATTCACTGTGCCGGCTGGAGATGTGGAGGAGTCAAAGTTATGCCTCTTCTCGGTGATTATACCTGCAAAGTGTGTCTCCAGCGTCTCTCCAAGATTTCACTATAGGAGGCTCGCTTTCTGCTTCCTACCTCTAGCTGCCATCTTGGAATTCCTCAAGGAGCTACTATTTTAAAGTCACTGATGTGATAGGAGCTATCAGGTGTGTGGGGCAGCATTATGGTTTGGATACAAAGTGCCCTCCCCAAAAGGCTCATGTGTTAAGGCTTGGTCCCCAGCTGGTAGATGCAATCATTGAGAAGTGATTGAATCATGAGGGCTCTGACAAAAAGAGTGGATTAATCTACTGATGTATTTTTAATTTGATGGCTTTTGGGGGAGGTGGTGGAAACTTTCAGAGGTAGGGCCCAGTTAGAGGAAGTAGGTCACTAATGGCATGCCCTTGGGAGGATATATCCTGTCCTGGTACCCTCTCTGTCTTCTCTCTTCTTCCTGAAAGTCATTAGGTGAGCAGTTTTCTTCCACCATGCCCTTCCTCCATGACATTTCTGCCCTGGTACAGGCCTCAAAACAATGGAGCCAGCCAACCATCAACTGGAACCTCTGAAACCATGAGTCAAAATAAATTTTCCCTCTGTTAAGTTGTTTATCTCAGGTATTTTGTCACAGCAACAAGAAACTGACTAACATGAGAATTGAAATGATAGTAAATGAAGGGATAGAGATAGGGGTAGAACACCCTCATTAAGATATGTGCTACTACTCCTATTGTTTAGGTAATGAACAGAGGCCCAGAAGAGTTGAGTAGTTGACCTAGATTGGATAGCTGATAGGTTAAATTAGATTTATCTTAGCTCAAAGTGATTCTTTTCACCATATTATCCAGTTTTCTGCATTCTCATCCCTACTCCTCACTCTTACCCATACAATGCTCCTTCATGTAGTGTCTTAAGTCATCTGGTCTCAAAATGGAGATTAGAGGCAATTTGGGGTTTATACTTTGCAGGCCGCAGCAATAAGCACCAAATCTGGGAGGGGGAGTGGTTCATAAACAAGTCTGTCTTCCAGATTCCTTTGCCAGTCTCACCAGTGGTCTTGCTGGCCATCTCTCTTCCTGACAGATGTCTATGTTGCTTACTTGCTTCTAGTTCTACCCTTAGTTTATCCGTTTCCATAATATCAGCAGAATTCCACTGTTTCTCTTAGAAGAGTGGTTTTCAGTAGAACCATTCTTCAACCAAATCAAATGTTATCAACTCAGGCACAGACCTATGGATATTCTCCTACAGTATATTTTCTGTGGGGTTGGAATATCATTCTTGGGAACGAAAGCCTTAGGCAAGTCCATTACCATGGGGCATAGAGATAGCTGCAATTGGAATTGATAAGTCCTTGGTTTCACTGGGGGTAAGATAATCAAAACCAAAGCTTAAATGCAAATGTTTAGGATGGGGACATAATTGAACTATTGGATTTTTGGTAGAGAGCTCTTCCTGAGTCAAGGAGCAGAGGGACAGAAGTCAGGGAACAAGGGAATGAGAAGTAACAGATCAGGAGCTGCTATAGGGGAGGAAGAGGGGATGTGGGTCTTGATAGAGACAGTAGAAGGCCAAGATGGAGGTTTTCCATAGGGGTAGCCTATTTTATAGATCTCTGCAAGATTAGGCCTTGCCCTCATGAATGCAAAGTGTTATCATTCTTGTTTCCATTCCCTAGAGGAGAGACAAGTTCTCAGACTTCATCTGAGGAGACTGGTCTTAGGTAGACAGGAGAGTGTTGTGATGGTTAATTTTCTGTTAACTTGACTGGGACAAAAGGAGCTCAGAAATTTGGCCAAAGTTATTCTGTGTTTGTCCATGAGAGAGATTGTCATCTCATTCTCTCTTTTTCTTTCCCTTCCTATCTCATCCTCTCCCATCCCCATTGGTTTTACTTTCCAGGAGAGCCCTAATATGAGTGGTATTGTTACAAACCAGCTGGCTGGTGTTCTTCTCTACTCAGAAGTTGTGGGTAGGAGAGGAGAAGCTCCTTCAGTTATTCTGTGTCCTTGCTGGTGGTAAAGTGGATGATAGTGGGAAATGGCAATCCGCCTTGGGCCTTTGACAGTCAAGGTACAGGGCCCTGTGTGTTACAACTCCTGTGGCTGTAAGCCTCTCTCTGGTTTTCAAGTCCCTAAGTGTTACAGCTCTTTGTACCCCAGGTATCTTGAGGTCCTATCTGTTACAGCTCTCTGCTGCCTGCCAACATTCTCTTCTGCCAGTCACTTCCTGTCTCAGCCTTTCCTGTCAGTTTTCCCTGGGCGCCTCAGCTTACCAGCCTTACTGCTGCCTTGCTTCTAGAGCAGCTTCCACCCTGCTACTATTGCCTACTACTCTTCTTATTCTTCATGCTAGTAGTTCAGCAAAGATGGGAAAAACCACTCAAGAGAAAGTCTTTATTAGAACCTGATATAACATCAGAGGGGCAGTAAGGAAGGTGTCTTCTAGCTGCTCACAAAGTGAGTTGAAAGGAAGGAGTAAGGTACAAGGATATCTACAGTAATCACAACAGTTCTTTCATGTTTGCACTAATCATGGTACAGTCCATTATACAAATGAAGGATTGTGTTTTCACTAATCACAAATCATCTGTTGGGTCAAAGACCCCCTCTTCCCTATGGCCTGGGAGGAGATGGCAGCTATAGCAGCTGATATTCTGTTGAGCCAAGCATGTCTCAAAAGTGTGCTTACAACAAAGTTTTATCAGTAACATTACTTTAACAATATTTAACAATGCTCCAGCAATGCTTAACTTCTGTGCCAGTGTCCCAGGGGAAGGTGGGTTCCTACCATCTTTTTCAGTATCTGCAGCTGCTCTTTCCTGAAATTTTACTTGTTTAGGCATGGATTTGGAGGACAAGTATGATCCAAGTGATGACTTCTGATTGCTGAGTATCCAAGCATGGATACCCAGAGGTGAGGCTGGAACTTGCAAGGTGAGACCATTGGAGTGGGCTCTTTGCATCATATTATCATATGAAATGCCAAGCTTATTTCCTCGTGTTATCTTCTTGCTACTCCAGAGCTCTTTCAGAGCTCTGATGAGAAGTATTATAGGGGCACAACTGGGAAGTGTCCAGGAGACACTTCTTTTTTACTTTAAGCCTTAGAGACCTAGGGTTTATATAAGGAAGGAACATTTATTTTCTTGTTTAAAGAAAAGTATTTACAGACAATATGTTTAGGAATATGGATAAAAAGGCACTGAAGTTAACCTTATTTTGCTTTGTAAGAACTCTTCCATGTGTGTGTGTATGTGTGTGTGTGTGTGTGTGTGTAAAGGACTGGGAGTTGGGAGAACTATATGTGATGACCACATGAACATAGTGTTGTTTTTATGTGCATGTGGTAAACTACACACAATGTAAACTTTGTTATTTTATCATTTTAAATTGCACAGTTCAGAGATATTTGGTATATTCACAATGTTGAACAACTATCACCACAATCTAGGTCCAGATCTTTTCATTACCACCAAATAGAACCCCATACTGATTAAGAAATAGAAGGAAGTCACATTGCTCTGTGCCTTCATATGACCAAACTTTTTAAACTTTAAACTATGGATTAAGCTAAATATCCCAAACGATTTGTGAATTTGTAGTGTTAAGTCCATTTGGGAGCTGAGTGAATGGATGACTGTTCTCTGCCCTCTGTGCCACATTTGTGCAGCAACTGCTGCCTCACCTCCTCTGTCTGGACAGGGAAAGTTCTCTCTCTGTCCCATCATGAGTGATGCTTAAATCTCTTTAAGGGCTCTGGAGAAGAAATTTCACAGTTAATTTTAGATAGCATTTAGATGTACTCAGTTTCAAAGGGCTTTTCTATGACTCTAGAATCTCAAATGAAAACATCTTTAAGAAAACACAAATTATTTTCCCACCCACAATCAGTCCCAGAGCTGGTAAGTCTCTGTTATCTTGATTAGGACTAGAGCCTGTCTTGCATCACAATCTGCTTCTTTAGTGAAGGATGCAACACTGCTGTGACACTGCTGAGAGGGGAGGAGGTGGATACAGTGTGTGTGTGTGTGTGTGTGTGTGTGTGAGAGAGAGAGAGAGAGAGAGAGAGAGAGAGAGAGAGAGAGAGAGAGAGAAAGAGAGAGAGAGAGACACAGAGAGAGAGACAGAAAGAGAGAAAGAGAGATGGAAAGAGAAAGAATGAATGATATCAGATTGGTGTTCACTGCTCACAAGAAACAACTGCTGAAGTACTGGAGTTTTTTCCATTGCTATGATTGCAAATCTTCAAAAAAAGAATTTTTAAAACTCTTTGGAAGGACAGTGGCAAGCCTTTGAACTACTTTCTATAAAATAATAGAAATAAATGAATTATTAGCATACTTCCAATGCAGTTAGGATTCATTTAAACTAAACAAGTAAAAAGGATCTATTAGTACAAAAAGAAATGGTTAAAAACATTCTTAATGGAAAAAAGAAAACATGTAATGACTGGATTTTTCAATTGCCTAGGTTCTTCTTAAGGACAGTTTGGTTGATTTCTACAAATTTAATCATGTTCTAGTTTCTGCCATCTTCAGGGAGCAAACTCAATTTTCACAAACTAAAATTTTGTTTTATAAAAGCATATATGCTTATATTTTAACCAGTTCGTTGAATTGCTTTCTTCCTGTCTGCAGAAACACATACTGCTAACTGATATTTGACTCAATGGTTCAAGTCACACTTGACTTGAAACTACTCTTCAGTGATGCCCGTAAGAGCTAATGGATGTGGAAGGCTGTCCATTCTTACTTGAGGTGACTCACTGCTGCTCTGCTTTTATAGTTTGAGTGTTTGTGGCTGCCCCTTTCCTCTCATTTTTGTCTCTCTTCTTATTGTGTACTGACCTTTCTCCCCATTCTAACTTCTATTTGCTATTGGTATTAGACCATGTGTGTAAAATCAATTTGCCAGTTTGTCAGTAGTCTGTATGTGAAGAACAGAAGCTCCTGTTTTGGAAGCAAAATGTACAAAGTTTAGTGTTTTCAGACTGTCTCCCACCTTGTTTTCAGATTTCTTCTTGGGTATTGTGTAACTAAGTCAAATGGTTAGAATTGTTGAACATATAGGTTCCAGAGTCTGACTGCTGATGATTATAGCCCAGTATGTCACTTAGCCATGAGACATTGGACAAATTATCCTCCTGTGCCTCAATTTCTTTATTGGTGACAGACAAGTTTGGTAGTACACTTTTAACATCATTGTATAGACTTCAGTATGTTGATACCTGTATAGAGTTCCTAGAAATGTCCATGGGAAATATTAAGTTTTTAGTTAGTTTTCTTTTTTAAGTGAAATATGTTGATATGCTTTGCACACAAAAGTGAGGAAAATAGTTAGAAAAGTTTTAAACCATATTTATTCCAATTCTTTAATTTGATTCACATATATTTTTGAGTACACACTCTGTGCCATATATTATGCTTGGAAGAATAAAGGATACACACCCAGAACTGTTTGAGAAGTTTCTTAAATAATGATGTGGTTTTTCAATCTCGAGTAAACAGATTGTGAGTTTGAGTATCAGCATGCTTGTAAATGGAGGGAAGTCTCATAGGAACAGTGAGGATCTGTCAGCAGGATGGAGACAAACAAGATTTTAATTGCTTATGTTAGCTAAGCTTTGTGTCCATGAGCAAAATAATACAGCCAGCTAAGGAAAGATAGCAGAGACACCTCTCTCATTCCTGAATCTCCACGAATCTGAAACAAAACATTGAGGTGCATGGCTGCAAGGAGAAGTGTTATAGAAAAGGCATTGGAGGGAAACAACAAACAGTTGACAGGTAGAGAACAGGTGAAATTCACAAATTCTGAGCTTTTGAGTTATGAAGGAAACCATGGCTCTTAATGGAAGGTATTAGGCAAAATAGCAGGGAAGGGGGAAAATGCCGCAGTGGGGCTGAAAGCAAAGGAAAAAAAATAGCCTCTGTAAACTACATGGGCACACAAGCTGGCATTCTGAAGAATGTATTTTAAGATGGGAGACCTGCAATCCACTCAGTAAGCACACAGTAGAGAAGACCCCCTGCACTTGCCGGCTAGCTGACTGGTGGTGTGGTAGGGAATTATCTTAGACGAGGCCTTGCAGTCCAACCATCTGGCAGAGGAGAGAAGACCTTGCATTTTCATATTTCCAAATACAATAGTGCTTCCTTCCCACTGACTAAGCAAGGGACCATCCTGAGAATCAGTGTGGGTCCAAGAAACTGGTGTGACTTGGCTCAGATTCACAAACACAGGTCTGTTTAGATGGGAAGTGTATACTGCACTAGAGAGGGAAGCTGAGAGCAATCACATCAGGGCAGCTGTGGGCTGATCTCTGGGGAGAGAAGAGAGACCTGTTGTGTGTAAATAGGAGCAGGAGTCCTAGGTACTGGCATGTCCAGGGCACATAGGATCACTCTTTCTCTGTATTGCCACTCTAATGGTAACTATTTTGGTTTGACTAATTTCTACATTCTCAGAAAGTCAGAGACATTTGGTAGAAACACAGTCGCTACTTGGGAATTTACCACACCAAGCCTGCATTGGGAGAGAGCCTCTGGTGTGAGGGGAAATCCAACTGGGGAGGGTGTCAGACTCTGGACTCAGTTGGTAGGAGCAGTTTGAGATCAGTCACTACACTTTCCATGTTGATAGGTGCAGGTCTACATACAGAAAAGCACTGACAGGAATTCAGCCCAGTAATGGGCATAGCAGTGAGTGCTCCCCAGCAGGAATGGCAGGGCAGGGCTCAGTCTGAAACGGTCCTTTCCACTCTATCTTGTTTGGACTTCAGAAAGCAAATTATTCAATACCTAACCAACACCCCAAAAAAATCTATAAATTGACAAGTCTGAGGTGGGAGGAAAAGCATCTCCATCTTCTACCTCTTTATGAAGGAAAAAATATTCAATCTGTATCTGTTTTACTGTATTACCTTTCATGATTATTTTATCTACTTTTATTCTACATACTTTTGCTGTCTTTTCTGTGTTGCTTTTTTCCAAAGCTCCTTCTTATTATTACTTAATTAATTATGAATAATTTTAGCTTTAATAATTCTTAAATCTAGTTTATCCTTTAAGCAGCTGTTAGGTTTGGATATGAAATGTCCCATAACCTCATGTATCAGAGCCTTGGCTGTCAGCTGATGGGCTTTTGGGAAGTATTGGATCGTGAGGATTCTGACCTAAGCAAAGGATTAATCCCTTAGTGAATTCATAATATGATGGCATTATTGGAAGTAGTGAAGATTAAGAACTAAGGCCTGGTTGGAAGAATTAGGGCACTGGAGGTGTGTCCTTAGGTCTATATCTTGCTTTGGCCCCTTCCTGTAATCCTTTTCTCTGTTTCTTTGTTGTGAACTGCTCCACTCCTCTATCCCCACCTTGTTTTGCTGACACCTCTGAAACTGTGAATTGAAATAAGTCCTTCCTCCCTTAAATTTTTCCCAAAGATACATTGCTCACAGATATGAAAACTAACACATTATCCTAGCACTGTTCTTTTTTACCCTTATAGGAGTATAATTCATGTTTCTAATTTTTAAAAATTTTTATTTTATTCATATGTGCATACATGTTTGGGTAATTTCTCCCCCCTTCCCCCCTTTCCTCCTTCCCCAGCCACTCCCCCTCCCTCCCTTATCCCCCCCTTACCCCTTGCTACCCAACAGGAACTATTTTGCACTTATCTCTAATTTTGTTGAAGAGAGAGTATAGCAAAAATAAGAAGGAACAAGGGTTTTTGCTAGTTGAGATAAGGATAGCTATACAGGGAGTATAGCTTTTCTCTAGTTTCTGGTCCCTTCTCCTATAGGCTTCAGTTACTTTAAAGTATCTGCTTTAGTTCTCTGCATTGAGGACAACAAATGTTATCTAGTTTTTTAGGTGTCTTACCTATCCTCATACCTCCCTTGTGTGCTCTGGCTTTATCATATGATCAAGGTCCAATCCCCTTGTTGTGTTTGCCCTTGATCTAATGTCCACATATGAGGGAGAACATACGATTTTTGGTCTTTGGGGCCAGGCTAACCTCACTCAGAATGATGATCTTCAATTCCATCCATTTACCTGCAAATGATAACATTTTATTCTTTTTCATGGCTGTGTAAAATTCCATTGTGTATAGATACCACATTTTCTTAATCCATTCATCAGTGGTGGGGCATCTTGGCTGTTTCCATAACTTGGCTATTGTGAATAGTGCCACAATAAACATGGGTGTGCAGGTGCCTCTGGAGTAACCTGTGTCACAGTCTTTTGGGTATATCTCCAAGAGTGGTATTGCTGGATCATATGGTAGATCAATGTTTAGATTGTTAAAAAGCCTCCAAAAGTTTTTCCAGAGTGGTTGTACTAGTTTACATTCCCACCAGCAGTGTAAGAGTGTTCCTTTTTCCCCACATCCTCACCAACACCTATTGTTAATGGTGTTGCTAATGATGGCTATTCTAACAGGGGTGAGGTGGAATCTTAGTGTGGTTTTAATTTGCATTTCCTTTATTGCAAGAGATGGGTTGAGCATTTTTTCATGTGTTTTTTGGCCATTTGAATTTCTTCTTTTGAGAAAGTTCTGTTCAGTTCACTTGCCAATTTCTTTATTGGTTCATTAATTTTGTGAGAATTTAGTTTTTTAAGTTCCCTATATATTCTGGTTATCAGTCCTTTGTCTGATGTGTAGCTGGCAAATATTTTCTCCCACTCTGTGGTTGGTCTCTTCAGTTTAGAGACCATTTCTTTTGTTGAGTAGCAGCTTTTTAGTTTTATGAAGTCCCATTTATCTATGCTATCTCTTAGTTGCTGAGCTCCTGGGGTTCCATTGAGAAAGTTCTTGCCTATACCTATTAATTCCAGAGTATTTCCTACTTTTTTCCTGTACCAACTTTTAGAGTTTGTGGTCTGATATTAAGATCCTTGATCCATTTTGAGTTAATCTTGGTATAGGGTGATATACATGGATCTAGTTTCAGTTTTTTGCAGACTGCTAACCAGTTTTCCCAGCAGTTTTTGTTGAAGAGGCTGCTATTTCTCCATCGTATATTTTTAGCTCCTTTGTCAAAGATAAGTTGGTTATAGTTGTGTGGCTTCATATCTGGATCCTCTGTTCTGTTCCACTGGTCTTCATGTCTGTTTTTGTGCCAGTACCATGTGTTTTTATTGTTATTGCTTTGTAATATAGTTTGAAGTTGGGTATTGTGATACCTCCAGCATTGTCCTTTTGACTGAGTATTGCCTAGGCTATTTGCGGCCTCTTGTGTTTCCATATAAATTTAACGGTAGATTTTTCAATCTCTTTACTGAATGTCATTGGAATTTTGATGGAAATTGCATTAAATATGTAGATTACTTTTGAGAGTATAGACATTTTTACTCTGTTGATTCTACCAATCCATGAGCATGGGAGATCTCTCCACTTTCTATAGTCTTCCTCAATCTCTTTCTTCAGAAGTGTATAGTTTTCTTTGTAGAGGTCGTTCATGTCCTTTGTTAAGTTTACACCTAGGTATTTGATTTTTTTTGAGGCTATTGTAAATGGAATTGTTTTGATACATTCTTTTTCAGTTTGCTCATTGTTAGTGTATAGAAATGCTAATGATTATCCTATGCTGATTTTATATCCTGCTACCTTGCTATAGCTATTGATGGTGTCTAGGAGCTTTTGAGTAGAGTTTTTTGGGTCTGAAAGGTATAGGATCATTTTGTCTGCAAATAGGGATATTTTGATAGTTTCTTTCCCTATTTGTATTCCTTTTATTCCTTCTTCTTGCCTAATTGCTCTGGCTAGGAATTCCAGTACTATGTTGAATAGGAGTGGAGATAGTGGGCATCCTTGTCTAGTTCCTGATTTTAGAGGGAATGGTTTCAGTTTTTCTCCATTAAGTATAATGCTGGCTTTAGGTTTGTCATATGTAGCTTTTATAATGTTGAGGTACTTTCCTTTTATTCCTAGTTTTCTTAGGGCTTTTATCATGAAATGATGTTGGGTCTTATCAAAGGCTTTTTCTGCATCTATTGAGATGATCAAGTGGTTTTTGTCTTTGCTTCTGTTAATGTTATCTATTACATTTATTGACTTTTGTATGTTGAGCCACCCCTGCATTCCTGGGATGAAGCCTACTTGGTCGTGGTGAATGATCTTTTTGATGTATAGTTGAATTCGGTTTGCCATTATTTTATTGAGGATTTTTGCATCAATGTTCATTAAGGAGATTGGCCTATAGTTCTCCTTTTTGGAGGTGTCTTTGCCTGGTTTGGGGTAGGTATAATACTGGCTTCATAAAATGTGTTAGGCAGTTTTCCTTTCCTTTCTATTTCATGGAACAGTTTAAGGAGGGTTGGTATCAGTTCTTCTTTAACGGTCTGATAGAATTCAGCAGAGAATCCTTCAAGTCTTGGACTTTTCTATATGAGGAGACTCTTGATTGCTGCTTCAATTTCATTTTGTGTTATAGATCTATTCAGGTGATTAATATCCTCTTTGTTCAGTTTTGGATAATCATATGTGTCTAGAAATCTGTCCATTTCTTTAAGATTTTCAAATTTATTTGAATATAGGTTCTTGAAGTAGTTTTTGATGATTTCCTGGACTTTGATGGTGTTTGTTGTTATCGCCTCTTTTGCATTCCTGATTCTACTAATTTGGGTTTTTTCTCTCCTCATTTTAGTCAGGTTTGCCAGGGGTCTGTTGATCTTGTTTATTTTTTCAAGGAACCAACTTTTTGTTTCATTAATTCTTTATATTTTTTATGGTTTCTATTTCATTGATTTCATCTCTTATTTTTATATTTTTCTCCTTCTATTTGTTTTGGGATTTGCTTGTTCTTGTTTTTTAGGAATTTGAGATGTATCATTAGGTCATTGATTTGGCTCTTTCAATCTTTTTAATATATGCACTCATGGCTATAAACTTTCCTCTCAGGACTGCCTTTGCTGTGTCCCATAGGATCCAGTAGGTTGTGTTTTCATTTGCATTGACTTCCAGGAACTATGTAATTTCCTCTTTTATTTCATCAATGACCCATTGTTCATTAAGCAATGAGTTGTTCAGTTTCCAGCTGTTTGCATGTTTTTTGTCTTTACTTTTGTTGTTGAGTTCTAGTTTTATTGCATTGTGATCAGATGGAATGCATGGTATAATTTCTATTTTCTTATATTTGCTGAGGCTTGCTTTGTGCCCTAGGATATGATCTATTTTGGAGAATGTTCTATGGCCTGCTGAGAAGAATGTATATGCTGTAGAAGTTGGATGAAATGTTCCGTAGACATCAACTAGGTCCATTTGATCTATGGTATATTTTAGATCTAGGATTTCTTTATTGACTTTTTGTTTGGATGACCTATCTATTGATAATAATAGGGTGTTAAAGTCTCCCACGACCACTGTGTTGGAGTTAATATATGTTTTTAGGTCCTTCAGGGTATGTTGATGAAATTGTGTGCATTGATATTGGGTGCATATTGGTTTATGATTGTTATTTCCTTTTGGTTCTATTTCTCCTTTTATTAGTGTTGAATGTCCTTCTTTATCTCTTTTGATCAATGTAGGTTTGAAGTCTACTTTGTCAGAGATAAATATTGCTACTCCTGCCTGTTTCGGGGGCCTTTGGCTTGGTAAATCTTCTTTCAGCCTTTCATCCTAAGCCGATGCTTATTTCTGTCAGTGAGATGAGTCTCCTGTAAGCAACAAATTGTTGGATTTTCTTTTTTAATCCATTTTGTCAGACAGTGCCTTTTGATGGGGGAATTAAGTCCATTAACATTAAGTGTTAGTAATGATAAGTATGTGGTGGTTCCTGTCATTTAGTTGTCTTAGTTGTTTCAAGGTTTGGTTTTGTGTACCTAAATTGAGGTTACTGTCTACTTTCTTGCCTTTTCTTTTCCTGTAGTTTGGTGCTGTTTGCCCTTTCATGGGTATGTTGGGTTTCACTTTCTGTGTGCAGAATCCCTTGAAGAATCTTTTGCACTGGTGGCTTTGTGGTCACATATTGTTTTAGTTTCTGCTTATCATGGAAGACTTTTATTGCTCCATCTATTTTGAATGATAGTTTTGCTGGGTAGAGTATCCTAGGGTTGAAGTTATTTTCATTCAGTGCCCGGAAAATCTTGCCCCATACTCTTCTTGCTTGTAATGTTTCTTTTGAGAACTCTGCTGTGATTTTGATGGGTTTACCTTTATATGTTGTTTGTTTTTTCTCTCTTACAGCCTTCAATATTCTTTCTTGGGTCTCTATACTTGTTGTTTTAATGATGATATGCCATGGGGTAGTTCTATTTTGGTCTGGTCTGTTTGGTGTTCTGGAGGCCTGTTGCATCTGTATGGGAATAGATTTCTCTAGGTTTGGGAAATTTTCTGTTATTATTTTGTTGAATATATTACACATTCCCTTTGTATTCACCTCTTTTCCTTCTTCAATGCCCATGATTCTCAGGTTTGGTCTTTTGATGGAGTCCCTGAGTTCTTGCATTTTCTTTTCACAGGTCTTGAGTTGTTTAACTAATAGTTCTTCAGTTTTTCCTTTAATTACCATTTCATCTTCAAGTTCTGAGATTCTGTCTTCTGGTTGTTCTATTCTGCTGGATTGGCCTTCCATTTTGTTTTGCAATTCTGTTTCATTCTTTTTTTCTGTGGTTTTCCATATTGTGAGTCATTTCCTCTTTAATGTTGTCTATTTTCATCCTGATAAATGATTATCTTTTGTTAATCGTGTTCTTTTTTTCACTTTTGTGTTTATACAGTGCTTCTATGGTTTCTTTTATTTCTTCTTGTGCTTTCTCAAATTTTCTATTTTTGTTGTCTTGGAATTTCTTGAGTGTCTCCTGTACATTTTGGTTGACCATATCCAGTGTCATCTCTATAAAATTTCAATTGAGTACTTGTAGGATTTCTTCTTTTAGATTATTATGTGAGCTTCATCGGGTTCTTCGGCATAGTTTATCTTCATTTTATTGGAGTCTGGATCTGAGTATCTGTTTTCTTCATTTTCCTCTGATTCCTGTACTAATATTTTGCTGTGGGGAAACTGGTTTCCCTGTTTTTTCTGTCTTCCCATCATTGCCCTTGGTGTTGTTATTGTCCCTGTACTGTGTGCAATTAAATATTTTTTACCTTGTAATAATAACAATGGTGATATTTAGAATGGAAGGGTGAGAGGAGAGGGAAAGCAAAGAAGGTCAAGAAAAAGGGAAAAAGAAATAAACAAGTAAAACAAAACAAACAAAAAGTTTCAAAGATACAAACAGGGAGAGATAGTGTACTAATCAACGGTAAGATAAACAGGCATTAGAGAGACAGAAAGAGGATTGAAAAAAAATAAATTAAAAAAATAAATTAAAAAAGTCTCCAAGTTCAAATGCAATAAAGTTTCAGTCTTAATAATTTTGGTGTTAGTCCCTCAGCCTCCAATCCTGGAGATGGTGTCTGTCATTGTCTCATCAAAGGGGAAAAAAACCACCAAAAAACAAACAAAGAAAAAACCCAAGAAAAAACTCCTCTTTGCTACGTGTCTTTTTTGTTGTTGTTGCTTATTATTCAGTTTTTTTTTCCCGAGTGGGGGTCAGTCTGACCAGGGGGCTATGCTGATGTGGCTTAGCATTGTCTGTGGAAGTACCACGTGCCGCTTAGCTCATCTTGTGGTCTGTGTCTTCTCCAGCAATCTGGATGCTGGTGTCTTGCTGCATGGGAGGCCTCCTGGTTTCTCCATTTAACAGGGAGTGGGAATGCCATACACAGGGTGTGGGTGTGTAGGAGTCAAAGTTTTGCCTCTTGTTGGTGGTTTTTCCTGTAAGGTATATCTCCAGCATCTCTCCAAGATTTTACTTTAGGATGCATGCTTTCTGCTTCATGCCTCTAGTCACCATCTTGGAATCTCTCATGTTTCTAATTTTTTCTTACTATGTTTATATATCTTGTTTGGTTTTGAGTTACTGCTTTTGTTATTACTATCTGCTTTTTCTCCTCTGAGTGGTAGTGGGAACACGGCCACAAAGGAAGGCTGCCCACTAAGAAGAGTCATAAAAAAACTGAAAGAGATATCCACTCCAACATGTAAAACTCTCAATGTAGAAACAAGAAATATGAAAAAGCAAGGCAACATGATTTTTCAAAAGTTTATAACTCCTCAATAACTAAAAGATATTGAAATCGTTAAAATGCCAGGAAAGAAAAGTTTACTTTAAAAAATGATCAATGACCTCAAAGAGGATTCAGTCAAGCAGATGAAAGAAACAAGAAAGTCAATTCAAAACCTGGACAAGAAATTCAGCAATGAGGATGAGAATTTCAGCAAGGTAGTTGAGATCGTATAAAAATGCTGAATTGAATTCCTTGAAGCAAAAAACTCAGTAAGTCAAATAAAAAGCACATTGGAAAGTATCACCAATAGACTAGATCTAGCAGAGGAAACAATATAAGGACTTGAAGATAAGGTCTTGGAGAAATGGATATTTCTGACTGTCAGAAGACTGACACTTTATTACACACTCTGCTCAGCTTAAAATCTAAGACCTTATTGCAAGGCTCAAAACTTGGAAATTGCTATAGAAAATCATAGAGAAAATACTTTAAGCCATAGGTGTAGAGAATGACTTTCTAAATAGGATCCCAATAGCTCAGGAAATAACAGCAAGAATTGATAAATGAAATTGTATCATATTAAAAAGCTTCCACATAGCAAAATAAATAATCAATAGAGTAAACTAACAAATAAAGTCTTTGCCAGAATTTTATCTGATGGGGGTAACTATCCAAATATTAATCATGTTTTTAATAAATAATGCATCAGCTTTCTTCCCAGAACAGCAAACTAATTTGAGCTAGAACTGAGCCTATGTAGTTTTTTCCCAAATCATTAAACTGGAAGAAAGCTAAGGTATAAGAACGTCCTCTGAATAAAACTCAAGCCACACTATTTCATTTTTGGTTTAAAGCTCTTAGGAAAAGGGAATAGTATATCAATGTTCTTGCCTTCATCTCTCTCTTTCCTTTATCATAAGAATCTCTTATTTTACAGAACCTTTAGCATAGTTAGTTATACCCACAATGGCAAAGTCCTAAGTCATATTATCAATAGGAACTACTAAATGGCTAGTGAACAGGTGCACATAGAGAATGACAAGTTGACAGCATGAAGCATACCAATGATTGGGGTACTTGGTGAAATTATTCATAATACTAATAATTATGTATATTGATGAATAATTCAATCTGTTAATAGTTAAGTCTTTCAGCACTTCATTTATTTAAGAACAAATGCAGGTCATGGTAATTTTTCATGGATCTTAGTTTCTTGAGTTGCAGATATTTACCATTTCTCTGAAATAAAAACTAATTAGCAGGGCTATTTGGGGCCAATTTGGGAGAGGTATCCTCATATTTCACCAGCACTACCATAGAGATGTTTCTGCAGAGGATTAGCTCTATATCAAGACAGATATAGGGGCCCAGTGTTCTTCCAGGTTGGAAGCCTAGAAATTCAGAAAATTCTATTGGTTTTAAGCTAGAAGGAAGAATGGTGGTGCAGACAGGTGTTGCTTTTTTTTGGGTAACAACTAGATTTGTCAATATTAGGTTTCTTCTCAATCAGCTCTTCTTTTGAGACAGGTTGCCAATGGAACCCATTTGTACATTGTAAATTATGTTTCATTGTAGAATCTACAGTAGTGAGTGAAGACCTTTAACACCATGTAATCTGTCTTAACAAATATAAGAAAACTGAAGTAACCCCTTCCATACTGTCTGACCACAATGCAATAAAACAAGAACTTAACAACAAAAGAAACAGAAAATACTAAAACAATTGGAGACTGAACAATGTATTGCTCAATGATCAGTGAGTAATAGAAAAAATAAGGGAGGAAATAAAAAAGTTCCTGGAATTTAATGGAAATGAAAACACAACTTATCCGAACCTATGGCAAAGACAGACCTAAGGGGAAATTTTATAGACATGAATACATATATTAAAAACACAGAAAGATCTCAAATAAATGACCTAATGCTACATCTCAAACTCCTAGAAAAACAAGAACAAATAAACCCAAAACAGGCAGAAGGAGAGAAAAGGAGAGAAATAAAAAAACAAGAGCTGAAATCAATGAGACAGGGACCGTCATTCCCCCCCCACCAAAAAAAAACATACAAAGAATCAACAAAACAAAAAGCTGGTTCTTTGAAAAAAATAAATAAGATTTTTATTTGCAAATTGCTGGCAAATCTAAAACGAGGAGGGAAAAGACCCAAGTTAATAAAATCAGAAACTAAAAGGGGGAGATAAAAATAAACACCAAGGAAAAAGAGGGAATCATCAGGGATTACTTCGAAAATCTATAATCTGTTCCATGAATACTAAAGGCCACTTCTCCAGAATACTTTCTTCAGCATTTTGTACCAACTGTCAAAAATGAGAAGCCCAATCCAAACAAGCATGTAGAATAATTCTCAAGAGGATTTACTTTCTCACCCCATCAAATTCCTATTCAAAGAAATTACTGCTAGCTTAAGTTTTCTTTTCTCGATTCTACTCATTAATCTGTTTAATCCTTTTGGCCATGTGAGAGAGGTGTCCCTTTCTCACTCTTAGTCATCAAATATTTCTTCTCTCAGTCCTGTTACTTATTTTATCAAGACCTCATTCTTTTTATTTTATTATTTAAAAAAATATATCTTTTATTCATAAATGTATACAATGTTTAGGTCATTTCTCCCCCCTTCCCCCCACCTCCTTCTTCTCCCCACCCCCTCATTTCCAGGCAGGAAATGTTCTGCCCTTATCTCTAATTTTGTTGAAGAGAGAGTATAAGCAATAATAGGAAGGACCAAGGGTTTTTGCTAGCTGAGATAAGGATAGCTGTACAGGGAGTTGACTCACATTGCTTTCATGTACACATGTGTTACATTCTAAGTTGATTCTTCTTGAACTGACCTTTTCTCTAGTTCCTGGTCCCCTTCTCCTATTGGCCTCTGTCACTTTAAAGTTTCTGCATTAGTTCCTTTGCACTGAAGACATCAAATGCTATCATGTTTTTTTTGGTTTCTTACCTGTCCTCATACCTCCCTTGTGTGCTCTCCCCTTATCATGTGAACAAAGTCCAGTGCCCTTGCTGTATTTGCCCTTGATCTAAAGTCTGCATATGAGGGAGAACATACAATTTTTGGTCTTCTGAGGCTGGCTAACCTCACTCAGGATGATGTTCTCCAGTTCTATCCATTTACTTGTGAATGATAAGATTTCATTCTTCTTCATGGCTGTGTAAAATTCCATTGTGTTTAAATACCACATTTTCTTAATCCATTTGTCAGTAGTGGAGCATCTTGGCTGTTTCCATAACTTGGCTATTGTGAATAGCACTGCAATAAACATGGGTGTGCAAATGTCTCTGGAGTAACCTGTGTCACATTCCTTTGGTATATCCCCAGGAGTGGGATTGCTGGATCATATGGCAGATCTATGTTTAGATTTTTAAGAAGCCTCCAACTTTTTTTCCAGAGTGGTTGTACTAGTTTGCATTCCCACCAGCAGTGTACAAGGGCTCCTTTTCCCCCACAGCCTCGCCAACACCTGTTGTTGGTGCCAAGACCTCATTCTTAAATGATCTTTCTTAATATTGGTTCACTGTTATTTGATTAGCCTTGCTGATTTTTAAAGATGAGTTTGTAACAGTTGACTATGCATTTTGTAAATCCTTTTCTAAAGGTATGTTTTTATTTTTAATTCCTGATGATCATGTTGTGGATATGCTTGTGTAAGTAGAGAGTACATTGGGAGTACATTGTTTTATAGAAAACAGTAATTATGAAACAGAGTGACAATTAATTTAGCAAATTACCTATGTTCACATTGCTATCTGAGGAGCATGTAGATTACAATGGACTTTAATGGATATCCATAGGCTAAAATAAAAGATTTGTTACTGATGATTTGAAGATGCTAACAATATTCTCTTTAATATTATTTTTCATCTTGTAGATATGCTTTTGTATATGATCACATTTTGTCCTGACCACAACCTCAGAAATGAGGCAGAGAAAAACCAATTATTTCTAGATTTGAAGGGGATAATCACCTGTCCCATGGACACAAGCTCATAATGGTAGAGCACAACTGGTTCCTATTTCTTTCAACAATTACTCTGTGTCATGCTCATCACCCCTTGCTCCTTCTTCAAGTTTTGGCAAACATTTCCCTATTTCATTTTAGTTTAGTTTTAAAAAAGCGTTAGTTTTTCTCTGCTTTAATCTGATTGATCCTCTAGGTTCAAACACTTTGAAAAAATATGAGAAACAACATTCAGACCAAATTTATTCATCTTTGGAGTAAAAAACATTTTCTTTGGACACACATAAAGCAATCTTATTCTCACTGAAATTCTAACCAAAGGGTTTTAGTTATCTTTGCATTGGATGCCTTCTTACTTTCTGTATCTAGGAAAAGGTATACATAAAATTTTTTAAAGCCTGTTTAGGTTCCTCAGTGTATAGCAAGTTTACAGAAGACTGGAGGGAAACATCTTGTAGACAGCCCTGACCTGAGTAGAAGGCAACTACCACTTTGGTCCTGTGTTCCCCACTGGTACTTTACCAACCAAACCTCAGCTGACTAATCTATAATATGAGGCATTTGGACTAGTTAATCCTGGAGTTTACTTCAACAAAATCTAGTATTCCAAGGTCTTAAACAAGTTCTTGATTTCTGATTGTGCCAGAATCTTCCAACCTGTCTGCTCCTACCAAACTCATTGAGCTTTTATGTAATAGGATAATGAAATCTATAGTCCAATTATATTATGGAAGCAATTTAGAGTTATGTATGGCAACAATGGCTATGTATTTATGAAACTCATTTCCTCTACCTCCTGTCATACAGCAGGCACTGCCAAGTTTCTGAGTTCTGGACTCTGGAATGTGAGTAGAATTGTGAACACTTTCAAGTCTGATTGTACAACACTCCAGCACAACCATATCTTTTTCCTTGTCTCGCATCTGACTAGAAAACAAGGAATTCCTGGCCCCAGGTGATAGTGAAGACATAAAACAAGAATGGATCTCTTCATGGAAGGTCATCTGTTGAACACATAAAGTGAGTGAGAAATGAACGTCTGTGAGTTCATTGAGATTGTCTTTTACTACATCTGGAACTAGAGTGGGATGCTGTCATAATATAAAAAAATCAAAATATATATCATTGGCTTGGTGATCAGGTAGTGGAAAAGACAGAAGAGATATAGCTATTAATAAGACTGAAGAGCCCTGTTGTGCTATGGAAAAATACTTGGTAAAAATATCACCTGTAACAACTTGGAAGACATGTATGTGCCCAGAACACTGCAACTTTAGCAGAAATGAGAGTTACTATGATTATGTTGAGTATTATTAGGCCTTTTGTGAAAAGTATTATGATAAGGAGATAAAGCAAGATTTGGCCTATTCTCAAGCAGAGAATCAAGGGAATGAAGGAGTTCTAGATTTTAAAGGTCTTATAGGGTCCAAAGAGTACTAAGAATCACCTATTTCTGGGCCCTGAAGAATAAAAGTAAACTATGTCTATACCCTGAACAGTAAGATTTAAGAGTAAAAGGGCTTGATTGAAAAAGACCAGTAAGACTTCTCAGTTAAGCCCAATAACTCATTAAGAATGTTACTGCCCCACCAAATTCTGTTGTTTTAGATAGCCTCAATGTAACTATCAAGCGAGGAGGTATAAAATCTAAGAATTAAGACAGGTTTAGATCTGTGTCTGAGAATAAATTCTGAATGTTAGTATTGGTACTTGCAACTGACTGGAAGTAGTTTCTGACCTGAAAACTTTGGAGAAAACCAATTGCCGATGGAACTATGAAACTGTTTGAAGTTTGGAACTGTTTAGAGACCTTGAAAAAATCTTAGGCAGGAAGTGAACTATAAAAACTGTGCAGTCTACAAATGTCCATTTCAGACATGCCTTGAGGTTAATGGGTAATGATGAAGCTCTAAGAAAGCAGTGTCTGTGGCCATGGAAACTAATGGGCAAACAGGTTCCTTACAGAAAGTGTAAGGAACAGTAAGCCAGGTTGGGGGCCTTCACAATGGCTGCTTAGCAATATTCAAGTTTTTCCATTGATGAGGGACTGCTGTGATCCTTACAGTCTTCCCTATTTTGTGTGGGAGATTTTATTGTAATTTTTCTATCTCTACTTCACCATTGTATATTGGATGCTTGCATAAGAGTAGACATATAACAATATTTAGTTCTGAAGTCAGGGATTGTTTTATGTCCTGGTTGCCAGGCTACAAGGAGCCACCTTTGGACCTGAAAGACAATATCAAGAGGAGACCTTACCCTGTGAGTTAGATGCAGAGACTGTAGGGAACTGTAGATGTACCTTTTAATCGGGGAGAGGGAGGCCTGGTAAATGTGTTCTCTAGATAAGAGAAAGCATAAAATTGGTATTTGGTGGCCAGAAAGTGGGCTAGTAGAGAATTACTCTGTGTTCACAATGACATTACTTCTATCTCTTGGCAAACATTGAAATTAATGTTCACCCTCTTGCTTTGTGTGGTCATGCAAATGAGGTCTGGCCAATGTCATGCAAAACCAGTTAACTATCTGCTCCTTCCAGGACTGATCCACACAACACAACACACACACACACACACACACACACACACACACACACACACACACGCAGAGCAGTAATTTGTGCTGCCTCTTCTCAGCTGGCTAAAAGCAAAATTCTAGAGCAGGGGTTGGCAAATGACAGCCTGAGTGCCAAATCCAGTCCATCTACCATCCTTTGTAAATAAGCTTTCTCTGGAACACAGTCCTGCTCAATCCTGCTCTTTGTTCACATAATATTTGTGACTGCTTTCCAATTACAAGAGCAGACATGAGTAACTTCAACAGGAACCAAATGATCCACAAAGTCTAAGTATTTCCAGCTTTTTTTTCACAGGAAAAGTTCGATGATGCCTTTTTAAGGGATAGTGGATGCCAGGATCCTGAATTGCTGTGTCACTTCATGGGAGACCACTTGTTTGCATACTCTATTAGGTTTTGCTAGAGTAAATTCTGTTGTGGTAGGAATTGAGATTTTGGAGATTTATCTATACAGCTGCTAGAATTACTTTAACTCATCTCCTCTGACTGAGATGCTCATTGCAACCTTGTCCTAGTGCCACCCAATAAAGCTTGTTGAGGTTTCTACACCTTGTGATCACACTTTTTTGCTTGCTCAGCCCCAAATTCATCTGCTCTGGACTAAATGTGTTTTCCATAGAGTTCATGCTCTGAAACTTTAATTCTCATTGTGATGGCATTTGGAGCTGGAGCCTATGGGAGGTAATTAGAATTAGATTAGATTCTAATGTAGGTGGAGTCTCATGTTGTGATTAATACCTTTATAAAAGGAGACATGAAGTTAGGTGCTAGTGGCTCATGCCTATAATCTTAGCTACTTGGGAGGCTGAGATCAGGAGAATTGTGGTTCAGGGCAAATAATCTGTGAGACCCCATCTCCAAAATAACCAGAGCAAAATGGACTGGAGGTGTAGCACAAGCAGTAGAGTGCCTTCTTTGCAAGTGTGAAGCCCTGAGTTGAAACCCCAGTCCCTAAAAAAGGAAAGTGAGGGAGTGGGAGGGAGGGAGGGAGAGGGAGAGGGAGAAGGGAAAGAAGAGGGAGAAGGATGGAGGGAGGGAGGGAGGGAGGGGGGAGAGAGAGAGAGGGAGAGAGAGAGAGAGAGAGAGAAAGAGAGAGACAGGTGGATGAAATCTATTTCTCTCCTTCATGGTCATGCACCAAGGAAAACCATGTGTGAATACCAAGGTAGCACTTTGGTGCTACTTTCACCCCCCAGAACTATGAGAAATAAATTACTGGGTAGTTAAGCCAGTGATTAGTTACAGTAATTTGTTACAGCAACTGAACTGACTGGGGCATTTTTGCATTCTCAATTTTGTTTATTGATCAGTGCTTTGGTAGGGATTAGCAGCAACTGATACTCAACTGTGTTTTCTGTGATCCTACATAAGTCTCAGCCTCCCCTGATTACTTTATTTAAAAATATCACTGTGGTTACCCTTTACAAATCATTGTACCTTTTCCCCTTAATGTTAATAATTATGTTTATTTTCTCTCTAGTGCCTAGCATAGCTTTTCTAACTAGAATGTAACAGATACAGTTAAAATGAATTAATACATGATTACCTCTACTAATACTACATTCCATGCAGAATTCTTTCTCATTTCATGGTAGACACCTAGATTCACCTAACACTTTTTTTTAGTTTTGTACATTTTAATGGACTTCTTTAGAACATTTTCATATATGTATATATTGTACTCTGATCATATTCATCCCCATTGCCCTCTTTTGTCTCCTCTCCTCCCCCTGTTGATCCCCTTTCTATTCCCAAATAGTTCCCCTTCTACTTTCATGTCTTAAAAAAAAACTTATATCCCACATATGAGGGAAAATATGCAATAGACTTTCTGAGTCTAGCTTGTCTTGTCTAACATGATGTTTTCTGATTCCATCCATTTTCCTGCAAATGACATAATTGTGTTCTTTATGGAGGAAAAGAAACTCTATCGTGTGTGTATACCAAATTCATCTGTTGATGATCACATAGGCTGATTCCATAAGTTGCCTATTGTGAATAGAGCTACAATAAATATGGGTGTGCAGATATCTCTATTGCATGTTGACTTTGTTTCCTTTGGGTATACACCCAGGAGTGGGTTAGATCTTATGGTAGTTTTAGTTTTAGCTCTTTGAGGAACTGCCATACTAATTTCTTAGTGGCTTGACTAATTTACAATCTCACCAGTAGTGTATAAGTGTTCCATCGCCTTTCCCTCAGATCCAGCATTTGTTGTTTGTTTTCTTGGTTATAGCCGTTCAGATTGGGGTGAAATGGAAACTCATAGTTCTCAAAAGTAGAGGTACAAATGGCCAATAAATACATAAGAAATGGTTAAACATCTTTTGCCATCAAGGAAATGTAAAGCAAGACAGCTAATATTTATGTACTATGTTTCTAATGTATATTCCAAATTTATAACCCAATGCAATTAAGTGAATATTACAAGAAAATGCTAACTATAGATTTAATTGTTCCTTTTAGGAAGTCTGTATTAAATTTTAAAATGCACATATAGAAATAAGAAGCATATTGTACTTATAATGTACTCTCAGCAACAAGTAATGGAATTCTCCAGTAAAGGTGGCTTAAACAATTAGAGTTTGTTTTTCTCCCAACAAGGATAGATAGCCTATTCTAAGCTATTTGCTAACTTAGCATCCAAAGTGTTTCTGTTACAGAGCTGTACTGACCATGATGACAGTGTCATGTTTATGATTTGGGACTTACAAAAGGTCTGAGAGATCCATATGAGACAGAAAGCATGTCTTGCTTTTATGACTTCTTCAGTGTAGCTGCACACCCAGAGTGGCAACAATGATGGTGCTCATACTGCCTGGTACAAACCATGTGGCTATGACCCAAAGGAATGACAGGTCTATCTTTCTCACCTGATGAACAGCATAAAGACCAGTGACCTTAGGTTTTGTGGGCAAAGCTACTTGCAGCCTGTGGGGTGTGTGTGTATATGTGGTGTGTGTGTGTGTGTGTGTGTGTGTGTATGTGTGGGGTGTGTGTGGGGGGGTGGGTGTATGTGTGGGGTCTGTGTGTGGGTGTGGTGCCAATTATACCATTTTGCCTTGCCCAGAGCTTACATAAACCCCTTCCCAATGATATCTGGCTGCCAATATTGGTTTTAAAGCTTTTTGCAGGAGCCATAATTCCCACTTACTTGGTTTTTAAGGTGCTGGATGTTTAAGGATTTTTTTTATTTGCTTTTTTTGAATTAGCATACATTAAAAGTATGAGGGGATTTCATTGTGATAATTCCATACATATATATAGTGTACTTTGAACAAGTTCACTCCTTTCATTATATTTCCATTCACCCTCCTCTCCCCATTTTTCAAAGTGTATTGTGGGTTTCATTATGCTATCCTTATATGTATATATGCAGCATTCTTTGCTGCTCGTCACCCCTCAGTATACTTTCCTTTCTCCCTCCCCCAGGAACTTGAAATAGACTCTGTTCTCCTTAGTTATGTTAAAAGGTCTTGCTACTGAAAATGTAATCTGTTAACCAGAAACATTGACATCACTTGGGGACTTTCTAGAAATCCAAAATACAAACCCATTGTAGACTCATTGAACGTGAACTTGCTACTTAATAAGGTCCCAGATTATTCTTGTGCACCCTCATGCTTGAGAAGAACTGGTCTAGTAGACTTCCAGGATTGTCATTATCATTGTCATAGTCATCACAATAACTATCATTGTTAATGTGCAAAGTGGCCCATCACAGAGAGCATGGTTATCTAAAAATGGATAAGCCACACAACTCAAACATGGATATTCCTTCTGATTATCTCTTATCTTTCCCACCTCGCCCTTTGTGAGGAAATCCTTCTGAGAATATGAAAGAAAGGTCTTCAATAGAAGGCCAATGCAAGGAGGTACTTTAGAGGCACTGAGGGAGATTCCAAGATGGCGGCTAGAGGTAGGAAGCAGAAAGCGACCCTCCTATAGTGAAATCTTGGAGAGACACTGGAGACACACTTTGCAGGCATAATCACTGAGAAAAGGCATAACTTTGACCCCTCCACACCTCCAGCCAGCGCAGAGAATCTCCACTTCACATTAAACGGAGAAACGTGGAGGGCCCCCGGGGCCATCAGTGGCCGGCGCCCATAAGGCTTGGGAAGACGCGGACCAGGTGAGCTTCACGGTACCACGGTACTCCCACAGACAAGCCTGGGCCAGAGCAGCATAGCCCCCTGGACAGACTGACCTCCACCCAGGGAAAAAAGAGAAACTGAGTAATAAGCAATAAGAACAATTAAGACACGCTGGAAAGAGGGTGTGGCACCCTGAGCGCTGAAGATTGGGGGAAGGGAATTCTTCCAGGGACTGTAAATAAACAAGCCAAGCAGGCCAGAGAGCCTCTGGTGGGAGCGGGGCGTGCGCCCAGCAACCAGGAGTGGGGAAGCTTGTGAGAGTGGAGGAGGGAGGAAAACTCCACAGGAGAGTAGGGAAGACCCACTTCCCACGTGAACTGTTAAATAAACATGGCGGCCAGCAGGAGCAGCAGCACCACCCAGTAAGCAGGAGCAGGAAAGCTTCTGAAAGTGGCAGTGGGAGGAAAACTTCAGAGGAGAGGGGGGAAGACCCACCTCCCACATGAACTGTAGATAAACAAGCAGGCCTGACAACGTGGGGGCAGTGTCACCATTCCCAGTGCTTGGAAAGGGGAAAGCCTGTAGCAGAGGCTCCCGCACAGGAGAACTCTGAACAAACAAAGCCTGTGGGACCAGGTGAGTACTAGCTCACCCCAGAGATCTGCATAAATAATGCTGCCAGCTACAGGCTGAGAGCAGCAGGCAGGCAAGCCACAGTTGCAGATACTATTCTCAGAACTGTCTCCAGACACTTTTTTTTCTTCTCTCCCTACCTTTGATGAGAGAACAACCGAATTATACCTGCAAGCCAAAAAACTTACTGAAACTGTATTGTATTTGAACTTGGGACACTTGGTGGGGCTTTTTTTGTGTGTGTTTGTGTGTGTGAGAGTGTGTAGTTTTGTTCTACTTTATGCATCCCCTTTGATGAGACAACTACAGAACAACATCTGAGGCACCAACTCCAGGACTGGAGATTGAGACGGACACCCAAATTATTAAGACTGAAACTGCATTGCATATAAACTTGGAAGTTTTTTTTTAATTTTCTATTTTCCATTTTATTTTAATTCATTTTTATATATAGATATTTCTTTCATTTACTTATTTTTTGTTTTTTTATCTTTGATTTTGAATCCTCTCTCTGTCTCTCTAATGTCTGTTCAGCTTACTGTAAATTAGTACACTAACACTCCCTGTTTATACCTTTGAAACTCTCTTGTCTGATACCTTGTTCTGCTTTCTCCCTCTTGTCTGTATATTTGTTTTCCCCTTTTCTTTAACTTCTTGCTTTCCATCTCAGCTCACCCTTCCATTCTAAATATTACCATTGTTATTATTACAAGCTAGAAAATACTTAATTGCACACAGTACAGGGACAGTAACAACACCAAAGACAATGACGGGAAGACAGAAAAAACAGGGAAACCAGTTTCCCCACAGCAAAAAATTAGTACAGGAACCAGAGGGGAATGAAGAGAACAGAAACTCAGATCCAGACTCCAACAAAATGAAGATAAACTATGCCAAAGGACCCATTGAAGCCCACAAGAATAATTTAAAAGAAGACATACTACAAGTACTCAATGAGAATTTTATAGCGATGATACTAGATAGGGTCAACCAAAATGTATAGGAGACACTCAAGAAATTCCAAGACAATAAAAATAGAGAATTTGAAAAAGCAAAAGAAGAAATAAAGGAAACCATAGAAGCACTGCATAAACACCAAAGTGAAAGAGAGAACACAATGAATAAATGGATAAATGAACTCAGGACAAAAATAGACAACAATAAAGAAGAAAACAGCCAGGATATGGAAAACCTCAGAAAAAAGAACGAAACAGAACTGCAAAACCAAATGGAAGGCCAATCCAGCAGAATAGAACAAACAGAAGACAGAATCTCAGAACTTGAAGATGAAATGGTAATTAAAGGAAAAACTGAAGAACTATTAATTAAACAACTCAAGACCTGTGAAAACAAAATGCAAGAACTCACTGACTCCATCAAAAGACCAAACTTGAGAATCATGGGCATCGAAGAAGGAGAAGAGGTGCAAGCGAAGGGAATGCGTAATATATTCAACAAAATAATAACGGAAAATTTCCCAAATCTAGAGAAAGATATTCGCATACAAATGCAAGAGGCCTCCAGGACACCAAACAGACAAAATCAAAACAGAACTACTCCACGACATATCATCATTAAAACAACAAGTTCAGAAACTAGGGAAAGAATATTGAAGGCTGTAAGAGAGAAAAAACAAGTAACATACAAAGGTAAACCCATCAAAATAACAGCAGACTTCTCAAAAGAAACATTAAAAGCAAGAAGAGCGTGGGGTGAGATCTTCCGGGCACTGAATGAAAATAACTTCAACCCCAGGATACTCTACCCAGCAAAGCTATCATTCAAAATAGATGGAGCAATAAAAGTCTTCCATGATAAGCAGAAACTAAAACAATATGTGACCACAAAGCCACCATTACAAAAGATTCTGCAAGGGATCCTGCACACAGAAAGTGACACCCAACTTAACCATGAAAAGGCAGGCAGCACCAAACCACAGGATAAGAAAAAGCAAGACAGTAGAGAGTAACATCAAGTTAGGTACACACAATCAAACCTTCAAACAACTAAGATAACTAAATGGCAGGAATCACCACATACCTATCAGTACTAACGCTTAATGTTAAAGGACTTAATTCACCCATCAAAAGACACCGTTTGACAAAATGGATTAAAAAAGAAGATCCAACAATTTGTTGCTTACAGGAGACTCATCTCACCGACAGAAATAAGCATATGCTTAGGATGAAAGGCTGGAAGAAGATTTACCAAGCCAATGGACCCCGAAAACAAGCAGGAGTAGCAATACTTATCTCTGACAAAGTAGACTTCAAACGTACATTGATCAAACGAGATAAAGAAGGACATTCCATACTAATAAAAGGGGAAATAGACCAAAAGGAAATAATAATCATCAATCTGTATGCACCCAATGTCAATGCACCCAATTTCATCAAACATAAGCTGAAAGACCTAAAAGCATATATAAGTGCCAACACAGTGGTTGTGGGAGACCTTAACTCCCCATTATCATCAATAGATAGGTCATCCAAACAAAAAATCAATAAGGAAATCCAAGATCTAAAATATGCAATAGGTCAAATGGACCTAGTAGATGTCTACGGAACATTTCATCCAACTTCTACAGCATATACATTCTTCTCAGCAGCCCATGGAACCTTCTCCAAAATAGATCATATCCTAGGGCACAAAGCAAGCCTCAGCAAATATAAGAAAATAGAAATAATACCGTGCATACTATCTGACCACAATGCAGTAAAAGTAGAACTCAACAACAAAAGTAAAGACAAAAAACATGCAAACAGCTGGAAACTAAATAACTCATTACTTAATGAAGAATGGATCATCGATGCAATAAAAGAGGAAATTAAAAAGTTCCTGGAAGTCAATGAAAATGAAAACACAACTTATCGGAACCTATGGGACACAGCTAAGGCAGTCTTGAGAGGAAAGTTTATAGCCATGAGTGCATATATTAAAAAGATTGAAAGATCCCAAATCAATGACCTAATGATACATCTCAAACTCCTAGAAAAACAAGAACAAGCAAATCCCAAAACAAATAGAAGGAGAGAAATAATAAAAATAAGAGCTGAAATCAACGAAATAGAAACCAAAAAAACCATACAAAGAATTAATGAAACAAAAAGTTGGTTCTTTGAAAAAATAAACAAGATCGATAGACCCCTGGCACCCCTGACTAAAATGAGGAGAGAAAAAACCCAAATTCGTAGAATTAGGAATGCAAAAGGGGAGATAACAACAAACACCATGGAAGTCCAGGAAATCATCAGAGACTACTTTGAGAACCTATATTCAAATAAATTTGAAAATCTAAAAGAAATGGACAGATTTCTAGATACATATGATCATCCAAAACTGAATCAAGAGGAAATTAATCACCTGAATAGACCTATAACACAAAATGAAATTGAAGCACCAATCAAGAGTCTCCCCAAAAAGAAAAGTCCAGGACCTGATGGATTTCCTGCTGAATTCTATCAGACCTTTAAAGAAGAACTGATACCAACCCTCCTTAAACTGTTCCATGAAATAGAAAGGGAAGGAAAACTGCCAAACACATTTTATGAAGCCAGTATTACACTTATCCCAAAACCAGGCAAAGACACCTCCAAAAAGGAGAACTATAGGCCAATCTCCTTAATGAACATTGATGCAAAAATCCTCAACAAAATAATGGCAAACCGAATTCAGCAACACATCAAAAAGATTATTCACGACGATCAAGTAGGCTTCATCCCGGGGATGCAGGGGTGGTTCAACATACGAAAATCAATAAACGTAATAAACCACATTAACAGAAGCAAAGACAAAAACCAGTTGATCATCTCAATAGATGCAGAAAAAGCCTTTGATAAGATCCAACATCATTTCATGATAAAAGCTCTATGAAAACTAGGAATAGAAGGAAAGTTCCTCAACATTATAAAAGCTATATATGACAAACCTACAGCCAGCATTATACTTAACAGAGAAAAACTGAAACCATTCCCTCTAAAATCAGGAACCAGACAAGGATGCCCACTATCTCCACACCTATTCAACATAGTACTGGAATTCCTAGCCAGAGCAATTAGGCAAGAAGAAGGAATAAAAGGAATACAAATAGGTAAAGAAACTGTCAAAATATCCCTATTTGCAGACGACATGATCCTATACCTTAAAGACCCAAAAAACTCTACTCAGAAGATTCTAGACATCATCAATAGCTATAGCAAGGTAGCAGGATGTAAAATCAACATAGAAAAATCATTAGCATTTCTATACACTAACAATGAGCAAACGGAAAAAGAATGTATGAAAACAATTCCATTTACAATAGCCTCAAAAAAAATCAAATACCTAGGTGTAAACCTAACAAAAGATGTGAAAGACCTGTACAAGGAAAACTATACACTTCTGAAGAAAGAGATTGAGGAAGACTATAGGAAGTGGAGAGATCTCCCATGCTCATGGATTGGTAGAATCAACATAGTAAAAATGTCGATACTCCCTTAAGTAATCTACATGTTGAATGCAATTCCCATCAAAATTCCAATGACATTCATTAAAGAGATTGAAAAATCTACTGTGAAATTTATGTGGAAACACAAGAGGCCACGAATAGCCAAGGCAATACTCAGTCAAAAGAACAATGCAGGAGGTATCACAATACCTGACTCCAAACTATATTACAAAGCAATAACAATAAAAACAGCATGGTACTGGCACAAAAACAGACATGAAGACCAGTGGAACAGAATAGAGGACCCAGATATGAAGCCACACAACTATAACCAACTTGTCTTTGACAAAGGAGCTACAAATATACGATGGAGAAATAGCAGCCTCTTCAACAAAAACTGCTGGGAAAACTGGTTAGCAGTCTGCAAAAAACTGAAACTAGATACATGTATATCACCCTATACCAAGATTAACTCAAAATGGATCAAGGATCTTAATATCAGACCCCAAACTCTTAAGTTGATACAGGAAAGAGTAGGAAATACTCTGGAGTTAGTAGGTATAGGTAAGAACTTTCTCAATGAAACCCCAGCAGCACAGCAACTAAGAGATAGCATAGATAAATGGGACCTCATAAAGCTAAAAAGCTTCTGTTCATCAAAAGAAATGGTCTCTAAACTGAAGAGAACACCCACAGAGTGGGAGAAAATATTTGCCAACTATACATCAGACAAAGGACTGATAACCAGAATATATAGGGAACTTAAAAAACTAAATTCTCCTAAAACTAATGAACCCATAAAGAAATGGGCAAGTGAACTAAACAGAACTTTCTCAAAAGAAGAAATTCAAATGGCCAAAAAATACATGAAAAAATGCTCACCATCTCTAGCAATAAAGGAAATACAAATTAAAACCACGCTAAGATTCCACCTCACCCCTGTTAGAATAGCCATCATCAGCAACACCACCAACAACAGGTGTTGGCGAGGATGCGGGGAAAAAGGAACCCTCTTACACTGTTGCTGGAAATGTAGACTAGTACAACCAGTCTGGAAAAAAATTTGGAGGCTACTTAAAAAGCTAGACATGGATCTACCATTTGATCCAGTAATACCACTCTTGGGGATATACCCAAAAGACTGTGACACAGGTTACTCCAGAGGCACCTGCACACCCATGTTTATTGCAGCACTATTCACAATAGCCCAGTTATGGAAACAGTCAAGATGCCCCACCACTGATGAATGGATTAAGAGAATGTGGTATCTATACACAATGGAATTCTATGCAGCCATGAAGAAGAACGAAATGTTATCATTCGCTGGTAAATGGATGGAATTGGAGAACATCATTCTGAGTGAGGTTAGCCTGGCCCAAAAGACCAAAAATCATATGTTCTCCCTCATATGTGGACATTAGATCAAGGGCAAACACAGCAAGGGGATTGGACTATGAGAACATGATAAAAGTGAGAGCTCACAAGGGAGGGGTGAGGGTAGGTAAGACACCTAAAAAACTAGCTAGCATTTGTTGCCCTTAATGCAGAGAATCTAAAGCAGATACCTTAAAGCAACTGAGGCCAATAGTAAAAGGGGAACAGGTACTAGAGAAAAGGTTAGATCAAAAAGAATTAACCTAGAAGGTAACACCCACGCACAGGAAATCAATGTGAGTCAATGCCCTATATAGCTATCCTTATCTTAACCAGCAAAAACCGTTTTTCCTTCCTATTATGGCTTATACTCTCTCTACAACAAAATTAGAAATAAGGCCAAAATAGTTTCTGCTGGGTATTGAGGGGGCGGAGTGGAGAGGGAGGGGGCGGAGTGGGTGGTAAGGGAGGGGGTGGGGGCAGGGGGGAGAAATGAACCAAGCCTTATATGCACATATGAATAATAAAAGAAAAATGAAAAAAAAAATAGAGGCACTGAATCTACCTTTATTTTGGTATTTGCTTTACAAAGCACATAATCCTGATCTTCCTAAATCTTCTGTGTCACAGGCTCTCCTCTGTAGGACCTTGAGATTGTATCAGGAATTCTTATACAGCCATCCTGGTACCAGTTCACAGGATAGCACTTGGGAACAGCAGTTTGGGCTCCACTTTTCTTCTATCCAATGCTGAAATTTTTACTTCTATACTTGCAACTTCTATCATTAACCTCTGAGTAAACATTGATACTATTATGGGAGTCACAAAGAATGTAAACATGACTTGGATGTTCATGTGGCCTCCTGAACCCTTACTGCTCTGGTAAGTCTGACATTCTTTGATTTTCCCTTTTGTGTCCTGTATGGAATGGTGTAAAGAACTCTAGACCAGGTCTTATTTCCAGCTGTGCCATGATCTGAATTTATTTGAGACCAGAAATATTATCACTTCACAGATAAGATCTGAATAGCAAAAATGTGCTGGTGGTTATGGGCAAGATGACAAATATTTCTTGTTTTCTCAATTGTAAAGCAACTGTATAGAATGGAAGTTCCTTTTCCTAAAATATGTTGTGGGATTTTAGGAAGCCCTTGCTTCTAATATAACAGCTTCTAATACAACACTTACCTTTTTTAAATGACCACCTCTGAAGAGATTCATGTGTATTAATATTTACTTGACACAGATGACATTTAGAATGCATTTTGGTTAATGTTTCTCAAAATAAAACAAATTCCTTATGCCAGCTCAAGTCCTGTAGTCTGCATTTGTTTTTGGGATATAGAAGGGCAAGACATCTAATTTTTCAGTCTTGTCACTGAAAAATTATTTTATTTCAAGGGTGTTCAGAAGCGTCTCTTTTTGTTGTTGTTGTTGTTAGAAATTCAAAATAATTACTTTAGCTTTTAGGAAACACCAGTGATCATCATATGAGGCACCATTTAGGAGTCAAGATATTTTACTTTTTAATTGTTAGTAGATTTTTTTGGGCTTCATGCCCTTCTAGTGAAAGCTCATACTCATGTTATTTCAGTCGTGCACATTTTTAAGACCAGAAGTCTCCTGTGAAAACATACCTTTTCCAGGAGGAACTTAAATCATCAAGAAAGTTCAAAATCATAGTCATATACACTCTACAATTTGGCTCATAGAAATGGCAAGTGCAACCTAGAGTGTCTTTGGCTTACATTATGTCTAAAGGTCAGACTAAACAGGAAGACAAAGCAGAGTGAGAAAGAGGGCCATGGCTAGGTGATTAGTTGTTAATGAACTTCAGCCACAAGAGGCTGGACAACGTGTGCCAAGCACTTCCAGCTCACACTCATCTCAGTCTTAGTCTCTGTTGTATCCCCTTTCTTACTCCTTGAATCTCACACAGCTCTCTATTTGGGCTCAGGACCTCTATCATCCCACAGAGGAGCCAAAAAGTTGCTAGTTCCTCAAAGTAAGGTCAGAATGTATAGACTTCTCTGTCACAGTAGAATCTTCACTTGCTCACCTAAAAGCATCAACAATAAATTTTCCAATACTAGGTTTTTCAATTTTTTTTTTAAATTGCAAAACCCTCTGTATTTTTTTCAAATAGAATTTTTTAATGATGCAACCCCAACATGTACAACCAAGCTGCTTTGGGTGAACCAGCAGGGGGCGTCTTTATCATCATTCAATTCTTCCTTAAGTCCTCATCATTTCATGCAGTTCCAGAGAACACAAACACAGTTTGTAAACCCCAACTCTTAGATGAGCTTCATAAAATTTGTTTTTCTTTTTTGAAAACTCCCAGTAACATCTTTTAGTAGCCTTGGAAACTTTTTACATTTTAATAATTATTAGTTTTCTTAGGTCTTATCTCCTAGTGAAAGCTTATTCTCATTTTTTTAATACTCAGCTCAAAATCTCTTTGTTGAGATAAGGGCAAAATAGTTTCTGCTGGGTATCGAGGGGTGGGGGGTAGAGGGAGGGGGCAGAGTGGGTGGTAAGGGAGGGGGTGGGGGCAGGGGGGAGAAATTACCTAAGCCTTGTATGCACATATGAATAATAAAAAAAAAATCTCTTTGTTGGGGGCATACTTTGCTTATCTTACAAGACTGATTTAAATGCTTTCCCCTGGGTCCCCAGATAGTCCTTTCTTTGAGCCTGTTTTTCTCTTGTGTATCCCTAGGGTTGGGAATCATGATTGGCAGTCAGGCCCCAAGTGCCTGCTTCTGTGGAGAATGTTAGAGTTGTGCAATGGGAGTTTATTTTCAGATCAAATGTTAGGCAGAAAGTGCCTTTTTCTGAACCAAAAAATTTCTCTCATCACCAGAGGAGAATAAAACGTATTTTGGCTGAGATTCATGAACCTTTAAATGGGAAGTCATGCTGAAAAAACAGAGCTGCTGCCACATTGTAAGCCAGTCTCTACTGAGCTGCAAGAGGACAGAACTGCAACTTTCCAAAGGGTTGCTTGGTAATGGTTCAATACTTGAAGATTATACCTTGAGAAAATTTGCTAGCCAAGACAGTTGTTTTGGATCAGTAAGGATTCTGAGGCAGAAAGCAGGCATCCAAATAGAGAGACAAGAGAAGCATAGGCAAAGAGATAGGGACTAGCACTACTGCCTTTCCATGCTGGTTAGAACTTTTTCCTAGGCCTTGGAGGGTTGGAACTGGAAAAGGTTCCTGAATCTACTCTGTGTCTTTGGGGGTCATCACTGAAATGTGATCTTTCAGCATGAAGATGTAAAATCAGAAGAACCTGGCATGGTCCTGACTTTCTCCTGACATTTCCTTTGAAAGTTTTGTTTCCTTTTATATCCTTCCATAAAATCTTAATTGGCTTTTCAACTCCTATGATAAATTTCCCTCATCTTAGGAGTAAAATTTTCACTTGCTAGGCAGGCACTCTACCATTTAAAACATTCTACCAACCATTTTTTGTGTTGGTTGTTTTGAGATAAGGTCTCACTTTATGCCTAGTGATGGCATGGACAGCAATATTCCTACTTGTGCTTCTCCATGTGGCTGAGATGACTGGTACACACCACTGTCTCAATCATTTGTTGAGATGAGGGTCTCTTGAACTATTTAAATGCCCCTACTGGAAGTAGTGAAGAGTAGAAAAGAATGAATGTGGATTGTAACACTCATGTGCATGGAAGCAACACTAAGGATTTCTCTGTATAGCTATTTTTATCTCAAACTAGCAAAAACATTATGTTTTTGTTATTCTTTCTTACGTCTTCTCTTCAACAAAATTTGGAGAACAAGAGGGAAGAACAGGTTCTGCCCAGGAACAGTGTGTGTGTGTGTGTGTAAGGTGGCCCAAATAATGTATACACATGTAAGTAAAGGTAAAAACAGTAAAATACAATTTAAAAAAGATTTAAAAAAATTCCCCTACTGGTTTTGAATCAGATGCTCCTGATCTCTGCCTTCCAAGAGGTTAGGATCCTAAACTTGAGCCACCACACCTCGCCCACTTTTAAAAAAGTTTTCATTTAGAGAGTAATAGGGTTTGTTTACTTCTTAGACCCACGTCTTTGTGAAATGTGATATTCTACACTTTGGTGCTGAAAATCTAGCACCTCTTTATTTTGGTTAGAAACACTTCTTTTGTAAATCTCTTCACTCCTATCACCAGTCCTAGCAGTTGCCTAAAGTGGAGAAAACTAGGCCATCAGTGCCCCTTGCTGCATATTGTCTCCAATATTTCTGTCTGTGCATGCTCTACATTCTCTGTCACTTTCATGTGATAATTCAGTGAATTTATTTTCTTTTCCATAAACTTGTACAGTCCTGGGTGGCATGGATCAGACATCTTTCATAGCTTTCTCTTCACAATAACATATTGCCAGTCTTGTGGAGAGTGTTCAATAAATATTTTTTAAACCAATAATTTATTTGAAACAATAGAGTTGGTGGATATTTTTCATTTTCATTTTTACTTATTTATTTTTTGGTGTTACTGAGGTTTGAACTCAGGGCCTCATTCTTGCTAGGCAGGTGCTTTATTGCTTGAACCATACCTCCAGCCATTTATTTTTATTTTTTAAAAGTGAAAGTAAATTCATTTTTATTGCTACATGGACATAAAAATTGTCCACATATGCAGGGTACCATGTTATGTTTTAATACATGTGAACATTCTGCAATGTCTTGATAAGATTAAGATATCTAGCTCCTCATATATTTACCACTTCTTTATGGTAAAAACATCCAAAATTCTTTCTTCTATCTTTTTGAAGTATGCAGTATATTATTATCTAGGTCATCTTACTGGCAATAGGAATGGCATCTATATATCTACATACATGTGACGACACATAGTCATCTCACTGAAGATTTCTTGCTCCTATATAACTGTAGCTTAATACTGTTGGTCAACTTTTCATGTTTTCCTCCATCCTACTCTCCCCAGCCTTTGGTAATGACCATCCTACTTTCAAATTCTATGAGGTCGACCTTTTTAGTTTCCACATATTAGAGAGATAATAGGGTACTTGTTTTTTTGCGCCTGTCTTATTTCATTTAATATAATGATCTCTAGTTCCATCCATGCTGTCACAAATTATAGCATTTCATTCTTTTCTATTGCTGAATAGCTATTATGTATAGACACCAACTTTTGTTTTTCCATTGATGGATACCTAAATTGAGTGTGTGTCTTGGATATTGTGAATAGTTCTGCAATAAACATGCAAGTGCAGATGCTTCTTTGATATAGTTATTTCATTTCCTTGGGATTCATATCTGGATGTGGGATTGTTGGATCATGTTGGTAGGTCTATTTAAAATTTTTTGAGCGATATTCTTACTGTTTTTCATAATAGTTGTACTAATTTAGTGCATGCCAACAGCATGCAAAACTTTCCTTTCCTCACATCCTCACCAGCACTTGATGTCTTTTGATAGTAGCCAAAAAGGTGATACCTCATTATAGATTTGATTTAAATTTTCCTATGATTGATGATGAACATTTTATATGTCTATTGCATTGAATCTGTGGATCATTTTGGTAGTATGGACATTTTAACATTATTGATTCTTATAGTTAATGAACACAGAGCATCTTTCTAGAATTTCTGCATCCTCTTAAATTTCTTTCATCAATGTGTTGTAGTTTTGAATATAGGAATGTTTCAACTCTTTGGTTAAGTTTATTCTTAAATATTTTTATAGTTAGTATAAATGGGATTGCCTTTTGACTTTTATTTTAATGATTCACTATTGGCCTATAGCAATGCTACAGATTTTCTTTTTTTTTTCCTAATCCATTCGTCAGTGCTGGGGCATCTTGGCTGTTTCCATAACTGGGCTATTGTGAATAGTGCCGCAATAAACATGGGTGTGCAGGTGCCTCTGGAGTAACCTCTGTCACAGTCTTTTGGGTATATCCCCAAGAGTGGTATTGCTGGATCAAATGGTAGATCGATGTCTAATTGCTACAGATTTTCAAATGCTGATTTTGCATTCTTCAACTTCACTGAATTTATTCTCCAGATTTATATTTTAGTTCTAATAGTCTTCTTGATGGGAAAGTATTTTTAAATATTAATAAGGATACCTTTTGTGATACCCTTCAGATTATTGCATCCTTTTCCTTATTGAGCTAGGTTGCTGCTTGCAACTTGCATCATCTTTACTTATTTGGGGGTTGGGGTGACACACAAAAATAGGAAAAATCCTAAACCAAAATTTGCTTTGAGTGTCAAAAGTTCTATACCTGGAGAAAGAGGAAGGAACGAGACCTTGATACATAGAAATTGAAGGAGAAGAAAATCTTATGAGTAAGATCCAGTTTCTCCCCCACTCTTAGGGTTAAAAAGTATTTTCTAATCTAGGGAACAAGGAAGAGTTTTGATCATGGGAAAGGTCAAAAGTCTATGTGACCTGAGAATAGGGTCTAACAGGTGGACAGGAGCAGCAACAGAATCCAGACACCACCTAATTGGTCTTGTGCAACCTCTATCTATGCTCTTGTAGGGAACTGCATTTTCTGAATTTCCTGCTTGTGCTAGATGAAGCCCTCCTTCCACAGCAGCCAGTCAGTCACCACTGATTACACACAGGATACTGGACCCATCTATGCCAAGAAGATCTGTAGGGATGCGACATGAGTTACAAGCTCGGAACAAAAGTCAAGTCCCTTTAAATGGTCTCCGGGCCCTGAATGCTGAAGCTTCTACTACTTTTCTAACCCAATAGTCTATAGTGCTACCCTTGCTCATTATCTGGCAGCTATACTGGCTCCTTGAATGTCCTTGAGAAACTCGAGGAATGCTGTCTGAAGACCTCTATACTGGTTGTTACTTTTGTCTAGAGAACTGTTCCCACAAATCTCATCTGTCTTTGCTCAAATGTGACCTCATTAAAGAGGTCTGCACTAATCATTTTGCTTGAAATTGCAAAGCAATCCCAAACCACCCTTGCCACTCCTGATCCTTCCTACCCTGCTCCACTTTTCTTTATTCCCCCGTACTCACCACATTCTAAAACACTATGTACTTTCCTCATGTAGTAGGTCTAGTATTTATTGTATGCCTCCTTTTGCTAGTATATAAGTTAAACAAGGGCAGAAACTTCTGTTTTATTTCTAGGTATGTGCAAGCATCTGAAAGAGTATCTTACATACAGTAAATGCTCAACACATATTTTTAGAATTGATGAATACTTAAGAGAGTCCTACTTTTTAATATCACAGGACTTTGCAAACCACCTAAAACAAAGGATGGGGCGTGTGTGTGTGTGTGTGTGTGTGTGTGTGTGAGTACTCTACCTCTATCTATATTTAGTTTGGCATGAAGAGAACTTGATTGAGATCTTCTTCCCACCTGGCTCCCTATCAGGCTGGTACAGTGCTATCTCTGTTATACAAGGAACCCTGATTTCATTAAGCAGTAACATGTTCTAAATAGTTCATGCTATTAGTAGAGGCTGCAGCATTCAGGGTCGTATAGTGCAGTTTAAATGCATTTGATATGATGAACCGATGACACGCAGGAATTTTCAGGTGTTCAGCCTTCTTCCTTCCACTCTGAGAATGATAGCACAGGTGGACTCCAGCAGCAGAGGTCAGAAAGATTTTATAGGTAGAGAAGAGAAAGGCTGCATGGGGCAATGCAGGGGGACCTGGAAACTGGTGGTCCCATGTTCAGGTTGGAAATTGGGTTTTTATTGCCCTTTTTTGTATTGCCCAAAGGAAGAGGTGTCTCTCAGGTCTCCTGGGAAGGAGAAGTGTCTCCTTGGCCAATTATCACCTTTTGGGACCTCTTGCAGTCTATCCTTCAATTCCCCTTCTCAATGATTGCCGTAACTGCTGTTAGGGTTAGGAAGAAGTCTATTCAGTGACTACTTCTTGCTGACAGGGAACAATGAAGAGGCCTGCAGCATCAGGGCTGACCATAAGAGAAGAGTTAGAGGGGACAGCAATAATAGGTTATTTTCATCTCCATCAGGGGCATCTGTAGTTTGATGGATTCTAGGCAAGAGGAAACAAACTTGACAAATAAGTTTCAAATGCAAGGCCCAAACACAAGTAAGAGAATAATGGCAACTGTAGGCCCAGAAAGGATAGGAATGATGTCCTGGAAGGGAGCCAGGGTTTTATTTAGTTCCATATCTGTGTAGAAACCTGAGTCTCAAGGAACTGTTCTTGGAGCCACTTAACCTGTTGGAGAATGTAATCTGCACGTTTCTCTACAATGCCTGAAGTGTTTATATATGTGCAACAGGAAGTATTGGCGATGGCACATACGTCCCCTTGTTTAGCCAAAAGAAAATCTAGGGCTAGGTGGTGATCCATGACCATACAGGGAAGGGACAACAAAGACCTTTGTATGTCCTTATTGGCAAGGCCTACCTGGTCTGAGGTGTCCTCTACCACTTTGGTTAGGTTTGTTTTTTCAGTTACATGATTGGCAATCACCCCATAGCTTTCTCCAGCTAGCACTGCAATCAATGTTGTTATCCTTAAAACTATTAGAGTAACCTCTCTTTTGAGTTTAAAATTTCCCCTAGGTTGTGTGGGGGTGTAAACTGTCAGGGGCCAGTTTAGGATAAGTATTTGACTTTCAGGCATTAGAAGGCTAAAGGTAGTGACAGCTCAAAGACACCATGCCCATCCCTTGGCTACTTGATCTAATTCTTTATTTAAGTAGCCCACTGGCTGGGGAGTGATGCCCCAGAGCTGAGTCACCACTCCCAGGGCCAATCCTCCCTTTTTATAGAAATATATTTGAAACTTGTTCTGCACCAGGAGACCCAGGGCTGGAGCAGTCGTAAGGGCCTTTTTTAACTAGTAGAATGCATTTTTTGACTTGTCATCCCATTTAATAAAGGGCTGGGGATGCTTCTGTGCTTCCTTAAGGATTTGTTATAAGGGCCTGGCTAGGTCTGCATATTCCAGGATCCAAATTCTACAGTATCCTCTCACCACCCCTCCCAAACAGTCTTCAATTGTTTTAGAGTCTTTGGTAGAGGAAACATCAAGATCAGACAGATACTATCTTCTCCTACAGCCCTCATTTCTTTCTCCAGGACAAGACCTAAATATGTAATCCTAGACTGACATAATTGGGCTTTTTCTTTAGGGATTTTATAACCTCTATCTGATAGGAAGTTTAGTAAGGATTCAGTGGCTCATGAAATTACAGGCTCAGGTGGTCCACAGAGGAGGAGGTCATCTACATATTGTAGCAGAGTAGCTTGTGGATATTGCCACTGTGCCAAATCTTGGGTTAGAGCTAACACAAAGAGATGGGTCTCTGAATCCTTAGGGGAAGACAGTCCAGGTGACCTGGCCAGCCTTTCATGTGGGGTCCTCAAAGGCAAAGAGGTTGACTTTTAGGGTGCAAGGGAATGCAAAAGAAGGCATCCTTTAAGTCCATGATAGAGTAGTAAGCAGTACCTGGGGGTATTTAGGCTAAAAGCGTATAGGGAATTGGAACTACAGGGTGGAGAGGCACTACTGCTTCACTGATCAGGTGAAGATCTTTGACTAGCCTCCATTTGTTAGGTACCTTTCTGACACCGAGAATAGGAGCATTATATGGGCTGGAGCATTCTATTAGTAGTACCTGTTTTTTTAAGTCTTTGATTATGGGAATTAGCCTGTCCTTAACCTCCAGTCTTAAAGGATATTGTTTTTGATGGGGAAACCAAGAGGGATCCTTGAGATGAATTAGGACTGGGATCACTGTTCATGCCTATCCCACAGTATGTCCATCTGTCCACACTGTGGAGTCTACTCGTTCCTCTATCAAGGGCAAGAAAAAGTACCCTCCTGGGAGTAAAAGGAGCTGTACCTTCAATATAGATAGAAGGTCTCACCCTAGCAGAGGAGTAGGGGTTTCTGGGACAATTAAAAAGGAGTGACATAAGTGGAAATCTCCCCAGGAGCAGGCTAAATGCTGAGTGCAATAATGCTCTAAGGGCTGGCCTGATATGGCCTGAACAGTAATTTTCTTGGAGGACCTGGGTCTGGGAGAGAAAGGAATAGCTGAGATGCTGGCTCCAGTATTGATAAGGAAGCTGAACTTGTGCTTTTCAATTGTAAGTATTGCCTGGGGCTCCTCTGATTTTTTGGTGGTTACAGGAGCCTGGATGGGAGGCCCAAGGACCTGTCATTGGGTGGAAGGCTTTGGCCTTGACTTTCTTGGGAACTAAGGACAGTGTGTCTTCCAGTGATTTCCCCGGCAAATGGGGCAGGGTCCCAGAAGTGGCTTCCTTTGGGGGCAATCCCTCCTAAAATGGCCTGCCTGTCCATATTGAAAACATGTCCTCCTTGCATTTGGACTCTGCCTCAGTGGAGCTTCTCTGAGTGCTGCGATCAGTGCCTCCTGCCATTTATCCTTTCTCTTTTCCCTCTCCAGTTCCTTCTTTTCTTTTTTCTAAGTCCTTATTATAATATATGGATGTGCTACACAGACCAGTTCTTCTAGATCTCTGCTCCCTTCAGCCACCAGTTTTTGAAGTTTTGTATGAATATCTGGGGCTGACTCTTAGAAATTTATCTTTTAGAACAATGTCCTCCTTCTGTGACTATTGTACAATGTTGGTATATTTTTGTAAAGCATCCTTAAGTCTCTGTAGGGTAACTTGGGAGTAATTAAGGGGTTTTATCTTGGCTCTTCTCAGGCCCTCAAGAATGCAGCAGATTAAGTGGCTATGGGTCCATTCATCCTTGTCATTTTCAAGGTCCCACTTAGGATCATACCTAGGCATTGCCTGATCTCCTGCCTCTCTTTCTTTTCCCTCCTCCTCTTCCTCCTTCTCCTGTAAGGGCCCAGTCTGAGATAGGCCTGTAGGGCCACATTTATCTAAGTGATAATCATCCCCAGCTGTAGCTACCTGATCTAGTACTCACTGTTTCTCCAGAGAAGTAACAGTCTGGGATAACAATAGCATTACATCCTTCCAGCTCAGTTCAAAGTTTTGGCTGACTTCTCTGAATGCCTGCAGGTACAGATCTAGGTTTTTGTGTAATTTTCTAAATCTTTTTTATTTTTTAAGTTCACTTAATCTAAAAAGGAATGTGAGCCTTATCCCCTCCAGGAATTAACTGGAGGGGATAGAGTCCTGTGGGATGATGTCCAGGGTGTGAGATAGCTGGGTAAGGGGGTAGAGGAGGAACTGATGGAGCATCAACCAATCTCTTCTGGGTGGGACATATCCCCTGTAACTCCTCTGGAGATTTGATTTCTGTCACAGGAGAGGCTCCCTTTGATGTTATTGGGGGTCCTTGGACATTAGATGGTTTTCTGGTTCTGATTCCTGAGGGGAGTTTGGGGACTTTTTGTAAAGGGTCACCATGGTCTGGGTATCTAGCCTGAATTTGCTCAGCCACTTTTGGGTGGTCTCTTAGGAAAAAGAAGAGTTGAGTATATGGGAGTTCAGTCCACTTTTCCTCCTTTTTACAGAACATATCTAATTGAAGAATGATATTATAATTAATGTTCCCTCCTTCTGGCCATTTTTGCCCATCTCCCAGAGGATATTGTGGCCAGGCCTGGGTGCAGTAAAACTTGAGTCACTTTCATTGAAGATTTTCTGGATCAAGGTCTTTCCAGTGTTTTAGTAAGCAGGCAAGGGGGAGATCCTTCTGGGATCCTTGAATCTTGATTTCCCATCTAAAAAGGGAAGCAAGAGAAAATTGATCACCTTAACAGAGGCTTTCTCCTTTTACCTGAGCATCCCCAGGTAAGGAGATACTGTACATGGGAGAGGGCATCCCTCTCTCCTGTGCTCTCCCACCACTGCCACTTGTGGCTAAAGTCATGGGGAAGACATTAGGTACGTCTGGCTGCAGCTACCCCACTGGAGTGCCCCCTGATCAATTTTTTCTCTACACATTTTGATTTGCCTCTTTGCCTTACAACCCAGGTACCTGGTTCTCCTCTACCAGCTGAAGGCTTGTAGTTTGAAAGCAACTCTATCAAAGTAACCAAGAGGGGTTGCACAGCTAGAGGGAAGAACCCTGCAGAGGCATGGACAGGGACTCCTGATGAGGTAGACTTTTGTCCCCCTATATATCTGTGAGACATATGTATTTTCTATGAAAAGAGAGGGAGTGTGTGAAGGCATTGTGTTTTTTCCCTCCTTGTGGTAAGAGAAAAAAATGGAGAAGACTGTTGAGGTCTTTATCCCTTTAACTCTCTTTTTTTACCTTGAGAGTAGACTATGGAACCTGCTTAACCAGATCAACCAGATGCCTGACAAAAACAGTTAAGCCCAAGTTAGAGAGTAGAACTTTCTGGTGTCTGTCACAGGCATGCAGGGATCTCTGCCAGACTTGGCTGAAGAAGGAAGCCCAGTGCTGTTTTGAACAAAAGGGGGAGGTCACTCATCCTGATCTACTTGAAAAAGAGGAAGGAGAAACTGAGGATGGGAGAAAGAGAGTTTCCAGGCTCAATGCATGAGGGATTATTAGTCATCACTGCTATCCAGGTTGATCCTGAAGGAGGCAGTACTGGAGTACTGGAAGTGAGGGTTGACCTCCACTCTTAGGCCACAGGTTCTGTGAAGAAAGTGTATAGATCTGATTGTCTGTTTGCTGCAGACATGGCTGGATGGGTCTGATACTTAGCTACCTTTGGAGCCTCAGGGTAGGTCAGGAATTTACATCTTCAACTTTCAGGTATCACTGGGGAGTTGCCTCAGCCAGAATACCCTTATAGCTTGAAGAGAATCTTTCCTTTCCACCAGCTGTTTTTGGAACTCCTCCTAAGTGGGTCAGATCTGAAAGGGAGAGAGTTTAAGGAGGGAAGGAACCAAGAGATGAGAGGAAAAACAGCCTCAGTGCAATGGAGTTTAGCTCCACCTATGTAGCACTGGCAGTCTGGAATAAGCCCCTAGTCGCCCCCTGATTTCTCGGGTTGCCTGCCTTACAGCTGTAGAGGGCTCAAAGCTTTTCCCCCAGGTTCCTGAGGAAGAAACCCTCCTTGGTGAGAGAGAGAGAGAGGGAGAAAGTTGGTCTGAGAGATCCACCACAGCTAAGCTGTAGTTGGGGGATGCTCCCGGAGGACAGACTCCATTGGAGAATTGGATGATCATGGCCACTTCCTAGCCAGTCCTTTCCAGTTTGGCACAACCTGTACTGACCTCAGGTGAAGAAGTGTCCCATCTGGGTTATCAGATATGATGCACAAGTGACACACAGGAATTTTCAGGTGTTCAGGGTTCTTGGGTCCACTCTGAGAAAGGCTGCATGAAGGCAGGCAGGGGAACCTGGAAACTGGTGGTCCTATAGGTCAGGTTGGAAATTGGGTTTTTATAGCCCTTTTTTATATTGCCCAAGGGTGGAGATGTCTCTCAGGTCTCCTGGGAAGGAGAAGTGTCTCCTTGGCCAATTATCACATTTTGGGACCTCCTGCAGTCCGTCCTTCAATTAGTCTGGTATTTATAAATGGGGGTGCATTTTTCCTTGAAACTTACTATTATGAAAGGTGTTTCTATTTTTAGCTTAGCCTTCCTTAACAGATGAAATTCATAAATGTATCTGAACTATAGTACTGTTATTATTATCATCTTCTTCCCTTTCCACTTCCTCTACCCTTCCATTGTCATTTGGTAACTGACCAAGTGGAAACCTATTGGCTCAGGGAAACTTGCCCATTTCTAGGTCTCTCTTTTAGTGGTGGGTTTCTGGCTTCAATGCAGTACAAGTAGCAAGTCCATTTGTATGACAGTACTAATGAAAAATTTCCTTTTGAAGATAAGGACATGGAAATTTTAAGCTAGGTCTATACATTCATTAATAGGCTCAGTTGAAATTAAAGACTCACTCTGCACAAAGCAAACCTTCTTTACTTTTCACTCTCCTCACTGAACTGATTGTTAATATTTCTTTCCACAGCTTCAAGTTTCTCAGCGTCACATTGTTGATCTCATTAAGTGCTTGAAAAATACCATTGAGTACTCATAGTTTCATTTGAAAGATCAATCAAACAATGCTTTCTATGTGAAAAGCTGAGTCTCTGAGATTGCTCTGCCCCACCTCAGAACTGTGTCACCACACTTGAGGAAATCAAACTGTTGGAGACCTCTGGGTATCAGGCTGCTTCTATGATGTCACTCCTGCACTAAGGAAAGGAACATTTAGTCTTAGCTTTGGCTCTGATGGAACCTCAAATCCTTTACTGTGTATAGCTGTAGAAACCTAAAATGTGTGGCTGACATATGGGTAAGCACATCCTTCTGGGGACAGGCATCTGTTCATATTTGTCTCAAGCTTGTGTTGCTATTTTTTTTTAAATAGTCTTATTAAACAAAATCATGCCTACAAACCTTGAATTCACAAACTAGGCCACAAATGGTGGTTGTTATTAATATTTGTGGGGTATTAACCTTTTTTGAGAGTCTAATTAGCCTTGTATTTTCTTGCCAGGAAATATGAACATATAAACATATCAATATTTTCCTACATTCAGAAAGCATCCTTGTAATTCCAGGTATGAACCTTGCTCTAAATGGAGTAAAGTATACACACCCGGACTTGAAAGAAGAGTTTCAAACTCTTACCACTCAATTATCCCACCTCCGCTCCCAAAATATCCTAAAGTAAGGTTGTTTAATTAAGTGATTGGGTAGTAGGAAGTTCATTTGTAGAATCTTGCTCACAACTTTTATTCTTTATTTAAAGTTATTGATTGTCAATATTTATTACTAAAGAAATCAGTTGAATCAAAAAAGCCTATTTCTATTTTCAAGTGCTGTTTCCCAGCTGAGGCTGTTTCAGTCTAGTGGTCATCACCTCATACAACTGACACTGCATCCCACTGGATCATCATAGGGTAGTCCAGGGGCTCCCGGTGATGCTGTGTCCACTTGCTCTGAAAAAGCTGGCTTCATTCCTGAAGGTGATGAGTGTTTACTGGTTTTAAATTTTATCATATGCATATGAACACAGCATAATAAAATATACCAAACACTGTTTGAAAGAGCAGGCCAGAGAGAGGGGAATGGGAATATAATGGAGGGGGTGAACTTGTTCAAGTTACACCTTTTGCTTGTGTGGAATTATCACAATGAAATAAATAAATATTAAATATATAAAAGAATGATGTTGGCAACAATTTATCATATGCATGGCAAAAGTTGAATTAAATTTCCATGTGTTAAAATTTTGCAAGAGGATTCTTAGTCTTTCCAATATAGTAAAAACTGTCTTGTGCTTGACGGAATTTCCTTGTATGTTTGCATTTTACAAAATAAATTGGTATACAATTACTTTTATTTTGAAAATTTGTGAGATTTCCAAAACAGTGTCTAGATAATTGTAAAGAACTGGGGTGTCATGAAACACATTTCTGGCTCTCAAGGCTAGTAAGAGCACTACCACATGTGGAAAAATACTGACACGCAGTTATGCAGAATCCCAAGGAAGTGACCACATTTATTCTATTTGGCAAATTTATCAATGAACTAGAGCTTGCATTAAGTTTGTAATCAGAGCCATCAGTGTCCTACAGCAATTAGAAACCATTGATTGTTTAACAATATAATCAAATAGATTGCTGATTTCTCTTTTGTAAAGAAGTGTTAAGATCTAATTCACCTAGAAATGTGATTTCTTTAAAAAAGAATCATAACATTCTTTAGTCATGGTCCAAAATGTTCTTTACTGGAGTTTTGGACAGTGCAATTAGATACTTTGCTAAACTGATTCTAACTTGTACATTGGATTAGAAACTGTTACGTGCCAGTGTCAAGGGTCCTTGCCTTCACAGGTCAGAGGCAGTGAGGCAGCTGAATGATGAGCCAAAGCTGGTATATAAAGTAGGATTTATTAGAGAGAAAGGAAAGGCTACAGTTAAGGTACTGCCGTGGAGCCCGGAAGCCGGTGGCTCACTGCACAGTTGAATGCTGGGGTTTTTATGGCCGTTTTAACTCTGGGTTAGGTGGGTTTTTCTCATTGGCCATGGATTCGCGGGCTTTCTCAGGTGAACTGGTTTGGTTAGCACCTTTATTAGGGGAAGGGAACAATCTTGAGAGCATTTTGCTCATCAGCCCTGTGGCATATCTGTATCACTCCTTTAGGATGCAGGAATGCAGGCCTCCATCTCTTCAGGATGTAGAAATGATATTGCCCTCCATGGGGAATGAGATACTCACTCATCTGCCTTAGGTCTCTAGACCCAACAAAACAAAGACTTGGGGAAACATTGTTTCTTCCAATATTGTGCCTTTGTTTGTTTGTTTGTTTTTACAATGAGTTCATTAAAATCTTGACTTACCCAATCTGAATTGTTGCCATCAACCTTGCTGAAATAATTATTTAGCATTTTGAATAACTGAAAAATATTAAGAATGAACACATCTGCAACAATAACCAAAGGTTTTATGTTTTAAAGCATTTGTTTCAATAGACTTTAAACTCATCCACCACAAATTAGGGTGCTGGTGTTAAGTTCCAGTTTATCTCACTAAAAGCAACCAGTGTAAATGCTCAGTTAGGTTGCATTTCAGCCCACAGTAATTTTCTCCTGTTGTATTCTCCAGACATTGCTGACCTTCATCTTTTAGTCCATTTCATTCTTGTCATAGGCATTTGGACAGGAATATTGCTTTCATGCTGCAAGTTCTTTTTACTATTTACCAAAAAATGTTTTCTCTAATTTGCAACATTCAATGTTCACATTAAGAATAATTCTAATGTATTGCATTGCTGATATGGGCTGTTTCCTTCTATATTCTGTGCAAAATATATGCTGCAAATTATTTGTTTACATTTTATTAATATATTATTACTTATATAGAGGGTATCGTTGTGACATTTACATATATGTTTGCAAGGTATATTGATTCAGTTTCACCCCTTCCATTATTCTCCCTCCTGCTTTCTAAAAACAATTTCAACAGGTTTTCTTATTTTATTTTCATATACATATACAAAGTCATTGACCATATTCATCCTCTCTATATATACTCTTCCCCACCCTGGTACCCACTTCCAGACAGAAACAATTTAACCTTCCTGTCCATCATTTTTTACATTTTTAAGTGTATATTGATTGTTCAAGGGGGTTTCACTGTGGTATTTCACACATGCATATATTACACTTTAATCAGGTTAACCCCCTCTATAATTTACTTATTTCCCTGTTCCCATATTATTTAACAGTTTTCAGTGCATTTTATTATAACATCTTCAAACATAGTCACAATGTATCTCAATATTAGTCACCAACTATCATTTTTTTTCCTTTCCCACCTCCCCCAGTCCCCTCAGACAGACCCACTATAACAATCATGCAATCACGTTCTCTCTCTCTCTTTCTCTCTCTCTCTTTCTATATGTATTCATACATATATATGTATGTATATAAGACATATATATGATCATATATGTGTTATTATATGCTTTTTAATCTTTTAGTTATAGCTTCCATATATGAGAGAAAACACATGAACTTTGTCCTGAGCCTGGCTTATTTGCTTAACATGATGATCTCCAGTTCTATCTATTTATCTGAAAACAACATAATTTAATTTTTCTTTATGGCTGAAAAATACTCTGTCATGTATATATACACAATGGAGTATATACATTTTTTAATCCATTAATCAGTTGTTGGTCATCTGGGCTGTTTCCAAAATATGTCTATTGTGAATAAACATGGGTGCACAAGTGGCTTTATTGTATTCTGGCACACATTCCTTTGGGTATGTTCTCAGAAGTGGTATCACTAGATTGTATGATAGGCCTCTTTTACTCCTCTGCCTATGTGGAGAATTTACTGCAGTAGCAAAGTCAACAATTCAGAAATAAATCAAATATTTGAGTGCATAAGAAACAATTAGAACCTTTATCTGTCTCCCCAAAAAGGTTGCATGGGAACAAAATTGGTTCCTTGGGGGTAATCTGGGAGCTTAATACTGGTTGAATGGCATAAGAACTGGAACTTGAGTAATATAAGGAATGGAGAGGAGTAGGAAGATAGGAAGGAGGGCAGGAAGGTATAGAGGATAATAGTGTGAGAGTGCACTGTATAGTTATAATAGAGAAATAGAGAATGGTTTGGGAAATAAGGAGAAAAAAGTTAAGAAATAAACAAAAACAAGATTCTAATAAGAAGAAACCAAACTTTAAAAAAGGAAAAAGGGAAAGAAACAACCAAATGAAAACAAATTAAATGAAAAAAGTTTGTGTTTCTCACTGAAGAGAAGTGTTGATATTCACTGCATTTTGTCCCAGTTAGGAGTCTCCTGTGGTTCTGTGGTTATTATGGGAGCAGCTTCAGAAGGGCAGGCTAGCTCCTCAGGAGGTTTTCAGCCCAAAACCTGAGTAGGGTTTTTCCAGTATAGAGTTTTTTTTCCAGTAGGCTGGAAAAAAAAGCTGTTTTTTTTTTTTTATAGAGTTTTTTTTTTTTTTTGTTGGGGGGGGAATTCATTGTGACATTTACATATGAGCCTGCAATGTATCTTAATTAGATTGACTCCCCCCATCATTCTCCATCATCCTTTCCACTGCTTAGAACTATTTAAACAGGTTTCATTGTTCTATATTTATAGGCATACACAAATTACATAGACCATACTCACCCGTCCAGTAAGGAGGTTTTTGCTATGAATGGAAATCCCTAAGTTAGGGTGCAGGCGGTTGGCAGGGGGGTCCTCACTCTAGTGAAATTCTCTTAACAAAGCACTTCACAGGAAGAGTTGTTTTGGGTCTCATGGCCTCCATAAACTGGGGTCGGGGTGAGAGACTTCCTGTTGAAAGGCTGAGAGATATAAGTGGGTGGGGCCACTCTCCCATGAGGTTACCACTTGGGCCCCTTTAGTCATATGGAGTGCATAGTTCTCACCCTACATTCCTCTAAATTAGTGTCTGTGAAGAGTCTAAATAAATCCCCACCAACTTGCTGTGTCCACATTGAGTCTGTTTATCTCTGCCTCACCAAGCCTCTGTACATGTTAAGGCTGGGAGCTAGACAGTTTCTCAGGGGTCAGATGAATTTTCTCCCTGACCTGTGTTGTAGCCCTTGGGACTGAAACTGTCTTGCTCCCCTGGTGGGTTTCTGAGCCTGTATTTCTGGTTTGGGTGGTGGTGCAGACACTGGTTGCCCCGGGCAAGATTTGCTGATCTACCCTTAGCCTTCCATGAATTTGTTTTGTTCAGCCATGATTCCTTTCTGGCTGAAAACCCTCCAAATGGGGCTCCCTGTGTTATGCTGGCTCCTGAGTACAGGTTTTCCAGCCTCCATCCAGGCTTTACTTTGTGAAGACAGAGTAGTGAGAACAAAGGATATATTTTGCTCCTTTCGAAGGTATATCCTGCTGCTGCTGCTCCAGCTGAAAAGCTTTAGTTATTGGAAACTTTAGCATTAAAATGGTCTCAGATCTATCTTCTGAAACTTTCACTAGTTGATGCTTTCTCCTTTGAATTATACATATTAAGATTTATTCTTTTTATAGTCTTATATCCTACTGATGCAAATAATGGCTGTGAAATATTAAGGTTAAAAAATTTACTTTGGTATTATTATGAAAATGGGGTGAAGAGGGGGTTGAGAGGGAGAGATGATGAGGGTAACGTAAATAATGAACAATATAAATCTAATCAGAATTGTTGCTATGATTCCTCCCCTGTATAATAAATATGTATCCTAATAAAAAATGTAAAAAAAGAAAACAACACACTTGCTGTTTAATTTTTTGAAAATACAAATAATATAAGTGAGGAACTAAAAAAATCTCTTATCACCATATTCCTTTTGTGTATATTTTCCTACATTTATGTGAGTTATTTTCCAGTAAGGGAAAACATTTTTGATAATATTGTATGGTCAACTTTAAATCATATTTTCTAAATAAGAAGTTAAGTTTTCAAATTCAGCCTCTACACAAAAGCATACAATGGTACACTTATACCACTCTTGACTGTAAATGCTAGTGATCAGGATCTACATTAGCCTGGTAAAATTTTACTATCATGCTCAATATCATATTTTGCCTATAAAGTACATAGTGGGGAATTTGAAAGGTGATTTTGCCATAGACCTCTGCTAATCTGTTTCAGAATAAAACGCTGTGCTATGATTCTCCTGAGGCAAGCTTAGAATTCTCTACATTCATTCTTCATACTTCAGTGGAGAGACAAGCAATGAGAAGTGATTATTTCCAAACATAGCCAAGAAAATTTCCATTTACTTTCCTTTTTCAAAATAGCATATCTCTCACAAATCACAAGGCTCTTTTCCCTGGCTAGTGTGTAACTAGGTATGCAGGTGCTGGATTAGTTATAGATGGGATAGTTTGTAGGTAGCCATGGCCAAACCTTTGTGAGATTCATTTGTGTCTTAACTAATGTCTTCTTTGCCAGGGTAAGATGAGGGATCACTGTTTCTCTTTCATACTCCCTTTAGAAAGTTTTAATCTATGCCAGTACCCCTGGGCAACTATGTAATCTTTACTTCGGTACTAATTGTGCGTAGCCATTGGAAAGGTACAGAGAAGATTCAAGAGCTCCATCATGAATTTAGAGTATGGATCATCAGGGAACAAAGTTAGTTCAACTACAAATAAACTTTTCAATGCAACTAAAGCCTAATGTCACAGAGATCCAGGACATTAAAGAATTGGCTCAGGTCCCAAGAAGACATTAGAAAGAAAGACTTCAGAGTGATTTTCAATAATCTGAAACAACTGTAATTGACATTGCTCAGATTATGGTTAGTAAACAGTGTTCACTTTGAGATTAATACTTGTAAAATGATGTGGAATAGATCCAGAGAAGAAAAACCTGATATTATTTTATATTTAAAATTGTTGCTTATTCTCTTTTAGTTTTAAAAAAAATTCCCCCTATAGCAACCATGCAGAAGAGAATATGAATTTTTGGTTTGACAAATTGCAGTTTGAATACTGATAATTCCTCCTTTAACCACAATATCTTGGGAATTAAAAAGTGTTAATATTAACAAAATAGAAAATGCCTGTAATTAATATATGTACATAATAACTGAACATTTATAGTTGATTTGCTATAGGACAGTTGTTCAGAATATTTGTCTGTTCTATATTTCTGACTAAAATAGAAATTGGCTATTAAGTTTTCTTCTTGGCTTGTTCTGTAAGTGGCAGTGTCTGTCCAGGCATCTGCCCTTAGCTCTTTTCCTTTTCTCTATACACTTTCTCTGAACAATCCATTCATTTCATGATTCATTCTATGCTTAAACTACTACTTTAGGCTAATGATGCCACCAAGATATTTCTCCTAGACTCCAAATTTATCTCTTAGCTTCCCATTGGTTATTTCCACTTATATAGCTCATAAGACCTCCAAAACAAAAGTCATTATCATTCATTCATGCCATATACATTGACTGGGTGCCTACAGTATGTCAGGCCTTGCCTATTTCTCCACCCCTATATTCAGTCTACTTCTCAGTTGGGGTCCTCCCCTACACTTATATGGCACTGCAGAGTCCCCCCCTTCACCCAGTCCACTGCTCTTCCTCTATCTCTGTTCACAGAAAGAAGAGATACTAGGCCACATGATCATGGACAAATAGAGAACATTACTTATGTCCTGATTTTCCAGATCCTGATTACAGTCTTGATGAGATCTAGCTATGAAATAAATTCACCTATTGTTCTTTCAATCAATTTGCCTTTAAGGATGGGTAAAGACTCACATTACCCATCCCACTTTGGGGATCTTAATGACTAAATCACTAAGATCAATGAGATGTGAACTAAATGGGCCATTGCATGGGGGGAGATGTGGTTGTGTGGTTCCAGGGAGCTATTTGCCTTCTTAGTAAACAACTGAAGGTCTATGAAGAGTAGCATTGTTACTCTTTCCTTTAGGGTAATTTATTTTTTGAGTGTGACTTATTTCTATTTCATTTTCCTCTTCAACCCAATATTTGTGCAAAATATACCTTTTGCATTCACTGTAATGAATTTAACAATAAAGATTTTCTTGAAGTTATAAAGAGACAGAACATGCTATATTTCCCTTGAACATTCTTGTGGGCTCATCTCTTCTCTTTCCAAGTCTCTTTTCAGACCAGCTAACAAGCTTCACCTTTCTCCAAACCTTTCCTTACCCTTTACATCTTCCTGTGTGTGCCCTTTTCTTAGACAGAGTGGTTGCATTCTTTCCAAGGTACAGAAAGGTGTTTTGTTATTAATTTATGAGATTTTCCCCATTAGGGGAGAGTTTTACTTTTGCATACTCCCCTCTACATGTAGTTATAGCAGATGTGCATGAGAAAAAGGAAGACTGCTTTTTGAGTTTCTAAGTAGACATTTGGACAATCCAGGCCCAAACTAGGAGAAAATTATTTTTAAGTTGTAAAAGTCAAAGTTTATGGTATCAATAATACATGTGGGAGGAAATCAAGATGTTGGATAGCTGACAGACCCTGGAAACGTGGCCTGCACAATTTCAAACAATTACTCCAGATTTTCATGGCAACAAGGATCAGGTAATACTGCTTTTTCTGCCAACCAATATACCACCAACACAGAATGGGCACATAGTGTTTTTGACTGACCCTTAAAGTAACTTTCTAAAGTGCATAACAGCCCAGCGCAGGAACAGGCAGCTGCTGCCGGCCTGCCTATCTGTTCACTGGCTAGGAATAGCTGGCAACAGGGTCAGATAGCCCCGGCTAACCCACCACCTTATTTTTTCTTTTTCTCTCTCTCCTAATACCTTCCCTCTTGGATCAATAAAGCTAAAGTACAACACAGAGAATGGCAGAGACCCGCAAGCATCTGGGAGTACCTGGACCTACCACAACACATGTGGACACAGAACCTCTGACTGCTGCATGCCTGCACAGATCTCTTTCCACTTTAGTATGTCTGCAACCTTGCCAACAATAATGCAACACAGAGAACCACAGAAAGAGAGTTGCTGCAAGCATCTGGGAAGACCAAGACCTGCCAAACACCAGCAGACACAAAATCTCTGCTACCTGCTTGTGCTGCCCTATAACTGGTCCATTCTCAACAAAGTGAATCTGCTAACCCACCAAGTGAGCACAACACACTGTTTGGGAGGGAACCTCATATTCTAGTACAGCTTGGGAGCTGATTGCATTCCTCTGAACAAAACTTGTGGCCAAAAGGAAGGAATATTTCCCCTCTGCCTGGGGTGGGGTGGGGAATGCAGAGCTGAAAAAGCTCATGGGGGTGTGGAGCAGCTCAGCAACCCTGTGGGGAAAGTCAGGCACTGCACTGCCTTGGAGAAACTGTGAGCAAGCTGAAACTGACAGTCTCACAAAGAGAAAAGCTCATTTCTAACTCACAAGCTTGCCCTGTGAGTGGAAGGGGCTGGCAACTGCTTATTTGCCAACTACTCGCAAGACCACTTCTGAGAACTTGCTTGCTCCAGGAGCTCCACCCCACCAAGGAAGCCTGGACTCAAACACACAGAGCTGAGTCCCCCAAAGCTGTTTGGTAGGGAAGAGTAACACACTCATTGCCAGGCAACCCAATGTAACAACCTTGAGAAGGGACAGTCTTGGGCAAATCCCCCCAGCCAAAAAAAAGTGTCAGCAGTTCAACCTGAATTCAGAGGAAAAATTTCAGAACATTCATTGATATATATATATATATATATCGATATATATATATATATATCGATATATATACACACACACAAATATATATATCATTCATTCATATATACCATATTTATCTGGTATATATATCTTTTTTATTTTTATTTTACTTTATTTTTATTCTATTTTAATTTTTTGGTATATATATTTTAATTTTTAATTTTAACTTTTATTTTCTTCATTTTTTTCTTTCATCTTACTGTTACCTAACTCCCTTCTCCATTTTCTTCTAACACTAACTCGCTTAGCCATCTATTGTCTTAATTTCCTTTCTCTACCCCAATATTTTCTTTCTCATCTCTTTCCATCTTCTCCTCCTTCCTCTCCCCCTCCTCACCTTCTATCTTTCCTTTCTCTCTTTCTCCCCTTACTTCCTTGATTTCCTCAAAATGCACCACCTGTTGAATAGTCTATTATACCAATTTTATACATTACCCCATCCTTCCTATCCCTTGGCAACCCTGACAATAGCATCTTCTTCCACAATGACTGAACTACACCTCAACACACACTATGGACTTAGTACCCTAGAACCTCCACACCTCATACCCCCTTTCCCCACACTCTATTTCCCCTTCCTGTCCCTTCTTCCAGCACCATCTCTTTCAATACCTAAGAATCCACCTCTACCCAAACAACAATTATCCCCCCAATCACCACAGCTTGTAGATAATATCACCAAAGGACTCCCTACATATTTTGTAAATAACTGGTCCAGCACTGAATCAGTGCATTTGTTATTGTTAATTTATACTACCTAATCAGGGAACAGAAATAGCATATCAACCTAGCTAATGACTAAGCAAGTAATAACACAGTAATTGAGTTAAAGGGAAGATAACAGGTGATTAAAATCCCCAATTAAACACTGAACAACATAGGAGGACAACACATCATAGAAGCATGGAGAGAAGGAGGCCAGGAAATCCTATCCCCTAAAAGACTAACAATTCAAGAAAATGAATACCTGGGTCCTGACACCAACAGAACAATGATAAATATCATCAATGAGCACAGTGATGCCCACAAAAAAAAATCTCTCAAAGAGGAAATTATGGAAGAGATTACTAAGAAACTCATGGAGAAGCTACAAGGCATAATTAACCAGAAAGTACTATATACACCCAAGAACTATCAAGACACCACAAATAAGAAAATTGAGAAGACACAGGAACAGATAAATAAACTCAGAGAGGACTTCAACAAACTCCAAAATGAAACAAAGGAGACTATAAAAAACAGACATATGAAATAAAGAAGACAACACACAATAAGAAAGAAGAATTGAACAAAGATATGGATAACCTCAGAAAAAGAATCAAACAGAAAACTTGGAAATAAAAACTTCCTTAAATCAAATAAAAAATACAGGGGAAAGCCACACCAGCAGACTAGAACAAGTGGAAGACAAAATCTTAGGACTTGAAGACAAATAAATATTAAAGAAAAAAACAAAAGAACTCTTAGAAGACACAAAAGCTGTGAAAGGAATACACAAGAACCCAGGAACTCCATTAAAAGACCAAGCCTGTGAATCATGGGCATCAAAGAAGGAGAATAGGTGCAAGCCAAAGGGATATGTAATATATAAAACAAAATAATAGCAGAAAATTTCCCAAATCTTGAGAAAGAGTTGTCCATTCAGGTAAAGGAAGCCTCCAGGACACCAAACAGTCTTGACTAAATTAGAATCTCTCCATTGCATATTATCATTAAAACAACTAGCACAGAGAACAGAGAAAGAATTTTTAAATAACATACAAAGGTAAACCTATCAAAATAATAGCAGACTTCTCAACTGAAATTTTAAAAGCAAGAAGAGCATGGAGTGATATACTTCAAGCACTGAATGAAACAATGTCAGTCCTAGGATACTCTGCTCAGAAAAACTATCATTCAAAATTTATGGAGGAATAAAAGTCTTCCATGATAAACAGAAACTAAAACAATATATGACCACCAAGCCACCACTACAGAAGATTCTGAAAGAAGTCCTATACACAGAAGACAAAAACAAACATAACCATGAAAGTAAGGGAAGTACTAAACCTCATGGGAAGAATAGACAAGCACTCAGAGATTAGCAATGAATCGGCTGCACTCACTCAAATCCTTAAACAACAAAACCAACTAAATGGCAGGAATCACTACATACCTATCAATACTAACACGGAATGTTAATGGCCTTGACTCCCTCATCAAAATCCACTGTTTAACAAACTGAGGAGACTTTAATACCCCTCTGTCAATAATAGATAGGTCATCCAGATGAAAAAATCAACAAAGAAATCCTAGAATGAAATGACACAATAGATCTAATGGAACTGACAGATGTCTACAGAGTATTTCATCCTGCAACAGCACAAAATAGATCATATCCTAGGGCAAAAAGCAAGTCTCAACAAGTGTAATAAAACTGAAAAAAACCCATTGCACAATGATCACTGGGTCACAGAAGAAATAAGGAAGGAAATAAAAAAGTTCCTGGAATTTAATGAAAATGAAAACACAACCTATCAGAACCTGTGGGATACAGCAAAAGCAGTCCTAAGAGGAAAGTTTATATCCATGAGTGCATATATCAAAAACACAGAAAATTTTCAATAAACAACACAATACTACATCTCAAACTTCTAGAAAAACAAGAACAAGCTAAACCCAAAACAAGTAGGAAAGAAACAATAGAAATAAGGGCACAAATTAACAAAATAGAACCAAACAACCATACAAAGAATCAACAAAACAAAAAGTTGGTTATTTGAAAAATAAACAAGATTGACAAACCCTTGGAAAATCTGATTAAAATGAGGAGGGGAAAGACCCAAATTTATAAAATTAGAAATGAAAAAGGGGAGATAACAAACTTCTAAAAAAACTAGAAATAGATCTTCCATATGATCCAGCAATAACATTCATACCCGAAGGATATACCCGAAGGAATGTGAGTCAGATTACAAGAAAGGCACCTGCACGCCCATGTTTATTGCAGCACTATTCACAATAGCTAAGCTATGGAAACAGCCAAGATGACCCCTCTACTGACAAATGGATTCAGAAAATGTGGTATTTATACACAATAGAATTTTACTTAGCCATAAAGAAGAATGAAATTTTGTCATCTGCAGGTAAGTGGATGGAATTGGAGAATATTCTCTTAAGTGAAGTTAGCCAGGCTCAGATGGCCAAAAACTGCATGTTCTCTCTCATATGTGGATTGTAGACCTAAAACAAATGCAGCAATATTATGGGGCATGGGTCACACTAAGGGGAGACTGTGCAAGGGAGGGATAGGGCAAGGGAAGGAAACTAAAAACTTGAAAAAGGTTGATGTGCTCACTGCACAATGAATATAGAAATTTTAAACTGACTGGGGCCACCATGGGAAGTGGACTAGGGAGGAATGAAGAGGGCTGGAAGAGGAGAATCAACTGGAGCTATAATACACATATGCATGGGACCAACACAAGGAAACTGTGTAGCTATCTTTATCTCAAACAAGCAAAAGATCACTTTAGATGACGTTCTCCAGTTTCATTCATTTACTTGCAAATGACAAAATTTCATTCTTCTTTATGGCTGAATAAAGTTCCATTATGTATAAATACATTTTCTTAATTCATTCATCAGTAGTGGGACATCTTGGTTGTTTCCAAAGTTTAACAATTGTGAATAGTTCTACGATTAACATGAGTACGCAGGTGCTTTTATTGTGACTTGACTTACTTTCCCTGGATCTATCCCTAGGAGTGGTATTGCTGGATCATATAAAAGTTTTATTTTTAGTTTTGTCAAGAACCTCCATACTATTTTCCATAATGGTTGTGTTAATTTACATTCCAACCAACAATGTATGTGGGTTCCTTTTCCCCCACATCTTCCCCAACATTTGTTGTTGTTTGTATTCTTGATAATAGCCCTTCTAACAGGAGTGAGGTGAAATCATGATTTGCATTTCCTCTATGGCCAGGGATGTTGAGAATTTCTTCATCTGTTTTTTGGTCCTTTGGACTTCTTCCTTTGAAAATGTTTTGTTCAGTTCATTTGCTCATTTCTTCATTGGGTCACTGAATTTTGGGGAAGTTAGTCTTTTGAGCTCCTTGTATATTCTGGTTATTAATCCCTTTTCAGATAAATAGTTGGCAAAGATAGATTTTTTTCCATTCTGTGGGCTTCCTCTTCAATCTGGTGACCATTTCTTTTGTAGTGCAGAAGTTTTTTAAGTTAATGTAGTCCCATTTGTCAATCCTTTCTCCTAGTTGCTGAGCCATTTACGTTTTATTTATGAAGTTATTGTCTATGCCTATCAGGAAATCCAGTGTATTGCCTGCTTGTTCCTGAACTAGCTTCAAAGTTTGAGGTCCTTGGTGAAACTATTCCAGAAATGGGGGAAGGGGATAAAGGAGAAAAATAGAGGGGTAAATTCAACTATGATATATAGTAATTTTTTAAATATCACATTTTACCCCCAGGAAAACAATAATAAAAAAAGTTTCAGGTCTTACATTAAGGTTCTCAAACTACTTTGAGTTGATACTTATACAGGGTAAAGAAATGGATCAAGTTTCCGTTTTCTGTATGCACATATCCAGTTTTCTCAGCAACATTTGTTGAAGAGGCTGTTTTTTCTCCATTGTATGTTTTAAGTGCTTTTGTCAAAAATCAGGTGTGTGTAGCTGCATGAATTCATATCTGGGTCTTCTATTCTGTTTCACTGGTCTTCATTTCTGTTTTTGAGCCAGTGCCATACTATTTTGATTGCTATGGCTCTATAGTACAGTTTGAAGTCAGGTATTGTGATACCTCCAGCACTGCTGTTTTTGCTCAGTATTGCCTTGGCTATTCTCAGTTTTTTTGTGCTTCCAAATGAACTTTAGGGCTGATTTTTCAATCTCTGTCATGAATGTGGCTGGAACTTTTATGGGGATTGCACTGAACATGTAGACTGCTTTTGGTAGTCTAGTCATTTCACAAAATTGATTCTGCCAATCTGTGAACATGGGACAGCTTTCTCTTTATGTAGTCTTCTTCAATTTGTTTCTTTAATGGTTTATAGTTTTCTTCATATAGGTCATTCCCAACCTTTTAAAAGTTTATTCCTAGGTATTTTATTTCTTGAGGCTGTTGTAAATGGAATTGTTTTTCTATATTCTATCTCAGTCTGTTCATTGTTGATATATAGAAAGGTTAGTGATTTTTGTAAATTGATTCTGTATTCTTCAGTTTGCTGAAGCTGCTTAAGATGTCTTGGAGTTTTGTGGTGAAGTTTTTCCAGGTCTTGTAGGTCTATCATCATGTTATCTGAAAATAGGGATTGATTGACTTCTTTCTTTTCTATTTGTATGCCTTTTATTTCTTCTTCATGTCTTATTGCTATGATTGGGTATTCTAAGACTATGTTGAATAAGAATGGAGAGAGTGGACACACTTGTCTCATTCCTCACTTTAGGGGAAATAGTTTCAGTTTTTCCCCATTTAGTATGATGTGGGCTCTAGACTTGTCAAATATAGCCTTTATTATGTTGAGACACATTCCTTCTACTCCTAGTTTCATCAGAGCTTTTATTATGAAAGGATGTTGAATTCTGTTGAAGGCTTTTTCTGCATGAATTGAGATAATCATGTGGTTTGTTTCTGTTAATATGCTGTATTATATGTAATGATTTTCATATGTTGAACCATTCTTGCATTCCTGAGATAAAAATGACTTGATCATGGTGTATGATCTTTTTGATATGCTGTTGAATTTGTTTTGCTGAGATTTTATTAAGAATATTTGCATCTAAGTTCATGAAAGAGATTTACCTGTAATTTTCTCTCTCTCTTTTTTTCTTTTTTTGCTGTGTCCTTGTCCTCTTTTAGGATGAGTATAATACTGGCTTTATAGAATGAATTTGGTAGTGTTCCTTTCCTTCTAGTTCATGGAAAAGTTTGAGGAGTTTTGGTACTAGTTCTTTAAAGGTCTAGTAGAATTCAGCAGTAAATCTGTCAGCCTTAGACTTTTTTGGGGGGGGAGGTTCTTTATTGCTGCTTCAATTTCCTTGCTTGTGATAGATCTATTTAGGTGATTTATATCCTCTTGGTTCAGTTTTAGATGGTCATGTATGTCTAGGAATTTATCCATTTGTTCTAGATTTTCCAATTTATCTGAATATAGGTTAAGAAAGTAGTTCCTCTAATGATTCTCTCAATTTCTTTGGTGTTGGTTATTGTGATCTCCCCTTTTTCATTTCTAATTTTATTAATTTGTTTTTTTTTTTTTTTTACTTTCACTTTAAATTCTTTTTTTTTTCATTTTTCTTTTATTATTCATATGTGCATACAAGGCCTGGTTCATTTCTCCCCCCTGCCCCCACCCCCTCCCTTACCACCCACTCCACCCCCTCCCTCTCCCCCCCCTCAATACCCAGCGGAAACTATTTTGCCCTTATTTCTAATTTTGTTGTAGAGAGAGTATAAGCAATAATAGGAAGGAACAAGGGTTTTTGCTGGTTGAGATAAGGATAGCTATACAGGGCATTGACTCACATTGATTTCCTGTGCATGGGTGTTACCTTCTAGGTTAATTCTTCTTGAACTAACCTTTTCTCTAGTACCTGTTCCCTTTTTCCTATTGGCCTCAGTTGCTTTTAAGGTATCTGCTTTAGTTTCTCTGTGTTAAGGGCAACAAATGCTAGCTAATTTTTAGGTGTCTTACCTATCCTCACCCCTCCCTTGTGTGCTCTCACTTTTATCATGCTGGCACCTCTTTTCTTTCTTCAATTCCTTCTTCATGATTTGCAGGTTTGATCTTTTGGTGGAGTCACCAGATCTTTACATATTCCTTTCACTGCTTTTCAGTCTTTTGTCTATGTATTCTTTTATGTTTGCTTTAATATATACTTTGTCTTTCAGCCCTGAAATTCTGTAGTCCACTTGTTCCAGTCTGCTGGAGTGGTTTTGAACTATATTTTTTATTTGACTTAAGGAACTTTTTATTTCCAGCATTTCTTTTCAATTCTTTTTTTTTTTTTGAGGCTTTCCTTTTCTTTGTTAAGCCACATTTTCATATTGTGTTCATCTTCTTTATTTCATCTCTCTCTCTCTTCTCTCTCTCTCTCTCTTATTGTTGTGCTGGGTGGGAGTACATTGTAGCAATTACAAAGGTTCTTAACAATGTATCAAATATATCATACTTGAATTCACTCTTTTTTTAAAATGGTTTTCTTGGTTTCATTTCAGAGTTTGTTGAAATCCTCTTTGAATTCATTTAGTTATTTCTGTGTCTTCTCGAGACGTTTTTAAAAAAAAATCTGTGTTCTCTTGGGACTCATTGAGTTGCTTTGTATGTCCTCTTCTAGCACATCTTTAAGCTCATTAAATATTCCTATTTTCATTGTTCTGACCTTGGCAACTGAGGATTTATCCTCTTCATTGTCCACCAAATCCTGTTGTTATATTTCCCTGCCTTCTTTTTTTCAGCATGTTTCTATTTTGAGCTTTGCTCATGTGTTATTGATTAATTAGTTGGGGGGTTCAATCACCTGTTATTCTTTCCCTTGACTTAATTTCTGTGCCCAGGCTAGCTTAGTTGTTAGCTATGGTGTTGTACTGTTTCTGTTCACTGACCTGAAGGTATAACTTAGCAATAACAAATTCACAGAGTCCATGCCAAGCCAGTTATTTACATAATATATACAACACTTGGCAATATTGTCTATAAAAAGTGGGTATTGGGGAGATAACAGTTGTTTGCATAGGGATTGATACTTAGGCAATTAAAATGATGGTGCTAGAGGCAGAGGCAGGGAGGGGAATGGTTTGAGTAGGAGAAGGGGTATGAGGTGTGGGGGCTATAGGATACTAAAGCCCTAATGTGTGTAAAGGTTACTTCAGTCATTGTGGGGGAGGAATGCTATTGTCTGGTTGCAGAAGGATAGGAAGGATGTAAGTAATGTGTAAAGTTGGTATAATAGACTACTCAGTGGGAGGTTAGTATGGAGGAGGTAGGGGCAGTGGGGTAATAAGGGAGAGGAGAGGAAGGTAAGAAGAAAAAAGGAAGAGAGAAAAGAAGAAAAGAGAAAATGGGGGAGATAAAGGAACATGGACAAGAGAGGGCTAAATAAATGAAATCTGAAAAGGATGGAAAAAGGAGATAGGTAAAAATTTAAAAAATTTAAAAAGAAAAACTTTAAGCAAAATACATCTGCATTTATGTTATGAAGAGGACTGGGTTTCCTCTCAGTTCAATGAATGCTCTAGGTTCTTCTCTCTGATTTTTAATCCAAGTGCTGTCCCTTCTGACAGGGCTTTCTCTGTGTCCCTGCCTCTCCTTAAGGTTCATATGCTGGGCTGTGTGGCAATTGATGGTGCCCATCTCCACTGGACAGATTTGGGGGCAATCCCCTCCAGGTATTTTAGCCCAGGCTCTTCTTTTGGGGATGGGCTCACTGGTTCAGCTTATTTTTTTATAGGTGAGTTCTCTGCAGTGGTCCCAGGAGGAGCTTGTATGTGAGTAGTAGCCAGTCCCTTCTGCTTGCAGAGCAAGCCTGGGAGCTAGAATTGAGCTTTTTGGTTCACTGCCTTCCTCTCAGAAAGCTGTTAGTTTTATCACATTCACAGGTTCTCCAAGGTGTTTGAATGCGTTGTTATTTTCCCAGACTGTGGCTGGATCATCCTGTCCTCACCCAGGCTGGATCAGCTCAGCGCTCTGCCTAACCACCCCCAGGTGGAGGTAAAACTTTCCCTCCGTTTATTAGGCCATTAGCTTTGTCCAGGAGAGCGCAATCTGCCCACAAGCTGTGCTGGACTATGTGGTTGTTTCCAGAGCAGGTGATGTGGCATGCTCACCTGGTGTGGTTATAGTTTTACTCGGTGGTATTGGGGTTTGGCTCCAAGATGGTGCAAGCAGGTGGCAGTCAGAGGTTCTGTGTCCATGAATTTTGGTGGGTTCAGGACATCCAGATGCTTGCAAAACTCATTCTGCAGTTCTCTGTGTTGAGTTTTTGCTCTTAGGAGAGAGGAAAAAAGAAGGGAGAAAAGAAAAGGACAAAAGATCTCTCCTGTGGGAGGGCCTGCAGCTGCTGGTTTATAGCACCTAGGCTTCTGTGGCTATTTATGTAGAGGTTGGTCATTGTACACTGTGTTCCCCCTATGTATTGGTGGTATCTTACTTGGCAAAACAGCCAGGTTTCTCAGTCTTTGATACCAGGAATTTGATGTATTCTTTTGGACTCATGAGAGCTCAAAGTTTCAAGGTCTTCTGTCTATCTACCATTTTGGTCTTTCCAAGACAAATACTCCATTTTTATATATTTTCTAAGAAACAGATAAAAGTAAAACAGTAAATATAAATAAGTAAAAGATGGAGCAACTGATTCATGGGCTCTGGGTTTAACAACTGCACAGAAATTTGGAAGAAATGAGCCACCTTTTCCCTTGTGAGTAAAGGGTTGTCAGATAGCATTGCAAACCTGAATGGGTAGGGTATTTCTCAGATGATAAGGCCTCAAAACATTTCTTGGTTTTCCAATCTTTGCAAACCATTGGGCTGTTCAATTGTGATTTTTAAACCTTGTTTTAACCTGAGACATTTTGTGCAGAAGAAATGTCATATAGAAGTAGAACAGATAGAAGCAGAACTCCTCTGACTAAAATAGAAGAAGGCTGAGTTCTATTTATTTCACCACTCTCTCCACATATCTCTGCTGGCCAGAGAGAGGTTTGTTGGGGTAGACTATTAGAACTACACGTAGCATTTTAAAGGAACCATAATAAATATCATTATGTGTGACTTTTAATTACAAATCCATTATATCTGCTCTGTTTTAGTTGTGTAAATGTGGTAAGTAAGGCATTATTGGGTCTATTTTATAGGCGGGCAAACTGAGACTTATAGAGATGATATAAGTTGCTGGAGATTATGCGTCTCATTGCCTAGTATGTGAACTAGTTCTGTCTATTTCCAAAACCATGCTTCTTACTACATCCTGTTGCCTTCCATGGTCTAAGAGCACAGAAACCACTTTGTTTTCTAAAGAAAATATCTTTAGAAATAGCAGAAAGCAGAATGAAATTTAAAAACTCTATGTGCCTGTTTTTCCCCTCTACCCCACTCTTTGGCTTCTTACTGCTACATTCATAAAATGAGGAAAGAAATGTAAAAATCTAGTTACAATGGAGACTGGGTACATAATTGATACTCTACTAAGTGTTAAGAAGTATTTGCAACATCTTACACGGACATAAGGCAAGTGCTACAGCTCTGGAAGATGGCAGGGTATCTTTGGTATTCCTGCCTTGAAGCTATAGTGCCTTTGTATGTTATGGAATGAAATTACCCCTTCCTACATATGTGCTACTTTTTGAGGTGTCTAAATTCATTTCACACTTCTATCCCACTTCTCTGTTCTTTCTACATTTCTTTGGAGACCTTCCTCCCACCTAATCATGCAATTTGGTTAATGGAGAAGCAGAAAACTTTGTAAGTGTGATGGAAGACCAGTCCCAGGTAGAGAACAGGACTAAAAGCACTTTGGGGTTCTTGTTTGTCAAGCATTGTTTTCACAAGGCAGAAAGCGAAAGAATCTTCTGGGATTCTGCCAAAAAGCAGATGACAGTATGGTACCAAGAAAGGGCTCCCATCTGCTTGCTGGCAAACATCAGGCCTCAGTGGATCTCTCCTTTTTTAAGGATGAAACACTAGACCCTTTCCCCACTCATGCAAATCAAAGCCTAGAGGAACTTAAAACAGTACCACTTCTATTTTAAATGACTTGAAGACAAACAAAAATGAACAGGGAAATCACGGTCCATATGGCCAAAGAAAAAATAAAAAATAATATGAAAACAAAGTTGGAGAGCATTAAAAAAGCCCATGTAATTAATATCAAATTGTTAATTTTGATAATTAATATGAAGTAAAGTTCCCATCAAAATGCAAGGCTCTTAGATTGAATCAAAACATAAAATCAAACTATACTCTGTAAGATAGAGGAAAAGATAGGTGCCCAGGAAGGAAGGAAGGACAGAAGCTGCCGAGATGACGCTATTCACTGGTTATCCAGATGATCTGGAACATAGAGGCTAAGAAACTCCTAAATGTGCTATTTCTCATATTCTATTTTAGCTAAAGGACTTTGCTTCATGTGAACAAAGCTCTTCCTATTAACTTATTAATTTACAACATGAAATAGCAACCAAATACTCTGCCTGAATGATTATAAATATCTAATACATTCTCTTCCATCTACTGGGCGATTATATAGCTAGGCTATAGTATGCATTCACCATCATTTCATTCTCACACAATCTTATGTACTATGTATTATGAATATTTCTGTTTCAGATGAGGAGCCAAAGGAAAATGCAGTGTATATAAGTCACCCAAAGTCACACAGAGAGCAGAAGTGGAATAGGCAGTTTGGTGATGACAGAATCAGAGCAGAGCAAGTTGGTTTTATGCTTCCAATGTTCCATAGCATTAAGCTTTTAAAAACTTGTATTGTGCATTTCCAAAGAAGACATTCTGTTGTTGATATGTCTGGGTCCTGAAGTCTGAGTGAGATCTTTATACTTTTTCTTTTCTTTAATTAACTTCTGTCTGTCAAATTCTTATGCCAGTACCTTCTGTCAGGTTTCACACACATGGTCTTGGTCTAGTCCTTCTTTTTGAGGTGATCTTGCTGAAACTTCTCTGCATGTAAGTGTTGATTTATGTTTTAACTCTCAAAGGGCAATCTTGTTTTTTTCATCTCAGTCTGCTGATTAATAGGCCTCCACTGACCTGGAGGGAGGTCTTTAAAAATGCTCCCGAGAGCTCTTTCCTTGACTGTGTCATGGTGTAAAATATTGTTAGGGACTTGAATTAGAATGTTAAAAGAATATTGACTGGGTTTGTAGATGACATGAAGCAAAAGATAATATATTGGCCACTAAAACAAGAATCCAAAAAGATCTCAGTAGCCTGAAATAATGAGAAAAGTTGCTCATTCAATCATTTATTTAAAAATTAACATCGGGTACCTATTGTATGCCAGAAATTAGAGGGGTATTAAGTAGTAAACCAGGAAGACAGGTATTTTGACTTTATAGAATTCTCAGGGTTTCAGAAAACAAGTTTAATAGAAATAAAAGGCTATACTTAGGGCTAAGATATTATAAAGCAAAACAAATCTACTGTTCACCTATCTCTAATAGCACAAAATCATAATGGCATAGCCAAGAGTTAAAAGCAGCTTCTGTGTGAGATCCCAGAAATGACCACACATTTATGGACAGTTGGTTTTTTGACAAAGATACCAAGAATTCACAGTGAGGAACCACTTTAATAAGTGGTTCCAGGAAGACTGTATATCCATAAGCATAAGAATGAAATTGAATTCTTATCTTTAACATATTAAAAATTAACTCCAGATTTTTAACATATTAAAAATAGGCCAGAAACTATAAAACTACTAGACAAAAACAAAGGGGGAAAAGCCCCACAACATTGGGCTAGGCAAGGAGTTCTTAGATAAGACTCCCAAAACACAGGCAACAAAAGCAGAAAGAGACAAACGGGACTGCATCTAACTGAAAGGTTTCTACATAGGAAAGGATACAATCAACAGAGTGAAGTGACAACATATAGAACGGGCAGGTATAGTTATAAACAATAATCTGATAAGGGATTATTATTCAAAATATATAAGGAATTCATACAATCAATAGCTGAAAAAATGATTAAAAGTATGATATGCAAAATGACAGATAAGAGAGATCTAGCACTTTCTTACATCACCACAAATCTGAAACAAAACATCAGGTGCCTGGCTGCAGAGAGACGTGGGCAGTATGAAAAGGCACAGGAAGACAACAGTAAAAAGTAGTTGCAGACCAGGGGAAATCCAGAAAATTGAACTTTAGATATGTAAAAGAAACAATGGACCCTGATATAGAATGCTAGGCAAAATAGCAGGAAGGGGGAGAATACGCCCCCAAAGTGGAACTGTAGGCAAAAGTAAAAAGGAAAGCCATGTTAAGTTGCTCCATAGGCATGTAACCTGGCACACTGCAGGAATATAATTTAAGAAGGGAGATTTGCATCACCAAGCAGACACTGCAGAAAGAACCCCCTACAGTTCCTAGCTTGCTCACTACTGTTGTGGTATCTTAGTAAAAGTCTTTTGACCAGGGAGAGCAGAAGACCCTACATTTTTATATCTCCAGTCCCCAAAGCATCCCCGTCTCCACTGGCTAAGCTAGAAATTACCATGGAAATCAGTGTGGACCCGGAAATTGGCTGTGACTTAGACTCAGAGAATGGACACAGGTCTGCTTGTGGGTTGTGTAAGAAGTGCATGCTACACCACAAAGGCAAGCCAAGAGTAATTATGTTGGGGGAGCTGCAGCCTAGTATGTTTTCCACATTGGGCATCCAGCATGCAGAAAAACATAGTAATTCAGTCCAGCCGTGGACATAGTAGTAGACATGCCCTGGAAGGAAAGGCAGGGCAGAACTCAGCCTGCAAACAGCTTTTTCTGGTCTAAATTATTTGGAATTCAGAGAGAAAAACAACTCAGTTACTCCCATTTAACTCACCAAGTAAACTACAAAACAACAAATCTGATGAAAAAAATGAATTCACTCTATCATATATCTCCCCAGGAAGGAAAAATTATCAGTTGGTGTTTGTTGCTGTTTTGTCTTGCTCTTATCTGTTTTATTATGTTATCTCTTGCTATTATCTGTTATACTTTCATCTCATATACTTTTCCTATCTTTCCCACTTCACTTCTCTCTTTTTTCTTACTCCATACACACTTCTTTTTATAACTTACTAATAATTTTAAACTCTAGTGTATAAGTACCCTATCTCCTTTCTCCTAAGCTTAGTGGAGATGAAGTTGATGTTTCCAATTAGTTTGCTACGACATTTAAATATTTGACTTATTTTTTAATTGTTAATTTTTGTTACTGTTTCTGATGACTTAACAATGGAAATCATAAGGCAGTGGAATAATAATAATTCAAAGAAAAACAAAAGCTTAAGAATCTTACAGCTAGTGAAGCTGTCTTTCCAAAATGAAGGTGAAAGAAAGATATTCTCAAGTACACAAAAATAGAGAATTTGTTACTAGTAGACCCACCTTGCAAGAAAGAACACTGCAATTAGGTATGTCTATTGTCTACTGGCTTTGATTTCTTTGGGCATATATCCAGAAGTAATATAGCTGAATCATATAGTTTTCCATTTTCAGTTCTTTTAGGGAATCTCTATAGTGATGTCCACAGTGGCTATACTAACTTACAGTCTCAAGTGTTCCTTTCCCCTATATCCTTGCAGCATTTGTCATTCTTGCTAAAAATTCTAGATGGGTTAGATGGAATCTCAGTGTTGCTTTGATTTGCATTTCTCTGATGGATAGGATGAATGGAGCAAGAAAATGTGGTATCTATACACACATTTTCTTCTTTAGCCATAAAGAAGAAAAAAATCGTGTTGTTTGCAGGAAAATGGATGGAACCAGGGATGATCACATTACATAAAATAAACCAGACTCTACTCTTTCAATTTCCTTAAAACATATAAAATTATATAATTATTATAATAATTTAATGTTGGGTTTATAATATCTATCAATGTACTATTTATAACAATAATATCACAAAACAGGGAAAATGGAATAGAGTTATAAAGAAGAAATATTTCCACATCTCACTGGAATTAAGTTTCTGTAAATCATGAGTTTGTAGAAAGCTGATGTGTTAAAATATATACAATAAACTAGAGCAATGGCTAAACTAAACAATTTAAAAATCATTAGAGAAATTAAAATGTTACATTTGAGTGTATTTGCTACTGCAAAACCAAAATGAATTACTCAATTTAACTATAATGAAAAGGTATATAAGAGGTACATATGAAATAGTAAGGAATTTTGTGATTAACCTTGGACCCTAGCCCCAAGATATTTCATTAATTGTATGAAAATATTCTAAAATAAAAAATTCCCATATCTAAGACACTACAGGTCCCAAGCACTTTAGACAAGGGATACTCAATGTATGAAAAAAATGCGATAGCACTTCCTATCCACTTGGATGTTTAGAATAAAAAGTGAGCTAATAACTAGTTCTGACAAGGATATTTTAGAAATGAGCTCCTTCTCAGTGATTGTGGGAGTGGGAAATGGTGCAAGTACTTTGGCAAAAGGTCTGGCAGTTATTCAAATGGTTAAATATAAATAATATATATATGTACTCAAGACAAAATAAAACACATGATCACACAAACTTGTATAAGAATGTTTGCAGTCATGTTATTCATCGATAAAAGGTAGAAATAATCCAAACATTCACTAATGAATGGATAAACAAAATGTGGTATATTGATATAATGGAATAATATTCAATCATTAAATGGAATGAAGTGCTGATAATGCTACAACATTGATGAACCTTAAAAATATGTGGCATGAAAGTAGCCAGACATAAAAGATAGCATAGTTTAATTCTACATAGTTTAATGCTACAATAGGAATTCTATAAAATTCCCACAATAGGAAATCAATAGAGAACATAGGTTAATAGTTGTTTATAGCTGAGAGGAATGAAAACAGGGGATTCTGTTTAAAGGGTACAGTTTCTTTTTGAGGTGATGAAAATGTTCTAGAATTGATTGTGCCAATGATTACACATATGTATGAATATACTAAAACATTGGCTTATTCATGAATGAATTACCTGGTGTATGAATTGTATCTCAATAAAGTTATTTAAAAGGATAAGCTAGAAAATGCTTTAAAAAATGTGTGAAAGACACATATTTAGAATTTTTTAAATACTTCACTCCATTGATTCCAGGACTTTCCTTTTTCATTTCTAGTGTCTGCTTTGAATGCCTGTCCTTGGAAACATGAAGTGTACTGTGTGGCAAATAGAAGGCAAGCACATGAGCCCTACAGAATTCCTCATACTGAGTTACTGTCTTAGAAAATTTCCTTCCCTGCACAATAGAGTATAGCTTCCTAAAAGTCAGAATTGGATTCTTAGAAATTGAATAGTAAAATTTAATGCAATTTTCAGAAACATGTTGTTTTTCAATTAATAGATTTGGCTTTGGTACATATTTGGTGGTTTCTTATCTTTAGAGTTTTCCTTTCTTGAGCAATGGTCCTTTCTAGTTCTCCTCTTAGCATGCAGTACCAAAGCAGCTAGCTCACCACAGCTTCCAAAACCAAAAACAGTGCAAGGACTCTTATGCATGGGTCCGTCACACTCAGAAGCTACCACACTGGAAGAAAAGGACTCTCCTGTCAAATGCCAATTACAGAAACTGCAGATTCTACCACTGGGCTGGTTCTGAAGCTGCTCAGGACAAAGAGGTTTAAAGGCAAAAAGAGAAACACTCTTTCTTTCCATGGAGCTGTTTCATGAGTGCCTTTCAGATGTATGGAATACAGAAGTCACTTGGAAAAGACAGGCAAAATCACATAGACTCTGCCTTTGATTGGTTTCCCAGAAGATACAAACTGAAAACATAGTGGTGAATTTAAATAACAGGTTGAATGAAACTAAAGTAGGAGTAGGAATTTGAAAAATAGGAATTTGAGAGAGTTTCTAGCAGTTTTCATGACATTTAAATTTTTTATAAACCTCAGGTTATAGCTTCTGCGTGAATACAAATGTGAAGATCTGAAGACCTAGAATAATGTCTTTCTGATTATTTTCTCTTTTGTAGATCTTTTAATCTAGTATAAATAGCACATTAGTAAAAGCAGATCTCTTTAAGGAAGAAAGTGAAATATTTCCTTTGTTTTTCTTATTCATAGTATTTGAATAACCAAATGAGAGAATTTTTTCTTTCTAGAAATAGTCCAGCCAAAAATAATGAGTAATAGAGTTATTATGTCATTCTTTTGAAGCACAGAAAGAAAGACAATCACATATTATGTTTACTCTGATGGAAGAACATACTACCATGTAGGAAATTGTCTTGTCTTCTAAAACTGAATGAATCTGATTCCTTGCCTATTTTTAACTACCAATTTATAAGAAATGCAGGGGACAAAGGAATATGTTAAAAGGTATTACTATGGCCAGAAAACACATGAAAAAATGCTCACCATCTCTAGCAATAAAGGAAATGCAAATTAAAACCACGCTAAGATTCCACCTCACCCCTGTTAGAATAGCCATCATCAGCAACACCACCAACAACAGGTGTTGGTGAGGATGCGGGGAAAAAGGAACCCTCTTACACTGTTGGTGGGAATGTAGACTAGTACAACCACTCTGGAAAAAAATTTGGAGGCTACTTAAAAAGCTAAACATTGATCTACCATTTGATCCAGTAATACCACTCTTGGGGATATACCCAAAAGACTGTGACACAGGTTACTCCAGAGGCACCTGCACACCCATGTTTATTGCGGCACTATTTACAATAGCCAAGTTATGGAAACAGCCAAGCTGCCCCACCACTGACGAATGGATTAAGAAAATGTGGTATCTATACACAATGGAATTCTATGCAGCCATAAAGAAGAACGAAATGTTATCATTCGCTGGTAAATGGATGGAATTGGAGAACATCATTCTGAGTGAGGTTAGCCTGACCCAAAAATCGTATGTTCTCCCTCACATGTGGACATTAGATCAAGGGCAAACACAGCAAGGGGATTGGACTATGGGCACATGATAAAAGCAAGAGTACACAAGGGAGGGGTGAGGATAGGTAAGACACCTAAAAAACTAGCTAGCATTTGTTGCCCTTAACGCAGAGAAACTAAAGCAGATACCTTAAAGCAACTGAGGCCAATAGGAAAAGGGGAACAGGAACTAGAGAAAAGGTTAGATCAAAAAGAATTAACCTAGAAGGTAACACCCACACACAGGAAATCAATGTGAGTCAATGCCCTGTATAGCTATCCTTATCTCAACCAGCAAAAACCCTTGTTCCTTCCTATTATTGCTTATACTCTCTCTACAACAAAATTAGAAATAAGGGCAAAATAGTTTCTGCTGGGTATTGGGGGGGAGAGGGAGGGGGTGGAGTGGGTGGTAAGGGAGGGGGTGGGGGCAGGGGGGAGAAATGACCCAAGCCTTGTATGCACATATGAATAATAAAAGAAAAATGAAAAAAAAAAGGTATTACTAGAATATAATTAAAAAATACAAACTATGGGATTCTCTATGCTATGGTTTGAATATAAGTAGTATACTCCAAAGATGCATGTGTTAATGGCTTTGTCCCCAAAGTGGTAATATAGGGAGTTTGTGTAAACTTCAGGAAGTGAGACCTAGTGGGAGCTCCTTAGGTCATTGGGGGCATACCCTCAAATGGGATTGTATAACCCTGGTGTCTTCCTCTTTTGATCTTTCTTTCCTGGCTCATGAAATGAGTGGTTTACTCCACTATGGCTTTTGCCAGACCCAAAGCAATGGGGCCACCTGATCTTGAACTGGAATCTCCATAGCTGTGAGGATAAAAAACCTTTTCTCCTCCTCAGTTATTTTGTTATAGGAATTCAAGCTACCTAATGTACACCATAGAGCAAACAAGCTGGTCATTTTCACAAGTTGGAAGGAAAAGAGAATACATCTTTTACTCTGATGGGTTTCTGCACCATCAGAGGGAGTTGACTGGGAGATAACTTCATCCTTCTGTCATGGAAACCTCATTGTGTCTCCATTACAACTATAATCAGTATTGGGAGTCACAGCCTAGGTCATCCACTGATAAGGCACCAAAAGGTCCAGCTAAGTGCAAGAAGTTGATGGAAATGGTATAGCTATCTAGCCATTTTTAGGCTTTGGTCCTTTACTTACTCCTCCTCTAAATCTCTAGGGCTGATGCATAACAAATCAAGAAGCCTGTCCTCTGTTCATGGGGCTTCTTTCAAAGATTAAGGTAAATTCCTGGACAGAGCAGTTGTCTGATCAGAAATGGTACAAGTGAGAGGCCTGTGACCTTACCTCTTCTCTGTCTTTAAACACACCAGAAGTTGCTGTCTCTTTGGAACTACAATCACACCAGCTAAATAAATGGATATCCAAGGAGTATATCCTTATAAAACTAAGGTCACAAATGGATCAGTGTTTGTCACACGAACAAGAAGTAACAAACAATTAAATTAAACTAATAAATAGACTCAAAGAGATACGGGAATATATTAATAGTAAGAAATAGATGGGGGGAGGAGGTGGCCCAAATAATGTATACATTATTTGGTAAATAATAAATGTAAAAACAATAAAATAAAAATTGTTAAAAAAGAAATAAAAGCCAGGAATAAGAAGTCATTTTTAGAAAGTCATACTAGATTTGAAAAAATTAGAGTTGAAATATATAACACAATGAATAAGATAAATAACAGAATAGATATGACTAAGGAATAAATTACTAACATGGAAGTTCAGATTGAACAATTCATTCTGGATGAAGCAGGAAAGGACAAAGAGATAATAAATAATACATAGTAACAACAAAACAATGGTGGAAATAAGTAGAAATGCCCACATTTGGAAAGGAATCCCAGAAAAAATGGAAGAAGGCAGGCATTTGAGGAGATAATGCCATTAGGAACTTGGCAAAATTGAAGAAAAGTACTTAGTCCATTTTCTATAATTGAACACCACATTCTGGTGAATTTATAAAGAAGTTTATTCTGGTGCTTGATTCTGGGGGCTAGTTCTGGAATGTGCTCCTCTTCTAGCCATGGGCTTCATTGTAACATGGCAGTAAAGTTGAGGGCAAGCAGACACGTGGTATGAAGAAAAGACTGGGGAGGGGATTTTGCTTTGTAATAACTTGCTCTTGTGGTGATAAGTTCAGTCTTGTGAGAATAAAAACTCACTCCCTCACTCCCAAGTGAATTAGCCCAATCCCATCAGAGCAGCATTAATACCTTCATGGCCCCTATGATCCAAACACTTCTTTTTTTTCTTTCTTTTATTTTATCATTTTTACATTTACCCAAACAGTTCTTAAATATCCACCACCTCTTAACATTGTTACAGTGGGGACAAAATTTCAACATGAGTTTTAGAGAAGACAAACTACAATTAAACTGTAATTGGGATTGAAAGCATCCAAACAATGATGAATAGATAGGTAAGGGAGTGCCCCCAGAAAATACATCAAAATTTAACAAACAACAAAATGTAGAACTCTAAGTATTCCTAGGTAGAAAAAGGAGAGTAGCTATAAAGAAATAAATGTGACTATTACATTACTTCACACACAGAGAAAGAAATAGTTGTGACTGGTAGAGATAAAAGGGGTAATTCTTTAAACTCCTATCTTACACTGCTTGGAATACTCTAAAAAATATTAGGACAATTAATATTGGAGAAGAGTTTTTTGTTTTCTTGGGATTGGGATAATATTCACCACTTGCATAGTACTTTACAATTTGAAAGCACTTCCATGTCCTAATCTCATGAACAAACTGGTCCATAATCTTGCTTTAAGTACTTCGAGGCATATGTAGTTCAATTTATACTTGTAGCTGTTATTACATAAATTATTTTAAGTTTCAATTACCTTTCTATTAATACAAATGTAGAGTTATAATTATTTCCAAAGTTATGTAAAATTTATATTTTACATAATGTATGACTTTGCATTTTCCAAGAAACAGGTCAGTAAGATGTGTGTGTGTATGTGTGTATGTGTGTTTGTGTGTGTGTGCATGTGTGTGTGTATACACATAAAATAAGAAATTGGCTATTATGATTATGGAGACTGAGAAGTCCCAAAAGCTAAAGTCAACAGGCTGGAGACCCAGGAGAGTTGATATAATTCTTGCCCAAGTTGGAAAGCCTAAGAACCACAAGAGCCAGTAATATAAATTCCATTCCAAAAGCTAGCAGGCTCAAGACTCAAGAAGAGTTGATGTTGTAATTTAGTCCAAATTCAGGAAAAGGCCAAAATCTGTGCTCAAAGTAGTCAGGCAGGAAGAGTTCACTTACTCTTGGGAATGTCAGGCTTTCCTATTCAGGCCTTCAACAGACTGCATATCCCATTTTATGAGGGCAATCTGCTTTACTCGGTCTACCAATTCAAAACACTATCACAGATACACTCAGAATAATGTTTAGTCCAATGTCTGGTCATCTAATGACCCATTTGCGTGGACATAAAACATTAACCATCACAAGTCTATCCCTTGTATGCTTGGTGTCCATATACATTTCCTTAAATTGTACTTAATTTCTAAGAAAATAACAAGATTATAATTCATCTCAACATGTTTCAAGTATCCTGCATACAGCTAGAAGTGCACTAACACTTGCCCAGAAGAGGAGATAAAGTCCCATGAGTGATGTTTACTTTTCCCTTTGATATGATATAAATATTATGATGTAAAAATAACAATACTTAAATACTAATATAAAGTCAATGCATCTTAAGTTATAAAGGAGTACTGGATTAAAAACCCAAGAATATTTTATATATATATACTTACATATGCATATGCATACAAGTCTGCACAGATACATTAATAACAAAATAAGGAGGAAATACTCATGCCAATTGTAGTCTTCATTTCTGTGGCTAATATTTATTACTACTTTCTTCCATTACATATTATATATTCCCTTTAACTTCAGTAACCACCTTAGCTTGTTATGATCTTTTAATTGCTGGTATGACCCAAATATTCATTCTTGAATGATCTGGATTAGATTGGATTGTTGGTTTTTAATTGACCTTAACACACTTAATAATTGGTAATACTGAGAGATGCCTTACGGGTCTCCTCTATTTCAGATATATTTTTCCTTATTTCCATTTTGGAATAGCAGTCCAATATCTTGTTAGTAGTGAAGGTCATTCAAACCAGTCACCACAGAAACTCTCTTCTTTTACTGTAGATTCAGAGGCAAGAAGAGCCCAAATTGGCTGGGTAGAAATTGTATCATTGTATCTCCTAGTAGAAAACATTCTCTTTTTGGAACTAAGACCTATAGACCAGAAGAATATAAATTCATAGGAACAGAGAATAAAATTTTCCTGTTGGAGTCCTAGAGATAATAAGTGGTGTCACTCCTATTTCTACCCCTTGATTCCTGGATCTATGAATTCTGGGTATTGGAAAAATGCCACAACCTACTGGATATTTATTTAGTTTTCTGGGAAACTTTGCCTTAGCCCTGTAGAGTACTGCTACCTACCTGGTGCTGTAACTGAGTCTTCAAAAAGCTATTCCATCTTTATACCATTGATTATTGTCTATTTCATCATGCCAACTGCTTCAGCATGGCAGGAAACATAGTAAGAACAGAGAATTCCATGGGCATTGGCCCATTATTGCACTACATTTGATATGTGAGTTCTTTCACTGAAGCAATGTTGTGTGGAATACCATGACAATGAATAAGGCATTCTGTAAATTTTCATGGATAGTTTGGGCTAGAAGCAGTGCATTTAGAAAAGGAAAATGTATATCTGCAGAGCTTATTACAATAATATCAAAGTAATTCTACCATGATAACTGTCATCAGGTAGATGGTTAACCACCACATGGAATGGTGCTATATCAGGGAATCACTGTTGCTACAGGCAGATTGGACACTCAGTGGTGACTGTAGCCACATCAGCCTTGGTGAGTAGAAGTCCACACTGCTAAGACTATGCATAATCCTCATCTCTGCCATCATGATAACTTTATTTATAAGCTCATTGTGTTATGTCAGGAATAGTTGCTGCAGCAGGAATGGTGACTATGGACAGTTGGGCTACTTATTCATATGACATGTTTGTTTCTTCAGGGCATATCTGGCCCAATCATGTGTATACAACCTATATTTCATGACGGACTATTGCTGTGAGTACCCAGCTTTTTGTCTTGGTAGGTCAGATAACACCTCATCCATGATGGGCAGTTCAGGTCACATGACACATGGTGACCCATGGTTAACCATGCAGGAAAGGAGAGTAGTTAAGTATTTTCAGAGGATGACTGGGTTTTGATCCAATATCTAAGAGCCTGCACTGAGATGTATTGATAACAGCAGTCTACCAAATGCTTCAAACAGCATCCCTATTTGCTACAGTCACTTCAAATACCATTGGATCTTCTGGATCATATGGCTCAAGTGGCACAGCAGCTTTCATTGTAGATCCTTCTCTTGTTCTGGGCCCAAGTCAAAATTTGAAGCTTAGGCAGTCACTCAGTAAGTGAGCTAGAGTGACACATCTAAATAAGAATCACCACCTCCAAAATCCAAAGTGCTCCTTTTTTGGTTGTAGGATGGGCCCGATGCAATAATTTATCTTTTACCTTAGGAAGAATATCTCAACATGCATCACACAACTAGACCCATAGAAATGTCACTGAAGTAGAAGACCCCTGAGTTTTTATTGGATTTATTTTCCACCCTCTGATAGCTGCTTAATTCTTGTTCATAGGTCCAAGCTGCATACCATTATCAATGTAGTAGACTAGTGTTATATCATGTGGAGTGAAAAGGCAACTAAGATTCTTGCCACTACATTTATGATATGGGGCTAGGGAGTTGATATACCTCTGAGGTATGACAATAAAGGTGTATTGCTGCCTTTGGTAGCTGAAAGAAAATTACTTTTAGTGGTCTATAGTGATAGGGCTGGAGAACAAAGCATTTTCCACACCAGTAACTGCTTACCAAGTACCAGAGGATGTGCTAATTTGCTCAAAATTAAAACCACATTTGACATAGCAGAGATAATTGCTATATGTGCTTTTGAAGTGAGCACCACCAGAGGTAATTGGAGTCACAACTTGGTTAACTATAAGATCATCCACTGTCATTCTTCAAGGTCCATCTGCTTTCTTCACAGGACAAATCAGAGTTGAATGATGATTTGGAGGGGAATCACCATCCCTACATTTTTCAAGTCCTTGATGGTAGTACGTCTCTCTGGAGTTCCTTCAGGAAAGGAGTAATGTTTTGATTTACTGTTTTCCTTGGCAGAGGCAGTTTTTGCTTCCATTTGGTCTTTCCCAGCAAAATAGCCCTGATTCCACAGGCCAGTGAAACATTTTACAGATTTTGCCAGCTGCTAATTATATCCATTGCAATTATGCATCATGAAATAACCCCACAGAATTAGTTCTTGGACCCACTGAGCCCACTGTCAGATGGACTTGTGCTACAACTCCATTGATAACCCAGTAAGTTTCTAGTCTGACTGGTGTGCCACAGTGATACTTTAGGTTTCCTGGACAGTGTCAGTTTAGAGCCAGGGTCCAGTAGTTCACAAAAGATCAGATTATTTCCTTTTCCTCAATGGTCATTTACATTTTGTTGAGGAAGAAAATTTAATAACATAAATTTTGGCATAGTGGTAAAGTCTTTCCTCACCTTCATTGAAAGTATTCTGTACCTGTATACTGGTTCAACTCTGGAAATTGATTGAGGCCTCATGACACTCTGTTCAGGTTAGATTTTATTCACTTGACCTAAAAATTTCATGCTTATAGAGATCAACAAAGAATTTAGTGGGCTTCTTAGCTCTTTCACTTCTAGGGACAACATGTTCAACTAGCTAACATCACAGGTCTGCAAAGTCCAACCATTCTGACTTCTGCTTTAACTCTGCAGCAGTCCTCTAAGGAATCATGCCCATTTTGTGTTTGGCAGTTGAGTACCACCACTTGGCCCCTACCACTCCAGAATCCAATTACATTTAGATATCCTAATTCAATGACCACAGGTCCCACTATAAGATCTGGTGTACAGAGAAGAGTGATGAATAAGTTCTGCCAGGATGCTAGGGCTCCCTCACAAATCAAATTTTTTCATTATTTTGGTAAAAGATGTATCTTTTGGACTTTCCCAGAGTAGAAGAATAGACCCTAAATGGCAAATCTACTATAACATCACAATCTCCCTAAAACTTTGAATTCCTTCTTCTATATTAAGTCTAGGTATAGGTCTAGAAGCAAAGAAGGAAGTTGAATCCTGAAGAGACTCAGAATAGTTTTGCATGGTGCCTGTAAAGGAAGGCCAGTCCATGTTCCTGGAATAATGCAGGGTAATCCTCTCAGACAGGGGTGAAGAGGCAGCGGAGGTAAGGTGGTTGCTGTTAGAATGAGCATAAAGGCCATCTTGTTAGGACCAGATGCCATTTCACTCACAGTGGCTTACCACTTGCAGATGGCTTACTAGAAAACTTCACCCAGCCCCAAAGAATGACAAACATCTGCCTTTAGTCATTATCACCAGGGACCAAGGATGGTTGAGCAAAGAATCAACCCAACCACAGCCTATCTTCCTTAGTTACCCAGCAATGACATTCCTTAGCTGCCCATTAAAAAAAGAAAAAACAACTCCCCCTCCAGCTAGTTTTTCTGTACTTTTCCATCAATCTCCTAACTCCCCAGTATATAAGCAGCAGTGGGTTCTAGCTTCCGTTGGAGACCCACTTCGACAGACTCTCTTCCTCAAATAAAGCCTGTGTCTTCTCACCCATTTCTCCATGCCTTTTTAGTCAACAGTTGTTGCCACTGGGGATAGAGAAACTGCTTCCATTAGAGGTAGGGAAGCCTCTTCCACTGGCGGAGAAGACTCATCAGAATACAGGGGATCAATTTCCTCAAATTCATCAGGGTCTTCTCACACATACCTACTTTCATGATCCCGTTCCTTCTTAATCAATGGACTCATTGTAATAGTTAGTAGACACCTGAGGAGAGTGAGAGTTCAACCTGCATTGTAAATCATTCAGTTTCAAGACAATATTCTGGGTTTGATTTTGAGCAGTCTCAGCCTTGCTGCTGTATTGAGGTAAGAGGTTTTTTTTTTTATTGAGGGCACAAATAAATGCTTTCAAATCATTTATATGGTACATGAATTGGGAATTCAAATCTCTGAGCTCATCTTTTTTCCCCATGTTTTGTAGTTATATTAGAGGGAACCAGTCAATCTCATCATTTTCATTACAATGAATATTATGAATATAATTGTATTCATTAGTTGCCAAAGATGATCAACCAAAACAATCATAATAGTCACCTAGCTCCTTGCTTCTCACAAGTAGTTGGCTAGGCAATCAAATAGTGATATTCTGCATTTAATGCCACACCACAGACTTTCAATGCTATCTTTTCTTCTGGAAATAGAGTCATTAGTGTCTTTAAACCTAATGAGACTAAATATCTAATTCCAAAAATCCAAGAAGCAATTCAGATAACTATCTTTAAAATTCTGTCCTTCTAGAACAACTCTTGTACCAGGCCGTGTACTAGTATGGTTTCTTCAGAGAAACGAGCAACTGGATAAGTACATGAGAAGAAACTTATTATATGGCATTGTCTCACATAATTACAAAGGCTGAGATTTGTAATCTAGAGACCCACCATATATAAAAAGTTCCTGTATGAAAGCTGGCAAACTCAAAGAAGAGCTGACATTTCAGTTAGGGTTTGAATGTAGGAAAAGACTTATGTTCCTGTTCAAAGCAGTCAGGCAAGAGAATTTCTCATTACTCTAAGAAAGATCAGTCTTTCTGTTCTAGGCTTTCAACTGACTGTATTGGACACGACCACATTTGGGTGGACAATCTGCTGTACTGGGTCTACTGATACAAATGTTAATCTCATCCAAATCACTCTCCCAGACACACTCCATATAATATTTGACCAAATATCTGAGCACCTTAAGGCTCATTCAAGTTTACACATAAAGTTAATCATTGCACATAGCATCAATAATATGTGAAAGTTCTAGTTGCTTCACATCCTGACCAACACTTGGTAATGTCAATGTTTTTACTATTTAGTATTGTAGTGGATATATACGATCTCATTGTGGTTTTAATTTGTATTATCCTCTTGGCTAACGACATTGATCATCTATTTGTATATGACCATTCATTTACTTTTGTTTGTGAAGTATATGTTCAGATATTTTGCCTATTTTATTGGGATGTTTTCTTTTTAAAAAAATTTTTATTTTATTCATATGTGCATACAATGTTTGGGTAATTTCTCTCCCCTTCCCCCACCCCCTCCCTACCCCCCACCCCTCACTCTCGCCCCCAACCCCCTCGCTATCCAGTAGAAACTACCCTGCCCCTATCTCTAATTTTGTTGAAGAGAGAGCACAAGCAATAATAGGAAGGAACAAGGGCCTTTGCTAGTTGAGACAAGGACAGCCATACAGGGAGTTGACTTACATTGATTTCCTGTGCATGTGTGTTACCCTCCAAGTGAATTCCTCTTGAACTGACCTTTTCTCTAGTTCCTGGTCCCCCCCTCCTATTGGCCTCAGTTGCTTTAAAGAATTTGCTTTAGTTTCTCTGCTTTGAGGGCAACAAATGCTATCTAGATTTTTAGGTGTCTTACCTATACTCATATCACCCTTGTATGCTCTCGCTTTACCATGTGATCAAAGTCCAATACCCTTATTGTGTTTGCCCTTGATTTAATGTCCTCATATGAGGGAGAACATATGATATTTGGTCTTTTGGGCCAGGCTAACCTCGCTCAGAATGATGTTCTCCAATTCCATCCACTTACCAGCAAATGATAACTTTTCGTTCTTCTACACGGCTGCATAAAATTCCATTGTATATAAATACCACATTTTCTTAATGCATTCATCAGTTGTGGGGCACCTTGGCTGTTTCCTTAACTTGGCTATTGTGAATAGTGCTGCAATAAAAATGGGTGTGCAGGTGCCTCTGGAGTAATCTGTGTCACATTCTTTTGGGTATGTCCTTGAGTGATATTGCTGGATCATATGGTTGATCTATGTTTAGATTTTTAAGTAGGCTCCAAACTTTTTTCCAGAGTGATTATACTAGTTTACATTCCCACCAGCAATGTAAGATGGTTCCTTTTTCCTTGGATCCTTGCCAACACCTGTTGTTAGTGGTGTTGCTAATGATGGCTATGCTGACAGGGGTGAGGTAGAATCTTAGTGTGGTTTTAATTTGCATTTCCTTTACTGCTAGAGATGGTGAGCATTTTTTCATGTGTTTTTTGGCCATTTGAATTTCTTCTTTTGAGAAAGTTTTGTTTAGTTCACTTGCCCATTTCTTTATTGGTTCATTAATTTTGGGAGAATTTAGTTTTTTAAGTTCCCTGTATATTCTGGTTATCAGTCCTTTGTCTGATGTGTAGATGGCAAATATTTTCTCTCATTCTGTGGGTGTTCTCTTCAGTTTAGAGACCATTTCTTTTGTTGAGCAGAAGCTTATTAGTTTTATGAGGTCCCATTTATCTAAGATATCTCTTAGTTGCTGAGCTGCTGGGGTTCCATTGAGAAAGTTCTTGCCTATACCTATTAATTCCAGAGTATTTCCTACTCTTTCCTGTATCAACTTTAGAGTTTGGGGTCAGATATTAAGATCCTTGATCCATTTTGAGTTAATCTTGGTATAGGGTGATATACATGGATCTAGTTTCAGTTTTTTGCAGACTGCTAACCAGTTTTCCCAGCAGTTTTTGTTGAAGAGGCTGCTATTTCTCCATCGTATATTTTTAGCACCTTTGTCAAAGACAAGTTGGTTATAGTTGTGTGGCTTCATATCTGGGTCCTCTATTCTGTTCCACTGGTCTTCATGTCTGTTTTTATGCCAGTACCATGCTGTTTTTATTGTTATTGCTTTGTAATATAGTTTGACATCAGGTATCGTGATACCTCCAGCATTGTTCTTTTGACTGAGTATTGCCTTGGCTATTCATGGCCTCTTGTGTTTCCATATAAATTTAACAGTAGATTTTTCAATCTCTTTAATGAATGTCTTTGGATTATTTATGGGAATTGCATTAAACATGTAGATTACTTTTGGGAGTATAGACATATTTACTATGTTGATTCTACCAATCCATGAGCATGGGAGATCTCTCCACTTTCTATAGTCTTCCTCATTATCTTTCTTCAGGTGTTTATAGTTTTCTTTGTAGAGGTCGTTCACATCCTTTGTTAGGTTTACACCTAGGTATTTGATTTTTTTTGAGGCCATTGTAAATGAAATTATTTTCATATATTCTTTCTCAGTTTGTTCATTATTAGTGTATATAAATGCTAATGATTTTTCTATGTTGATTTTATATCCTGCTACCTTCCTATAGCTGTTGATGGTGTCTAGGAGCTTTTGAGTAGAGTTTTTTGGGTCTATAAGGTATAGGATCATATTGTCCACAAATAGGGATATTTTGACAGTTTCTTTACCTATTTGTATTCCTTTTATTCTTTCTTCTTGCCTAATTTCTCTGGCTAGGAATTCCAGTACTATGTTGAATAGGAGTGGAGATAGTGGGCATCCTTGTCTAGTTCCTGATTTTAGAGGGAATGGTTTCAGTTTTTCTCAGTTAAGTATAATGCTGGCAGTAGGTTTATCATATATAGCTTTTATGATGTTGAGGTACTTTCCTTCTATTCCTAGTTTTCTTAGAGCTTTTATCATGAAACGGTGTTGGGTCTAATCAAAGGCTTTTTCTGCATCTATTGAGATGATCAAGTGTTTTTTGTCTTTGCTTCTGTTAATGTGGTTTATTACGTTTATTGATTTTTGTATGTTGAACTGTCCCTGCATTCCTACTTGGTTGTGGTGAATGATCTTTTTGATGTGTTATTGAATTTGGTTTGCCATTATTTTGTTGAGGATTTTTGCATCAATGTTCATTCCTTTTTGGAATTCTTTTTGCCTGGCTTTGGGGTAAGTGTAATACTGGCTCCATAAAATGTGTTAGGCAGTTTTCCTTCCTTTTCTATTTCATGGAACATTTTAAGGAGAGTTGGTATCAGTTCTTCTTTAAAGGTTTGATAGAATTCAGCAGAGAATCCTTCAAGTCTTGGACTTTTCTATATGAGGAGACTCTTGATTGCTGCTTCAATTTCATTTTGTGTTATAGGTCTATTCAGGTGATTAATTTCCCCTTGGTTCAGTTTTGGATGATCATATGTATCTAGAAATCTGTCCATTTCTTTAAGTTTTTTGAATTTATTTGAATATAGGTTCTCAAAGTAGTCTCTGATGATTTCCTGGACTTCCTTGGTATTTGTTGTTATCTCCCCTTTTGCATTCCTGATTCTACTAATTTGGGTTTTTTCTCTCCTTGTTTTAGTCAAGTTTGCCAGGGGTCTGTTGATCTTGTTTATTTTTTCAAAGAACCAACTTTTTGTTTCATTAATTCTTTGTATTTTTTTTTTTGGTTTTTATTTCATTGATTTCAGCTCTTATTTTTTATTATTTCTCTCCTATTTGTTTTGGGATTTGCTTGTTCTTGTTTTTCTAGGAGTTTGAGATGTATCATTAGGTCATTGATTTGGGATCTTTCAGTCTTTTTAATCTATGCACTCATGGCTATAAACTTTCCTCTCAGGACTGCCTTTGCTGTGTCCCACAGGTTCCGGTACATTGTGTTTTCATTTTCATTGACTTCCAGGAACTTTTTAATTTCCTCTTTTATGTCATCAATGACCCATTGTTCATTAAGCAATGAGTTATTCAGTTTCCAGCTGTTTGCATGTCTTTTGTCTTTACTTTGTTGTTGAATTCTAGTTTTATTGCATTGTGATCAGATAGTATGCATGGTATAATTTCTATTTTCTTATATTTGCTGAGGCTTGCTTTGTGCCCTAGAATATGATCTATTTTGTAGAATGTTCCATGGGCTGCTGAGAAGAATGTATATGCTGTAGAAGTTGGATGAAATGTTCTGTATACATCAACTAGGTCCAATTGATCTATGGTATATTTTAGATCTAGGATTTCTTTATTGATTTTTTGTTTGGATGACCTATCTATTGATGATAATGGGGTGTTAAAGTCTCCCACAACCACTGTGTTGGTGTTTATATATGCTTTTAGGTCTTTCAGGGTATGTTTGATGAAATTGGGTGCGTTGACATTGGGTGCATACAGATTGATGATTATTATTTCCTTTTGGTCTATTTCCCCTTTTATTAGTATGGAATGTCCTTCTTTATCTCGTTTGATCAATGTAGGTTTGAAGTCTACTTTGTCAGAGGTAAATATTGCTACTCCTGCCTGTTTTTGGGGTCCATTGGCTTGGTAAATCTTCTTCCAGCCTTTCATCCTAAGCCTATGCTTATTTCTATCAGCGAGATGGGTCTCCTGTAAGCAACAAATTGTTGGATCTTCCTTTTTAATCCATTTCATCAAACGGTGCCTTTTGATGGGTGAATTAAGTCCATTAACATTAAGCGTTAGTACTGATAGGTATGTGGTGATTCCTGCCATTTAGTTGTCTTAATTGTTTGAAGGTTTGATTGTGTGTACCTAAGTTGAGGCTACTCTCTACTGTCTTGCTTTTTCTTTTCCTGTGGTTTGGTGCTGCCTGCCCTTTCATGGTTAAGTTGGGTTTCACTTTCTGCGTGCAGAATCCCTTGAAGAATATTTTGTAGTTGTGGCTTTGTGATCACATATTGTTGTAGTTTCTGCTTATCATGGAAGACTTTTATTGCTCCATCTATTTTGAGTGATAGTTTTGCTGGGTAGAGTATCCTGGGGTTGAAGTTATTTTTATTCAGTGCCCGGAAGATCTCACCCCAAGCTCTTCTTTCTTTTAATGTTTCTGTTGAGAAATCTGCTGTGATTTTGATGGGCTTACCTTTGTATGTTACTTGTTTTTTCTCTCTTACAGCCTTCAATATTCTTTCTTGGGTCTCAGTATTTGTTGTTTTAATGATAATATGCCATTGGGTAGATCTATTTCAGTCTGGTCTGTTTGGTGTTCTGGAGGGTTCTTCCATCAATATGGGGATAGATTTCTGTAGATTTGGGAAATTTCCTGTTATTATTTTGTTGCACATATTACGCATTCCCTTTGCGTTCACCTCTTTTCCTTCTTCAATGCCCATGATTCTCAGGTTTGGTCTTTTGATGGAGTCAGTGAGTCTTGCATTTTGTTTTCACAGGTCTTGAGTTGTTTAACTAATAGTTCTTTGGTTTTTTCCTTTAATTACCATTTCATCTTTGAGTTCTGAGATTCTGTCTTCTGTTTGTTCTATTCTGCTGGACTGGCCTTCCATTTTTTTTGTAATTCTGTTTCTTTCTTTTTTCTGAGGTTTTCCATATCCTGAGTCATTTCCTCTTTAATGTTGTTTATTTTCAGCCTGAGTTTATTTATCTCTTTATTAATCATGTTCTTTGTTCATTTTGGTATTTATATAGTGCTTCTATGGTTTCTTTTATTTCTTCTTGTGCTTTTTCAAATTCTCTATTTTTGTTGTCTTGGAATTTCTTGAGTGTCTCCTGTACATTTTGGTTGACCATATCCAGTATCATCTCTATAAAATTCTCATTGAGTACATGTAGTATTACTTCTTTTAGATTATTCTTGTGGGCTTCATTGGGTCCTTTGGCATAGTTTATCTTCATTTTGTTGGAGTCTGGATCTGAGTATCTGTTTTCTTCATTTCCCTCAGTTCCTGTACTAATTTTTTGCTGTGGGGAACTGGTTTCCTTATTTTTTTCTGTCTTCCTGTCATTGCCTTGGTGTTGTTATTTTCCCTGTACTTTCTAGCTTGTAATAATAACACTGGTGATATTTGCAATGGAAGGGTGAGAGGAGAGGGAAAGCAAAGAAGTTAAAGAAAGAGTGAAAAACAAATAAACAAACAAGTAAAAAAAACCAAACAGAAAAAAGTCTCAAAGATATAAACAGGGAGAGATAGTGTACTAATCAACAGTAAGCTGAACAGGAATTAGAGAGACAGAGAGAGGATTGAGAAAAATAAAATAAAATAAAATAATAAAAGTAAAAAAATAAAAATTCTCCAAGTTCAAATGCAATAAATTTCAGTCGTAATAATTTTGGTGTTAGTCCCCCAGCCTCCCATCCTGCAGATGGTGTTTCAGAAGTAGTTCTGTCATTGTCTCATCAAAGGGGAAAAGAACCAAAACAAACCAAACAAAAAAAAAACAGCACAAAGTGTCCCAAGTTCAAATGCAATACAGTTTCAATAAGTTTTTCATCATGCAAGTGTAGTTTGGTTGTTATCTCATCAAAGGAAGGGAGAAAAAAAGAGTCTGGAGACAGTTTTGTGAATGTCTATCTGGGGCTGCGGCTCACCTGCCCACTGCTGTCAGCCTGCTGTTGCTGGAGGCTTTATTTATGCAGATCTCAGGAGTAAGCGTAACACTCACCTGGCCCCTCAAGCTTTGTTTACTCAGAGTTCTCCTGTGCACAAACACCACTGCTACAAGCTTTCCCCTTTCCAAGCACACTGGGGGAGGTGACACTGCACCGGCTTTCTCAGGCTGGCATGTTTATTTACAGTTCATGTGGGAAGTGGGCCTTTCCCCCTCACCTGTGGAGTTTTCCTCCCACCACCACTTTTACAAGCTTTCCTGCTCCTGGTTGCTGGGTGTGTGCTGCCGCTCCTGCTTTCTCTGGCTGGTTTGTTTATTTACAGTTCTGTGAGGGATTGCCCCTCCCCCCCTTTGGAGTTTAGGGTGCCCCACCCTCTTTGCTGATGGTCTTTTTTGTTGTTATTGCTTATTTTCAGTTTTTTTCTTTTTTCCCTCGGTGGGGGTTGGTCTGTCCAGGGGGCTATGCTGATCTGGCCCAGGGTTTTCTGTGGGAGTACCACATGCCGCTTAGCTCACCTTGTGGTCTGTGTCTTCCCAAGTGGTCTGGGTGCTGCTGTCTGGTGGCGGCACGATAGCCCTCCTGGTTTCTCTGTTTAACATGGAGTGGGGATGCTATGCACTGCCTGGGGGTGTAGAAGAGTCAAAGTTTTCCTCTTTTCGGTGGTTTTTCCTGTAATGTGTATCTCCAGTGTCTCTCCAAGATTTTACTTTAGGAGGCATGCTTTCTGCTTCCTCCCTCTAGCTGCCATCTTGGAATCTCCCCTGGACCACATCTTGACTGCCTATCCTTGACCTTGGTCTGACAGCCTTCTCTGGCTTCCCCTTTCTTCTTCTCCCATTTATACCTCATAGACTATCACCTTACTTGTTTTCTCACTAGCAGCTTCAGAGCTGTTAAGAAAAATTATCCAGGGCTGGTGGAATGGCTTAAGTGGTAGAGGGCCTGCCTAGTAAATCCCAATACCTAAGTGTCCTGGCTGGCTCACCACAATAGTGTAGGCAGGTGCAGTCTCTGATTAGAAAATTTCCAAGTTCTTTGTGTCCTTCCAGGTTGATGTAGTAAGGGAGATAATGGCATTTATTAAAGATTAAGGAGAGAAGTTACAAGATGCCATCCATGGTGGGACAGGTGGGAGCTGGAAGCAGGTAGTTGTTTTGTTTTTTATTATTGAGTTGAGAGAGTTTTTTTTCTTTTTAACCTAATCTGGGCAAAAATCTGTTGTAAGACATGCACATGGTGAATATTTCCTCACAGTCTAAGGCTTGCCATACCTATATGTGTGCCTCTGTGGGTATATATTCCTAAGTATTTTTGTACATGTATGTGTTCATATTGTTCTCATACTGTAATTTTAGTGGAATTTTGGAAGGTAGTAAAGAATAAATACATAGATTTAATTTGGTGTATTTTGCTCAAAGTCTATAAATGACTCACTTGTGCTCTGTAAGTGATCTATATACTCCCTGGGAGTATATACTACATTATATTATGTGATTCCTTCACATGTCTTATTGCATTCTTTTCAGGGCACTAGGGTCATTGAGGATAAGATCAAGTCTTCATCTTCATATTCCCAGTGACTAGCCTGGCTCTTGGGATCTATTATGCACACAGTAAAATGGAAGAAAATTGAACACTATTTATCTTGTGAGAATTTAAGAGTATGATGGTTTTCTCTAGGATCTTTTCTCTCCCTTTTGTCTTCGTGTTACCCTGTGCTTTTTGTAAGCTTCAGTTGGAAATGTAAAGTGTGTAAAGTCTGAGTGTATTTAATAAAATTATCTCTAATCAAATTATAATATGATTAAGACCAAAGGAGCAATCAGCAAAATTTCTGTGAAGAGCCAGAGAATAAGATGTTTTTAGCTTTGAGGACCAAATGGTGTACCACATGACTTGCTATTACAGAAAGGAAGCAGCTACAGGCAAAACATAAAATGAGCAGATATGGTTGTGCTCAAATAAAACCTTACATGAAAAAAAGAAGCATGCTAGATTTGGATTGTATACTAGTTTACCTACCCCAAGCTAGAAAAGCTCTGGGTATATTTAGAATATACCCAGAATATTAGTGTGAATGCTAACTAATGTAGGGATTTTTGTCTCCAGCAGATACTTGTTTAGCTACTTCTTCATTTCTACATACAGTGTATGAATAGGAACATATTTTTCCATATGTTTTGCAATACCAGGACTGTTTGGTGGCTGTGAGAACATGCCTCTCAGATCTTTGACTGCAGAGAGGCATTATTGATCCAGAGCCCTCGATGCTGCTCTCTGAAATTCATGACCACATTGTTTCCATTGCACTGATTGTAGACAGTGGCTGAACAGGGCAGGCAGGGATGGCAGGGAGAACTGTGCTTTGGACACATGGGACCCTGCTTACTGGTAAACTTGATTTAAGAAATCCCCCTGTGAGGTAAGATGTTATTAAACAAGTGACATAAGACATTTCAGAACTGGAAGACTGAGGTTAACATAGAGAATAAAAAGGCATTAAGACAGATATCATGGAATTTCAGAACAAGAAGAATGAAGAAAGGATCCTTTATGTGCCAGAAACAACCAGGTATAAGGCTTGGGAACCATTATGGCATTGGATTTCATAGCAATAATTCTGGATGCCACAGAAAGTGAAACAATGCTCCACCAAAGTTCTATGCCAAAATAATCTTACTAACACAATTGGTAATGGAGCCCTTGTTAAAATTTTTTAACCATTTTTCATTATGAGATATTAAGATCAGGATAATTGGAATGATGTATCAGATTGTTCACAATCCAAATCTGTGTGACTTTCCCTTGTTCTCATCACTCTTGAGTCACATAAAAAAACTGAGGATACTGTAGAAGGCAAACTATTCATTCAATGTTTTCTTGAGCCTTTTGTACATGAACTTATCTTTTATCTTAGTTGAAGCCTAAAAGGTAGAGAGACTTACAGCCCATTTTTCATTATTCAATAATGAAATCAAACATCATCTCCTTTTTGAAATCTTCTCCACCCTTCCTCCACCCAAATTAGGCACAGCTAATCACTGCTATGTTCCTATAATAATTTGAATATCATAAAATTGCTCTTATTTTAGTACATTGTAATACAATAATTAAAACATGATTTTCATCTTTCCATCACAATTTTGAGTTCCTAAGGAGTATGGTCTATTTTTAATTACTCCTTGCATCCCAGTAACTAGTTTTGTGTCTGCATAAGTTAATATTCAGTGAATATCTATGTTATGGTTTGTCACCTTTGAAACTAATGTTGAAATCTGATTTCCAATGTAACAGTGTTGAGAGGTAGTGGGTTCTTGCAAAGGTGTTTGGATTATGATATGAGATTATGAGGATAGGGCCTCCATGATGGAAGGAGTGGTTTTGTAAGAAGAGAAAGAGAGTCCTGAGCTAGCACATATGCTCTGTCTTGCCATGTGATGCCCTCCTCCATGTCATAATGCAGCAAGAAGGCCTTCACCATATGCCAGCACCATACTCTTGGGTTTTCCCATTTCTAGAACTCTGAGCTAAATAAGCTTCTATTCTCTAGAAATTACCTGGTCTCAAGAAATAAAAAATGAACAAAGGCAATCTATTAAATTGAAGCAAAGTAGTAAATATTCTAAAATAAAAAGCAAAATAATGTCACAGTAAGGCTTATGAGGGTATGTCTGAAATTTTTCTCAATTTGACAGATAGTGGTAGATTGATATAAAAATTGAGGTACTTTTTCTGGTCTGTGAATACTACATTTCTGTCACTCATTAGCCAATTGTGATACCTGAACTAATTGGGAATAAGATGATATCTCTTTTCTAATGGGTGTACACTCATTCCCTCCAGTATAAGGTTCTAGGAATATTATTATATTCCCCCCTCATTTCACATTTTTCCAGGAAAGTCACAGTCAGAAAGAAAAGATCAGTAAGAGGATAAGAATGTAAGGATGAGCTCAGTTAAATAAGAATAGGGCCAGTTTGCAGAATTTTATTAAAAAAAAATGCATCCTTGTGAAACATTGTATCTTTTCCTGTGTATAATTCAATTTTAATTTTATTTATAAAATAATAGGCACATTTATTTTGGGACAGTGCTCTGATATTTCAAATGATAGGAAACATGGCAACAACTACTATGAAAAATACTTTTATAAAAATGAACTGCATATTTTAGCTTTCTAAATCTAGAATTAATAAAATAAAAAACAGGGACCATTTTCTTCAACTGTTGAATAAAATCATGTTTGAGAGAAGACAGTTAATTTAAAACATTAGGGGAAAATTGATGGAGTTGTTAATGGAAAATGGAAGATTACAGCTTTTAGTGACATGTTAGACAAGCACATTTAAACTATTTAAAAGTACTTTTCTCCCACAGGATCATGCATATCTCATTTCTGAATTGTCGATACCCTTAATTCATTCTAGCTGCTTTTGATTAGCTCATCTTGCCACCCCTCCACCACTCTCCTTAGGCTACAATGAATTTCTTTCTGTTCTTTCCCAGGGCTTGGAATTTGCTGTATTGCCTCTGTTGGAAACACTCTTCTCACAAGCCTTCTTATATTTTGATGGTTTTTCTTTCTTATCATTTAGGTCTTAGTTCAACTGTCCTGGTTCAATCTGAATTGGACTCCCACTTCTCCTCATCACATCACCCTTTTTATTTTTTCATAGCATCTATCACATTTGATATTACATTATCTTTGAATTTGTTAATCTACCATTTTGATGTTTGTCTTCTTCCCCATCCATCAGAACATGAATATTATTAATGTTGTAGAATTATCTGTCAAACTATTCATAGCTCTCAAACACTACAGCCTCAGAATAGGTACTCAATATTATTGAATTGACTGTTGGGGATATTTCACAGGACAATATGTATATTTTGAAGATGTCTGGCTGCTCAATCCTAACCGTACTTGTAACTCCATGAAAGGAGCAGCCCTTGGACCCTTACCTTGGGTCAGGCTAACCTAATTGTACTGTCTTGATCTATGTCTATCTCCGTATTTCCATTTATACTTCTGTCTCCCTCTCTATTTATTTCTACCTCTTTCCTCCGACTACAACTGTCAGGTTACCTACTCTTTTATACCTTTCCTGGTCAGATGAGGCTGATACAGTGCTCTTGGTAACCAAGAAACTGCTAGACAAAATCCTTCTGCATGTTTGAAGGAGAAGACATATTTATGTGGATTGCTGAGAGCTGCTATCCAATCTGCCCCTAAGCTAGACCGAGCCCTTTCCTCCTCACTGAGTTTGAGGGAGAAAGAGGTGAGTCTATTTTCTCTGTATGGCGAATCACAAAGATTTGGCAAAAAATCTTGCTGTTTATTTCACCTTTGGAGCTAGAGAATAAACATTTAAGTAGACTATAATATTGGGCAAAAGCTAAATATCAATTATATTGATTATATTTTTAGACCCTTCCTATCAGTGCCTCTCATGGGTGGCACACATAGTGACCCTTGCTGAGGCAGAGGCTTTAGCATTTCTTATTGAGTGACTAATGCTGCATTGCAGAGGAGGAGATAATTTATTTAGCTCAGAGACAATGCCTACTGCTTTAATACCTTGGGAAGTCAAATACCAAATTCCATGGTGAAAAAATATCACCTCTTTAAAAGATTAAAGTGCACACACATAGAAGATCAGAAGCTCAGTGTTTTCTTGCAGTTGTGAAGCAACATCAATCCTTTTCCTTCTTCCCTTCCCAAAACCTAAAACACAAGTGGCAGAGAAGCTACCATTTTAGAAATGGTCAGACATTGATATTAATGGATTTTTTTCAGAAGGCGCAGGTGGGATTTCATTTTGGAATATAACTTTTAAGTATGATTTTTAAAATTGTATAATAGCAAATGCTATAAATGTGGCAACTTTTACATTTTTGTCTGTTTACAGAAATAGTAAGGTATATCTTTTGTTGTTATTAGTGCAATGACTATTCATGAAGGGCTTTCCCCTTGGAAAGCTATGCTTTACATTGTTTGATAACACTTTTTTGCGTGTATGTGTAGTATTGAGATTTGAGCTCAAGCCATGTGCTTTCTAAGCAGATGCTTTGCCACTTGAGCCATACCCTCAGCCTTTTTGTTTTAGGTATGTTTTTGGGAATAGGGTCCTGTCACTTATTCCTGGAGTAGCTATCCTCCTATTTATGCTTCCATTATAGTTGGGATATCAGGCACACATCAAAATGCCCAGCTTTTATTGGTTGTGATGGGATCTCACAAACATTTTGTCCACTGGTCACAAAATGCAATCCTCCCAATCTCTGCTTCTGAAGTAGCTATGATTATACGCATGATCACTGTACCTTATTTGATGATGTTTTTACTGTGGGACTTTATGTAATAAGAGAGCTATGAACAACTATTTGTCTTCATAGACAAAGAAACCAGTTTTTGACATCATTCTGTCCTAAGTACTAAGCTTCAGTTTAGCATACTCTATGCCTTTTTCTAGTGCTGTATTAATATCATTCTCAATGGGCATCACATTTAGGCTCTTAGGTTTTAAGTAAGTAAAACTTATGCACTGGAAGTTGATGGAGAAATTATTTAGTGGTAATTGTTTTTACCAACCTAAAGATTTAACTTCTGATAATTCTTGATTCAAAAATAAATGAAAAAAAATTAGTCAAGAATCAGGACCAACTTGAAGGGTGACAATGAAGACAGACTTATTTAGTACTTAGAAGGCATTGGAACTGAGGTTTACCCTGACCTCCTAGAATAAAAAAGATAAATACAGAGCTTAATTAGTATGTTCCAGGCCACCTGATAAAGTTGAGCCTCTTTAAATGTATATGCCAATCCTTATCCCAACCCCCATTTGTATGACTGCTCCAGAGTTGGTAGTATAATTGTGACCTAAGCTCACTGGTTGTCAGTTGAAAAGGTCAATGACTGGAGGACACATTTTTGGGACAAGGAAAAACTTATTTGGAAAGCCAGTAAGCCAAAGAAGATGAAGGCTATTGCCAGCAAAGATCATCTTGTTTAGGGGTTGCAGGCACAGGGCTTATACAGGGAGCTGTGGAGGAGGCATATGAGGTAGGCAGGTGATAGGGTAGTTACAAATTCCAAGGTAGTTAGAAATTTCAGGTGCTTGCTTTCCTGACATTTAGGCTACTGTTTTTTGTAGGTCACTGGGTGTTTTGAGTTCTGTAAATCTAAAGAAAAGTTATAATTATAAAGTCTTACAAATATCTTTTTTAGTTCCTTTTCCCAGGAATATTTAGTTCTGCAGTTTATTTTGGGATAAAAAGTATGTATGTTCTCCCCAAAGACCAGGGGAAGATATTGAAAGGCTATTTTTCAAGAGGATTGGGAGGAGAGAGAAAAGCAACTTTATTCCTGAGGGGGATATAATATTCGCTGGAGAACAGTTTTTGATTCATTAGGAGGTGTTCTGTAAGAAGTATCATCTACAGCAAAGCTGGTGGGAGGCTAACAATGTATTGCCCAGCTGTGTGACTTCCAAAATTAGTGGTTTCTTTTTTTAAGTTAACAAAAAGCAGGTGAAGTAGAGAGTTTATTGGAGTTTTACCTCAATAACAGTAGCATTAAAATTTTCTATATAGAAAATTCATTGTTCCTGACCTGGAGATGAAGTATTTCTTAGTAAAAGGGAATTGTTAAGGCAAATATAAATATGCTCCATGATTGCATAGATACTGTGAGGCAGGGCCTGAATTTTGACTCATTTTTTTTATTCCAGTGCCAAATTTTGTGCTCTATGCTCTGCTGATTCCCAATGTTTCTGAAATTCTCTGTGGGATCTGTTTGCCATGACTCAAGTAATGGCTATGGAAAGGGTCCAGACAACCACTTAAAAGTGTTGTGAGCTGCTATAATCATTGTTTGTCAGACAATGATTTCTCTGCCCTACTTAGATTTCTGAAATAGAAAGCAACTGGGAGGGTCTGACTACATGCCTGGTCTTTATTGTTAGTTACATCTCAATCCCTTTAATTTCTATTTACTCACCTTCCACAATGTAGCATCCTCTCATCTTTCTCATACTTTCTTTCAAGTATTCTGTATACCTCTGATGTTCTTGCCCTTTTTTGTGTGCCACCACTCTAAATCAACCTGTGTCATTTCATCCTTCCCAACCATTTTTGCTCTGGTATAATCCCAAATGTTTCAGCATTAATGTTGACTCTTCACCAATGATTTTATTCTCTTTATCTTTAGCCTCTCCTCAACGATTTTCCAGAATTACACTTAAGTTATTACTTGAAATGATTTTATCTTCAGGAGTTTGGTTTCTCCAGAGGCAGATTCTGATAAGAATCTAATACTTAAGGAAATTTATTTGGGAGATTGATCCCAGGAAGCCCTGAGTAGAGTGAGCAAGTAACACTGGGATGAAAATGAAGCCAATGAAGAAAGTAGGTGATGAACAGGTTACCAATGTAGGCAATGAGGGCTTCCTTCCCCTGAGGATGTCTAAGAGACAGTGTAGAATGTGTCTGATTTATCTCTCTAGGGGTTATAGAAACAGGTCTTTAAACTCTGCCTCTTCCTGTTATTAACTCCTGGTACTTGTGGTACCAGAAGAAGCCCTTAGGCAGAAAGGAGAAAGTATCAATAGTAAGAAGCTATCCATGCAGAGTGCTAGGATTGATGATTGCTAATGGCACCAACATCATCTACTGTGCCAAATTCCCTTTGCCTAACCTTTCTTCCTTCTTTCATGTTAATACCCTGTTTTACACTGAACCTGCTGAGTGTGTGCATTTCAAACCTTACACTAATTCATTTAATCACAAATGTCAATGCAACTTGGGAACTGAAGATTGACTATTCAGGTAGTACCTTTGTACTCACTCCCATTACCTCCTCCTTTCTCTATTATAGTCCTCCCTGTACTAGAGCAATAACCTTCTAAACAGTCTGCCTGCTCCCAGTCTCTCCACACTTCATCTTTCATACTGTTGCCAGAGAAATGTTCTCAATGTACAGTTCACACATTCATTCCCTTGCTGCCATTCAAAAATACTTCTGAGAGTATGAAATTACTGCTCAGTTTAGGATTTCAGATTCTTTAAAATATGGTCCATACTGTATTTACAATTTTCATTTCCCACTGTTTCTTCAAAAGTTATCTATACTCTCTACCATTCCTTGTCCCATGAAATTGTCCTGTATTTCACCATCTGCATGTCTTTGTCCCCTGTCTGAAATGCTAGCCCAACCCCACCTCTCCCACCATCTGTTTGTGGAAACTAAAATGGTATTTATAAGTTCTGTCAAAAAACAGCTCCTCCATGAAATTCCCTGAGCTCTCCCTTCTTTCCTATGAAGACATTCTCTGTTTCTCCCATATCCCTTATTATATTTTGCCAGGTATTATTGTCATTCCTGAAATGCTGTAAGGTCCCAAAGGAAGAAAGGGACTTTGAAGAAAATTTATCTTTATTGCCAAAGGATACATTTTCAAATATAAGTTCATCTTGTCAGTAGATTTTAAACACATACAAATGAAGTATGTTTTGCTCTGGTGTCAGTGCGGTTATCTGACTTGTTTATGTTGAGAGACATTTGCACACTGGTTATTATTGTAAAGCCTTAGGCAGGAATAATAACATCATTAAATGTGCCACAGATTCCAAGTGATGTATCAAACGTGTAGCAGAAATGATTAGTTCATTGATAGGCAAAGGCTAATTTGATTCTCTTGAGTATAATTGCAAGAACTAAAATACAGAACATCTGGCACACACAAACATTTCTCTGTGACTTGCAGGAAGTACAGCCTTCAGCTGACCACTTTAACTATATTTCCAAGAAAGGGCAATCCCTGCTTTAAAGGCCTGGTCAGGGGTGGCCCTGGGATTTGGGTGAAGTCAGTCTTAGGCACTATATTGTTTCATGACCACTTTGTGGACATCTTTTTTAAAAAAGAGTCATCTTCTCCTTCCCTCTATCCTGGTTTGGGATCATTCAGGACTTGTTGTCATTGGTTGGTGGTCCATATCCCCCACAACTCCTCATCCTGGTGCTTATCACTGATGAACTGGCTTACCTCCACAGGAAAGATTATAAAATCAAGAAGTAGCAATTTGAAAAATATTGATAAAAAAGAAGTTTGCTGTCTGAAATGCCTTACATGGGAGTTTATTAAAGTGTAGTACATAAAGAGTAACTTTTCTGGGGTAATGTGGGAGGATACTTATTAAAAGTTCTGATTTCAAGGCTCGACTATGATTATAAAATCAAAATCATTGGTGGTAGAAGCTAGGAAAGCATTATTCCCCTTGAACTTTATGCACACCATAGCTAGCGAACGACTGCTTAAAATATCTTACTTTTGGAATGATCCATTTGTACACTTGTTTCACACCTGGTCTGGTTGAACTTCTGTATATGACTATGAGCAGATTTGTAATAAGCATAGTGCTATCTAAAGAAAATCTCATCAACATTTTAGAGGAATTGTAATCAGCCACATTCCTAGACAGTCAGAGTAGAAACAAAATAATTAATACTTTAAATAGCAAGGTGTTAGGGTGGAGGAAGCCAAGAGAGAAGAGATAGAAATGCTTCTTTTATACAAATGACTTGGCTTTTCTATGTTCTATGCCAAGTCTTTTTCAGATTTTTTGAGCTCTTCTGCAGCTACTGATGCTCTGAAGCTGGAACTGTTGCTGTTGTCTGAAGGATAAAAGCTCTGTCTACCTGCTGGCCCCTTCAGATTCCTCACCTGGCTTCTGTACATATTCGGACCAATCCTCCCTTCTCTCCTGAGAGTATTATTGGTCTTTGTCACACTGAAAGAGTCTCTGTGGGAGAGCTCAGTTCTTCTGTGTGTATTTAGCCCTATATCAGGGAGCTCCTGTCCTTTAGAACATTCTAAAGTCTTCAACTTCCTATTTTCCTTCTGGCCTTTCCTTTCATTCAACACTTTCCTACCGGAAACTCCTCTTGTCTCTGTCTCTTACCAGAGTTAACTTGAAAGTGAATATGGTGAATATGTGGGATTAGGAAGGTTGGGGAAAATGTTTTTGGTCTTAGAACTTGGCTAGGAAGCATGCATTCTCTATGCCCTCAATTTGTATTTGGAACATGTATTTCTAAAATCTAATCTTCTTCACTTAGAGAACATCTGTACCTAGTTTAAACCAATATTGTCAACTGATCTTTGGATATGTCATTTCTATGAAAAAAGTATAATTGTAATTTAGAGCAATGATTTTTACACTTTAGTATATAAATAAATAACAAGAGGATCTTATTTTTATTTCAGTAGGTTTGGAGAGGGACCTGAGATTTTGTAATATGAAAAAGTTTGCATATTGTTATTCTACAGTCCATACTTTGAAAAGCAAAGTTCTATAAATAGCATATAGATCTGTTTTTTAAATGCAATTCGTGTTTTAGCTCATGAGATGGTGTCCTGCAATGAACAATGGATCAGACTCAGTAGGGATACCCTCCAGTTTGAGTAATGTGCTTTGCTGTGTTAACTTTTGGCAGGTCACATTATATCTGGGCTTCATCTATAAAATGATAACATTGGTATGGAATGATCTTAATGATCCCCTCCAGTTCTATGATTTTATGGTTACTTTTCTTGTCATTAATAGTAACAATGGCATCTATGTGCAAAAGGGTTTATCACAATGTATTGTATATACTAACATGGCATGGTGTGGGCCAGTGTCCCTTTGTTCCTTTGTTGATGGTAATAACAATGTTAACAGCAAATGAGTGAGAAGTTTCTTTTTCAACATGTAACCTAATTATAAACATCACTTGGCAGGCCATGTATTCTATCAAAAGGAAATAATAGGGATCAGATTGTTTAGATTTGAGGCTAATGGTACAGTTTTCTGATTTTTACTGAATATTTAAATGACATCAGTTGCCTCCCCCCAATTTGAGAGCAATTCCATTAACAAGACATTTTTGCAGCTAGTGATGTCTTCTTAGCTACTGATAGTCTTAGTAGTCTGATGTCAGACTACTCAGGTAGGACTTGCTTTTAGCATCCTATCCCTACACCCCACCCTTAAATATTGATCTTTCTTGGGTTTCCCTTTTCAGACTTCTTTTCATTCATGTATAACCTAGCCATTCACTCAGGGACATGGACACCCATGACTCCCACGACTGTAGCTTCTTGTACAGGCCTCCCCTGGTTTAGTCTCACATAGGTCTTTAAAGCCAAGGCATTGCAAAGTGAACTATGTTCCTTTTTCTCCAAATTAAAACATAACAAACTTAAAAATAAGAATCTCCATATTTCTCACAACCCATTCAGCATACCAGTCAGAAACCTAGATATCATCCTAGATTATTGCTGGAAACTCAGATCTCATAATCAGTACTGGTTGGTTCTAACTCTTAACCATCTTGTCCTTCTTCTTCTTCTCCTTGTCTCTACCTTCCTTCAGACCTTCATTTTTATCACACCAAAGCCACCATAAAAGTCTTATCATTGCCTTCTCTATCTCAAGTTGTGCCCCACTTCCCTACTATTTATCCAGCTATGCAGTAATCCTTGCAAAACCCAAATCTGATTGTGTTATGCATCTTGCAAAAATTCATTTACAGCTTCCTCATCAATTACATGAAAAACATCCCTACCTGGTCCCTGCCTACTTCTTCCCAGCATCTTCCTTTGCCTTTGCTCTTCTTCAGGTGCACTAGGCTCTGGCTTCACAGAAGAAGGTGGGATTTTACCTGCTTGAGAATCTCTAAGTCTGCCCTTCTCTTCCTTACTTGGAGAACTTCAACACTTCATTATGCCTTAATCTAAAAATCACAGCCCTTTAGAGGCCTGTCTTGATAACCTCCATCTCCCTTATCTGTACACTTATATACCTTGTGCAGTGACTTTTTATGTGTTGGGTGAGTCAACAAATACCACACAGCACATACAATTAGAATTTGAACTTCTCACAGTCAGAAACTCTATACCATCCAATCTATCTCTACATCCCAGCAACTAGACAAAGCTGGGCCTAGTTGATAAATGCTGATAAATGCATGAATGAATCAACAAAAATATTTGTAAGGGTTTCAGAACATACCAGGCAGGCTGGGCATTGGATAAGAGGTCCTGTGGTAGTTAAAATTCAGGTGGCTTGATGTGGCACTGAATCAGTGTGGGTGTGGGTACCACATCTCTTTTGTATTCCCTTAAAGGCACGGAACAGACGTGCAGCAGCCCTGATGCCAATAGAGGAAGGGCAAAGATATTATTCAGCCATACACTGAATCCTGAGCCAATTTCATAAATGAAATCACCGAGGAAAACAGAATGGGGACAGTTTCTTAATAAATGTGTGGCAAAATAAAAGTGAAACTTTTGGGAAATGTATTGGTGGTTATGAGGAACACCCTGAAGCATGAAGGGAAAATATTACTAAATGGTGTCTGTGCTGCTAGTGAGCCATATACCGTGTTGTAGATATTTTATCTTGCTCCACTCTTACAGTAATCCTGGGAGAAAGGCAATATTTCTGTTTTATAGTGACTTATTTTCTCAAATTACTAGTAAATGACCATGCTGGGATTTGGCTCCACATTCCTAATTTATATCCAAAGGGTTCCCTATCAAACAAATGAAGGAAACCTGAGTGCTAGTTATGACTCTTTTTAACTAGCTGTCTGAACTTAATTCCTCTCTTTCTCAATTCATTTTTACTTTTAAAATTCTTTGATTTAATTGTAAAGTGTCTATTGTTTCTAGCATTTCCTGGTACAAAGATAATCATTATTTCTGCCACTCAATCTACCCAGCTTAATGCTTAAACATTTGTCAAATACATGAATGAATGGATGTATAGATGTCACTGATGATATAGAAGACAGTCTTCATTTGGGGATACAATTTAATTAGGGCTAAACACATAGAATATCTGAAGGGCTAAGTATGGTCATTAAATTATAGTGATCTTCTCTCGGGTATATATCATCCCTCATGAGTTCCTCCCTAACAGAAAGAATGGGGTCTACAATAGAAAACAATGTGATCTGAAGTGTTTAAGGAGTATTGGTATTGGCACTTTGAATCCTCACAACCACCCCCTGCATCCAATTCACAGATGAGAAACTGAGGCATGGAAACTGAGGAATACTTACCCAAAGTAACACAGCTAATAGGTGTAGTGCTATGATAACTTTTGTTTTGGGGACAAGTCTGGAATCATCAGGGAACCGCCCATACATCATTTATCTATTTCCATTGAGCTGCCCTAAACTCCTTCATGTTACTACTTCAACCACAGGATTCTCCCTTTTGGCTATACCTTTCCAAGGTCTTATCTCCCATTTCTCATACCGAGCTTAAGTAGGAGTTCCATAATATCTGAACATGGATGGATGATAGGAGGGATGGACCATCTATGCATCTTTCTCCTTGAGTGGATAGTGGCTCTCAAGGAGAGATCTCTTTCCAATAAAACAAGGAGCAAGGCATCTTGACCCAGGAAAAGATCCAAGAACTCTCTGGGAGTAAGGAATCTGAGTTCAGAGGAGTTCTTTTCTAGTCTGTCCCTAACCAGACTAAGTGACTCTTATGTTCACATTTGCAGTATGGCATAACAAAATTGAGAGAGTAGACCCTGGAACCAGACTAAATTGTACTACCAAATCTGCTACCTGTTGCTAATCTTTGTGGGGGATAACTTGTTTTTTCCTTCAAAAAAAAAAATAGCAAACCAGGTAAATCCACTTTAAAGCAGCAGCCTGTTATGCTTGCTTAACTTGCAACTTCCTGGAATGTTAAATGTTAACCTTACCCTTTACCTTATCTATAGTTCATCAAGAAAGACAGTGAGCCCTTTAACTCATCTATAATTAATTGAGAAAGACTGTGAACCCTGACTCCTACCAATAGGAGAAGGGGCAGTGTTGTGTCAGGTATAAAAATCTGAGTGAAGTTCCCTCTCAGGGTTTTTGCTTACCAGACTTTTGTTGATTGCACACCCTTCTGCAGAAGTAAAACTGCTTGTCTTGCTGACTGACTCCTGAGTCTTATTCATTAATTCAGAGATTTTTCCAACAACTTGGGCAAGTTACTTAACCTTTCTGGGCCTCAAGTTCCTTTTCTATAAAATGAAGTAATGAGTGAGTGAACAAGCCATTCTTATATCTGGATTGAAGCCAAGATGGTATCTATTAAGAAGCCAAATCACAGAAGAGTAGTCACTTGATTCTCATTTTGAAACCCTGCCAATGTCTCCCATGGTAGCCCTTGCTGTTACTTTTGAATGCCACCAGTACAGCAATGTCTATTTCTTGGAGTTGCTTAATGGTATTCATGCCCTCCTTCTAATAACCTCCTGTTACTATTCTAGTAAGTTGCAACTAGGTCTTGCATTATATCTTCCATAACTCAAGAAGACCTAAGGCTTGGCTGGGTCAGTGAAGTTCAGAATTTCACTTGTGCTTGTAATCCCTGCATCTGCAGAGACATAGATCAGGAGGATCACTGTGTCAAGACAGCCTAGGCAAAAAATTAGTGAGACCCCCATCTCAAACAATAAAAGCTGAGCATCATTGCCTGCACCTGTCATCCCAGCTACGTAAGAAGTGTAAATAGGAAAATTGCAGTTTGGACCGGTTTGAGCATAAATGGTGAGAGCCCATTAGAAAAATAACCAAAGCCAAAAGGGCTAGGGATGTGGTTCAAGTAGTAGAGCACTTGTCTAGCAAGCAGAAGACCCAAGGTCAAACCCCTGTACTGCCAAAAAAAAGACCCAAGCCTTCTGTTTTAGGAAGGAAGAATCAAGTTCTAGATGTAACATTTTCTGAATTGAATTTAAACCACTTTAGAAAACAAATTTTGGAAGAGGTTTCTGAGAAGCTAAAGGTATTCTGCCGCAAAGTAAACCCTGTCTAAAGTAAACACTCTCCAAAGCAACCTATTAGAGGGATTGAATATTACATCTATTTTTAAAAAATTTTATAGGACCAGTGTTTTATTTTGTTTTTGCAGGACCACTTGGTTATTTAACATTATGTTCCATAGTGGCTTATTTAGAAATGTTCTAGTTAGAGCTCAAGGACCCAGTGGAACTCCATTGCTTACTAAAACACTTTGTTCCAATCAACATCTTGCATCCTGTTAGCGTAAGTGGAGGAAAAAGACAATTTACTAAATTTCATGCTTTCAATGTACAACTCATAAAAGAACTTGGATATTACCACAGTTTTCATGACCCACAATTGTGTTAGAGGGTCACACAGACTAGAAAATAGGCAATTGGACTAAGTAATCTCAAGGAGCCATCCTTGAGATGAGCTTAAGCTCTTTTGGGTGCCAGTTGTAGGAAGAACCTTGCCTATGGTCAGCACACTTATGAATAAATCTTTGACACCAGCTTATTTGGCTGCTAAAACACTTTTGGTTGAGTAAATAAAAACTGAAGGAGATAGTTACGAAGGACTTTATACCTCAGAATGGGAGGTATAAAGCTGTTTCCTTTTTGGTGAGGTTGGGGGAGTTTCAGAAACTAGAGGGCACTGAGTCTCAGAAAGGGAAAGTGGTGCACAGTAGGGAGAGCTGAGAATGCCTCTGGATAAAAGGAAAGGAGAGACCCTGCAGTTCTCCCTCTAGCTGTTCCTCTGTTTGCCTTTGTGTCAAGTGTATTGCGTAGCCTGGGAGGAGATGATATTGGTGTCCACTGACACTGGAAGAAAGTAAGACACTTAGGTTCCATTTCTGTAGGTATTTCCACCATTAATTCTTGTTCCTGAGTTGGGCTTGGAGTTAAGCATTTCTATTAATTAGAGAAAGCCCTTTGGACAGAATTTCACATGTGCAGTAAAGTCGAAAGAATTTTACAGAGAATATCCCTAGACCCACTTCCTGGATTTCATCATAAATTCATTCTATTGCCTATTTATCATTCCACTTCACAGGTCCTACGTTGACTGCCAGAATACGAGACCTACTAACCAGTTTTCATTTTCTTCTTGTGAAGATTTCTCTTCCCCATAGGTATCTAAGATTGTATATTTCACGTAGAGAATATACACTAATATATATTGGTCACTAATAGAGACCAAGCTTAAAAAAAGAGTTTATAAATTCACAGAGAGGAACCAGTCTGGCTTTTATGAGGAACAGAGAGCTGTCTGCCCTCAGCAGGGGGGGAAATGATGAGACAAGAAGCAGCCAGATCTCCCAGAAGTTCAAAACTTGTTTTGGTTTTTCTGTTAAACCCATATTTATCTTCTAGAGATTAAACTTGTGCAAGAATTGATTTCAGAGGAAAAAATTTTAAAAGTGGATTAAAAATTTGATTTAAACTGGCCAGAAATCTTAAATAAAACACTGATTTTATTCTGTGGTTGGTTTTGCATTAGTAAGTCATTTCAGAATAGTTGTCAGTAAGCAATCCTTCAAAAGAATGCAAGAATAGTTCATGATAGCAATATTTGCCTTTCAGGCTTAATCATGTGTATCACCACCATGCATGTGAGTGTTTGATGTCTTTTGAGAGCCTGCAAATTGAGAGTGGCCATCTACTGCACACACGGTTTAGGAAAGATCATCAGAGGTTCCACGGGCTGCTTCCACATTATGTTGAAGAATGTCCTCATGTGCCAGAGTGAGAAGGAAGCTGACAAAGGTCAGCAATGACCAGCCACTTCAAGGATATTAATGCTGAATTTCTTTTCCCATTAGGAAAGGAAATAGAATGCCTTGAAGATACTCTCTGAGATGATAAAAGTTAGGATGTTCTATGTATCAGAAAACAAAGAAAAGTTTGCATTCCAGATAGGATAGGATGAGTGCTGAGTCTGCACACAACTTATGTGATAAGTCATATTGTGGGCTGCTTGGTAAGACTCTTTGGTTGGGTCCAGGAAACATTTTGGTATATTTAGGGCATTCAATGAATTCACAGAAGTGGAGGATAACTCAAAGTTCATGGTGTTTAATAGTTTTGGTCGTAGTGAAACAAAGCATTTTGTTTGTTTATAGACTAGGCAAGTGCTGTTGGAAGTAGATTTTTCCTTTTTAAAAAGTATAGAAATCATCTAGTTCAATGATTTTCAAATACTATAGCACTTAAATTACTTTTAAGTAGTGAAAACTTTTCTCCAAATAGAATCCTACATAAAAGCCCAAAATGCAAACCTACAGTGGTTATAATAGGGACCTGGCCTTTGATATTCTCTGTTATGCATCTGACCTAGCTCCTCCCCTGAGTGCCTGCAGAAGTATTGGGTGGTCTCTGGTCTCATTAAAACAAGAAGACACTGAGAAGCCAAGTGCCTCCTGCTAAAAAACTTTGCTCTATCATCAGAGTCTCAGAATCTCAGGGCCAAAGAGGTTTGGGTTAAGTGGAGCTTTGGAAGTTCTTTATTCTTCTACCCTTTAACCTTTCAACTAAGCAGAGCTCTAGTCTCTAATTCTATTCACAGTGACTGGGTTTTTACAGCCTCTGAAATTCTCTATCCTCAGTAAATTCTAAGCATTGAGACTTGAAAGAGTGCTGCCTCTCTGAAGCAAGCAGACATCACATCCCTCTCCAAAGAGCTGCCTTTTAAATTTCACACACTGAGTTTAATTCCAATTCCACAGAAATCCTTGCTGTCATCTGCACTACCATTAAATATGTATTGTTTCAGAATTTTAGTGAAAATAAATAAACTGTGCAGCCTGTGAAGTTCTGGTTTGGGATTCTGGTTCTTCATCTAGAAACTAAGTGAACTTGAGTTAGGCATTTTAACTTTTTCTGTAAAATGAGAGCAAAGACTGAGAATGATATGGAATGACACTCATAAGGCATTTCCTTCATTTTCACAGCAATGTACTAGGGTACACAAGCACATTAGAAATGAAAGTTCATTGGATTTTAGAAAGAAAGATGCTATGAGGGGTTTTTCCTTATTAGAGGGGATGTGGATAACAAAGTTAAAAATCTCTGTTTTTCCTCTTCTGTTGACAATATGTGCACTGATAATGCCTACATGGAAACAGTGTGTTTTCTCACCATCCAGAATGTGATAGGAGCTGGGGAGGGGGTGGGGCTAGAGGTAGGAATGGTGGCAATTTGGCCTTGCCTGCTTGCAAAGTAGTGTGGCTGAGGCAACTTCCTCTTTGACATTAATGAAACTCAGTACTTCTTCCAGAAATCTACAAATATCAGACACTGGTTACATTCTTAGGTAGACAGATGACAGATGAGCCTTGGAAAATTGTCAGAATGTATTGTGACACTGTAGTTGATAGTGGGGAAGACACGGATCGTGTTTTGCTGTGCTATGTTCTGGTTTTCCTTTGAAATGTATATATTCTTTCTACTGAGACTCTTGAAACTTCAGTTAGTTGATTATGCTTAATAATAATAAGACTACGTATGTGTGTATATGTATATAATTACTTGCTATCTAATTATACTTAATTTTGATTGCTCAAGTATTACTATGACTAGATTATCCCAAGTTTTAATTATTCCATTTTATATTGCAATATTTAGGGATATACAGAGATTTTCATGGTAGCAATGGAAAGGTCCCACAGTTTTGTGTTCTGATATTCTTACGTACATGTTTGCTATATTGCTGTGCTGTTTCATGGCAATGATTGTAATATAAACATAATTGCGCAACATCTTTTGTTTAACAGTTCTTCCATTGACATGTATGTGAATTGTTTCAAAGAATTTCCCTTGTAAAAATTTTAGAGGTTTAATAATTTGGGATCTGTTGCTGTGATTGACAGGAATTCTTGAACTCAGCTGGCTTTGTGAGATGGATGCTGGGGGAATTCATGGAATTCAGAAAGTTTCAGAACCCAAACCTTACAAAAGGGTAAGGACAGGGATGTTAGAGGTAAAGACATTCAAAGTCTTCTACCCATTTGTACCATCTGCCTCTCCCTGAGCATCTGTTTAATTTTTTCCTTCCACTTCAGACAGATTTCCTTTTTTATTTTCCAGCCCAAATGTCAGGAAACATGGTCATCTACAAATTCCAGATTTTTACACATTGAATTTTAACCACTGCAGAGAGATCATCTCTTTCTTGATTCTAGATTCAAGCAAACAGCAAGCAAGATAGAGAAGGCTATTGCAAAATCAAGTGTCCATCTCTGGACCAACCTGTGTGTCCAGGAGCTGGAGTCTGGGTAAGGGGCATGTCCCCACCATTGGTAATGGTAAGGATTACAAGGCAGGTCCACATCTACAGAATGACTGCTCCCATGGAATTTAAAAAAATTGATAGCAATTGCCAAAGGAGGGTTACTGGAAAAGTAAATATATGCATCTAATATAGACCCTTCTAATGATTCTTGAGGTGATTTACCAATTTATTTTTCCCAAACTCCCTTAAATCAAGCCAAAGTGCCTTTACTTCCAAAGTCACCCCTTTTCTGACTTTTTTCTTTTTTAAGATAGTGTCTCATTATGTAGCCCAGGCTGGCCTACAACTCTCAATCCTCTTTCCTTCACCTGTTGAATGCTTGGATTATAGGCATGCACCATCACACCAGGCCCTACCCTATCACTCTTGATAACATGGAACACATGGCTATGTCAGTGTTGGTGATCTTAACAGAAGCAACAAAGCTCAGAGTTGTTGCTCAGTCCTTTCTTTAAGCCACATAGAATTTTCATGTGACTACTGTTTGGCAGTCCACAGGCTGCCTCTTCCACTCCACTCCCCAGGTTGCTTCCTGATTGCCTCTGTTTTTGTCTGCTACAATTACCTGATTTTACCTTCTGAACTTTTTTATGTATTCAACCTTGCTACAAAAATGAGCTATTTTCACTCCTCCCTGCTGTTTTTGAAATAAGCAAAGAATCCCCATTTAGATGATAAGTGTTTTTACTGCTGGTCACATCAGGAAAACCAACAAGGTTGGCCAAAATGACAAACTCTGGTGAAGGCTTGGAATAGTTCACATATTCTGAAATTGTTGAAGAATCTATTTTTTTTTTACTGTTTTATTATTCATATGTGCATGCAACGCTTGGGTCATTTCTCCCCCCTGCCCCCACCCCCTCCCTTACCACCCTCTCCACCCCCTCCCTCTCCTCCCCACCCCCTCGATACCCAGCAGAAACTATTTTGCCCTTATCTCTAATTTTGTTGAAGAGAGAGTATAAGCAATAATAGGAAAGAACAAGTGTTTTTGCTAGTTGAGATAAGGATAGCTATACAGGGAGCTGACTCACATTAATTTCCTGTGCGTGTGTGTTATCTTCTAGGTTAATTCTTTTTGATCTCACCTTTTCTCTAGTTCCTGGTCCCCTTTTCCTATTGGCCTCAGTTGCTTTTAAGGTATCTACTTTAGTTTCTCTGTGTTAAGGGCAACAAATGCTAGCTAATTTTTTAGGTGTCTTACCTATCCTCACCCCTCCCTTGTGTGCTCTCGCTTTTATCATGTGCTCAAAAAAAGAATGAATTTGTCCTCTTCCCTAGATCATCTGGTTACCTTTTGTTTTGTTTTGTTTTTTTTGGTGACAGGGTCTAAATATATAGTCCTGGCTAATCTGGAACTCACTTATGTAGCCCAGCCTGGGCTCAAACTTGTTATCCTCCTGCCTGAGCCTCCCAAGTGCTGGGATGACGAGCATGTGTCACCATGCCTAGTGTTCATTTTCTTAGATTACTTGTTTCTATGTTTTTAATTACATTGTTAAAGGTATTTAAAATTATTCGTGTATATGCTTATTGCAGGCAATTTAAGAAATGCTAAAAATATAAAACATGAGAACAATTAAAAGTATAAAAATATCACAGACAACAGTGTTGAGAGTATTTGGCTTGAAAACAAAGCTATGTGGCTTATCCCATGTGGTTTATCTGAGTTTAAGTTGCTCAGTTCTTAGATCAAGATCAATTCAGTTCCATGTTTCCTCTGTGTGTGTTTGCTCGTGGGTACCTTTCAGAATACCTTCCTGACAGCCTGTAAAGACTCCAATGCTATGACAGTCTCTTCCTTATCTGACCTGAAGTGCTTTCTGGAGCATTAGGTTGTGCTGTGGAAGTCAACTTTCCATTACTGTGACAAAATACCAGATACAAACAGTTATTGAGAAGGAAAGATTTATCTTGGCACATGGTTTCAGAGATATTTTTTAAAAATCTGTGGTTGATTGACCCTGTTGCTTTTGGGCCTGTGGCAAGGCAAAAATGGACTTGAGATGTGGCTCAAATGATATAGTGCCTGCTTTATGAGTGTTTGCTTTGCAAGTGTGAAACCCTGAGTTCAAAACTCCAGTCCCACCAAAAAAGAAAAAAAAAAGAATACTCTTTAAACTTTAGATTTCCCCATATCTTTTACTATTTTTGTTTTCTGTTTCCCTTAACACCTTAATGGCACCTTGTGTATCTTATGTAACTTCCGTGTGACAGTTGCTGTTCATGTTATATTATTCCAGTTAGTTCTCCCAGAAATCCTGCAATGTCGATTTTGTTACCCTCTTTTTGTAGAAGGTTAAGTAACTTGCCTACAGCCACACAGCCTGCAGATATAGAACCAAAGTTACAATCTGGATGGATTCAGATCTTTCACTGTGTAATTCAGTACTGTATTGTTCATTTTACCACCTACTTCTGCAGACATAAGAGTCTTTTCTCTGTACATGCCTCAACAACAGCTACAAAAAATGTTCAACAGACATGTAAAGTAAAAAGTTTGCTCAGCAGTAACTTTAAATTTATTGAAGAACAATTGTATAAAAAGAAAAAACATATATTACTGCCAATTATTTACAAGATTAATAATAGTTTAGACATTACATGTCTATGTAGCTTGTCTATAATTGTCTTCAGATTTTGTTTATAAAAGTAGTTGTGAAAGATCCCTCTAAGATAGTATTTTAAAGTAAAGATCTTTCTAGATTCATAGTGGAATCTTAGCCAGTACCTTTGGTGATCATGAGTCAAAAAGGGGCTTTATTTTATCATTTTAGGCTTTATTAAAAGGTTTTCAGTGTGTAGGGAGGAAAAGAAACCAGGAAATGAACATATTCCAGCCAGAAACTTCATTAGTGTTAAAAAAGTTGAACACAAACTCTACTTTCTGGTAGCTTATAACTTTCAAAAAAAATTCAAGAACATAAATACTAGTCCAGAAATAGAGTGTTCTGGCATAAATAATAATCATTCTTACTTATCTAACATAATCTTTAGTCACTGGGATTAAATCTGTATTTCCCTTCTTGTTTACCATTCAGGAGTTTTAGGAATGCATGGTAGAAAACTCACTGGTCTCTAGAACAGTAATGATGGATTTATACCACAGTAGAGTCACTCACTACTCCTGAGTCTGTGGCAGGTATCGATAAATGCTCAAGGAATCTGCTCCCTGAGCTGCCCTTGGCACAATCTTCTCATTTCAGTTCTTTTCAGGTAGTCTTTCTTATGAATTGATTAAAGTTGATGTGACAGTTTATTCATTTGACACAAAGTTTTAAAGCATTTAGTGTGTGTTGGGTTATGCTCTATAAGAAAGACATTTTTCTGTTCTTTTTGACCATTGTTTAAATTTATTTTGTTGTTGGCAGGCAATCTGAATTTTTCCTAGTTCATCAGGAAAGCTCATCAAACCCATCTGCAGCCTGAAGCTCAAATGACTTCAGATTTTTGTGATGTCCATTAAAGCAGAAGATGTCACTTTATCCTGGGGCCTCGGATAAGAAGTAAAAGCTAAATTCATGGAGAATTGAACGACTTAGCAGCACCCCAAACACATTCCTCTGTGACCTAGGATACTTCTATGGTTTCAGCTAAATGTGAACAGGAAAAGTTATCATGGATCAAAGGCATGAGTTTCATTAGTAATTTAGCATGAAGACAGGATAGTGTGTTTAATCATTAGAAACCTAGTAACACCTATTTGCCTACTGTCTTCAACCTTCTTTTTTTTTTTATTAATTTATTCACATGTGCATACATTGTTTGGGTCACTTCTTCCCCCTACCCTCCTACCCTCTCCCCTCCTCCCCCGCTTGCTTCCAGGCAGAATCTGTTCTGCCATTATCTCTAATTTTGTTGACAAGAAGACTTCTTAAGTGTTTTTGATCCACAACCTCAGACTGGATATTTACTTTAGGATCATAAGGCTTACTAGGTTCAGCTAAAATAAGGTGTTATAGCAGGCAGGAGAACCAGAAAAGAAACAGACAGGCTGAGTTCTGAAAGGGGGAAGGGATGGCAAAGCAGAGAGATAAAACTTAAAGAATTAAAACATAAAAAAGTTCACATAGCACTGCGGGAATGAAATAGCCAATGAAGTCACATGCAGCCATATGTGGGTTGAGCTTTGCTTTTTGCTTCTGTAACCTGCTTGCAAGGGTATATAAGGGGAGACTTCTTTGCTCTCGGGGCTCAGCATTTGGACACAAGTCTGCTGAGTCTGTGCTGGCACAATGAAACAACGCTTTCTGCTAAACTGTCTCAGTGTCCCGTATCTCATCTTGAGATGCCTGCAACAGCGTCAATATATACACTTTAAAAATATGTAATTGAGGCAGAGACTAACTTGTCTGAGAGCACTAATATAGTTGTTAGACATGATTATGTGAGGCTATAATTGTAGCAGTAGGTAGTAAATATCTGGCTAAAAGTTCCTCAAGTAATGTTGAGGAGAGTGCTGAAAAATTGACATAGATCCCTAATTGAACTGTCTCCTACCTCACTTAATGAAACAGAGGTTGTGAGGAAGGCTACACAGAGCACTCAGACAACCACACATCACTTCTGGCTGCTACTTTTGGGCAGGGCAAGATGGTATTCCCAGGTGAGCTTCTTATCAAGATGGCAGTACTGTGTTCACAGAAAAGAACAAATAAGTACACTTGAAGCTTTGAAAAAATAATAGGATTCGTCTGGTAGTTTTGTTACTGGATATCTTCTCTTAATCAAGTAGAAGATACCAGCCATTATGATTCCAGCTCCTCTACTGGGCAATCTGATCAGCCTGAAGAAATATGGTGGTAAAATCTATTAAAGTGCATGTTCCCAGCAGACACATCAAATATTCTTAGATTTCCAGTGGGAAGCAGTTAAGACATCAGCTCTGACACAATTTTAAGATTTGAGGATAAACATACAGAGATGACAAATGCACAAGAATGTATGCAAAAAGATATTAAGTTGTCAATATAAAATGGTCTTCATATTATAGTTAGCCTGAGTACTATTTACTTGCACTAAATAGGGAATAAAATATTACTAATTTCTGTTTCTTTCACAATTTCATTGTATAAGTATACTAATTTTACATTAAAAACCAACTTGTATTGCATTCTTTGACCCCACCCTTTCAACTTATTTCCTCACTTATCTGCTCCTTTTAATAACCAAACTTTTTAAATGAGTTGACTAAACACACTATCTCTACATCTTTACCTCTCATTCATTAAAAATGTTTTATAACTTAAAAACTAATCATGGGTATAATTTAATAATAACTTGAATAACAGACAGACTTACAATAGTAAAAAGCAAACATTTTCCTACTTTGGGTTACTTTCATGTTTATATTTATGTATCTAAATGCTGGCTTCTTAGAATTGTAGCTCATGATTTAACTCATTTGTATCACCTCAGTCTTCCCTTTCCTTAGTATACTTGTATCACCACTCCTAATTACCTTATTACTTATGAACTTTAATAAATGTATTTTATTGTTTTATCAGTTATAAATATACACTTTGTCTTTTTAGCAACAAATGCATTAAATTTATTTTCAAATTCTGATTTTAATTGACACATAATGATTGTACATATTTATCAGGTACAATGTAGTACTTTGATACATGTATATATTATGCAAATGGCCAAACCAGGAAAATCGACACATCCATCATTTCAAACATTCATAATTTCTTTCTTTGTGGTGAGACCATTACAAATCCTCTCTTCTAGGGTAAAGGGGCATGAATATGATTGATGTGTTTTCTACACATGTATGACTATGTCAAATCCATTTTAAGAAAGAAGAGGTAGAGGGAGAATAATGGAGGGGATGAACAAAATTGGGGTATATTGTATGCCTATATGGAAATGTCACAACAAAACCTCCTACACAACTATTATGTACTAATAAATATGTTAAAATAAATCTCTTATAGCTATTTAAAAATAGTTACAACTATGGTCACCCTACTGGTTGATAAAACTATGTCTTTTTATTCTTTTTTTGAGGCAAGGGTTTTTTTTTTAAATGTTTTTATTTAGTATATGCTAGTTATACAGGGGGTTTCATTGTGACATTTCCATAAATACATACATACATATATTATACCCTGGTTTGGTTCATCCTTTCCATTAGTCTCCCTTTTCTCCCACTCACCTTCTTAAAATAATTTTGACAGGTTTAAATATTCTGTATTTATGCATGTATAGAAAATACATTACCCATGTTCACCCTTCTTTACCCTCCCCCCCACTCTTACCTTCCCCTTAACATGACCTGCTTTATATCCCTGCCTTTCATTGTTTAAAAGTCTGTTCATTATTTTGTGGGGTTTTTGTCTTGCTATTTTACCTGTAAATATATTTAGTCAGTCAAATCCCCTCTGTTACTGTTTTTTACCCATTTTCTCCTACCCTGTATCATTCCCTGTGCCTATATGTATTCCAATGTATTTCCTACTACTTCCTATCATTGTTTCAAGGTTTCAGGCCTTATAGTAAGGTCTTTGGTCCACTTTGAGTTGATTTTGGTTCAGGATGAGAGACAGGGGTCTAGTTTCAGTTGTCTGCATGCAGATACCCAGTTTTCCCAGCAACACTTGTTGAAGAGGCTGTTTTTCCTCCATCTTATGTTTTGGGCTCCTTTATCAAAGATCAGTTGGCTGTAGATGCATGGGTTTATGTCTGGGTCTTCTAGTCTGATCCATTGGTCTTCGTATCTATTTTTCTGCCAATACCATTCTGTTTTTATTATTATGGCTCTGTAGTATAGTTTGAAGTTGGGAACTGTGATCCCTCTAGCATTGGACTTTTTGCTCAGGATTTCTTTTGCTATTTGAGGTCTCTTGTGTTTCTATATGTACTTTAAGATTTCTTGTTATAGGCATATTTAGGTGGTTATTATCTTCTTGGTTCAATTTTGATTGGTTATATGCATCTAGAAATTTGTCCATTTCATCTAGATTTTCCAGTTTCTTAAAAGTATTCTGTGGTGTTCCCCTGGATTTTGTTACTATTTGTGGTTATGTCCCCTTTATCATCTTTGATTTTATTAATTTGGGTTTTTTTCCTTCCTCTGTTTTGTCACGTTAGCTAAGTGTTTGTCTATCTTGTTAATCTTTTCAAATAACTGACTTTCTGTTTCATTTGTTCTTTGTATAGTTTTTTTAATATCTCGGTCTCATTGATTTCAGCCCTAATTTTTATTATTTTTCTACATCTGGTAGTCTTGTATGACATTTGGGCTGTTTCCATAGCTTTGCTGTTGTGAATAACAGCAATAAACACTGGTGTGCAAGTGTCTCTATTGTATTCTGACTTACTTTTCTTCTGATGTATGTTTAGGAGTGGTATGGCTGAATCATATGCTCTTTCTATTTTTAGTTTTGTGAGGCGCCTCCTTACTGTTTTCCATAGTGCTTGTACTAATTTACATTCCCACCAACAGTATATGAGGGTTACTTTTTCCCCATATCCTCACCAACATTTGTTGTTTTTATGTTCTCAGGGATATTCATTCTAACAGGAATGAGGTAGAATCTTGATTATCATTTCTTTTATGGCCAGGGATGTTGAGCATTTCTTCACTTTTTTTTTTTTTTTGGCTATTTGTACTTTTTCCTTTGAAAAATTTCTGTTTAGTTCATTTGCCTACTTCTTCATTAAATCATTGAGTGTTTGGGAATTTAGTTTTTTGATCTCCCTCTATATTCAGGTTATTAATCCCTTGTCAGATGTATAGCTGGCCTTTTCCATTCTGTGGTCTGCCCCTTCAGTCTAATGACCATTTCTTTTACTGTGCAGAAGCTTTTTAGTTTCACATTGAGACAGAGTCTTGCTAAGTAGCCCATGCTGGTCTGGGGCTGGTAATCCTCCTGTTTATGGTTCTTATGGGTCTTATAGGCATGTGCCACCCCTCCTGGCTAACATAATGTCTTTTTGACTTAACTGCCTAATAGAAGGTTTGTACTGTTAAGTTTCTATGTTTTTGCTTATCTGGATATGTCTTTATTCTGTATTCATCTTGATGTATGTATTTTATTCCAACAATTTGATTTGCAATTTTGGTAGAAATTGACTTTTAAAGCTTACAATCCACCTTCCCGGATCTTTGAAGACACTTGTCTGTTTTCTTCTGCCATTAGATGCAGTTGATGACTGATACCATTTTACTTTGACATAGATAGCTCTCATCTAGTTTGCAGTCAGTTTTCCTTTGTGTTGACTCACCAAATGCCAATGAGCAGATTTGCTCAGCAGTATGGATACCCACAACATTTGTCTTAGTTTTCCTTTATAACTATGCTCAATTACTTTCAAAATTCCCTTTGTGTTCAAATCCTCAATTTGTATCTTCAGAAAGGGGTATAAATATACATCTCTGTAGGAAGATAGTGAGTGGGTTTGAGACTTTGCAATTTATTTATTTTTTGTAAATTAATCTATTTTCTATGTACACCTCTTACTCTCCATTTTACTTACCTTTTTGAGTTCTAGGTTTCTTCTTTTCTGCTTTATTAGTCACCAATTCTTATTTGAAAAATTTCTATGCTTTCATACAAATTTTCTTTTCTTTTTTAAAAATCTAAAGTTTTTTGAAACCTCTTGCTTCCTAAAAAAACTTCCCTTCTGTTACTTTTATTCCTTTTAATTAATTTACTTTTGGGAGTTAATGTGAATGCCTAAGAGGGGGCATTCTTTTCTCTTAGATGCTGAACATTTTGAGTTCTATTTAGGAGTAATTGCCTATGCCTGTATGTTCCAGTATATTTCCTACTACTTCCTGTAGTTTTTTTCAGAGTTTCAGGCCTTATATTAAGGTCCCACTTTGAGTTGATATTGGTATATGATGAGAGATAGGGATCTAGTTTCATTTTTAAAAAATAAATTAAAAATTCTTTTAAAAATAAAGGCATGTGCAAACCAGTTACTTGGAAGGTAAAGGTACGATGATGATGGTCTGAGGCTGGCCCCAGCAAAAACTCAAGACCCTATCTCAAAACAACAACACCAAAAAACAAACCACCAAGGAACAAAAAAACCTGGGAACATGGCTCAAATGGTAGAGCACCTGCCTAGCAAGCTCAAGGCCCCAAGTTCAAGTGCCAGTACCACACACACACACACACACACAACTCCCGTTTCTCTCATGAAAAAAACTGCAGTTGCAGTTTCATGATTTTCAGATATTTAGTGATAGGACATTCTGATTTTTTGTATATAATTTGTAGAATTTATTTTTATATCCCTTTGATTGAACAGTATTAGAGAAGTGTCTTTTATATCATTGAGTTTCTACATTTTTGCCTGTTTATCTAAATGTACATTTTTGCCTATTGCTTTGTTCCAATTTTTTTTAATTTATTCTTTAGGTGTGCCTGTAATTCTCATGTGGGGTTTATCTTCCCTTTTATTTCTTTTCTGTCATTAGTTGAATGCTTTTGCCCTTTTCTTCCACATTCTTGAAAACTTCTCAAGTTTATACTTTATTTGCTGATTTTGCTTCCATTCATACTGCTAAATCTTTCTTCTTAATTTCGGTGTGAATTTTAAGTTCAGATATTGACATTTTGCTTCCATGTAATCCTTGTAACTCACACTGATTTTCATTTCATTGCTTTTAAAAAATCTCATTATTTCAATTTTCTTTTTCCATGGAGGCATGTCTGCTTGTTCATGGTTTCTGGTTTCTGATGGATATAGTGGAAGCTTTTGCACAAATGTAATTTCCTGGTGTATCTTGCTCCCAACAGGCCAACAGGAGCTTTTGTCTCTGTATTTTGGTTGCAAATTGTGTTAATGACTTGAGTCTTATTTTGATTGCTTTGAATAGGAAGATTGTCACCTTTACCCCCATGTTCTGAGCCTTGACACTATGGACATTTTGAGTCAAATAATTTTGTATTGCAGAGGCTGCTCTGTGCATTGTAGAATGTTTGGCAACATCTGTAGCCCTTACCTACTACATGCTAATAGCACTTCCTGCCTCCCTTTTAGAGACATAAAATGCCTCCAGACATTGCCTTATATATTCCCCTTGGGGGCACAATTGTAGCTGGTTGAAAGCCAGAGATGAATTATACAAAATTAAACTCGGTTCAGGAAATAAAAATTGGGGTAAGTAGGAGGGAGATCAAAATGAGTCGAGGGAGATCAAAATGACTTGAGAGAGATCAAAATGAGTCAAGAAAACATGAAAAGCCACACTTGAACAGATTTTAAAGCAACACTTACATTCATAGAAACAGTTTAGTGTTTCTAAGAATGACAGCAGGCCATAAACACTCAAAATGGTAAATTGTTTTGTGAATAATTCCTTTAGTCATATAATTCCATGACAGTAAATATAGCAGGAGCTGAGAGTAACAGCCAAGTTACTGTTTCCATCCTCAGTGTGGTACTAACATGAACTTAAAACACCAAGCAGTCAATAGTCCTATAGATAAATCAGCATCGTGTCCCAGGAAGTCACTTTTGACAGCAAGACAATATATACAGGGGATCTCCAGATAGCCTGAAAATTAGCCCCTGATGGAAAAAGGTGGGTGGATGTGATTTCAATGAGCAATGCAGCATGAAATGAATCACTTACATCATTTGATGAAAGTTGGTGGGATTTTCTTTAAGCAGAAGTTTTAGATTTTCATAGCAATGTAATCTGAAGCTCACCACATTTGAATTAGCTTTCACTGTCTGGTAAAGAGTTCATTGTTTTAATTCAACCAGATGTACAATATGGCACAACTAATATGATTGCATAATTTTGGAAGTATTTTGTATATTCTCCCTTTAAACTTAAAGGCAATAATTAGCATGGGATTAATTATGTTGTTACTTAAATGAACTTCTATCTATTTTGGAATGTGTTCAATGTTCAATGACTATGAAATACTCTTTGCCATTGTTTTCTTTACTGTCTTTATTCAGAAAGAAAATGACTAATGTCTTTGTTAATAGTAGTTAGAGCAAAAGGTATTTCATGTAGAAACAGATTCCTATGTGAACAACATCCAACTTTTCCTGGCAGAGGCTTTTTTTCCTTCCAAAATCTGTTTTGCTTGAAGAGTTTAACTGTGTATAAGATGTTGTTTAAATTTTAGATTTTGAACAAAATGGTCAACTGAACTGCATTCTTGTTACTCTAATAATATATGCCTACATATTTGTCACCAGTTAAATGTATCTGGGAATGCAAAGAAAGCCTAAGAGTCCAAAGGAAATTTAGAGAAAAAAATTTTCCCATTTGACATTATGTTTTCAGTAATGTAAATTGCAATATTCTTACTGTGAATAAAATGGCTTTGTATTTTTTGGCAGGCTGAAAGAAGGCAAGATAATTAACTCCAGAGTTCTTTGGTCTTCCTTTCTCTGTGCCTCCTCCCAAAGCCAAGTAGCAAAATCATTTTTAGCATCAACTGTGCAGATTCTATCAGTATTTTGCACTTCTGGCAAAGCATTCTGGTTTTAGACTAAAATGTACATTAAATAGACCTGCCCCACCCCATGCAGACCCACTTTTCCTTATAATACTCCCTTTTCATTCCTGTGCACAGAGCTTGGCCAAGAGAAATAAAAAGTAATTTCAGAGTTTCTAGACTGAAAGTACTCTTCTACCCAAGTCCTCCTGGAAGAGGCACACAGCCCTTTGTGCTTCTAGAGAGAGGGTGAGGGTTAGAGTCAGTCCTATCAGTAGGCAGGCAGTGCAGTGATATGTCTTTGGCTTTTCAAAGGTCTTATAATGACTAGGTACAGCTTGCATGGTTGAAAAGGGGCACCTTTTTTTTCTTGAATGTGATAGATACTTTTTGGGAATTGCAAGATTCCCATTGTAATAAAAGTCTTCTCTTCTATTTTCTTATCAACAAAGGTAAAAATTATTCATGAATGAAATGAAGTCCTTCATGAAACCTCCAGAAGATTCCAGAATAAGAGAACAGAGTGATGTGGGAGGGATATCTCACCTAGAGACACCCACAGCTAGAGGGTAAATTCATTGAAGGTTTGTTTCCACTTTTAAGGCTTATAATAGTATTATAGCTGTGCTTAAATTAAAATACTTTCCACTGGTTTTGTAAGTCTTTTAAAGTTTTTAAATTAAAGTTATATAGAATGGAGAAAACCAATTAGTCATATGAGGTTTAAAATGAAAGAAGCATTTCCTTCTTCACTTCTCTGTTTCCCAAGAGGCAACTTGTTCAACTCTTTTAGATGTTCTTCACTTCTATTTGAAGCTGTCCACATTTTTAGAGGAAGAGGATCACAATTATTTTCTGTTATTGATGTAAATGAGCATGGTAATTTTTTTCTTCTTCTGTCCATCTTATTGCTTTTATACTATATTCAGAAGAAAAAAACATAAAGGAAGTGTGTGTCTTTCCTTTATTCTTTTAATACTTTTAAATTATGAATGATAACACCTAGAAAAGTTCTAAAGCAAAAATTGACAGACAGTTCAATAACTTACCACAAAGGAGCCATCCATGAGAATAGAATAACCTCTGTAAAGAAATAGAAAATTGCACCTTAGAAACCCACTTCATGGTCCCTCTCAATTATTACCCCCATCTGCACTGGGAGATATAGCCATGATTGTTATTTTTTTAGTGACTGACTAAGAAGTAATGATTTGTCTTAATAATTTCTTTGCCTTTAAAAAATAGTTTTCTCCTCTCATCATGCATTCTCCTATACCATTTATTAGTTTTACATGTCTTTGAAATCATGTAAGTTAAATAGTAGTACTTTTCTGTGACTGAATTTTTATTCAAAATCGTGCTTAGATAAATGTATACATAAAACAAGCATAATCATATACATATCTATAGTTAGAATATGTTGTCAATAGTGGAAGTACACTATGTAAGTTGGGGAGGAGGGAAAAGAAAAGAGAATGATAGTCAACAATATTGAAATATTCACATTTTTGTAGATAGAGGACATATTGATATGTGCTGAAAGCTGCCAAATAATGGAGTATGGAGTGAAAGGGTAAGGGAGATTAACAGAGGGTATGTTGAACTGACCAAAGTGAAGCATATTCACAGCTGGGATATACTAAAGAACCCCTTTGAACATCGACTTTGAAATTAATAATGAAAGACAAGACTGTAAAACAGATACAATGTATAGGAGGGTACTTGTGGGAAGGGGGTGAATGGAGGAGGTGAAGATGAAGCAATAGTGTTGATGGACATCATATACATAAAGCAATAGGGTTGATGAAACCTCTTGTAATTGCTTCAAGTGCGACAGGGACAGGGTAGCAGGGGGATGGTGATGGAAGGGGTGACCTAATCAATGTACAATGTAAGGCTATTCAGAACTGTCACAACAAATCCCCCCCATACAATGAATATATGCTAATAAAGATGAAAAAAATATGCTTGGAAGATTCATTCATACTATCTGGTGTAGTTGTATTTATTCATTTTTGTGACTATCATATTTGATTATCTACTCTGTTGAAAGACATTTGGAAGACTTGCATTTCTTACACAGATCATAATGTTATATGTTTTCAGACATATATGCATACATTTCTGTATGAGATAGATTATCACATTAATGGTCCTAATTTTTCACCCTTCCTTGTATCTATAGTCATCTTCATACAACCATGTATCATCCTCTTACTCTGAATCTACCTAGAATCATCCACATGACTTGCTTTCACAATAGTGTAAATAGATACTTAAAAGCACTTATGTTATTAATTTTTGTTACTCTTGTTTCTGTGCTATCACCAGGAGAATAATACAAGGATACCCTAATAAAAGATGAAAACAATATAGCTAGTGATCCCATTGCCCCAGAAGAGAACTACCCAACTGTGAGACACCAGAATAAACCCTTTCCAGACCAAAAGAATCACTAACTGAGCCAGTTCTATCACTGTCTTGCAGAATTGTAAGCTAAATAAATGCTTATTGTTGCTTGTCATTGAAGTTTTTTGGTTATTACCAAGCATTGTTGCTCTGTAATTTGCTTTCCCTCCCCAAATCAAAGTGTTCAACCCCTAATTATAATGTGATAACATTTGAAGATGGAAACTTCAGAAAGCAATTAGGTTTAGATGAGATCATGGGGTGAGGGAGCTCATTATGGGATTAGTGCCCTGACAACAACAGAAATCAGACATCCGGTATCTCTTTCAATCTCTCTCTCTTCTCTCTCTCTTTCTCTCTCTCTCTTTTTCTCTATCTCTCCCTCTCCCTTGCTCTCTTGTGATCTCTGATTTTCCACCATTTATGGACCCAGCAATAACACAGTCATCTTCAAGAAGAAAGCACTTATCAGAAAACAATCATGGTGGCATTGTGATCTCCCACATGGGTCACTGGTAGCCTTCATAGTCTTACAATCTTAATTTTCCTTAATTTCTCCTCATATTTATCACTCAGAAACTCCCATCTTAGTCTCTTTATGAACACTTTATTGTGGTTCTCAATGACATTACCATGATGTTTATCCATCATCTTTTTTCTACCCATTCCTTAATTGTGGCCATACCATAATCTTCTGCTATCCTTTATCTTCTTTTGATATTCTTTCTGACTCAGACAATTACACTGTCATACATGAATCTATTATTTCTACTGAATAATGGCAAATATATGTCTCTAGGCCTGCCATGATAGCTAGGGCTTCATCAGTCAGTTATTGTGATGATTATAGACTTCTGTTTATGTTTATATTTATTTGTTAAATTCTATTGTATTTCTATATTCTATTACATCTATTTTTAAATATGGTATGGGATACTTAGTGGTATATGTCTTTTAAAGTTTGGAAGTTAAAAGGGAGTACAGGTAAACTAGTTAAACCTGTAAAGGAGATGAATGTCTTTCTCTAAGGATGAAAGAAAGCTTGATTAATCATTTTTGATGTTGTTTGAGATAGCTTTATTAGAGTGAAATTGTGACTGAAGGCTCCATTTGTTTTAACTGCTACCCATCTAGACAGAATCCAGACTTATTAATTTGTAACTTTAATTAAAACCTTTTCTTTCCACATCATGTTTCAGCCAGATGACCCCATGCAAAATGTTTGAGGAACATTGTGACTGTTGTCATGCTTTCAAGACATTCTTTGTGATTAATTTAGCAATAAACCCTGTCCTCTTTGAAGTCATCTGAACTTGCTAATGTAAAACGATCTGTATTGCAGGATTGTTATGGGGACTGCAGCATAAAGCAAAGCAGTCTGTGTGAGTATTCAATGACAAATGGTAAAATAACGATCTAAAAATCAGTAATTCATTAGAAAGATAATGAAGTCATGAAACAAGGGAGAAGAAATGTTGTTTTCAATTGGAAAATGATTGCCTCATCATTTTTAATCAGTAAATAAATTTTGGGCTACCTGAAAGAAAAGTCATTGATTTCTTTCCTTTCTGGGAAGTTTCTCTACATCCCTCCGTCATTTTTTTAGCTCTCTTTCTGTTCTTCCCTGAAATCTGACACAACCAGTTTTCTAGACTTTAAAAAAAGGAATTTCATTCATTCAGTCTACTAAGCATGAAATTGGAATTGAGAGCTTTCTAAGCAATTATAAGGATATAATTTATTTATCAAATAATTTCTTCCTTGTAGATACCTTGAACAAGGAAAAAAGAATAACACCTTTGTTGATTGAGTTCAGACATTCTGACTTCTTTAGGTGACTGGCTAGAATCCTTAAGGGAAGACATTGATGAGGCTGAGTGAAATGAGACCTGTTAAAACTATTTTAGGAATGGTGGAGAGAGGAGATAAAAGTGAATGACGGAGGGGGTGAATTCAAATATGATATATTTGATATATTGTAAGAACTTTTATAAATGCTACAATGTACTCCCAATATAACAGCAACAACATAAGATAAAGTCAAAAAAGGAAGTGGTAAACCTGGAAAGTTTGTAGTGATATATGTAGAGGAAATGAAATGCAAAAATATGGTTGACGTTTTCCAAGTTTTCAGCACTTATCTCAGGGCCAGGGAAAAACTCATCTCCTTCTTTTCCAACTGTTCTTGTTCCTAGGACTCCATCTCCCTTGGTAACATCATCTTCCTCCCCATCACTCATTTGTAAGAAAGATTAAAAAGGAGAATGAGGGAGAGAGGGTAAGAAAGAGTAATAGAGGGGGTGAATATGATCACAGTATATTATGTGCATGATGGAAATATCACAATGAAATCCCCCATATTATACAGTTACTATGTACCAATTAAAATATGGAAAATAAGAATAAATTAAAAGAATATGGCTTACCTGGGAATTTATTTACTATATACTAGATGGAAGAAACCTTTCTAATGATGCAGAGATCATATGCCTTCCTGGGTAGTTACCCTTATTCAACATTTGATTTGTTGTCCTATTACTCATGAGGACAAGCAAAAGACTTCCTTCATCTTACAATGGAAGAGGGTATCATGCATGAGCCTGATGTCCTTTGATAAGTTTTCTACCTGTCTCTATATTAAATGACCCAGGTAGAAATATCACTAGTAGTTGAAGGATTCTCTATTATTGTTATCAGCTATCATTGTCTAATTCATCAGCTTTTTAGCATTCCTTTTCTCTCCATCTCTAATCTGTTCTCTGTAATAACTAAAACTGAACTTTCCTTGGAAAACCTAACTAAGCTTTAAAAATAAGCAAGCATCATTTCTTTTTTTAAAACCATTTTATAAGTTAATTTGGCTTTTTCCCCCCCAATAGGTTTGAAAAACTTTTGACAGACTTCATCTATTTGTCAAAAAGGGCAAGACTTTAGAGAATCTGTCTCTATTGTTGTTCAGAAGTCTTTTTTAGTCATTAGCTTTTATGTCTGAGGCTACTCAGGTTCCAGTGTGGAGTGGAAAGCAGCTTCTACAATGGCTTCCAGTGATCTTTGTCTCCTTATGTAATTCTTTTGGCCAAGATTGGCTGGACCTAGAGACGTGCTTCTAAGGAATTGAGTATGAGAAATGTGATTGGTTGCCACTTACGAAATCAGGTTAAAACATCCTAAATTCTACCTTGCTTGCATACTTTCTTTCTCTGCCTTTTTGTACTTGCTCACTTTGATGAAGCAAATTGCCAGACTAGAGAAACTTCATGGCAAAGAACTGAGGGTAAACGCTGACCAACAGTCAGTGAATAACTGAAGTCTTTGGAACAGAACCTGTGAGGAACCAAATCATGTGAGTGAACTTGGAAGTGGCTCTTTACTCAACCAAGTCATGAGCAGGGGTAGAGTTCTTACCTGGATTGCAGACTATGACATGTTACGAACCAAAGAAATTCAGTAAGACACAACTAGATTTCCAATCAGAGGAACAAGTAAAATTGCTTTGCCCATTAAGGGTTTTTTTTAAATTTTTGTTGCTATGTTATGCAGGCTGGCTGGGAACTCCTGGCCTCAAATGGTTCTCCTCCTTCAGTTTCCCAAGTAGCTGAGACTACAGATCTGTACCAATATACTTGTCAAGCTAATTTTACATGATTTGTTATGCAGCCATAGTTAGCTAACACAGTCATCTAATTCTTCATGTATTTATAAGAGGTCTGTTTAACTCACTAACACAATTTTACTGTAAGTTTTTCGTTAATATTCACCCCTGCTAATAACTTGTTATGCCAACTAAGGTTGGTTGAAAAATGAAAGGGGAAAATATAGATTAAATATTCAAACAGATTCTGGTTAATCTTAAATAAACAGAGAAGAAAGAAAGAGAATGAGTCCCTGGGTTTCTGAAAGGTATGTGTAGTTCACAAATAGGCCAATGGGTATGAATGCTTAGAAAAGACTGAAGACTAAGAGGAATGAATAATATTTTTCATAGAACAGAATCATAGAAAGGCTGATATTTGAAATTGATCTATGAACAACTGAGTCTTGATTCCTCATGTAGGATTATATTTTGGTTAAACAAAATATTGCTTTTAGAACATTATGATGTCTCTTTAGTATTGTCAAGACCAATTCCTTTGAAATTGCTATTAAAATGTAAAACTGCTGCTAATATATCCAAGAGTTCTGAACAATATTATTCAGCTAAAATCTTTCCATATCAAATTCTAATCTAGTCAGAATACCATAGACTGTTAGCTATGTCCCAGGGAAAACTTATTCAGTAAATATTACCTAAGAATAGAAGTCACTGGCAATTCTGAACTGAATATAGTATATCAGGAATTCTAAAATACCATTACTTTGGTGTTAGAGAACAATTAAATTGATACAATTAACAGACAAATAAAACCACGTTTACACTTCAGTCCATGGGTCTCAAAACTCCTTAGGTGGTATTAACTTTCTCTTGGATATGAAAAAATAGGCAATTTTAGGTATCTTTAGGTTTACTTAGGTCAATTACAGAGTTAATAAGAACTGAAAATCTGGATTTATAGAAGTGGTATCTTGGTCTCCAGGAGGCCTTCTCGATTTACTAGAATAGTACATGAAAGGAATTCAGTGTCTCCTTTTTTTACTTATTTGATGGCCATTCATAGGATTTGTTGTTTGATTTGGACTCCTTTAGAATATCTTTTCAGCCCTGACTTTGTGTCATAGACCTTACATCTTTTTTGCAGTACATACTCTTCTTGTTTTATATGATTAGGATATACCATTGTCAGGTTGTAATAAATATAGGCCTTGCTAGAACTCATGTGTCCTCTGATCATGGACTTTTTGTATCTCTGGCAAAGATGGGACCCAGATTTGGAGTAAAAACCATAATAATATATGTATGAAAAACCATGAAGCTAAAGAGCAGAATCATCTTGGTAATCACAGAGTAAGGTCTAACTTGAAAGAAATGCAGACATAATAAAACTAATTGTTTTAGTCCTTCTCTCTTGGCTTCATGAGCTTTGGTGTTACCTAAGGACCCAATACTTGTTTCTTAAGTTATCTAAAAGCAGTATTAGTCTCATGTTCTAACAAATCCATGCTGCATGTCTTTCACATGGAATCTTCCTTTCTTTTCTTCTAAAAATATGGGAATGAGAATGCATCATGAGAATAAAAGTTAGTGTACAGCTCCATTATCTTTACAACCAAATTTCACAATAATGAACTCATTACAATCTTGATATATTAGTATCCCAATTTCACTTTCAGTTTCATGAAGAATAAAGCTTAGATATTCTCATAATCAACCCAAAATAGTTGATACCAAACACTGCTCCCATTGAACTCTAGGCACTTGCTAGAGGCTGTTCCTACAGTATTGGCCACTATATCTATGCATTAAAGTGTCATCTACAGATGGGACCTTTCAATTCTGTAATGAATTGGTTCTTTTTTTAAAAAAATTTTTATTATTCATTTATTCACATGTGTGTACATTGTTTGGGTCATTTCTCCCCACTGCCCCACTCCCCTACTGTCTTTCTCCCTTCCCCCATCACTTCCAGGCAGAATCTGTTCTGCCCTTATCTCTAATTTTTTTGAAGAGAAGACATAAGCATAATAAGAAAGACAAAGCATTTTTTGTTATTGTTGTTCATTTATTCACATGTGCATACATTGTTTGGGTCATTTCTCCACCATGCCTCCTCCCCTCCTCAGTTTCCGGCAGGTCCTGTTCTACCCTTGTGACTAATTTTTGTGACTGATTGAAGAAAAGACACAAGCATAATAAGAAAGACAAAGCTCTTTTGCTAGTTGAGTTAAGGATAGCTATACAGAAAGATTCCTACTATTGCTGTCATGTACCCATGTGTTACGACCCATGTTGATTCAACTCTAACTGATCTTTACATTGGTTCCTGATCCCCTGCTAGCAATAACCTGTCATTTTAAGGTTTCTGTATTAGTTCCTCTGGAGTGGGGACATCAAACACTTTCATGTTTTGGGTTTTCTACCTATTCCTATATCTCCCATATGAGCTCTCCCCTTTTCTTGTGATCCAAGTCCAACAACCTTGCTGCATTTGTCCTAGATCTAAAGTCCGCATATGAGGGAGAACAAACAATTTTTGTCTTCTGAGCCTGGCTGACCTCGTTCAGAATGATGTTCTCCAGTTCCATCCATTTACCTGCAAAAGATAAGATTTCATTTTTCTTCATGGCTGAGTAAAATTCCATTGTGTACAGGTACCACATCTTTTTGATCCATTCATCAGTAGTGGGGCATGTTGGTTGTTTCCATAACTTGGCTATTGTGAATAGTGTTGCAATAAACATGGGTGTGCAGGTGCCTCTAGAGTAACCTGTGTTGCATTCCTTTGGGTATATCCCCAGGAGTGGGATTGCTGGAACATATGGCAGGTTTATATTTGGATTTTTAAGAAGCCTCAAAATTGTTTTCCAGAGTGGTTGCACCAGCTTGCATTCCCATCAGCAGTGGATTAGGGTTCCTTTTTTCCCACATCCTCGCCAGCACTTGTTGTTGGTGGTGTTTTGGATGAAGGCTACTCTAACAGGGGTGAGGTGGAATCTTAGTGTGGTTTTGATTTGCATTTCCTTTATGGCCAGAGATGGTGAGCATTTTTTCATGTGTTTTTCTAACATTTGAATTTCTTCTTTTGAAAAAGTTCTGTTTAGCTCAGTTGCCCATTTCTTAATTGGTTCATTGATTTTAGGAGAGTTTAGTTTCTTTTTTTTTATTCATACATGCATAAAATGTTTGGGTCATTTCTCCTCCCTTCCCCTCACCCCTTCCCTTACCACCCCTTACCCCTTGCTACCTGGCAGAACCTATTTTGCCCTTATCTCTAATTTTGTTGAAAAGAGAGTATAAGCAACAATAGGAAGGACCAAGGGTTTTTGCTAGTTGAGATAAGGATAGCTATACAGAGAGTTGACTCGCATTGATTTCCTGTACATGTGACTTACTTTCTAAATTAATTCTTCTTGAAATGACCTTTTCTCTAGTTCCTGATCCCCTTCTCCTATTGCCCTCTATCACTTTAAAGTTTCTGCATTAGTTCCTTTGCATTGTGGACAACAAATGCTATCTTCTTTTTTTTGGGTTTCTTGCCTATCCTCATACCTCCCTTGTGTGCTCTTGCTTTATTATGTGATCAAAGTTCAATCCCTTTGATTTGTTTGCCCTTGATCTAATGTCCGAATATGAGGGAGAACATATGATTTTGGTCTTTTGGGCCAGGCTAACCTCACTCAGAATGATGTTCTCCAATTCTATCCACTTACCTGCAAATGATAACATTTCATTCTTCATGGCTGCATAAAATTCCATTGTGTATAAATACCACGTTTTCTTAATCCATTCGTCAGTGGTGGGGCATCTTGGCTGTTTCCATAACTTGGCTATTGTGAATAGTGCTGCAATATACATGGGTATGCAGGTGCCTCTGGAGTAACCTGTGTCACAGTCTTTTGGGTATATCCCCAAGAGTGGTATTGCTGGATCATATGGTAAATCAATGTTTATATTTTTAAGTAGCCTCCACATTTTTTTCCAGAGTGGTTGTACTAGTTTATATTCCCACCAGCAGTGTAAATGGGTTCCTTTTTCCCTGCATCTTCACCAACACCTGAGTGGTGTTGCCAATGATGGCTATTCTGACAGGGGTGAGGTGGAATCTTAGTGTGGTTTTAATTTGCATTTCCTCTATTGCTAGAGATGGTGAGCATTTTTTCATGTGTTTTTTGGCCATTTGAATTTCTTCTTTTGAGAAAGTTCTGTTCAGTTCACTTTGCCCATTTCTTAATTGGTTCATTAATTTTGGGAGAACTTAGTTTTTTAAGTTCCCTATATATTCTGGTTATCAGTCCTTTGTCTGATGTGTAGCTGACAAATATTTTCTCCCACTCTGTGGGTGGTCTCTTCAGTTTAGAGACCATTTCTTTTGTTGAGCAGAAGCTTTTTAGATTTATGAAGTCCCATTTATCTGTGCTAACTCTTAGTTGCTGAGCTCCTGGGGTTACTTTGTGAAAGTTCTTGCCTATACCTATTAATTCCAGAGTATTTCCTACTCTTTCCTATATCAACTTTAGAGTTTGGGGTCAGATATTAAGATCTTTGATCCATTTTGGGTTAATAGTGGTATACGGTGATATACATGGATCTGGTTTCAGGTTTTAGCAGATTGATAACCAGTTTTCCCAGGAGTTTTTGTTGAAGAGGCTGTATTTTCTCCATCCTATATTTGTAGCTCCTTTGTCAAAGACAAGTTGGTTATAGTTGTGTGGCTTCATATCTGGGTCCTCTATTCTGTTCCACTGGTCTTCATGTCTGTTTTTGTGCCAGTACCATGCTGTTTTTATTGTTATTGCTTTGTAATATAGTTTGAAGTCAGGTATTGTGATACCTCCAGCATTGTCCTTTTGACTTAGTATTGCCTAGGCTATTCGTGGCCTCTTGTGTTTCCATATAAATTTAACGGCAGATTTTTCAATCTTTTTACTGAATGTCATTGGAATTTTGATGGGAATTGCATTAAACATGTAGATTACTTTTGGGAGTATTGTCATTTTTACTATGTTGATTCTACCAATCCATGAGCATGTGACATATCTCCACTTTCTATAGTCTTCCTCAATCTCTTTCTTCAGAAGTTTATGGTTTTCCTGGTAGAGGTCATTCACATCTTTTGTTATGTTTACACCTTGGTATTTGATTTTTTTTGAGGCTATTGTAAGTGGAATTGTTTTCACATACTCTTTCTCAGTTTGTTCGTTATTAGTGTATAGAAATGCTAATGATTTTTCTATGTTGATTTTATATCCTGCTACCTTGCTATAGCTATTGATGGTGTCTAGGAGCTTTTGAGTAGAGTTTTTTGGGTCTTTAAGGTATAGGATCATATTGTCTGCAAATAGGGATATTTTGCAAATAAGTACAGTTTTTTTTTACCTATTTGTATTCCTTTTATTCCTTCTTCTTGCCTAATTGCTCTGGCTAGGAATTCCAGTACTATGTTGAATAGGAGTGGAGATAATGGGCATCCTTGTCTGGTTCCTGATTTTAGAGGGAATGGTTTCAGTTTTTCTCCATTAAGTATAATGCTGGCCATAGGTTTGTCATATATAGCTTTTATAATGTTGAGGTACTTTCCTTCTATTCCTAGTTTTCTTAGAGCTTTTATCATGAAACGGTGTTGGGTCTAATCAAAGGCTTTTTCTGCATCTATTGAGATGATCAAGTGGTTTTTATCTTTGCTTCTGTTAATGTGATATATTACATTTATTGATTTTCGTATATTGAACCACCCCTGCATTCCTGGGATGAAGCCTACTTGGTTGTGGTGAATAATCTTTTTGATGTGTTATTGAATTTGTTTTGCCATTATTTTATCGAGGATTTTTGCATCATTAAGGAGATTGGCCTATAGTTCTCTTTTTTGGAGGTGTCTTTGCCTGGTTTTGGGGTAAGTGTAATACTGGCTTCATAAAATGTATTAGGCTGTTTTCCTTCCCTTTCTATTTCATGGAACAGTTTAAGGAGGGTTGGTATCAGTTCTTCTTTAAAGTCCGATAGAATTCAGCAGAGAATCCATCAGGTCCTGGACATTTCTTTTGGGGGAGACTCTTGATTGTTGCTTCAATTTCATTTTGTGTTATAGATCTATTCAGGTGATTAATATCCTCTTGGTTCAGTTTTGGGTGATCATATGTTTCTAGAAATCTGTCCATTTCTTTAAGATTTTCTAATTTATTTGAATATAGGTTCTCAAAGTAGTCTCTGATGATTTCCTGGACTTCCATGGTGTTTGTTGTTATCTCCCTTTTTGCATTTCTGATTCTACTTATTTTGCTTTTTTCTCTCCTCATTTTAGTCAGGTTTGCCAGGGGTCTGTTGATCTTGTTTGTGTTTTTAAAAAACCAACTTTTTGTTTCATTAATTCCTTGTATGGTAGTTTTGGTTTCTATTTCATTGATTTCAGCTCTTATTTTTTATTATTTCTCTCCTATTTGTTTTGGGATTTGCTTGTTCTTGTTTTACAAGGAGTTTGAGAAGTATCATTAGGTCATTGGTTTGGGATCTTTCAGTCTTTTTAACATATGCACTCATGGCTATAAACTTTCCTCTCAGGACTGCCTTTGCTGTGTCCCATAGGTTCCAGTAGGTTGTGTTTTCATTTGCATTGACTTCCAGGAACTTTTTAATTTCTTTTTTTATTTCATCAATGACCCATTGTTCATTAAGCAATGAGTTATTGTTTCCAGCTGCTTGAATATTTTTTGTCTTTATTTTGGTTGTTGAGTTCTAGTTTTATTGTGTTGTGATCACATAGAATGCATGGTATAATTTCTATTTTCTTATATTTGCTGAGGCTTGCTTTGTGGCCTAGGATATGATCTATTTTGGAGAAGGTTCCATGGGCTGCTGAGAAGAATGTATATTGTGTAGAAGTTGGATGAAATGTTCTGTAGACATCAACTAGATCCATTTGATCTATTGTATATTTTAGATCTTGAATTTCTTTATTGATTTTTTGTTGGATGACCTATCTATTGATGATGATGGGGTGTTAAAGTCTCCCACAACCACTATGTTGGAGTTATATGCTTTTAGATCCTTCCGGATATGTTTGATGAAAATGGTGCATTGACATTGGGTGCATATAGGTTGATAATTGTTATTTCCTTTTGGTCTATTTCCCCTTTTATTAGTATGGAATGTCCTTCTTTATCTCGTTTGATCAATGTAGGTTTGAAGTCTACTTTGTCAGAGATAAGTATTGCTACTCCTGCCTGTTTTCAGGGGCCATTGGCTTGGGAAATCTTCTTCCAGCCTTTCACCCTAAGCCTATGCTTATTTCTGTCAGTGAGATGGGTCTCCTGTAAGCAACAAATTGTTGGATCTTCATTTTTAATCCAGTTCGTCAAATGGTGCCTTTTGATGGGGCAATTAAGTCCATTAACATTAAGTGTTAGTACTGATAAGTATGTGGTAATTCCTGTCATTTAGTTGTCATAGTTGTTTGAAGGTTTGATTGTGTGTACCTAAATCAAGGTTACTCTCTACTTTCTTACTTTTTCTTTTCCTGTAGTTTGGTGCTGCCTGCCCTTTCATGGTATGTTGGGTTTCACTCTCTGTGTGCAGAATTCCTCGAAGAATCTTTTGTGGTAGTGGCTTTGTGGTCACATATTGTTTTAGTTTCTGCTTATTATTGAAAACTGTTATTGCTCCATCTATTTTGAATAATAGTTTTGCTGGGTAAAGTATCCTAGGGTTGAAGTTATTTTCATTCAGTGCCCAGAAGATTCACCCCTAGCTCTTCTTGCTTTTAATGTTTATGTTGAGAGGTCTGCTGTGATTTTGATGAATTTTCCTTTGTATGTTATTTGTTTTTTCTCTCTTACAGACTTCAATATTCTTTCTCAGGTTTCTGTACTTGTTGTTTTAATGATTTTGTGCTGTGGGGTGGATCTATTTTGGTCTGGTCTGTTTGGTGTTCTGGAGGCCTCTTGCATCTGTATGGGGACAAATTTCTCTAGATTTGGGAAATTTTCTGTTTTTATTTTGTTGAATATTTTATGCATTCCCTTTATTTGCACCTCTTCTCCTTCTTCAATACCCATGATTCTCAGGTTTGGTCTTTTGATGGAGTCCCTGAGTTCTTGCATTTTCTTTTCACAGGTCTTGAGTTGTTTGACTAGTAGTTCTTCAGTTTTTCCTTTAATTACCATTTCATTTTCGAGTTCTGAGATTCTGTCTTCTGTTTGTTCTATTCTGCTGGATTGGTTTTCCATTTTGTTTTGCAATTCTGTTTTGTTCCTTTTTTCTGAGGTTTTCCATATCCTGCATAGTTTCCTCTTTAATGTTGTATATTTTTGTCCTGAGTTTATTTATCTCTTTATTAATCATGTTCTTTGTTTCACTTTGGTGTTTACACAGTGCTTCTATGGTTTTTTAAAATTTTTTCTTGTGCTTTTTCAAATTCTCTGTTTTTGTTGTCTTGGAATTTCTTGAGTGTCTCCTGTACATTTTGGTTGACCATATCCAGTGTCATCTCTATAAAATTCTCATTGAGTACCTGTAGTATTTCTTCTTTTAGATTATTCTTGTGGGCTTCATTGGGTCCTTTGGCATAGTTTACCTTCATTTTGTTGGAGTCTGAATCTGAGTATCCGTTTTCTTCATTTCCCTCTGGTTCCTATACTAATTTTTTGCTGTGGGGAAACTGGTTTTCCTGTTTTTTCTGTCTTCCCATCATTGCCCTTGGTGTTGTTATTTTCCCTGTACTGTGTGCAATTAAGTATTTTCCAGCTTGTAACAATAACAATGGTGATATTTAGAATAGAATGGTGAGAGGAGAGGGAAAGCATAGAAGGTAAAGAAAAAGAGAAAAACAAATATACAGACAAGTAAACAAACAAACAAATAATAAAGTTTCAAAGATGTAAACAGGGAGAGATAGTGTACTAATCAACAGTAAGCTAAACAGGCATTATAGAGACAGAGAGAGGATTAAAAAAGAAAAATCTCCAAGTTTAAATACAATAAAGTTTCAGTCTTAAAATTTTGGTGTTAGTCCCTCAACTGCCAATCCTGGATATGGTGTCTCAGAAGTAGTTCTGTCATTGTCTCATCAAAGGGGAAAAACAACAACAACAACAAAAAACCCCAAAAAACCACCACAAAGTGTCCCAAGCTCAAATGCAATACAGTTTCAGTAAGTTTTTCAGCATGCAGGTGTAGTTTGGTTGTTGTCTCATCAAAGGAAGAGAGAGAGAGAAAAAAAAAAGAGTCTAGGGACTGTTCTGTTTATGGCTATCTGAGGCTATAGGTCACCTGCCCGCTGCTGTCAGCCAGCTGTTGCTGGAGGCTTTATTTATGCAGATCTCAGGAGTGAACTTAATATTCACCTAGCCCCTCAGGTTTTGTTTATTTAGAGTTTTCCTGGGTGCTACCACCACTGTTACAAGCTTTCTGCTTTCCAAGCACACTGGCGAAAACTCCTGTGGAGTTTTCCTCCCATCGCTGCTTTTACAAGCTTTACTGCTCCTGCTTGCTCAGTGGTTGCTGCTGCTCTTGTCTTCTCCGGCCAGCTCATTAATTTACAGTTTTGTGAGGGATTGTACCCTCCCCCCCCTTTGCCACTCAGGGCACCCCACCCTCTTTGCTATGTGTCTTTTTTGTCATTATTGCTTATTATTCAGGTTTTTTTCTTTTTTCCCTGGGTGCGGGTCAGTCTGTCAAGGGCGCTATGCTGACCTGGCCCAGGGTTGTCTGTGGGAGTACCACATGCTGCTTAGCTCACCTTGTGGTCTGCATCTTCCCAAGCAGTCTGGGAGCTGGCAGCTGGTGGCATGGAAGCCCTCCTGGTTTCTCCATTTAACATGGAGGAGAAATGCTATGTGTGGGCTGGGGGTGTGGAGGAGTCAAAGTTTTGCCTCTTCTTGGTGGTTTTTCCTGTAAGGTATATCTCTAGTGTCTCTCCAAGATTTTACTTTAGGAAGCATGCTTTCTGCTTCCTCCCTCTAGCCACCATCTTGGAATCTTGAGAGTTTAGTTTCTTAAATTCCCTGTAAGTTCTGGTTATCAGTCCCTTGTGTGATGTATAGCTTGCAAATATTTTCTGCCACTCTGTGGGTGGTCTTTTCAGTTTAGAGACCATTTCTTCTGTTGTGCAGAAGCTTCTTAATTTTATGAAGTCCCACTTATTCATCCTTTCTCTTAGTTGCTGGGCTGCTGGGGTTCTATTGAGGAAGTCTTTGCTTATACCTATTTGTTCCAGAGTGTTTCCTGCTCCTTCCTGTAGTAACTTCAGAGTTTCAAGTCTGATATTTAGGTCCTTGATCCATTTTGAGTACAGGGTAATAGACAGGGATCTAGTTTCAGTTTCTTGCAGACAGGTGACCACTTTTCCCAGCAACATTTGTCAGGCTGTCTTTTCCCCATCGTATATTTTTGGCACCTTAAGACAAAGCATTTTTGCTAGTTGAGTTAATGAATGGTTCTTGAAAGAAAGAAAAAAAACCCAAACATCATTAAAGAATATAGGACTCTGTATCAGGTGCACTGGACTTGTCCCAGTTTTACCAAAAGTAGCTGGGATAGTCTCAAGTCTGCCACTCAGATTCACTGGATCTATAAAATAATTTGAATGACCTTAAGAATTTTTCCCAGTTCTAAAGACTCTTAAATCTCTGAAGATATTTCAAAATACTTGTTTGAAAACTAAACAACATCAGTATTCTGGAAAGTGTGGACAAATCATAAACACTTATCTTGGAGAAGAATTGATGGATTTTACTTTCTAGAAGCAAAGAAAGTCCTGGTGCAGTATCAAAGGTGAGGAAACACATTTGAAATGTCAGCTGGTAGCAGGTCACAAACCTACAAACATCTGTGGTATTCTTGTTGCTTGCTAACATTTTGATCTGCAGGGATTTTTCTTTGCATTATAGAGAAAGGAGCAGTATAATCACAAAAGGATGCACCATGCCAATGCTTATTTTCAATAAACAGAAGTAAACAAACTCCTATTGAAATCAAAATAGTCTCTGGCATTAATTACAAAACAGAAATAGTATTTGCTAATTTGTGGTCACATATACAGAATTGAGTGAGAAAAATATTCATTAGGCATGATGGAGATATGCTTTTGGGCTCTGCTGAGCTATAGAAGGTTGCAAAGAAGAAGAAATCAGTAGATTTTTTTTCCTACCAAGTTTGAGCACATAGTGCAATATAAAAATGAACACTTCATACCTCTTCACAATGAAATATGATTTTTATAAGTGACTGACCACAGTCCTTTCTTGTCTCTCAGGAAGGATTATCCTCATTAACCTTAAACTTCTCTTCATTATTTAGTGAGTTCTTGACCAGGAGAACCATCAGAAAGACGTGTAACTATCTTTGTGGATGCGACTAGGGAAAATGTAATGATTCAGAACTAACAACTAAGATGAGAATGACCATATCTATAGGAGAAAGTACTAAAAAGCCATGAAGATAGAGGTATTGAGATAATACATTTTATGTCCTTGTGCTTACCTGAGCTCAGTGTTGCCATTCATTAAAGTTTAGTGCTCTGGAATAGAATGTTGAAATAAAGAGCCAAATGACCAAAGCAGGCTTTCTTCACAACTTCTACATGAGTTGTGTCCTGGGCTGGTATATAAGAAGCCTTCAGCATCCCTTCACTTTGGTGAGATTGGCAAGTGTCTATGAGCCAGCTCAGCAAGGAAGTGTGTTGAGAGTGTTACTTTGACACTACTTAAATGTTGGTTCACTTAAGTCTTACTTGCTCATGACACATAGCAGACTTCTAGGAACAATTCTCAATAAGGAAAGAAAAGTTGATACATCATATTTGTTTCAAGAACAGTGGACTAGGAAGTGATTTTATGGACTGTGTGGATACTGTCAATTCAGCTTGAATCCATGGAAGGAGAGCTTCTATAAAAGTAACAATAAAAAGCTAAATAGTAATAAATAACCAAACAACTATTATAGTCATTAAAACTTCTGATAGTCTTAAGGCATAGGTTCTTATTGGTTTAGATCCTCTGCACTGTAGCGTAAAGACAAAAATGGTGTGATTGACTACCAGACTTGGTGATCTTTGACTGTAATCTCAGCCATTTGGAGAAAGGCTGAGGCAGCCTAGGTTATACTGCAAAATCCTGTTTCAAAAAAGAAAAAAAGTGTATTATAGAACCACATTAAGTCATATGCAGTAACATAGACTGATATGCAAGTGGGATAGCAAAGAAGGAAGGGAGAGTGTATGATTGGTGTATTTATAAGCAGTGTGAATTTGTTGTCACTGTCTTTAGCAAGAGATCTTCAGGACTCCACAAGAAGAGAAGAAATGCAAACCATTCCTGGAGGCTCAATAAACAGCTTTTGTACCCAGGGAAGACACCCTCTTGGAACTCTTATAGGAACTTCTGAGGTCTGAGTCACAGAAAGACTGGGTTACAATAAAAGCAAGTGGATTTTTATTCTAAATTATTGTGGCTACACATGCAAAGTGCAGACAACTTTTGTGCAAGTTTATGAATTGCTTCCTCCATGATGTTATAATGCTATTGCTTTTTTCAGCAAGGTAACAAAACAGTTTTAATAAAGTCAATAAAAATGATTTCCCCTGGGGGTCAGGAAAAATGGCAGCTAGCATAGTGAATCAGAAATCCTAAACTCTGTGACCCCAGAAACCTCACTGTGATGTCAGAGCTACACTTGGGTAATTTTGATTGCTCCTAGCCAAGATAGTAACTGCCATCACATTAGGTGCAGATAAAATTCAAAGACGGAACCTTAAGTCAGCTTTTAATTGCGCCTAACAGCTGCAAAAATCCTGCCCAGCAGAGCCAGCAAGGCATGTCCGGCCCTGGGGAAAAAGCTCCCCCCCCCATTTCTCTTTTCTTTTTTTCTTCTTTCTCCCAACAAGAAGAAACTACAAAGCTGCTCGAGTGAAACTGCAGAACAAACAGGTGAGCATCAAAAACCACATGCAATTAACCTACCCACCCCCCAGGAAAATAATTTAGCACAGCCCCTGTAGAGAATGACACCCCCACCCAGCAAAACTGAAAAACATAAACAGTGAACTGTAATCTAACACTGACAGTGGAGGTAGAGTGGAACACTGAACCTGTCACAGAGAATGGGGGTGGGGCATGGAGCCAAACTCTCAGCACTGAACTCTCTGTGAAATAAAGTGGGTGAAGCAACAAAGGCTGAGAGCAGGGGCTGGGCAACCAGTTAACCTCCCAGATGAGCCACCAGCACCCAGCAGAGATGGGGAGAGGCAAAAAGACTGAGAGTGGGAGTGGAGTGACAAGCCAACCTCCTAAAGGAGACACTAGCAGCCAGCAGAAATTGGGAAAAGCACAAAGCCTTAGAGTGGGGATGGGGTGGCAGGCCAAAGTCCCAAAGCAGGGCAGGTGGTGGATCCTGGAGCTGATCTTTGGGACAGAGGGCAGCATTCAAAACTGAATTGCTCCATCTTGCCCCACCTTGCTGGGGGAGGAGCTGACCAAACAGAGCTGCAGCTGAAGGGCAATGCAACTGCTGCCTGGTGAAAATATCAGCTCTGACCACCCTGCACAAGGTGGCAATCTTACATCACTTCACAATTCCAACTAATATTGTGGACAGAAGAAACCAAACACTACTCACAAGCCTGTCTCCTGGTGAGACCATATCAGACCACATTGATATTGTATACCAGTACCAGGACTGGACATATAAGGAATAACTTCAGAACTTTTACAAAATGCTGAACTTGCTGTGGTTCCTGAACCTGATGTTTTTTATTATGTTTCTTTGTTTTTTATTTTTATTATTCCTGTAGTATTCACTTCACCATCACTATTTTTTTATTCATTTATTCACATGTGCTTAACATTGTTTGGGTCATTTCTCCCCCTGCCCTCCCTTCCTCCCCCCAACCCTCTCACTTCCAGCCAGAACCTGTTCTGCCCTTATCTCTAATTTTGTTGAAGAGAATACATAAGCATAATAAGAAAGACAAAGCATTTTGCTAGTTGAGTTAAGGTTAGCTATACAGAGAGATTCCCCGCATTGCTTCCATGTACAAGTGTGTTACAACCCAAGTGGATTCATCTCTAACTGATCTTTATTTACACTGGTTCCTGATCCCCTTCTCATGTTGACCTCTGTTGCTTTAAGGTTTCTGTATTAGTTCCTCTGGAGTGGGGACATCAAATGCTTTCATGTTTTGGGTTTCCTACGTATCCCTGTACCTCCCGTATGTACAGGTCATGTGACCGAAGTCCAACAACATTGCTGCATTTGCCCTAGATCTAAAGTCCACATATGAAGGAGAACATACAATTTTTGGTCTTCTGAGCTTGACTAACTTCTCTCAGAATAATGTTCTCCAGTTCCATCCATTTACTTGCAAATGATAAGACTTCATTCTTCATGGCTGAGTAAAATTTCATTGTGTATAAATATCACATTTTCTTGATCCATTAATCAGTAATGGTGGGGCATCTTAGTTGTTTCCATAACATGGGTGTGCAGATGCCTTTGGAGGAACCTGTGTTGCATTCCTTTGGGTATATCCCCAGGAGAGGGATTGCAGATCATATGGCAGATCTATGCTTAGATTTTTAAGAAGCTTCCAAAATTTTTTCCAGAGTGGTTGCACTAGCTTGCATTCCCACCAGCAGTGTACATCCTCACCAACACCTGACCATCACTATTATATCTATTATTACCGTTTAAACTTTCCCTCCTTCTCCTGTGTTACAATCCATTGTCTCCCTCCCAACTACTCTTTCTGTCCCTTCTCATCCACTCTTTCCCTTGTCTTCACCTCCCCCTATTACCCTCCCCCAACCTGTCAACACAATACCTCTCCCTCCTACACACTCGCCACCTACTGACTAGCCTGTTGTACCAACTGTACAAAATGCCAGCCCCCCACAATCCTAACACAAACATCATCCACGACAACAGAAATATACCCTAACACACACAAGTGCCAAAAAACCCAGTACACCCATAACTCTCCCCCACCCCCCACCATTTTCCCACCCCCTCTTTTTAGTGCCACCTTTACTAATTCCCCCAAATCCATAACTAGCCTAATAACATTACCCACCCCAACTCCCACTGCTTATAGATACTATCATCAAAGGGTTTTTCTATATAATATGTAAACGATTGGTCTGGCATTGAACCTGTGAATTTGTTTTTGCTAAATTACACCTCCACGCCAGGGACAGAAAGAGCACATCAAGCTAACAACTAAGTCAGTCACAACACAAAAATTGCATCAAGGAAAGAAACCAGGCAATCAAAACCACCAACTAGCCTATCAAAAACAGCTGCACAGCACTAAATATGGGAAGAAGAAGAAAGGATGGAAATTACTCTACTGAAAAACTATTCAATAAAATATTAAGTAGGAAATGAAGAAAATAGATATCCAGTTCCTGACCTCAACAAACAATGATAAGTGTAACTAAGGAAACCAGTGACACCTACATAAAAACCCTCAAAGAAGAAATTTTGGAATATATTGCCAAGAAATTTATGGAGAAGATACTAGACATGGTTAACCAGAATGTACAAGATGCACTCAAGAAATTTCAAGATACCAAAAATAAAGAATATGAGAAGATATTCTCATATAAGAATATGAGAAGCAAATAAAGGAACCCAGAGAGGACATGAATAAACACCAAGGTGAAATAAAGGACATTATAAAAAGGGAGACATGTGAATTAAAGATGACAACACAAAATATGAAAGAACAGCTGAACAAAGATATGGAAAACCTTAGAAAAAAGAATCAAACAGAATTCCGGGAAATAAAGAGTCCCTTTGGTCAAACAAAAAACACAGTGGAAGGCCACTCCAGCAGACTAGAACAGTGGAAGACAGAGAATCTCAGAGCTCAAAGGTAAAATAGAAATAAAAAAAAAAACCCAAAACCAGAAGAAACCTTAGTCAAACAACTCAAGAGCTGTGAAAGGAATTTGTAAGAACTTACACAACTCCATCAAAAGACCAAACCTGAGCATCATGGGCATTGAAGAAGGAGGAGGGGTGCAAGCCAAAGGGATACATAATATATTTAATAAAATAAAAACAGATAATTTCCCAAATCTCAAGAAAGTTTGGCCCATTAAGGTATAGGAAGCCTGCAGGACACCCAACAGACTTGACCAAAATAGAGCCTCCCCATGGCATATTATCATTAAAACAACAGCACAGAGAGCAGGGAATGAATGTTGAAGGCTGTAAGAGAGAAAATAAATAAATAAATAATGCATAAAGGTAAATGCATCAAAATAACAGCAGATTTCTCAATGGAAACCTTAAAAGCAACAAGAGCATAGAGTGAGATACTTCAGGCACTGAATGAAAATAACTTCAGCCCTACTATATTCTACCCAGAAAAACTATCATTCAAAGTTGATAGAGCAATAAAAATTTTCCACAATAAACAGAAACTAAAACAATATATGACCACCAAGCCACCACTGCAAAAGAAAAGATTCTGTAAGGAATTCCGCACACAGAAGATGAAAGTGAACAAAACCACAAGAGGAAAGGAAACATCAAACCACAGGAGAAGAAAAGACAAGCAATCAGAAAGTAGCACTGATTCAACCGCGTGCAATCAAATCCTTAAACAACAAAAACAACTAAATGGCAGGAATCACCACACACTTATCAATACTAACACTGAATGTTAATGGATGCAATTCCCCTATCAAAAGGGTGTTTAACAGACTGGATTTAAAAGGAAGATCTGACAATCTGTTGTTTATAAGAGACCCAATTATTGACAGAAAAAAAAAAAAAACACTGGCTTAGAGTGAAAGGTTAGAAGAAAATTTGGCAAGCCAATGGCCCCCCAAAACAGGAAAGATTAGCAATACTTATATCAGACAAAGTAGACTTCAAACTTATATTGGTCAAACAAGATAAAGAAGGACAGTTCATACTAATAAAATGTGCAATACATCAAAAGGAAATAACAATTATCAACCTATATGCACATCAGTGCACCCAATTTCATCAAACATAAACTAAAAGACTTAAAAAAACCTATAGACTCCAACACAGTAGCAGTGGGAGACTTTAATACCCCTATATCACCAATAGATAGGTCAACCAAACAAAGAAATCCTAGAACTAAATGACACCATAAATCAAATGAACCTACCTAATATCTACAGAATATTTCATCCAACAGTACAATAAACATTCTTCTCAGCAGCCCATGGAACTTTCTCCAAAATAGACCATATCTTAGGGCACAAAGCTAGCCTCAGCAAATATAACTCCCTGCATTCTATCTGATCACAGTGCATTAAAACTAGACTCAAGAACAAAAACAACAGCAGAAAACATGCAAATATTTGGAGGCGAAATAACACATTGCTCAACCATCAGTGGGTCATAGAAGAAATAACAGTGGAAATCAAAAGGTTCATGGAAGCTGATGAAAATGAAACATCACCTACCACAATGTATGAGACTCAGCAAAGTCAGTCCTAAGAGGAAAATTTATAGCCATGAGTGTATATATAAAGAACAGAGAGTTCTCAAATAAATGACCTAATGTTACATCTCAAACTCTTAGAAAAACAAGTACAGGCAAAACCTAAAACAAGCAGAAGGAGAGATAAGATAAAAATAAGGGTTGATATTAAGAATCAATTAAACAAAGAGCTGGTTCTTTGAAAAAAACAAACAAAATTGAAAACTCCCTGGCAAACCTGACTAAAATGAAGAGGGAAAAGAACCAAATTAATAAAATCAGAAACAAAAAAGGGGAAATAACAACAAAACCAAAGAAACTCAGGGAATCATCAGAGACTACTTTGAGAACCTGTATTCCAATACAGGTTCCAATATGGGTCACTGAATAGGGAATTAACTGGTGTTATGTTAGGTGCATGGAGGACTCCTCAGTGTTCTTGTGCAGGTGAATGTAGCATATTAAGAAGTACAAACAAAAACAGTGGTATAATTAAAATATAATGTAGAAGCTCTGAAGTTCAAATTCAGCCTCTTCCTGTTGTACATGATGAGGCCCCTTGAAAAGAGAGAGTCACAGTTGCTTTTCAAAAAACTCTCATGTTAATGCTATAAGTTAATTACAGATTATTTTCATAGAAGTAGCAGAACTTTGAAATAATGAGAACTACACTATTTTGATTTGCTTCTTTCCTGAATATTTTTATTTTTTAAGCATTTGGTAGATGTATACTGTATTACTGGCACCATTTCATTCACCAAATACCAGTAGATTGTAAGGATCCTTGGGACAATTTAAAGGGACACAAGAACCCCATGTGTATTGTAATATATACTTTTCTGAATTACAAAGTACCTAGTATTTTGCTGAGTGCATCAGGATCTTGGTTCAAGACTAGCTTGACTGAGGCAGGCTAAAAGTAAGGAAGGTTTGGAACTCATAGAAACTTAATATTGCCTTTCAGATTGACAATGCTCTGGCTCAGGGACTGCCCTTGCCTGGCCCAGAACCACCATGCCCCTTCCCACTCACTGATTATTGGCTAGGAATCACCTGGTTCTTCCCTTCCCATAGGTTATCACAGGTTTTAAGTGCACCTGGAGGATAGAAACATGATCTCTGCCTCCAGATTTCACCTGGACCCTACCATGCTCCCTTTTGTATTTCCTTTCCCTAGCTTTTAATAAACTCCTTTTATACCCATGTGTTCTGTGATGGATTCTTTTCAACAGAACACAAAGAATTTGGAAGTCTTCTGACCATGGACACCCCACCACTCTGCCAACATGTGGCAAGCCAACCAGGAGTAACCATTATCCCCCAGACTCTATTTCTACTTTCTTTTCTTCTCTTCCCTCTATTTCTCCAAAACCATAGCCAAGGGAACAGGCAGAGATTTGCCCTCAGGAAATTCAGCTGGTAGATGCAGAGTCCTTGGAACCCAATGGTGTCTGCCTGACACACAGGTCTTGCCCTGGTCACATTGTGGGGGTGGGCAGCCTGTGGAACCCAGTGGTGTCCATCCACACAAAGTGCACTCTGCCCAGAACTTGGGATTCATGGAGAATGCTTTTGCTGAGGTTCCCATGTCTTACAGTTTTCCTCCAGGGCAGGCTGCCTTAAAACTGGGATGCCCTTTTCTCTCTCTCTTCCCCCTTCTTTCTGCTCGCTCCTCCCTCTGTGACCCCTGGGCCCAGGCAGCCATATGACTTTAAGAGGGTGATCAGGACCACCACAAAGCCCTGGAAAATGTCAGCTATGGCAGGCACCAGATAGTCATCACCCAGGCATTCAGACTGGGTTACTCTTCACCCATCCTCCACCTCCTAACCTGTCCCATGCTATAGGCCTCTGACAGGGTCCTGGTGGGTGAGTGAGGGGCACACCCTACCTGAACCAACTGGCCCCAGGAAATAAACTGCTTTGGGAGGTGCTATTAGAAAAATCAACTGGCCTCTGGCAGGAGAAGATTCAGAGAAAGTGGCAATAAAGTCTATTGGAAAGGGAATATACTTTCAGCAGACTGAGGGTAGGTTGTCTCTAGAGTAAGAGCAATGGGGTTAGGATTTAAGGTCACATATTTGTTAAGAAACTCTTAGCTTTGGGTCCTTTTGGCCCCTGGGGTGATTTCCTGGATTTGGGTCATGTCTTGTTAAGAGAATCATTGAATAAGCTACTGGTTCCTGTTCTAATTGACAGAGAATTTCTGTTAGAAATTCCTAACCTTTGCTTTGTCTAGCTTCTGGGTTTGTGTCTTTGTTTTGTTAATTTCACTTGTGAAAACCGCAATGCTCCAGACATAGTTGATGGTTAGTGTGTGGATTACTCTTGGGTAAAGAGTGGATAAAGCCTTAGGGTAGCAGCCAACTTTAAAACGTCCTCTGATAGCCTCTGGGCTCTGGCTACCTGATCTTAAAAACAGATTTGTGGACTTAGAAAGTTAAATTAAAATGATTTCTTCCTGTCTTCCTCCTCTGGCCATCACTTATGCCTACCTGCTACCTACCAGAGGAACCAGGGACATGTGCCCACACCCTGAGTCTCTAGCTGCCTCTCAGCATGGGCCCAGGAGACTGATGCCACTGTCTGGAGACACATGGCCATGTAGGTCACTAAGTTATGCCTCCAGGTCAGTGAACAGACATATTACAACAACCTAGTTAACAACTAATATAGTCAAGGGAAATTTAAATTTAGTCAAGGGAAATTTAAATTAAGTCAAGGGAAAGATAACAGGTGATTAAAACCCTCAACCAACAACACATGAGCAAAATATAAAATAGAAACATGGGGGGAAAAAGAAGGTAAGGGAATACAACTCCTCAAAAGGCTAACAATAACAATAATAGAGGATTTGGTTGAAAGTGAAGAGGATGAATCCTCAGTTGTTGATGTCAAAAGGATGATGATAGGAATGTTCAATGAGCTTAAAGAGGAACTTAAAGAAGATATACAAAAACAACTCAGTAAATTCCAAAATAACACATATAAAAATCTTGAAAAGACACAGAAACAACCAGATGAACTCCAAGACAATTCCAACAAACTGCAAAATGAAACTAAGGAGATTTTATTTTTAAAAAGGTAAAATAAATAAAGAAGATTATACAAGATATGAAAGAAGAGTTTAACAAAGATATAAGAAGTCTCAAAAAAAAAAAAAAGAATCAAACAGAAATGCTGGAAAAAAAATTTCCTTCAGTCAAATAAAAAATAAGGTTGAAAGCCACTCCAGCAGACAGGAATAAGTGGAAGATAGAATTTCAGGGTTCAAAGACAAAATAGATATTAAAGAAAAAACAGAAGAATACTTAGAAAAAAGATTGAAGAGGAGTGAATAGTATATGCAAGAATCCTGTAAAGTTTATAGCCATGAGTGCATATATTAAAAAGATTGAAAGATCCCAAATCAATGACCTAATGATACATCTCAAACTCCTAGAAAAACAAGAACAAGCAAATCCCAAAACAAATAGAAAGAGAGAAATAATAGAAATAAGAGCTGAAATCAACGAAATAGAAACCAAAAAAACCATACAAAGAATTAATGAAACAAAAAGTTGGTTCTTTGAAAAAATAAACAAGATCGATAGACCCTTGGCAAACTGACTAAAATGAGGAGAGAAAAAACCCAAATTAGTAGAATTAGGAATGCAAAAGGGGAGATAACAACAAACACCATGGAAGTCCAGGAAATGGACTACTTTCAGAACCTATATTCAAATAAATTTGAAAATCTAAAAGAAATGGACAGATTTCTAGATACATATGATCATCCAAAACTGAACCAAGAGGAAATTAATCAGCTGAATAGACCTATAACACAAAATGAAATTGAAGCAGCAATCAAGAGTCTCCCCAAAAAGAAAAGTCCAGGACCTGATGGATTCCCTGCTGAATTCTATCAGACCTTTAAAGAAGAACTGATACCAACCCTCCTTAAAATGTTCCACAAAATAGAAAGGGAAGGAAAACTGCCTAACACATGTTATGAAGCCAGTATTACACTTATCCCAAAACCAGGCAAAGACACCTCCAAAAAGGAGAACTATAGGCCAATCTCCTTAATGAACATTGATGCAAAAATCCTCAACAAAATAATGGCAAACCGAATTCAGCAACACATCAAAAAGATTATCCACCACGATCAAGTAGGCTTCATCCCAGGGATGCAGGGGTGGTTCAACATACGAAAATCAATAAACGTAATAAACCACATTAACAGAAGCAAAGACAAAAACCATTTGATCATCTCAATAGATGCAGAAAAAGCCTTTGATAAGATCCAACATCACTTGATGATAAAAGCTCTATGAAAACTAGGAATAGAAGGAAAGTTCCTCAACATTATAAAAGCTATATATGACAAACCTACAGCCAGCATTATACTTAACAGAGAAAAACTGAAACCATTCCCTCTAAAATCAGGAACCAGACAAGGATGCCCACCATCTCCACTCCTATTCAACATAGTACTGGAATTCCTAGCCAGAGCAATTAGGCAAGAAGAAGGAATAAAAGGAATACAAATAGGTAAAGAAACTGTCAAAATATCCCTATTTGCAGATGACATGATCCTATACCTTAAAGACCCAAAAAACTCTACTCAGAAGCTTCTAGACATCATCAATAGCTACAGCAAGGTAGCAGGATATAAAATCAACATAGAAAAATCATTAGCATTTCTATACACTAACAATGAGCAAACTGAAAAAGAATGTATGAAAACAATTCCATTTACAATAGCCTCAAACAAAATCAAATACCTAGGTGTAAACCTAACAAAAGATGTGAAAGACCTGTACAAGGAAAACTATACACTTCTGAAGAAAGAGATTGAGGAAGACTATAGAAAGTGGAGAGATCTCCCATGCTCATGGATTGGTAGAATCAACATAGTACAAATGTCGATACTCCCTAAAGTAATCTACATGTTGAATGCAATTCCCATCAAAATTCCAATGACATTCATTAAAGAGATTGAAAAATCTACTGTTAAATTTCTATGGAAACACAAGAGGCCACAAATAGTCAAGGCAATACTCAGTCAAAAGAACAATGCAGGAGGTATCACGATACCTGACTTCAAACTATATTACAAAGCAATAACAATAAAAACAGCATGGTACTGGCACAAAAACAGACATGAAGACCAGTGGAACAGAATAGAGGACCCAGATATGAAGTCACACAACTATGAGCAACTTATCTTTGACAAAGGAGCTAAAAATATGCGATGGAGAAATAGCAGCCTCTTTAACAAAAACTGCTGGGAAAACTGGTTAGCAGTCTGCAAAAAACTGAAACTAGATCCATGTATATCACCCTATACCAAGATTAACTCAAAATGGATCAAGGATCTTAATATCAGACCACAAACTCTAAAGTTGATAAAGGAAAGAGTAGGAAATACTCTGGAGTTAGTAGGTATAGGTAAGAACTTTCTCAATGGAACCCCAGCAGCACAGCAACTAAGAGATAGCATAGATAAATGGGACCTCATAAAACTAAAAAGCTTCTGCTCAACAAAAGAAATGTTCTCTAAATTGAAGAGAACACCCACAGAGTGGGAGAAAATATTTGCCAACTATACATCAGACAAAGGACTGATAACCAGAATATATAGGGAACTTAAAAAACTAAATTCTTCCAAAACTAATGAACCAATAAAGAAATGGGCAAGTGAACTAAACAGAACTTTCTCAAAAGAAGAAATTCAAATGGCCAAAAAACACATGAAAAAATTCTCACTATCTCTAGCAATAAAGGAAATGCAAATTAAAACCACGCTAAGATTCCACCTCACCCCTGTTAGAATAGCCATCATCAGCAACACCACCAACAACAGGTGTTGGTGAGGATGCAGGGAAAAAGGAACCCTCTTACACTGTTGGTCGGGATGTAGACTAGTACAACCACTCTGGAAAAAAATTTGGAGGCTACTTGAAAAGCTAGACATCGATCTACCATTTGATCCAGCAATACCACTCTTGGGGATATACCCAAAAGACTGTGACACAGGTTACTCCAGAGGCACCTGCACACCCATGTTTATTGCGGCACTATTCACAATAGCCAAGTTATGGAAACAGCCAAGCTGCCCCAGCACTGACGAATGTATTAAGAAAATGTGGTATCTATACACAATGGAATTTTATGCAGCCATGAAGAAGAACGAAATGTTATCATTCGCTGGTAAATGGATGGAATTGGAGAACATCATTCTGAGTGAGGTTAGCCTGGCCCAAAAGACCAAAAATCATATCTTCTCCCTCATATGTGGACATTAGATCAAGGGCAAACACAACAATGGGATTAGACTATGAGCACATAATAAAAGCGAGAGCACACAAGGGAGGGGTGAGGATAGGTAAGCCACCTAAAAAATTAGCTAGCATTTGTTGCCCTTAATGCAGAGAAACTAATGCAGATACCTTAAAGCAACTGAGGCCAATAGGAAAAGGGGAACAGGTACTAGAGAAAAGGTTAGATCAAAAAGAATTAACCTAGAAGGTAACACCCACGCACAGGAAATCAATGTGAGTCAATACCCTGTATAGCTATCCTTATGTCAACCAGCAAAAACCCTTGTCCCTTCCTGTTGTTGTTTATACTCTCTCTACAACAAAATTAGAAATAAGGGCAAAATAGTTTCTGCTGGGTATTGAGGGAGTGGGGGGTAGAGGGAGAGGGTGGAGTGGGTGGTAAGGGAGGTGGCGGAGGCAGTGGGGAGAAATGAACCAAGCCTTGTATGCATATATGAATAATAAAAGAAAAAAAATAAAAAGAATCCTGTGACTCCACCAAAAGACCAAATCTGGAAATCATGGGCATTGAAGAAGGAGAAGAGGTGGAAGTCAAAGGCATATGCAATATGTTCACAAAATAATGGCAGAAAAATCCCCAAATCACAAGAATGAGATGCCCATTCAGATATAGGATGCCTCCAGGACACCAAGCAGATAGGATGAAAATGGAACCTCACCAAGGCATACTGTAGTTAAAACAATTAGGACAGAGAACAAAGAAAGACTATTGAAGGATGTAAGAGAGGAAAATCAAATAACATATAAAGGTAAACTCATCACCATAACAGCAGATCAGATGATGTCTCAATAGAAACCTTAAAAGCAAGAAGGTCATAGAGTGAGATATTTTGACCACTAAAAGAAAACAATTTCATTCCTGGGATACTCTATACAGCAAAATTACCATTCAAAATTGAAGGAGGAATTAAAACCTTCTATGATAAACAGAAACTAAAATAATACATGACCACTAAGCCAGCACTATAGAAAATTCTGAAAGGAATTCTACACACAGAAGATTAAAACATACATATCTATGAGCAGATGGGAATTAGTAAATCTCAAAAGAACAGACAAGTAATCAGAGAGTAGCATAGAAATAGTTTCACACACACAAACCCTCACACAACAAAAACAGTTAAATAGCAGAATCACCACCATGCATCTCAATATTTATAATTAATATTAATGAACTTCTATTCCCCCATAAGAGAAATATTTTGGCAAAATGGGAAGACCCAACATGTTTTTTTTTTTTATAATAAACCCTCCTTATAGACAGAAACAAATATTGGCTTAGGTTTGAAAGGGTAGAAGAAGATTTACCAAGCTAATGCCCCTCTCAAACAAGCATGAGTAGCAATGCTTATATCTGATAAAGGAGATTTCAAACCAAAACTAGTCAGAAGAGACAAAGAAGGTCACTTCATACTAATAAAGGAGCATTACATCAAGAGTTAAAAAAATTGTTAACTTATATGTGCCCAGTATCAGTACACTACTAGACTTAAAAACACAGATAAATCCCAACACAGTGTTGGTAGGAGATTTCAGTTTTCTTTTTCACCAATACATAAGTTGTCCAGACAAAGAATTGACAAAGAAACTCTAGAATTGAATGATACCTTAGGTCAAATGGATCTGACAGATAGCTACAGAGTATTCCATCCTGCAACAGCACAATATACATTCTTCTCAGCAGCCCATGGAATTTTCTCCAAAATAGACCATATTTTCAATCACAAAGCAGGTCTTAACAAATATAAGAAAATTTAAATAACTCGTTGCCTACTGTCTGACCATAGCACAATAAAACTAGAACTCAACAACAAAAGAAATGGCAAAAAAAAACCAGTTAAATATCTAGAGACTGAACAACACATTGCTCTATGATCTGTGGGTCATCTAAGAAACGTGGAAGGAAATTAAAAAGTTTCTGGAAACTTACTTTAATGAAATTAAAGTACAACCTATCAGAATATATGGGTTGAAGCATTGGCAGTGCTAAAAGGAAACTGTATAGCCATGAATGCATATATTAAAAACACAGATTTTAAATAAACAGTCTAATGCTGTATCTCATACAAAAATAAGAACAAGCTAAACCCAAAACTAGCAAAAGGAAAGAAATAATGAAAATAAGTTCCCAAAACAATGACATTTAGACAAAAAAAAAAAAAGACAAAGAATCAATGAAATAAAAAGCTGGCCCTTTGAAAAGATAAATAAGATTGATAAACCCCTAGGAAATGTGACTAAAATGAAGAAGTAAAAGGTACACATTAATAAAATCAGAAACAAAAATGGGGAGATCACAAAAAAGCACCAAGGAAATTCAAGGAATCATTAGGTACTACTTTCAAAACCTATTTTCAAACAAATTTTAAAATCTCAAACAAACAGCCAAATTTTTAGATACATATGACCATCCAAATTTGATACAAGAGGCTAGAAATCACCTAAATAGATCTACAACAAACAATGACATTTAACCAGCAATAGAGTCCCCCAAAAAAGAAATGCCCAGGACCTAAAGGACTGACTGCTGAATTCTATCAGACCTTTAAAAAAGAACTAATACCAACACTCCTAAAACTTTTGCACAAAATACAAAGGGAAGGAGCACTGCCAAAATCATTCTATGAAGCCTGTATTATACTTGTCCCTAATCTGGACAAGTAGACAATAAAAAGAGAGAATTACAGGCCAATATCTTTAATGAACTTAGATGCAAAAATCCTCAATAAAGTGTTTACAAACCAAATTGAACAACATATCAAAAAGATCGTACACTACAAACTAGTTGGTTTCATCCCAGAAATGCAGGGATGGTTCAACATACACGTATCATTAAATACAGCACATTAAAAGGAGAAAAGACTAAAGCCACATGATTATCTCAATATGGACAGAAAAATCCTTCAACAAAATTCAACACCCTTTCATGATAATAGCTCTGATGAAACTAGTAGTAGAAAGAATGTACCTCAACATAAAGGCTATATGTAACAAGCATATAGCCAATATCATACTAAATGGGGAAAAACTGAAACCATTTCCTCTAAAGTCATGAATGAGACAAGGATGACCACTCTCTACACTCTTAATCAACATAGTCTTGGAATTCCTAGCCAGAGCAATAAGATAGGAAGAAAAACTTAAGAGGAATAAAAATAGGAAAGGAAGAAGTCAAACTATCCCCATTTGCAGATGACACAATATTATACCTAAAACACTAAAAAAAACTCGTGTACAATATAAACTTCAACAAAGTAGCATTATACAAAATCAATTTTAAGAAATCAGTTGCTTTTCTACATACCCAGAATGAACAGACTCAGAAAGAATATAGGAAAACAATTCCATTTACAATAGCCTCAAAAAATTAAAATACCTAGGAATAAACTTAACAAAGAATGTGAAAGACTCTGCAATGAAAACTATAAACCACTGAAGAAAGAAAAAGAATACAGAAGATGGCAAGATCTTCCAAGTTTATGGGTTGGCAATCAATGCTGTAAAAATCACTATATCACCAAAAAGAATCTACATGTTCAATGTAATCCCCATTAAAAATCCAATGACATTAATCACAGAGATTGAAAGATCAGCCATAAAGTTGATTTGGAAGCACAAAAGACCATGAATTGCCATGGCAATGTTGATCAAAAGGAGCAATGCTGGAAGTATCTTAATACTCCACTTCAAACTATAATACAGAGCCATGGCAATAAAAATAGCATGGTGATTGCACAAAAAAAGGACATGAAGACCAGTGGAATAGAATAGAAGACCCAGATATTAATCCATGCAGCTATGTCCACCTGCTTTTTGACAAAAACTCCCAAAGCATAAAATGGAGAAAAGACAGCCTCTTCAATAAATGTTGCTGGGAAAACTTGATATCTATATACAGAAAACTGAAAGTAGACCCATGTCCTTCACCCTGTACAATTATCAACTCAAAGTTAATATAAGACCTGAAACTTTGAAGCTATGCAGGAAAGAGCAGGGAATACACTGGAATTAATAGGTACAGGCAATTACCTTCTAAATAGAACTCAGCAACTAAGAAAATGGATTGACAAATGGGCATACATGAAATTTAGATTTTCTGCACAACAAAAGAAACAGTCACCAGATTGAAGAGGCAGCTCACAGAATGGGAGAAAATCTTTGCCAGCTATACCTCTGATAAGGGATTAAAAACCAGAACATATAGGGAACTCAAAAAACTATACTCCAAAAAAGAAAAAAAATCAATTACCCAATAAAGAAATGGGCAAATGAACTGAAAAGAGCTTTTTCAAAGGAATAAGTTTAAATGGCCAAAAAACTCATGAAGAAATGCTCAATATCCCTGGCCATAAAGGAAATGCAAATCAAGGCCACATTAAGATTCCATCTCACTCCTTTGAGAACGGCTACCATTAAGAATGCAAACAAGTACAAATGTTGATGAATAAGCCTTATGGCCTATGGGTGGGAATGTTAATTAATACAATCACTATGGAAAGCAGTATGGAAGCTCTGAAAAATATCAAAGTAGAACTGCTATATGATCCAGTAATTTCTCTCCTAGGGAAATACCTGAGGGAATGTAAGTCAGGTTACAATAAAGGCACCTGCACACACATGATAATTGCAGCATTATTCACAAAAGCTAAGCTATGGAAACAACCAAAATACCTCACTACTGATGAATGGATTAAGAAGATGTGATATTTATATTCCAAGGAATTTTATTCAGCCACAAAGAAAAGTGAAATTTTGCTGTTTGTAGGTAAATGGATTGAACTGGAGAACATCATCTTAAGTGAAGTAAGCTGTGTTCAGACAGCCAAAAGCTACATGTTTTCTCTCATCTGTGAAATAAAGACCTAATACAAATGCAAGCAATATTATCAAAAATAGGTCACACTATGGGAGGTCAATGAGAGAGGGATGGTAATAGAATGAAGTTAAGAACGTGAATATGGTTGATGTACTTCCTGTACAAGAAAGTATATTGAATTTAAAAATTTTTAATTTGCATATACTTACATGTGTATACATTATTTGTGCCACCTCTCCCCCAGCCTCCCTTCCACTTCTAGGCAGAACCTGTTCTGCCCTCTTCTTTGATTTTGTTGAAAAGAAAACATCAGAAGTAATAAGAAAGACATATCGTTTTTGCTAGTTTAAGGTAAAGATAGCTATACAGAGAGATTACTGGCATTGCTTCCATGCACTTGTGAATTGCAACCCACATTGGTTCGTCCCTACCAGACCTCTTCAATACTTCCTGATCTCCTTCCCATAGAGGCCTCTGCCAGTTTAAGATTACTTTATTCGCTCCTCTACAGGGAGCACATCAATCACATTAAAGTTTTAGGTTTCCTTTCCTTTCCCTATTTCTCCTGTGCATTTTCTTCCTGTAGTGTGTGACCCATGTACAATAATAATACTATATTTGTTTTAGGTTTATAATCTGCATAAGAGGGAGAACATGCGAATTTTGGACTTCATAGCCTGGCTAACTTCTCTTAATATGATGTACTCCAGTTCCATCCATTTACTTGCAAATGATAAAATTTCATTCTTCTTTGTGGCTGAGTAAAATTCCATTGTGTATAAATACCACATTTTCTTAATCCATTCACAATTTATGGGGAATCTTGGCTGTTTCTATAGCTTGGCTATTACAAATAGTGCTGCAATAAACATGGGTATGCAGGTGCTTTTGTAATAACTTGAGTTGCATTCCTTGGGGTATATCCCTAGAAGTGGTATTGCTAGATCATATGGCCATTCTATTTTTAGTTTTTTTAGAAGCCTCCATAATGTTTTGCTACATGGTTGTACTAACTTGCAATCTCATCAGCAGTGTATGAGGGTTCCTTTTCCCTTGCATCCTCACCAACATTTGTTGTTTGTGGGTGGTGTTCTTGATAATACCCATTCTAACAAGGGTGAGGTGGAATCTTAGTGTGATTTTGATTTGCATTTGCATTATGGCCAAAGATGGTAAGCATTTTTTCATGTGTTTTTTGGCCATTTGGATTTCTTCCTCAGAAAAAGTTTTGTTTAATTCAAATGCCCACTTCTTCATTGGTTCATTGATTTGGGGGGAGTTCAGTTTTTTGAGCTCTCTGTATATTCTGGTTATTGGTCCTTTGTCTGATTTATAGGTAGCAAATATTTTCTCCCACTCTATTATGGTCTCTTCAATTTCGAGACCATTTCTTTTGTTGTGCAGATGCTTTTGAATTTCATGTTTTCTCATTTGTCCATCCTTTTTCTTAGTTGCTGGACTGCTTGAGTCCTACTGAGGAAGTCCTTTCCTATAACTATTGTTTCCAGGGTTTTCCCTTTTCTTTCTTGTACTAACTGTGAGGTTTGGGGTCTAATGTTAAGATCCTTAATCCACTTTTAGTTGATACTGGTACAGGGGGATAGACATGGATCTAGTTTAAGTTTTCTTCAGGCAGACAGCCACCTTTCTCAGAGCCTGTCTTTTCTCTATCATAGGTTTTTGGCACCTTTGTCAAAATAAGGTGGGCATGGCTGTGTGGATTCATATCTGGGTCATCTATTCTGTTCCACTGGACTTCATGTCTTCTTTTGTGTGTCAGTACCATGCTGCTTTTACTGCTATGGCTCTGTAGTATAGTTTGAAGTCAGGTATTGTGATACCTCCAGCATTGCTCTTTTTGCTCAGTATTGCCTTGGCTATTCACAGTCCTTTGTGTTTCCAAATGAACTTTAAGGTAGATTTTTCAATCTCTGTGATGAATACCATTGGAATTTTGATGGGTATTGTCTTGAACATGTAGATTGCTTTTGGTAGTATAGCCATCTTTACTATGTTGATTCTGCTAATCCATGAGTATGGGAGACCTTCCCATCTTCTGTAGTCTTCCTCGATCTCTTTCTTCAGTGGTTTTTACTTCTGCTTGCACAGTTCATTTATATGCTTCATTAAGTTTACTCATAGGTATTTGATTTTTTTTGAGGCTATTTTAAATGGAATTGTTTTCCTATATTCTTTCTCAGTATGTTCATTGTTGGTGTATAGAAAGGCAACTGAAGTTTATATTGTATCCTGCTACATTACTGAAGCTGTTTATGGTGTCTAGAAGTTTTTGGGTAGAGTTTTTTAGGTCTTTGAGGTATAGGATCTTCTTGTCTGCAAATAGGGATACTTTGACTGTTTCTTTACCTATTTGAATTCCTTTTATTTCTTCTTGCCTTATTGCTCTGGCTAGGAATTCATGGACTATGTTGAATAGGAGTGGGGAGAGTGGGCACCCTTGTCTCATTGCTGAGTTTAGGGGGGAAGGTTTCATTTTTTCCCCATTAAGTATGATGTTGGCTATATGTTTGTCATATGTAGCCTTTATAATGCTGAGGCACTTTTCTTCTTTTCCTAGTGTTATTAGAGCTTTTAACATGAAGTGGTGTTGAATCATATCAAAGGCTTTTTCTGAATCTATTGAGGTGCTCAAGTGGTTTTTGTTTTGCTTCTTTTAGTGTAGTGTATTACATTTATTGATTTGCATATGTTGAACCATTCCTGTGTCCCTGGGATGAAGCTGACTTGGTCATGGTGAATGTTCTTTCTGATGTATCATTGGATTTGGTTTGCCATTATTTTATTGAGGGTTTTTTCATGGATGTTCATTAAGGAGATTGGCCTGTAGTTCTCCTTTTTGGATGTGTCTTTCTCCACTTTTAGAATGAGTATAATTCTGGCTTCATAGAATGAGTTGGAAAAGTATAAGGAGTATTGGTATTAGTTCTTCTTTGACGTCTGGTAGAACTCAGTTGAGAATCCATCAAGTCCTGGCCTTTTCTCTTTTGGGAGTCTCTTTATTGCTACTTCAATTTCATTAGGTGTTATAGACCTGTTTAGGTGGTAAACATCTTTTAGGTTTAGTTTTGGATGGTCAAAGTATATAGAAATTTGTCTATATTGTTAAATTTTTCAAATTTATTGGAATACAGATTCTCAAAGTAGTCTCTGATGATTCCTTGGTGTTTGTTGTTATCTCTCTTTTTCATTTCTGATTTTACTAATTTGGGGTTTTCCCTCCTCATTTTAGTCATATTTGCCAGGGATCTGTCAATCTTGTTTATTTTTTCAGTAAACCAGCTTTTTGTTTCATTGATTCTTTGTACGGTTTCTTTGGTTTCTATTTCATTAATTTCAGCCCCTATTTTTATTTTTTCTGTACTTCTGCTTGTTTTGGGTCTTGCTTGCTCCTGTTTTTCTAGGAGTCTGAGATGCAGCATTAGATTTTTATTTGAGATCTTTCTATCTTTAATATATGCACTCATGGCTGTAAACTTTCCTCTTCAGACTGCCTTTGCTGTTTCCCATAGGCTCTGGTAGGTCCTGTTATCATTTTCATCAGCTTTTAGTGGCTTTTTATTTCCTCTCTTATTTCTACTATGACCTGCTGATAGTTGAGCAATGTGTTATTCAGACTCCAAGTATTTGCGAGTTTTCTGCTGTTATTTTTTTTCTTGAGTCTAGTTTTAATGCATTGTGATCAGATAGAATGCAGGGAGTTATATTTGCTGAGGCTAGCTTTGTGCCCTAAGATATGGTCTGTTTTGGAGAAAGTTCCATGGGCTGCTGAGAAGAATGTTTATTGTACTGTTGGATGAAATATACTGTAGATATTAGGTAGGTTCATTTGATTTATGGTGTCATTTAGTTCTAGGATTTCTTTGTTTGGTTGACCTATCTATTGGTGATATAGGGGTATTAAAGTCTCCCGCTGCTACTGTGTTGGAGTCTATAGGTTTTTTTAAGTCTTTTAGTTTATGTTTGATGAAATTGGATTCACTGATGTGCATATAGGTTGATAATTGTTATTTCCTTTTGATGTATTGCACATTTTATTAGTATGAACTGTCCTTCTTTATCTTGTTTGACCAATATAAGTTTGAAGTCTACTTTGTCTGATATAAGTATTGCTAATCTTTCCTGTTTTGGAGGGCCATTGGCTTGCCAAATTTTCTTCTAACCTTTCACTCTAAGCCAGTTTTTTTTTTCTGTCAATAAAATGGGTCTCTTATAAACAACAGATTGTCAGATCTTCCTTTTAAATCCAGTTTGCCAAACACCCTTTTGATAGGGGAATTGCATCCATTAACATTCAGTGTTAGTATTGATAAGTATGTGGTGATTCCTGCCATTTAGTTGTTTTTGTTGTTTAAGGATTTGATTGTACGCGGTTGAATCAGTGCTACTCTGATTGCTTGTCTTTTCTTCTCCTGTGGTTTGATGTTTCCTTTCCTCTTGTGGTTTTGTTCACTTTCATCTTCTGTGTGCGGAATTCCTTACAGAATCTTTTCTTCTGCAGTGGTGGCTTGGTGGTCATATATTGTTTTAGTTTCTGTTTATTGTGGAAAATTTTTATTGCTCTATCAACTTTGAATGATAGTTTTTCTGGGTAGAGTATGTAGGGCTGAAGTTATTTTCATTCAGTGCCTGAAGAATCTCATTCTATGCTCTTGTTGCTTTTAAGATTTCCATTGAGAAATCTGCTGTTATTTTGATGCATTTACCTTTATGCATTATTTATTTTCTCTCTTACAGCCTTTAACATTCATTCCCTGCTCTCTGTGCTTGTTGTTTTAATGATAATATGCCATGGGGAGGCTCTATTTTGGTCAAGTCTGTTGGGTGTCCTGCAGGCTTCCTGTTCCTTAATGGGCCAAACTTTCTTGAGATTTGGGAAATTATCTGTTTTTATTTTATTAAATATATTATGTATCCCTTTGGCTTGCACCCCTCCTCCTTCTTCAATGCCCATGATGCTCAGGTTTGGTCTTTTGATGGAGTTGCTTAAGTTCTTACAAATTCTTTTCACAGCTCTTGAGTTGTTTGACTAAGATTTCTTCTGGTTTTTTTGTTTTGTTTTGTTTTTAATTTCTATTTTACCTTTGAGCATTGGGATTCTCTGTCTTCCACTTGTTCTGGTCTGCTGGAGTGGCCTTCCACTGTGTTTTTTGTTTGACCAAAGGGACTTTTTATTTCCAGGAATTCTGTTTGATTCTTTTTTCTAAGGTTTTCCATATCTTTGTTCAGCTGTTCTTTCATATTAGTGTTGTCATCTTTAATTAATATATCTCCCTTTTTATGGTGTCCTTTGTTTCACTTTGTGTTTGTTCATGTCTTCTCTGAGTTCCTTTATTTGTTACTATGTCTTCTCATGTTTCTTATATTTGGTGTGTGAAATTTCTTGAGTGCATCTTGTACATTCTGGTTTATCATATCTAGTATCTTCTCTATGAATTTCTCAGAGATTTCTTCTTTGAGGGTTTTCTTTTTTTGCAGGTGTCATTGGTTTTCTTACTTACATTTATCATTGTTTTGTTGAGGTGAGAAACTGGGTATCCATTTTCTTAATTTCCCACTGAATCCTATATCGAAATATTCCTTTTATGAGAGTGGTTTCTATCCCTTCTTCTTCTTCCCATTACTCCACTTGGTGCTGTACAATTATATTTTTGGTAGGCTTTTTGGTGGATTTGATTGCCTGATCCTCCCCTGATTTAATTTTTGTTTTGTGGCTGATTTGGTTGTTAGCTAGGTTGATGTTCTCTATCTGACCCTGGTCTGAAGGTGTGATATAGCAATAACAAGTTCAAAGGTTCAATGCCAGACCAGTTATTAATGTATTATATAGAAAATCTCTTGATGGTAATATTATAAACAGCCAGAATTTGGGGGGAAGTAATGGTTATTAAGCTAGTTATAGATTTTGGGGAATTGGTAAATGTGGTACTAAAAAAGGGGGGGTAGGAAAAGGTGGTTGGGTAGGGTAAGAGGCATGGGGGATGCTGGGTTGTGGCCCTTGTGTATGTTTGGGTGCATTGCTGTTGTAGTAGAGGACATTTTTTGTTAGGGATTGCAGGGGGCTGTGTTTTGTGCAGTTGGTTCAGTAGGCTTGTCAGCAGGTTGTGAGTGTGTAGGAGGGAGGGATAGTGTGGTGATGGGTTGGGGGAGGTTAGAAGAGGGAGATGAAGTCAGAGGAAAGAACAGATGAGTAGTGGCAGAAAGAGTAATTGGGAGGGAGAACAATAGATTGTAATACAAGAAGAGGGAGAGTGATGTGTGTGAGAATAGGGATAAAAGAATAGTGATGATGTCGTTAATAATACAGGAATAAAAAAAAAAGAATAAAAAACACCAGGTTCAGGAACCACAGAAAGTTCAGTCTATTGATAAACATTGTGAAATTATTTCTTAGGTGTCCAATCCGGGTATTGGTGTTCAGTTGGAAGCTCTGATGTGCTCTTACCAAGTAACTGGCTTGTGAGTGGTATTTGGACTTTCTATCCACAAGATTAATTGGAAATGTGAGGTGAGGTAAGACTGCCAGTTCATGCAGTTGTTTTCAGCAGGCAGCAGCTGTGTTGTCCTTCAGTTACAGTTCTGTCTGGTCAGCACCTCCCCCAGCAATTTGGGGTAATTCAGTTTTGAATGCTGCCCTCTGTCACAGGGATTAGCTCTGGGATCCACCTCCTGCCCTGCTTTGGGAGGTTGGCCTTTCATCCCACCCCCAGTCTCAGTCTTTGTGTTTCTGATCTGTGCTGAGTGCTGTCGGCTCCTCTGGGAGTTTAGTTTGTTTCTTCACTTCCTCTCTCAGCCTTTATGCCTCTCCTGATCTCTGCTGAGTTCTGGTGGCTCCTCTAGGTGGTTGGCTTGTCAGTCTACCCCCGCTGTCAACCTTTGCTGCCTTATGGCACATGACTGAGTGTTCGGCGCTGATTGCTTAGCTCCCTTGACAGTTCAGCACTGAGAGATCAACTCCTTGCCCCATTCCTGAGCATTCAGCACCGAAAGTTTGACTCTTTGCCCTGCCCACATTCTCCAGGTTGGTTCAGGGTTCCACCCCTGCCTCCAATGTCATTGTTAGATTACAGTTTGCTGCTTATGTTTTTTAAGTTTTGCTGTGGGGGATTCACTCTGCCAAGGGGCTGCACTGGATTATTTTCCCAGGGTGGATTGGGGCGTGGGTGTGGGTAGGGAAGCTGTGGGTAGTGTATGATGCTCACGTATTTCTTCCGCAATTTCATGCAGGTGCTGCTGTTTTCAGTGCTGCATGGCATAGGGAGACTTGCCATGGGCATGGAGTCCAGGATATTGCAGTTTGATTCTGATTGATGCTCTGTGTTCTGCTTGTTGGGAGAAGAAAGATAGATAGAAAAAAACAGAGAAGTGGCCAGGGACTTTTTTCCAGGGTCAGAGGCTGGCTACATCTTGCTGGCTGTGCTGGGCAGGTATAATTTAAGGCTGATTTAAGGATCAGTCTTTAAACTTTATCTGCAGCTAATGTGATGGCGGTTATTATTTTGGCTAGGAGCAAACAGAATTACCCGAGTGTAGCTCTGGCATCACAATGAGGTTTCTGGAGTCATGGAAATTAGGAAATCTGATTCCCCACCTTAGCCACCATTTCGGATCTTTCAGAATATAGAATTTTTAAGCCTATTGAACTCACCATAAGTAGGAACTAATAGAGGAGACAAACCATATATAATACATATACATACCTGGGAAAGTCACAAGGAAACTCCCTGTATGGCTATCTTGAACAAACAAAAATGTCATTTTTTTTTAATGAAAATGGAGAACAGGAGGTCAGAAGAAGTCCTGATTGGGAGGGGGGAGGATGATGGAATGGCATGTGGATGGAGAATGTGATGCCAATATTGTGTGTGTATATATATATATATATATATATATATAAAAGGAAGAATGAGACCTGTTGAAACTATTCCAGGAATGGGGGGAGGGGAGATAATGGCGATTGTGATATAGTGTAAGAACTTTCGTAAATGTCACAATGGGCCCCCAGCACTACAATAAAAATTTAAAAATACTAGCTTACAACTCTCACAAACCTTATAATTCCCAATATTAATGTATCTTTTTTAAAAAAATATTTTCTCAGTTTATCTACTTCCTGTCAGCAGTGTCACACATGTAACAAAAGGGTCAAGAAGAAGAGGTTCTGATGCATACCTGGACTAGGAATCTTGCTTATTTGATATATCATTATTTATTACACCACCAGTAAGTACATCATTCTATGTTTTTCCCTATTTTTAGTAGAAGTGAGGTATATAAATCTGAAGTACACAAAATGAACTTTTACAAAGGTATGTACTTGAGTAATCATCACTCAGATTAAATACATTACTTTTCTAGAAGGCCTCCTCTGCCCTTGTTGGTTAATACCATTGTAAGGATTCAGTTTGACCCAACTGTAGCCTTCTTGGTTTTATCTCCCATTTTCCTCACCAGCTGACTTTTGTAAGCATTTCAAACCCTATAGGATGAAATTCATTGAAATAGTATAACAAATATTTTGAACCAATCAAAACTATTTGTTAACTTTTGATATATTAATAGTTTGAAGACAGTTTGCATACATTCTAGTTAGTGAGGCTCACCTTTGTCTAGCTTATTATACAAACCCCTTTTTCCTGCCTACAGGTGTAGGAATCCTCTTGTCTTGCCAGTGCATTGCCAGATGTGGCAAGCAGGTTTGCTACATGTCATTTGTCTGTAAGTCCTTGATAAATAGCACTGAGTCTGTCATCTTTTTATTACTGTAACAAATACTTGAGATAATCACCTAATTTTAAAAAAAGTTTATTTTGACTCACAGTTTTGGTTGGTTGGCCATATTGCTTTTGGGTCTGTGATGAGACAATCTATCATGGCAACAACATGTGGCAAAACTGTTCACCTCCCTAGACACAAAAGAAGAAAGAGTTGGGATCTCAGTATCCCTTTCTATGGTATACCTCCAATGACTAGAAGACTTCTCACTTGGCCCCACTTCTCAAAATTTCCACCACCTCACAATAATGCTAAGCTAAGGACTGGTTTTATCATAAGGCCATTTGGAGGACATTGCAGATCCAATCTATAGCATGCACTTTGTGCAATCCAGAATTTTTCTGCTACTTTCTTTGGTCTCTTAGCACATTTTGCCTTTACCAAGTTTTCTTGAAATTTAGCATCTGTCTGTCCTAGAGTTAACCATTATATGACTTCTCCACATATAGAATCTATTCTTTTCTATTTGGCTTCTTTCTCTCAACTCCATGTCTTTAGGATTCTTCCAAGTTGTTGCATATATTGGTAAGTTTAATATATTTGTGGCATCATACTACCAGTACACTGAATGAATATATCATTTCATTCCTTAGTTGAGAGATATTTGGATTGTTTCTATTTTTTAAACTTTTATGAGTAAACCATCTCTGAACATTCTTGTGTATATATCTCTTGGTGAACATAAACATCAGGTTTCTTGGGTGTACAACTAAGTCTGGAACTGACAGGTCATAGGATAAGAAAAGGTTTAATTTACTAGTTACTTACAAAAAAGTACCTTAACCTTTCAATTTCTGTAATTGTGAAAATATCAGTGATTTTTCTCCATAATTGCAGCACTAATCCTTTTCAAAAAAGGAAAGGTTGGTTCACATGGAATCAGGAATCTGGAAGGTGGCAGTTATTTCATAAAGATGTTTGAGTCCAAACATATTGAAGTAAAATAATATCTTAATGGAACTTCATTTTAGAAAACATACTGGAAAAATTGACCAAAACTACAGTATTTCTCATAATAATCAACTGATCCAGAGCCTAATTCTATTTGCAACACTTTTGGTTAAGTGAATATTTCTCTTGGCTTCTCATTTTGTGGGGTTATCTTTTTTATAAATATGTATTAATTATACATTAATGGGATACAAGGTATTTCAACACTTGCATACAGTGTATGCTGATCAAATCATGATAATTAACATTTAATTCTCATAATTTCTTTTTACTTAGAGTTTTTGGGCTCCTTTGTACAAGATTTTCATAAAACATATAATAGGTTATTATGAGCTATTGTCATCCTGCTGTACTATGGAACACCAGAATGAATCCTTCTCTCTAATTGTGTTTCAGAAACTATTATTCAACTATCTTATTTCTCCTTTCCCAGCATCTAATCATCACTATTCTATATTTGGGTCAATTACTTTTAGCTTCTACATATGAGAGAGAACATATAGTTTTTAATCTTTCTGTTATTTGCTAATCTCATTTCATGTCCTTTAATTCCATCCATTTTGCTTCAGATGACAGAATTTCTTTATGACCAAATAATATTTCATTGTGTATATGCTCCACATTTTCTTTATTCACCCATCCATTGATGAACATGTAGAGCTATTGTAAATAGTTCCACAATAAATATGGGTATGTTGATTTCATTTCCTTTGGATTTATACCCAGAAGTGGGATAGCTGGACCATTTGGAAATCTATTTTTAGTTCTTTCAGGAACCTCCTACGGTTCTTCAAAATGGCTTTGATAACTTACAGTCTCATCAATTTCTTTTTCCACATCATCTCACTACCATTCGTTATTTTTTGTCTTTTTCTTGGTGGGACTGGGGTTTTAACCCAGGGCTTTGTGCTTACAAAGCAGGTGTTCTACCACTTGAGACACATTGCCAGTCCATTTTGCTTTCTTTGTCTTTTTTGAGAATAAGCATTCTGACTGGGGTAAGATGATATCACTGTAGTATTGATTTGCATTTCCCTGATGGCTAGTGATATTGAGCATTTTTTTAATGTATTGGTTGATGATTTGTATTTAAACTTTTCAGAAATGCTTATTTAGGTATTTTCCCATTTTTAACTGGATTATTTAGTTTTTCATTAATTTTTTGAAGTCCTTATATATTCTGGGTATTAACCCTCTGTTATGAGTGCTGGGAAAATATTTTCTTCCATTCTTAGATTGTGTCTTCCTCCTTGTTTTAGTGACACTTTAAACACATAGGATCAATAGTACCTGAACACTATGCCAGTCTGTGAACACAGTGTTATTCAATAAATGCTTATGGAAAAAGAGATCCATATCCCTGACAAATCCTCAGGAACAACACATTCTTTTTTCAGAAGGAGAAAATGCTTTTCCCAATGAGTGCCTATGCCACTGTGCTTACAATCTCTGGGTCTATTCTAAGATTTTCAGCAACATTTAACACTTTTCTGTTCATTAGTCAGCAAAGTAGAAAACATTTCATAGCTATATGCCCTGGTTAGAAGTTGTCCTTGTCATTATAGTCATTCTGCTTACACTGACTGCAATTTCTAACCTTAATTAAAAGATGAGAGTTTCCTAATTACATTATCCCAAAGAACTGCAATTTAAGCCTTTCCCTTTTCTCTCTTTTTGTAACCTATGTTAGCTATATACTCACCTTACAGGTGATCAAAGATTGATTTCTTTGAATCTGTAAGGCATTACTTTTGTTTCTGTTTTCAATTCTATCCTCACCAATACCAGTTTCTTCTTTCTGCTCCATCTGGAAATGTTTGAACTTTAGGCATAGTAAATGGGAGGGCTGGTGTTACCAAGGAAAAGTCTAATCAACCCTGTAGTGTCACTTGCTCTTAGTTGACTCAAAAATCATCAAATTAGTAGGGGAGGGAAGAGGCAGTGTTGAGAAATGCTGATGTTGGCATCAAAGAGGGTGCTGGGTAAGATAAGAGACAACCACAGGAAGCCTAGCCCTTGTGAATTAATTAACATTTCCATGCTGAAAAAGAACAGTTGTGTTTCTGAATTTTTGCTAAAATCTACCTGAACATTGCAGAAACATGACACTTTGAAAGTTGTTTAATTTTAAAGTGGGCAGGTTGAAACCTTATTTCAACTCGCTAGTAGGAATTGTATTTTGAGCCTGGGAGGATATAGGCTAAATTTTGGGTATCATAATAGAAACTATGGACAGATCTGAAGTAATACCGTAAGAGTCAAATTGTCAAGTATAACAAATTAAGAGGTCTTCGCAAATGTAGATAGTTTCAAGATACAATGTACTTTAAAAATAAACATCATATCACAAAGATCATTCACCACAACCAAGTTGGCTTCATCTCAGGGATGCAGGGGTGGTTCAACATATGCAAATCTATAAATGTAATACAGCACATTAATAAAAGCAAAGAGAAAAACCACTTGGTCATCTCAATAGATGCAAAGAAAGCCTTTGATGAGATTCAACATCATTTCATGAAAAAAACTCTAAGAAAACTAGGAATAGAAGGAATGTACCTCAACATATAAAGGCTATATACGATAAACCTATAGCTAACATCATACTTAATGGAGAAAAACTGAAACCATTTCCCCTAAAATCAGGAACAAGGCAAAGGTGCCCACTCTCCCCACTCCTATTCAACATAGTCCTGGAATTCCTAGACAGAGCAAAGAGGCAAGAAGAAGAAATAAAAAGGAATACAAATAGGTAAAGAAATGGTTAAAATGTCCTATTTGCAGATGACATGACCCTATACCTCGAAGATTCAAAAAACTCTACCCAAAAACTCGTAGACACCATAAACAGCTTCAGCATTATGGTAGGATACAAAATCAGCTTACAAAAATCATTAGCTTTACTATATACCAACAATGAAAAAATTGAGAAAGAATATATGAAAACAATTCTATTTGCAATAGCCTCAAAAAAATTCAAATACCTATGAGTAAAGTTAACAAAGGATGTGAATGATCTCTGTAAGGAGAACTACAAACTTCTGCTGAAAGAGATAGAAGAAGACTACAGAAGGTGGAAAGATCTTCCATGCTCATGGATTGGTAGAATCAACATAGTAAAAATGGCTATACTACCAAAATAAATCTACTTGTTTAACACAATGTCCATCAAAAATCCCAATGACTTTCATCACAGAGATTGAAAAATCTATCCTAAAGTTCATTTGAAAACACAAGAGACTGTGAATAGCCAAGGCAATACTGAGCAAAAAGAGCAATGCTGAAGGTATCACAATACCCAACAGCAAATTATATTATAAAGCAATAGCAATAAAAACAGCATGGTACTGGCACAAAAACAGATCTGAAGACCAGTGGAACAGAATAGAGGACCCAGAGCTATGCCCACTTTATTTTTGACAAAGATGCTAAAAATATACGATGGAGAAAAGACAGCCTCTTCAACAAATGTTGCTGGGAAAAGTGGTTATCTGCCTGAAAAGAAGTGAAATTAGATCCATGTCTATCACCCTGTGCTAGTATCAACTCAAAATGGATCAAGGACCTTAATATCAGACCCCAAACTCTGGAGCTAGTACAGAAAAGAGCAGGCAATACTCTGGAAGCAATAGGCAAGGACTTCCTCAATAGAACCCCAGCAACTCAATAACTAAGAAAAAGGATAGACAAATGAGACTAAATGAAATTGAAAAGCTTCTGCACAACAAAATAAATGATCTCTAAACTGAAGAGACCACCAATAGTTTGGAAGAAAATACTTGCTAGCTATACATCAAAGGACTGATAACCAGAACATACAGGGAACTCAAAAAACTAAACTGCCCCAAAATAATTGAGCCAATAAAGAAATGGTCAATTGAACTAAACAGAACTTTTTCAAAAGAAGAAATCCAAATGGTCAAAAAACACATGAAGAAATGCTCACCATCTCTGGCCATAAAGGAAATGCAAATCAAAACCACACTAAGATTCCACCTAATCCCTGTTAGAATAGCTGTTATCAAAAACACCACCAACAACAAATGTTGGAGAGGATGTGGGAAAAATGAACCATCATGCACTGCTGATGTGAATACAAGCAAGTACAACCACTCTGGAAAGCAATATGGAAGCTTCTTAAAAACTAAACATAGATCTGCTATATGACCCAGCAATCCTACTCCAAGGGATATACCCAAAAGAATGTGACTCAGGGTACTCCATAGGCACCTGCACACTCCATAGGCACCTGTTCACAGTAGCCGAGCTATGGAAACAGCCAAGATGCCCCACTACTGACGAATTGATTAAGAAAATGTGGCATTTATACATAATGGAATTTTACTCAGCCATGAAGAAGAATGAAATCTTTTCATTTGCAAGTAAATAGATGGAACTGGAGAACATCATCTTAAACGATATTAGCAAGGCTCAGAAGGTCAAAAATCATATGTTCTCCCTCATATGTGGACGTTAGACTTAAAACAAATGCAGTAATATTATTGGACATGGGTCACACACTAAGGGGGGAACACACACGAGGAATAGCGAAAGGTAGGAAACCCCAAACTTGAAAGTGTTTGATGTGTCCTGCAGAGGAGTTAATGTAGTAACCTTAAAACAACAGAGGTCACTATGGGAAGGTGACTGGAAAGTAGTGAAGAGGTCTGGTGGAGATGAATTAGTTTGGGTCATACATGGAAACAATGCTAGGAATCTCTCTGTATAGCTATCCTTATCTCAAAGCAGCAAAAATGCTATGTATTTGTTATTATTGCTATGTTTTCTCTTCAGCAGAATTGGAGAAGAGGGCAGAACAGGTTTTGCCTGGAAGCAAGGAGGGGTGGGGAGAGAGGGAGGGAGAGGGAAGAAATGGCCTAAGCAATATATGCACATATGAATAAATGAATAAAAATAAATAAATAAAATATGATATAAGGGAAAAAATCAAAACTTAGATAGAAATTGATCTGATTTAGGCACTTTTTAAGAATAATGTTTTCTATCAGTCAGTTTGATCAGAGAAGCAGAACCAATAGCACACACACACATGCATATATATGGCACTGTCTGTCTGTCTGTCTATCTATCCATCCATCTATACACTATATAGTAAAAAATATAGAGATTTGTCCTTGTGAAACTGTGGGAGCTAAACCATCTCTGGAAGGTTATATCTTCTTTATCTGAAATTTCATCCTGGAGTCTGCAGGGCAAACATTTGGGAAGAGCAGATGGATAAGATGTGGAAGAAGTGAAGAACTGATGAGCTATAACCCACAAAGATTGAGTAGAAATTTTGTCAATGTCTCCACACATATAAACCTTTAAGTTTCATTTTATTATGTTTTCAGTACTGGAGTTTTGAACTCATGACCTTACACTTGCTGGGCAGGCACTCTATCAATTGAGTCATGCTCCCAGCCCCTTTTGTTTTGGTTATTTTTGCAATAGGATCTCTTATTTATTTCAAGAGTAGGCTGAATGGTAACCCTTCTATTTATGCTTCCACCTAGCTGGGAATCTCATTCCAACATACCCAGCTTATTAGTTGATATGGGATCTTACAAACTTTTTGCCAGCACTGGCCTTGATACAAGATCCTCCTGATCTCACCTCCTGAGTAGCTAGGATTATAGACATGGGCTACTGCACCTGATGAACCTCCAAGTTTTTTGTTGAGGTGACTTATAGGTGATTTTAGGGCTTATAGTTTAATGAGTCTCAGTCCAGGAGTCTAGGAAGCTGAAGCAGGATCAGAGGGTAGATAGGACTTGTGGAAGTTGAGCTGGCTGCTGCTCTGTACCATCAGGTGAGCTGCCAGGTGAGCACCACCTTGCCTCAAATTTAACACTACCTCATATTCTACCCTGAACTTCCATGTGTAAAAAGAGAAGATGGCTGTTTCTTCACTTCTGTTTTCCAAATCTTGGGTACTGTCTCTGTGGCCCAGAGTAACCCAGATCTATTCAGGGAATGGAATTCTGGGAAATGTAGTTCCAGCCTGAGTTGACACAATACAAACCTACAATACTGTGCTTGTCCATTCTTTAGTCAGAGACACTGACAGAGACTCTGTGAAGAGATTAGGAAAAACATATTCATTTTACTTATGACACTGGACAGAGCCCCAGATAATGAGTGAAGGATGGAGCCAAGCCCAGACTATGTGATGTCTACTTACAAACCCCCATGTTTCTACCCTTTACTGCCTGTAGGGAAGGATGACTTCCAAAGATGACATTGCTCTCATGAGGTAATTATGCAGATTTGGTGAATAATTTTTCCAAACTTATGTAAGTGAAATTTATACTGACCTCATTGGGACCTTTGCTTCAATAAATTTAAGAGGAGTAGGTAATGACATTATATTCACTAAAGAGAAGACTAATAAAACTTTTTAAAATTTGATTTAATTAAAAACATAATTGATTCAGCTTTTCTTGATTTTTCCCCTTCGGTTCTCTTTTATTTACTTCTCTGATAATTCCAAGAACCCCTATTTCTGGAATGCTCTATATTAATTGAGAGACCACTGTCTGGAAGGATGGGATTCTACATTTTGTCTCCTGAGGGATTCTACATTTTGTCTCCTGAGTATTTAACCCATTCCATTGCAGCAGAATTATGCATGTTTACTTCAGAAGAACAAAGTATAACATTCCTCTACAGATTACCTTATGGGTAGAAGAAAGAAAGAGGGTGAGAAGGTGAGACTAGTAGGTGTTATTTGACAAGTTAATCATCATTAATTGAGAGTTAAAGCCATACAGATGGTCTAAGAAGAATTCATTTTCATTGTTGAACAGAGGTGACATCCATAACATAAATTCTTGTAGTGATGAGCTTGTCTTATTTTGAAATTAGTTACTAATCTTTCATGGTTATATGGAAATCATTTAGCTTCCCTGAATCTCTGCTTCCTTTTATATAATGTGGAACTAATTTACATCACTGTCTTTTACACACAAAAATTGAAAATTAATAGAGTTGGTAATATAACACCTTGGATAAAGTGGCAAGCCACTGCTTTTTAAATGCAATCTTAGGCTTAAACTGAAATTCCAACCAAGATTTCTGGTCCTGATAAAGTCAAGTCTTTAAAGTATTTAAAATAACTGTGATCTCCTCTGCAGCCATCTCACTTATCCAGCCACTTCACTTTCTTTCAACTGCATAATCAATATCTCATGAAAAAAGCAGGAAGTTAATTGATACTTTTTTATAAGTTTTAAAAACTACATTAACATTTAACTTGTTTTATGTCTAATTCATCCTTCTTGAACTCTGCTCTATGGAAAATTTGTAGAATAGCAACTTAAACTTGAATGTTTATGAATATTAGCTTCCTTTTCTCCTCATGAATCTGAAAATATCTCTGCATAATAATGTTTTTCAATAAAATCTTGACTTACCCAACTTACAATCATAGATTTTCTTTTGGAGTTGGAAGTATCACATTGCCAAAACTAGAGTGTCTTTATTTCATAATTAAAAAGTTATAGACATTTATTTGCATATTTATTTGTTTATATTTTCCCAATACTGAATTTAAGAAATTGATACGTTTGGTGCTGAAAATAGAAAACAAGGTATACTTTATCTAGTCTGTACTCCTCGGTACTATATTTTCAGTTAGTTTCTCTTATTATAATATCATCGAAAATTTGGAGATTTTTGTTTTGAATCCAACTTTTTAGAGATAAAATGCCCATTCTTGTTTTCCAAGTTTGGTAACCCTGAGTGTCAAGAGTACAGAAGCCTCATTCAAGGACACTAAAATTGAGTTTGCACACTCCTTCTCAGCATGCAGATGCCATACCAGACACTCCACTAGCTACCTGAAGATCTATTTTACTGTCTGGAGAAAGAACCAGATTTTTCCACACTTATGTTTTTCATCTGTGCAACAACAAAACATTCTTCCTAAGGAAAGGGAAAAAGAAAAATCGGGCGTCAGCTGTCTGTCATGACAGGGATTATGGCATTAAGACCAATGGACAATCCCAATCTGGGTCCAGTTTGGAAGACCACTCAACTAGTAGTGAAGACATTATAAATAAAAAATTCTGTTATCTCATTTTTCACCAAAAAGCCTCTTCTACCTCTCCTAGAAATGTCAGAGCTAAAGAAGCTCTGGAGGAGCCAACCAAAAAAGGCCAAAGAAATGTTGGATAGTAGCTTTTGTTAGAGAAAATTGCGTTAAGGTAGTCGGCAAGCAATGATCTCTTAGTTTCCTTTTACCTCTAGATTGCTTTTATTCTCCAGATCAATCAAACACCAGGTCTGACACCACATTTGAAACTGTATTTATTGTTTTCTTTTCCCTATCACTTAACCTGGTCTCCCTGAGGCTGGGACCTGAAAATAAACACTTAAACTTCACGTGCTTTTTCTTTAAATTTTTTTTTATTATTCATATGTGCATACAATGCTTGGGTCATTTCTCCCCCCAGCCCCAACCCCTTCCCTTACCACCCACTCCACCCCCTCCCTCTCCCCCCAACCCCCTCGCTACCTGGCAGAAACTATTTTGCCATTATCTCTAATTTTGTTGAAGAGAGAGTATAAGCAATAATAGGAAGGAACAAGGGTTTTTGCTAGTTGAGATAAGGATAGCTATACAGGGAGTTGACTCGCATTAATTTCCTGTGCATGTGTAAAAATTTGGGGGCTACTTAAAAAGCTAAACATTGATCTACCATTTGATCCAGCAATACCACTCCTGGGGATATACCCAAAAGACTGTGACACAGGTTACTCCAGAGGCACCTGCACACCCATATTTATTGCAGCACTATTCACAATAGCCAAGTTATGGAAACAGCCAAGATGCCCCATTACTGACAAATGGATCAAGAAAACGTGGTATCTATATACAATGGAATTTTATGCAGCCATGAAGAAGAATGAAATGTTATCATTCGCTGGTAAATGGATGGAATTGGAGAACATCATTCTGAGTGAGGTTAGCCTGGCCCAAAAGACCAAAAATCGTATGTTCTCCCTCATATGTGGACATTAGATCAAGGGCAAACACAACAAGGGGATTGAACTTTGATCACAAGATAAAAGCGAGTGCACACAAGGAAGATATGAGGATAGGTAAGACACCTAAAAAATTAGCTAGCATTTGTTGCCCTCAGCACAGAGAAACTAAAGCAGATACCTTAAAAGCAACTGAGGCCAATAAGAGAAGGGGACCAGGAACTAGAAAAAAGGTTAGATCAAAAAGAATTAGCTTGCTTTGAATTGACTTTAAATTTCACTAATTTTGTAGGTAATGTAGCTGAGGAATATATTATTATTAGTATCCTACTAGCTTTTCCATAGTTTATACCTTTGATGAATTATGATGATAATATTTGCCTAGGATACTTTTCAGGGACTTGAAGTTGAAGCATTTTTGTTGAAAGCACTGATTCTTCACTTGAGCCTGAGAAGGTAACTGATGGTTGACTAAAACATGGTGAAAAATATTGGCATCTCTGCCTCCATATGTTATCTTTCTCTTTGCTGACTAACTTTGGAACAGATGTCTGCTCAACTCTGCACACAAACATGTTAATCATTTAAGGAATGTTTGTCTAGGACTGGTAGGATGAGAGTGATTTGCCTGTTAACCTAATTTCTCTTTTCTCTCTATAAAGCTGAAGACATGGAGTTAAGAATAACAAAGATATTTTCAAGATTTACAGGGCATCATGACCTTGTGATTAGATGTGAACCAGCCACCAGGTTTCACAATGTTCTACTCCAGGCTACCAGAGCAGCACCTAGAGGTACCCAGTCATCAATCCTTTCCTAACCTAAGTCCCACTTTCTCCCCCATGCCAAAGGACAAAAGGAACTTACATTTACGCTGTTATCACATTCAGGGGACTAGCCTTCTTTTTTTGATGGCATTCTGAATAAATCTTTTGGCGACAACTTGCTCTCAATTCCTTTTGAGCAATTGAGTAAGTGGACCTGGGTTAAGTAACAGGATTTTTTTCTTTTCTTCTCAGTAAGATCCCAGTGTCCAGCATAGTAACATATATGGGGCATGTCACTAGTATGTATTGAATGTCTTCATAGTCTCAGGAAACTCTTATCCAGATATCCACACAAGGCTGAGGTGGGAACCTTCATGTTTGTTGTGGTTTATGCCTTCCTGTGCATTATATCTCCTTCACACCAAGTGTGGCTGTCAGTGTCTTCCTTGAATTCTAATAACTTCCTTAGCTCACCTGGGTTATTGCAGTTGCCTTTTAACTATTCTTTTCCCTTCAGGTGTATCCTGTTTAACTGTTACTTTGTTGTCTTATTAATTTTTCTGAGATACCATTTTTATCATAATACTGTCCTGCACAAAGTATGACTCCTCCCTACTTATCTCATCATTTAAATGGCTCTAACCACTTAAGTACCATGCTGTTTTTATTGCAATGGCTCTGTAATATAGTTTGAAGTTGGGTATTGTGATACCTCCAGCATTGCTCTTTCTGCTGATTGCCTTTGTTTGTAGTCTCTTGTGTTTCCAAATGAACTTTAGGGTGGATTTTTCAGTTGCTGTGATGAATGTCCTTGGAATATTATTGGGATTGTATTGAACATATAGACTGATTTTGGTGGTATAGCCATTTTTATTATGTTGATTCTGCCAATTTATGAACACAGGAGACCTTTCCACCCTCTGTAGTCTTCCTCTATCTCTTTCTTCTGAGGTTTGTTGTTCTCCTTGTAAAGGTCACTCACATCTTTTGTTAAGTTTACTCCTAGGTATTTGATTTTTTTTTTTGAGGCTATTGTAAATGGAATTGTTTTCATATACTCTTTCTCAATTAGTTCATTGTTGGTGTATAGAAAAGCTAATGATTTTTGTAAGTTGATTTTTTTATCCTGCTACATTGCTGAAGCTGTTTATGGTGTCAAGCAGTTTTTGGGTAGAGTTTTTTGGGTCTTTGAGGTATAGGGTCATGTCATCTGCAAACAGGGATACTTTGACAATTTCTTTACCTATCCGTATTCTTTTTATTTCTTCTTGCCTTATTGCTCTGTTTAGGAATTCCAGGACTATATTGAATAGGAGTGTGGAGAGTGGGCACTCTTGTCTCGTTCCTGAATTTAGGGGAAATGGTTTCAGTTTTTTCTCCATTAAGTGTGATGTTGACTATAAGTTTGTCATAAACAGTCTTCATAATGTTGAGGTACATTCCTTCTATTCCTAGTTTTCTTATAGCTTTTATCATGAGGTGGTGTTGAATCTTATCAAAGGCTTTTTCTGCATCTATTGAGATGCTCAAGTGGTATTTGTCTTTGTTTCTATTAACGTGCTGTGTAACATTTATTGATTTGCATATGTTGAACCATCCCTGAGTCCCTGGGATGAATCTGACTTTGTCGTGGTAAATGATCTTCCTAATATGTTGTTGGATTCAGTTTGCTATTATTTTGTTGAGAACTTTCGCATTGATTTTTGTTAAAAAGATTGGCTTATAGTTCTACTTTTTAGATGTGCTTTTGTCTGGTTTTGGGATGAGTGTAATACTGGCTTCATAGAATGAGTTAGGTATGTTCCTACCCTTTCAACTTCATGGAAAAGTTTAAGGAGAGAGTTGGTATTAGTTTTCTTTAAAGGTCTGATAGAATTCAGCAGGGAATCCATCAGGTCTTGGACTTTTCTTTTTTGGGAGACTATTGCTGCTTCAATTTTATTTTCTGTTATAGATCTGTTTAGTGGTTGATATCCTTTTGGTTCTGTTTTGGGTGATCATAAGGATCTAGAAATTTGTCCATTTCTTCAAGATTTCAAATTTATTGGAAATAGGTTCTCAAAGTTGTCTCTGATCATTCCATGGATTTCCTTGGTGTTTGTTGTTATCTTCCCTTTCGTGTTTCTGATTTTACTGATTTGTGTCTTTTCTCTCCTCATTTTAGTCAGATTTGCCAGGGTTTTGTCAATCTTGTTTAGTTTTTTCAAAGAACCAACTTTTTGTTTTGTTGATTTTTGTATTTTTTTTTGGTCTCTATTTCATTAATTTTGGCCCTTATTTTTATTATTTCTTTCCTTCTACTTGATTTGGGTTTAGCTTATTCTTGTTTTTCTAGGAGTTGAGATGTAGAATTAGGTCATTCATTTGAGGTCTTTCTGTCCTTGTAATGTATGAGCTCATGGCTGAAAACCTTCCTCTTAAGACTGCCTTTGCTGTGTTCCATAGTTTGTTGTTGGTCGTGTTTTCATTTTCATGAATTACCAGGAAACTTTTAATGACTCACTGATCATTGAGCAATGTGTTATTCAGCTTCCCATTGTTTGCATATTTTCTGGTGTTGTTTTTGTTGTTGTGTTCTAGTTTTAATGCATTGTGATCAGATAGAATGCAGGGGATTAGTTCTATGTTTGTGTATTTGCTAAGCTATGCTTTGTGCCCTAAGATATGATAAATTTTGGAGAAAGTTCCAAGGGCTTCTGAGAATAATGTATATTGTGTGGATGATGGATGAAATATTCTGTAGACAACAACTAGAAACATTTGATGCATGGTGCAATTTAGTTCTAGAATTTCTTTTTTGATTTTTTTGTTTGGATGAGCTCTGTTGGTTATAGGTGGGTTTTAAAGTCTCCCACTAGCACTGTGTTGGAGTCCCTACATGCTTTTAAGTTCTTTAGGGTATGTTTGATGAAAATGGATGCACTGACATTGGGTGCATATAGGTGGATATTTGTTATTTCCTTTTGGTGGATTTCCCCTTTTATTAGTATGAAATGTCCTTCTTTATCTCATTTGACCAATGTAAGTTTGACATCTACTTTGTCTGAGATAAGTATTGCTACTCCTGCCTGTTTTCAGGGGCCATTTGCTTGGTCAATTTTCCAACCTTTTACCCTAAGCCAGTATTTGTTTCTGTTAATGAGATGGTTCTCCTGTATACAACAGATTGTTAGATCTTCCTTTTTTATCCAGTTTGACAAATGGTGCCTTTTGATGGGGAAGTTGAGTCCATGACATTCAGGGTTAGTATCGATAGGTATGTGGTAATTCCTGCCATTTAGTTGTTTTTGTTGTTTAAGGATTTGATTGTGTGCAGCTGAATCAATGCTACTCTCTTCTGTCTTTTCTTCTCCTGTGGTTTAATACTGCCTGTCCTCCTGTGGTTTTGTTTGCTTTCATTTTCTATGTGCAGAATTCCTTGGAGAACCTTTTGTAGTGGTGGCTTGGTGGTCATATACTGTTTTAGTTTCTGCTTACCTTGGAAGATTTTTATTGCTCCATCTATTTTGAATGATAGTTTTGCTGGGTAGAGTATTCTAGGATTGAAGTTATTTTCATTCAGTGCCCAAAATACCTCACTCCATGACCTTCTTGCTTTTAAGGTTTCCGTCGTGAAATCTGCTGTGATTTTGATGGGTTTACCTTTATATGTTATTTGTTTTTTTCTCTTCTACAGCCTTCAGTATTCTTTCTCTACTCTCTGTCCTTGTTGTTTTAATGATAATATGCCATGGGGAGCTTCTATTTTAGTCAAGTATATTTGGTGTCCTTCAGGGCTCCTCTCAATTAATTTATTTGTTTCTGTGTCTTCTCACATTCTTTACTTTTGGTGTCTTCAAATTTCTTGAGTGCATCTTGGTTAACCACATCTAGTATCTTCTCTCTGAAATTCTCAGTGATTTCTCCTTTAGGGGTGTTTTTGTGGGCATCCCTGGGTTCCTTAGTGTCATTTATGTTTGATTTTTTTAGGGTCAGCAACTGAGTATCCATTTTCTTTATTTCCCTCTGAATCCTGTATTAAATTATTTTTTGAGGAGAGTGTGTTCCATCCCTTCTTCTTCTTCCCATCACTTCACTTGGTACTGTGCAACTATGTTCTTGATAGGCTAGTTGATGGTTTTAATCACCAGCTTTCTTTCCCTTGATATAATTTTTGTGTTGTGGCTTTTGTGGTTGTTAGCTAGGTTGGTGTGCTCTTTCTGTCCCTGGTCTAGAGGTATAATTTAGCAATAACTAATTCACAGGTTCAATACCCGACCAGTTGTTTATATATTATATTGAAGACCACTTGGTGGTAATATCTATAAGCAGTGGGAGTTGGGGAGTTAATGTTTGTTAGGCTATCTATAGAAATTTGGGAGAGTTGGTTAGGGTGGCAGTAAATGGGGAGGCAGGAAGTGTAGTGGGTGAGTGGGGGAAGTGGTGCGGGGGCTGCTGAGTTTTGTGTCATTTGTGTGTTTTTGGATGTATTTCTGCATTGTAATATAGGGTGCTTGTGTCAGGGATTGCATGGATTTGGGATTGTGTAAAGTTGATATAGTAGGTTGGTCAGCAGGTGGTGATTGTGTAGGAGGCAGGGGTAGTCTGATGATAGGTTGGGGGAGTATGGAAGAGGAAGGTGAGGGCAGGGGGAGTGAATGATAAGGGTTGAAAGAGTAGTTGGGAAGGAGAGCAACAGATTTTAGCACAGGAGAAGAAGGGAGAGAGAAGGGGGTGAGAGTAAGGATGAAAAGATGATGATGACAAAGTTGATAGTTTAGAAGGAAAAAAAAGAAAATAGGAATAAAAACAAAAATAAGAAACCCACAATAATAAAATATACAAACAAAGAAACAGAACAACAGGAAAAGAAAAACAATGAAAAAAAAAACCAGGCTTAGGAGCAATGGAATTTCAGTTTTAGTTTAAGTTCTGGAGTTGCTCCTCTGGCATCCAAGGATTGGCATATAAGCAGAAGCTCTGATATGGTCTCATCATGTGATTGGCTTGTAAGTAGTGTTTTGTTTCTCTGTCTACCAGTTTAATTGAAATTGTGAGGTGAGGTAGCATTGCCAGATCATGCAGGGTGGTCAGAGCTATTGATTTCCCCAGCTGATAGCTGTGTTGTCCTTTAGCTGTAGCTGTTTGACCCACAGAGGTGGGTCAGTTCAAGTTTGAATGCTGTCCTGTTGTTCTGGAGATCAGCTCTGCAATCTACTCCCTGACCTGCTTTTGATGTGGCTTTTTGCTGTGTTTGTTCACTGAGAGTTCAGGGCTGGGGGTTTATTTCTTTGCCTTGTCCTCTTTCTCTGGAGCAGGTTGTGTTCTACCTGCTCCCTCTGCTGTCCATGTTCAGTTTTGAATGCACCTCTCTGGCTCAGGAGATCAGCTCTGTGATCCACTACCTGCCCTGCTTTGGGGAGTGGCTTATTGCCTGCCCACTGTCAGTCTTTACTGCCTTTTCTGTGCTTATTTACTGATTGTTTGGCTCTGAAATTAGCTCCTTGCCCTCCCCCTTTCTGTGGTGCAGTTTCAGCATTCCACCCCTCTGATGTCCATCAGTTCACTATTTGTAAATCACTTTTGTTGGGAATAGGGGGATAAGTCTGCCCAGGGACTGTTCTGGTTTATGTTCCTGGGGTGGATATGGGAGTTTCCCATGATGCGTGGTGCTCATCTGTTTGTTCAGTCAATTGACATGCAAGTAGGTTTGGAGCTAGTGGTGGCAACAGGGAAAAATTGTGCCACATTTTCTCAGTGTAACATGGCATGGGGAGGCTTTCATGGGCTGGGGGTTCAGGATGTCAGGATGTCAAAAGTTTGATTCTGGTTGATGCTTTATTTCTGGTTTATAAAAGAAGGAGAAGAGAAGAAAAGAAAAAAGAAAAAGAAAAAGAATTGCTGTGGGGGAGAGGGTTTCCCAGGGGTTGGACTAGCTTTGCTGGCTGTGCAGAGGGTTGCAGCTGTTAGGTAGAACTAAAGGCTGATTTGAGGGTCAGTCTTTGAATTTTTTCCTGCACTTAGTGTGATGACAGTTAGTATTTTGGTTAGAAGCAGTCAGAATTACCCATGTGTGGCTCCCACGTCTACGAGAGGTTTTTGGAGTCTCAGAGCTTAGGCTTTCTGCTTCTGTAGCCTAGTTGCCATCTTGGATCCCCTCTCCTTTTATAAAGTTTGTAATTGAGTGAAATAATCTACAAAAATCCCATAGAATACTCCACATGTTTCTATTTCATTTTATGATTTTTTAGAAGGAATAGATTTTTGAAAATCATCTTGAGAGAATTGGGACACATAGTCTGATGCCCTTCTCTTTGAAGACATGGGTCATAGCAGGCTAAGAGAACACAAACACTACTGTCTGTATCTTTGATCTGATGGTTTCTGCTTGAAGAACACTGTATGCTCCCCAGGGCTGGTGGTGCATTTGGGAAGGCAGAAGATGGTACTAAGAGGCATGGGTATTCTAACAAGCATCCAGGAAATCAGCTTCTTTTAGCCTATGGCTGAGAAAATTACCTGTATGTAATTGACTAAAATCATTTAGTTAGCAAGAATCACAATTTTAGTGCAACATTATAGTTTTTAAATTATAGTTTGTATTTCATGAACAGGGAGTAAGTAGTCTTCACTCATCTCTGTGGTATTCACTAAATGACTTTTTTAAGTTTTTATTTTTGTGCTTCTAGGAATCAAACACAGGACCTTTGGGAGACTAGTCAGCCCCTTCTGCCATCCTGTTTTCAGTTTTTGTAAAAAAAAATGACATTTTGTTTTTTCAAGAGAGCTATACATGGAGTTTCCTTGTGACATTTCCATGTATGTATTTATTATACTTCAATTGGTACATCTCCTCTATTTTTTCTAGGGGCTTATCAATCTCATTTATCTGTTCAAAGAACCAGCTTTTTGTTTCATTCATTCTTTGTATGTGTTTTTTTGGCATAAAATTAATTGGTTTTGGTTCATAGTTTTACTATTTCTCTCCTTTTTGCTAGTTTTGGGTTTAGCTTGTTCTAGTTTTTGTGTGAGTTTGTGATGTAGCATTAGACTGTTTATCTGAGATCTTTTGTGTTTTAATATATTCATTCATGGCTATAAACTTTCCTCTTAGGAGTGGCTTTGCTGTGACCCTCAGGTTCTCATAGCTTGTGCTTTAATTCTCATTAAATTTCAGGAACTTTTTTATTTCCTCCCTTATTTCTTTGATGACCCACTAACCATGGAACAATGTGCTTTTCAGTTTCCAAGTATTGAAGTGCTTTTTGCTCTTTCTTGTTTTGATGAGTTCAAGTTTTATTGTGTTGTGGTAAGACAGTAGGCAGGAGGTTACTTCAACTTTCTTATATATGTTACAACTTGCTTTGTGACTGAATATATGATCCATTTTTTGGAAAGTTCCATAGATTGCTGAGAAGAATGTATATTGTGCTGTTGCAGGGTAGAATACTCTGTAGACATCTGTCAGGTCCATTGACTATATAGTGTCATTAAATTCTAGAATTAATTTGTTGATTTTTTGAGTGAAAAACCTATCTATTGGTGATAGAGTAGTATTGAAGTCTCCCACTACCACTGTGTTAAGAGCCTATGTATGTTTTTAAGTCCAGTAGTATTTGTTTAATGAAGTTGGGTTCACCAACATTGGGTGCATATGTTAATAATTGTTATTTCCTCTTGATGTTTAGTTCCTTTTATTAGTATGAACTGACCTTCTTTGTCTCTTCTGACTAATGTTGGTTTGAAGTTTTCTTTATGTGATATAACTGTAGTTACTCCTGCTTGTTTTCAGGGCCACTAGCTTGGTAAGTCTTCTTCACTGTTTCACCCTACATCAATGTTTGTTTCTGTCTTTAATGTGGGTTCCTTCTAAACAAATTGTTGGATCTTCCTTTTTAATCCAGTTGGTAATCAATGTCTTCTGATGAGGGATTTGAGGTCATGAAAATTCAGTGTTAATATTGCTAGGTATGTGGCAATTTTTGTCATTTAATTGTTTTTGTTATTCAAAGGCTTGTTTGTGTGCAATTAATTTTATGCTACTCTCTAATTACTTGTCTGGTCTTCTCTTAAGATTTAATCATCCCCCTCCTTTCATGGCTATGTATATTTTCATCTTCTGTGTGTAGGATTCCTTTCAGAAACTTCTGTAGTGGTGATTTAGTGGTCATGTATTATTTTATTTTTGTTTATCATGGAAGGGTTTTAGTCTTCCTTCAATTTTAAATGACAGCTTTCCTGGGGGAGAGTATTCTATGACTGAAATTATTTCATTTCAGTGCTCCAAACCTCAGTGCATACCCTTCATGCTTTTTAAAGTTTCTGTTGAGAAATCTACTGCTATTGTGATATGTTTACCTTTATATTTTATTTGATTTTCTATCTTACAGCCTTGAATACTCTTTCCTTTTCCTCTATGCTAATTTTTAAAAACTATAATACGCCTTGAAGAGGTTCTACTTTGGTCATGTCTGATGCTCTGGAGGCTATCTGCACCTTTCTCTTCCTGAGGTTTTGGGAATTTTTCTGCTATTATTTTTTTAAACATATTTCTTATGCCTTTGGCTTGCACCTTTTTTCTTTGTAGATCCCCATGATTCTCAGGTTTTGTCTTTTGATGGAGTCACAGAGTTCTTGCATATTGTTTTTCCTCTCTTCAGTCTTTTGTCTAAGTATACTTCTGGGTCTTTTAAAAATATCTGTTTTGTCATTGAGCCCTGAAATTTCATCTTCCACTTGTTCCAGTCTATTGGCCTGGCTTTTAACTGTCTATTTCACTTAAAGAATTTTTTGTCTCTAGGGTTTCTGTTTGATTCTTTTCTTTTTTGAGACTTTCCATATTTTTGTTAAGGTCCTCTTTCATGTCTTCTACTATCTTCTTTATTCCATTTATCTCTTTTTAAAATAATTTCTTTGGTTTCATTTCAGACTTTGTTGAAATCCTCTTTGCATTCATTTGGTTGTTCTTATATCTTCTCAAGTTTTTTTATCTGTGTTCTCTTGGGGTTCATTGAGTATTTTTTATATCCTTTATAAGTGCCTCTGTCAGTTCACTAAACATTTTTATCTTACTTCTCATCTCAGAAACTGAGGATTCATCCTCTTCCCTTTCCACAAATCTCTATTATCTGAATGCTGACCTTTTGAGGAGTCATATTCCCTGGACTAATTTTTTTCTCCATGTTTCTATTTTGAACTTTGCTCATAGATTTTTGATTAGTTAGTTGGGGGGTTTTAATCACCCATTATCTTTCCCTTGACTTAATTTCTATGCTCTAGGTAGCTTAGTTGTTAGGTAGGTTGTTCTAATGTTTCTGTTCACTGACCTGGAGGTATAATTTAGTAATAACAAATTCACAGATTCAATCCCAAACTAGATATTTATATAATATATAAAACCCTTGGTGATACTGTTTATAAACAGTGGGTGTTAGTGATATAATGGTTGTTTGCCCAGAGATTGGTACTTTAATAATTAAAATGATGGCACTAGAAGAGGAGACAGGGAGGGGGATGGGGCAATGGTGAGAAGAGGTAGGAGGTATGGGGGCTATGGGTAATAAGGTCCTAATGTGTGTAAAGGTGTAGTTCAGTCATTGTCTAGGAGGGTGCTATTGTCAGGGATTACAGAGGGATAGGAAGGACAGAATTTATGTGTAAAGTTGGCATAGTAGACTACTCAGTGAATGGCTAGTGTGGAGAAGGTAGACACAGTTGGGGAGGAAGGAAGAGAAAACAGGAAGATAAAGAGAAGTAAGGAAGAGAGAAAAAGAAAAGATGAAAAAAGGGGGTGAAAAAGGAAAGTGGAACTAAATAAATTTAGAAAGAGAGTATGCTAAGCCAATTGAAATTTCAACAATGGAAAAAGTAGATAAGTAACAACAATAAAAAGGAAAAAGAAAAAAATAAAAATAAATTATATATGTGTATACACACATATATAGTCCAAATTTCTTCCATGTTATGAAAAGGAGTGGGTTTCCTCTCAGTTCAATGAGTGAGTGCTCTGTGCTCTTCCCTCTGATTTCCAGTTTGCATGCTGTTCCTTCTGACAGGGGTTTCTCCTTGTCCCTGCCTCTCCTTAAGGTTGATATTCTGAGCTGTATGTCAACTGGTGATACACCTATGTACCAGACAGCTTTGGAGGAGATCTGTTCAGGATGTTTGAAACAAAGTTCTTCTTGAGGAGATGGGAAGTCTAGTTCAGCATGCTTTTTTGTAGACAGGTTCTCAGAAGTGGTCCCTGTAGGAGCTTGTATGTGAGCAGTTGTCAGCCCCTTCCCCCTCAGGGCAAGCCTGGGAGCTAGAATTGATTTCTTTAGTTGATCATTTTTTTGTGGGAAGGATGTTAGTTTTATCTTATTACTGTTTTCTCCAAGATGTTCAAACACCTTGCCCCTACATAGGCTGCATCAGGTGTTAAAATTTCCCTCCATTTACTATACCACAAGTTATATCCAGGAGGGATCCAATCTGCCCACAGCTGTGCCAGGGTGTGGTTCCCCCCACAGCAGATAGTGCACACTCACCTGGAGAGATTGTAGTTTCTCTAGGTGGTATTGGGGGTCAGCACAGGCAGGCAGTAGCCAGAGGTTCTGTATTCTCAAATTTTGGTGGGTCCAGGACATCCCAGATGCTTGTAGAACTCATTCTGCAGTTCTCTGTATTGAATTATTGCTCTTCAGAGAGGGGAAAAAAAGGGAGGAAAAAAAAATAGAGAAATGACTTTCAAGTGACTGATCTGGTGTAGTTGCCAGTCTGCAGTGCCCCTGCTTCTGATGTTGTTTTGTGCTATAAAAAGCTAATTTAAAGGTTGCTTGTTGAACATTATGTTTCCCCTATGTATTGGCAGTATATTACTTGGCATAAAACGTCAGGTTGCCAGATCCTTGCTATCATGAATCTGAAGTTTTCTTTCAGACTCCTGACTGCTCAGGGTTCTAGCCTATATGCCACCTTAGTCTCCTCCTATAGACTAAATTCTAAGTATACATTGCTCTGAAGTATTGCTCCATTTTGTACTATTCTCTGATTTTGTCTATTTCTCCAGAGTGAAAACCACATTTTTGTCCTCTCTGACATCTCTTTTATTTCTAGGTACTATGGGGCAAACAGTGGATGTTATGCAACTATCTAGTCATGGACATTCAAAGTTGTATCTAAAATCTGTTTGTGACCACCCCTGTCCCCTAACTCTCTACATTGCTCTCTGGAGCCCTTTGCCACAGCTGACTACTGAGAAGTCTCATTTTGAGAGCACATGGCTGGTAGAAATGCTTCTAAGGTGCAGATCTTGGTCTATAAGAAAACTTAGAAAAGAGAGATATTTCTAAAGTGAGACTTAAGTACAGATGTATAGCAGATGCTCTCTTTCTAGTGAAGGCTTTGGTATTTTGCTTTACTTGGTCACTTGGGTATAGCTGTTGAATATATATTTGTCATTGGGGAAAACACAGCTGAAGTTGTATAGTCTTCAGAGAATAGTTAGGAGACAAAACCTTATGAAATTATGTAAATGTCACTCTTTGCTTCTTAATAATTGAACTGCATTATATAATTTTCCATTTTTGTAAACTACATTCTAATGACTGTGTTCTGCTCTCTCATAGGTGGTCTGTTGCCCTTGACAAATCTTGCAGAAGGAACCACCAGAAGGTATTTCTAATTATACTCATAACTTCATGCTTCCGAGTTTTTTTGTTTGTTTGTTTTCCTTGTGCAGTGATAGATAGACTTGGCTAGAACTGCCAGGGAGAAAGAAAAGACTTCAGTAAAAACTACTAAATAATTCCTCTTTAGTGTCTCTGGCCCAAACTACTTAATATTAATTAAAATTGAACAGACATGGCTTGAAAGGACAAAGTTATTAAGATCTCTGGGTGAAGGAAATCTGATCCTATTATTTTCTTAAACAAAATGGTAAAATTCATTTACCACAGTAAGTTGTCCAATCTTAGCAGAAGGAAAACAGACTCATAATGGTAACTATCTAATAATTACCGTGTGCTCTTATCTGTTCTCTGTCTCCAATGTCAATTAACTCATTAGTTCTCTAAATTCCTTAAAGGTAGGTATGAGTATGATTTATATTTTATAGAAACCAATTAATGGAGAAGAAACTAAACATGTCCACATCACATAGACAGTACATGATAAAAATGGACTTTACACACAGGCTTGTCTTTATATTCAGTACTCAGAACCACTACTCTGTTGAACTTATAATAAGTAAGTAAATCTGAAATCAAGATATTTTAGGGACTCTCAGCTTCTTTCAGCTGGGGTCACTATTCCTGTTTTCAGATTCAGAACCATCCAGTAACTAAGTCAACTTTAAGGTGGTAAGAAGTCTGTTGACAACTCAGCTGCAGTAGGATCCAGAAAGGTTTGTGTTGGTACAGACTCAGTGTTCCTGGAGTGAGCCCCAAGTGTCCACTATCATCAACCATAGTCTTAGCTTTCCCAGTCTTTACTGGACTAGCCTAGGATGTTGGGTGGGGCTTCAGCTCAATTCTCCAATCTGCACATTATATTCCTGAGACTGAGTCTACTCTGAATTCCATCCAGCTTTTCTGTGGCCTTAGATTTGACCTGAGTTTTGCAAGACATCTCAGCAGGAAAGGTGAGAAAGCCAAATTACTTTCTCAATGTTTTCAGCCATTGACTGTGATTCTCCTATGAATAGCTTAGAACATTGACACTAATGTTTGCCTTTAATTATTCTGGTTGCTAATGAACCATCATCTCTGTTTGGCCCCATTGGCTGATCAATTAATTCCTTTTGACAATATTCAGCAGATGAAAGGCATTACAAGAATCCTTTTGTAACTTAGTCCACTCCTTATTTTTAGTACCCCTTTTTTCCTCTTAGCCATACCCATAGCATGTCATATGTCCTGATCTGCTTGAATTAGGACATTATTTCTTTATGCATATCCATTGGTCACAGATTAGTTCCCCAGAATTAAGTCAAATTCTGCCACCTTTATTACCAGGCCCAGCTTGGGAACTAGAGATTAGAGGCCAGCCTGGACAAAAAGCTCATGAGACCCCATCTCAACCAGTAGCTGGACATGGAGGCATATGCTAACATCTCAGATACATGGGAGAGCACAAATAGGAGGAACATGGTCTAGGATGGCCTGGGCATAAAATGAGACCCTATCTAAAAAATAACCTGCACAAAAAAGGGTTGGCAGCTCAAATTATAGAGTGCCTACCAATGTAGTTTCAGACCTTAAATTCAAACATCAGTACCACAAAGAAAAAAAAAAAGCAGTGAAAAGAGTGGAAATCCTTGCTTCATATCTGATTTTAGAAGAAATGCTTTCCATTTTCCTTCATTCAGTACAGTGTTGGCTATAGTTTGTCACAAATATGTCACATACATTTAGTTTGTGTTATGATTCCCTTATTCCTAGTTTCTTCAGGGATTTTTAACATGAACAGATGTTGAATAATGTCAAAGTTTTGTCTTTATATATTGAAATGATCCTGTGGTTTTTAACCTTGATTCTATTTACTTGCTATATTATGTTTATTAAATTGCACACATGGATGTATCTTTGTATTCCTGAAATGAAACAACTTGATCATAGTGTATGATCTTCTTAATGTGCTATTGAGTTTGATTTCAAATATTTTATTGAGGAATTACATGTTTATGTTCGTCTTGGAAATTGATATATAATTTTCTCTTTTCATGTTGTATCCTTATCCAGTATTTGTATCATAATAGTACTGGCTTCATAAAATGAATTTAGAAGTGTCCCTTCCTTTTCTATTCTACTAAATAGTTTGAAGAAGATTGGTGTTTCATCTTCTGTGAAGGTAAGATAGAATTCAGCAGTGAATCCATCCAGTCCTGGGCTTTTCTTTGTTGGAAAAGTCACTGCTACTGCTTCAGTCTCTGCTTGTTTTCATGTTGTTTATAACCTCTTAGTTTAATTTTGATACATTGTTAAGTCTCAAGAAATGTGGCCATTTCTTTTAGATTTTCTAATTTATTACAATATAAGTTTTCAAATTATTCTGTAGTGATTTTCTGAATTTCTTTCATAATATACTCTTTTTTACCTCTAATTTTTTTAATTTGGGTTTTTTCTTTCTTTTGGTTACTTTTGCTAAACATTTACCAATCTTGTTTATCTTTTCAAAAAACCAATCCTTTTTTCATTGATCCTTTGTATTGTTCTTTTAATCTTCATTAATTTCTGCCTTGCTTATTATTATTTCTTTCCACCCACTAATTTTAGCTTTAGATTTGTCTTGTTTTTCTATGAGCTTGAGGTAAATCATTGGGTTATTCAATTGAGATCAGTCTGATTTTTTTAATGTAGGAACTCGTAGCTATAATCTTCCAAGACTGCTTTTGCTGTCTCTCAAAACTTCTGGTGAGCTGTGTTTTCATTTTCACTATATTCTATGAGTTTTTAAGTTCTTCCCTAATTTGTTCAATTACACACTTATCATTCAATAGTGTATTGTTCAAGTTGATGTTTAGTTTCATTCTATTATAAAATTGTTTCTTTTTTTTGTATTTGTTAAGTCTTGCCTTATGGATTAAACATGATATATTTTAGAGAAAGTTCCATGGGCTTTTGCGAATAATGTGTTCTGCAGCTCTTGGGTATAAAATCCTACAGATATATGTTAAATCCATTTGATCAATTGTGCAGTTTAAGTGTGATGTTTCTGCGTTGATTTTTTTGTTTGAGTGTCTTATTTATTCATAAGAGTGGGTTATTGAAGTGACCCATTATTATTGACATGGACCTATCTGTCCCTTTATGTCCAGTACTGTTTGTTTTATGAAATTGTGCACACCAATGTTTGTTGCATATATATTTACAATCCTTGTAATTTTGATGTATTGATTATTCCTTTTATTAATATGAGCTATTTTCTTTATCCTGACTAATTTTTTGCTGGAACTTTTCTTTGTCAGATGTCAGTATTGTTACTCCTGCTTGCTTTTGGTTTCCATTTGCTTAGAATATCACTTTCTATACTCTATTTTTTTAGTCTGTGTGTCATTGCCAGTGATGTCAGTTTCTTGCAGAAAGCACAGTAGAGTTTTGTTTTTAATCTATTCAGCCAGTAATTTTTTGTATTTTAAAAGTTAAGATTCTTAACATTTATGGTTATTATTGAAAAGTGTATGTTAATTCCCCCCTTGTTCACCTTAGAGTTTTGATGTCTTGTGATGTTATAATATTGGAATCTTTCCTAATTTGCATTTATCTATTCTTCTAGTGAGATTTGTTCTTTGCTGAGCTCTCAGGCTAGTGGTTATCTTTCTTCTTCTTCTGTGTCTAATGTCCCTTTAAGTATCTATTGTAATTCTGACTTAATGGTCATGAATTGCTTTAGTTTTTTCATATAATGGAAAGTCTTTACTCTTCAACCTTAAAGGATATCTTTGCTATATATAGCAGTCTTGATTGGTGGATATTTTGTTTCAGAGCCTGAACTACATCAATCCACAGTCTCCTGGCCTTTAGGAGTTTGGTGAAAGGTCTTCTGTAATTCTTACAGGTTTGCCTTTGTAAGTAATTTGGCACTTCTCTCTTGCAGTTCACTATTCTTTCTTTCCTTTGTATTCTTGGCATTTTAAGTGCAATATAATGTAGAGAGGTTTTTATCTGGTCACATCTGTATGGGTTCTAAATGCCTCATGAACTTGGATGTCCAGAGTCTTTCCCAAAATATAGGACATTTTCTTCTATAATTTCATTGAATAAGTTTATATACCTTTATTCTGTATCTCTTTTTCCTCTTCTGTACTACAGAATTGTTGGTTTGGTTTCTTATGTCCCATAAGTCTTACAAGTTGGGGATATGATTGCTTGTTGGTTTTTTTCCTTTATTGCTATCTGAATGAAGTATTCCTCAACCTTGTCTTCAGTCCCTGATATTCATTCTTCCATCCAGTTTGTTCTATTGGTGATACGTTTCATTGAGTTTTGTAATTTGATTTGTTGAGCTTTACATTTTCAAGATTTCCACTTTTTTTTCAGAATCTCAATTTTTTTGCTAAATTGCTTATCCAAGTTGAATTTCTCATGTACATCTTGAAATGACTTCTTTGTTTACTTGTTTATTTGAATTCCCTGAGGTCATTGATCAGTTTAAAACTAGACTTTGGAATTATTTCTCTGGAATTACTATCTCAACTATCTCAACACCTTTGGAGTCCTGTTGCCTTGCTTTTTCATATTTGTTTTGTTTCTAAGTTGTGATTTGCAGGTCTATTGTAATGGATAGCTCTTCTGGTTTTATAGTAGGCAACTTTCTCTTGACAGCAACATTCCCAGTACCACTCAGAAAACAGAAAATTAACTGCCAAAAGAGCAACAACACCTAAACAAAGCAGACATAGAAATATAACTAAAACTTAAAATTAAGAGGTTAGCTACTATACCACCTATAATCATAGAAAATGAAATGACAAGAATAATATAATAAACTACAAGGTTAAAACTAAGTAAAAAGTAATAATAACAAATGAATGACTAAGAAAGAGGTAGGAAAAAGAAAAATGATGAAGCAAGGTTAAAGAGAAAAAAGAAAATAAGGAAAGAATGTGAGACAGAAAAAAGGAATGAGCAAAAGACAAAAAAAATTCAGTTACATAAATAAAAAGATGTAAGTAAAATTAGCAGTAATTATATGAATAAAATGTAAAAACATACAATATTTTAAATTTCTTTTTTATTATTAGTATTATTGTGTTGGGTGGGGGTACACTGTAGCACTTAACAGGTTCTTACAAATTGTCAAATATATCATACTTGAATTCACCCCCTCCCCTGTTCTCTTCAATTTCCCTTTCCCTAATTCCTGGAAAAACCTTAGCAGGTGTGATTTTTGCATTTACATACATGTGTATACATTTTTGCATCATATTCACCCTCCTACTCTATCCCTGCCACCTCTCACTCACACCAGTGCCACTTCCCCACATCCAGGCAGAACTCTTGCCCTCCTGTTCTTCAATTTTGTAGCAGAAAAAAAACCCATAATTACAGGAACATGGCATTTTTGCTAGTTGGAGATAAAGATAACTACACATGGACATTCCTTGTGTTGTTTCCATGAATGTATGTGTTACAACCCCAATTGGTCCTCTTCACTCTTCCATAGTCCCCTTCCCCTGGTGGCCCTAGCCATTTTGAGATTTCTTTATTCATTCCTGTACAGTAAGCACATCAACCACTTTCAAGTTTTTGGTTTCTTTAACTTGCCTTATGCCTCCCATGAGTGGCATCCACTTACTGTGACCTGTGTCCCATAATGTTCCTGCATTTGTTTTAGGTCTATAATCTGCATATGAGGGAGAACATGTGGCTTTTGGCTTTCTGAGCCTGGCTAACTACACTGAAGATGATGTTGTCCAGTTCCATCTAATTACCTGCAAATGACAAAATTTCATTCTTCATTGTGGCTGAGTAAAATTCCATTGTGTATAAATACATTTTCTTAACCTGTTCTTCAGTAGTGGGGCACAGTAGCTATTTCTATAGCTTAGCTATTATGAATAGTGCTACAATAAACATGGCTGTGCAGGTGCCTTTGTTATAATCTGACTCATCACTAAGAGTGGTATTTCTGGATCAGATGGTAGATGTATTTTCAGAATTTTAAGGAGCCTCTATATTGTTATCCATAGTGGTTCTACTAGCTTACAATCCAACCAGTAGTGTATGAGGGTTCCTTTTTCCTTGCATCCTCACCAACATTTGTTGCTGGTGGTGTTTTTGATGGTAGCTATTCTAACGGGAGTGAGGTGGAATTTTAGTGTGGTTTTGATTGCATTTCCTTTATTGCCAGGGGTGGGGAGCATTTTTTCTTGTGTCTTTTAGCCATTTGGACTTCTTCCTTAAAAAAGTTCTGTTCAGTTTAGCTGCCCCCCCCCCTTTTTTTTTATTGCATTGAGCATGTAGATTGATTTTGGTGGCATAACCTTTTTTACTATGTTGATTCTGCCAATCCATGAGCATTGGAGATCTTTCCAGCTTCTGTAATTTTCTTCAATTTCTTTCTTCAGTGGTTTATAGTTTTTCTTATACAGAACATTCACATACCTTCTGAAGTTTATTCCTAGCTATTTGATTTTTTTGATGTTGTTGTAAATGGAATTGTTTTCCTATATTCTTTCTCAATTTGTTCATTGTTGGGGTATAGAAAGGTTACTGATTTTTGTAAGTTGATTTTGTATCCTGCTACTTTGCTGAAGCTGTTTATGGTGTCTAAGGGCATTTTGGTGTTTTCTGGATCTTTGAGGTGTAAGATCATTCCATCTGTGAATAAGGATAGTTTGACTTCTTTAATTATTTGTATTCCTTTTATTTCTTCTTTCTGTTTCATTGCTCTGGCCAGGACTTCCAAGACTATGTTGAATAGGTGTGGAGATAGTGGGCACTCTTGTCTCCTTCCTGATTTTAGGGGAAATAGTTTCAGCTTTTCCCCATTAAGTATGATATTGGTTATAAGTTTGTCATATTGAGCTACATTCCTTCTATTTCTAGTTTCATCAGACCTTTCATCATGAAATGATGTTGAATCTTATTGAAGGCTTTTTTCTTCATTTGTTGAGATGATCAAACTTTTTGTCTTTGCTTCAGTTAATGTGCTGTATTACATTTAATGCTTTGTGTATGTTAAACCATCCCCTGCATCCCTGTGATAAAGTCAGCTTGGTTATGTTGTATTATCTTTTGGACATATTGTTGAATTTAGTTTACCATTATTTTTGCATCTATGTTCATTAAGGAGATTGACCTGTAGTTCTTCTTTTTGGGTGTGTTCTTGTCTAGGTTAGGATGAGTATAATACTCACTTCATAAAATGAGTTAGACAGTATTTCTTCTCTTTCTATTTCATTGAAAAGTTGGAGTGTTGGTATTAGTTCTTTTTTAAAGGTCTAGCAGAATTCAGTGAAGAATTTATTTGGTCTTGGACTTTGCTTTTTGGGGAGACTCTTTACTGCTGCTTCAATTTCATTCAATGTTATTCACTTATTTAGGTGATTAATATCCTCTTGGTTCAATTTTGGATGGTCATATGCATCTAGAAATTTTTCCATTTCTTCTAGGTTTTATTTATTTGAATATAGGTTTTAAATATTCCCTGATGATTCCCTGTTTTCCTTGGTGTTTGTTGTTATATCCCCCTTTTCATTTCTGATTTTATTAATTTGGGTCTTTACCTTTCTTATTTTAGTTAGATTTGGCAGTGGTTTCTCAACCTTGTTTACTTTTCTACGAACTAGTATTTTGTTTCATTAATTCTTGGTATGGCTTTCTTTTTTGCGGGGGGGCTTCATTTCATTGATTTCAGTCCTTGTTTTTATTATTTCTCTTCTTCTGCTTATTATGAGTTTATATTGTTCTTGTTTTTCTTTTTTTGTAGTGTGGTTTCTTTATGTTTTTTTTTTCTTTTTTTATTTTAAATTCATATGTGTATACAAGACTTGGATCATTTCTCCCCACTGCCCCCACCCCCTCCCTTACCATCCACTTTGCCCCCTCCCTCTCCCCACCACCTCCTCAATACCCAGCAGAAACTATTTTGCCCTTATTTCTAATTTTGTTGTACAGAGAGTATAAACAATAAAGGAAGGAACAAGGGTTTTTGCTGGTTGAGATAAGGATAGCTATACAGGGAGTTGACTCATATTAATTTCCTGTGTGTGTGTGTTACCTTCTAGGTTAATTCTTTTTGATCTAACCTTTCCTCTAGTTCCTGGTACCTTCTCCTATTGGCCTCAGTTGCTTTTAAGGTATCTGCTTTAGTTTCTCTGCGTTAAGGGCAACAAATGCTAGCTAATTTTTTAGGTGTCTTACCTATCCTCACCCCTTCCTTGTGTGCTCTCGCTTTTATTATGTGCTCAAAGTCCAATCCCATTGTTGTGTTTGCCCTTGATCTAATGTCCACATATGAGGGAGAACATATGATTTTTGGTCTTTTGGGCCAGGCTAAACTCACTCAGAATAATGTTCTCCAATTCCATCTATTTACCAGCAAATGATAACATTTCGTTCTTCTTCATGGCTGCATAAAATTCCATTGTGTATAGATACCACATTTTTCTTAATCCATTCATCAGTGGTGGGGCATCTTGGCTGTTTCGATAACTTGGCTATTGTGAATAGTGCCACAATAAACATGGATGTGCAGGTGCCTCTGGAGTAACCTGTGTCACAGTCTTTGGGGTATATCCCCAAGAGTGGTATTGCTGGATCAAATGGTAGATCAATGTTTAGCTTTTTAAGTAGCCTCCAAATTTTTCCCAGAGTGGTTGTACTAGTCTACATTCCCACCAAGAGTGTAAGAGGGTTCCTTTTTCCCCACATCCTCGCCAACACCTGTTGTTCGTGGTTTTGCTAATGATGGCTATTCTAACAGGGGTGAGGTGGAATCTTAGTGTGGTTTTAATTTGCATTTCCTTTATTGCTAGAGATGGCGAGCATTTTTTCATGTGTTTTTTGGCCATTTGAATTTCTTCTTTTGAGAAAGTTCTGTTTAGTTAACTTGCCGTTTCTTTATTGGTTCATTAGTTTTGGGAGAATTTAGTTTTTTAAGTTCCCTATATATTCTGGTTATCAGACCTTTGTCCGATGTATAGCTGGCAAATATTTTCTCCCACTCTGTGGGTGTTCTCTTCAGTTTAGAGAGCATTTCTTTTGATGAACAGAAACTTTTTAGTTTTATGAGGTCCCATTTATCTATGCTATCTCTTAGTTGCTGTGCTGCTGGGGTTTTGTTGAGAAAGTTCTTACCTATACCTACTAACTCCAGAGTATTTCCTACCCTTTCCTGTATCAACTTTAGAGTTTGTGGTCTGATATTAAGATCCTTGATCCATTTTGAGTTAATCTTGGTATAGGGTGATATACATGGATCTAGTTTCAGTTTTTTGCAGACTGCTAACCAGTTTTCCCAGCACTTTTTGTTGAAGAGAGTGCTTTTTCTCCATTGTATATTTTTAGCTCCTTTGTCAAAGACAAGTTTGTTATAGTTGTGTGGCTTCATATCTGTGTCCTCTATTCTGTTCCACTGGTCTTCATGTCTGTTTTTGTGCCAGTATCATGCTGTTTTTATTGTTATTGCTTTGTAATATAGTTTGAAGTCAGGTATCGTGATACCCCCAGCATTGTTCTTTTGACTGAGTATTGCCTTAGCTATTCGTGGCCTCTTGTGTTTCCATATAAATTTCACGGTAGATTTTTCAATCTCTTTAATGAATGTCATTGGGATTTTGATGGGAATTGTATTAAACATGTAGATTTCTTTTGGGAGTATCAACATTTTTACTATGTTGATTCTACCAATCCACGAGCATGGGAGATCTCTCCACTTTCTATAGTCTTCCTCAATCTCTTTCTTCAGAAGTTTATAGTTTTCCTTGTAGAGGTCATTCACATCTTTTGTTAGGCTTACACTTAGGTATTTGATTTTTTTTGAGGCTATTGTAAATGGAATTGTTTTCATACATTTTTTTTCATTTGCTCATTGTTGGTGTATAGAAATGCTAATGATTTTTCTATGTTGATTTTATATCCTGCTACCTTGCTATAGCTATTGATGATGTCTAGAAGCTTCTGAGTAGAGTTTTTTGGGTCTTTATGGTGTAGGATCATGTCATCTGCAAATAGGGATATTTTGACAGTTTCTTTACTATTTGTATTCCTTTTATTCTTTCTTCTTGCCTAATTGCTCTGGCTAGGAATTCCAGTACTTTGTTGAATAGGAGTGGAGATAGTGGGCATCCTTGTCTGGTTCCTGATTTTAGAGGGAATGGTTTCAGTTTTTCTTCATTGAGTATAATGCTGGCTGTAGGTTTGTCATATATAGTTTTTCTAATGTTGAGGTACTTTCCTTCTATTCCTACTTTTCTTAGAGCTTTTATCATGAAATGGTGTTGGATCTTATCAAAGGCTTTTTCTGCATCTATTGAGATGATCAAGTGGTTTTTGTCTTTTCTTCTGTTAATGTGGTTTATTATGTTTATTGATTTTCATATGTTGAACCATGCCTGCATCCCTGGGATGAAGCCTACTTGGTCGTGGTGAATAATCTTTTTGATATGTTTTTGAATTTGGTTTGCCATTATTTTGTTGAGGATTTTTGCATCAATGTTCATTCAGGAGATTGGCCTATAGTTCTCCTTTTTGGAGGTGTCTTTGCCTGGTTTTGGGATAAGTGTAATACTGGCTTCATAAAATGTGTTTCACAGTTTTCCTTCCCTTTCTATTTCATGGAACAGTTTAAGGAGGGTTGGTATCAGTTCTTCTTTAAAGGTCTGATAGAATTCAGCAGAGAATCCATCAGGTCCTGGACTTTTCTTTTTGGGGAGACTCTTGATTGCTGCTTCAATTTCATTTTGTGTTATAGATCTATTCGGGTGATTAATTTCCTCTTGGTTCAGTTTTGGATGATCATATGTATCTAGAAATCTGTCCATTTCTTTAGGGTTTTTGAATTTATTTGTATATAGGTTCTCAAAGTAGTCTCTGATGATTTCCTGGACTTCCATGGTGTTTGTTGTTATCTCCCCTTTTGCATTCCTAATTCTACTAATTTGGGTTTTTTCTCTCCTCATTTTAGTCAGGTTTGCCAGGAGTCTATCGATCTTGTTTATTTTTTCAAAGAAATATCTTTTTGTTTCATTAATTCTTTGTATGGTTTTTTGGTTTCTATTTTGTTGATTTTAGCTCTTATTTTTATTATTTCTCTCCCATTTGTTTTGGGATTTGCTTGTTCTTGTTTTTCTAGGAGTTTGAGATGTATCATTAGGTCATTGATTTGGGATCTTTCAATCGTTTTAATATATGTACTCATGGCTATAAACTTTCCTCTCAGGACTGCCTTAGCTGTGTCCCATAGGTTCCAATAGGTTATGTTTTCATTTTCATTGACTTCCAGGAACTTTTAAATTTCCTCTTTTATTTCACCGATGATCCATTGTTCATTAAGTAATGAGTTATTTAGTTTCCAGCTGTTTGCATGTTTTTTGTGTTTACCTTTGCTGTTGAGTTCTACGTTTATTGCACTGTGATCAGATAGTATGCACGGTATAATTTCTGTTTTCTTATATTTGCTGAGGCTTGCTTTGTGCCCTAGGATATGATCTATTTTGATGAAGGTTCCATGGGCTGCTGAGACGAATGTATATGCTGTAGAAGTTGGATGAAATGTTCTGTAGACATCAGTAGGTCCATTTGATCTATTATATATTTTAGATCTTCGATTTCTTTATTGATTTTTTGTTTGGATGACCTATCTATTGATGATAATGGAGTGTTAAAGTCTCCCACAACCACTGTGTTGGCATTAATGTATGCTTTTAGGTCTTTCATGATAAGTTTGATGAAATTGGGTGCATTGACATTGGGTGCATACAGGTTGATGATTATTATTTCCTTTTGGTCTATTTCCCCTTTTATTAGTATGGAATGTCCTTCTTTATCTCCTTTGATCAATGTAGGTTTGAAGTCTACTTTGTCAGAGATAAGTATTGCTACTCCTGCCTGTTTTCGGGGGCCATTGGCTTGGTAAATCTTCTTCCAGCCTTTCATCCTAAGCCTATGCTTATTTCTGTCAGTGAGATGGGTCTCCTGTAAGCAACAAATTGTTGAATCTTCCTTTTTAATCCATTTCATCAAGCAGTGCCTTTTGATGGTTGAATTAAGTCTGTTAACATTGTGTTAGTACTGATAGGTATGTGGTGAATCTTGTCATTTAGTTGTCTTAGTTGTTTGAAGATTTGATTGTGTGTACCTAAGTTGAGGTTACTCTCTACTGTCTTGCTTTTTCTTTTCCTGTGGTTTGGTGCTGCCTGTCTTTTCATGGTTAAGTTGGGTTTCACTTTCTGTGTGCAGAATCCCTTGAAGAATCTTTTGTGGTGGTGGCTTTGTGGTCACATATTGTTTTAGTTTCTGCTTATCATGGAAGACTTTTATTGCTCCATCTATTTTGAATGATAGTTCTGCTGAGTAGAGTATCCTGGGGCTGAGGTTATTTTATTCAGTGCCCGGAATATCTCACTCCACGCTCTTCTTGCTTTTAATGTTTCTGTTGAGAAGTCTGCTGTGATTTTGATGGGTTTACCTTTGTATGTTACTTGTTTTTTCTCTCTTACAGCCTTCAATATTCTTTCCTTAGTTTCTGAACTTGTTTTAATGATGATATGTCGTGGGGTAGTTCTATTTTGATCTGGTTTGTTTGGCGTCCTTTAGGCCTCTTGCATCTCTATGGGAATATCTTTCTCTAGATTTGGGAAATTTTCCATTATTATTTTGTTGAATATATTACGCATTCCCTTCGCTTGCACCTCTTCTCCTTCTTTTATGCCCACGATTCTCATGTTTGGTCTTTTGATGGATTCAGTGAGTTCTTTCATTTTCTTTCCACAGGTCTTGAGTTGTTTAATTAATAGTTCTTTGGTTTTTCCTGAAATTACCATTTCATCTTCAAGTTCTGAGATTCTGTCTTCTGTTTGTTCTATTCTGCTGGATTGGCCTTCTGTTTTGTTTTGCAGTTCTCTTTTGTTCTTTTCTCTGAGGTTTTCCATATCCTGGGTGGTTTCCTCTTTAATGTTGTCTATTTTTGTCCTGAGTTCATTTATCTGTTTATTCATCGTGTTCTCTGTTTCACTTTGGTGTTATACAGTGCTTCTGTGGTTTCCTTTATTTCTTCTTTTGCTTTTTCAAATTCTCCATTTTTGTTGTCTTGGAATTTCTTGAGTGTCTGCTGTACATTTTGGTTGACCCTATCCAGTATTTTCTCTATAAAAATCTTATTGAGTACCTGTAGTATGTCTTCTTTTAAATTATTCTTGTGGGCTTCATTGGGTCCTTTGGAATAGTTTATCTTCATTTTGTTGGAGTCTGGATCTGAGTATCTGCTTTCTTCATTCCCTCTGGTTCCTGTACTAATTTTTTGCTGTGGGAAAACTGGTTTTTTCTGTCTTCCCGTCATTGTCTTTGGTGTTGTTACTGTCCCTGTACTGTGTGCAATTAAGTATTTTCTAGCTTGTAATAAAAACAATGGTAATATTTAGAATGGAAGGGTGAGAGGAGATGGAAAGCAAGAAGTTAAAGAAAAGGGAAAAACAAATAAACAGACAAGAAGGAGAAAACAGAACAAGGAATCAGAGAAGAAAATTTCAAAGGTATAAACAGGGAGTATTAGTGTACTAATTGACAGTAAGCTGAACTGGCATTAGAGAGACAGAGAGAGGATTGAAAATAAAAACTAAAAAATAAAGATAAGAAAAAAATAAAAAATAAGTAAATGAAAGAAATATGTGTATATATAAAATAAAATAAAATGAAAAATAAAGACTTAAAAAAAACCCAAAAAACCTTCAAGTTCAAATGCAATGAAGTTTCAGTCGTAATAATTTGGGTGTCCGTCTCAGTCTCCAATCCTGGAGATGGTGCCTCAGATGTTGTTTTGTAGTTGTCTCATCAAAGCAGACGCCTAAAGTAGAACAAAACTACACACACACACACACACACACAAACCCCACCAAGTGTCCCAAGTTCAAATGCAATACAGTTTCAGTAAGTTTTTCAGCATGCAGATGTAATTCAGTTGTCCTCTCATCAAAGATAGGGAGAAAAAGAAAAAAAAAAGAGTCTGGAGTCAGTTCTGTGAATGGTGTCTGTGGCTTTGGCTTGTCTGCCCGCTGCTGTCAGCCTGCTGTTGCTGGAGGCGTTATTTATGCAGATCTCTGGGGTGTGCTTAGCACTCACCTGGCCCTGTGGGCTTTGTTTACTCAGAATTTTCCTTGCGCCTCTGCTACAAGCTTTCCCCTTTCCAAGCACACTGGGGAAGGTGACACTGCACCTGCTTTCTTAGGCCTGCGTGTTTATTTACTGTTCATGTGGGAAGTGGGTCTTTCCCACTCTCCTGTGCAGTTTTCCTCCCAACACCACTTTTACAAGCTTTCCTGCTCCTGATTACTGGGTGGTGCTGCTGCTCCCACCAGCTGCCATGTTTGTTTACAGTTCACATGCGAAGTGGGTCTTCCCCTCTCTCCTGTGGAGTTTTCCTCCCTCCGCCACTCTCACAAGCTTTCCCGCTCCTCGTTGCTGGGCGCATGCCCCTGCTCCCGCCGGAGCCTCTCCTGCCTGCCCGGCTTATTTATTTACAGTTCTGGGAAGGATTCCCTTCCCCCAATCTTTGGCACTCAGTGCGCCCCACCCTCCTTGTTGTTCTTATTGCTTTTTACTCAGTTTCTCTTTTTTCCCCAGGTAGAGGTCAGTCTGTCCAGGGGGCTGTGCTGCTCTGGCCCTGGGTTGTCTGTGGGAGTACTGCAGTACCAAGAAGCTCACCTTGTCCGTGTCTTCCCAAGCCGTCTGGACACAGGAGACTGGTTGCCCGGAGGCCCTCCTTGTTTCTCTGTTTAATGTGAAGTGGAGATTCTCTGCACCAGCAGGAGGTGTGGAGGGGTCAAAGTTTTGCCTCTTCTCGGTGGTTTTGCCTGCAAAGTGTGTCTCCAGCGTCTGTCCCAGATTTCACTATAGGAGGCTTGCTTTCTGCTTCCTCCCTCTAGCCACCATCTTGGAATCCTCTTGTTCTTGTTTTTCTAGGAGTTTGAGATGCAGCATTTACCTAATTTACTTGAGTTTTTCTGTGTTTTTAATATACAGATTCATGGCTATAAATTTTCCTTTTCTGTATCTCATAGGTTCTGATAAGTTGTGCTTTCATTTTCATGAAATTCCATGAACTTTCTGATTTCCTCCTTTATTTCTTCTATGCCCCACTGATAATTGAGCAATGCATTGCTTAAACTCCAATTGTTTGCATATTTTCTGCTGCTGCTTTTGTTGTTGAGTTCTAGTATTATTGCATCATGATGTGATAGTATGCAGGGGGGTATTTCAATTTTCTCATGTTTGCTAAGACTTGCTTTGTGCCCTAAGATATGATCTATTTTGAATGTTTCATGGGCTGCTGGGAAGAATGTGTATTGTGCCATTGCAAGGTGGAATATTCTGTAGACATCTGTCAGGTCCATTCTTTGATGTCATTTATTTCTAGGATTTTTATGTTGACTTTTTGTCTGGATGACATATCTATTGGTGTTAGAGGGGTATTAAAGTCTTCTGTTACCACTGTGTTGGGGTCTATATGTGAGTTTCATTCCTTTAGTGTTTATTTAATGAAGTTGGGTGTACTGATATTGTGTACATATAAGTTGATAATTGGTATTTCCTCCTGATATGTTGATCCTCCTTTCATGAGTATAAAATGACAATCTGTGTCTCTTTTGACTAATGTAAGCATGAAATCCACTTTGTCTGATATAAGTATTGTTACTCCTGCTTGTTTTGGGGGGCCATTGGCTTGGTAAATCTTTTTCCAACCTTTCACCCTAAGTTGGTATTTATTTCTGTCAATAAGATGGGTCTCTTGTAAACAACAGATTGTTAGATCTTCCTTTTTAATCCAGTTTGGCAAATGGTATCTTTTGAAGGAGAAGTTGACTCTGTTAACATTCAGTGTTAATATTGATAGATATGTGGTGATTCATGCCACCTAATTGTTTTTGTTGTTTAAGGATTTGATTGTGTGCAGTTGAATCAGTGCTACTCTCTGATTGCTTGTCTTTTCTTCTCTTGTGGTTGATACTTCCCTTCCTCTCATGGTTTTGTTTGCTTTCATCTTCTGTGTGTAGAATTCCTTGCAGAATCTTCTGTAGTGGTGGCTTAATGGTCATATATTGTTATAGTCTTTGTTTATCATGGGAGTCTTTTTTTCTTCCATCAATCTTAAATGATAATTTTGCTGCATAGAGTATCCTAGACCTGAAATTGTTTTCTTTCAATGCTCAAAATACCTCTGTCTTTGCCCTCATTGCTTTTAAGGTTTCTGTTGAGAAATCTGCTGTTATTTTGATGACTTTACCTTTATATGTTATTTTTTTTATCTCTCTTACAGCCTTTAATATTCTTTCTCTGTTCTTTGTACTAGTTGTTTTAATGATAATATACCCCAGCTCAGAAGTTCTATATTGGTCAAGTCTGTTTGGTATTCTGGAAGCTTCTTTTACCTGAATGGGCAACTGTTTGGGAAATTTTCTGCTATTATTTTGTTGAATGTATTACAAATCCCCTTGGCTTGCACATCTTCTTTGATGCCCATGATTCTCAGGTTTGGTCTTTTGATGGAGTCAGTAAGTTCTTGCATATTCCTTTCACATCTCTTGAGCCTTTTGCCTAAGAGTTCTTCTGGTTTTTTTTCTTTAATAACTATTTTATCTTTGGGCCCTGAGATTCTGTCTTCCATTTGTTATAGTCTCCTGGAGTGGCCTTCCACTGTATTTTTTATTTGATTAAAGGGACTTTTTATTTCCAGGATTTCAGTTTGACTCTTTTTTCTGAGGTTTCCCATATGTTTGTTCAGTCATGCTCTCATATCTTGTGCTGTTTTCTTTATTTCACATATCTATTTTTTCATAGTCTTTGTTTCACTTTGGTGTTTGTTGATGTCCTCTCTGAGTTCATTTAATAGTTTCTGTGTCTTCTCAAGTGTTTTGTTTGTGGTGTCTTGATATTGCTTGAGTTCATTCTGTATATTCTGTTTAACCATCTCTTGTAGCTTTTCTATGAGTATCTCAATGAGCTCATCAGTGATTTCCTCTTGGAGATATTTTTTGGTATCATTGAGCTCATTGTTCATTGCCTTTATTTCCCATTAAATTTTCTGTTGAACTATTGTTCTTTTGAGGAGTAAGATTTCCTTGCTTTCTCCTCATGCTTCTAATTAGTGCTGTGCTCTTATGTTGTTGATTGGCTACTTGGTGGTTTTAATTGCCTGTTTTCTTTCCCTTGATTTAATTATTGAGCTGTGCCTGGCTTAGTCATTAGCTCAGTTGATGCACTATTTCTGTCTCTGGTCAAGAAGTGTAAATTAACAATAACAAATTCACAGGTTCCATGCCAGGCCAGTTGTTTACATACTATATAAAGAACCCCTTGGTGATAATATCTATAAAGAGTGGGAATTGGAGGAGTAATGGTTGCTTGGATAGGGATAGAAACTTGGATAATTTGAAAAGGTGGCACTACAGGGGGTGGGGAAAGGGGGATTGAGTGAGTGGGGGAAGAGGTGTGGGGGCACAGGGTTTTGGAGTCCTATGTGTGTTAGGTTGTAGTTCAGCTGTGGAGAGTCCTTGTGTCAGAGATTGCTGAGGAATGGATGTATGTTTGGTTGATACAGTAAGTTAATCAGCAGGTGATAAATTTGGAGGAGGGAGGGGTAGTGAGGTGACAAGTAAGGAAAATTGAGGAAGGGAAGGTCATGTCAGGGTGAGAGAGTGGATGAAAAGGGGCAGAAAGAATAGTTGAGGGGAAGAACAATGGGATGTAGTATAAGAAAAACAAAGAAAATGAAGGGGATAAGAAGATAGATAAGAAAATAGTGATAGTAAAATTAAAAATAGTAAATAAAAAAAGGGAAATACTAAAGAAAAAAAAGAAAAAACCAACAACACAAAAAGTACAGTCAATTTAGCAAAAGTTACTTTGTCATCCAATCCAGGTATTTGGCACTTATGACTTGGGATTTCCCAGTGCCCCATCTCTTCTCAAGGTTGGTATTCTGGGATAGTGGAGAAGGGTGTGCTGCCTCTCTTGTCAGAAAGTTTGGTGGGAGTTGGGTGGAGGGGTTTTTTTCCTGCTTTTCTTGGTCTGATGGGCTGTCTGTTATAAGTGGAAGCTCTGAAGTGGTCTCACCAGGTAGCTGGCTTGTGAGCAGTATTTGGTGCCATCTGTCCACAGGGCAGGTTGGAATTGGGACCTGTGGTAGCTCACTACCAGTTTGTGCAAGATGGTCAATTCTGTTGATGTATTCACCAGGCAATAACTGAGTTTGTCTACAGCTGCATCTCTGTCTGGTCAGCTTCTCCCCCAGCAAGGTGGGTACCGTTCAGTTTTGTGCCCCACCCACAATTCCATGAGATTATCTCAGTGATCTGCCATGCCCCTGCTCTAGGAGGTTGACTTGTTACCCCGGTCCCACTCTCAGACTTTTTTCTTTGACACACCCTGACTCACCAAATTCTGTTCCTTGCCCCACCCTCACTGGTTTGTTCAGTATTCCACCCCATCCCCACTGTCAGTGGTAGATGACAATTCACTGTATGTTTTTCAGTTTTGTTGGAGTGGGGTGTAATCTACCCAAGAACTGCTCTGGATTATGATTGGGGGAGGTTGAAGGGGGGCACATGTGGTGCATGGTGCTCACCTGTTGGATTTGCAGATTTATGCAGGTAGCTTTGAAACCTGTCAGCATGGAGAAATGGTCGGTGACTTTTTTCAAGGTAGATGCTTATTGGGACTGGGTCCAGCCTGGCAGGGCATATGTAAGCTTTCCGTGGGTTAGGGGTCCAATACATCACAGGGTTTTGTTCTGTTTGATGCTCTGTCTTCTGCATTTTGAAAAATAAAGAAAAGGGAGAAATGGGCAGGGGGGGCCTTTCCCAGGGCAGACATGCCCTAGTGGCTTTGCCTCACTGATATTTCTCTGCCTGCTGGGTGCAATTAAAAGCTGTTTTATGGATCAATCCTTGAATTTTATGTGCACCATATGTGTTGGTGGTTATTTAGTTGGCTAAAAAGAATCAGAATTACCCAAATGTAGCTCCCATGTCTCAAAGTGGTTTCTGAAATCACAGAACTCAGGAATTCTGATTCCCTGTCCTATCCACCATCTTGGAGCACCCCAAGATTTTAAAAAAGAAATAACACTAATAGTTTTGTAAAGTGAATAAAGGGGAAAAAGTTAAAAAAACTCAAAGAATTGGAGAAACTTACTTCTAGGCCCTCTAATATTGTATCTACCAAGTAGGAGGGGACAATAAGTCATGACTGCAATCTGTTGTAGTTCCTACTGTTCAGGAGGGTACTATATGTGGGTTGGGGGCCAGATCAGTCAAGGGTCAGTTGTTTGCTTTAGGGCTGCCTTTACTTTAGATGCTTCTTTTCATTACCTATTGGGAGCCACTGCTGGCCTCAATGAGCTTTGTAGACTCTTGACTGGGCAGGTTCTCACTCACTCAATATCTACACTTCCCAGGGAGACCATGGCCAGGTCACTCCAGGCTCCCTGACTTGCAGTTTGTCTTTATTTGCAGGTCCCCAGAGTAGCTCAGTTTCAAATAATTCACTCCTTCTAAAGATGGTACCTGCCTATATTACTTGGAGATATGGAAAACAATACAATGGATTTCTTCTCTAATGTTGTCCTGCCACTCAGGAAACATCACTACCATAATAACCACCCCCCACACACACTGGATTTAGGGCTTTCAAAAACTATGGGTTTCTCCCGTGGCTAGGACTGCTAGTTTATTGTCACCAGGGCTGCCTGACTTACCTTGTGGTTATGGCTTTGGCTCCCCTCAGGAAGATGGAGTTGGAGCTTCAGACACTTTTCTACCTTTCTCTGTGTAACCTTTCTGTTTCTTAATGCTTTTCAGCTGTCACTTCTTTCATGATTCACAATGCTCCTCTTTTTCTCTCTTCACAATATTGTCTTAAGATGCTGAAATTCAAGTGTCTGAGCCAGTACTAAGATCCAGGTTATATGTAGATATATATATATCTACATATAATAGAGGGAATGCACTTGATTCATAATTGTTTATTTTTTCTAGAGTATTTCTAGTAATACTTTCTGAAGTCTAGTGCCTTACATGTATATCAGAGGATAGCAAGGAGGAGGAAAAACATCCTGTAAGCATGGTTCTGAGTGTATAGGCAGCAGGTGAAAAGGCTCCTTTCCTATAACCAGAGACAGTGATGACCTGATTTTTTAACTCCACGGTTAAACTTTAATCTTTTGTATTTGGTTATAAAAGATGAATTCATTTAAATAATAAAAATAAAAAGCAGCATATGTATACTGTTTAGACAAGATACCTCTAATTTTGCCTAACATGAGTAGACAGTAGTTCTCGTCATATTAGGAAAACTGGAGACAGAAAATAGATCTTATTTTCTATTCTGGTCAATGCAGTGCTCAGAATCTTTTACTTTTAATATCAAATGAAGATCTTTTAGTCACAGTCTTCAAAATTTCACAGCTGGTTTGCCTTTCCTGTTTGCTCCATGTCCTTCAGTACCCCAGCAGCAATTCTTTCCTGCAGCATAAACAATCCCCTTGCAGGATCCTCGGTCATATTTTCCACTTTCCCTGTTCATTGACTGTACACTTTGAGTCAAGTGCTCAACTAGCCTTGGGATCTTTGCCCAGATGTCTTGAATGCACCAGAATCTCCTAATTTCTTATGTGTGCTCCAGATTTGCATTTTAGGAACATCCTGACAGTGTTTTTCAGAAGGGGAGGCTGGAAAGTGACTAAGCAGAAGGTATCAGTGGGAAGGAAATATAAGCAGTCAGGGTCGGAAAGAAGAAGATGGTTTTCTTCTACACAAATTAATAAGATAGAGGAAATATGCCTTAATAACCAACTCAGTATGAAAAGTAAATGAGGAAAATGGCTATGTCTATATGATTCTATGCATTTTTGTCATATTAACACATATTAACCACTAATTGTCCAGACTTATAATTAATTTAAATATTCTATTGTTTTTCTATTATTACACTTAATAAAAAGTTAAACAGCACAGAATTTCATTTTTAGAGGCACAAATGTTTTCTTTAGCTAATCAACTAAGGACACAGAACATGGAAATGAGAATCACTGCCAGGCTGTGAATATAAAATATCTGTAATTCACAAAGTTCCTACAAAAATTTGCTTCCTGCAGTTTGAATGCCCTAGTTTTCCCAGAAAGTACCCCTTGTTATATCCTAAAATAAACAGTAGTTAAACAATTGTATCATAAAGTTTGAACATAAACTCATTTAAAATGATATAAGCTCATTTAAAAAACATAGGCATTATAATGGGAAAAATTAAATCACCTGTAATCCTATCATTTGAGGAAAGCCATTGAATTATTTGAAGATTCTTTCAGTCTTTTTATTCACACAGATATGTGTGCATGTTATCCTAAATAATTGGGTAATTTTATATATTCTAATTTATATTATTTTATTATTTAATGTTATGTCTTAAGTATTTGCCATTGACACATTGGTATTTTTACAACAGTATAATTTTAATAAATCACAATGAACCCCTGGTACAACTATAATATGCTAATAAAAATTAATGAATATATAATATTCCAACATGTTAAAGTGCCATGTTTAACATTTTTCTATTGGTGACACATGGAAGAAACTTGTTACATGATCATCAATCCCATTTCCTCTTTTTGGGTACAATACAAAGGAGGATATTTTCTACCCTCTTACAGTTAGGTTTGAGCCATAACTGACCTTTGGTCAATGGAATCTGAGCCAGGAATATCAGGCATGTCCACTAAAATATGCCTTTTGGGCTTTCTTTCTTTCTTAATTTTATTTTCTCCTTCCTTCCTTCCTTCCTTCCTCCCTCCCTCCCTCTCCCTCTTTATTTTTTCTTTCTTTCTTTCCCTTCTTCTCTTTCTTTAATTCTCTGTAGACCTCAAGTTATTCAGATATTAGAGCTATATAGGAAGACATGCCTCAGAGTCAGCACTTGAAGGAGAGCCTCATGAGAAAGCCCCTCAGCCTGCATCACAGTCTGGTATAGTGAGAGATAAATGCTAAGTATGCCTCTAGGAACTGAAGGTTGTTTCATCAAGTATCTTCTTTATGCTGACAAATGTCAGCATAAATGCCATAAATATACTAAAATATATAGATTTATACAAATATCACTATGTATTTCTCCTTGTCTTCATAGGGTAAATTCATTTAAGATAAATCTGGATGGGACTTCTGGCTTCCAGGATCTGAAAAGTGAAAGAGTATCACTCCTATACGGAAAAGCAATAAGAAAAGGCTAGATAATTTATAAAATAAGAACTTACAAAAATCATAGAACTGAAGTTGCAGGCAACTAGATACCTTAGAATGTAAAGAAAGCTGGACACTTTCCTGGAAAGTCTGAACAGGAGCCCTGTCACACCTGTTAGGCTACAAGAGGAAGACAGGACCTCCTTCCACACAAATGTATGCATGAGCAAAATTCAGCCAAGTTTTAAATCAAATTGCCTAAGGATGCCTGTGGGCTGATAGAAAAGTATAGAACTTTTGGAGCCACATACAGTGGCATTTGTACCCACTGCAGACTCTTCTCCATGGACCTGGCCAGGTGCCTATGAGAAAGAGCAGGTCGAGGGGCAACTGGAGAAAGGCTTTCTTGGTAGTGCTGACTTGGAGACAGAGGTAGTAACTGCTTCAGGAAAAGCATAAAATTCTACCTGTTGCCTTCTTCCTGAGGAATAACCACTTTGTGCTGTGGGAGTAGGAACAGCAAAGACTGCTTTCCAAGGGCACAGGCAAAGACCTGAGGCAGGCTAGAAAATAGGAAAAGATGCCATGGGACTCCATGGCTTATTCTCAGCACATTTCATGCTAAACACCTTATCTCAGCCCAATGCTACCTTTTGCTGTTTTGAATTATAAGACAAGAAGCCTTGGGATGATTCTGCCCTCCATTATCTCTCAGATAAAAACATGAATATTGATCACACTCCATGCTTCTGATTAAAATATCTAAGAGCTAGCTTAAGTGTCTGTGCAGAGTAACTATCCATCATCCTAGCCTGCCCAAATCCCTCCCCACCCCCCAATTATTGGTGGTCTGGAACTGCCCAAGTCTTTCATCTGTCACAAGTTATCATGGTTTTAAATGATTTGAAGCAGAGAGAGCTCTCTGTGTTCCTAACTTCTGCCTCCCACCTGGCAAACCTGGCCAGATGAAGCCACCTTTACTTCTTGTGAAGCCTTTCTCTAACCTTTAATAAACTTTATTATCTACCTTACTACTTCCCTGTGTATTGCCTGGATGCCTCCATGCTGTACACAAAGAATTTGGAAATCTTCTGATTGCTATCCTACAACAGACCCACTAGCAAGAGGGTATGGGAGATCTTCTTTCCATAGGTGGGTCCAAGGCCTGGAGAGGTCTCCTTCTGCTGGGGAAGGGGAGAGTAACTGAGAAAGCTCAACTCTACTCAGGACCACAGTGTCTGAGTAAGCCTGAGCTTGAACCAGGACAGCAAAGATTTACCATCTGTTATTCCTCAGCCCACCAAACCTACAAGCAGAAACAAGCAAGGGAAGGGAAAAGAACAAGTAAAAAGACTCATGAAAGTATAGGTGTGCAAGAAACATCTAAAGTCAAGGGTGAAAGCATTGAACAATCCCTCTGGCACCCTCAACCTAAACTCAGGTTACACGTGAGAACTCTAAGAAAGTACCCTAAGAGTAATGTAGGTATGATAAAAACAAGTTTAACTCTTGACTAGATTGACTCAACCACCCACATAAATGGCCTAGTAGAGGAAGAGGCATGACTATTTCCTGTCACAAATTCTGTTTACCTATTCTGTACAGTGCCTTGCTAGCCATGGTAGGATTTTGGCTTTTACTCTGAGTATCATGGAAAGTTACTGGAGGGTTTTCAATGTCATAACATGACATACTTTGAAGGAATAATTCTGGATTCTGAATTGAAATTGCACAGATAATAAGATGGTGAAACAAGGATACCAGTTAAGAGGCTATTGCAATAGTCCAGAAGAGAGATGCATTCTGATTTCTGGACCTTTATAGAATCCCGTAAAGTTCATGAAACAAACTTGGTGGCTGTGTCTACTTTTGAAGGTAAAGTCAATAGAATTTGAAAATGAAAACAAGATAGATGGGAGGATAACTTCAATATCAGTGGCCTAAACAACTGAAAAGTGAGATGAAAGTTAATAAATTGGATAATATTAGAAGAGGGACGAATTGGGAAAGTAAGAGAAGTTTTGGGTTTATCATAGTGAATATAAGATTAGACGTTACAGTGAAACTGAAGTAGCGAGTTGAGTGTATGTGGTTGAATTCATGGTATATGAGCAGACTGGAGACACAGATTTGAAAGATGTCAACAGTTAGATGGTGTTTCAAAGCAGTGAGACTGCATAATGTTTGTAGGGAGGAATATCAACAGAGAAAAGAAAAAGCTCATAGACTGAGTCCTGGGTTTCTCCAACATTCAGAGTTAGGGAAAGTGAAGAGTAACTAGCAAAAGAAACTGAAAACAGATGGTCAGGGAGGGGGAAGACAACCAAGAGAAGATTGTTATCCTGGCCAAGTGAATGAATACTTGAAGGAGGGAGTGATCATTTGTGCTAAATGCTATGGATAGAGAGATGTGGGCTGAAACTATGTTTTATGACTTTACTGTTTTGTGGCATTTAGGGCAAATATCCCCACCCCCCGCCACTTGTTGGTTTTTTAAAAAGAATATGGTTGTTAGCTAGGTTGGTGTGATATTTCTGTCCCTGGCCTGGAGGTGTAATTTAGTAATAACTAATTCACAGTTTCAATGCCCAACCAGTTGTTTATATATTATATAGAAGACCCCTTGGTGGTATTATCTATAAACAATGGAAGTTGGGGGATTAACAGAAATCTGGGAAATTGGTTAGGGTGGCACTAAAAGGGGAGGCAGGAAGTGGAGTGTGTGAGTGGGAGAAGTAATATGGGGGCTGCTGGGTTTTGTGGCCCTTGTGTGTGTTTGGGTGTAGTTCTGTTGTAGGGTAGGGTGCTTGTGTCAGGGATTATAGGGGGTTGTGGTTGTGTAAAATTGGTACAGTAAGTTGGTCAGCAGGTGGTGAGTGTGTAGAAGGGAAAGGTAGTCTGATTGGGGGAGGATGAGAAATGAGGTGAGTGGATGAGAAGTGCAGAAAGAGTAATTGGGAAGAAGACCAATGGATTGTAGCACAGGAGAAAGAGGGAGAGTGATGGGGGTGACAGTAGGGATGAGAGGATGGTGATGGTGAAGTTGATAGTATAGAAAGTAGAAAAGAAAGTAGGAATAAAAATAAAAATAAAAAACCCACAATAATATAACAAACAAATAACAATAGGAAAAAAAAAAACACCAGTTTCAGGAACAATAGAATTTTATTCTTAGTTTAAGTTGTGGAGTTATTCCTCCAGCATTCAGACTGGTATTGGCATATAAGCAGAAGCTCTGATGTGGTCTCATCAGATGATTGGCTTGTGAGTAATGTTTTGTTCTCCTGTCTGCCAGTTTAATTGGAATTGTGAGGTGTGGTTGGTTTGCCAGAACATGCAGGGTGGTTGGAGCTATTGTTTTCCCCAGCTGACAGCTGTATTATCCTTCAGCTGCAGCTCTTTGGTCAGTTCCTCCCCCAGCAGGTTGGGGCAGTTCAATTTTGAATGCTGCCCTCCGGTTCAGATCAGCTCTGTGATCTACTACCTGCCCTGCTTTGGAAATGACTTATCACTGTGTTTTTTTACTGAGAGTTCAGCACTGAGAGTTTAGTTATTTGCCCTGCCCCTTTTCTCTGGGGCAGGTTCAGTGTTCCACCTGCCCTCTCTGCTGTCTATGTTTGATTACAGTTCATTATTTGTTTTTCAGTTTTTCAGGGCAATTCAGTTTTGAATGCTGCTCTCTGGATCAGGAGATCATCTCTGTGATCCACTACTTGCCCTGCTTCAGGGAGTGGCTTTTCACATTCCCGCTCTCAGTTTTTGCTGCATTTCCTGTGTTTATTTTCTGAGAGTTCGGTGCTAAAACTTTAGTTCTTTGCCTCTCCTCCTTTCTCTGGGGCAGGTTCAGTATTCCACTCAACCCCCTCCACTGTTTGTGCTAGATTACAGTTCACTGTTTGTTTTACAGTTTTGTTGTGGGGCAGATCAGACTGCCCATGGGCTGCACTGGTTTATGTGCCTCAGGGGTGGATAAGGAAGTCCTGTATGGTGCCTGGTGCTCACATGTTCGTTCTGTTAATTGATGTGCAGGCAGGTTTGGAGCCAGAGGCAGTGGCTGGGAGAAATGGTGCCAATTTTTCTCAGTGCAGTGTGGCATAAGGAAGCTTTCTATGGGTTAGGGGCTCAGGATGTTGCTGAGTTTGATTCTGATTGATGCTCTATTTCTGCTGAATTTCCAGAATCTGAAATTCAACTTGAAATGTAACCATATGGCCATTTTCTGATAATCTGTGTCTCTGTATTATTTTCTTTATATCTTTTTCTGTCATCTCAGGAGTTGGTAGTCCTTGGAGAAATTTCTCATATTGATGCCAGTCAGCTGCTTAGAAATGAAGTTCTGACTTTAGATGTCCAAACTGACTTCTTGGGTCTTCTGAAGAGTCCATCCTTCAGAAATCTGAATCAGAAATCAGAATCTGATTTGTGTATTTCCTGAAATGATTTCCTTCTGTGTCCATGATGAAGCATGGGGTAAGCTCAGCCTGATGATGGCACAGGTGCACTGCCTTAAAGAATATGTTTTAAAAGATATTTTGGAATGGAAAAATTGTCAGCCTTATGCAATAAATTCCATTGATTTTTTTTCCTAGCTTCTTTTGATTTTTAATTTAGACAGTCTTTTTCATATTGAAATTGGGAAATAATAAATTTTATTCTAGATTTTTACACTTTTGTTGTAATTCCATCTTCATAAATATAGTTCTAATTCCTACATCAAAAGGATACATCATAATCTAGTTAAGAAATGCTCTAATGTTGATTTTCTATATTTCAAATTTATGTTGATATGAGAAACATTGTAATTCATGTATTTTCCCTTAAACCTTTATCCACATTTTTGAAGATATCTTCTGACAGCTAAAAATTATTACACCACAAAATTGTATTAAAAGTAAAGCTAATTTTTAATCCCTAAGTACAAAGATTAATAAATTTATTAATGGATTCAACAAATGTTTTTGTATAACTTGGTGCTCACCTGCATTTTCTAGGAAGTGTTCAGGTGGTACATTAGTAAACAAATAGAAAAATCATCCTTATCTCCATACTTACATTGTAGATAGGGGAGATGGATAATTTGCAAAAATCATAATAAGTAAATTGTATGGCATTAGGGATAATCACTACATGCTATGTTATTTACAAAGCATGATAATTATGCAGTACAATATATAGTCTTAATAAATTAGTAAATTTTATAGCATGTTATAAGGAGATAAATGCTAGGAAAGAAAATAGAGCAGAGTACGGGAGATTGACTGACAGTGGAAAGGAAGTAGCTGCGGACAAATGAGGCCACCAGGTTCAAGATGCCATTGTGGGCAACTAGAAGGAGACAAAGGAAGTGAGTTACCTATGCAGAGAAGGGCTCCAGACAGACAGAAAAACTGATGTGAAGGTCCTCAGAGGAGATCATGTCTGATATGTTTGACAAGAAAGAGGTGGGTATGAGGCAGAGTAAATGAAAGGAGACTTGGCTGGAAAGATAAACAGAGGCCAGATCATTTTGGGTTTTCTGCACTATTGCACAAGTTTTGCTTTTATTCTGAGTGACTTTGGGAGTCATTGTAAGGCTTTTAGCAGAGAGGAGACATGATCTCGTTTACATTTTAACAGGATCAGATCAGCTGCTCTGTGGATAGTAGATAATCAGGGATAAAGGTTGGAATAGGGAGGTCAGAAGTGATGCTTTTGTATTAACACTGATGAGAGAAAATGTAATTTAGACTGAAGCAGTTGCATGAGGTGAGGTAAAAAGTGGATTCTAAATATATTTCATAAGGGAAAAAGATTGGTTTGCTACTGGATCAGATACAGAGTATTAGAGAAAGCAATGAGGCAAAGTTGACTGTAAGTTCTGAGGCTTGAGCAACCAGAGGCTAGAGTTGTCATTGACTAAGATGAAAAGGTTGTGGGGAAAGATTCAGATGAATGTCAGAAGTTCATTTTGGCAAGTTAAGTGTAAAATGTTTATTAGACATCTTTGGTGGCTGTTGTGCATGTGGTTGGACAGTTGAACATCTAAGTATGGACAGTAGGGAGTTTCAGGCTGGAGATACATATTTTAGACTCAATAACCTAAGAATTTAGATGAAAACAAGTTTAAACAGAGAAGAGACAAAGTTCCAGAAACCAGCATTCTTATTGCTCTAATGTCAAGCACTTAGGGAGAAGGGCAGGAAACAGCAAAGGACACTAAGAAGAAGCAGCCAGAGAAGCAGGAAAAAAATTACTCCTTGTTCTCCTGGTAACCAAGTAAAGAAAATATTTTTAAGAGAGGAGGAGAGATTTAGATCATTAAATCACACTTTTTTCAAACTTAAGCTTTAAGAAAAAACTCTTTTGTAGTTAGAATGTACAAATCTCTTTGAAACAAAGCATTTTTATTCATAAGAAAAATTTTGAATATCCAGTTAAGGAAAGTGTTAATTATACTATTATGCAGGGAGAAAGTAAATTATATAATCTTGTTTGTCCAAGCATTTAATTATTTATTTTGGGTTGATAAGTCATAATTACTCAAGTCCTTTACCCAAAATGAACATTCACAAATGAGTCTTCTAATAATTTTGGGTAGTTAGCAATATATATCAAGGAAACCATCCCTTGTAATGATTGTTGGGAACAGTTTCTGTTTATTCGGGAGAAACTTTAACCCAATTTGAATTGGCCAGCAGAAACTTGCCCTTTTATTTGTACATAGTAATTATGTTGGGAGAAAATGGTAACTCAGTGAGGCTCTGAACCATCTCCTATGGCAGAGTAGACTTGATTGCAACTAGAAATTGAGTACTGAGTTGGGCAGTACTAATGGGGGACAGCCTCTCTTCAGACCTCTCCAGTGGGTAGTCCAGTGCAATACAGGTCTTTTAAAAGGTTGGCTCTTTTTAAAGAGTTCTCAGTAAGAGTACTTGAGAAAAAGGAAAATGGTCCTTTTCAGGTTAGAAGGGAGGTCTATTCTAAAGGCCACCAGTTTCCATGAGCAGTATCAAGTGTTTAGACCACATGAAAACAGTTCTACAACTACTTACTTATTCTCTAAGAACCCCTCAGTGCCTCTTCCATTTCCACCAGAAATATAGGAATATATATGTGAATCTAGTCTCTAGATTAGCCTTGGGCATCTTGTAGCCAGCTCTCCAAGATAGATTTGTAAACCAAATGCCAACCAAGAGTAAAGGATCTAACTATAAAATCAAGCCAACACATGCTGCTAGATTAAAAGAATTAACCTCTGCCCCAGAAGTTTGATAAAGCAGTCTTTTATCAATTCTTTTAGGGAGAGTGATAGATGCTGGTATAGGAACTTTCAACAAATGATGGAACAGTTTGAATGTTCTTTATGTGAAAGGCTTGCAATCAGAAGTGTTTAATATTTTGGATCTTTTTTAGATTTTGGAATTTTTATAATAAGATATTTGGGGGATAGGACCTAAGTCTAAACAAAATTAATTTATGTTTCATATATACCTAACTCTCATAGCCTAAAAGTAATTTTAAATAGTTTTTAAAATAATTTTGTGCCTGAAACAAGGCTTCATGAACTAAAATTCCACAAGTGGAATTTTCCACTTGTGAGGTCATATCAACATTTTAAAAGTTTCTGATTTTGGAATATTTTGGAGTTTTTGTTTCAAATTAGGGATGTTCATCATTAATTTATAAATGAAAGGAAAACATACAAAGTTGAGAAATTAGATCTGGGATAACAAATAACCATTAAATAAATTTGAGAGACTTTAGTTTTCTTCTTTATCGTGCCAGTATTTTGAGTTTTCTCTATATTCAAGGAGGAGAATCATCTTTAGTTCAGTTCTGAGCGTTCTTTATGACTCCTGCTCTTAGGTGAAGATTGCCTCTACTTTTTCTCCCTTCCTTTACCTTTTGACTTCCTATTTTATGCATTTAACCTTTGTTCCTATGAGGCTGAGTTGCCTGTGTCCCTGACGCCTCATGACTGTGCTCTCATATTCACTTGCTCATAGCAACCTTATTCTCTCACAGTGTTTACTTTTGTTCTGTTAAATTGGTACCAGATTGATATGCCATTTTCCCACCCCTTTTGACTAAGGAGATAGAGACTTAAAGCCACACCCTGGGGACTGTCACTAAGTCTATAATTCCATTTTGAAGAGACTAGCTCACAGAGATCAGAGTAAGCTTACATGCGAGATATTCAGCAACTGAATTTTAAAAGTAACCTTTGCTTTCATGTTTTTTACTTATAAAATATGCATAGAATAAAATTTACCATCTAAACTATTTTTAAATACCTAGGTAAGTGGTATTGAATACATTCATATTGTGCAACCACCACCACATTCCATCCCCAGAACACGTCAGCTTACCAAACTGAAGATATATGTATAAAAATCGTCTTACTCCTTTTATGCTGCTACACAAATACCTGAGACTGCATAATTTATTTAAAAAATAGTTTATTTCCTGTGGCTGAGAAGTCTAAGATGAAGGTGATAGCATTGTGGTTATGTAGCAGCTTTGTCTGCTTCTAAGATGGCATTTTGCTACTTTGTCCTCACGTGATGGAAGGTGGAAGGGCAACAGAGTGTGCTGTCCAACCTCAAGCCATTTTATGAGGCTCTAATCCCATCCATCAGGGTGAACTTCTCATGACTTAATCACACCCCAAAGGCCATATTTCTTAATACCGTTGCATTAGAAAATAATTTTCAATATGAATGCTCGAGGGACACCATCATTCAAACTATAGCACCCACTAAACAATAACTCCACAGCCTCTTTCTTCCTAAGCTCTGGCATCCTCCATTCTACTTTCTGTGTCTATGACATTGATTTCTCTAGGTACTTTATATAACTAGAATCACAGTGTTTGTCTTTTTAATGACTGGATTATTTTACATAGCAAAATGTCCTCAAAGTTCATTCATTTTGTGGTATATATCAGTTTTGTTTCTTTTTTAAGGTTGAATAATATTCTATAATATCTATAGAAAACATTTTGCTTGGCCATCCATCTGTCAATGGACACATGTGTTACTTTCATTACTTTTACTACTATGGATAATGCTATCAGCATAAGTATACATATACCTTTTTGGGATCATGCTGCAATTCCTTTGGGTTTATACTTAGAAGTTGAATTGTCATAGCATACAGTAAATCTATTTTTATATTTTGAGAACCTATTATTCTGATTTCCACTGACTATACCAGTGTATAGATATTTCAAGTTTTTAGCTTTCCCATCATATTTGTATGATGTATCCTATAGAATGTTCCATGTGCTCTTGAGAAAAAAAATTTTTGTTTAGTATAGTGTTCTGCTTATGCTTAGCTGGTTAATTATATTATTCAAGTCCTCTATTTCTGTTCTTATCCTTTATCTTGTTTTTTAAAATTATTCATTAATTCACATGTGCATACATTGTTTGGGTCATTTCTCCCCCCTTCTCCCTTCCCCTCTCAGTTCCAGGCAGGTCCCGTTCTGCCTTTATCACTTATTTTGTTGAAGAAAAGAGACAAGCATAATAAGGAAGACAAAGTGTTTTTGCTAGTTGAGTTAAGGATAGCTATGCAGAAATATTACTAGCATTGCTTTCGTGTACACGTGTTATGACACATGTTGATCCATCTCTAACTGATCTTTACACTGGTTACTGATCCCCTTCTCATGATAACCTCTGTCGCTTTAAGGTTTCTGTATCAGCTCCTCTGGAATGGGGACATCAAACGCTTTCATGTTTTGAGTTTTCTACCTATCCCCATTCCTCCCTTATGTGTTCTCCCTTTGTTGTGTGATCCCAGTCCAACCACATTGCTGCATTTGCCCTAGATCTAAAGACCTCATATCAGGAAGAACATATGAGATTTGGTCTTCTGAAATTGGCTGACCTCGCTCAGAATGATGTTCTCCAGTTCCATCCATTTACCTGCAAATTATAAGATTTCATTTTTCTTCATAGCTGAGTAAAATTCCATTGTGTACAAGCACCACATTTTCTTGATCCACCTGTCAGTAATGGGGCATCTTGGTTGTTTCCATAACGTGGCTATTGTGAATAGTGCTGCAATAAACATGGGTGTGCAGGTGCCTCTGGAGTAAGTGTGTTGCATTCCTTTAGGTATATCCCCAGGAGTGGGATTGCTGGATCATATGGCAGGTAACTTCAGAGTTTCAGGTCTGATATTTAGGTCCTTGACCCATTTTGAGTTGATACTAGCACAGGGTGATAGATATGGATCTAGTTTCAGTTTCCTGCAGACAGGTAACCACTTTTCCCAGCAACATTTGTTGAAGAGGCTGTCTTTTCTTCATTGTAGGTTTTTGGCACCTTTGTCAGAAATGAGGTGGGTATAGTTGTGTGGATTCATATCTGGATCTTCTGTTCTGTTCCACTGGTCTTCATGTCTGTTTTTATGCCAGTACCATGCTGTTTTTATTGTTATTGCTTTGTAATATAGTTTGAAGTTGGGTATTGTGATACCTCCAGCATTGCTTTTTTGCTGAATATTGCCTTGGCAATTTGTGGTCTCTTGTGTTTCCAAATGAACTTTAGAGTGGATTTTTCAGTCTCTATGATGGAAGTCATTGGGATTTAGATGGGAATTGCATTAAACATGTACATTGCTTTCAGTAGTATAGCCAATTTACTATGTTAATTCTACCATTCCATGAGGATGGGAGATCTTTCCACCTTCTGTAGTCTTCCTGGATCTCTTTCTTCAGGGTTTTGTAATTCTCCTTGTAGAAGTCATTCACTTCCTTTGTTAAATTTACTCCTAGGTATTTGATCTTTTTTTAGGCTATTGTGAATGGAATTGTTTCCATGTATTCCATCTCGGTTTGTTTGTCGTAGCTGTTTATGGTATCTAAGAGATTTTGGGTAGAATTTTTTGGGTCTTTAAGGTGCAAGATCATATCATCTGCAAATAAGGGTATATTGACAGTTTCTTTGTCTATTTTTATTCCTTTTACTTCTTCTTCTTGCCTAATTGCTCTGGCTAGAAATTCTAGTACTATGTTGAATAGGAGTGGGGATAGTGGGCACCTTTGTCTCATTCCTGATTTTAGGGGGAATAGTTTCAGTTTTTCACCATTAAGTATGATGTTGGCTGTGTCATAAATAGCCTTTACAATGTTGAGGTTCATTCCTTCTATTCCTAGTTTTCTTAGAGCTTTTATCATGAAGTGGTGTTGGATCTTGTCAAAGGCTTTTTCTGCATCTATTGAGATGATCAAGTGTTTTTTGTCTTTGATTCTATTGATGTGCTGTATTACATTTATAGATTTGCATATGTTGAATCACCCCTGCATTCCTGGGATGAAGCCATCTTGGTCATGGTGTATGATCTTTCTGATGTGTTGTTGGACTTGGTTTGCCATTATTTTATTAAGGATTTTTGCATTGATATTCATTAAGGAAATTGGCCTATAGTTCTCCTTTTTGGAGGTGTCTTTGTCTGGTTTTGGGATGAGAGTTATATTGGCTTCATAAAATGAGTTAGGCAATGTTCCTTCCCTTTCTGTTTTGTGGAACAGGTTAAAGAGAGTTGGTATTCTTTTTTAAAGGTCTTATAGAATTCAGCAGTGAATCCATCAGGTCCTGGACTTTTCTTTTTGGGGAGGCTCTTGATTCCTGCTTCAATTTCTTTTTGTGTTATAGATCTATTTAGGTAATTAGTATCTTCTTGGTTCAGTTTTGGGTTGTTTTAAGTTTCTAGAAATTTGTCCATTTCTTCAAGATTTTCAAATTTATTTGAATATAGGTTCTCAAAGTAGTCTGTGATGATTTCCTGGATTTCTGTGGTGGTTGTTGTTATCTCCTCTTTTGCATTTCTGATTTTACTGATTTGGGTTTTTTCTCTCCTCATTTAGTCAGGTTTGCCAGGGGTCTGTCAATCTTATTTAGTTTTTCAAAGACCAGCCTTTTGTTTCATTGATTCTTTGTATGGTTTTTTCTGTTTCTATTTCATTGATTTCAGCTCTTATTTTAATTATTTATTTCCTTCTGCTGGTTTTGGGATTTGCTTGTTCTTGTTTTTCTAGGAGTTTGAGCTGTAGTATTTGGTCATTGATCTGAGATCTTTCTGTCCTTAAACATGCATTCATGGCTATAAACTTTCTTCTTAGGACTGCCTTTACTGTGTCCCATTGGTTCTGGTAGATCATGTTTTCATTTTCACTAACTTCCAGGAAACTTTTAATTTCCTCTTTTATTTTATCAGTGATCCATTCATTATTGAGCAATGTGTCATTCAGTTTCTAATTGTTTGCATGTTTTTTACTGCAGTCCTAGCTGTTGATTTCTAGTTTTAATGCATTGTAGTCAGATAGAATGCATGGGATTTTTTCTATTTTGTTATATTTGCTGAGGCTTGCTTTGTGTCCTAAGGTATGATCAGTTTTGGAGAAGGTTCCATGGGCTGCTGAAAAGAATGTGTATTGTGCAGAAGTTGGATGAAATATTCTGTAGACATCAGCTAGGTCAATTTGATCTATGGTGTGATTTAGTTCTAGGATTTCTTTATTGATTTTTTGTTTTGATGACCTATCTATTTGTGATGGGGAGTATTAAGGTCCCCTACTATCACTGTGTTGGAGTTTATATATGTTTTTAGGTCCTTCAGAGTATGTTTGAAGAAATTTGTGCATTGATGTTGGGTGCATATAGGTTGATAATTGTTATTTCCTTTTGATGTATTTCTCCTTTTATTAGTATGGAGTGTCCTTCTTTATCTCATTTGATCAATGTAGGTTTGAAGTCTACATTGTCTAAGATAAGTATTGCTACCTCTGCCTGTTTTTGGGTACCATTGACTTGGTAAATCTTTTTCCAGTCTTTCACTTTCAGCCAGTGCTTATTTCTGTCAATGAGGTGGGTCTCCTGTAGGTAGAAGACTATTGGATCTTCCTTTTTAATCCAGTTTGCCAGTCAGTGTCTTTTGATGGGGGAATTTAGTCCACTAACATTCAGTGTTAGTATTGATAAGTATGTGGTGATCCCTGTCATGTAGTTGTCTTTGTTGATTAGCAGTTCAATTATGTTTAGCTGAATCAATGTTCCTCTTTACTTTCTTGCATTTTCTTCTCCTGTGGTTTGGTATTGCCTGCCCTTTCATGGTTTTGTTTGCTTTCATTATCTGTGTGCAGAATTTCTCGGAGAATCTTTTGTAGTGGTGGCTTGATGGTCATATATTGTTTTAATTTCTGCTCATCATGGAAGACTTTTATTGTTTCATCTATTTTGAATGATAGTTTTGCTGGGCAAAGTATCCTAGGATTGAAGTTATTTTCATTTGGTGCTTTGAAGATCTCACTCCATGCTTTTCTTACTTTTGATGTTTCTGTTGAGAGTCTGCTTTGATTTTGATGGGTTTACCTTTGTATGTTATTTGTTTTTTCTCTCTTACAGCCATCAATATTCTTTCTATAGTCTCTGTACCTGTTGTTTTAATGATAATATGTCTTTGGGTAGTTTTATTTTGGTCAGGTCTGTTCGGTGTTCTGAAGGCTTCCCGTAGCTGAATGTGTAGTTTTCTCTGGATTTGGGAAATTTTATGTCATTATTTTGTTGAATATATTATGCATTCCTTTTGCTTGCACTTCTTCTCCTTCTTCAATGCCTATGATTCTCAGGTTTGGTCTTTTGATGGAGTCACTGAGTTCTTGCATTTTCTTTTCATAGATCTTGAGTAGTTTAATAGTTCTTCAATTTTTCCTTTAATTGCCATTTCATCTTCAAGTCCTGAGATTCTGTCTTCTGTTTGTTCTATTCTGCTGGAATGGCCTTCCATTTTGTTTTGTATTTTTGTTTCATTCTTTGTTCTGAGGTTTTCCATATTGTAGGTTACTTCCTTTTTAATATTGTCAATTTTTGGCCTTAATTAATTTATCTCTCTGTTTATGGTGATCTTTGTTTCAGTTAAGTGTTTATTTAGGGCTCCTATGATTTCATTTATTTGTTTCTGTGTTTTCTTATATTCTTTAGTTTTGTTGTCTTGGAATTTCTTGATGCCTCCTGTATGTTTTGGTTGACCATGTCTTGTAACATCTATGAAATTCTCATTAATTACTTGTAGAATTTCTTCTTTCAGGGTGTTCTTGTGATCTTTGTTGGGTTCCTTGGTATAGTTTATCTTTGTTTTGTTGGAGTCTGGATCTGGGTATCTGTTTCCTTCATTTCACTCTAAATCCTGTACTAACTTATTTTTGGGGGGAGAATGGTTTCCATCCCTTTTTCTTCTTCCCATATTTCCAGTAGGTACCATTTCTAGGCCTGGACTATGTGTAATTTAGTATTAGCTGGGTTACAATATTAATACTATCAAAATCATGAGAGATGGATAAAAAAGAGAAAGAGAAGTAAGGTAAAAAGAAAAGAAAAGAGAGGAAAAAAACAATTGGAGAGATGGTGGGTGATCAAACAGCAAACCAGGTAGCCAAACCCTAAAAGAAGGGAGAAAATGAAAAAAAAAAAAATCACGAGTTCTGGAACACTAGACTTACAGGCTTAGTTGTTCTGTTACTCCTTTAGTGTCCAGTGCCGTTTGTGTGTGTCTCCCTCTAGCGGCAGCCCGAGCAGGAGCGGTTATCTGGAAAGCCTGTAGAGGTGGGGCCAGCTCTGCCCTAGGGGCGGGGATCCTGGTGGGCTAGTGGATGCGGCTGTCTCACTCCAAGCTGGTGCCTGTCCCAGTGGGGCAGGGCTCAGTTGTTCCACACAAAGCTGGAGCTCGGCAGGAGCTGAGGGTTGGGAGCCCAAGGGGCGGATATTCTGGCGGACTGTGAGAACAGCTCGGGGCTGGGGTCTGGCCCGGTATCTCCGTGGTGTGTGGCTCTGGTGTGTCCGGAGAGGCGAAATCACGCCATGCGTGGGTCTGGCGCGGGGCTGTGGCTCTGCAGGCCTATGGGGCAGAGATTTGGCAGGCCGGCAGTGCTTTTATTAGATCGTGGAGTGTAGAAGCTTTCCACGATCTAAGGGTTTAGAGTGCCTTATTTTTGGCTCTCCCTGGTGCTTTACCTCAGCCAGGCGTGTCTCCATCTTCTTGGCAGTGTCTCTGGTTCAGGAGCTCATGAGGTCTTCAGCTCTGTCTCTGTTGCCATCTTCCTTTATCTTGTTTTATTCATTATTAAGAGTAGACCATAATATAACCACTATGTATTGGAAATATAAGTATGACATGTTTCCAATAGTGGGAGTATTAGATGAGAACAGGGGAGGAGGGAAAAATAAGATGATAGAGAGTGAATAATGTCAAAATAAATCCCATCTGTGTTGGAACAAGACACAGTGAAACGCACTGAAAACTGTTAAACAATGTGAGATAGGGAGAAAAGGTTAAGGAAGAGTAACAGAGGTGGTTAGAGTGATTAAAGTGCAATATATTTACAGGTAAAATAACAAGGAAATGAACAATGAACCAATGAAATATGAACAAACACTTAAACTATGGAGGACAGGAATGCAAAAACATCATGATAGGGCGAAGGTACTAGTGAGGGGGTGAGGGTAAATGAAGAGGGTGTATATGGTCAGTGTGCTTTCTATACATGTACAAATATAGAACACTGAGCCCTGTTGGAGTCATTTTAAGGAGGGGGAGTTGGGGGGAAGGAGAAAAATGGAGGGGATGAAACAAACCAGGGTACATTGTACACATATATGGAAACGTCATAATGAAGCTACCTGTACAAGTAATATATACTATAAAAATGTTTTTAAAAAAAGAAAAATAAGAGTGGACCATTGGAGTCTCCAAATACTACAGTAAAAATGTTTCTCCTTTTAATTTTGTTAGTTTTTCTAACCTCTGTTATTTTGCTATTTTTTCACTGTATGCCATATAGCTTTCCCCTCACTTTCTGTATTACTACCTTCTTTAATGTGTAGCTGATATTTTAGTGAGATACTTTCATTCCATTCTATTTTGTATATATTTTATTTGTAGTTACCACAGTGCAAACATTTAACATCTTAAAGTTATAAAATTTTATTTTGAATTTATAGCTTAATTTCAGTAACATACAGAAATTATTCTTCAGTAGAGCTCCATCTCTGTCTTTTTCAGTTATTACTGCTGCAAAATTATGTTTGTTCATTTTGTTTCCAAAACATGAATTAACCACTTTAAATAATAAATTAATATATTAAACAATGTAGGAAATAAAAAATGAGGTTATGGGCCATTTTTATAATTATACTAGTTTTATAATTGTCCATGTTACAGTCACCAAGATCTTGTGGTTTCAAGTACTATATAACTAAGACAGAACAAGTACAACATTTTGAGAGGTTGACCTTGAATACGCTAAGAGAGCATGTGTCTTAGTTATCAGGATTGGGCTAGAACATAAGGGGAAAGTAGGATGATCAAAATATAAGGAGTGGGGCTGAGCAAAGAGCTGGTGCTGCGCTTCCTAGATCAGTGGTCTTAACCTATTGTATCAAGAATTTTTATATGTAACCCCAGCTAGACGCTGTACACATAGGGATTCATATTCCAAATGAGGAATCCAATGTTAGAATACCTCTGTCTTTTATAATGGACCTTTGTAGCAGAGGGAAGTAATCACTTTATTATATTCAACAGTTTAAAACAAACCCACCACAAAAAAATACCCTTATCTTTTGGAAGATGACACTATCTCTTTCTTCCAAAAACAGTTTTTTCTGGATACAAAATCCTTTATTGACAGTTTTTTACCTCTTTTTTACCAGTCCACTGCCTTCAGGGTTTCATTTTTATATTAGTGTATATTCATTATTAAAAGGAGTTTCAATGTGACATTTTGATACATGTATATAATGTTCTTTAATTATAACTCCTCTCTATTATTACTTCTTATTCACTCTCCCCTCTTTTTAAATTAGAGCCTCGAATTTTATAGATTTTATTTTTTAACTGTGTCTCAAAATTCATTTACATCTTCTTGACACATTATATCAACGTTTTGCTTTTTTCCTTCTCTGAAAGTTTTATTATCATATCTTTGTTGTACTGAGGGTACATTGTGACATTTACAAAGGTGCTTATAATATGTCTTAGTTGAATTCACCCCCTCCATCATTCTCCTTTATCTTCCTCTCCCTTCATTTCTGGAACTGTTTCAACATGTCTCATTTTCTCATTCTCATACATGAATACATAATTTTTCTACCATATTCACCCTCCTACACTCCTTTCTTATATCCTCCACCCTCCCACTGATACCAACCCCTAGATAGAATCTGTTTTACTTTCCTTTCCTCCATTTTTGAAAAAAGGCATTTTATTTGTTTAGGATAATGATACAGAGAGTTTCATTGTGGCATTTTCATATATATGCTTATTATAATCTGAATTGTTTCACCCCCTCTATTTTTCTCCTTTCTACATTAGCTCCCTTCTTATGGTGATTTTGACAGGTTTAAAAATTCTAAGTGGTACAACACCTGCTTAGCAAGCATGAGGCCTTGAGTTCAAACTCTAGAACTGCACCCCCAAAATATATATGACAAAAAATTCTGCATTCATTCTTGTATAGACAGTACATCAACCATGTTTACCTTCTTTACTTTCTTCTTTTATATTCTCCTTATCATTAGTGCCCTCCTTTTAACATGGCCTGTTTTTCATTCTTGTCCTTTCTTGTTTACCTGTCTGTTATTCATTGGTATTTTTGCCCTGGTATGTGCATTGTGCTTGAGTCAGTGTAACTCTCCTCTACTCTACTTCCTAGCCCTTTTCACCCTGTCCTGCATTGTTTAACAGTTTTTGTGTGTCTTATTCCTACATAGATGTGATGTATTTCATTATGATTTGCTATGTTTCTTTCCTTCTTTTCCTCCTCTCTTGGCCTCATCTTCCAGTTCCACATTTGGATACATGTTCTGTATATATTTCTATGTATATAAATATTGATTGTATTTGTATTGGACCTTGTGGCTTTTGGCTTTCTGAAGCTGGCTAACTTCACTTAACATGGTGTTCTCCAGTTCAATGTGCTTATTTGTAAACATTCTTCTTTATGACTGAATAATATTCCATTGTATATAAATACCACATTTTCTTAATACATTCATCAATTGTGGGGCCTCTTTTCTGTTTCCATAGCTTAGTTATTGTGAATAATGCTGCAATAAACATCTGTATGCAGGTGTCTTTATTGTAACCTGACTTATATTCCTTTGGGTATATCTGTAGGAGTGGTATTGCTGGATCATGTTACCCCTATTTTTCATTTCTTGAGCAACCTCCATACTGTTTCCCATTTTGGTTGTACTAATTAATATGCCTACCAACAGTGTATGAGGTTTCTCTTATTCGACATCCTCACCATTTGTTGTTGTTTGTGTATTTGATGATAGCCAAACTAAGAGAAGTGAGGTGGACTCTTAATGTGTTTGAATTTGCATTTTCTTTATGGTCAGGGATGTTGAGCAGTTATTCATGTGTGTGTTGGCCATTTGAACTTTTTTGAAAGAAATTTTTCAGTTCATTTGCCTATTTCTTCACTAGGGCATTGATTTTTATGAGTGTAGTTTACTGTGCTCCCTGTATGTTCTGGTTATTAATCCCTCGTCAGATGTATAACTGGCAAAGATTTTTCTCCCATTCTGTGGGCAGCCTTTTTAATCTGGTGACCATTTCTGTTGTGCTTTTTAGCTTCATTAAGTCCCATTTGTCAGTCCTTTCTCTTAGTTGCTGAGCCATTGGAGCTCTATTTAGGAAGTTATTGCATACGCTTATAAGTTCCATGTATTTCCTACTCTTTCATGCATTAGGTTCAGTGTTTCAGGTCTTATGTTAACATCCTTAGTCCATTTTGAGTTGTTGTTTTTATGGAGTGAAAGACATTGATCTAATTTCAATTTTCTGCATGCAGATTCCCAGTTGTCTAGGAAAAATTTGTTGAAGATTATGTGTTTTTTCAATCTTTGATTCTGTTAATATGCTGTATTACATTTAATGATTTGTGCATGGCGAACTGTCCCTGCATCCCGAAACTGAGTTGATCATGGTATATGATCTTTTTGATATGTTGCTGTGTTTGGTTTGCCAGTATTTTATTAGAATTTTTGCATCTAAGTTCATTAAAAAGTTTGGCTTTTTGTTGTTGTTGTTGTTGTTGTGTCCTTGTCCTGTTTTGGGATAAGTGTAATTCTAGCTTTATAGAGTGATTTTGGCAGTGTTCCTTCCCATTTTATTTCATGGAAAGTTTGAGGAGTGTTGATATTAGTTTTTGTTTAAAGGTCTGGTAGAATTCAGCAGTGAATTCATCAGGTCCTGAATTTTTCTTTTTTGGGAAACTCTTTATTGCTATTTCAATTTCATTCCTTATTATAGATCTATTTAAGTGATTTAGACACTTTTGGTTCAATTTTGGTTGGTCATATGTGTCTAGAAATTTATCATGTCTTCTAGATTTTCCAATTTATTTGGATATAGGTTTTCAAAGTAATCCTTAATGAGTCCCTGGGTTTTTTATGTTTGTCATGATTTTCCCTTTTTCATTTCTAATTTTATTAATTTCTTCTTTTCCATCCTTATTTTAGACAAACTTCCTAGGGGCTTGTCAATCTTATTTAGGTTTTCAAAGATCCAACTTTTGTTTCATTGATACTTTGTATATTGTGGAGAGGCATGGGTTTCCTTTGAGTTCAATGAGTTCACTGGGCATTATCCTCTAATTTCTGATCCTCAAGTTTTAGACTCCTGTTCTCACTCTTGGTGCTATCCCTTCAGACAGGGGCTTCTCTGGGTCCCTGCCCCTCTAGTATTGATATGCTGCCCTGAGCAATCAGTGGTACTCTTCTCTACTAGACAGGTTTGGGGGGTTTCCACTTAGGATTTTTAAGCCCAGACTTCCCTTGGGGTGTTGAGCAGTCAGGGTCAGCTTTCTTGAGTCACCAATTCTTTCAAGTGGTCCTGAGAGGAGCTGATTTGAGCAGTGACCAGCCCATCCCACCAACCAGGCTAGCCCTGGAGTTGGAGTTGAGCCATTTGATCAAAAGTTCCCTGGGAAGGCAGTTAGTTTCAACTTGCTGGTAGCTTCTCCAATATGATTGAATGAGTTATTTTCCCCAGACTGTGTTTTCCCTTCCTCACCAGGCAGGCCAGGAGATTTTGCTCCATTTATTAGGTCAACTGCTTTGTCTAGAAGGGGTGCAATTAATGCCCTTTAGCTGAGTGGGACTATGTAGTTTCTTCCAGGACAGGAGATGTGGCAAACTCACCTGAATAGGTTGTAGTTTCTCTAAGTGGTATCTGGGGTCAACAACCTGGGTTGCAAGCAGCAGTCAGAGGTTCCATGTCTGTGATTCTTGGTAGGTCCAGGACAACCCAGGTGCTTTCAGATCTTGTTTTGCAGTGTTCTGCATTGATTTTGTTTTCTCTTCGAAGAGAGAGAGAGAGAGAAACAACGAAAAAGGAAGAGAAAAAAAAATGCTCTCCCCATGGTCTGGCATGGCAGCCAACAGCCACAGGATCACATGTCTAGGACTGTTTTATGCTATAAAAAGTTAATTTAAAGGTTAGTCTGTACATTTGGTCTGTATATGGCAATATCTTACTTGGTGGAGTAGCCAGGTTCCCCTTCTCTTGTTACCACCAACTTGAAGTTTTCTTTCAGACTTGTGAGAGCCCAGTAGTCTAGGGTCTATCAGCTACCTGCCATCTTAGTCCCTCTTTGTTTTTTTTTTTTTTGGTTTATTTATTCACTTATTCACGTGTGCATACATATGAGGCCATCTCTGTTCCCTGCCCCCCATGTATTTTTTAACTAGAATTATTTTTAATTTTTATTTATATATTTTATTTTTAATAGTTTTATTAACTTTTGAATTAGTATGCATTAATAATACAAGAATGTTTCATTGTGGTAATTCCATACATGTATATAGTGTACTTTGAACAAATTCACCACCTCAATTATCTTCCTATTCTCCTCTCTCTCTTTCTCCTTTTTTCAAAGTGCTTGGTGGGGTTCATTATGCTGTCATTGAACATGTACATGTAGCATATTTCTATCCTCTTCCCCTCTCAGTATTTCCTTCCCCCTTCTCTACTGCTGAATCCAGCAGACCATCCTCCTTTCAAATTCATGTCCCATTATTGTTATTACCAGTACATTTGTTGAACAAATGAGTGAGTAAATGTGAAATTTGGGTTTTTTTTTTTTTTGGCTGTACTAGGGCTTGAACTCAAGGCCTCACACTTGCTAGGCAGGTGCTCTACCTCTTGAGCCACTCCACCAGCCCTATTTTGTGTTACATATTTTTTAGATAGGGTTTCATGAACTTTTTTGCCTTGGCTGGCTTTGAACCTCAATCTTCTTGATCTCTGCCTCCCAAGTAACTAGGATTACAAGTGTGAGCCACTGGCACCTGATCAGTGAAATCTAGCTTTTTTGAACTTGGCTTATCTCACTCAACATGATGATCTCCAGTTTCATCCATTTTCCTGCAAATAATATAATTTCATTATTCTTTATGGCTGAGTAATATTCCATGGTGTGTGTGTATGTATATATCATATTTTCTTTATCCACTGATCAGTTGTCAGGCACCTTAGCTGATTCCTCAGTTTAGCTATTGTGAACAGAGCTATGATAAACATGGATATACATATATCTTTCTTGTATATTGATTTACACTTTTTTGAATATATGCCTAAGAATGGTATGGTGGGGCAATAAGGTAGGTCTATTTTTAGTTTTTTTGGGGAACCTCCATACTCATTTCCACAGTGGTTGTAATTACATTACCACCAATGGTGTATGAGGGTTCCTTTCCCCTCACATTCTTGTCGATATTTATTATTGTTTGTTTTCTTGATGAATTCAATCTGACTGGGATGAGATGGAATTTAGTGTAGTTTTGATTTGCATTTCTTTTATGGCTAAAGATAGTGAATATTTCTTCATGTATTTATTAGCCACTTGAATTCTTTCTTGTGGGAAATGTCTGTCCACGTGTCCATTTATTAGTTTATTATTTATTTTTTCTGTTTAATTTTTTGAGCTCTTTGTATATTCTGTATATTAATCCATCTGTTGGATGGCTGGTGAAGATCTTCTCCCTGTGGGTTATCACATAATTTTAGTGTTCCTTTTGATGTGCAGAAAATTTTCAATAGGATGCTCTCATTTTCTGCACAATTGGTGTCTATTCAGAAAATAATGATCTAGACTTATATCTTCCAGAAATTTCCCAATTTTTTCCTAAAGTAGTTTCAGATCTTACATTAAGATCTCTGATCTATTTGGTGTTGATTTTTATGCAGGATGAGAAATAGTGTTCTAGTTCCAGTCTTCTGTATGCAGATAACCAGTTTTCCCATCACCATTTGTTGAAGAGGCTGTCTTTTCTCCAGTGTATGTTCCTTGCTCTTTCTTAAAGATCAGATGGCTGTAGCTGTGTGGTTTTATTTCTGGGACTTCTATGCTGTTCCTTTGGTCTCTGTGTCTGTTTTTGTGTAACTAACATGCTGTTTTTCATATTATGGTTCTGTAGTATAATTTGAAGTCCAATATTGTGATACCTCTTAGCATTGTTCATTTTTTAAAAAAAATTTATTTTACCATTTTTGTATTTACTTACATGTGCATACATTATTTGGGCCACTTTCCTCCCTGCTTCCAGGCAGAACCTGTTCTGCCCTATTTTTTTCTGATTTTGTTGAAGAGAAAACATAAAAGATAAAAGAAACATAGCCTTTTGCTATTTTGAGATAAATATAGTGATACAGAGAAATCCTTGTGTTGTTTCCAGCCATGTGTGTATTGCAACCCACATTGGTTCATCTCTATCAGACCTCTTTCTACTTCCTAGTCTCCTTTCCATAGAGGCCTCTGCCAGTCTAAGATTACTATATTCACTCCTATACAACTAATTTTGCTCAGGATTACTTTTACAATTCAGTGTCTTTTATTCTTCCTCATAAATTTTAGTATTGATTTTTCTATTTCTGCAAAGAATAGCATTGGCATTTTGGTGAAGATTGCATACAATCTGTGTATTGCTTTCAATGGTATAGCCATTTTCATATTAATTATGCCAATCTATGAACATGGGCTATCGTCCCATCTTCTTGTGTCTTCTTTGATTTCTTTCAGGTTTTATAGTTTGCATTGTAGAGGACTTTCACCTGTTTGTTAGTTTTATATCTAGGAATTTTTTGAGGATTTTGTGAATGGAATTTTTTTCCTAACTTCTTTCTCAGCCTGTTCCTTGCTGGTCTATAGAAAAACTATTGGTTTTTGTATGCTGATCATATATCCTGCTACATTTCCAAAAGAGTTTTCCAGATCTATGAGTTTTTGGTGGAATACTTAGGATCTTTTAAGTACAGAACCATATCATCTGAAAATAGGGATAATGTGACTTCTTCCTTTCCTATTTGAATCCCTTTTATTACTTTCTCTTGCCTTGTTGTTCTGGATAAGGAAATCTAATGCCAAATTAAATAAGAGTGGGAAACAGAAACACCATTGTCTCATTCCTGACTTTAGAGGAAGTGATTTCAGTTTCTTCCTATTTAGTATGGATGTAGGTTTGTTATATATAGCCTTTGTTTTGTTTAATTACATTCCTTCTAATTTCTTCAGTGATTTTATTATGAAAGGATGTTGAATTTTGTCAAAGGCTTTTTCTGTTTCAATTGATATGATCATGTGATTTTTGTCCTTGATTCTATTTATATGGTATATTAAAATTATTGATTTAAAGATGTTGAATCATCCTTGTATCCCTGGAATGAAACCAAATTGACCATGATGTATGATATTCTTGATGTGCTGTTGAATTCAGTTTACAAGTATTTTATTGAGATTTTTTGCATATGTGTTCCTTGAAGAGATTGGCCTATAATTCTCTCTTTTTTTTGTTCTGTTCTTATACAATACTGGAATGAGTATAATGCTGACCTCAAAAAATGAGTTTGTAGCAGTCCTTCTCTTCCTTTTTCATGGAAAAGTTTGAGGTGTATTGGTGTTAGTTCCTCTTTCAAAGTGTGGTAGAATTCAGTAGTTAATCCACTGGGCCCCGGACTTTTCTTTGTTACAAAACTCTCTATTAGTTCTTCAATCTCATTGCTTGTTATAGTTCTATTTTAGTGGTTATATCCTCACAGTTAAATTCTGTTAGTCAAATGTATCTAGAAATATATCCATTTCTTCTAGATTTTCCACTTTATTTGAATATAGGTTTTCTCTTGATCCTCTAGATATCATTTGTATTTGTTGTGATGTCTTATTTTCACCTCTAATTTTAATTTAGGTTTCTTCCTTCCTCCTTTTAGTTGTAATGGCTGAGGGTTTATCAATTTTGTTTATCTTTTTGAAAAACCAACTTTTTGTTCTGTTGATTCTTTGTATAGTTTTTTTTTTGGCCTCTATTTCATTAATTTTTATCTTAATTTATATTGTTTCTCTCCATCTGCTAATTTTGGGTTTCATGTGCTCCTACTTTTCTAGGATCTTGAGTTATATCATTAACATTATTATTTACTTGAGATTTCTGGTTTTTTGATGTAGGAGCTCATACTATAGATTTTCCCCTTCAGCACCATGTTTGCTGTATCTCATAGTTTCTGGTTGGCTGTGTTTTCATTTTCATTAGATTATAGGAACTTCTTGATTTCACCCTTTATTTCTTCACTTACCCACCTGTCATTCAAAAATGTGTTGTTCAGTCTCCATGTGTTTTGTGTAGTTTCTTTCATTGTTGAGCTCTAGTTTTATTCCATTGTGTTTTGATATGATTCAGGAAGTTGTTTCAACTTTCTTATATTTGTTAAGATGTGCTTTGTATCCTAAAATATAATCTACTTTGAGGAAAGTTCCATGGGCCATTGAGAAGAATGTATATTGTTCAGCTGCTGGATGAAGTAGTTTGCAGATATTTGTTAAGTCAATTTGGTCTATTGTGTCATTTAATTTGGATGTGTCTTTGTTGGTTTATTTTTTGGCTGGATTATTTATCTATTTGTGATAGTGGGAAATTTAACTCTCCTACTAACATTGTGGGGGGGTCTATGTGTGCTTTTAAATCCAGTAGTATATGTTTAATAGAGTTTGGTGCACTGACATTTGGTACATATGTATTGAAAATTGTTATTTCCGCTCTTTTTTTGGTGTGACTAGGGTTTGAAATGGGGGCTTCATGTTTGTAAAGCAGGTGCTCAATTGTTTGAGCCACACTTCGAGTCCTTTTTTTTGCTCTGCTTATTTTGGAGATGGATCTCATTATTTGCCTACATTGGTCTCAAATTGCAATTCTCTTGATCTCAGCCTCCCAAGTAGCTAGGATTATACAAGTGAGCCACTGGTGCCCACCTGTAATTTCCTCTTGATATATTGTTCCTTTTATTAATATGAAATGACCATCTTTGTTTCTTCTAATTAATTTTGGTATGAAGTCTACTTTATCTTATATAAATGTAGCTACTCCTGCCTGCTTTCAGGGTATATTTTCATAGAAAATCTTTTCCCACCTTTCACCCCAAGCCAAGCTTTGTTTCTATCAGTGAGATGTATTTCTTATAGACAACAAATTATTGGGTCTTGTTTTTAATCCATTTCACCATTTTTTTCTTTTTTGATTGGAGAATTGAGACCATTCTCAACTCTTAATTAATTTTGAAAGGTATATTGTAATTCTTGCCATTTTGTTGCTTTTCTAAGTATTTGATTCTTTACTACTCTTCATTTGCTTCTCTTCAGGTTTAATGAGATTTGTTTTTTTAACATATTTCCATGGCTGTGTTTAGTTTACACTTCAGTGTGGAAGATTACTCTAAATATTATCTGCAGTATTGACTTAGTGGTCATAAATTGCTTTACTTTTTATTGTGGAAGATACTTATTTTTCCTGAAGTTATGAATTATAGCCTTCCTGGGTAGAGTATTTTACATTTGCAATTATTTTTTATCTGAACTTGAAATACCTCACTCCATGTCCTCTTCACTTTTAGAGTTTTTGTTGAGAAATTTGATTTTATTTAGATGGGGTTTCCTTTATACATGACTTCATGCTTCTCTTTATCAACTCTGAATATTGTTTCCTTGTTCTATGTAATTAATTATAATACAATGTGGACAGTATCTTTTCATATGTTGTTTATTTGATACTCTAATGATGATCATTTCTTTCCTAAGATTTAAGAAACTTTCTATTATTTTGTTGAAAATGTTTTATATCCCTTTAGCTTGTACTTCTCCTTCATAGGTTTGGTCTTTTAATGGTGTCCCAGAGGTCTTGTATGTTCCATTCATATTTTCTGATGTTTTTCCTTTTTATTATCTGAATGTTGAATTTCATCTACCTTATCTTCATGCTCTGATAGTTTGTCTTTAACTCAATCCAGTCTCTTGATGTGGCTTTCATTTGAGTTTTTATTTGACTTATTGAGCTTTTCATTTCAGAATTTAAATTTGATTTTTTCCAGGATTTCTATATTTTACTGAATTCCTCTTTCATATCCTGCATTTTCATTCTTATTTCATTCAGCTATTTACTTGTATTCACTTGGAATTAATTCAGGTGTTTATTTGTTTCTTCTTTAAATTCATTGATTATTCTTACAATCATTTTTGAATTTGAGAATTCATCTATTTCACTCTCATTAGAGTCTGTTATTGGGGAATTGTACTGTGAAGGATTCCTGTTGTCTTTTTTTGTATTTCCTGTATTTCTGCATTGGGATATGTGCTTTTGAAGAAAGTCATTTGTTGGATATTTTAATCACCTTTAGTCTTTCAGTTAAAGTATTCTCAATGTTCATTCAGGAGCAGGTAGTGACAGAATTGGTGTACAGTTTCTTACCACTGGACTGTGGGCTTAGTAGCCAAACATTTGTTCATCTGCTCAGGGTACCAGACCCAATCCCCAGTGCCATTCATAGGAAAGAAAACTAACTGGAGTCTCTTGTAATTCCTAGTGTACAGGTTGGATCTGTATGTGGGCTGAGGGTGGAATCAGTTTAAGGTCAGTTGTCTTCTTCACCACTGCTTTGACTTTAGAATCTTCCCATCTTTGTGTACCAAGAGCCACTGCTTTGCCATCACTGTGGCTGCCTGTGAATGAGGCAGGTCACCAACTGCTCCACAGGCCCACCCAACTGTACCCCCAGTAGCAGCAAGCCTACAGGTGTTACCTGAATGCATTGGAGAGTGGAGGGAGTAAACAGAGCAACTGAGTTTTCGTACTGGAGGGGAAGAACTGAATCAAGAAGATGCTCTGCCTGCTGATCTCAGTGCTTTTAGAATCTGCCCAGGAGTTGAACACCCTGTGGTTGGGAAGAGGCTGGATAAATATGTGACATTTAGGATCTAGTATCAGAGCTCACAGTCCTTCCCAGTAACAATACCATGTACCTAGGAAGTGGAAGTCAAGCACTCCTCTAGTCATGGCTCAAAAGTCTGCTTCCACAGTGATCCTCAGGTAATGAAACTTGCTCCACACCAAAGTGTGGGGCCAGTGACCACTGTTCTAGTCACTGTCTGAGCTACCATGCTGCTTAAACTTCATAACAGGTCTGTGTAAGACTCTTACTTTCTCCACAACTCCTCTTATGGCTATCTCACATCCAGGCACTGTGACAAGGTGTCTCAGGCTTCCTAAACCATGGCTGTTCCTTGTTTTCAGGTCCCTGCAGTAGCCCAGTCTCAAACAATAAGACCACTCTAAAAATGCTGCCTGACTATAGCACTCTGAGATATAGGGAGTAACAAAAGGTCTTTATTTTGAAATGATGGACTTCCATGCAGGAGTAATCACACTAGAGTTAAAGTTTTTGGGAAGGGTGGACTCATCCTGTGACTGGGTCTGTCAGTCTGTCATAAGGGTCACATAGCTTACCTTGTAATAAAATGTTTATATTCATGATTTTCCTCAAACTTGTACAGTTTGGGGCCATTAAGTCTTCAAACAATCTCTGTTATTTTCCTCTGTCTTTCTTCCTCTTAAGTTTCACACAATACATATGTTGGTCTCTTGTTGATGCCCTACACATCCCTGAGACCTGTAGGTCTTCATTTTTCTCTCAGTCACTCAAACTCAATAATTTAATTTTCTATCTTCAAGTTTACTGATTCTTCTGCCCACTCCAATCTGCCCTTAAAATCAACTTATTATAATATTTAATTGATTTCTTATCGTAAATCCTACAAAAGGGTAAAAGTCTATAGGATCTTTATCCTTTTTGCCTTGTTTACTATCCCTCACTCTGAAGCCTACAACTCTATGTTTCAAAAGATGTTTAACTACTTAAAACTCTTTCTTGGGAAAGTAGTGTCACCTAGCAGTCTTTCTTTTACTTTTGCTCCGGATGTTACTTTAAAAAAATGATATTCCTGCCTTGTGTCCACTTACTTCTATCCTGCTAAAATTTTTCTTTTTCAGTAGTTGTTGAAAATAAAATCCTGTATTGAATCTCTTTTTCATATGCTGTATTACTGCCTACAGCATCCCTATTTGGCAGGGAGCTTGGAAAGCAAAATAAGATACTCCTACTCAGTTGACCTTTGTATAGAAACCATCTATGGTAAAAACCAGATATTTCAGTTTGGAAGGTAGAGAGAGAGAACTCTACCTCATGATTCTATATCCAAAAGACTGCATGTTACTACTCCAAGATATAGAACCTAAGCCTTGATCTACAAAGATGATAGAGTCTGGAGTGGTTTTTTTCTCTGTTATCATATTAATATTTAGCTTCCTTATCTTTCAAAATGCAGAAAATGCAATACAATATAAACAGCATTCAAGTGGACAGTGCAAGATTACTGCTGTTATTTTTTTCTCCCATATGCTTGTCAATTCAAATGGATAGAAAGCAAAACTATGCCTCCCTGTGGTTCTGAATTGTGTGTCTTTGAACAGTGTGGTACAGAGAATCCTGTACTATAGGCTAAAGAGTGAATTTAACACTAAATTGAATGTAAACCAAGATAAAAATATATTGTATGGATACCAATAAATAAATAAAATCTATCAGTTTTATTGATAAAAGGATGTATAAAAACATCAGGAAGGACAAGATTTTTCTAATAACAATCTTTAGAAGAATTTTATCACAAGGATCTTAATATAGAAGAAACTGAATAATATAACAACAGGTCTTCCATCATAATCTTAGGAAGTAATATATTAAAAAACTTATTTAATCATTTCTCAATTCTGTGACTGATTATTTTCTCTACATGCTCATCTTATTATGTTGATATACCTTCACCAAGAGGCAGGTCTGTTTCCTTCCCTTGAAAATGGGCAGATTTTGTAATTGCATTATCCTATAGAATGTGATAGATTTGCTATTGAGTGTCTTAAGAAACTAGATCATGAAAAATAACATAGTTTGGCTCTCCCCTCTTACATCACTTGTTTGGGGGTAAGCCAATTATCACTTTCTGAGGAAAGTGCCCAGAAGTGCCTAGGCAGCTCATGTGTAAAGTAACTGAGGCATTTGTCTAAGAGCCAACATGATCTTAAAACCCATGTGAGTGACTTATCATAGATTTGGACACTAGAATGCCACCTAGGTCTTCAAGTAATTGTAGCCCTAGCCAAATGTGGCTGCAACTGCATGAGTGACCCCATGTGGGAACTATTCAGAGGAGACTTCTGAATTCCTTACCAACAGAACCTATAAGGAACAATAAACAATTGCTTGAAACCATTCACTGTTGAGATGATTTGTTATGCAGCCATAACTATTAACTCAGTGAAGAATACTAATTCAGTTAATAATAAATTCAAAGCCACAGCAGCTTAGTAGAGAAATTCTCAAGATAGCTAAAATACTGCCATTTGTTCAAAATCTGATGCTCACAGGTGTTTCCCATTAAATCAAGGAGAGAATCCACAGAACTTGGAGGCAAGTTGGTTAACATGTTTGTCTTATATAACATTAACCAAGAGTGAAAAAATGGAACTTTCAATTTCGAGATCTCTTTAGAATATCTGAAGTATGGATGTTCAGGGATGTTGACTGTGAAAAGATTTACAAGTATTTCAGATGCTAGAGGGGGTTAGGGTGGGGATAATATAATGCAGTGCAAATTAAGGTGACTGAGTCTGTCATACATTGCTTTCTTTGTGTTTTCTTTACTTGGTCAATCAGTACATAGTAAATATAGAAAGTCTGAATAGGCTCTATAATAAAAAGTCCAACTCCATTTTTGAGATTTGACTGCTGACAACTTTCAAGCCTGACTTCTTCCAACCCCTTCTTCCCAACATCTAGGCAAGTCAATAAGGAAGCCAGTGTGTTCACTCCCATGGCACTGGCAGGAGGTTCAAACATGAAGTCTTATATTTAGCAAGACTACACTTTCACTTTCTTTCAAGCTGCTTAAGCCATTTTCAGACCAGCTTGAGTGCTTTACCTGGTCTCCCTAGAAAATATCAACATATAAGTAATGAATCTCTTCACACCTCTTGATGAATGTGTGAATTTATCAGACTTATTTTATTGTTGTATTGGGAGGTACATTGTGACATTTACAAAAGTTCTTACAGTATATCAGAGTTCAGTTCACCTCCTCCATTGTCTTCTTTATCTCCCCTTCACCCATTCTTGGCATAGTTTCAACAGGTCTCATTTTAACACTTACATACATGTGTACACAGTATTTGCACCATATTCACCCTCCTACACCCTTTCCCCACATTTTCTCCCTTCCACTGATACCAACACCCCTCCAGACAACCTGTTCTACCCTCCTGTTCTCTGATTTGAAAAAAAAGAGACATTTTTGTTTGTTTAAGTAGCTACAAAGGGAGATTTCTTGCGACATTTTTATTATAAGCCCAATTGATTCATCTCCTATAATTTTCTTCTTTCTTCCTTAGTTCCCTTCTAAGGGAAAGAAGAATTTTCTTCTTTCTTCCTTAGTTCCCTTCAACAGTTTTAAAAATAATACATTCATTCCTGTATAGGGAATATTCACCTTCTTCACTTCCTTCTTTTACCCTCCTTCTCTCCTTAGTGATTCCCCTGGAGTGTGGCTTACTTTTCATAATAGTGCTTGTATTTGTATTAGGTTTATATTCCACATACATGAGAAAACATGCATTCTTTGGCTGTCTGAACCTGGCTTATTTCACTTAAGATGATGTTCTCCAGTTTGATCCATTTACCTGCAAATGACAAAATATCTTTCTTCTTTATGACTGAATAAAATTCCATTGCATATAAATACCACATTTTCTTAATCCATTCATTAGTAATGGAGTATCTAGGCTGTTTACATATCTTAGCTATTGTGGATAGTGCTGCAATAAACATGGGTGTACAGTTGCCTTTATTCTAACCTGACTTACATGCCTTTGGGTTATATCACTAGAAGTGGAATTGCTGGATCATAAGGGAGTGCTATGGTTAGTTTTTTGAGGAGCCTCCACACTGTTTTCTATAACTGTACTAATTTACATTCCAACCAACAGTGTATGAGGGGTCTATTTACCCTGCACCCTAGCCAGCATTTATTGTTTGTTTGTGTTCTTGATGCTAGCCATTCTAACAAGAATGAAGTCGAATCTTAATGTGGTTTTGATTTGCATTTCCTTTATGACCATGAATGTTGAGCAGGGATGTTTTTGTCCAGTTGGACTTCTTCCTTTGCAAAAGCTCTACTCTGTTCATTTGCCTATTTCTTCATTGGGTCATTGATTTTTTTGGGGAGTTCAATTTTTTGAACTCCCTATATATTCTGGTTATTAATCCCTTGTCAGATGTATAGATGGTAAAGATTTTCTCCCATTCTGTGGGCTGCCTCTTAAATCTGGTGGCCATTTCTTTTGCTGTGTAGAAGCTTTTAGGTTTTATGTAGGCCCATTTGTCAATCCTTTCTCTTAGCTGCTGAGCCATTTGTGTTCTATGTAGGAACTCATTGTGCCTATTTGTTCCACTGTATCCTTTGATCTTTACTTTACTAGCTTCAAAGTTTCAGAGCTGATATTAAGGTCCTCATCCACTTTGATCTGATACTTGCACAGGGTGAAAGACATGAATCTGGTTTTAGTTTCCGCATGCAGCTATCCAGTTTTCTCAGCAACATTTGCTGAAGAGACTGTCTTTTCTCCATTTTATGTTTTGGGAACCTTTGTCAAAAATCAGGTGGGCATAAATGTGCGGATTCATATCTGGGTCTTCTGTTCCACTGTTCTTCATGCCTGTTTTTGTGCCAGTACCATGCTCTTTTTATTGATATGGCTGTATAGTAAGGTTTGAAGTTGGGTATTGCGATACTTCTAGTGCTGCTGTTTTTTCTCAGTATTGCCTTGGCTATTCTCCATCTTGTGCACTTCCAAATGAACTTTAGGGTCTGTTTTTCAATCTCTATGATGAATGTTATTGGAATTTTGACGGGGATTGCATTAAACATGTAGATTTCTTTTGGTAGCATAGCCAGTATCACAATATTGATTCTGCCAATCCATGAACATGGGAGATTTTTCCATCTTCTGTAGTCTTTTTTGATTTTTTTCTTCAGTGTGATAGTTTTTATTGTAGAGGTCTTTCACTTCCTTTGCAAAGCTTATTTCTAGGAATTTTATTATCTTAATGCTATTGTAAATAGGATTATTTTCCTGTATTCTTTCTCAGTTTGTTCATTGTTGGCATATAGAAAGGCTACTGATTCTTGTAAATTGATTTTGTATCTTGCTACTTTGCTGAAGTAGGAGTCTAGGAGTTTTTTGGGTCTTTTTGGTATAAGATCTTGTCAAATTGGGGTAGCTTGATTTCTTCCTTTCCTATTTTAATTCCTCCTATTTCTTCTTGTTATTGCTCTACTAGGAATCCCAAGACTATGTTGAATAAGAGTGGAGAGGTTGTCCCATTCCTGAATTTAGAGGAGATGGTTTCAGTTTTTCTCTCATTGAGTATGACGGTGGCTGTAAGCTTGTCATATATAGTCTTTATTATGTTCAGATACATTCCTTCTATTCCTAGTTTCATCAGGGATTTTATCATAAATGGATGTTGAATTTTGCCAAAGGCTTTTTCTGTATATATTGAGATGATCATCTAGTTTTTGTCTTTGCTTCTGTTAATGCTGTATTACATTTAATGATTTGTGCATGTTGATCTGTCCCTCCATCCCTGGGACAAAACTGACTTGATCATGGTGTATGATCATTTTGATTTGTTGTTGAATTTGGTTTGCCAGTATTTTATTGTGGATTTTGCATCTAAATTCATTAAAGAGAAAGGGCTATAATTTCTTTTTGTGTGTGTGTCCTTGTCTGGTTTTGGGAAGAGTGTAAGACTGGCTTCATAGAATGATTTTGGCAGTGTTCCTTCACTTTCTATTTCATGGAGAATTTTGAGGAGTGTTGGTATCAGTTCTTCTTTAAAGTTGGTAGAATTCAGCAGTGAATCTGTTAGGTCCTGGACTTTTCTTTTTTGGGAGACTCTTTTCAATTTCATTGCTTGTTATAGATCTATTTGGGTGAGTCAGATCCTCTTGGTTCAATTTTGGGTATTCACGTGTGTCTAGCTATTTGGTTATTATTTCTTCTAGGTTTTCAGTTTATTTGAATATAGGTTTTTGAAGTAATCCCCAGAAATTTCCTGGATTTCCTTGCTTCTTCTTGTGATCTCTATTTTGTTTCTAATTTCATTACTTTGGTCCTTCCCTCCCTAAGTTTTGTCATATTTGCTAGCGGTTTATCAATCTTATTTGTCTTTTCAATGAAATGGCTTTTTTGTTTCATTGACTCCTTGTATAGCTTTTTTTTTTTTTTGGTCTCTAGTTTATTGATTCTGGCCCTTATTTTTATTATTTCTCTCCTTCTACAGTTTTGAGTTTAGTTTGCTTTTGTTTTTCTAGGAGTTTGAGATAACAACATTAGGTCTTTTACTTGAGATCTTTCTGTGTTTCTTAATATACGCATTCATCACTATAAACTCCTTTTGCACTGCCCTTTCTGTGACTCACAGATTCTTATAGGTTGTGCTTTCATTTTCATTAAATTTCAGGAACTTTTTGATTTCCTGCCTTTTTTCTTTGATGACCACTTGTCGTGGAGCAATGTGTTGTTCAGTCTGTAAGTATTTGGGTACTTTCTGCTATTTCTTTTGGTTTTGAGTTCTAATTTTATTCCATTGTGGTTGGACAGCATATGGGGAGTTATTTCAATTTTCTTATGTTTGTTAAGACTTGCTTTGAAACTAAAATATGATTTATTATGGAGAAAGTTCCATGGGCTGCGGAGAATCTATATCATGCTGCTGCAGGTTGGAATACACTGTTGACATATGTCAGGTCTATTTGATCTATGGTGTCACTCAATTCTACAGTTTCTATGTTGATTTTTTTGTCTTGATAACCTATCTGTTGGTGATAGAGGAGTAGTGAATCTCCCACTATCACTGTGTTTTAGTCTGTGTTTTTAAGTCCAATATTATATATTTAATGAAATTGGATGCACCAACATTTTCTGCATATGTTAACAATTGTCATTTCCTCTTGATGTACTGCAACTTTTATTAGTGTGAAGTAACTTTCTTTGTCTCTTCTGACTAATTTAGGTTTGAAGTCTACTTTATCTGATGTAAGTATAGCTACTCCTGCCTGCCATTAGCTTGGTAAATCTTTTTCCCACCCCTTCACCCTAAGCTAATGTCTGTCTGTCTGTAAGGTGGGTTTCTTGTAAACAAAAATATTGGGTCTTCCTTTTTAATTCATCTTGCCAACGGATCTCTTTTATGGGTAAGTGGAGGCCATTAATGTTCAGTGTAAATATTGAGAGGTATGTAGTGATTCCTGCAATTTAGTTAGTTTTGTTTTGTGAAGGTCTGTGTGTATACAATTAATTCTATCTTACTGTCTAATTACTTGTCTAGTCTTCTCTTGAGATTTAATAATTCTCATCCTTTCATGAGTATGTTTATTTTAATCTACTCTGTGTAGGATTTCTTTGAAGACTTTCTGGAGTGTTGGTTTAATGGTTATGTATTGTTTTAGTTTCTGTTTATTATGAAAGATTTTTATTTTTCCTTCAATTTTGAATGATTGCTTTTCTAAGTAGAGTATCTGAGAATTGAAATTGTTTTCTTTCACTGCTGGAAATACTTCACTCCATGACATTCTTGGTTTAAAGGTTTCTATTTTGGTCATGGGTGTTTGGTGTCCTGGGGATTTTCTATACCCAGTGTGGATCTCTTTTTTGAGTTTTGGTAAGTTTTCTGCTTTTTTGTTGAATATATTTCTTATGCCTTTAGCTTGCACCTCTTCTTCTTCACCAATTCCCATGATTCTCAGGTTTGGTCTTTTGATGGAGATACAGAGTTCTTTCATTTTCCTTCCACAGCCCTTCCATCTTTTTTCTAAGTAATCTGTTTTTTTCTTTAATATCTATTTTGTTTCAAACCCTAAAGCTCTGTCATCCAATTGTTCCAGTCAGCTGGAGGCTTTCAACTGCATTTTTTCACTTAAGGAACTTTTTTTCTCCAGGGTTTTGTTTGATTCTGTTTTTTGAGATTTTCAATGTCTTTATTAAGCTCCTCTTTCACATTTTGTATTGCCTTCTTTATTTCATTTATCTCTTGTTTTATAATTCCCTTAGTTTCATTTTGAACTTTTTTTGAAATCTTCTTTGATTTTGTCTTCTTAAGTTTTTTATCCATGTTGTCTTGGTATTTACTGAGTTGTTTTTTCAAACTGGGATTTGAACTCAGGGCCTATACCTTGAGCCACTCCAACAGTCTTTTTTTGTGATGTGTTTTTTCAAAATAGGGTCTCGTGAAGAATTTGCCCAGACTGGCTTTGAACCGTGATCCTCCTGATCTCTGCCTCCTGCACAGGCATGAGCCATTAGCATTAGCTCAGTGAGTTGTTTTTGTGTGGTCTTTTTAAGCTCCTCTTTAAGCTCACTAGGCATTCTTATCATCATTCTTCTGACCTCAGCCACTGTCCATCAAGTCCTCTACTGTATGATTATTAGTCTTTTGAGGAGTCATATTCCCATGTTTTCTTTTCCTCTTCATGTTTCTATTTTGAGCTTTGTTCATGTGTTGTTGATTAGTTAGTTGAGGGTTTTAATCACCTGATATCTTTCCCTTATCTTAACTTCTATGCATGGGCTAGCTTAGTTGTTAGCTAGGTTGTTGTAATGTTTCTGTTCAATGACCTGGATGTATAATTTAGTAGTAACGACTACACAGATTCAATTCCAAATGAATTATTTACATAACATATAAAACCTTTGGCAACACTGTCTATGAACAGTGGGTATTGGGGAGATAACAGTTGTTTGCATGGATATTGATACTTAGGTAATTAAAATGATGGAGATAGAAGAGTAAATGGGTGGGGGAAGTGGGATGAGGGAAGAAGAACTATGAGATGTAGAGGCTTCAGAGCAATAAGGCCCTAATGGGTATAAAGGTATAGTTCAGTCATTGTGGTGAAGGATGCTATTGTCAGGTATTGCAAAGGAATAGGAAGGATGGGGGTCATATGTATATTTGGCAATAAACTACTTAGTGAGTAGTTATTATGGAGGAGTTAGGGACAGTGGGGGGAAGGAGAGGGAGAAGAAGATGAGGGAGAAGAATGAAAGAGAAGAGAAAAAATTGTGGTGAGAAGATAATGTGGAAAAAAGAGGGCTAAGCACATTGAAATTACAACAGAGAGAAAAAAACCATTTGACAAAAGCAAAAACAAAAAAATGCAAAAAGATAGACAAAATTTAAAAAGAAACTAGAATGAATATATATATGCATTCTGAGTTCAATGAATGCTCTGAGCACTTCCCTTCAATTTCAAATCTGGGTGCTGTTCCTTCTTGAGGTTTATATGCTGGGCTATGTGGCAATCAGTGGTGCCACTCTCTACCCAACAGCTTTGGGAGGAATCCACTCAGAGTGTTTATTCCCAGGCTCATCTTTGGGGGTTGAGTATTCAGGGTCTGCTGGTTTGAGTAGGCAAATTTGTATTGGTTCTGCAAGGAGCAGGTGTGTGAGCAGTGGCCAGCCCCTTCCACCCACAGGACAAATATTGGAATTGGAATTGAGTGTTCTTCTCTGGAAAAGCTGTTAGTTTCAACTCACTACCAGTTTCTCCACCTTACCCCCACACAGGCTGGATCAGCTCATCACACCACCCCAACCCCTTGAGGTGGAGGTGAAATTTTCCCTCTGCTTGTTAGGCCACCACCTTTGTTCAGGAGAGGTGCAAATCTGCCTTCAAACTATGCTCGACTATGTGATTGCCTCCAGAGAAGATGGCATGGCATGGTCACCTGGAATAGTTGCACTTTCTCTCGATGGTATCAGGAGTCAGCATCCCTAGTCATAGGTGGGCAGAGGGGGTAGGCAGGCAGGTGCGGTTAGAGGTTCCACATCCACGAATCTTGGTGGATCCTGGACAATCCAGGTAGTCAGAACTTGTTCTACAGTTCTTTGCATTGAATTTTTGGTCTTCAGAGAGAGAAGAAGACAAAAAGAAGGAAAAAGAAAGAGAAAAAAAGAAACAAAAGTCCAGGAGAGAATGCTCTCCATTGTGCAAGTGAAGCAGCTGCCTGCTGGTCAGTGCCCAGGTTTCCAGAGCTATTTTATGCCATAAAAAGCTAATTTAAAGGTCAGTCATTGCACATTATGTGCTCCATACTTGCTACTATGAATCTGAAGTATTCTTTTGGACTCATGAAAACTCAGGATTCCAGGAGCTATCAGCTGTGCTCCATCTTGGTCTGTCCTGATGTTGTCAGACTTGACAATGAAATCAAATTTGTTTAGTGGTTGAGGGGATCCATTCTAGTTCAATGGAGTGACTATGACACACTGCCATGCTCTAACTAGAATGATTTATCCCCCTCATTCTTTATTGCCTATCTAATTGAGTACTGTGATGATTGTGCCTTGATCATATTATTTCCCCTGCTATCTACAGATTACATGTGGGTATATGCTTCTCAGAGAAATCTTGATTGGTTCATGCCATGTTAATGGCAGTAATTTTTCCAGTGTTGGGACACAACTGAGGTCATAATTAGTGTGAAAATATTGAAATTCTATTCTTGGCAAAGAACACAACTTTTAATGCTTGTTATTTTTAACATTAAAGTGCTTGAGTAGTTACCAGCTTTCTTCATCTCCATTCTTGATCCTTTTTCCCTTTCATGAACTTCCACCTCTGCCAAAAGTTTATTGTCTAAAAATAATAATAGTAATGTTCAGATCTCCATTAAAAAAACTCATTATTGTACTTCACATGTAAGTGATTCCCCAACCATATCACAGAACCATTACCCATATGGTAGGTAAAAATGATTTTAATATTACATCTTGCAGTTATAGATGCATGTTTGCAGAGATATATGTTGCATAGTTGTTTTAAATTTTAATTCACTAGTTTTTCCATTCTTTCATGCTACATCCTTTGTTTGATACCTTTTCTAGGCTAGGGTGACCCTGATCCCTGTTACAGATAAGATGATGTGTTATTCTATAGCCTAAACATTTGCATATTTGACAAGGTTAATTAGTACTTTCACATGTAATGAATAATTACTGTGAGAATACTTTACCACTTGAATAGAGATGTCATTTCCAGGTACAATAGAGTGGAGGAAATCACGTCAGCTTGCTGTTTTAGTATTTAAAATTGATTTATTCCTAAGATCATAAAAAGTTAAATATGGACTGTCTCATATACCTCCAAATGTTTTGTGACAGAGTGTACTTTTGTATTGTGGTATTGGGGTTTCAACTCTGGGCCTTGTGCTTGCTAGGTAGGTGCTCTACTACTTGAGCAATGCCCCAGGCCCAGAGTGTACCATCAATTGCAGAGTAAAGCCACAGATAAAGCCATTAATAGCTAACCTTAAAAGGCTAGTACTAGAAGAAACCTTAACAATCTTCTATCCCAGAGCCTCACTTAGGGTCAAGAAATTATCTGTGGAAGGAAAGGTGGTGAGCCTGATTATCTGGCAGAAAGGGTAAGGCTAAAGGTTTGAGTATCATTGCTTATACTTTATGAGAATACTTCAACTGATATATTTGTATCTAAATCCAGAATAAATTTCTTTCCTGTAAGGTGCTTGTATGAATAGAATTTGAAAATAATAATGATTTAATGACAACCAGTTTCTGCCAAGGAGAGCTAACCTAACAGTACTTTTGGTACATGTGTACAATAACCTAAAAAAGTACATTACCTTGCAGAGTGGAAAGGATTTGCAAATTACAGAGTTCAAAAAGGATTCATTGTTTGAACAGGAGCACTGCACACTATTTTGAGTCTTGACTGTGGGAAGGATGCCTATTTCAATTAGTTAATCAGCAAGTGGTCATTGAGCACTGTATGTGCCAGTGCCATGCAAGACCTCATGAGGGAAGCCAAGAAAGGGTCTTGCCCATTAGGAGCTTTTAATGTGGTTAGGAGGCACAACGAACGCCCACAAAATAATTAGGAATAATTAAATACAACACTGAATGGTACTGACTCAAATTTCAACAGGTAAAATTGCATGTTCAGTCCTACTTTGTCCTCATTAGTACAAACACAACTTCTACTTGTGTTGATCAATGAGCAAAATGGAAAAATGTCAGCCATCTCTTGCATAGGTTGGATGGCATGAGTGTAAGCAATTCTTAATGCTGTAGCATAAGATTACCAATTTTAGTAAATTCAGAACTAGCTCTTTGTATAGCCCAGTTTTGTATGTTTTCATCATCTTGCCCTCCTTTGAGCTTCTGGCCCACCCCTCATAATCAAGACCCATGCTTTCTTAGTGTAGTTGCAGTCAATCTCCTGAAAGGTTTGGACTTGTCTTACATGCTATATTCTGATTTGTTCCTGTGTAGCTCTGACCTTTCACTTCTTCACCCAATTGGATCTCTGACTTGCTATTCTCTCAGAGTCTTGCAGTATACCACTGGTACTGATGGTGGCTTTTTCTACAGATAAAGTTTACATTGATCCATCAGATTAGGTCTTCTCTCTACTTGGGGAAACAGCTGACTAATTCAAATCTCTAGCATACCACAGAAATGCTTCCTCTGGGGCTGGAATTTCCTTGCAAAAGGCATATGAATTATTCACTCATCCTTCCACATGTTAATTTATCAAACATTTGTTAAGGAATTGTTAGAGGTATAGAAACATTGAAACAAGGTTCCTGGCTCAAATAATTGATCCTAAGTCTAAGGTGGGAAACAGATAAAAATATAGGAAATTTCAGTTTTGAGCTAAAGCTTTGAAAACTGTGGAATGTTGGTTCATACTGGGAGTAGTATATGGTGGGAGGGTGTGAATGGTGTGCCTGGGGTAGGAACGGGATGGTGTCATAAAAACTTTAATGAAGGGCTAACCCAAGAAATAATACCTCTAAAATTGTCAAGTGTCCATGAAGGTCATTGTCTTTCACAAGGTACTGGAAGGCCCACACACATCTTTGCGTTTGCAGATGAGTCACTTCACTCCTTGTCATTTCAGCTGAACTGTGTGTGAGTAGGTGCATAGTTAATAGGCACATCTCTACTAAATTAAAAAAAAATCAATACATTTATGAATATGCTTGGCATTTTGCTGAAAGTGTTTGAGAAAACACCAAGAAATGCTAATTCCTACTGGGGCCAGCACCTAAATGGAAGGAAAAAGGATCTGAAAAGACAGAGAGGTGGTGAACAGATATATCTGGTCATTAATGCTCATGACACAACATTCAAAAAGTATAAAAGTTGCATGGCATAAAGGGAAACTAATTGGCTCCCTGGTCCCCATCACTAGTACTCTCCTGAAAGGTAATCCCTGTTACTAGTTTCATGTGTACCCAAAGATAGTTTATGTTTTTAAAAATGTGTTATTGGTATGTGCACTTCTATGTATATTCATTGTTTTACTACATATAATTATTAGAATAACATCATGTTCCTTATTTTTCCATTTCTTAGTTCATCAAATATATATCACTCAGTCTAATATGTGTATTGTAGTTTGGATCTGGAATGTCCCTCACGTGTTAAATGACTGGCACTATTGGAAGGTGGTGAAACCTAAATGAGATAGATTCTATTAGAGGGTCTTAGGTCCCTGGGGATGTGTCTTTGAAGGGGATTGAAGCACAAGTCTCTTTCTGTCTCTGCTTCCCATCTGCCATGAGGTGAGCACATTGTTCGACTGTACACTCCCCACCACGATGTGCTGCCTTGCCATAGGCTGAAGCAATAGGGCCAACTGAATGTGAGCTGAGACCTCCAAAATGGAACCAAATAAATCTTTTCTCTTTACAAAGTGATTGTCGTAGGTATTTTCTATAGTAATGGAAAGATGATTCACACAATATGTTATACATTTTGCTATGTGATAAAGATACTGTACTAAGCAAAACAAACACCCACATCCTTAAGAATCTTATATTTTAGGAAATATTTCCATATCGACACTCATTCATGCTTCATTATTTTCAATAGGTATTAATCTATGATTGTATGGTTATAATATAATTTATTTTATTAATGATTTAGTAACCCAGGCTGCTATAACAAAATACCACATCCTGCACAATTTTTAAGTACTAGAAACTTATTTTTCACAGTTAGGGAGGCTGACAGTCCAAGAACTAGCTGATTCAGTGGTTGGTGAGGGTTGGTTGATGGTGCTTACTAGCAGCATCCTCACAGAGAGGTAAAGGTGGCAAGATAAAAGAGGCCATAGCTAGTCCCCTCCATCCCTTTTATAGGGTATTAAAACTGTTTATATGGGCAGAGCCCTCATAACTCAATCACTTCCCAAAGACCCTGTCTTCAAAAAAACCATTATGTTGAGGCTTAAGTTTCAATATATGAATTTTGAAAGGTCACATTCATTCAAACCATGGCACCAGACCTTTAATAATTCCTAATTAGATTATTTCTTATGTCCTGTGATCAGAAAGTATGTAATGTTGTTATTGACACCCTTAAAAATAGAGTGCCTGGAAGAGTACTTTAAATAGAATTGGGACTAATTTCTTAAATAATGAGCAAATCCTTTCACACTTGGAGTGTATTTTGAGCTAAGTGACTACAGGTGGAATTGCTGAGTCAAAGAGTATGTGCATTTTTTGTTCTTTTATTAGCATATAGTAATTGTACAAAGGGGTTTCATTGTGATATTTCCAAACATACATTTAATGTACTTTGATTTAATTTATTCCCTCTATTATTCTTCTTTATCTCTTCTCCTCCACTTAAAATTATTTTTTAAAGTTTTTTCTAGTACTTTATTGAATATGTTTTATATACCTTTAGCTTGTACCTCTGCTCTTTCTTCTATGTCCATGATTCAGAGATTTGACCTTTTAATGGTGCCCCAGAGGTCTTGCATGGTCCATTTGTACTCCTTTTTTTGTTTGTCTTCACCTGAATGTTTTAATACATTTACCTTGCTTGTCTTTAAGTTCTGAATTCTGTTTTCCACTTGATCCAACCTACTGAAGAAGCTTTCAATTGAGTTTTTTACTTGACTCATTGTGCTTTCCATTCCCAGACTTTTTTTTTAGGATTTCTAGATCTTTATAAAATTTCTCTTTCATATCCTGCATTGCCTTCTTTACTTCATTTAGCTCTTCAGTTGAGTTTTCTTGGAATTCAATCAGGAATTTATTCAGGTCTTCTTTAATTTTTTATCATTCTTATAATTTAAAAATTCTCTGAGATTTCATCTACTTCACTGTCATTACTATTTGTCAGTGTGGAGTTGTTGAATTTTGGAGGAGTCATCCTGCCTATGTTTCATAATTTTGTGTTTTTGAAATATAGGTATATGATGTGTATCTGAGGAAAGTTGTTGGTTGGAAGTTTTAATTATTTGTAATCTTTTGGTTGAAATATTCTCAATGTTGAGGCAGGACAGTATAGTGACAGTGTTGATATGTGATTACTCACCAGTGCATTGGGGGTATGGCTCAGTAGTCAAATGTTTGCTTATGTGTTCAGGGCACTTGGCCTGATTACCAGCACTGGTTAGATTCCAGAAAACTAGGAGTCTTTTGTGAAAGGGTCAGTTCTCCACTTCTGTACTACTTTCATTATAGAACCTTCCCTTTTTGTGTACTGGAGGCTGCTGTTAGCCACAGGAACCTATATAGCCTGTGTGCTGGATAGGTTTGCACTTGCTCCACAAGTGTCCCAGGTTGTGGCACTAGAGGTTTCAAGCATCCAAGTTTAAGAATGACCCACAAATGCATCTTAGAGTGGAGGGAAAAAACAACACTGAGTTCTACAGTGGCAGAAGGGAGAATTGATGGATATAGACACCTCTTGCTGGTTTCAGTGCTTACAAATCCTGTCAAATAGTTCATCTCCTGTGTGTGTGTGTGTGTGTGTGTGTGTGTGTGTGTGTGTGTGTGTGGCAGAAGGGAGGAAGTGTGTGTGTGTGTGTGTGTGTGTGTGTGTGTGTGTGTCAGAAGGAAGGAAGCTGTAGAAGTGTTATGATTCAGAAGGTCTGGTCTTGGACCCTTCAGTTTCACCTGGCAGTGAATACATGTTGGGATGCAGTTCTCAGAAGTGTGTCTCAGCACTTTCAGGTCCTACTCTGCATTCACTGCCCTGTTTGGGAAAAGAGGCTTTGAAGTCACATGATTTGGAGAGTATGGCTCAGGGCTTTCAGATTTGCCTGGCAGCAAACATGTGCAATCAGAAAGCAGGCCCAGGGGCTGAAAACTATGCCAACCACAGACTCAGTGCTTTGTTTCTGCCATGAACCTCAGATGATGGGATGTGCTCCTCTCCAGGGAGGGTGGAGCCTCTCACCACTTTGCCCTTCCCTGACAGAGTCTGTACTGCTTGAATCTCTTTGTGGGATCACATCAAACCTTCTTCCCCACTTCTCTTGGATGTCTCCCAACCAGAAACTATGACAGTGTATCCCCAGACTCCTTCAGCTATGGTTGTTCCTCATTTTCAAGTTATAAAAGTTCAGTCTCAAAAAATAGTTTTCCTCTCAAGATGGTATCTTCCTAAAGTGTTCAAGAATGAAAAAGTGAGAGAATCTTTCTTCACTGAGGCTAGCCTTCCATCCTGGAGCAGTAACTGTATTACAAAATCCAGAAACATGGATTTATGGCTTGTGGGAGCTGTGGAATTATAATACAGTCAGAATTTCTAGTCTGTCACCAGGGTTATCTGACTGATGCTGTGATTGTCTTCAACTTCTTCTTCTCTCTCTTGGGGAACTGGAGACAAGGCTTGGTAGTGCATTCTCCTTTTTTTCTCTTACCTCAGTTTCTCCAGGCTTTTCTGCTCTCTTGCCACCTCTTTGTTTTGTTTGTTTGTTTTCACCCTCCCTTTTTAATTATTGTGCTGGGTGGGGGGTACATTGTGACACTGACCAAAGTTCTTACAGTATATCAAATATATCATACTTGAATTCACACCCTCCACTATTCTCCTTAATTTCCCTCCCCTTGTTCCTGTAATAGTTTCAACAGATACAATTTTTCCATTTACAAATGTGTGCACAGTATTAGCACCATATTCACCCTCCATTTACCCACTATCAACCCCTCCCACTGGTACCAACACCCCCAGGCAAGAACTTGTTCCACCCTCCTGTTCTCTGATATTGTTTAAGAAGAAAATGACATTTTTGGTTGTTTTAGGTAGCTACAAAGGGAGTTTCCTTGTGGCACTTCCATGTATATATGTATTATAACCCAGTTTGGTTCATCTCCTCTATTTTTCTTCTATCTACCTTAGACCCTTTTTCATGGTGGTTTCAATAGGTTTAAAAATTCCGTATTCATTCTTGTATAGTGAGTACCTCAACCATATTCACCTTCTTAACTTCCTTCTTTTACCCTCCCTCTCCTGTATGTGACCTCCCCTTAAAATGACCTGTTTTTCATAGTACTGCAGAAAACTGTTTATGCAAGGATACCCATGTTCAATTACATGCAATCTATGAATTTTGTTGTCATGGCAAAAGGGACTTTGCCAATAAGTTTCTTAAAATGGGAGGATTATTCTGAATCATTCAATGAGTTTAGTGGAATCATATAGGCAATCAGGAATAATAAAGTTAGAAATGCATGTGTGATGTCAGCAACATGGGCTGGAGTGATTTTCTATGATGCCAGGAGTTCAGGTGGCATCTACGAGCTGGAAAAGGCATCTGAAGCCTCCAAAAGAGAAACAGCAGCATTAACAACTTGATTTTAGCTGAAGCTGGGGAACTTAATTTTAGAATCTGAAAATCCAGTAAAACTGGGTTCCAGTAAAACTAGGGTTCCATTAAAACCAAAATTTTTAGCAAAAAATATGCAGTCTACTGTAATGACTTTGTTTTGGTTCTTCCTTATTTTAATTATTTCATCTGGTTTAAGACATCTTAATATTTAGCAACACTACTTCCTTTGATTTCTCTCTTTCAGAATTTTTCTGATTATTTCTGTTTGTTTATTTCACCATATGTATTTTACAATCAATTTGTCTAATAAAGAACATACTGTCAGCATTATATTCATTCATGAATTAACTTGCTGAGTATTGGCATCTTTATGAAGCTGAACTTTTCTAAGTACATGGTACCATTCCTCATTTTTTCTAGCCTTTCTTTCTTTCCCTAGGTAGTCTTTAATTTCTTATTTGATAGAGTATAATACTATTGTTAAGGAATATGCAATAGTATTTTTAAAAGACCAAAATAAAATATGGTAATAGTATTACATTGACTTCCTTCCACTTGGTGGTCATTTGGGGAAATAGACAGAATCACAAAGTGTTTTGTTCACTACTCCTCATTATTTGATTTTTTTTTCATTTTTCTTTTATTATTCATATGTGCATACAAGGCTTGGTTCATTTCTCCCCTCTGCCCCCACCCCCTCCCTTACCACCCACTTCACCCCCTCCCGCTCCCCCCCCCAATACCCAGCAGAAACTATTTTGCCCTTATTTCTAATTTTGTTGTACAGAGAGTATAAGCAATAATAGGAAGGAACAAGGGGTTTTGCTGGTTGAGATAAGGATAGCTATACAGGGCATTGACTCACATTGATTTCCTGTGCGTGGGTGTTACCTTCTAGGTTAATTCTTTTTGATCTCACCTTTTCTCTAGTTCCTGGTCCCCTTTTCCTATTGGCCTCAGTTGCTTTAAGGTATCTGCTTTAGTTTCTCTGCATTAAGGGCAACAAATGCTAACTAGTTTTTAGGTGTCTTACCTATCCTCACCCCTCCCTTGTGTGCTCTCGCTTTTATCATGTGCTCATAGTCCAATCCCCTTGTGGTGTTTGCCCTTGATCTAATGTCCACATATGAGGGAGAACATACGATTTTTGGTCTTTTGGGCCAGGCTAACCTCACTCAGAATGATGTTCTCCAATTCCATCCATTTACCAGCGAATGATAACATTTCGTTCTTCTTCATGGCTACATAAAATTCCATTGTGTATAGATACCACATTTTCTTAATCCATTCGTCAGTGCTGGGGCATCTTGGCTGTTTCCACAACTTGGCTATTGTGAATAGTGCCGCAATGAACATGGATGTGCAGGTGCCTCTGGAGTAACAGTCTTTTGGGTATATCCCCAAGAGTGGTATTGCTGGATCAAATGGTAGATCGATGTCCAGCATTTTAAGTAGCCTCCAAATTTTTTTCCAGAGTGGTTGTACTAGTCTACATTCCCACCAACAGTGTAAGAGGGTTCCTTTTTCCCCGCATCCTCACCAACACCTGTTGTTGGTGGTGTTGCTGATGATGGTTATTCTAACAGGGGTGAAGTGGAATCTTAGTGTGGTTTTAATTTGCATTTCCTTTATTGCTAGAGATGGTGAGCATTTTTTCATGTGTTTTCTGGCCATTTGAATTTCTTCTTTTGAGAAAGTTCTGTTTAGTTCACATGCCCATTTCTTTATTGGTTCATTAGTTTTGGGAGAATTTAGTTTTTTAAGTTCCCTGTATATTCTGGTTATCAGTCCTTTGTCTGATGTATATTTGGCAAATATTTTCTCCCACTCTGTGGGTGTTCTCTTCAGTTTAGAGACCATTTCTTTTGATGTACAGAAGCTTTTTAGTTTTATGAGGTCCCATTTATCTATGCTATCTCTTAGTTGCTGTGCTGCTGGGGTTTCATTGAGAAAGTTCTTACCTATACCTACTAACTCCAGAGTATTTCCTACTCTTTCTTGTATCAACTTAAGAGTTTGTGGTCTGATATTAAGATCCTTGATCCATTTTGAGTTAATCTTGGTATAGGGTGATATACATGGATCTAGTTTCAGTTTTTTGCAGACTGCTAACCAGTTTTCCCAGCAGTTTTTGTTAAAGAGGCTGCTATTTCTCCATTGCATATTTTTAGCTCCTTTGTCAAAGATAAGTTGCTCATAGTTGTGTGACTTCATATCTGGGTCCTCTATTCTGTTCCACTGGTCTTCATGTCTGTTTTTGTGCCAGTACCATGCTGTTTTTATTGTTATTGCTTTGTAATATAGTTTGAAGTCAGGTATCGTGATACCTCCTGCATTGTTCTTTTGACTGAGTATTGCCTTGACTATTTGTGGCCTCTTGTGTTTCCATATAAATTTAACAGTAGATTTTTCAATCTCTTTAATGAATGTCATTGGAATTTTGATGGGAATTGCATTCAACATGTAGATTACTTTAGGGAGTATCGACATTTGTACTATGTTGATTCTACCAATCCATGAGCATGGGAGATCTCTCCACTTTCTATAGTCTTCCTCAATCTCTTTCTTCAGAAGCTTATAGTTTTCCTTGTAGAGGTCTTTCACATCTTTTGTTAGGTTTACACCTAGGTATTTGATTTTTTTTGAGGCTATTGTAAATGGAATTGTTTTCATACATTCTTTTTCTGTTTGCTCATTGTTAGTGTATAGAAATGCTAATGATTTTTCTATGTTGATTTTATATCCTGCTACCTTGCTATAGCTATTGATGATGTCTAGAAGCTTCTGAGTAGAGTTTTTTGGGTCTTTAAGGTGTAGGATCATGTCATCTGCAAATAGGGATATTTTGACAGTTTCTTTATCTATTTGTATTCCTTTTATTCCTTCTTCTTGCCTAATTGCTCTGGCTAGGAATTCCAGTACTATGTTGAATAGGAGTGGAGATAGTGGACATCGTTGTCTGGTTCCTGATTTTAGAGGGAATGGTTTCAGTTTTACTCCATTAAGTATAATGCTGGCTGTAGGTCTGTCATATATAGCTTTTATAATGTTGAGGTACTTTCCTTCTATTCCTAGTTTTCTTAGAGCTTTTATCATGAAATGGTGTTGGATCTTATCAAAGGCTTTTTCTGCATCTATTGAGATGATCAAGTGGTTTTTTTCTTTGCTTCTGTTAATGTGGTTTATTACGTTTATTGATTTTCATATGTTGAGCCACCCCTGCATCCCTGGGATTTAGCCTACTTGGTCGTGGTGAATAATCTTTTTGATGTGTTGCTGAATTCGGTTTGCCATTATTTTGTTGAGGATTTTTGCATCAATGTTCATTAAGGAGATTGACCTATAGTTCTCCTTTTTGGAGGTGTCTTTGCCTGGTTTTGGGATAAGTGTAACACTGGCTTCATAAAATGTGTTTGGCAGTTTTCCTTCCCTTTCTATTTCATGGAACAGTTTAAGGAGGGTTGGTATCAGTTCTTCTTTAAAGGTCTGATAGAATTCAACAGAGAATACATCAGGTCCTGGACTTTTCTTTTTCGGGAGACTCTTGATTGCTGCTTCAATTTCATTTTGTGTTACAGGTCTATTCAGGTGATTAATTTCCTCTTGGTTCAGTTTTGGATGATCATATGTATCTAGAAATGTGTCCATTTCTTTTAGATTTTCAAATTTATTTGAATATAGGTTCTCGAAGTAGTCTCTGATGATTTCCTGGACTTCCATGGTGTTTGTTGTTATCTCCCCTTTTGCATTCCTAATTCTACTAATTTGGGTTTTTTCTCTCCTCATTTTAGTCAGGTTGGCCAGGGGTCTATCGATCTTGTTTATTTTTTCAAAGAACCAACTTTTTGTTTCATTAATTCTTTGTATGGTTTTTTTGGTTTCTATTTCATTGATTTCAGCTCTTATTTTTATTATTTCTCTCCTTCTATTTGTTTTGGGATTTGCTTGTTCTTGTTTTTCTAGGAGTTTGAGATGTATCATTAGGTCATTGATTTGGGATCTTTCAATCTTTTTAATATATGCACTCATGGCTATAAACTTTCCTCTCAAGACTGCCTTAGCTGTGTCCCATAGGTTCCGGTAGGTTGTGTTTTAATTTTCATTGACTTCTAGGAACTTTTTAATTTCCTCTTTTATTGCATCGATGATCCATTCTTCATTAAGTAATGAGTTATTTAGTTTCCAGCTGTTTGCATGTTTTTTGTCTTTACTTTTGTTGTTGAGTTCTACTTTTACTGCATTGTGGTCAGATAGTATGCATGGTATTATTTCTATTTTCTTATATTTGCTGAGACTTGCTTTGTGCCCTAGGATATGATCTATTTTGGAGAAGGTTCCATGGGCTGCTGAGAAGAATGTATATTGTGTAGAGGTTGGATGAAATGTTCTGTAGACATCTACTAGGTCCACTTGATCTATTGCATATTTTTTATCTTGGATTTCTTTATTGAGTTTTTGTTTGGATGACCTATGTATTGATGATAATGGAGTGTTAAAGTCTCCCACAACCACTGTGTTGGCGTTTATATATGCTTTTAGGTCTTTCAGGGTATGTTTGATGAAATTGGGTGCATTGACATTGGGTGCGTACAGATTGATGATTATTATTTCCTTTTGGTCTATTTCCCCTTTTATTAGTATGGAATGTCCTTCTTTATCTCATTTGATCAATGTAGGTTGAAGTCTACTTTGTCAGAGATAAGTATTGCTACTCCTGCTTGTTTTCGAGGGCCATTGGCTTGGTAAATCTTCTTCCAGCCTTTCATCCTAAGCATATGCTTATTTCTGTCGGTAAGATGAGTCTCCTGTAAGCAACAAATTGTTGGATCTTCTTTTTTAATCCATTTTGTCAAACGGTGTCTTTTGATGGGTGAATTAAGTCCATTAACATTAAGCGTTAGTACTGATAGGTATGTGGTGATTCCTGCCATTTAGTTATCTTAGTTGTTTGAAGGTTTGATTGTGTGTACCTAACTTGATGTTACTCTCTACTGTCTTGCTTTTTCTTATCCTGTGGTTTGGTGCTGCCTGCCTTTTCATGGTTAAGTTGGGTGTCACTTTCTGTGTGCAGGATCCCTTGCAGAATCTTTTGTAATGGTGGCTTTGTGGTCACATATTGTTTTAGTTTCTGCTTATCATGGAAGACTTTTATTGCTCCATCTATTTTGAATGATAGCTTTGCTGGGTAGAGTATCCTGGGGTTGAAGTTATTTTCATTCAGTGCCCGGAAGATCTCACCCCACGCTCTGCTTGCTTTTAATGTTTCTGTTGAGAAGTCTGCTGTGATTTTGATGGGTTTACCTTTGTATGTTACTTGTTTTTTCTCTCTTACAGCCTTCAATATTCTTTCCTTAGTTTCTGAACTTGTTGTTTTAATCATGATATGTCGTGGAGTAGTTCTATTTTGATCTGGTCTTTTTGGTGTCCTGGAGGCCTCTTGCATCTGTATGGGAATATCTTTCTCTAGATTTGGGAAATTTTCTGTTATTACTTTGTTGAATATATTATGCATTCCCTTCACTTGCACCTCTTCTCCTTCTTCGATGCCCATGATTCTCAAGTTTGGTCTTTTGATGGAGCCAGTGAGTTCTTGCATTTTCTTTCCACAGGTCTTGAGTTGTTTAATTAATAGTTCTTCAGTTTTTCCTTTAATTACAATTTCATCTTCAAGTTCTGAGATTCTGTCTTCTGTTTGTTCTATTCTGCTGGATTGGCCTTCCGTTTTGTTTTGCAGTTCTGTTTTGTTCTTTTTTCTGAGGTTTTCCATATCCTGGCTGTTTTCTTCTTTATTGTTGTTTATTTTTGTCCTGAGTTCATTTATCCATTTATTCATTGTGTTCTCTCTTTCACTTTGGTGTTTATACAGTGCTTCTATGGTTTCCTTTATTTCTTCTTTTGCTTTTTCAAATTCTCTATTTTTATTGTCTTGGAATTTCTTGAGTGTCTCCTGTACATTTTGGTTGACCCTATCCAGTATCATCTCTATAAAATTCTCATTGAGTACTTGTAGTATGTCTTCTTTTAAATTATTCTTGTGGGCTTCATTGGGTCCTTTGGCATAGTTTATCTTCATTTTGTTGGAGTCTGGATCTGAGTTTCTGTTCTCTTCATTCCCCTCTGGTTCCTGTACTAATTTTTTGCTGTGGGGAAACTGGTTTCCTTGTTTTTTCTGTCTTCCTGTCATTGTCCTTGGTGTTGTTACTGTCCCTGTACTGTGTGTAATTAAGTATTTTCTAGCTTGTAATAATAACAATGGTAATATTGAGAATGGAAGAGTGAGCTGAGATGGAAAGCAAGAAGTTAAAGAAAAGGGGAAAACAAATATACAGACAAGAGGGAGAAAGCAGAACAAGGTATCAGACAAGAGAGTTTCAAAGGTATAAACAGGGAGTGTTAGTGTACTAATCGACAGTAAGCTGAACAGACAATAGAGAGACAGAGAGAGGATTGAAAATCAAAGATAAAAAAAATAAAAAATAAGTATATGAAAGTAATATCTATATATAAAAATGAATTAAAATAAAATGGAAAATAGAAAATAAAAAAAAAAAAACCAAAAAACTTCCAAGTTTATATGCAATGCAATTTCAGTCTTAATAATTTGGATGTCTGTCTCAATCTCCAGTCCTGGAGTTGGTGCCTCAGATGTTGTTCTGTAGTTGTCTCATCAAATGGGATGCATAAAGTAGAACAAAACTACACTCACACACACACAGAAGAAAAAAAAAAAAAAGCCCCACCAAGTATCCCCAGTTCAAATGCAATACAGTTTCAGTAAGTTTTTCGGCTTGCAGGTGTAATTCAGTTGTTCTCTCATCAAAGGTAGGGAGAAAAAGAAAAAAAAGCATCTGGAGGCAGTTCTGAGAGTGGTATCTGCAACTGTGGCTTGCCTGCCTGCTGCTGTCAGCCTGTAGCTGGCGGCGTTATTTATGCAGATCTCTGGGGTGAGCTAGCACTCACCTGGTCCCACAGGCTTTGTTTGCTCAGAGTTCTCCTGTGCAGGGGCCTCTGCTACAGGCTTTCCCCTTTCCAAGGACTGGGAAAGGTGACACTGCCCCGCGTTGTCAGGCCTGCGTGTTTATTTACAGTTCACGTGGGAAGTGGGTCTTCCCTCCTCTCACAAGCGTCCCCGCTCCTGGTTGCTGGGTGCGCCCCGCTCCTGCCCGGCTTGTTTATTTACAGTCCTGGGAAGGGTTCCCTTCCCCCAATCTTCAGCGCTCAGGGCACCCCACCCTCTTTCCAGCGTGTCTTAACTGTTCTTACTGCTTAGTACTCAGTTTCTCTTTTTTTCCCGGGTGGAGGTCAGTCTGTCCAGGGGGCTATGCTGCTCTGGACCAGGCTTGTCTGTGGGGCTACCGTGGTGCCGCGAAGCTCACCTGGTCCGCGTCTTCCCAAGCCGTATGGGCGCCGGCCACTGGCGGCCCCGGGGGCCCTCCTCAGTTCTCTGTTTAACATGAAGTGGAGATTCTCTGCGCCGGCTGGAGATGTGGAGGAGTCAAAGTTATGCCTTTTCTCGGTGATTATGCCTGCAAAGTGTGTCTCCAGCGTCTCTCCAAGATTTCACTATAGGAGGGTCGCTTTCTGCTTCCTACCTCTAGCCACCATCTTGGGATTCTCCTCATTATTTGAAATTACAAGGTAGATCCTTGTAGACAATAACACTTGAAACTTGTTGACACTGTGATTATATTATCAAACACAAGAAAAATTTTGTGACATGTAAATTATTGCACATGAAAAATTCATTGGAACTAAGGACTTCATAAAATTCAAGGAAATGAGATTAGAACAAAGTGGAATAAAGTAAGACATCAATATGTGAAACAGCATTAAGTTTTAGATGAAAAGGTTTGAATGTGCTCAGATCCCAGTGATCTGTGAGCTCCATCACCCTGAAACTACTTTCAGGTCCTTATTCTCATAGATTAAATTGCCAGCCTATTAGCATGACACCATCTGATACTTATTGAAAGACTGTATAGATAAGGATGTGTTACTGCCTTTATTATACATATCCAGCCATAAACTGTCTGGCTTACATAGCCAGAAATTTTACTCATTTGTCTATTCTTAGTTGAATCAAAAAAGAAAGAGCCTAAATATGTTGATTGTGATAAGTGAACAAGGTTTCACCTCTTCAACTAGTGTGTTATTTCATGAGAAAACTGAGTATATAGAATTGCAGCCCATGACTCAAATAGGACAATAAACAAGAAAAAGTAGATTGGGGAAATCCTTTAAAATAGTTACCAGTTTGTAGGAAATTAATGCTACAAAATGAGTGATTTAATTAGTATCAACAAATCAAAGAGAGGAAATGGGACAAGACCAAGGAAAGATTCTTAGAGTAATCAAAATATCAATTCTAGTTCTTATTATCAAAAGAAATAAGTAGCCATTAAGAATTTTCCAGTCAAATCCAAAGGAAAATAACACAGGGGAAAAAAAAAAACAATTGATTGGACTGGAATTGTACCTGCATTAATGCTCAGGAAAAGCTTCATAATTTCATGAAGAAATGGAAATAGTAAGGAGAAGAGATAGCTGGTTTGTAGGCATGTTCATCTCAGATTTGGTCACCTGGCTCTAGTTAGACCCTACAGGGACCAAATAGCTGATAGATCCGAGAACTCTGAGAGTTCACAAGCCTGAAAGGTTCATGGTAGCAAGTGTAGAGGAACCTGGATACTCCACAAAGTAAGATATCGCCAACACATAGGCAGACCAAATATATGATGACTAACCTTTCACTTAGCTTTATAATAGCACAAAACAACCCCAGAAGCTCAGGCATCATGGCTGCCAGCTGCCACACCAGATATCTAGGAAGCAGTTTCTTTTTTCTTTTTTTCCTTTTTCTTTTCTCTCTGAAAAGCAAAATATCAATGCAGAAAACTGAAAAATGAGTTCTGAAAGCACCTGTGTTGTCCCAAATCCACTAAGAACTGCAGGCATGGGACTTCTGACTGTTGCTTTTCACCCAGGATGCTGACCCTTGATATCACTGAGAGAAACAACAACCAATTCCGGTAATCTTGCTGCACCTTCTGCCCTGTAGCTATCTGCATAGTCCAGTGCACTCATTGGACTCAGTGGAAACCCACTCCTCTCCACAACAAGGAAAAAATTTGGGCTATATATTTTTTCCTTTTTTAAAAATTATGTTTTTTTTCCATTCTGTTGAAATTTTAATTTGTGTAGCACTCTTCTGTCCCATTTTTTTTCTCTTCCCCCACTTTTTTCTTCTTTTTCTCTCTTCCCTTTCCTTATCTTTCTCCCCTTTCCATCACTTTCCTCCCACTGACCCTTTCTCCACCACTCTAACCACTCACCAAGTATTCTACTAACTTTACACATCATTTGCATCTTTTCTAGCCCTCTGCAATCACTAACATCAGCACCCTCATCCTCAATGACTGAACTACACCTTTATACATATTAGGGACTTATTACCCCATAGTGACCACAACTCATAGCTCTTCTGCCCCTCTTCCCATCTTCCTTCCTTCCCATCTCTTCTTCTATTATGTCATTTTTATTATCTGAATATTAGTCTCTATATAAACAACTTTTATTACCCCAATTCCCCCTGCTTATGTATAATACTACTAAGGGCTTTATATACTATGTAAATAACTGGGTCAGCATTGAATTTGTCAAATTGTTATTGATACGTTATACATCCAAGTTAGTGGACAGAAATGATACAACATAACTAACAACCAAAATAACCAGAGCATAGAAATTAAGTCAACAGAAAGATAATAGGTGATTGAAACCCCTAATCAATAAATCAACAAAACATATGAAAATCTCAAAATAGAAACATAGGGAATAAAAGAAAGCAGGCAAATATGACTTCTTAAAAGGTTAACAATCACATAATAGACAACTTGGAAAGGGTTGAATCCTTAGTTGGTGAGGTAAGAACAGTGATAACTAAATTGTTCAAGAAGCTTAAAGAGGACCTGTAAAAACAACTCAATTAATCCCAAGACAGTACAGATCATGAAAACACAGAAAAAACAAAAAGAACTCAAAGAGGATTTCAACAAACATTGGAGAAAAAAAAAGAATATTTTTTTTAAAAGAGAGAGAAATGAAATAAAGCGGCAATATAAGATGTGAAAGAAGATTAACAAAAATATGGGAAGTGTCAAAAAATAAATAATCAAACAGAAACCCTGGATATAAATGTTACTTAAGTCAAATAAAAAGAAATGCAGCTGAAAGCCATTCCAACAGACTAGAATAAGTGGAAGATAGAATTTCAGGGCTTGAAGACAAAATAGATATTAAAGAAAAAAAGAAAGAATACTAAGATAAAAAAACTGAAGAGTCATGAAAGCAATATGCAAGAACTCTGCAACTCCATGAAAAGACCACATTCATGAATCATGGGGATCAAAGAAGGACAAGAGGTTCAAGCCAAAGGTATAGGAAAAGTAATAGCAGAAAACTAAACAAATCTCAAGAAAGAGAGGCCCATTCAGGTACAGGAAGTCTTTAGGAAACCAAACATACATGACCAAAAGAGAACCTCTTCATGGTATATAATAGGTAAAACAATTAGTACTGAGAAAAAGAAAAGAATATTGAATACTGCAAGAGAAAAAAATAATGTATAAAGGTAAACCCATGAAAATAAGAGCAGATTTTTCACAGAAACCTTAAAAGCATTAAGGGCATGAAGAAATGTATTTCAAGTACTGAAAGAAAATAATTTCAAACCTAGAATACTCGACCTAGGAAAACTATCATTCATATTTGAAGGAGAAATAAAAACCTTCCATGATAAGTGGAAGCCAAAACAACACATGACCACTAAGCCAGCACTCCAGAAGATATATAAAGGAACCCTACACACAGAAGATGAAAATAAACATAGTTATGAAAGGATGAGAATTATTAAATCCCAAGAAAAGATGAGATAAGTAATTATAGAGTAGCATAGAATCAATTGCAATACACACAAATGCTTATACAAAAACAACTAAATGTCAACAACCACCACATACCTCTCAATATTAACACTGAATATTAATGGCCTCAAATTTCTCATCAAAAGACATTAATTGGTAAACTGGATTAAAAAGAAAGACCCAACAATTTGTTGTTCTCAAGAAACCCATCTCACAGACAGAAACAAACATTGACTTAGGGTATAAAGGTAGAAAAAGATTTACAAGATAATGGCCCCCCAAACAGGCAAGAGTAGCTATACTTATGTCAGATAAAGTAGACTTCAAACTTAAATTAGTCAGAAGAGGAAAAGAAGGATGCTAATAGGAGGATAAAATACATTAAGAGGAGATAACAATTGCTAATTAACATGTGTCCAATGTTGATGCACCCAACTTCATTAAACATACCCTACTGAACTAAAAACACAGACACCAGCAAAGTGATAGTGGGAGACTTCAATATTCAACTATGACCAATAGATAGGACATGCAGACAAAAAAATCAACAAGAAACTTTAGAATTGAAGGCAACAATAGATCAAATGTACCTGACAGACCCCTGCAGAGTATTCCATCCAGCAACAGCACAATATATAGTCTTCTTGGTAGCTCATGGAACTTTCTCCAAAATAGATCACATTTTAAGTCTCAAAGAGTCTTAAAAAATATAAGAAAATTGTAATAACCCATGCATACTGTCTGACCACAATGGGATACAACCAGAACTCAACAATAAAAATTATGTTAGAAAATACTCAAACACCTGAAGACTGAACAACATGTTTTTCCTTGACCTGTGGGTCATCAAAGAAATAAAGGATGAATTTTTAAAAATTCTGAAATTTAATGAAAATGAAAGTATAATCTATCCAAACCTGTGGGACACTGCAATGTCAGTGCAAGGAGAAAGTTTATAGCCATGAATGTATATGTTAAAAGCAAAAAGATCTCAAATAAATGACCTAATGCTATTTCTCAAACTCCTAGAAAAACAAGTATGAGCTAAATTCAAAATTAGCAAAAGGAAAGAAATAATAAAAATAAGGACTGAAATCAATGAAAGAGAGACCAAAAAAAAAATTCATATAAAGAATTTAGGAACCAAAATGCTGGTTCTTTGAAAAGACAAATAAGATTGATAAACCTCTAGCAAACCTGATTAAAATGAGGAGGGAAAACCAAAATTAAAAAAAAAAGAAACAAGACAAGGGAGATCACAACAAACACCAAGGGAATCATTAGAGACTACTTTGAAAATCTGTATTCAAATAAAGTGAAAAATGTAGAAGAAATGCACAAATTTCTAGATATATATGACCAATCAAAAATGAACCAAGAGGATCTAAATCATCTAAATAGATCTATAACAAACAATAAAACTGAAATAGCAGTAAAGAGTCTCTCAAAAAAGAAAAGTCCAGGATGTGATGGATTCACTGCTGAATTGTACCAAACCTTTAAAGAAGAACTAATACTAACACTCTGCAAAATTTTTCATGAAATAGAAAGGGAAGGAATACTGTCATAATCATTCTATGAAGACAGTATTACATTCATATCCAAAGCCAACTAGGACACAACAGAAAAAGAGAATTATAGTCCAATTTTTTTATTATGTGCTGCGTGGAAGATACATTGTGGCTTTTATAAAGGTTCTTAAAATGTATCAAATATATCACACTTGAATTCTCCTACTCCACCACTCTCCCTTGTCTTCTCCCTCCCCCTATTTCTTGAATATTTTCAACAGGTATCATTTTTGCATTCACATACATGTGCACACATTTTTGCAACACATTTATCCTCCTACTCCTTTTCCCCACCACATCCCCCCCGCCCACTGATACCAACACCCCACCACCAGCAGGACCTGTTTTGCCCTCCTGTTCTCCAATTTGTAGAAGAAAGATCAAAGATAAAAAGAAATGCAAAAATATTTGTTTGTTTGAGATATCGGTAGCTACATAGTGAGATTCTTTGTGACAGTTCCATATGTATGGATTATTACCCCACTTGGTTTATCTCCTCTAATATTCTTTAATTCTTAATTTAAATAATTAAATTCTTTAATATTCTTTAATGTAATATTAAAGTAGAAACTTTAATCCTTTCTTATGGTGGTTTCAGCTGGTCTAAGATTTCTATATTCATTTTTGTATAGAGAGTATATTGACTATATTTAAGTTCTTAGTTTCCTTCTTGTACCCTACACCTACTGTGAGTGACCACCTATTACTGTGACCATTGCCAATGTTTCACAATATTGCTGTATTTGTATTAGGACTCTATTTCATATATAGGGGAGAATATGTGGTTTTGGCCTTCTGAACCTGGCTAACTTCACTTAATGTGTGACTCATGTCCAACAATATTACTGCATTTGTTTTAGGTCTATAATCCACATATGAGGGAGAACATATGATTTTTTGGTCTTCTGAGCCTGGCTAACTTCACTTAAGATGATGTTCTCTTGTTCCATCCATTTATTGAAAAAATTTAATTCTCCTTACTAGCTGAGTAAAATCCCATTGTGTATAAATACCATATTTTCTTAATCCATTCATAAGTAGTGGGGCATCTTGGCTGTATCCATAACTTGGCTACTGTGAATAGAGCTGCAATAAACATCAGTGTGCAGTTGCCTTTGGAGTAACCTGAGTCACATACCTTTGAGTAAATCCCTAGAAGTGGTATTTCTGGAATATATGTCAGATCCATGTTTAGTTTTTAAGAAGACTCCATATTGTTTTCCAAAGTGGTTGTACATTACCACCAGTAGTGTATGAGTGTTCCTTTTCCCCTGTGTTCTTGCCAACATTTGTTGTTGGTGGTGTTTTTGATGATAGCTATTCTAATAGGAATGAGATGGAAACTTATTGTGGTTTTGATTTGCATTTACTTTACGGCCAGAGATGGTGAGCATTTTTTCGTGTGCTTTTTTGGCCATTCGAATTTATTCCTTAGAAAAAGTTCTGTTTAGTTCAATTGCCTATTTCTTTATTGGTTCATTGATTTTGGGGGAGTTCAGTTTTTTTGAGCTCCCTGTATATTCTGGTTATCAGTCCTTTATCTGATGTACACCTGGCAAATATTTTCTGCCACTCTGTGGATGGTCTCTTCAGTTTATACACAGCTTCTTTTTTTTTAATTCATATGGGTATACAATGTTTGGGTTATTTCTCACCCCTCCCAACCCCCCCACCTCCACTTACTCCCCTCCCCCTCCCTTTACCCCCCCACCTCCTTGATACCAGGCAGAAACTATTTTGCCCTAATTTCTAATTTTGTTGTAGAGAGAGTATAAGCAATAATAGGAAGGACCAAGGGTTTTTGCTAGTTGAGATAAGGATGGCTATACAGGGAGTTGACTCACATTAATTTCCAGTGCGTATGTTACCTTCTAGATTAATTCTTTTGGGAGTATAGACATTTTTACTATGTTGATTCTACCAATCCATGAGCATGGGAGATCTCTCCACTTTCTATAGTCTTCCTCAATCTCTTTCTTCAGAAGCTTATAGTTTTCCTTGAAGAGGTCATTCATATCTTTTGTTAGGTTTACACCTAGGTATTTTTTTTGAGGCTATTGTAAATGGAATTGTTTTCATACATTCTTTTTCAGTTTGCTCATTGTTGGTGTATAGAAATGCTAATGAGTTTTCTATGTAGATTTTATATCCTGCTACCTTGCTACAGCTATTGATGATGTCTAGAAGCTTCTGAGTAGAGTTTTTTGGGTCTTTAAGGTATAGGATCATGTCATCTGCAAATAGGGATATTTTGACAGTTTCTTTACCTATTTGTATTCCTTTTATTCCTTCTTCTTGCCTAATTGCTCTGGCTAGGAATTCCAGCACTATGTTGAATAGGAGTGGAGATAGTGGGCATCCTTGTCTAGTTCTTGATTTCAGAGGGAATGGTTTCAGTTTTTCTCCGTTAAGTATAATGCTGGCTGTAGGTTTGTCATATATAGCTTTTATAATGTTGAGGCACTTTCCTTCTATTCCTAGTTTTCTTAGTGCTTTTATCATGAAATGATGTTGGATCTTATCAAAGGCTTTTTCTGCATCTATTGAGATGATCAAGTGGTTTTTGTCTTTGCTTCTGTTAATGTGGTTTATTACGTTTATTGATTTCCGTATGTTGAACCACCCCTGCATTCCTGGGATGAAGCCAACTTGGTCATGGTGAATTATCTTTTTGATGTGTTGTTGAATTTGGTTTGCCATTATTTCATTGAGGATTTTTGCATCAATGTTCATTAAGGAGATTGGCCTATAGTTCTCCTTTTTGGAGGTGTCTTTGCCTTGTTTTGGGATAAGTGTAATACTGGCTTCATAAAATGTGTTAGGCAGTTTTCCTTCCTTTTCTATTTCATGGAGCAGTTTAAGGAGGGTTGGTATCAGTTCTTCTTTAAAAGTCTGATAGAATTCAGCAGAGAATCCATCAGGTCCTGGACTTTTCTTTTTGGGGAGACTCTTGATTGCTGCTTCAATTTCATTTTGTGTTATAGATCTATTCAGGTGATTAATTTCCTCTTGGTTCAGTTTTGGATGATCATATGTATCTAGAAATCTGTCCATTTCTTTAAGATTTTCAAATTTTTTTGAATATAGGTTCTTGAAGTAGTCTCTGATGATTTCCTGGACATCGATGGTGTTTGTTGTTATCTCCCCTTTTGCATTCCTAATTCTACTAATTTGGGTTTTTTCTCTCCTCATTTTAGTCAGGTTTGCCAGGGGTCTGTCGATCTTGTTTATTTTTTCAAAGAACTAACTTTTTGTTTCATTAATTCTTTGTATGGTTTTGGTTTCTATTTCATTGTTTTCAGCTCTTATTTTTATTATTTCTCTTCTTCTATTTGTTTTGGGATTTGCTTGTTCTTGTTTTTCTAGGAGTTTGAGATGTATCATTAGGTCATTGATTTGGGACCTTTCAGTGTTTTTAATATATGCACTCATGGCTATAAACTGTCCTCTCAGGACTACCTTTGTTGTGTTCCATAGGTTCTGGTAGGTTGTGTTTTCATTTTCATTGACTTCCAGGAACCTTTTAATTTCCTCTTTTGTTTCATCAGTGACCCATTGTTCATTAAGTAATGAGTTATTCAGTTTCCAGCTGTTTGCATGTTTTTTATCTTTACTTTTGTTGTTGAGTTCTAGTTTATTGCATTGTGATCAGATAGTATGCATGGTATAATTTATATTTTCTTATATTTGCTGAACCTTGCTTTGTGCCCTAGGATATGATCTATTTTGGAGAAGGTTCCATGGACTGCTGAGAAGAATGTATATTGTGTAGAAGTTGGTGCAATGTTCTGTAGACCTCAAGTAGGTCTATTTGATCCATTGTATATTTTATATCTAGGATTTCTTTATTGATTTTTTGTTTGGATGACCTATCTATTGATGATAATGGGTTGTTAAAGTCTCCCACAACCACTGTGTTGGAGTTAATAAATGATTTTAGGTCTTTCAGGGTATGTTTGATGAAATTGGGTGCATTGACATTGAGTGCATATAGGTTGATAATTGTTATTTCCATTTGGTCTATTTCCCCTTTTGTTAGTATGGAATGTCGTTCTATATCTCGTTTGATCAATGTAGGTTGAAGTCTACTTTGTCAGAGATAAGTATTGCTACTCCTGCTTGTTTTTGGGGTCATTGGCTTGGTAAATCTTCTTCCAGCCTTTCACCCTAAGCCTATGTTACTTCTGTCGGTGAGATGGGTCTCCTGTAAGCAACAAATTGTTGGATCTTCCTTTTTAATCCATTTCATCAAGTGGTGCCTTTTGATGGGTGAATTAAGTCCATTAACATTATGTTTTAGGACTGGAGGTATGTGGTGATTCCTATCATTTAGTTGTCTTAGTTGTTTGAAGGTTTGATTCTGTGTACCTAAGTTACTCTCTACTTTCTTGCTTTTTTTTTCCTGTAGTTTGGTGCTGCCTACCCTTTCATGGTTATGTTGGGTTTCACATTCTGTGTGCAGAATCCCTTGAAGAATCTTTTGTAGTGGTGGCTTTGTGGTCACATATTGTTTTAGTTTCTGCTTATCATGGAAGACTTTTATTGCTCCATCTATTTTGAATGATAGTTTTGCTGGGTAGAGTACCCTGGGGTTGAAGTTATTTTCATGCAGTGCCTGGAAGATCTCATCCCAAGCTCTTCTTGCTTTTAATGTTTCTGTTGAGAAGTCTGCTGTGATTTTGATGGGTTTATGTTTTTATATTATTTGTTTTTTCTCTCTTACTGCCTTTGGTATTCTTTCCCTAATTTCTGTACTTTTTGTTTTAATGATGATATGCCATGGGGTAGTTCTATTTTGGTCTGGTCTGTTTGGTGTTCTGGAGGCCTGTTGCATCTGTATGGTCATAGATTTCTCTAGATTTGGGAAATTTTTGTTATTATTTTGTTGAATATATTACACATTCCCTTTGGTTGCACCTGTTCTCCTTCAATGCCCATGATTCTCAGGTTTGGTCTTTTGATGGAGTCAGTGAATTCTTGCATTTTCTTTTCACAGGTCTTGAGTTGTTTAACTAATAGTTCTTCAGTTTTTCCTTTAATTACCATTTCATCTTCAAGTTCTGAGATTCTGTCTTCTGTTTGTTCTATTCTGCTGGATTGGCCTTCCGTTTTGTTTTGCAATTCTGTCTCGTTCTTTTTTCTGAGGTTTTCCATATCCTGAGTCATTTCCTCTTTAATGTTGTCTATTTTTGTCCTGAGTTCATTTATCTCTTTATTAATGTTGTTCTTTGTTTCACTTTGGTGTTTACACAGTGCTTCTATGTTTCTTTTATTTCTTCTTTTGCTTTTTCAAATTCTCTATTTTTGTTGTCTTGGAATTTCTTGAGTGTCTGCTGTACATTTTGGTTGACCATATCCAGTATCATCTCTATAAAATTCTCATTGATTACCTGTAGTATTTCTTCTTTTAGATTGTTCTTGTGGGCTTCATTGGGTTCTTTGGCATAGTTTATCTTCATTTTGTTGGAGTCTGGATCTGAGTATCTGTTTTCTTCATTTCCCTCTGGTTCCCATACTAATTTTTTGCTGTGGGGAAACTGGTTTCTCTGTTTTTCTGTCTTCCTGCCATTGCCCTTGGTGTTGTTATTGTCCCTGTACTGTGTGCAATTAAGTATTTTCTAGCTTGTAATAATAACACTGGTGATATTTAGTGGTGATATTTAATGGAAGGGTGAGAGGAGATGGAAAGCAAAGAAGTTAAAGAAAAAAGGAAAAACAAATTAACACGTAGAAAAAACTAAACAAAGAAACAAACAAAAAAGTTTCAAAGATATAAACAGGGAGATTTGTGTACTAATCAACAGTAAGTTGAACAGGCATTAGAGAGACAGAGAGAGGATTGAAAAATAAAAAATTTAAAATGAATAAAAAATAATAATAAAAGAATAAAAGAAAAATCTGCAAGTTCAAATGAAATAAAGTTTCAGTTTTAATAATTTCGGTGTTCACTCCTCAGCCTCTAAGCCTGGAGATGGTGTCTCAGAAGTAGTTCTGTTGTTGTCTCTTCAATGGGGAAAAAAAACAAACCAAACCAAACAAAACAAAATAACACAAAACAAAGAAAAACCACCACAAAGTGTCCCAAGTTCAAATGTAATACAGTTTCAGTAAGTATTTCAGCATGCAGGTGTAGTTCAGTTGTTGTCTCATCAAAGGCTGGGAGAGAAAAAAAAAAAAGAGCCTGGAGACAGTTCCGTGAGTGGCTATCTGAGGCTGTGACTCGCCTGTCTGCTGCTGTCAGCCAACTGTTGCTGGAGGTGTTATTTATGCAGATCTCAGGAGTGAGATTAACACTCACCTAGTCCCTCAGGTTTTGTTTACTTAGTTCTCCTGGGCATGACTGCCACTGCTACAAGCTTTCCCCTTTCCATGCACACTGGGGGAGGTGACACTGCACCAGCTTTCTCAGGCCTGCATGTTTATTTACAGTTCACATGGGAAGTGAGTCTTTTCCCCTCTCCTGTGGAGTTTTCCTCCCACCGCCACTTTTACAAGCTTTCCTGATCCTGGTTGCTGGGCGTGTGTCGCCACTCCTGTCTTCTCCAGCCAGCTTGTGAGGGATTTCCCCTCCCCTGCTCTTCAGCATTCAGGGCGCCCCACCCTCTTTGCTATGTGTCTTTTTTGTTGTTATTGCTTATTACTCAGTTTCTCTTTTTTCCCTGGGTGTGGGTTGGTTTGTCCAGGGGGCTATGCTATCTGGCCCTGGGTTGTCTGTGGGAGTACCACGTCGCTTAGCTCACCTTCTGGTCTGTGTCTTCCCAAGCTGTCTGGACGCTGGCATCTGGCAGCACAGGAGCCCTCCTGGTTTCTCCGTTTAATGTGAAGTGGAGATGCTTTTGCCTCTTCTCGGTGTTTTTTCCTGTAAGGTGTATCTCCAGCTTCTCTCCAAGATTTTACTTTAGGAGGCATGCTTTCTGCTTCCTCCCTCTAGCCACCATCTTGGAATCCTTGACACCATTTCTATTGTTGTACAGAAGCTTTTTAGTTTTATGAAGTCCCATTGTCCATCCTTTCTCGTAATTCCTGAGTTGCTGGGGTTCTATTGGGAAGTCCTCAATTATATTATGCCTATTTCTTCCAGAATATTCCCTGCTGTTTCCTGTACCAACTTTAGAGCTTTGGGTCTGATATTAAGGTCCTTGATCCATTTTAAGTTGATAAAAATACAGGGTGATAGGCATGGATCTAGGATCAGTTTTCTTCAGGGATATAACCACTTTTCCCAGCAGTATTTGTTGAAGAGGCTGTCTATTTTTCATCATAAGTTTTTGGCACCTTTGTCAAAAATAAGGTGGGCATAGCTGTGTAGATTCATATCTGGGTCCTCTATTCTGTTCCACTGGTCTTCATATCTGTTTCTGTGCCAGTGCTATACTGTTTTTGTTGCTATGGCTCTGTAATATAGTTTGGAGTTGGGTATTGTGATACCTCCAGAATTGCTCTTTTGGCTAAGTATTGCCTTGGCTATTTGTGGTCTCTTGTGTTTCCAAATGAACAGAGATTTTTCAATCTCTGTGATGAATGTCATTGGGATTTTGATGGGGATTGCATTGAACGTGTGGATTACTTTTGGTAGTACAGCCATTTTTACTATGTTGATTCTACCAATCCATGAGCATGGGAGATCTTTCCACCTTCTGTAGTCTTCCTCAGTCTCTTTCTTCAGGGGTTTTTAGTTCTTCTTATAGAGGATATTCACATCTTTTGTTAAGTTTATTCCTAGGTACTTGGGATTTTTTGAGGTTATGGTAAATGGAATTGCTTTCATATATTCTTTCTCAGTTTGTTCATTGTTGGCATATAGAAAGGCTAGTGATTTTTATAAGTTGGTTTTGTGTCCTGTTACATTGCTGAAGCTGTTTATGGTGTCTAGGAGTTTTTGGGTAGATTTTTTTTGGGTCTTTGAGGTATAGGATCATGTCATCTGCAAATAGGGATACTTTGACACTTTCTTTACCTATTTGTATTCATTTTATTATGTCTTCTTGAATTATTGCTCTGGCTAGGAATTCCAAGTTTATCTTAAATAGAAGTGGAGAGAGTGGGCTCCCTTGTCTCATTCCTGATTTTAGGGGAAATCATTTCAGCTTTTCTCCATTAATCATGATGTTGGCTATACATCTGTCATATATAGTCTTTATAATGTTGAGGTACATTCCTTCTATTCCTAGTTTTCTTAAAGCTTTTATCCTGAAGTGGAGTTGAATCTTATCAAAGGCTTTTTCTGCATCTAGTGAGATGATCAAGTAGTTTTTCTCTTTGCCTCTATTTATATTCTGTATTACATTTATTTATTTGCTTAGGTTGAACCACCCCTGCATCCCTGGGATTAAGCTGACTTGGTCATGGTGAATGATCTTTCTGATATGTTATTGGATTTGGTTTGCATATTATTTTATTCATTAAGGAATGAATGGCCTGTAGTTCTCCTTTTTGGATGTGTCTTTGTCCAGTTTGGGATGAGTATAATACTGGCTTCATAGAATGAGTTAGGCAGTGTTCCTTCCTTTTCTATTTCACAGAAAAGTTTAAGGAGAGATGGTATTAGTTCCTTTTTAAAGATCTGATAGAATTCAGCAGAGAATCTGTCAGGTCCTGGACTTTTCTTTTTTGGGAGACTATTGCTGCTTCAATATCATTTCATGTTATAGATCTGTTTTAGGTGGTTAATATCCTCTTGGTTCAGTTTTGGATGATCATAAGTATCTAGAAATTTGTCCATTTCTTCAAGATTTTAAAATTTATTTGAATATAGATTCTCAAAGTAGTCTCTGGTGATTCCCTGGATTTCCTTGGTGTTTGTTCCCCTTTTGCATTTCTGATTTTACTGATTCGGGTCTTTTCTTTCCTCATTTTAGTCATATTTGCCAGGAATTTGTCATTATTGTTTATTTTTTCAAATAACCAGCTTTTTGTTTCATTGATTCTTTGTATAGTTTTTTTTTTTTTTGGTCTCTATTTCATTAATTTCAGCCCTTAATTTTATTATTTCTCTCCTCCTTGATTTGTGTTTTGCTTGTTCTTGTTTTTCTAGGAGTTTAAGATGTAGCATTAGGTCAGTTATTTGAGATCTTTCTGTCCTTATAAAAAAATACTCATGAGTATAAACTTTCCTGTTAGGAATGGTTTTCCTGTGTCCCATAGGTCTGCTAGGTCCCACTGATCATTGAGCAATGTATTTTTCAGCTTTCAATTGTTTGTGTATTTTCTGCTGTTGTTTTTGTTGTTGAATTCTAGTTTTAATGCATTGTGATAAGATAGAATGCAGAGGATTATTTCTACTTTCTTACGTTTGCTGAGGCTTGCTTTGCACTCTAAGATATGATCAATTTTGGAGAAAGGTCCATGGGCTGTTGAGAATAATTTATATTGTGCTGATGTTGGATGAAATATTCCATAGGCATCCATTAGGTCCATTTGATCTATGGTGTGATTTAGTTCTAGAATTTCTTTATTGATTTTTTGTTTGGGTGATCTATCTATTGGTGATGGGGGTATTACAATCTCCCTCTACCACTGTGTTGGAGTCTACATGTGCTTTTAAGTTTTTTAGAGTATATTTGAAGAAATTGGGTGCACTGACGTTGGGTGCATATAGGTTGATAATTGTTATTTCCTTTTAGTGTATTTCCCTATTTACTAATATGAAGTGTCCTTCTTCATCACGTTTGATCAATGTAAGTTTGAAATCTACTTTGTCATATATCAGTATTTCTACTCCTGCCTGTTTTTAGGGGTCATTGTCTTGGTAAGTCTTCTTCTAGCCTTTCAACCTAAGCCAGTGTTTGTTTCTGTCAATGAGATGGGTCTCCTGTAAACAACATGTTATTGGATCTTCCTTTTTAATCCAGTTTGCCAATCAGTGTTTTTTGATGGAGAAGTTGAGTCTGTTGACATTCAGTGTTAATATTGATAGGTATGTGGTAATTACTGCCATTTAGGTTTTTTTTGTTGTTTCAGTTTTTGATTGTGTGCAGCTCAATTGATATTATGTCTGATTCCTTGTCTTTTCTTCTCTTGTGGTTTGATAGTTCCTGTCCTGTCATGGTTTTGTTTGCTTTCATTTTCTGCGTGCATAATTCCCTGGAGAATCTTTTGTAGTGGTCACTTGGTGGTCATATAGTGTTTGGGTTTCTGCTTATTGTGGATGACTTATTGCTCCATCTATTTTGAATGATAGTTTTGCTGGGTAGAGTATCCTAGGGTTAAAATTATTTTTATTCAATGCCCAAAATACATCACTCCATGCCCTTCTTGTTTTTAAGGTTTCCATTGAGAAATCTGCTGTGATTTTGATGGGTTTACTTTTATATATTATTTGTTTTTTCTCCTTACAGCCTTTAGTTTTCTTTCTCTATTCTCTGTGCTTGTTGTTTTAATGATAATATGCCATAGGGAGGTTCTATTTTGGTCAAGTCTGTTTGGTGTCCTGGGGGCTTCCTATACCTGAATGGGCAAAACCTTCTGAAGATTTGGGAAATTTTCTGTCATTATTTTATTGAACATATTATGAATCACTTTTGCTTGGACCTCTTCTCCTTCTTCAATACCCATGATTCTAATGTTTGGTCTTTTGATGGAGTCATTCACTTCTTGCATATTCTTTTTTGATTTGTTAGACAAACATTTCTTCAGTTTTTTCTTTAATTTCTGTTTTAACTTAGAGCTCTGAGATCTGTCTTCCATTGTTCTAGTCTTCTGGCATGGCCTTCCATGGTGTTTTGTGTTTCTGTTTAATTATGTTTTCTGAAGTTTCCTTATCTTTGGTAACCTCCTCTTCAGTATTTTTAATTTTCATCTTTAATTCATTTATCTGTCTATTTACAGTATCCTCTGTTTCACTTTTGTGTATTTAGGTTGCCTCTAAATTCATTTGTTTGTTCTATGTCTTCTCATGTCCTTTATTTTTATTGTCTTGAAACTTCTTGAGTGCATGCTGTACATTTTGGTTAACCATGTCTCTTATCTTCTCCATGAAATTCTCAGTAATTTCTTGTAAAATTTCTTCTTTGAGGGTGCTTTTGTGTGCATTGCTGGGTTTCTTAGTATTGTTTATCATTGTTTTGTTGGGGTCAGGAACTTCAAGATTCCCTCTGAATCTTGAATTGAATTATTTTTTGAGAAGAGTGGTTTCCATCCATTCTTCTTCCCATCACTCTACTCTACTTGGTGCTGTGACACTATGTTCTTGATATGCTCATTGTTGGTTTTAGTCACTTGTTTTCTTCCCTTGATTTAATTTTTGTGTTGTGACTATTTTGGTTGTTAGTTAGGTTGGTGTATTATTTTTGTCCCTGATCTGGATGAGTATTTAGCAATTACTAATTCACAGGTTCAGTGCTTGAGCAGTTGTTTACACATTGTATAGAAAAGCACTTAGTGGTATTATCTATAAACAGTGGGAGTTGGGGGATTAACTTTTGTTAGGCTAGCTATAGAAATTTGGGAAATTGGTTAGGGTGGCATTAAAAGGAGAGGAAGGAAGTGGGGTGTGAGTGGGGGAAGTGATGTGGGGGCTGCTGGGTTTTGTGGCTTTTGTGTGTTTGGGTGTATTTCTGTTGTTGCAGTGTAGGGTGCTGTGACAGGGATTGCAGGGGGTTGTGGTTGTGTAAAGTTGGTGCAGTTTGTTGGTCAGCAGGTGATGAGTGTGTATGAGGGAGAGGTAGTGTGGTGACAGATTGGTGGAGGATGGGAGGGAGAGGTAAAGTCAGGGGGAGAGAGTGGATGAGAAAGGGCAGAAAGAGCAGTTGGGAAGGAGAGAAACGGATTGTAGCATAGAAGAAGGAGGGAGAGTGGAGGGGGTGAAAGTAAGGAAGAGAAGATAGTCATGGTGAAGTTGATAGTACAGAAAGAAAATCAGAAAATAGGACTAAAAAATTAAAAACCCACAATAATATAACAAACAAAGAAAAAACAAGACAAAAACCACAATAAAAAAACACCAGGTTCAGGAACAATAGAATATCAGTCTTAGTTTAAGTTCTGGAGATATTCCTCTGGCATCAAGTCCTCGTATTGGCATACAAGCAGAAACTCTGATGTGGTCTCACTAGGTGATTAGCTTGTGAGTAGTGTTTTGGTCTTCCATCTACCACTTTAATTAAACTTATGAGGTGAGGTAGGTTTGTTAGATCATGCAGGGTATTTGGAACTATTTTTCCCCAGCTGACAGCTGTGTTATTCTTCAGCTGCAGCTGTTTGGTCAGCTCCTCCCCCAGCAAGGTAAGGAAATTCAGTTTTGAATGTTGCCCTCTGGCTCAGGAAATCATCTCTGTGGTCCACTACCTACAATGCTTATGGGAGTAGCTAATTGCTTGCATACTCTCAGTCTTTGTTGCCTTTCCTGTGCTTATATACTGAGAGTTCAGCACTGATTTAGCTCCTTGCCCCACCCCTTTCTCTGGGAAAGATTCAGGATGCCTCCACTCTCTGTGTTTGGTTACAATTCACTGTTTGATTTTCAGTTTTATTGGTTGGGGGATTAGTCTACTTAGGGGCTGCATTGGTTTATGTTCCTGGGGGTGGATAGTGGAGTCCTATGTGGTGGATGGTGCTCACTTGTTTGGTCTGTCAATTGATGTTCAGGAAGGTTGGAGCCACCAGTTGTGGTGGTGGTGGTGGCTGGAGAAATGGGACCAACTTTTCTCAGTGCAGCATGGTGTGGGGTGGCTTTCCACAGGCTAGGGGTTCAAGATGTCATAGATATTGATTCTGTTGATGCTCTGTTTCTGCTTGATGGAAGAAGGAGGAGAGAAGGAGAAAAGAAAAAAAGAGAAATCACTGTGAGGAAGGAGTTTTCCCTAGGGCTGGACTGCCCTGCTGGCCGTGTCATGGGTTGCATCTCTTAAGTGTAATTAAAGACTGATTTGAGGATCAGAGTTTGAATTTTACTGTGCCTAATGTGATGGCAGTTGTTATTTTGGCTGGAAGCAGTCAGAGTTACCCACATGTGGCTCCAACTTCTCAGGGAGGTTTTTAGAGCCACGGGACCTAGGCTTTCTGCTTTCATACCCTAGTTGCCATCTTGGATCCCTTTATTAATGTTCTTAATCCACTTTGAGTTGATACTTGTACAGGGTGTCAGATATGGATCTAGTTTCAGTTTTCTGCAGGGAGATACTAGTTTTCCCAGAAACATTTGTTGAAAAGGTTGTCTTTTTTCCATTGTATATTTCTGGTGCTTTTGCCAAAAATTAGGTGGACAGAACTGCATGCATTCATATTCAGGTCCTCTAGTCTGTTCCACTGGTCTTTGCATCTGTTTTTGTGACAGTACTATGCTGTTTTTACTGCTATGGCTCTGTAGTATAGTTTGAAGTCAGGTATTATGATACCTCCAGTGTTGCTCTTTTTGCTTAGCATTGCCTTGGATATTTGTAGTCTTTTGTGCTTCCAAATGAACTTTAGGGTTGATTTTTCAATCTCTGTGATGAATGAATGTCATTGGGATTTTGATGGGAATTGCATTGAACATAAAGCTTGCTTTTGGAAGTATAGCCATTTTCACTATATTGATTCTTACAATATGTGACCCTGGGAGATCTTTCCAACTTTTGTAGCCTTCTTTGATTTTTTAATTTTATTTTATTATTCATATGTGCATACAAGGCTTGGGTCATTTCTCCCCCCTGCTCCCACCCCCTCCCTTACCACCCACTCTGCCCCCTCCCCCCTCCCCCCACTCCCTCAATACCCAGAAGAAACTATTTTGCCCTTATTTCTAATTTTATTATAGAGAGAGTATAAGCAATAATAGAAAGGAACAAGGGTTTTTGCTGGTTGAGATAAGGATAGCTATACAAGGAGTTGACTCAGATTAACCTTCTAGGTTAATTCTTTTTTATCTACCCTTTTCTCTAGTTCCTGGTCCCCTTTTCCTATTGGCCTCAGTTGCTTTTAAGGTATCTGCTTTAGTTTCTCTGTGTTAAGGGCAACAAATGCTAGCTAGTTTTTTAGGTGTCTTACCTATCCTCATCCCTCCCTTGTGTGCTCTCGCTTTTATCATGTGCTCAAAGTTCAATCCCATTGTTGTGTTTGCCCTTGATCTAATGTCCACATATGAGGGAGAACATACGATTTTTGGTCTTTTGAGCCAGGCTAACCTCACTCAGAATGATGTTCTCCAATTCCATCCATTTACCAGAGAATGATAACATTTCGTTCTTCTTCATGGCTGCATAAAATTCCATTGTGTATAGATACCACATTTTCTTAATCCATTCATCAGTGGTGGGGCATCTTGGCTGTTTCCATAACTTGGCTATTGTGAATAGTGCCACAATGAACATGGGTGTGCAGGTGCCTCTGGAGTACCCTGTGTCACAGTCTTTTGGGTATATCCCCAAGAGTCTTATTGCTGGATCAAATGGTAGATCGATGTCTAGCTTTTTAAGTAGCCTCCAAATTTTTTTCCAGAGTGGTTGTACTAGTTTACATTCCCACCAACAGTGTAAGAGGGTTCCTTTTTCCCCACATCCTTGTCAACACCTGTTGCTCGTGGTGTTGCTTATGATGGCTATTCTAACAGGGGTGAGGTGGAATCTTAGTGTGGTTTTAATTTGCATTTCCTTTATTGCTAGAGATGGTGAGCATTTTTTCATGTGTTTTTTGGCCATTTGAATTTCTTCTTTTGAGAAAGTTCTGTTTAGTTCACTTGCCCATTTCTTTATTGGTTCATTAGTTTTGGGAGAATTTAGTTTTTTAAGTTCCCTATATATTCTGGTTATCAGTCCTTTGTCTGATGTGTAGCTGGCAAATATTTTCTCCCACTCTGTGGATGTTCTTTTCAGTTTAGAGGCCATTTCTTTTGATGAACAGAAGCTTTTTAGTTTTATGAGGTCCCATTTATCTATGCTATCTCTTAGTTGCTGTGCTGCTGGGGTTCCGTTGAGAAAGTTCTTGCCTATACCTACTAACTCCAGAGTATTTCCTACTCTTTCCTGTATCAACTTTAGAGGTTGTGGTCTGATATTTAGATCCTTGATCCATTTTGAGTTAATATTGGTATAGGTTAATATACATGGATCTAGTTTCAGTTTTTTGCAGACTGCTAACCAATTTTCCCAGCACTTTTTGTTGAAGAGAGTGCTATTTCTCCATTGTATATTTTTAGCTCCTTTGTCAAAGACAAGTTGATTATAGTTGTGTGGCTTCATATCTGGGTCCTCTATTCTGTTCCACTGGTCTTCATGTCTGTTTTTGTGCCAGTACCATGCTGTTTTTATTGTTATTGCTTTGTAATGTAGTTTGAAGTCAGGTATCATGATATCTCCAGCATTGTTCTTTTGACTGGTATTGCCTTGGCTATTAGTGGCCTCTTGTGTTTCCATATAAATTTCATGGTAGATTTTTCAATCTCTTTACTGAATGTCATTGGAATTTTGTTGGGAATTGCATTAAACATGTAGATTACTTTTCAGAGTATAGACATTTTTACTATGTTGATTCTACCAATACATGAGCATGGGAGTCTTCCTCAATCTCTTTCTTCAGAAGTTTATAGTTTTCCTTATAGACGTCATTCACATCTTTTGTTAGGTTTACACCTAGGTATTTGATTTTTTTTGAGGCTATTGTAAATGGAATTGTTTTCATACATTCTTTTTCAGTTTGCTCATTGTTAGTGTATAGAAATGCTAATGATTTTTCAATGTTGATTTTATATCCTGCTACCTTGCTATAGCTATTGATGATGTCCAGAAGCTTCTGAGTAGAGTTCTTCTTTGATTTTTTTCTGCAGCATTTTGTAGTTTTCCTTGTAGAGGTCATTCACATGTTTTGTTAAATTTATTTCTAGGTATTTGATTTTTTGAGGCTATTGTAAATGGAATTGTTTCCCTGTATTCTTTCTCAATCTGTTCATTGTTGGTGTATAGAAAGGCTATTGATTTTTGTACATTGATTTTGTATCCTGCTACTTTGCTGAAGGTGTTTATGATGCCTATGTGTCTTTTGGTCTTTCAGGTATAAGATCATGTCATCTGAGAATAGGGATAGTTTGACTTGTCAATATTTTTAAAGAACTTAGATGTAACATTCCTAAATAGAGTGTTGGCAAACAAAATTCAACAACATATCAAAAAGGTCGTAGATCATGATCAAGTTTTTTTCATCTCAGGGATGCAGGGGTGGTTCAACATTCTCAAGTCATTAAGTGTAAAACAGCATATTAACAGAATCAAACACAAAAGTCACACTATTTTCTCAATAGATGCAGAAAAATCCTTCAACAATATTCAGCATCCTTTTTTGATAAAAGCTCTGATAAAACTAGGAATAGAAAGAATGTACCTCAACATTATATAAGCTATATATGACAAATCTATAGCCAATGTCATACTAAATGGGGAAAAACTGAAATCATTTCCTCTAAAGTAAAAAATGAGACAAGGGTGTTCACTTTCTCCACTCTTAGTCAACATAGTCTTGGAATTCCTAACCATAGCAATAAAACAGGAAGAAGAAATAAAATGTGTCAAATAGGAAATGAAGATGTCAAACTAGCCCTTTTTGTAGATGACATGATCTTATACCTGGGAAACTCCACCAAAGAAACTGGTAGACATCATAAACCATAAGTATCAGCAAAGTAGCAAGACACAAAATCAGTGTTAAAAAGCAAGTAGCCTTTTCACGTACCAACAATGATCAGACTGAGAAAGAATATAGGAAAACAATTCCATTTACAAAAGTTTCAAAAATGAAATACCTAGGAAGAAATTTGATAGAGTTAATTTACAATTTAATGTATAAACTACTGAAGGAAGGTACTGAATAAGACTATAGAAGATGGGAAGATCTCCCATCCTCATGGATTGGCAGAATCAATATTGTGAAAATGCCTGTATTGCTAAAAGCATTCTATATTCCATGCAATCCCCATCAAAATTCCAATGACATTCATCACAGAGATTTAAAAAATCCACCCTAAAGTTCACATGGAAGCAGAAAAGGCCACAAATAGCCAAGACAATATTGAACAAAAAGAGGAACACTGGAGTTATCCTAACAACTGATTTCAAAGATAGTACAGAGCCATATCAGTAAAAACATCAAGACGCTACAAACATAGACATGAAGACAAATGGAATAGAATACAAGACCTGATATTAATCCATGCAGCTACATCCATCTGATTTTTGACAAAGGTTCCCAAAACATATGATGGAGAAAAGACAGCCTTTTCAATAAATGTTGCTGGAAAAACTGAATATCTTCATGCAGAAAACTAAAACTAGATCCACCCTGTACAAATAGCAATTCAACATGGATTAAAGGACTTACTATAAGACCCAAATCTTTGAAACTTTTGTTGGAAAGAGTAGAGAAGACTCTGGAACTTATAGGCATAGGAAACAACTTCTGAAATAGAACTCCAATGGCTTTGCAACTAAGAGAAAGGATTGAAAAAATGGGACTAAATGAAATTAAAAATCTTTTACACAACTACAGAAGTGGTCATCAGATTGAAGAGACAACCCATAGTATGGGAGAACATATTTGCCAACTATATATCTGACAAGGGATTAATAACCAGAATATTCAGGAAGCTCAAAAAAACTAAACTCCCCCAAAATTAATGACCCAATGAGGCAAATGGGAAAATGAACTGAAGAGAGTTGTTTTGAAGGAAGAAGTCCAAGGACCCTAAAAATACATGAAAAAATGTTCAACATCCCTGGTGATAAATAAGATTGAATATGGTGATAGTATGTACTCATGTATGAAAATGGAAAAAATGAGACCTGTTGAAAGTGTACTGAGAGTGGTGGGAGAGAGGATAAGGAGAACTATGAAAAAGGTGAATTGAACTAATATATATTATAACCACTTTTGTAAATGTCCTAGTGTACTTCTAATACAACAATGAAGTTGTTTTGGTTTTTTTGTAAAGAAAGAACTTTGGATTCTGGGCCGAAAGCAGCAGACATAGCATTTCACAGATCCAGTTTTGGAAAATATAATAAATAGCATCTGGAGTGATACACCTCTCTTCCCATGCTTAGTTAATTTCTGTTAAAATCTCACACAGTCATCACCAATTATGAGTTTGTATATCTCTTACTGTAGGTTACTTTTTTCTTCCAGGCTGTCTATTCCACCTTTGGTGAGTGTTTCTTATTGTATTCTCTTGCATATTGATCCAAAATATGTTTGCCATAGTTTTTACCCATTACATTTAATTCTATCCCTTCATGAAGAGTGGAAAAATTTAATCTTGGTTCTGTATAATAATGCTTCAATTCCCTAAAGGTAGCCATTGTGTTTCTACAGTGTCTTCACCTAGCTACATCACAGTAATTCCTTCAACTACTACTATCAAGGCAGGAGGTAAAATGTCTTCACCTCCCCCATCTCTTATGAGTGTGCATGAGCTTCCCTATGTCATTTAGGTATTTAACCTGATAATCTGGGTGTGAACTATTATTTGAGCAGAACACACTTCCTTTGTTCTAAATACTTACTTTAAAAAATGTGTCCTATGGGCTAGTAGGATTACTCAGCCCTACCCCAAACCTATTGATTTGGAATTTTATTTTAATGTGATCCCAAGTGATTCGCATCAACTTTAAGCTTGAAAGACACTTCTAGATCAAGTTGACAGCACCTTTGAATTACCTGGGAGACTCTAAAAAGTACTAACTCTGGGATTCATTGAGAGTTAAAATTAGGGTTCTATCTGGAAATGAGGATTGCTCATAATTCTGAAGTCCATTGAAGATTGGCGTCTAACCTCAGAACCACTGTTACAAAATGATGATAGTCTTTTTTAGATTAGTTAGTTAGGAACTACTTAGTTTTTAGGAGCTTTATTATAGTATGAATACATTAAACTTGTAGGAAGGTAAATTTGTAGGTGATATTGCTAAACTCTAATGTCACAATTCTATTAGCAAAAATTTATTTTGGATCAAAATTATAATCTTGAATTTTTCTCTATTTAATTTATTATATTAGAATTTATATCATTCAGATTTATAATGAAACAAATGGAAAATAATTAAGTTAGAAAAACCTGAGATAACTAAATATGCCAAATTAGATAATTTAGAAATATAATAGAGTCTCAGAGCTACTATATAAAGAAGTGGAATATCTATTCACCAAATTGATTACATACAAGTTTAAAGTTGTACATCTAATGAATGGAGATTCAGAATATATTTGACTGATTCATTGCCACCATCTCTTAAAGGGAACTAATTTAAACTATTGAACTTTAGGATTTATTTAAACATTTTGTAATGATTTTCTAAATTTGAGGCAGCAGCAGTGTGTTCCCAAGCATACCTATAGTAGCTCATGAGAGCTGATCACTAGTATTTATTCCCATCTCTCCATTCAGTGAAGATAAGTTGGTAACCAAGAACCAACAATGGTGGCAGAATTTACACCATGAAACTTAGCAAAGGATGCAAGTCAATTCATTCCATTTCCCATTTTAAACTATTGCTGATTGTTGACATTTACTGGCACAACACTATAAAGAATAAGATCATCAGTATGGAAGTATCCTTCCAAATAATATGAGAAGAAAAACAAAGTTACCTGGAAATGTCATTTCTGAATTTTCCTATCAGGGTACTGAAGAATAGAAGTAAAGAAGGGGAGCAGGGTCAAATAGGTAGGTAGCAGACCAAGAATAACTATTTCAACAAAAAAACCTCATGACATCTCATAAGTGTTGGTACTATCCAACCTTGGCTTTGCTCCCTTGAAATGTCACCTAAGACTTTTAGACAATTAAAGTAACTTGATTTTTTTGTTGATACAAGAATCAAGAGAAGAAAACATAAAACTTACCCAATTGAACTTAAAAGTCATGATTACTAGTACATTAAATTTTATAATTATGAAGACACAGTTTCATGTTACTGACTTGCTATTTAAAAAAATTTTTGAAGAAAAACACATTGCCCAGGTAAAATGGGGGATTGAAAGTTTTTGGCATGTGACCCCATGAATAAGAAGAGTCAGAGTAGCAAAGCAGATACATTCTAAGAAGAGGGAGAAAAAATACTGTAAATCGCAAAAGAGGTGGCAGGACAGCTAAAAAGCACAAAAAATCCAGAAAGACAAAACAGAGAAAAATAAAAATGGTTCACAACTCCAACTCCAGCACCCTAGTGAGAAGAAAAGTCAAAGCCCAAACCACAAGGTAAGCCAGGCATTCCTGGTGACAAGAGACTGGAAGCCCCTGATACAGGAAAAATCTCATAGTTCTCACAAGCCTTAATCAGAGTGTATGAATTTAACCTGGCAGTGAATCCTTCTAGCATTGGACAAGAAATACATTACATTATTCTCCATATCTGAGAGCTATAAAGAGGCACCATCTTGAGAGGGAGCTTATTGTTTGAGACTGAGTATTCTGGGGACCCAAAATAAAGAGCAATCAAAAGTCAAGGAGCCTGGGGTTGCTCTACTATAGCATCTGCGTGGAAGATAGCCACAAGAGGTAGTCACAGAGAAAGGGAGGGTCAAAAATGGAACAACTGAGAAGGTTAAGGAGCAGAAAGTTCAGGCCACAGAGGGCTCAGTGGATAGTGGTCTTATCCTCTGTGATAAGAAGAAAACCCCATTGCCTGTGGATTACTGCAGAGACTAAGAGCTCCAAGCTTATAACAGGAGAAATTCTTTGCCATGGAGCTAAAGTCCTGCTATGAGTGTTTTGTTGCCAGGTAGGATTGAGACTCTGACCCTAAGTTTGGGTAATTACTCATTTTGCAGCCTTCTTTTTTTATAATTGTTTATTGCTGGATGTGATCTGAAAGCACTGAGATGTGCAAGCACAGTGTCCAGCTCCCTCTGTTCTCCCCCTCTAGTACAGAACTCACTGCTCTGTTTGCCTCCCAATAATGATGGATTCAGGGAATATCCCTTGGCATGGACAGTTATCAGTCTTGGGTGCATAACCTGGGGGGATGTGGAGCAAGTTGAAATTTGGGTGACCCACAGGCCAAAAATTCATTGGGCCCAGCAGAGGCTCCCAGTATTTGAAGGAGGGAAGTTTCTAAAATAAATACAGCCCCATTGCTGACAACAAACCCTTGAGCAGCCCATCCTTCAGGCAATATGCAGCATCAACATGTTCAGTTGAGAAAAAGAGAAGAATTAAAATAGACTCCAGCTATGATCTACTAAACTTCAGACCTGGAGGATTCTAGTAGTAGAGGAAGACCTAGAAAGAAGCTTCTCCAATTCTTTGCCTTCATTTTAAAAATTACTATATTTTTTGGTATTTCTTTTACTTTAATATATTTTTAAAAACCTTTATGTTTTGTTTTGTATTACTGTTTTTACCTTTTACAACTCTATTTATGTATTTTTTCTTTATTTTATAATTTGAAATCTTATTTTTTTCTCTTACCATCTCCTGTTGTTTTCCTTTTTTCTTTTCTTTTACTTAACTTTGATTTTTCCTTTTCCCTACCTCCTCCTTGATTTCATTCACTTACTATGAATTTTGCCTTTATTAATTTTAACTTTATAGTTCATTCTACATTATTTTGTTACTTTCTTTTATAAAGTTACTGGTGGTATTGCAGTTCTCTCTACTTGATTTTTATTGTTGCTTATATATGGTTTGTTTTGGTATTGTTGCTATTATGGCAGCATGTTTTCTCCTTTCTGAGCAGTATTGACCCTCAAGAGAAGGCTACTCATTAAAAAGACCTCCATAAAAAACTGAAAGAGCTATCTATTCCTAACAGGTATAAATCATAGCTTAGAAACACAATAAATATGAAAAGCAAGGCAACATGACTATTCTAAAAGTTCATGGCTTTTCAATAACTGAATCCAAAGATTTTAAAATGGTTGAAATTCCAAAAAAAGAATTTAAAATGATCAGTGAACTATAAAAGTATTCAAATAATATATGAGTAAGGTTTAACCATCAACCCAAGACTTGCACAAGAAATTCATCAATCTAGCAAGTTGGATGAGAAATTCAGCAGAGAAATCATTAGAAAAATAACCAAATGGGAATCTTGAAAATGAAAGGCTCAATAAATGAAATTTTAAAACACAATGAAAACATTGCCAATAGACTAGATCAGGTAGAAGAAAGACTATCATGGACTGAAGACAAGCTTGAAGAGTTATTACATTCAGATAGCAATAAAGAAAATAAAAGCAATCATTACCATTATATTTAAAATCTCTAGGACATGATAAAACACCAAGCCTATAAATCTGGGCTATAAAAATGGGAACTGAGATATATAATAAAAGCATAGAATACCCATTCAATGAAGTGATAGCAAAAAAATTGCACAAATTTAGGCAAAGAAATGGACATCCAAGTTCATGAGGCATTTAGAACACCAAACACACATAACCAGAAAAGAACCTCTCCACATCATATTATAGTTAAAAGACCAAGAGTGAAGAAAAAAGAAAGAATACTTAAAGCTGCAAGAAAGATGTACCACATAAAATATAATGGCAAACCAATAAGAATACTCTCAGTAGAGATCCTGAAGGACAGCAGAGCATGGACTCTTGAATTTCAAGCTCTGACACAAAATAACTCCCAAAAAAGGCTATTATATCCAGCAATTATCCTTTAAAATCAAGAGAAATAAATATCTCCAATTATAAGCAAAAACTAAAGCAATTCATGACCACTAAGTCATCATTTCAGAAGATATTAGAAGAATACTAGACATAGAAGAAGAAGGAAGATATACACAGCATGAGAGCTCAGGAAAGAATATATCTTATTGGAAGAATAGATAAATAAGTGACAATTATGAAAGAATCAAACATTATTAACTCAGTAAACCAGAAAACCTCCAAGATGAAAAAAGAGTGAATTTAGTACTCACCTCTCAATAATGACTCTAAATTTAAAAAGTCTTAACTTTTCAATTAAGACACAGACTAGATGGATGGATTAAAAAGCTAGATCCAACTGGTTGTTGTCCGCAAAAAACTCAGGTCACTAGTAAAGACACACATGACTGAAAGGAAAAGGATGGAAAATGATATTATAAACAATTGAAATTTAAAAGCAATCAGGAGTATTAATATCTGAAAAAGCAGACTTCTAACCAAAATTAGTGAGAAGGGACACAGAATATCACTACATATTAATAAAGGAAGAATCCATTAAGAAGTTATAGCAATTATAAATATACATGTGCTAAGTGTTAGTACACCCAATTTCATAGAACAACAGTGTTGTATGTAAAGGGACAGATAGGTCCAGACACATGAATAGGATTAATTCAATATTCCACTCTCATCAGTAGACAGATCATTCAGATAAGAAATCAACAAAGAAACTTCAGAATTATACTGCACCACAGTTAAAATGGACTTGGCAGACATCTACAGAATATTCTATCCAGGAACAATGGAAAACACATTCTTCTCAGTAGCCCATGGAAATTTATCCCAAAGAAATAATGTTTTATATAGTAAAGCAAGTCTTAAATAGAATTGTTAAAGTATTTTCTTGCATCCTATCAAGTCATAATGGAACAAAACTAAAAATCAATAGAAGGCCATAGCAGGTAAACAAATTCATGGGGATTGAACAATATACTTTTGAATAATTACTAGGTCATTAAATAAAAATCAAGGGGGAAATCTTTAATTTTTAGAATAAAAAATGAAGATGTCACTTACCAAAACCTTTGGAATACAGTGAAGGCAGTTCCTAGGAAAAAGTTCATAGTTATGAGTGCTTACATTAGAAAATCAGAGAGCTCATGAAAGAAGAACCTAATGATGTACCTGAAGGTCTTAAAAAAATAAGAATAAGCCATCCCCAAATTAGTAGATGGAAAGAAGTAATAAAGATCAGGTCATAAATTAATAAAATGGGGACTAAAAAACAATAGAAAAGGACTAATGAAACACAAAGTCATTTTTCTGAAAAGATAAAAAAATGACAAATGCTCAGTCAAACCACCCAAACAGAAGGCACAATAATAAAATTAAAGAAGAAAAAAAATATATTACAATAGATACCACTAAAGTCCACAGGATCATTAGGGAATATTTTTAAAATTGCATTCAATAAATTAAAACATCCAGAAATTGGATAAATTTCTAAGTACATATGACCTAAAAAATTGAGCCCACAAACTATAAATAACCTAAAAAGATCTATAACTATCAATGATCTTGAATCAGTAATACTCTCCTAACAAAATACCTTACCAGAATTGGATGGATTCAGTGCTGGATTCTACAAGACATTTAAAGAAGAATAAACAGCAATGCCCCTGAAAAAATTATAGAAAAGAGAAAAGGAAGAGGTTTCCAAACTCATTCTCTAAATACTACCCTGATATAAATACTGGATAAAGATTCAACAGAAAAAGAAAACTATAGACCAAATTCCCTGATAAACAGATGTAAAAATGCTCAATAAAACACTTGTAAATTGAATGCAATAATACATTTAAAAAATCATATACCATTATCAAGTTATTTTCATTTCAGAAATGCAAGGATGGACAAATGTGAAAATTTATAAACATAATATAGCATAAAAATAGAATTAAGGACAAACATAAAATGATTATCTGAATATATGCAGAAACTAGTAACTGAAGGGTCATATTCCAACATAATAAAGGCTACATATATTGACTAAGGGAGGAGGTTGAAAATATTTCTTCTAAAATCAGGAATGAAACAAAAGTGTACACTCTGTCCACTGTTATTTATTATAGTGCTTGGATTTTAGCAAGAGCAATAAGGCAATAGAAAGAAAAAAGGGAAACAAATAGGAAAGAAAGAAGTCAAATTATTTCAATTTTCATTTGATATGATGCTGTATTTTAAAACCCTAATGACTCCACCAGAAAACTCTTAGGTTTGATGAACAGTTTCAGCAAAGTAGCAGGATACAAAATCAACATACAAAAGCAGAAACTTTTCCATGTATCAATAACAAACAGGCAGAGAAAGAAATCAGGCAAGCAATCACATATACAATAGGCTAAAAAATAAAATAAAATCCCTGGGAACAAAGCTAACCAAGGATGTAAAAGACTTCTAAAATGAAAACTATAAATAATGAATAAAGAAATTGAAAAGAATGCTAGCTAGAAGGTGGAAAGACATCCCATGTTCATGAATCAGCTGTAAAAACGGCCACATTATTGAAAGGGATATATGGAGTCAATAAAATTCCAATCAGAAATACAAAATATTAATCTTGAAATTTCATGTGGAAGCACAAAATCCCTGCATAGTCAAAGCAATCCTGAGCATAAAGAACAATGTTGGTCAATCATAACACTTACTTTCAAATTATACTATGGAGCCATAGTTCTAAAAACCTGCATGGTACTGGCACAAAAACAGACATGTAGATGAGTGGAGTAGAATAGAAAGCTCAGAAATAAACCAAAACAGTTATAGCTACTTGATTCTTAACAAAGGTGCCAAAAACAAATGTTGGAGATAAGACATGTTTAACATATGGTGCTTAGAAATACTGAAACTGTATCCCTATCTTTTATTCTATAAAATAGTCAACTCAAAATAGATCATTGAATTTAATATAAGACTTGAAACCTTGACACTGATTGAAGAAAATATAGGGAAAACACATCAAGAAGGTAATGACTTTCTGAATAAGACTCCAATAGTTTATGAAGTAACAGCTTGAATTAACAAATAGGATTGCAACTAATTGAAGCTTCTGCATAATGAAGAAACAATTACTAGAGTGGAAAGGCAGCCTACAAAATGGGAGAAAATATTCTCTAGCTATTCATCTGACGGAGGGTTAATATTCAGAATATATAAACTACACAAAAAAATACACAGCATAAGAACAAACAGTCCAATTAAGAAATGGGCAATGGAACTGAATTGTCAGTTCTCAAGACAAGTACCAAGAGACAGGTGGCATTGGCTCATGCCTATAATCTTACCTACTTCGGAGGCTGAGATCAGGAGGATGATATTTCAAGTCTGTGAGATCCTATCTCAATGGAAAAAAAAGATGAGTGTTGTGGTATTCACCTGTCATCCCAGCAATGGTGGGGAAGCTTAAAATAGGAGCATCACAGATCAGGCTTGCCTGGGCAAAAGCAGCAAGACCCTATCTCCAAAATAATAAAAGCAAAATGGGCTGGGGATATGGCTTAAGCAGTAGAGTGCCTGCCTCACAGTGTAAAGCCCTGAGTTCAAATCCCAGCACAGCCAAAAAAGTACTAGGGCCTTATACATGAAAAGATATATAATATGTTTGACAATTAGGAAAATGCACATCACAAATACATTGTGAATCCATCTCAATGTAGTAAGAATAGCAAACATCAAGGAAAACAAAAAATAACAAATAAATAAATGCTGGTGAGGATATAGGAAAAAAAAGGAACCTTTAGACACTGTTGGTGGGGTTGTAAATTAATGCAGCTACTATGGAAATCAGTATGGAGATTCTTCAAAACACTAAAAATGGGAGTTGGTAGAGTGGTTCAACTAGTAAAGCACCTGCCTAGCATGTGTGAGGCCCTGAGTTCAAACTCCAATGCTGCTTAAAAAAGTGTAAAAAAAAAAATGGAGCTACCATATGATCAGGATATATATCTCAAAGAATCAAAGACAGTATACACTAGTGGTACTCACATACCCATATTTAGCACTATTCACAAGAGCCCAGTTGTGGAATAAATTTTATCCTTTCATGAAAGGATGAAGAAAATGTAATATATATATCCATCCAATTGTGCATCATTCAAAAGAATAAAATTATGTAATTTGTAGGAGAATGGTAGATCTGGAGATTTATAATTTTAAGTGGAGTAAGCCAGATTCAGACAAATATCACATGCTTTCTCTCATATGCAGAACCTAGATTTTTTTTAAAGACATGAAAATAGAAGGGTGACTATATAGGAAAAGGAAGTGGACTAGTAAGAAGGAGTTGGGAGGGTAAGGGAGGATAATGGAGGTGAATATGATCAAAGTACAAGTTTTAAAATGTCATAATTTTGTCATTATTTTATACAATTAACATATGCATTTAAAATGATTTTGTAGTTACACTCAGTAGATCAATTCAGTTCCAGGACAGCCATAAACAGTTTCAGTAAAGTAGCAGGATTAAAAATCAAATCACAGAAACCCATAGCTTTTCTACACATGAAAAATGATCAGACTGAGAAAGAATATAGGAAAATAATTCCATTTAGAGTAGCCTCAAAAAATACCTAGTAATAAGCTTAGCAAAGGGTGTGAATGACCTCTACAAGGAAAACTATAAACTTTTGAAGAAAGAAAACTATAGAAGATGGAATGATCTCCCATGTTCATGGATTGATAGAACACTATTGTGAAAATGACTACTTTACTGAAAGTAATCTACATTTTCAATGCAACCTCCATCAAAATTCCAATAAAATACAACACAGAGATTGAAAAATCAGCCTAAAGTTCATTTGGTAGCACAAAAGATCAGGAATAGCCAAGACAATACTGAGCAAAAAGAGCAACACTGGAGGTATCCACAATACCTGACTTCAAAGTATATTAAAAAGCAATAGCAATGAAAACAGCATGGTACTGGCACAAAAACAGGCATGAAGACCAGTGAAACATAACAGAAGGCTCAGATATGAATCCAAGCAACTATTCCCACCTGATTTTTGACAAGGACGCCCAAAACATGCAACGGAGAAAAGACAATCTCTTCAAAAATGTTGCTGGGAAAATGATACCTGCATGCAGAAAACTGAAACTAGATCCATGTCTTTCACCCTGCACAAGTATCAACACAAAGTGGATTAACGACCTTAATACAAGACCTGAAACTTTGAAGCCAGTGTAGGGAAGAGTAGGGAATACACCGGAATTAATAGGCATAGGCAATGACTTTATCAATAGAACTCAAATGGGTCAGCAACTAAGAGAAAGGATTGACAAATGGTACTACAAAACATTAAAAAGCTTCTGCACAACAAAAGAATGGTATCTAAATGGAAGAGGCTGCCCACAGAATGGGAAAAAATCTTTGCCAGCTATACATCTGATATGGGATTAATAACCAGAATATTCAGGGAGCTCAAAAAACTACACAAAAGAAACCAATGACTCAATGAAGAAATGGGCAAATGAACTGAACAGAGCTTTTTGCAAAGGAAGTAGTCCAAATGGATAACCACCCCCAACAAACACACATGAAGAAATGCTCAACATCCCTGGCCATAAAGGAAATGCCAATCAAAATCACCTCCTGTTAAAATGGCTACCATCAAAAATACAAACAAAAATAAGTGTGTTGGAGAGGATGTGGGGGAAAAAGAACCCTCATACACTGTGGTGGGAATGTAAATTAGTACAACCACTATGGAAAACAATGTGGAATCTCCTCAAAAAGCTAAAACTTGGACTGCCATATGATCCAGCAATTCTACTCCTTGGAATATACCCAAAAGGATGTAAGTCAGGTTACAGTAAAGGCATCTATCTGCACACTCATGTTTATTCAGCATTATTCACAGTGCTAAGCTAAGGAAGCAGTCAAGATGCCCCACTACTGATGAACAGATTAAGAAAATGTGGTATTTATATACAATGGAATTTTACTCAGCCAGAAAGAAGAATGAAATTTTGTCATTTGCAGGTAAATGGATGAAAATGGTGAACATTATCTTAAAAGAACTTAGCCAGGTTCAGAAGGCCAAAAAATACATGTTTTTCTCATATGTAAAATATAGACCTAATATATTGTGAAAAACATTTCATGCTAAGGGAGTCATGCACGAGAGGGGTAGGATAAAGAAGGAAGTGAAGAAGGTGAATATGGTTGATGTACTTTCACACAAGGATGATTATAAAATGTTTAAAACTATTGAAACCACCATAAGAAGGTGACTAAGGCAAAAAGAAAAAAAGTAGAGGAGATGAACCAATTCAGATTATAATACATATATACATGGAAATGTCACAAGGAAACTCCCTGTGTAGCTATCTCAAACAAAAAAATGTCATTTTTTCTTTCTATTATAAAATTGGAGAACAAGAGGGCCGAACAGGTTCTGCCTCCATGTGTGTGTTGGGGGGGGGTGGATAGTATCAGCAGGATGGGGGAGCAGGTGGGGAAAGGGTATGGGAGAGTGAATATAGTGCAAATACTGTGTACACATGCATGTAAATGGAAAAATGATACTTGTTGATTCTATTCCAGGAATGGGGGAAGGTGAGATAAAGGAAGAATGGTGGAGGGGGTGAACTCAAGTATGATATACTTGATATATTGTAAGAACTTTTGTAAATGCCACAATGTACCCCTACTCAGAACAACAATAAAAATTAAAGAATGATTTGCATTTTTGTATACCACATGAGAAGCCTATCAAGAGTCTCACCCCTGCTTGTCCCTGTATTCTACCTACTACATAAAGGTTTGAAGGCATACTAAGGTCTTTTTATTGTATTATTTTCAGTCCATATTTTGTAAATAAAATCATTCATTTATCACTTTAAAGGCAGTGCCAGTGTCTAAGCTCTCTTCTATGTAAAACTGAATTTTAAACTTTTTACATAGTATCCATAAAAATTTAGATTAAAATCTGCTAATTCACTAGGAAGAGAAAGGGTAGAAAGCAAAAACTATGAAATATCTTAGAAAGACTTTAAGGAAACAAGTAATCAAAGAAGACTGAATTTTATCTCACAACCCTGCTCTCTTAATAACATTTTATCTATGCAGAATAAATGAGTTGATCACTCAAGGCAATTTCTCTCAGCTTTATTAGGAAAAAAAGCAATAAAAATAATAGTTACAATATTTTTAGCACATCATCATCTTGTTAAATAATTTTCATTATGTTGCAGGAGAAAAAAATTACATGTAGCTATGTGTCATTTGCATTCAGTGGTTTAGCTATTTATGTTTACATGCTGCCTCATCTATAGGGAATACCTTATGCCGTTAAGAATGCACTGCACCATCAAGATTAGGCATTAAGGCATTCCCTATGGACACAAAATATGGGCAATTCATCCCAAGGCATTCCTTACTTTTTGAATGCTTAAGTTTGGACCTGAAATGTTCCCCAAAGGCTTGTCAGCCTGTGGTACTACTGGGAAAGTGTGGAACTGTTAAGAGGTGGGGCCTAGTTGGAGGAGGCTAGGTCACTGGGGACCTGTCCTTGAAGAGGATATTGGGATCCTGCCTCCTCCTGTATCTTTTTGTTTCCTGGACACCATGACTATTCTACCATGTGCTCCTACCACGATATATTGTGCTGCCAAGAGCCAAAGCCACTAGGCCAAGTGACCATGGACTGAATCCTTCAAAACCACAAGCCAAAATAATCTTTTCCTCCTACTAAGCTGATTATCTCAGGTATTATTACAGTGATGGAAAGCTAACACACCTGATGACTGTATTCTTACTAAATCTCAGTCTTGCCTACAACATGACAGAGGGAACTCTAGTCATTTTGATTTCTGACAGAATGTTAAGGGGAAATTGAAGAGAGTTTGAAATCTCTTGCCTTGGTATATGAATAAGTAAGCAGTTAGAATGAGATCTAGAAGTCAGAGGATGGGCTTAGAAATACACCGTCACTGCCTTCTCTCCTTCTCCTCTCATTGCATCATTTAGCCATGCAATCATTCTGCCCTTCATTCTCTTAGTCTTTCATTCATACAATCATTCCAAAAATAATTCCTGAACATTTACCACATGCTCAGCTCTGTGCTGGGCCCTAAGGACACAGAAGTGAAGAAGACAAAGGTTCTGCCCTGTGGAGCATATTATTAAAAGACATGCTCTTCTTATTATAAAAGACATGCTTGACTTAATCCAATCGCAAAAAAACAGAGAAAGGTCTAGCTGTGCATATCTCATCTGTTTTCATTTATCTTCCATGCCCTTGTCTTTTTCCCTCTTTCAGCCTAGGTGATGAAAACTAGAGTGGAGGGAAAAGACCAGAACCAAAAGAGGTGATTTCCAAATTCTTATGTTCTGAACATTGCAATTTGGCAGATAGAGACCTTATTATTTTATTTAATGTTAGAAATTTATTTTTTCAAAATTAATATTGTATGGATGTGTAATATTTTAGGGTTTCCATTGTATTTTCATAACTAGTACTACATTTGACTCTCAAAATAATGCTGCAAGGTAGGTGATCCAACTTGTGGAGGAGAAAATCAAGGCTTTTGGGGCAGGCACAAGATACTCAGGTCATTAGTGATAGAGCTGGAGCTTCACATATTGGCAAGGGGAGAGTGAAGGTATATGTTAATAAAGACACCAGCTGCCTCAGAGATGAAATTCCCCCATGAAACTTCCTAGTCCATTTTCTGGCCCTTAGGTGGTTTCTCAGAGGAAATGGCAAGTGGTGGGAGCTGGAAGAGCCAAGCAGCTGTAAAGTGCTATGTCTGAGTTGAGGTATATCCTAATATCCTGTCGACTTCTCATACTTGTATTTCTGGACTTGTGCTGTAAGTGCTTGAGGTTCATCAAATCATGTTTTATATGATTTCAAGTAGCTCAGGGAAGAAGATCTCTTTGAACCAGATGTCTAAGCAATAAAACATTATGTGATGCTTTTGCCATACCAAGTCTGGGATGTTTGAGTGCAGTGAGACAACAAAACAAAGATATTCCTGAAGATTGGATCCAACCCCATCTGGGCAGCAGCTGGCAAGCATTTTCACTAAATGCATCCATACCTCACAGTTCTATTGTCCACAGCTGCCAAGACTAGTGGAATTCTCAGGCATTCACAGACAGAATACACTTTGCTTCCTAACCTCAGCTTCTGACTTTGAGCCTGTCCACACAGAGGCTGATAAAAACACCAAGGAGCACTGTTCTTCCTTCATGCTAACATAGCACTTAGGTGGAGGGGAATGTGTATTCATGTAAAAACCACCATGTGGTCAAGCTGCCTTAGTGTCTCTCTTTAGTGTTTTAGCATTGATTCTAACAGCCTGTAAACTCTGTGATTCTGCCTGTCTATCTACTGTGTAAAGATTTTCATCAAATGCAGGAACTCCAGGAGTCTCAGAATTACAGCTCCTCTCCCTATCTTCATTTGTATTTACACATTACATAATGTGCTATAATCTATAAGGACTTCACTTAAACTTTAAGAATAGCCAAGGACAATAATGTGTTGAAGTTGGAAATACACTGTATTTAGTATTAGAACTTGCCACTAAGAACATGAAAAAGTTACCAAACAGCACCAAGCCTCCTTTATTAAGTGGAAAAATGCTTCTGGCCTTTGCAGACTGTGCGGATGGATGATGGGCTTATTAGTGTTGGTATTGACTTGATTATGTCTCCCCAAGTGAATATGTTGAAATCTAACCCCCAAGTGTACCTATATTTGGAGATGGCTCTCTCAGGAAGTAATTAAATTTAAATGAAGTAATAAGAGGGGGGCCCTGATTCAATAGGATCAGTGTATTTTTAACAGATACCAAAGATCTCTTTCATTCCCTTTGCACTCTCCAAAGGAAGGTTATGTGAGGTCATAATAAGGTGCCTATATACAAACCAGGAAGAGAGCCCACACCAGGAACCTAATTTGTTGGCACCTTTGATCATGGACTTTCAGCTTCCAGAACTATGAGAATATAAATTTCTGTTGTTTTAAGTCACCAATCCATTATTTTTTGCTATTGCATTCCAAGCAGACTAATATATTGTGAGAGCCTATGCAAGTGTTAGTTATAACTATTATAGTTGATACTCAATAAATTTCTAGTGAACTGTTGAATTCTCAAGGAAACCTGATGAGAAGGTCCCATGGATCATACCTCTAACAAAATGTTAATCTTTAGCTTGGCACTAGATGCCCCAGAGGGAATAAAAATGTCTTAGGATAAAATGGTGAGGCCCAGTGACTGGAACTTTTTGGCTAGTACTCAAAACAAATTTGGCATACTCAAGACTATTAAGAGGCATATTTGTACATGGTCAGTTGCAGAAAAGAAATACTAAAGATGAATTTATGGCTCAAAGAAATTCCTACATCTTAAAGAGTTCCTAGATACACTTTCAAAGTTTTAAGTACTTTAAAGTAATTTTTAGAATCAGTTTCTCTTAATTTTGTGGGCTGTACAGAATTACATTAGATTCTAAGTACAGAAAAGTGGCAGACTATTAAAGGTAACAATAATTAATGTTTATATGATATCTTAGTGTTTGTTTATAAAGTTCTTCCTTCATAATTGCATTTGTTTCTCAAAATAACCATACAGGAGTAGCAATTATTTCTATACCTATTTTCTAGATAAGATACTGGGCTCAGTATATTGTTATAGTAAGAAGTACAAATTGGTAGGTCTAGACCTTAAACCCAGGTCTTCTGACTTCAACTTCCATGTAGTTTAATTAAAAGTACATTATAGTCATATACTATGCATCAGAGACTGAGTTGGCCCAGTACTAAAAAAATGTGGTTTCTACCCAACTCTGTTACCATGTAGTGTCTCCTCCTTTCTTTAGGTCCCATGGATATTTAGGTCCCATGGATATTTAGGTTCCATGGATATTTAGGTCCCATGGTCACCTCTTTTCTTTTAGTGCTTTTCTCTAGTCCCTTCTTTCTCTAGATTTACTTATTATCACATAAAAGATTACATACAGCGACTCTAAGTTGTCTTCCATTCTTTATTTTTTTCACAATCGCAATTTATCTTGATTTATTTTTAAATGTAATACCCAATGCAACTGCTGAGTGCTTAAAATATAGTACCTAATAACTTGATTGGCATAAAGAAAAAATTTCAAATGAACAGCATTGAAATGAAGTTTGTACTTCCTTAATATCTGACTTTGAAGACATGCTTTATGTTTGATTATGAGAGGTAGAGGCAAATGGGAACAATAAGCAAGGGCCAGGACAGTCAAGCACACTTTCTCATTCAATACAAGTTCCCTCTGGGAACTGAATGCAAAGGCCATTCCACTTGGAATTCATAGCAGAGCCACAGGGAAATGAATTGCAATGATGCACCCAGTGCATACTGCAGGCTACAGAACCTGAAGGTAGGGGAAATGAGTTGTGATCACGCACCAGCACCAAGTCCAGGCTACAGAGCTCATAGATTGGAGTGTGGAGCAGGGGAACTGATATCTAACTGGCAAGTGAAAATTTCAGTTTTGGAGGAGACTGAATCCACTCCTTACACATCACTCCTAGAGGAGATCATACTCATTAGTCAGAGGTAAGTCCTATGAAATTAATATTTCAAATATTGTTTGTAGCAAAAAGAAAAAGAAAGATCTGTCTCTCTCTTTCTCTCTCTCTCTCTCTCCCTCCTTCCCCTAATCTCTCTCCCTCTCTCATTTAATCTCCTGAAAAAAATATTGGTATGATATCATTGAAATTGTCCTTATTGACATTTCTAAATAAGATGAAAATATTCATGCAAAGGTTGGGGAATCTTGGGCCCCTTCAAATTTTCTTTATACTCTTTCTTCTTCCCATGATGGGGGTCTTCTCCATACTAGAGATCAGGCAAAGTGCTAGGAGAGGAAGTTGTGGTGGCTCTGTATGCTTCCCTATAGGTACTAATCCCTATGCATAGACCGTACAGCTATGTGTTTCTATAGTTGCATTACTGCCTATTGATTCATACACCAAATACTTACTGAACAGCTGCTATATAACAGGCTCCATTCAGTACATTAGTGGGAGAAAATTCTGTATGATACCATGTCTGTCTTAAAGATTACAGTGTTACTGAGAGTAGACAACTAGGTAAAGGAATCCAACAAAATGTGTAAAAGGTATGCTTGGAGGAGCATCCATGGTTTGGCATAGGCTTATAGGGGAAAACAGATGACTGTGCCTGAAAGTAGAAGAGGATTCAGAAAAGTCTCAGCAAGGGCTTGGGGCATAGCTCAGTGGTAGAGCACTTGCTTAAGAAGCATTAAACCCTGGATTCAATCCCCAATAGTGCAATAAAAGAAATAAAAAAAAAGAAAAGCCTCAGCAAGCAGGTGACATGTGCGCTAGATTTTAAAGGACGTGTTTCCCATCAGGAGAAGGAAGGAGGGAAAGAGCCTTCCAGAATGAGTACAAGTCAGAGAGGTGTGGAGGAGCATGATCCATTCTGGAAGCCTTGCGATGTATTGTATGGTAAGGGCCCAGGATGTATGTGAGCAAAGGTGGGATGTCAGCCTAGAAGCTGGGACATCAGCCAGCAGGTGAAAGGAGTATGTATGTTGAGTGAATAGGAGGTTTGTTTTCATCTTGGAGAAAATGATAACCCAGTTTCTGGATTATAATTCTGGCAGGAATGAAGTGGATGAATTAGAGGAAAGAGAACCTAGTGGTAGGAAGACCAGTCAGGCATCTACTGGGTAGTATAGGTACAAAGTGTGTATGTATGGGGGCACATGCAAGAAATATTCAGACAGAATTGATAGGACTTGTTGGCTAGTGGAACACACATCATACACAATAAACAGTTGCAATTATGGGTCATGGGATGTAGCAGAGAAGGAGGTGATGAACCACGTGAGATAACAAAGGCTAACTGAGCTACTTGTTGGCACCAAGGATTGGGGTCAGAGTAGGAGTGAGCAAGAAAGATGATACAACAGTGGCTGAAGCATTTTCTCTCTGATCAGGAGCTTGTCCTCTGCCTTACCATGGTCTGTGGACCAACACTGTCTGCATCATCTGGCAGTTTGTTATGTAGCACTTCAGGTCCCACCCCAGATTACTGACTCAAATTCTACTTTTTAACAAAATTCCCATGTCAGTTATTATACATTAAATTTTGAGAAGCACTGGCCTTGGAAAATTCTCGAAACTTTCCCAATTGGCTGGAGAATTATAGCGGGAGTAATAAGAGAAAAATTATCACAAAGCACAAATAAAACTGCTGAAGTTTCTAATTGTTCATCACAAGACCACAAAACCCAGAGATAAATGCTTCTCTTTGTTCTATGGTTTGTACTTGATGGGAACTATACCTAGCTACAAATCTTGACCCTTGGGTTTTTTTCCCATTTCATACTTGTACTGCTATCCTTTGTTTACATGTAGTACTTAAGGACACATAAAAGATCAGAAATGAATAAAGTTATTTGGGAACAATTAAGATAGACAAGGATGATAAGTTTGTTCTCACTTCTGTGGGCATCTTCATAAATTCATTTCTGGAACACAAGAAGCAGATGAATATGTCTTTCATACATACTGTGATAAATTATCCAACTTCTAGGTCAAAGAAGAGATTCCTAGGGTAGGATATGGTCCTGGGAGGAAGCTTCAGGCTTGGAGCTATGTCATTGAGGTGCCTTTTGTGTGCCTCAGAATCTGTTCTTTGTGCTAGAAGTGAACCTTGTCTTTTCAATCTCTTATTTAGTTTGTTAGTGTGAATTTATTGTAGCAAAATGATGTAGGAATAGGAATCAATGAACAAATTAATATTTTATTGACATTATAAAGATGATTTAGTCCCAAAACAGAAAGACTTTATGAAATGCCTAAAACACACTAAGATAAAGTGCAGAATATGTTGCCTTTTCACAAGTTAGAAAAGGCATTTAGCTCCAGAAATGAGCTAAATTTAAGCTTTGATATGTGTCATCAAATTGAGACTTCCAAGCCCTATGGTGTATTATTTGCATCAAGTGTATAGTAGAAAGTAGATCACATTTTATTACCCATGTTAATGGCTAGAATGATGATATAAAGAGCAGAGAAGTGACAAAGATAAATGCATTAACTTTGGATGTGCTCAAGTGATGCAGTCCAAACAAATCTCAGATGACTTTCAGTGACAATGTTGTTTTCAAGTATATGAGTGATAAAGATATTCTGTTCTAAACCATTCTAGTTTCTCCCATCCACAGCAGTGAAGAAATTTTGTTTCCCAGGAACAGGACAAATGCTTTGAATTTTTTAGAAACAACATAATCCATAAATCACTCTGAAGAGATACTATTTTTATGCCTCAGAAATCACTTTGGGGTGAGTTTTAGTTGTCCTGGCAAGTACTAACATGGGCTCTCTCATCCTTCCTTCCCCTATTTGTTTGGGCAGGTTATTTTTCCTCAGTTTTCACATCTATAAAATGAGAAGCATCTTAATGTTGACTCAGTGGGTCTATCAAACCATTACCATGGTAGACAATAAACAATCATGTTCATTGGTGCACAGAACCTTGTTTTAGCTTCTTGACTGGTATTGTTTAGGATAAGATGGCAGCAAAAGGTCAAATAGAAGTGCCTGACTTTATCCCCACCTTATACTAGAATGAAAAGATGTGTAATGGAGCAATGGAAGTGGAATAAAAAGTGTGATGCCCACTCTGGACCTGTGAAAAAGGATGAACAGTGAATCACTCCAAGTCTAATTAGCTGGGGACTTGCATTACAGTTACTTCTCTAAATATAACACTTTTACTGCCACAAATAGAAAAATCCTTTGCCACTTATTATGCAGCTATACATTTGGCATATGTTGTTATTATTCTCTAAGTAAATAGAGAATACCAGATACAGTTATGTTTACCTTTAAGATTCAACAATGTACATGTTGTCTCTACTGCATGAACTCTATGGTTCTTTGGCATAATGGGGTACAAGAACCTAAAGCCTTCTGTTACACTAGGTTATAATACTGTCTGATAGAAAGGAAATAGCAAGTCTCAGGAAGATTTCCCTATGGCTTATAAGATACATGCATCCAGAGTTTGGGGGGAAAACCAACTTCCATGAGAATTCAGCAGCATACCACTTAAGGAGAGTTTCTGGGTATAGAGTTACTGGAATGTATTGGAATATCTCCTGCAAAGTGAAGCATAAGTTGCAACATCTTATGCTTACAACAAGAGGCACACTGTTTTGATGAATCTTCTATGTTGGAAGCTATATATTCAACTTTGTGCAATGTTTTTGGGCCTCTCTGATTCACTTTCTAAATCACCTGAAAGAATACCAGCTTTGAGTGTGCTCCAAACATGAGAAGGCTCTGCAGCTACTCTAAGCTGCAGTACAGTATTCTTCTCTTATGACTCTTACAACTTAGTAGAGTTCATGTCAAAATGTCCAGACATTGGGTTCTATGGAAGAGAACTACAGCTCAAGGTTCTAGAGTTTTAGACTAAAGTCATTACTTTAGAAAATATTTTGTTAATTTGTTATTAGGTCTTGATAAAAATATTTTACAGTGCAATAGTAAAAAGCGATCATTTAAGTTTCCCATCAAGCAGTGAATGTTATTCAATATTTCATCATTAATGTGAAGATACCTGGCAGTCTTTCATTATGAAATGGAACTGATATAAACACTATCAGGCTTGAAGAGTTCTTCGGGTCACAAATATGTGACATGAACTAATGCACCTAGTCTTGATGTACCAACCCTTTTGTGAGACCCTATTTATCGCCTCATGGGAAGTTCTTTAAGATCACTCTACTAAGGACAAGTTTTGGTTTTTATTGATGGATGGATTTTTAAATATACTGGTACCAACTAGAAATATACTGCTATAGAATCATAAATCCATTAAGACGTGGCTCTGAAGGTTGGTGGGCAAGAGATACCTTCCCAATGGAAAGAACTTTGAGTAGATTCATCTGAGTGTCTTTATCTTCAAAGAGGGATGGTTGAACTTCTTAATGGCTTTGGGAAAATGATTTTGGAACATCCAGTTTGGGCTGAAAAAATTGATCTAATAATTAAGGGAATAAAAGCATTTCTGCTATACAATGGGGCTAGTAGTATGACTGGTGCTGAAGGTATCTTTTCAGGTTGCTTTTAGTATTTTCACTTCCACTAATAATAGTTAAAGCAAATTTATGTAGGCAGGAAGTCTTGTCTCAAACCATTCAGGAATGCAGACTTAGGTCAGTTTGTTAGGTTAAGAACCTTAATTAAATGAGTTCAATGGGTTATGGAATTGGAAATGGATGGACAAACCAATTATGTCCTAGGGATCAGTGACAGAAATGGGGACATGGAAAACAGCCATATCATTTTCTTGTGCAATTATATATATGTTTATTTTTTAGGAAGGATGTTATGTGTTTTCTCAGAGTTTCTCATCTTCACCTCCCTGTTAGACACCCAGTTGCTACCCCCAGCTCAACCTTCTTACCCATGGTTACTGTGGCCAATGAGCTTACAAATTCCAGGAGTCTCTGGTTCCTTCTGCACCTCCAAACTTATATTTAACACTACAGCCACTGTAGAGAGTAGGATCTAACATTGTGAGAGGCAACCAAAGCGAAGGGAACAGATATCACAAACTATAAGTATGAGGGAGTTAATTCCTCATGGTGAACACTGTAACCAATGGGAGATATATAAATAGCAGGCCTTAGAAGGAATTATCTATGGCTTGTGAGGTGCATGCATCCAGAGTGTGAGGGGCAAACTTATGGGAATTCAAGAGCATATTATTTCTGCTTTCTCTTGCATGCTGACAGACTATTCTGAGTAATGGCTTCTCTGTGTTGTCTGTCTGGAGTCAGTCTACACAGTTAAGCAGAAGTGTCTAAATCTATTCATGTATCCTTGAGAAGTAATGGCCAGCATGGTAAACTATCATTCCATATCATTTTCTTTTTTTTTAATTTATTTTATTTTCGATTGACAATTTTTGTACATATTCATAAAGATTAATGTGTTGTTTATAATTCATGTGTACGATTAACTCAGGGTAATTAGCATATCCATCAACTTAATCTTTTACTATTTCTTTGTACATTTAAAATTCTCTATTCTCAATATTTTAAGATTTTGCTAATTATATTCATGGTTCTTTGCCATAAGACACCAGACTTTCTGCTTCATATCTTGTTTATTTTTGCTTTTTTTTGAGACAGTGTCTTATTATGTAGTCCAGGTTGTCCCTGAACTCATTATCCTCCTCCTTCAGCTTGCCAAGTGTTGAGATTACAGGCATGTGTCATCACAACCACCAATGCTTCCTTTCTAACTGTAATTTGTACCCACTGACAGATTAGATGAATGGATAAAACAAACATGGCATTTATACACAAAGAAATACTATTAGCCATAAAAGCATCAATCCTACCGTTTGAGACTACACGGGATGGACCAGGAGGGCATTATATTAAATGAAATAAGTAAGGAACAAAAGCCAAATACTGCATTATTCCACTCCTGAGTAGAATCTGAAAAAGTTGATCTCATGAAGTTGAAATTAGTATAGTGGTTACAGGAGACTGGGGAGAGTTGTGGAGAAGAGAAATGTAAAAAGATAGGTCAATCTGTATTGCTTCTTACCTTTCCCTTTCCTTCACACTTGATGTCCAAGGATTGAACTCTCAAAGTACTACTGAATGACACACATTTTCCTTTGACTAAATGCCTACCCATGTCTTTCTATCTAAATGGAGAGCTGGGATTGGTTGGACTAGGAAAAAGTACTGAAAGTTGATGCATGTAATTTGATGTCTCAGGTGTTGGTTTGGCACAACTAATACTTGTCATCTTGCACATTTTATCGAGATTGTTCTAAATTGTTTTCCTGATTTTTTTGAGTAAGAAAGAAGTTTATCAAATAGAACATGAAAGTAGGTTATAGATTATGGGGTTAGAATCCTTTCATAGGCAGAGTATTTAATTGCCCTGCTCTGGATAGAAGCTGAAGAGGAAGCATCAAATCTTACAATGCAGGAAGGAGAGGACAAAAGCAGACAATGATGTACACAAGAGGGGTGTGTGTGTGTGTGTGTGTGTGTGTGTGTGTGTGTGTGGACAGGAGTTGGGGAGAAGAGTGAGTCTAGGAAGAGGAAACTAAAAAGTGACTTTCAGGAAGATTCTCTGGTGTACCTTAAGTTATGCTGCACTGCCTACCAACTCTTCTGTTTACCTGAGAAATGAAGGTAAGGTGCTGGTCTCATCACTCTAGAGGCAGAACTTTGAATATTCAGGGTGGAAGGAATTTAAGAAGAGTTAGCAGTTAACATAAAACACAGAAGATAGTATCATGTTTGTGTGTGTATGTGTGTGTGCAAATTGTCATTAAGTAGTTGGGGTGTTTTTCCTTCTCAATTTCCCCCCTTATTTTATAGCATACTTCCTTCAAGTTGAAATTGTTTAACAGACGATTTACTGTTGAGCATTAATGTGTGGCATACAAATCTGGTCCATATTAAATGAACAGATAAGAAATGATGTTATCAAGTAGTAACATTTTCTACCTATGCATAGTTTCCAATTCTTTAATCCTCCAAGCTACTGAAAATTTTTAAGTTCTTATTTTTGTTCTTATTTGAAAAGAGAAACCACCTTTTCTGGACTGACTTGTTACTTATAAAAAAGGACACAATGTGAAACATTGGAAATTTCATGATTCTTTTTACTAAAGAAAGTATATTATGTGATTTTTATGGAGCCTAAGTGGAGAAAATAAGATTTTAAGGAATGCTTGTTTTCTTTCTTTACTCTTTAAAATTCACTCTTATTAGGAATCTGTAGGATTAAATAATAAGATAGCATGCAAGAGATACACAGGGCTCAGAAAAACAGGTCTGTTTTTGTTGAAAAGTTACTTTGGGTCAAGCTCAACCTACACTAAAGCCTATGCATCACACAGTTTCAGAACTTTACATCTCTGTTTCTATGTCCTGGAGCCTCTGCAGCATATAACATCCTTTTCTCATGGCACACACAAAATTTTACCACTCAACACCTTTTAATTAGAAGAATATTTCCATTCTATATCATTCTGAAAATATAGTAACCGGACAAGATATATTTACCTTTCCTTTTATTACTCTGATAAGTACTTCAGAGGTAAAGCTAGAAAATCAGAGCTGCCAATCAAAAAGACATTTCTGTCAAATTAAACAAGTTAATGTTTTTTAATGTGACATGGAATTCCTATTTTTAATAGTATTGACACTAAGTCACATCACCAACTACGGACATGTGCATGATGGTTCAGTTGTGAGTCATCAGTTACCACTGGTTAGAGATCTTATTTTAGGGACTACTCCCAGTAAGAAGAAAATGAGGGACATTTGTGAATTTTAAAAAATAGATTTTATTTTAAAAGATAAGGTTTCAGTTCACAACAAAATTGAATATAAGGTAGAGTTTTCCTATATACCAGTTGACCGTGTCTTACCTAAAACCTCCCTAATTACCATCACACCTCCCAAAAGTGGCATATTTGTTGCATTTGATGAACTTGCATTGTCACATCATGATCACACAAAGTCCATAGTTTTCACTAGGGTTACTCTTGGTGGTGTACATTTTATGGGTTTGGGCAGATTTACATGTGTCTACCATACAGTATCATACAATGTAGTTTCACTGCCCTAAACATTCTCTGTGTTTGTCCTGTTCAACCCTCCCTCCTGGCTAACCTGGAAACCATGATCTTTTGTTGTCCATCATTTTGCTTTCTCTAGAATGTCATACAGCTGGGATCATACAACATGCAGCCTTTCCAGAGTGGCTTCCTTCACTTCATAATATGCATTTATGATCCCTTCATAGCTTCCAAGACTCAATAGCTCATTTCTATTTGTTTGTTTTTTCTGAGATAGGATCTCATTATATAATTTAGGCTGGCCTCAAACTTGTGATCCTCCTATCTCAGCCTCTCAAGTTCTGGGATTACAGATGTACTCCACCACACCTGGATCAATAGATCATTTCTTTTAGCACTAAATAATTTTCCATGTCCTGCATATACCATGGTTTATTCATTCATCTACTGAAGGACACTTTGGTTGGCTTCCAAGTTTGCCAATAATGAATAAAACTGCTACAAACATTCAACTCCTTTGGGAAAATACCAGGAGCATGATTGATGGATTGTATGATAAGAATGGTCATACCATTTTATATTCCCATCTTAATGAATGGAAGTTTCTCACCAGTATTTGGGTTTTGTCACTATTCTGGATTTTGGCCAGTCTAATAGGTATACAGTGGTATCTTACTGTGACTTTACTTTTTTCTTCCCCGATAACATACAATGTGGAGCATCTTTACATATACTTATTTATCATCTGACATATCTTCTTTGTTGGGGTACCCGCTAAGGTTTTTGGCCTAGGTTTAAATCAAATTGTTTTTTTTCTTATTATTGAGTTTTAAGAGTCCTTTGTGTATTTTAGAAAATTTTCTTTTATTGAACAAATCTTTTGCAAACAGATTCATCTTTTCATTGTTTTGACAGTAGAAAATTTAATTTTAATGAACTTTATCTTATCAATTCTTTCTTTAATGGATCATGTTTTTGTTGTTATATCTACACTTGAAGTTTGACTGACTGCCCCTGTGGAATGGTCTAGTTTAAGCAGAACTGAAGAGTACTTTTGTTGAAGTCTTGTACCTCTGCTGATGTTTTAGTATCTCAGCTTTTCTAGAATCTCTTGAGATTTTTCAGTTGGTGTCCTTTTTGCCAGGGGGTCTACATCAAGCAATTTCTTATAGATCTCAGGAAGTTTGGTAATGAATGAAGGCTGTTTTATGACAAAATATAATTGAAATAAAAATTATATTAAAGCCAGGCACTGGTGGCTCACACTTGTAATCCTAGGTACTTGGGAGGATGAAATCAGAAACGTCATGGGTTGAGGCCAGTACAGGCAAAAAGTTAGCAAGACTACCATCTCAATTAATAGCTGGGCATGGTGGTGTGTACCTGTCATCCCAGGGATGTTGGGAAACATACAATAGGACTATTGTGGTCTAGGCAAGCCTGGGCAAAAAGAGAGACCATATCTCCAAAATAGTCAGAGCAAAAAGGGCTGTAGGTCTGGCTCAGGTAGGAAAATCCTTGCCTAGCAAGCATGAAGTCCTGAGTTCCAGCTTTAGGACTGACAAAAAAAATTGGTTAAAATTGTTTAGGACTAATTTTCCATAATATACTCTCTAAAATGCAGATTCCCACTCACTTTAGTCTGTTTCCTCATTGACTTAGTAATAAAAATCCTTTTATTACTGGATATTACAGAATTTCTCTCTTTAATTCTTCTGTTATATCACATTATCATGATTGTTGAATTTATATTATTTCAAATGTTCTAAATAATTCCTAACATAATTGTTACTCATTTCACAACATGCCACATTTCAAAGCATGCCATATTTCAAATGGCTTTTCCATTAAGTCACCCTTGAAGGATCACCTTTATATTAAGTATTATGATAATCAACCTGTATATAGTTTATACCACATGGACCTCAACCAAAATATGATGGCTAAAACCATCCTTCATTTGGCTCCATGGTTCCTAGGAAAGTTTGTCTCAGTATGAAATTAAAAGTCAGAAAACAAGTACAGACAGAGGAAGCTCTGTCACAGGAAGTCTCCTGGGTCCTTTACTGCCTTATCACTTATTACCTACTCACCTGCTCACCTTTCTTTCAACCCCACTGACACACTCAGGATATTGATGACAACTTCACAATCACCAGGTCAGCCTTTGAATACAACCTCCTCTGCTTTCAGCTTGTTTTTTAATTATGCCTGCTGAAACTTCTCCAGCTTCATCAGGACCTTCAGACAATTGGCCCTTATACTTTTTCTTACTGAAATCATCTTCCACACTTATCCAACCTGGATTTCACTGACCATGATTGCAATAGCCTTCTTACCAATAATCTAAATTCTTGTGCCCTTCTTTTTGTCTTGCAAAACAATATCTTGTAGGAAACCAACTCTCTGCTTTCTTTGTGTCTAAAGAAAAATCACTAAGTTGTTCAGATGAATTCATGTCCATGTTTGGAGAGTGAAGTTTATTGTCTACTTCTAATTTCTGTGACAAGGGCAGTTCTCTTAATTATTTTTTTTTTACTCACTCTACTTTCCCCAAGGCAAGAAGATCACGTTCTTTGGTTAGAAAGCAGGAAGAAAGAATCTGAGTGTGCTTCTTGGCTCAATCTTTCCCTCTCTTCTTTCATGTGGCTGTGGGTCCATCTGCAGAGAACTATTCTGGTCTGCTTCTCCAAGAGAGAGGTAGAACTTTTCAGAGCACAGAATAGCATGATTTTCTCAAGGTACAACTCCCCAGGACACCATCAAGAAAGGTTTCTTAATGCTTCAATTGAATAAATGAATAATTAAAAATAAATTAAAGATAAAAAAGTAAAATGTATACCAAGAACAACTGTGAGGACACTGAGTCTCTTTTGACAATTGTTCTTTCAGCCTATATAAGTTGCATATTGCCTATATCCCAAATCCAGGCTACCATTCCATCAAGAGAGAATAGATGTATGTAAATAAAGACTTCAAATAGAGACTCATAAACTTCCAGGAATCAGTGAGGAGAGTTCTCCAGAGGATCTCAAAGATGAGAAAAATTAAGTTTCCAAAGTGATTTGGTGGCTGTTACACAAAACAATAAGTGGAAGAAGGAAACAGTGTTACAATTTATTTAACTAGTTGCTTGGTAGGTTTATTTTATTTTTAAATGTATTTATATTTTGGCAGTTCTGGGGCTTGAACTCAGGCCCTCAAACTTGCTAGGCAGGTGCTCTACCACTTGAGAACGTCCACAGACCTTTTTGGCCTTAGGTATTTTTCAGACAGGGTCTTGCCTTTTTTACCCAGGTCCATCGTTGGACCATGATTCTCTCACCTACACTTCCCATGTAACTGGAATCACAGGCATGCACCATGAACCACAATCATCCTGATTTCTGCCTCTAAAGTCACTGGAATTATAAGCATGAGCCACAATGCCTGGCTATTGTTTGGTATTTTATTATCTAAAAAAATATTTTTACACACATCATCTCCTTTCAATCTCACAATGCCCTGGAATAGAGAATGGATTACTTCCAGAATTGTAAATGAAACAGAAGCTTGGCAGGTGCTCCTTGCTAAAGGGATTCTGGCTAGGAATTGTATTATTGTTCAGCTGAGTTATAATTTACTTCATTCCTCTAAATTACACAATTTTGTTGCAAACCCAAGGTGTGTTTTGACTTTAAAGGATAATCAGTGTTGAAATAGAATCTGGGTAGTGGAGTAACATAAAAATATTGTAAGAACTAATATAAAAAAGTGACTAAGCCAATGAGAAATGTGATACATTGGCCTTTTATTTAAAAAAATAGAATTTTATTTACAAAGGGTTACAATTGTGATATTTACAACATATATACAATGTACTTTGATCAAATTCACCCCATCTATATTGATATTTCTTAAGCACATTCCATCCTCCTCTCTCCTTTTGAAACAATTTTGGTGGGTTTCACTGTGCTATTTTTATACACATGTATATATACATATACATACATACATATACTTTTGTAATATTAACTATCACCCTCTCTTTAATTTTTATTCTGTATATTACTGAAAATATGTAGTATTTGTCTTTATGAGCTTGGCTTATCTTGCTTAGCCTAATGATCTCTAGTTTTGTCACTTTCCTGCAAATAATATATATTCATTCTCTTGTATGGCTCAATAACACTCAATTGTATATACGTACCACATTATCTAATCACTTAGCTTGATACCTTATCTTGGCTATTGTAAATAGTGCTTCTATAAACATTGGTGTCTGGTATCTCGCTTGTATATAGATTTACATTCCATCAGGTATATGCCCAAGAGTGGTATAGCAGGAAAATTTGGTGGTTCTATATTTAGTTTTCTAGTGAACCTCCGTATCGATTTTCATGTAATTGGACTAATTTATATTCCTAGCAACAGGGTGTAAGGGTTTCTTTTTCCCTGCCTTTGTTGCTGCTTGTTTTCTTGAGGATAGCCATTCTGATTGGGGTGGGATAGAATCTGTGTCATTTTGATTCACATTTCTTTATGACTAAGGATGTTAAACAATTATTCGTATATTTATTAGCCATTTTTACTTCTTTTGAGAACTGTTTAACTCATTTTCCCACTTATTAATTGTATCATCTGTTCTTCTGTTGTTTACTTTCTGGAGCTCCTTGTATATTCTGGACATTAATCTTTTATCTAGTGAATAATTTACAAAGATTTTCTCCATTGTGGACGTGTCTCTTAATTCTGGAAGTTGTTTCTTTTTATGTGAAAAATCCTTTTAATTTGATCAATCCATTTGTCAAATTTTGCTCTTATATCCTGAGCAATTGGTGTCCCAATTAAAAAGTAATTGTCTATGCCTATATTTTTAGTGCTTTCCTATAGTAGTTGCAAATTTTCGGGTCTTACCATTTAGATGTTTGATCCACTTAGAATTGATTTTTCTATGGGCAGAGGGAGAGAATATAGTTTAAATCTTCTATATGTGGATATCTGGTTTTCCAATAGCATTTGTTGAAGGGACTCTTTTCTCCAATATATGGTTTTGGTCTTTTTGTCAAAAATCAGACGGTGTGGCTTTGTGGGTTTATTTCAGGACCCTCAATTTTATTTCCTTGATCTGTTGTGTTTGTTTTTATGCCAGTACCATGCTGTTTTTTTGAAAACTGTGTCTCTGAAGTATAATTTGAAATCATGTATTGTGATGCTTCCTGCATTGTTCTTTTCACAGTATTGTTTTGGCTATTTGGGGTCTTTTATACTAACATACAATTTTTTAATTGATTTTTCTATTTCTAATATTAGGGATTTTGATGGGGATTGCATTTAATCTGTAGGGTTTTTTTGATAGTATAGTCATTTTCAAAATATTTTTTCTGCCAATCCATGAACATGGGAGGTCTCATGTTTTAATTTCAGTTTCCTTCTTCAATGTTTTATAGTTTTCACTGCAGAGATCATTCATATCCTTAGTTAAGTTTCTTTCTAAGTGTTTTTGAAGCTATTGTATATTGGATAGTTTTCCTCATTTCTTTCTCTGCCTATTGTTTGTATATATAAAGGCTACTGATTTTTGTATGCTGATTTTGTATCCTGCTGCTTTGTAAAAAGTTTTTATGATCATATCATCTGCAATATGAGATAATTTGACTTCTTCCTTTCCTCTGTGTGTGTATCAGTTTTATTTCTTTCTCTTTCATTATTGCTCTGGATAGAAATTCCAGCACTGTACTGAATAAGAGAGAAGAGAGTAGACAGCCTTAACTTGTTACTGATTTTAGAAGATATGGTTTCAATTTTCACATTTAGAACAATGTTGACTGTAAGTTTTTCATATGCAGCCTTTAAGAAATTGAGGGACATTCATTCCTTCTGTTCCTAGTTTCTTCAGGAATTTGATCATGAAGGGATGTTGAATTTTGTCAAAGGTTTTTTCTACATAAATTGACATTGTGTCATTTTTTTGTCCATGATTCTGTTTATATGCTCTATTACACTTACTGATTAATGTATGTGGAACTACCTTTGCATCCTTGCAATGAAACGAATCATGGTGTATAAACATTTTTTTCTTTATTCATATATCCATATGTGCATACATTGTTTGGGCCATTTCTCCCCCCTGCCCCTGCCTCCTTCCTCTCCCTCCCACCACCCTCGCTTCTAGCAGAACCTGTTCTGCCCTTTTCCCCAATTTTGTTGAAGAGAAGACATAAGCAATAATAAGAAAGACAAAGCGTTTTTATTAGTTGAGATAAGGATAGCTATACAGAGAGATTGCTTCCATGCACAAGTGTATTACAACCTGAATTGATTCATCTCTACCTGACCTCTTCACTACTTCCCAGTGTATGTATTTCCTATTTGCCCATCCTTTCTCTTAGTTGTTGAGCTCCTAGGGTTCTATTGAGGAAGTCCTTGACTATACCTATTGCTTCCAGAGTATTCCCTGCTCTTTCCTCTACTAACTTCAGTGTTTCAGGTCTGATATTAAGGTCCTTGATCCATTTTGAGTTGATACTAGCACAGGGTGATAAACATGGATCTAGTTTCAGTTTTTTGCACCTTCCCATATTGACCTCTGTCATTTTAAAGATACTGTATTAGCTCCTCTGCAATGGGGACATCAAACACTTTGAATTTTTGGGTTTCTTACCTATCCCCATTCCTCCCGTATCTGCTCCCCCTTAGCGTGTGACCCAAGTCCAACAACAGTGCTGCATTTACCCTAGATCTAAAGTCCGCATAGGAGGGAGAACATATGATTTTTAGCCTTGTGAATCTGGCTAACCTCGCTCAGAATGATGTTCTCCAGTTCCATCCATTTACTTGCGAGTGATAAGATTTCATTTTTCTTCATGGCTGAGTAAAACTCCATTGTGTATAGATAACACATTTTCTTAATCCGTTCATCAGTAGTGGGGCATCTTTACTGTTTCTGTAACTTGGCTATTGTGAATAGCACTGCAATAAACATGGGTGTGCAGGTGCCTCTGGAGTAACCTGAGTTGCATTCCATTGGGCATATCCCCAAGAGTGGGATTGCTGGATCATACGGCAGGTCTATGCTTAGTTTTTTTTTTAAGAAGCCTCCATATTGTTTTCCAGAGTGGTTGCACTAGCTTGCCTTCACACCAGCAATGTACAAGGGTTCCTTTTTCCCCACATGCTCTCCAACACCTGTTGGTGGTGGTGTTTTTGATGATAACTATCCTAACAGGGTGAGGTAGAATCTTAGTATGGTTTTGATTTGCATTTCCTTTATGGCCAGAGATGGTGAACATTTTTTTCATGTGTTTTTTGGCCATTGGATTTTTCCTTTTGAAAAAGTTCTGTTTAGTTCAGTTGCCCATTTCTTAATTGGTTCATTGATTTTTTTGGAGAGTTTAGTTTCTTAAGTTCCCTGTATATTCTGGTCCCTTGTCTAATGTATAGCTGGCAAATATTTTCTCCCACTCTGTGGGTGGTCTCTTCAGTTTAGAGACCATTTCTTTTGTTGTGTAGAAGCTTTTTAATTTCATGTGCTCCCATTTGTCCATCCTTTCTCTTAGTCGCTGAGCTGCTAGGGTTCTATTGAGGAAGTCCTTGCCTATACCTGTTGCTTCCAGAGTATTCCCTGCTCTTTCCTGTACTAACTTCAGTGTATCAGGTCTGATATTAAAGTCCTTGATCCATTTTGAGTTGATACTAGTACAGGGTGATAAACATGGATCTAGTTTCAGTTTTTTGCAGGCAGATAACCACTTTTCCCAGCAACATTTGTTGAAGAGGCCATCTTTTCTACATTGTATGTTTTTGGCACCTTTGTCAGAAATAAGGTGGGCATAGTTGTGCAGATACATATCAGGATCCTCTGTTCTGTTCCAGAGGTCTTTATATCTGTTTTTGTGCCAGTACCATGATGTTTTTATTGCTATTGCTTTGTAATATAGTTTGAAGTCGGGTATTTTGATACCTCCAGCATTGCTCTTTTTGCTGAGAATTGCCTTGGTTATTCATAGTCTCTTGTGTTTCCAAATGCACTTTAGGGTAGATTTTCAATCTCCGCCATTGGGATTTTGATGGGAATTGCATTAAACATGTAGATTGCTTTTGGTAGTATAGCCATTTTCACTATGTTGATTCTACCAATCCATGAGCATGGAAGATCACCACCTTCTGTAGTCTTCCTCAATCTCTTTCTTCAGGGGTTTATAGTTCTCCTTGTGGAAGTCATTTATATCCTTTGTTATGTTTACTCCTAGGTATTTGATTTTTATTTAGGCTATTGTAAATGGAATTGTTTTCATATATTCTTTCTTAGTTGGTTCATTATTAGTGTATAGAAAAGCTACTGATTTTTGTATGTTGATTTTATATGCTGCCACCTTGCTGTAGCTCTTTATGGTGTCTAGGTGCTTTGGGGTAGAGTTTTTTGGGTCTTTAAGGCATAAAATCATATCGTCTGCAAATAGGGATATTTTGACAATTTCTCTACCTATTTGTATTCCTTTTATTCCTTCTTCTTGCCTAATTGCTCTGGCTAGGAATTCCAGTACTATGTTGAGTAGGAGTGGGGATAGTGGGCACCCTTGTCTCATTCCTGTTTTTAAGGGAAATGGTTCCAGTTTTTCACCATTGAGTATGATGTTGGCTGTAGGTTTGTCATATATAGCTTTTATAATGTTGAGGTAAATTCCTTCTACTCCTAGTTTCTTAGTGCTTTCATCATGAAATGGTGTTGGATCTTGTTGAAGGCTTTTTCTGCATCTATTGAGATGACCAAGTGGTTTTTGTCTTTGCTCCTATTAATGTGCTGTATTTCATTTATAGATTTGCATATGTTGAACCACCCTTGCATCCCTGGGATGAACCAGACTTGGTAATGGTGAATGATCTTTCTGATATGTTGTTGGATTTGGTTTGCCATTATTTTATTGAGGATTTTTGCATTGGTATTCATTAAGGAGATAGGCATATAGTTCTCCTTTATGGAGGTGTCTTTGTCTGGTTTTGGGATGAGAGTTATATTGGCTTCATAAAATGAGTTAGGCAGTGTTCCTTCCCTTTCTATTTTGTGGAAAAATTTAAGGAGAGTTGGTATTAGTTCTTCTTTAAAGGTCTGGTAGAATTCAGCAGAGAATCCATCAGGTCCTGGAGTTTTCTTTTTTGGGAGATTCTTTATTGCTGCTTCAATTTCATTTTGTGTTAGAGATCTATTAAGGTGATTAGTATCCTCTTGGTTCAATTTTGGACAGTCAAAAGTATCTAGAAATCTGTCCATTTCTTCAAGATTTTCAAATTTATTGGAATATAGGTTCTCAAGTAGTCTCTGATGATTCCCTGGATTTCCATGGTGTTTGTTGTTATCTCCCCTTTTGCATTCCTGATTTTACTGAATTGGGTTTTTTTTCCCTCATTTTAGTTAGATTTGCCAGGGGTTTGTCAATCTTGTTTATTTTTTCAAAGAATAGGCTTTTTGTTTCATTGGTTCTTTGTATGTTTTTTGTTTGTTTCTATTTCATTAATTTTGGCCCTTATTTTTATTATTTCTCTCCTTCTGCTTGTTTTGGGTTTTTCTTGTTCTTGTTTATCTAAGAGTTTGACATGTAGCATTAGGTCATTTCTTTGAGAAGTTTTTGTATAGTCATGTACTCATGGCTACAAACTTTCCTCTTAGGTCTGCCTTTGCTGTGTTGCAGAGGTTCTGGTAGGTCATGTTTTCATTTTCACTAACTTCTAGGAACCTTTTAATTTTCTCTTGTATTTCATCAATGACCCACTAATCACTGAGCAATGTGTTGTTCAGCTCCAATTGTGTGCATGTTTTCTACTGTTGTTTTTGTTCTTGAGTTCCAGTTTTAATGCATTGTGATAAGATAGAATGCATGGGATTATTTTTATTTTCTTATATTTGCTGAGGCTTGCTTTGTGCCCTAGGATATGATCTATTTTGGAAAAGGTTCCATGGGCTGCTGAAAAGAATGTATATTGTGTAGAAGTTGGATGAAATATTCTGTAGACATCAGCCAGGTCCATTTGTTCTGTGGTATGATTTAGTTCTAGAATTTCTGTATTGATTTTTTGTTTGGGTGACCTATCTATTGGTGATAGGGAGGTATTAAATGCTCTCATTACCACTGTGTTGGAGTCCATATATGCTTTTAGGTCTTTCAGAGTATGCTTGATGAAACTGGGTGGACTGATGTTGGGTGCATATAGGTTGATAATTATTATTTCCTTTTGGTGTATTTCCCCATTTATTAGTATGGAGTGTCCTTCTTTATCTTGGTTGATCAATATAGGTTTGAAGTCTACTTTGCCTGAGATAAGTATTGCTACTCCTGCCTATTTTTGGTGGTCATTGGCTTGGTAAATCTTCTTGCACCCTATCACTGTAAGCCAATGCTTCTTTCTGTCAATGAGATGGGTCTCCTGTAAACAACAGATTGTTGGATCTTCCTTTTTAATCCAGTTTGTCAAACGTTGTCTTTTGATGTGGGAGTTAAGTGCATTTACATTCATTGTTAATGTTGATAGGTATGTGGTGATTCCTGTCATTTAGTTGTTTTTGTTGTTTAAGGGTTTGATTGTGTGCAGCTGAATTGATATTACTTTCTTATTCCTTGTCTTTTCTTGTCCTGTGGTTTGATATTTCCTGTCCTCTCATGGTTCTGTTTGCTTTCATTTTCTGTATGCAGAATTCCTTGAAGAATCTTTTGTAATGGTGGCTTGGTGGTCATATATTGTTTTAGTTTCTGCTTATCATGGAAGACGCTAATTGCTCCATCCATTTGGAATGATAGTTTTGCTGGGTAGAGTATCCTAGGGTTGAAGTTGTTTTCATTTAATGCCCAGAATACCTCATTTCATGCTCTTCTTGCTTTAAGGTTTCCATTGAGAAATCTGCTGTGATTTTGATGGATTTACCTTTTATGTTATTTGCTTTTTTCTCTCTTACAGCCTTCAATATTCTTTATTCTCTGTGCTTGTTGTGTTAATGATAACATGTTGTGAGGTAGTTCTATTTTGGTCAAGTCTGTTTGGTGTCCTGGAGGCTTCCTGTACTTGAATGGGCATAGTTTTTTTCTAGATTTTTGAAATTTTCTATTATTATTTTGTTGAATATATTACAAATTCCTTTTGCTTGGACCTCTTCTCCTTCTTCAATGCCCATTATTCTCAGGTTTGATCTTTTGATGGGGTTGGTGAGTTCTTGCATATGCCTTTCACTGGTTTTGAGTTGTTTTAGTAATAGTTATTCAGTTTTTCCTTTAATTTCCATTTTATCTTCAAGTTCTGAGATTCTGTCTTCTGCTTGTTTTAGCCTGCTGGAGTGGCCTCCATTGTGTTTTGTGTTTCTGTTTCATTCTTTTTTCTGAGGTTTTCCATATCATGGGTCACTTCCTCTTTAATATTGTCAATTTTTGTCTTTAATTCATTTATCTCTCTATTCATGCAGTACTCTGTTTCACTTTGGTGTTTACTTATTGCTCCTGTGAGTTCATTTAGTTTTTTCTGTGTCTTCTCATATTCTTTATTTTTGGTGTCTTGAAATTTTATGAGTGCCTCTTCTACATTTTGGTTGACCATTTCTAGTAACATCTCCATGAAATTCTCAGTGATTACTTGCTGGATTTCTTCTTTGAGGTTTTCTTGTGGGCATTGTTGGGTTCCTTGGCATCATTATTCTTGTTTTGTTGGAATCCAGAGCTGGGTATGCATTTTGTTCTTTTCCCTCTGAATTTTGTATTAAATTATTCTTTGGGAGAAAATGGTTTCCATCCTTTTTTGTCTTCCCATTGCTCCACTTGGTACTGTGCAACTGTTCTTGGAGGCTAGTTGGTGGTTTCAGTTACATGTTTTCTTTCCCTTGGTTTAGTTTTGTTTTGTGGCTGTATTCAGTTTGTAGCTAAGTGTGTGTGTGCTATTTCTGTCTCTGGTCTGGGTATAATTTGGTATTATGTAATTCATAATAGTAAAATTAACAAAAACAACAACAAAAAAAAAACCCCAAGGAAATCCATGGGGAGAGATGAACAAACAAAGACAAACAAACAAGAAACAACACAAACAATCAAAAAATTCCAGGTTCAGGAACAATAAAATTTCAGTCTTAGTTTAAATTCTAGTGTTAACTCAGAAGCTTCTAGACATCATAAATAGCTACAGCAAGGTAGCAGGATATAAAATCAACATAGAAAAATCATTAGCAATTCTATATACTAACAATGAGCAAATGGAAAAAGAATGTATGAAAACAATTCCATTTACAATAGCCTCAAAAAAAATCAAATACGTAGGTGTAAACCTAACAAAGATGTGAAAGACCTCTACAAGGAAAACTATACATTTCTTCAGAAATGTATAGTCTTCTTGAGGAAGACTATAGAAAGTGGAGAGATCTCCCATGCTCATGGATTGGTAGAATCAACATAGTAAAAATGTCGATATTCCCAAAAGTAATCTACATGTTAAATGCAATTCCCATCAAAATTCCAATGACATTCATTAAAGAGATTGAAAAATGTACTGTTAAATTTATATGGAAACACAAGAGGCCACGAATAACCAAGGCAATACTCAGTCAAAAGAACAATGCAGGAGGTATCACAATACCTGACTTCAAACTATATTACAAAGCAATAACAATAAAAACAGCATGGTACTGGCACAAAAACAGACATGAAGACCAGTGGAACAGAATAGAGGACCCAGATATGAAGCCACACAACTATAACCAACTTGTCTTTGACAAAGGAGCTAAAAATATGCGATGAAGAAATAGCAGCCTCTTCAACAAAAACTGCTGGGAAAACTGGTTAGCAGTCTGCAAAAAACTGAAACTAGATCCATGTATATCACTCTATACCAAGATTAACTCAAAATGGATCAAGGATCTTAATATCAGACCCCAAACTCTTAAGTTGATACAGGAAAGAGTAGGAAATACTCTGGAGTTAGTAGGTATAGGTAAGAACTTTCTCAATGAAACCCCAGCAGCACAGCAACTAAGAGATAGCATAGATAAATGGGACCTCATAAAGCTAAAAAGCTTCTGTTCATCAAAAGAAATGGTCTCTAAATGAAGAGAACACCCACAGAGTGGGAGAAAATATTTGCCAACTATACATCAGACAAAGGACTGATAACCAGAATATATAGGGAACTTAAAAAACTAAATTCTCCCAAAACTAATGAACCAATAAAGAAATGGGCAAGTGAACTAAACAGAACTTTCTCAAAAGAAGAAATTCAAATGGCCAGAAAACACATGAAAAAATGCTCACAATCTCTAGCAATAAAGGAAATGCAAATTAAAACCACGCTAAGATTCCACCTCACCCCTGTTAGAATAACCATTATCAGCAACACCACCAACAACAGGTGTTGGCGAGGATGTGGGGAAAAAGGAACCCTCTTACACTGTTGATGGGAATGTAGACTAGTACAACCACTCTGGAAAAAAATTTGGAGGCTACTTAAAAAGCTGGACATCGATCTACCATTTGATCCAGCAATACCACTCTTGGGGATATACCCAAAAGACTGTGACACAGGTTACTCCAGAGGCACCTGCACACCCATGTTTATTGCGGCACTATTCACAATAGCCATGTTATGGAAACAGCCAAGATGCCCCACCACTGATGAATGGATTAAGAAAATGTGGTATCTATACACAATGGAATTTTATGCAGCCATGAAGAAGAACGAAATGTTATCATTCGCTGGTAAATGGATGGAATTGGAGAACACCATTCTGAGTGAGGTTAGCCTGGCCCAAAAGACCAAAAATCGTATGTTCTCCCTCATATGTGGACATTAGATCAAGGGCAAATACAACAGTGGGATTAGACTATGAGCACATGATAAAAGCGATAGCACACAAGGGAGGGGTGAGGATAGGTAAGACACCTAAAAAATTAGTTAGCATTTGTTGCGCTTAACACAGAGAAACTAAAGCAGATACCTTAAAAGCAACTGAGGCCTATAGGAAATGGGGAACAGGAACTAGAGAAAAGGTTAGATCAAAAAGAATTAAGCTAGAAGTTAGCACCCATGCACAGGAAATCAATGTGAGTCAATGCCCTGTATAGCTGTCCTTATCTCAACCAGCAAAAACCATTGTCCCTTCCTGTTATTGCTTATATACTCTCTACAACAAAATTAGAAATAAGGGCAAAATAGTTTCTGCTGGGTATTGAGGGGGGGGAGAGGGAGGGGGCAGAGTGGGTGGTAAGGGAGGGGGTGGGGGCAGGGGGGAGAAATGAACCAAGCCTTGTATGCACTTATGAATAATAGAAGAAAAGGAAAAAATTAAATAAATAAAAAATAAAATATTTTAAAAAATAAAAAAAATTAATTGTCACAAACTTAAAAAAAAAATTGAATTCTAGTGTTACTCCTCTATCATTCTGTCCTGGTGTTGGTATTTAAGGAGAAGCTCTGTTGTCTTGCCCAGTGATTGGGTAGTATTTTTGTGTTTTTTTCTTCTGTCCTTCAGAGGAGCTGCTTCTTCAGCTCCTCCCTCAGAGGGTGTGGCAGTTTAAGTTTGTATGTTGTGCTCAGGTTCCAAAGTCAGCTCTGTAGCCCACCAGCTGTCCTGCTTTGGTGTTGGGTTTTCTCTGTGCTTGGTTACTGGGAGTTTGTTTCTTTGCCTCACCCCCTTTCACTGGGGCAAGGTCAGTGATTCATCAGCCAGGCCCCTGCTGTCAGCGTGTTGTGATGGTTTGCTGATTGTTTTTCAATTCCGCAGTGTTGTTTGACTTTGGATGTTGCTCACTGGCTCAGGAGATGAATTTTGTGGACCACTACCTCCACTATATCAGGCAGTGGTTTATCACCCACTTGCTGTCAGCCCTCCTGCCTTCCCCCCACTTCTTCATTACACTTTCAGAGTTCCCACCCCCTCTGCTGTGTGCTAGTTTTTAGTTCCTTGTTTATTCAGTTTTTGTGGTTGGGGGGCAGTCAGTCTGCCGAGGAGGCTATACTTGGGAATACCACATGACACTTAGAGCTCTCTTGTTTGGTCTGCCAATGTCTCCCAAGCAGGTTTGGAGTTGGTGTCTGGCAGCAGCAGGAGCCCTCCTGTTTTCTCAGTGTAATGTGGCATGAAGAAGCTCTCTACGAGCTAGGGGTTCAGGTTGTAGAAATTTTGATTCTCCTCAGTGCTTTATTTCCACAGAGTATGGTTGCAGCATCTCAGCAATATTTTTGATTCATGGCACTTATGCTGTCTGCTTCTACCCCCTAGTCACCATCTTGGATCTTCCCCCATGTACAATTTTTTTAACAGTTTGCTGACTTTGGTTTGCTAGTATTTTATTAAGAATTTTTGCACAGATGTTTATCAAGGAAATTGGTATATAATTCTCTTGTTTTATTGTGAACTTATCTGGTTTGGGTGTAAGGGTAATAATAACTTCATAAAATGTATTTAGTAGAGTTTCTTCCATTTCTATTTTATGGCAAGTTTGAAGAACATTCTGCTTTGTTTTGTTCAATCTCTTTGAATATATCTTTAAAAGTCTGGGAGAATTCATCTGGTCCTAGGTTCTTCTTTGTTAAGAGATACTTGGTTACTGCTTCAATCTCATGGCTCTTTATAGATATGTTTAGTGGTTGATATCCTCTTGGGTCAATTTAAGCTAGTCACATGAAGGTAGATATTTAGCCAATTCTTCTAGATTTTTCAGTTTATCAGAATATAAATTCTCAAATAATTCCCTAATAACTCCATGAATTTCATTGGTATTTGTTATGATTTCCTTTTCTTCATCTCTAATTTTATTAGTTTGTGTCCTCTCCCTCCTTCTTTTGGTCAGTACAGCTAAGTGTTTGCTAATCTTGCTTAGCTTTTCAAAGAACCATTCTGTTTCACTCTTTTTTAAAACAAATTATTAGGGTATATTCATTATATTGGGGGAGGGATTTGCAGTGACAATTCTTATTAGACTTATATTGTACATTATTTACATTGACCCCATTGTCTCTTCCCCCAGCCCCCTCCCCACCACACTTAAAGCAATTGCAAGTGATTTTTTAGTTCTGGTTCATATAGGTATGTGAAGTTCATCAACCATAAATCATCACCTTAATCTCCTTCATTCACCCTCCCTGCTCCTACTAGTACACCCCCCCACAAACACTGTGCTTATTGTACATTTTACACTGTGCTTTGTTTTCATTATTAATATTTAAGTTGGTGTTCAAAAGGGTGTCTCAGTGTATGCCCACTCTGAGTGTGCTTTACTTTGTTTTGTTCAATCCCTTTGAATACCCTCACTTACCCCTTTACCTTCCACCCCCCATTTTTCAACAGCTTTCAATATACATCCTTATATCCTCTACCATCACATCATATGGTATGTGATATTACTGATACTCTATCATTCTCTTTTCCTTTCTCTCTTTCCCCAAGTTCCATGGAGTAGTTCCACCTTTATAAACATGTTCTACGTCTGAGTTTGTATATGATCAAGCTTGTTTTTGGGTATAAGTTTATCTTTGGATCTGTCTTCCACATAGAGGGGAAAACATGTGTCTTTTGTGTTTCTTATCCTAGCTAACATCACTTAACATGATGTCCTCCAATTGCATCCATTTACCTTCAAACCCCATGTCATTATTACTCGTGGCTGAGTAATACTCAGTTGCGTATATATACCACAATTTCATGATCCATTCCTCAGTTGTAGGACATCTGGGTTGTTTCCAGGGCTTAGCTATTATGAATAGTGCTGTGATGAACATCAGTATACAGGTGTCTCAACTGTATCCTGTCCCACGTTCTTTTGGGTAGATGCCCAAGAGCAGTATCACTGAATCATACGACAGTTCTATCTCTAGTTTTTTGAGGAATTTTCATATTGCTTTCCATAGTGGTTGTACTAACTTGCATTCCCACCAGCAGTGTATAAGGGCTACTGTTTCACCACATCCTTGCCAGCCTTTGTTGTTATTATTACCCTTGGTTATGGCCATTCTAACTAGGGTGAGATGAAATCCAAGTGTTGTTTTGATTTGCATCTTTTTTATAACCAGAGGAGTTGAACACTTCTTCATGTATTTACTGGTCATTCTCTTCCTTTGAGAATTACCTGTTTAATTCATGTGCCCGTTTCTTCATTGGGGTATTGATTCTATGAGGACTTAGTTTTTTTAGTTCCCTTTAGATTCCAGATATTAGTCCCTTACCAGATAAGTATCTGGCAAAGATTTTCTCCCATTCTGTGGTCTGTCTCTTGAGTCTGGTGACTATTTCTTTTGCTGTGCAATATCTCTTTAGTTTGATGCAGTCCCATTTGTTTATTGTTTCTCTTATATGCTGAGCCTTTCAATTTCTGTTTAGGAAGTAATTCCCTATACCTGTCTGTTTCAATGTATTTCCTACTGCTTATTGGAGTTGTTTGAAAGTTTCAGACATTATATTAAGGTCCTTGATCCACTGTGAGTTGATTATGGCACAGTATGAAAGACAGAGACCTAGTTTCAGTCTTCTATATGTGGATATCCCATTTTCCCAGCAGCATTTGTTGAAGAGGCTGTTTTTCCTCCATTATGTGTTTTGGGCTCCTTTGTTGAAGATCACTTGGCTATCCATGTGTGGGTTTATGTCTGGATCTTCTATTCTGATCCATTGGTCTTCCTGTCTGTTTCTGTGCCTATACCATGCTGTTTTTATTGTTATGGCTCTATAGTATAGTTTGAAGTCGGGTATTGTGAAGCCTCCAGCATTAGACTTTTTGCTCAGAATTGCTTTGGCTATTTGAGATCCTTTGCATATTTTATGATTTTTTTTTCTGTTTCTGTGTAGAATGTCATTAGAATTTTGATAGGAATTGCATTGGACATGTAGATTGCTTCTGGTAGTATGGTCATTTTCACAATGTTGATTCTACCCATCCATGAGCATGGAAGGTCTTTCGATCTTCTGATATCTTCTCCAATTTCTCCCTTCAGTGGCTTACAGTTTTCATTAAAAAGGTTTCTGGTTTCTTTTATTAAATTTATTCCAAGATACTTTATTGCTTTTGAGGCTACTATAAATGGAATTGTTTCACTGATTTCTTTTTCAGTCTGTGCTTTGTTAGTATATAGAAAAGCTACTGATTTCTGTATGTTAATTTTGTATCCTGCTACTTTGCGGAAAGAGTTTATGATTTCTAGTAATTTTTTGGTAGTTTTTGGGGTCTCTTAGGTATAGGATCATGTTATTGGCAAATAAAGGTAGTTTGATGTTTTCCTTCCCTATTTGAATCCATTTTATTTCTTGCTGTTGTCTTATTGCTCAAACTAGGAGTTTGAAAACTATATTGAATAGGAGGGGAGAAGGTGAACAGCTCTGTCTTATCCTGACTTTAAGGGAAAAGGTTTCAGTTGTTCTACATTTAGTATGCTGTTGGCTCTAGATTATCATATATAGTTTTTATTGTGTTGAGGAACATTCCTTCTATTCCTAGTTTCTTCAGAGTTTTTACCACCAAAGGGTGTTCAATTTTGTCACAGGCTTTTTCTGCATCTACTGTGAATCTCATGTAATTTTTTGTCCTTGCTTCTGCTTATATGCTGTATTATGTTTATGGATTTACATATGTTGAACCATCCTTGCATCCCTGGAATGAAACTGACTTGGTCATGATGTATGATCTTTTTGATGTGTTGTTGAATTCTTTTGGCCAGTACTTTGTTGGGAATCTGTGCATCTATGTTCATTAAAGACATTGGTCTATAATTCTCTTTTCTGGTTGTGTCTTTATTGGGTTTTGGTATGAGTGTGACACTGGCTTCATAGAAGGAGTTGGGTAGTGTTCCTTCCCCTTCAATTTCCTGGAAAAGTTTGAGAAATATTGGTGTTAGTTCTTCTTTAAAGGTTTGGTAAAATTCAGCTATGAATCCATCAGGTCCTGGGCTCATCTTTGTAGGGAGACTATTACTGCTTCAATTTCATTGCACATAATAGGACTATTAGGTGGTGAATATATTTTTGGTTAGTATCTTTTGGTTGGTTATATGCATCTAGGAATTTGTTCATTTAATCTATATTTTCCAGTTTACTTGAATATACATTTTCAAGGTACTCTCTAATGCGTCTCTGGATTTCCTTGGTATTTGTGGTTATGTCCCCTTTTCCATCTCCAATTTTATTAACTTGGGTCTTCTCCCACCTGTGTGTTTTGTCATGTTGGCTAAGAGTTTGTCAATCTTGTTAATCTTTTCAGTGAACCAACTTTTTGTTTCATTGATTCTTTGTATAGTTTATTTGGTTTTGATTTCATTGGTCTTGGCCTTGATCTTTATTATTTCTCTCCATTTGCTGGCTTTCATTCTTGTTTTTCTAGGAGCTTAAAGTGCATCATTAGATTGTTTTTTTGAGAGTTCTCTTTTTTTAATGTAGGTACTTATAGCTATAAATCTTCCCCTTAGCATGGCCTTTGCTGTGTCCCACAGATCCTGGTAGGTTGTATTTTCATTTTAATTGTATTCTAGGAATGTTTTGATATCTTCTCTTATTATATTGGTCATGCATTGGTTTTTCAGCAGTGTGTTGTTCAGTCTCCCTGTATTTGAATATTTTTTGTGGTTTCTTTTGTTGTTGAGGTCTAGTTTTATTCTATTGTGATCTGATATGATGCAGGGGTTATTTTAATTTTCTTGAATTTGTTGAGACTTCCTTTGTGTCCTAAAATTTGATCAATTTTAGAGAAAGTTCCATAAGCTGAAGAAGAGAATGTGTATTGCCTGGTTGTTGGGTGAAATACTCTGTAAATATCAACAATGTCTATTTGGTCTAATGTGTGGAGTATCTCTGAAGTTTCTTTGTTGGTCTTTGGTCTGGATGACCTATGTATTGGTGGCAGTGGGATATTCACATCTCCACTATCGCTGTGTTAACATCTATCTGTGCTTTTAGGTCCATTAGAGTTTTTTTTTTTTTTAATGTAGATGGGTGCCTCTGTGCTTGTTGCATATATGTTAAGGATTGATATTTCCTCTTGATGAATTGTTCTTTAATTAATATGAATTGACCTTCATTGTCTCTTCTGATTGATTTTAGTCTGAAGTCTTCTTTGTCAGATATAAGTATAGCTACTCCAGCCTGTTTATGGGGTCCATTTGCTTGGAAAACATTTTTTCATCCTTTGAGTCTAAGCTACTGTTTGTTTTTTTTCAGTGCAATGAGTCTCTTGTGAGCAACACATGGTTGGATCTTGTTTTTTAACCCAGTTTGCTATTCTATGTCTTTTGATTAGGGCATTGAGGCCATTTATATTCAGTGTTAATATCAAGAGGTGCCTGTTTTTTCCAGTCATTTTTGTTCCCCTGTTGTTTAGTTTTACCTATTTCTTGTTTACTGGTCTGCTTGCTCAAAAGGGTTTATTCTTTCTTGAGTTTTCCTGTCTCACTCTAGTTTCTTCTTTTATATGTAAAATTCCTTTAAGTATATTCTGTAGTGCTGGCTTGGAGGTTGCAAATTCCTTTAGTTTTTCCTTGTTGTGGAAGGTTTTAATTTCTTCTTCAATTAGTAAGAAGAGTTTTTCTAGGTAGACTAATCCAGGTTGACAGTTACTTGCTTTCATAGCCTGAATTATGTCTTTCTACAATCTTCTTGTGTTTAAAATTTGAGTTGAGAAATCTTCTGTTATTCTAATGGGGTTGCCTTTATATGTGACTTGTCTTTTCTCTTTTGAAGCTTTCAGAATTCTTTCTTTGGTCTGTGTGTAGAGTGTTTTGATTATGATGGGTCTGGGAGTATTTCTTTTTTTGGTCCTGATGGTTTGGTGTTCTGTAAGCTTCCTATACCTGGGTGACTCTCTCTTTCGTGAGGGTTGGGGATTTTTTCGCTATTATTCTATTAAATAGGTCATCAAAGCCTTTAGTTTGTATCTCATCTGCTTCTGTACCCATGATTTGCAGGTTTGGTCTTTTCATGGTGTCCCAGATATCTTACATCCTCCATTCATATTTTAATAGCATTCTTTCATGATCTTTTACTGTTTGGTCCAACTCCTCTACTTTGTCTTCTTTTCCTGATACTGTGTTTTAACTTGTTCCACTTTGTTTGCCAAGATTTCAATTGCAATATTTATTTGAGATATTGAGTTGTTTATTTCATATTGGTTATTTTCAGGGGTTCCATATTTTTATTGATTTCCTCTTTCATATCCTGGATAGTGTTCTTAATTTCTTTCATCTGTTTGTTTGTATTCTCTTTGAGCTCATTTATTTGTTTATTCTTGTTCTCTTTGATGTCAAATATTAACTTTCATGTTTCTTCTTTGAGGTCATTAATCATTTTTACTGTTGTTTTTTGGAATTCATTATTTTACATCTCTTCCTCTATGCAGGTGGAATTGGCTTCTGATTGAGAGCAGTTACCTTGCTGTTTCATTCTGTGTTGAGATTCGTGCATCTGGACTTACTTTTTAGTTAGGTTTTTATTCTCTTGTGCCCCTGTAGTTGGGGTTTTGAGGGTTTTTTCTCCTGGAATTCCAGCTGTGTTCCTCTGAGAGAGGTATGTTGTATATGTTATCCCTTGTAGGGTTCTTGTTATGATGCCCATTACCTCTTTTCTCCCCTCAGTGAGAAGGCTGAAGTTTCTGCTCTTTGATGGGGGCACAGGGGCTCTCTTGCAGCTGTAGTGGGGAGCACTGGGTCTGGGCACTTTGGGTGGCAAACCTCCTAGCACCAGCAGAGTAGCGGATTGCCACTAAGTGAAGATCTGGAATTCCAGCTCTTGGACAAGACAGACATGACTCTCCTTCAGGGAGGTGCAGTGAGAAGCACTGGGTTTCTGTGTACTTGGGGGTAGTAGGAATTTTAGTGTCACTTGTAGAGTAGCAGGTTATAGCTTTCCTCCCCTGGGGAATCTAGTGTTCTTGCTCTTTGTTGGGGGAATGAGAGCTCTCTGGCTATCAAGGACAGTGAGGAGTGCTGTGCCTCCATGCTCTGTGATGAGGGAAGCCTCCAGGCACCAACAGAATAGCAAAGCCTGGATCCTGGGGTTCACTTAGGTGTGTGGTGGCAGGCTACTGGCACTGAGTAGCAAGTTTAGGGTACCTGTGGAGCAACAAAGCCAGTGGACTTGAATCGTCTGCTGCCCACAAGGCAACAGAGGCCCTGGAGTCTACTTGCATTGGGGTGTGGACTCCAAAAGACAAAATAGCTGCTACAGGTGCAAGGAACCCAAGTCTGCAGGCAGTGAGAGCCCTGAGGCTTGCTTGCCAGCACTGGGCTACCTGGTACCACAGCAACTGCTGCAGGCATGGGGGAACCAAGCCTTCAGGCAGTGGGAATTCTGGGGCCTGCTTTCCAGGTGTGGGCTCCAGGAGGATAGTATAGTAGTGCTGCAAGCACCAGGGAGCCCAGGATTCAGGTATTGGGAGCACTGAGGCCTGGTTTCCTGCATGGGCTCCAGGGAACATAGTTCAGTAACACTGCTGCCAGCTCAGGAGAACCAAGCCTGCAGGGAGTGGGGTTTCTCAGGCCTGATTTATTTTATGGGCTTCAGAGAGCACAGCTCAGTGTTGCTACTGCTAGGGGAACTGTGCCTGCTGGCTTGTGCCTTCTGCTACCCATGGAGCAGCAGGAACACTGGTTTCCCTGGCATCTCAGGGTGAAGGTAGCAAGCTGTGTAGTAGCAGAGAGTGTGGAGCTCTGAGTTCCTGTGTGTGCCAAGAAGCAGGACTTACTGCTGAGTGTGAGTAATGGAACCTTAGCCATGCAGCAACCTCATGGATAGGGGATCAGGAGTGTTGAGCTGTGAATCATTCTTCCCACTCTTCCTGCGTTTAGTTGTTTCTCTGTTTGTGGATTCAGAGTGCTTTGTTTCTTGCTGGTTATGGGACCCCATGGGTGCCTTTTAGGTTCCCCTGATCTTCCTTTTTTCAGGATAGTTAGATGCCACTGGACTATAGGGATGTCAACAATCATCCATCTTGCCTTCTCTCCATTTCATTCTTTGCATAGTTTTTTTTTTTTTTTAGTCTCCATTTCATTGGTTTCTGCTCTGATCTTTATTTCTTTTACTTTTTATTACTAATTTTAAGTTTGGCTTGTTTTCATTTTTCTAAGAATTTGAGCTGCATTATGATGTTATTTATTTGATATTTCTCTGACTGCTTAATGTAGGTGCTCATAGCTATAAACTCTTCTTACCATGGTCTTTGCTACATACCAAAGGTTCTGGAGCTGTATTTTAATTTTCATTTGATTCTAGGAAGTTTTTGGTTTCCTCTCTGATTTCTTTGATGACCCACTGATCACTCAGCAGTGAATTGTTCAGTCTCCATAGTTCAAGCATTTTCTGTTATTTTTTTTACTGTTGAGGTTTGCTATATTGTGTTCTGATAAAAGGCAGAGGTTATTTCTATTTTTTATTTTTGTTAACAATTTCTGGCTGAGCACAATGGCACATGCCTGTCATTCCAGCTATGTGGGAAAGTACAAATAGGAGGATCATGGTTCAGCCCAGCCTGGGCATAAACCAAAACCCTATCTCAGCAATAATCAGCCCTAAAAAAACTGTTAGAATGGCTTAAGTAATGGAGTACCTATAAGTAGGTGCAACCCCCAGAAAAGAATTGATTTTTAAAATTTTTTTAATTTATTTTTTAAAATTTCTTTTATTCATATGTGCATACAATGTTTGGGTCAGAATCGATTTTTGTTTTAATCAAAAATCTTTATTTTAAAGCAAGTTTCATGAACTTCTAAGAAGAATGTTCATCCCTGCAGTCATTAAAGCAATACTCTGTAGATGTCTGTTAAGTCCACTTTTCTGTAGTGTCATTTAGTTCTGAAGTTTCCTTGTTGATTGTTTTATCTGGATGACCTATTTGTAAGGGTGGAGTTTTGAAGTGTTTGGGATTATTTGTGCTTTTATGTCCAGTAGTTTCTTTTGCACCAATATTCAGTGCATAAATGTTTACAGTTGTTATGTCCTCTCAATAGATTGTTTCAGTTGTCACCATGAAGTAACTTCTTTGTCTTTTCTAATTTTGTTTTGAAGTCTCCTTTGTCAGATATGAATAGAGCTGCACTTGCTTGCTTTTGGGCTCCATTTCATTGAAAAATCTTTCTGCACCCTTTCACTTTAGACCTGTTTTTGTCTTTGCCAGTGAGGTGTGTTTCCTATAGTCAACAAAGTGTTGGATCATGTTTTTCCATACAGCCTGCCAGTCTGTTCTTTGATTGGAGAACTGGGGCCAATAATATTTAAGGTTATTATTGAAAGATATGTAGTTATAATCTGTCATTTCATTGTTTTTTAAATGTTTGTTTCTTTCCTAAACCTCATTTGCTTTCATTTCATCCAGAGAGATTTATTCTTCCTCATATTTTCCTGGTTGCATTTATCTGCCTCTTCTATGTGTAGAATTTCTTTAAGTATCCTCTGCAATACTTGGGGGTCATAAATTCCTTTAGATTCTGTTTATCATGAATAGTTTTTATTTCTACTTCAATTTGGAAGGATAGCATTGCTGGATACTGTAATGCAGAGAGGCAATTATTTTATTTTAAATCTTGAAATACATCATTCCATAACTCTTTCCTTTCAGAGTTTCTGTTGAGAAATTTGATGTTATTCTGATTGGTTTTCCATTCATGTGACTTGTCACATCTTTATATGTTTCAATATTATTTTCTTCTTCTGTACATTTAATGTTTTAACTAACTATAATATTTCTTAAAGTGCTTCTTTTCTGGTCTTGTCTGCTGTGTGTCCTTAAAGCTTCCTGTATCTGTGTGGTGGATAGCTTTATTTCAAGATTTGGGAAATTTTCTCTTATTTTACTGAACATGTTTTCAATAACTTGAGCTTTCACTTCTTTTCCTTCTATGCCTACAATTCATATATTTGGTCTTTTAGTAATGTTCCAGAAGTCTTCCATGTTCCATTTGTATGTTTTTATGTATTTTTCCTTTTTCTCTTATTGTTGTAATGCATCTACCTTGTCTTCAAGTGATGATGTTCTGTCTTCGATTTGGTCCATGCCATTGGCGAGGCTTTCCACTGAGGTTTTAATTTGACTTATTGAGCTTTTTGTTTCTGGAATTTGATTATTTTTTAGGATTTCTGTATCTTTATTGAGTTCCTCTTTCATATCATGCATTCGTTTGCTTATTTCATTCAGCTGCTTATTTGTATTCTCTGAGTTCATTCAGCTGTTTATTTATATCTTCTTTGAATTCATTCAAGTTTTTTGCATGTCCTCTTCAATTTTGTTCATCCTTCTTCTGTTTTTTTGGTGGTACTGGGGTTTGAACTCAAGGTCTCATTCTTGCTAGGCAGGCACTTTTTACCACTTGAGCCAAACCACCAGCCCTTGTTCATCATTCTTATAATGCTTTTGAGTCTTTTGTGTAGGCTTTTTCCTTTTCATTAACCTTAGTGTCTGTTACTGTGGGGTTGTTAACATTTGGAAGTAGCATGATTTTTCATATTTCTTGTTTATGCATTGAGATTTGTGACTTTGAAGCCAAGCCGTAGGTTGAATTTTAATCACCTGTGGTCTTGTAGTTGAAGTATTCTCTGTGTTTTGACAGGACTGTGTAGTGGGAGGGTTACAGTGCAGTTTCTCACCATTGTACCGGTGCAGAGATCCAAGGATAGATTTTGCCCACATGCTCAAGACACCAGGCCTGATCTCCAGCACCACTCAGATAGAGGAAAACTAGCAGGAGTCTCTTTTGTTTCCCCATATGTGGGTTGGTGTCATATGTGGGCTGAGGGTGGTGCTCGTCAAGGATCAGTTGTCCACTTCTGTGCTGCTTCTACCTTAGAAGCTTCAATCTTTGTGTAGTGGAAACCACCAATGGCTGCACAGAGCTTATTTGTTTATGGGTCAGGCAGGTTCCTACTTGGTGCACAGGTCTCCCCATTTGTGTCCTCAGGAGCAGCACACTTCAAACCTTCAGGGTATTCCCCAAATGCATCATATAGTGGGAGAAAAAACAGATCACTGAGTTCTTCACTGGTGGATAACTGAGGGATTCAGGTGCTCTGCAGGCAGGTCTCAGTTCTTTCAGACTCTGCCCAGGAGTTTATCACATTGTGAAGGGAGGAAGCTTGGGGATATCATGTGATCTCCAGATCCTGTGCTAAGAGCTCTTAACTGTGCTTGCCATCAAGCTAGCAGACAGCTCCTAGATGCTAGTTATGGGCTTGGTGTTGTTTCTTCGGTGATATTCAGGCAATAGGACTTGTTCTTACCAGAGAGGATAGGGTTACCAATTACCACACCTTCCATTTCTTGAGCTTTCAGTTGCTCAAACTTCTCAGTGAATCCACATCTAAATCTAACCCTCTTCCTCTCTAACCATATCTCATGGCTATCTACTACCCTGACCCTGTGGCAGCATGTCCCAAGACTCCCTAAGCCATGATTGTGCCGTGGTTTTCAAGTCCCCAGAGTAGCTTTGTCTTAAAACCTTGTTTGACAGTCTATGGATGGCAGGCAGTTCTTGGAGCCATTGCATTCCACCTGTCATGAGTTAGGTCCTCTGTTTGCACTGTGACCCTCAGGTCCTAGCCAGAGGGCAGGGTTACCAAGCACCTTGGCTTTCACTGTTAAACACCTGACTGCTGACTTCTGTGAAGGTTCACATCAGATCTTTTCCCTCTCCACCAATACCTCATGTGGCTGTTCTGTTCCTAGACACTGAGTCCCTGCACTGTGTTTGATCATTGGTTTCAAATTCCCAAAATAGATCAGTCTCAACCTATACCTGGAGGCAAACCCTCACTGCCAGCAGTCAGCCCATGGTTGATAGAGTTCTCCAGGCTCAGTGTTCTGCTTCCACAGTGATTCTCAGTCACTGGGGATTGTGCTAGCCAGGGAGGGTTGGGCCACCAACCATCAGGCCCTTCACTGCCTGAATTCTTGGTTGCTTAAACTTATCTGTGAGTCCATACAAGATCCATTCCCTCTCCATGACCACTTCTTATGGCTGACTCCTTCCCAAACACCACGGTCAGGTGTTCAAAGACTCCCTGAGCTGTAATTGTTTATTGTTTTCCAGTTCCCTGGGTTGCTCAGTCTAAACCATACTTGCAACAGCTGGAAGCATCTAGAACCTGTGCACTCAGCTTGGTGTTCTGTTTCTGAGATGATATCCAAGGAATGAAACTTGCTCTTTTCAGGTAAGGTGTGTCACTGGCCACTGGGCCCTTAACTTTCAGAGTTTCTGGTTGATTAAACTTCTCAACTCACATGCATCAGAATTTTTCCCTCTCTATGACCATCTCTTGTGGCTGTCTTCTTCCCAGACACTGTGGCTAGGTGCCTTAGTATTCTCTGAGATATGATTGTTCTTTTTTTTTTTTTAAATACCTAGTGTAGTTCAATCTCAAATTCTGCCTGGCTACAGACTCCTGTAGCCAGCTGGCAGCTTCTGTAACCTGAACAATCTGCCAACTTTGAACTCTGTAGTCTGTCTCTGAAATGATCCTCAGGCAATGAAACTTGCTCTCTCACAGACTTGGTTGGCTGCCAACCACTGCTTCCTTCTCTTCCCAAGCTCTGGGTGAGTACTTAAAACTTCATAGCTTGCCTAATGTCAAATCTCCCTCTCCATGACCACTTCTTGTGGCCATTTTCCTTCTAGACCCTGTGACTGGTTGTCCCAAGTTGTCTTGGATTGCAATTGCTCCTTGTTATCAAGTTCCCCTTTCAGTCAGTCTCAAAAATTAGGCCATCTCTTAAGATGGTGCCTTGCTAAAGTTCTCTGAGTTATGGGAAGTGAAAGATTGCCTTGCATAATGCTAGCCTGTCATGATGGAAGAAACTGATCCACCAAATCCCTACACTGAGTTTAATGCTTGTAGGAGGTATATACTTGTCCCATAGCTAAGTTTGCCAGCCTGTCAAAAAGGCTGTCTACCTTACCTTCTAATGGAGGCTTTGATTTCCCCTCCCCTCAGGGGATATGGAGCTGGAGATACAAATTGTTCCTAATTTATTCTGAAACCTTTCTATATTGCTTTACTTTTCAGCAGTCTTTCCCTTTTTTGTGGTTCTCAGTGCTCTTCCTTTCTTTCTCTTTTTTTGAATATAGTCTCTCTTTTGTTACCCTGACTTCTCATTCATGGAGTTCAACAGAGAAAGCCCCTACTCCATTATTTTGTTGCTGTCTCCTCATTTTGGCATTTTAAAAGATTCTTGAAGACTGACTCCATTGGTTTGAAGTAATAACTGTCTTTTAAATAAAAGATTTTAAATCATATTTGAGCAAATTCAAAAATTCTTCCATGTAATAAAAGCATTCCTCCTCCAGTCATCCTGCAGAGTTATTATTATGCATAATTTATATTTCTCCAGGGGATTTTGCTATTTATTGCTCTTAATTATTTGCTTTAAAAGTGCCACTATAGATTCCCTAGGGAAGCCCTTGAGAGAAGGAAGTTGTCACACTGGGGAACATCAACCTGATGGCTCAAACCACAGGTCTGCGGGTGACAGCAATTACCCTTCATTAGCTCAGCAGAACTGGTAGAGGAAAATTCTTGTTAATAAGTATAAACTTTATCTTTTCAAGAGAAAAACTTCTTTGGTTGAGGTTACAAAAATAGAAATTGAATGTTGAAAAGAAAGGAGAGAGAGAGTCACAAGCTGTTTGTTATTTTTCTGTGCATTAAATCAAACAAAACTTCATTAGATAGAATTAGAACAATGTGGGCAGTCACAAGAAAAATTGGTTGGAGATCCCAAAATCTGGCTTCTATTACAGGGCTGTCATAAAACAACTAGGATTTTTGTGCCTTGGAATCTTCATCTGTAAAATAGTGTGAAATATAGTAAGAATTTGAACAAATTTAAGAAACCTTAGTACCAAGAATCTGGGACTGAATAAAAGATACTTTAACTACAAGGGACAAAAAGCCCCAAAGCAATTTACTCAGGCATGCTAGATTAAATCCACCATCTCTTCACTTTCCTTTTTCACAATCAGGAAAAACTGGTGAAGACTCAAAGATCTCTAGAATCCTATGATCCAAATAAAATGCTGGTGAGCAATTCAGCTATAGCTGTAGCTCTTGAGTGTCTCTTAGGGTGTCATGGTTATGGAGAAGGGAGTTCTGAGATGAAAAGGGCACCAGTTTGGGTTGTGAACGGTTGTGGATGATTTATAGCTGGCACTCATTGGCAGAGGCTTCCAGGCTCTGGGTCACTGCTAGTGCCATCCTAGCTGTTAAATATTTTAACTTAGCCTAATCTTGGGGTAATTTCAGTGAACCAAAATCTACTAACTGGATGTATAAATTTACTATCTTCTTGGAATCTGTTTTTAATGAGAAGCACATACAAAGACGATCTATATGTTTTAACAAAGTTCACATTCCTTGATGTTCTGAACTATACCTCAGGCTTTTACCACCAGCTAGGTGTGGCAGAAGCCATTTGATGCCAGTGGGAAGCAGTCCTCAAATAATGTTCAGGGTTGCCAACCAGCATAGCTCCAAAGGCCATGAGTATACTTTTTTGCTTTGAGCATTTGGTGATTGACTCACTTTAGACTGAATGTTCCTAAACAGGAGGCAGTAAGACATTAGCTTTTGGGCATTAGAAATAGCAGTTAGAAATCATGTGGAGAACTGGTCTATAATACTCTATAGAAATTTTGCCAGATCCTGACCTATTCTGATTTCTATGTTTTATGAGCAATAGACCCTATTTAATCTGGAGATATAAAAGTAAAACGTGGATAAAAATTACTATTATAATGACCTGATTCTTGGGAAGTCACGGCATTTGCAACTTCAGATGGGAGCAGTCAGAAGTCTGTTTCTTGGGCAGGATAGTAAAGAATGTGTCTTCACGAACAATAGAAAAAAGTTGAAAAAGAGTATAATTCAGCAGTGGGGATTGGTTGAATACCTACTAAGCTCAATCTTGGTAGAAATTCTTCTATTCAGAAATCATCTTATCAAGGGATAACTCATTTACTCAGCTCATATTTATTAAGTGCCTACTATGTGCCAAGCACTGTCCAGGCAAAAGCTGTGACCAAAGCAGACTAAAACCTGCCTGCATTCATTTTATGTTCCAATGGCATGCAATCAATACATGACTATTATTAAGAAGCAGTGTGGCGTACTAGAATCAGAATAGGCTATGAAATTAGGCAGGATCTATTTAAATCCTGGCATCAACACTTCCTAGAGATGCGACTGGAATAGTTTAAAATTTCTCTTGGTTTTAATTTCCTCATCAATTAACTGGGGATAATACTATTTTGTGTGGCTGTCATAAGAATTGACAATAATTTATGTAAAGTCCTCGTCTAGATCTAGCAAGGTAGATATGTTTCCACCAAGGAAATTTTGATTATCATTGTTGGAAAATAATGATGTGCAGAAGATATTCTAGATTTAAAGTGAAATGACTTTTGAGGAAGCAGGTGATTGTATGTTCTACTAATGAGGTGTATGCAACATACAAAAACCTAAAGTCAGAGAGGAGGAAGAGTTTGTACTTGCCCTTTGGTTCCACCTTTTGAATCACCCTTAGTTGAAGTATTTGGGGATGAACTTGTCTTGCTGCTTCTAGCTTTGCTATCCTGAGTCCATTTTTTTTGTGTTTCAACCAGAGACAGATCACTAAATGCTCAAGTCTAATAGTGTCACTACACTTTGTAGACCACTTCAAAGCACTCACATAACAAGAGTTAAAGTTTAAACAGATTAGCATAGTTTAAAAGTCCTGTATCCACTGGGCCATGCTGATTCTGCAGTCCTATCTATTAACACACATTCTCCATCCACCTCTGCATATATCATTCCTATCAAATCAAATTCTTCTGACTGCAGGTTTGCACACGTGGATTCCTAATTCATAGAATAACTGCCCCCTTTCACAAGTCATTTTCACCTTAAATCTGGAACACCTTAGACAACATATCCTCCAGAGAGTCCTCCCTGACACCAATGGCATCCCATTGGAACATTTACAGAATTGTTTGGAATTCTTTGGAGTGAAGGGTTTTTGCCCCACACTCTAGAACAAATTATATTCACTGTTGAATTTAAGAGATTCCTGGAGCAGGGCAATGGTGGCTCACGCCTGTAATCCTAGCTACTCAGGAGGTAGAGGTCAGGAGGATCATGGTTCAAAGCCAACTTAGGCAAATACTTCACAAGACCCTATCTTGAAGAAAACACATCATGAAAAAGCCTAGTGAAATGGCTCAAGGCATAGGCTCTGAGTTCAAACCCCAGTACCACCACACACAAAGAGAGAGAGAGAGAGAGAGAGAGAGAGAGAGAGAGAGAGAGAGAGAGAGCAATTTGTGGGCCCTCATAGCCTATCTGTAAAAACCACTAGATTAAGAATATCTAGTCTTTGACATGGGATGAATGAATGAAAGAATGAATGAGAAACTTAATCTGTCTGGTTTTACATCTGCTGGAGTACTCAAGGGAAATTAGAATGCTGGAAATAGTTCTTTAAGAAGGGAGAAAATTCCCAGTTCTTTGGGAAAATGAGAACATGGAATTTAGCTCTATATTTTGGAGATTTGGGTAACTAATTAATAACATCTCTCTTTTGAGTTCAGAATCAATTGAGAGCAGACACAAGAGACCATCACATCTCTTCCGCTAATGGTGTGGATATAACTGGGGAAGCATGAGGCTGTATTGCATGGGGAAAAGGTATTAGAAACTATGGCCTTGCTGACTCATAGGAAATAGTTACCAACTAGATCATAGGAGACAAAGTGACAAATGATTAGTGATCACTAATGTAGGCATGCCCAGGGATGAAATGCTAAGCCAATGGTGTTAGCCTCCCACTGGTTTCACTAAGTAGATCTGTCACCTCTTCCATGAGGCCAGGAAATAGCACACCAGCTATGTTCCTAGTACTTCTTTGAGAGAGTACAAATTTTGTAAGCTCCTATTTTTAGGAACCAGTTTGGAACTCAAGGAGGGAAGAAGATTACCCATATTCCTACTTATTGTCATTGACATTACTTGTTTTTCTGAAAATAGACACACAGTCCTAAATCTGACCCTAAAAATTCTAAGAGGTCTATAAAATACTACAAAGAAGCCAGGAAGAAAATAAAAATACTTTGAAAGAAGTTCAAACCCTACATTTGCAGAGGTTAATCTATTACTCTTTATCTGTTTCTCCATTTCTCTCTCTCTTTCTCATCACCCTTTGACTATCCCCACTTATATGGTAATGATAAGCTACACTAACCATTGCAGTCATGTAACATTCACCTTTTGCACAGGAAACCAGATTTCCCCCACCCCCAGAATGGGGCAGGCAGATTCTTTAGTCTCTGCAGTACCTTGTGTTAGCTGTCAAGAAACATTTTCTGTTTCAATTACAGATGTTGTTTACCACCTTGCTAGAAGAGCAAAGGTTCTAAATGTTCTATGGGTTAGATTTATTTATTCATTTATTATTATCAGTGAGATTTCATTTGTCATTCTGATTATTTTTTCTTTAATTTCTTCAAAGGTTGATGACTTCTGTTTAAATGATTAGAAACATTTCCTCATCTGAAATGAATTACCATTTTTCAAATCAAATATTTCTCTTCTCAATTTATTATACTTTTTGTAAATTTCAAGGATGAGTTTTCTTTCCCTGCATGAAGAAAGAGGAGGATACAAAGAGCTTATCAAAAATGTCAGTCTCAAAATTGTGGTTGAACAAGTGGTGGCACTTCTCCAGAGAGGCCATTGGTTAGGTAGTTAATTCCTGTACAACCCACCTCAGTTTGCTGACGTGGTTCCATAATGGAAAATTTGAGACAAGAGGAGTGATTCCTGGAAGAGGAAGAAGACTCATAGAAGTTGTTCTGTGCTGTGCTGCAAGGCAATACTTGATCTAAACAATGTTATTTCTTTACCTAATGGCTATACTTTGTAATTGAACTCAATTACAAAAAGAAAATCAGTAGACATGAAATAGTCTGGGGAATGGCCTTTTAGAAGGTGAGAGGGTAGAGGCTTTTAGCAAGGTGTGTCCTGTGTGAACAGAGCAGAGCTATTCAGTTCCCATGGTTGCCGTGTGAGGTTATGAGCTCAGCATGGGGAGCTCTCCCAAGATTTTAAAGAAGTCAGAAATTTTCATCCATGTAAAATCTCCCAGTTTCTTAATGTTGCTAAATGATTTAAGTTTTAAAAACTTTGTGCAAATGAGACAAAATATTTCTAACATTTGAATTTATCCCATGAGCCATCCATTCTCATCTCTACTCTCTGATGAGAGACTATTGAGGATTTTTGAGCAAGAGGTGTGACATATATTCTTTTATTTATCCACTAAAAATCTTCTGTTAGTGCTTTCTCTATACTAGGTGTATAGTACCAACTTCCATGGAACTCGCATTCTAGTGGGGGAGGCAGAAGGTAAATGAAAAAAAAAAGTATATGACATAACTCAAGTAAAGAAAGGTGTTACAGAGACCAAAAATCAGGCTAAGGGGTCAGAAGAAGGTGGAATATGATATTTTAAATATCACTGGTAAAGCTGTTACTGAGAAAAATTATCAGAATAGATACTCAGATAAAGTAAGAGGATAAGTTGTGTAGATGGAGGAGGGAAGAGTAAAGAAGGGGGAAAACTCCAGGTAGAATGCAAAGGCTCTGAAGCAAAAGTGTACTTAAGTGTGTTGCATGCAGCAGAAGAAACACAGATGGGTGGAATGATGTGAACAATAAGAGAAGAGAAATTCAGAGCAATATCAGGAAGCCATATCATGTAGGCCCATTCAAAGGGGGAAGGTTGGAATAATAGCAAAAGTGCTAATAGTTGTTGAAGATAAGTGATGAGTACATTGGGTTACTAAAGGGTCGGTTGCATCTATTACTTTTGTATAAATAATGATGTAGCTGGGTTACTAAAGGGTTGGTTGCATCTATTACTTTTGTATAAATAATGATGTAGCTTTTAAAACATAATTTAAAAAATTTCCTGCTCAAGTTCCATGTTTCCCCTTTGTGTTCTAGTTGTTTCTATCAACTTCCAAAATACCTTGTGTTCTGAATACTTCAACCAAATGATGTCTTGATTTTATAATTTACCTATTGTCCTGTGTCTTTTCCTCTCAATTAATTTGTAAGTACCTGAAAATCAACACCATGTTTTACATTTCTTTTTTTATTTAACATTTAGCACATTGTTAGATATGTAGGAATTTACTCAACAAATTTTAGCTCATGGATGGATTCACCAAATATTTGAGTGTCTTCTTTATGTTCAGCACCATGATTGACAAGGATGGGAGAAGGGATACAAAGAATATGTTTATACTCTAGAAATTTCTAAAAATCATATAAACAACAATGTTATGGTACACAATGTTGAGAATTTATAGTAAGTAGCAAAAAAAAAGGAAACTAAGGTTCAGATATACAGAGAAAATACCAATTATTTCTTGCAAACTTGTTGAGCTCACAGCTTTCACCTGCTGGTTACTAAATAAAACAAAAATAAAAACTTCTTTTCCAATGTGGTGACCTTAATTTGATGTAATAAACTTTTAATAGTTCTATTGTGCTACCTCAACATGTTTATGAAAAAGAAAAAACACTTGCAGAGATTTTTAAAAATTCTCTTACTCCACTGTTAAAGCAAAAATTACATCAAATGAAGTTAAACACACAGGGAAGACTTTATTAGAGGCTATTGTAATAATAGAGAGAAGCCAGAATTCAGTCTGAACTCAACTCTCACTGACAGAAAAAGTGGGAGGCTTTTAAAAGAGAGAGAATATATCTCATCCACATTTGCTAATTGGCTTTATTAAAATGAAAAGTAAATGTTCTTATGTTATTATGTTTTTGTGACTGGAAGATGTTTTGAAGCATAGAGAAAGGAGCCCACTGAAGTTATATGTCCACCTTTCCACAGAAACTAGAAATAAGGATACTATCTCCATCAATATTTAAGTTTAAAGTCATGGCTCTCAAATTCCCAGAAAAGACATTTCTGGGTTATTAAACTCACAGGAGACTTTTAAAAATTTTTACATTATTACAAAGGAAGAATTCACCCTGAGAAAAGGAAGTCAAAGTCAAGTGTCAGGAAGAAGCCTGTGTAAAGTTTAGTGGAGCTAAGGGGAATGTCAAGGTGATCTTTGCTGGGAAGAAATGGTCCTCAAATCTACTCAGGTTGTTGTTGGGTGTTCGGACTCCTTGGTGATGTACTTTGTCTGCTGACTGCTGCTCATCCTTCTAACCCCTTGGCTGAAGTGTGCAACAATGTAATATATTGTCTTGTCATCTACTGTCTTCATAACAGTCTAAAGCAATGGTATGGGTAACAGCCAATTCCCCTCCCTGTAGCAACCCCCAGAGTAGGAAGATGATAGGAGGGTGAACAGGATAGCATGTGAGATAAGATCTTCCTGAGTCCAAACATGAATTAGATCAGAACCCTTTGATTTCAAGATCTTTTTTGTTGTTGTTGTTCATTTATTCACATGTGCATACATTGTTTGGGTCATTTCTCCACCCTAACCCCCCCTACTCCGCCCTTCCCCCTTAACCCCCCCTCAGTTTCAAGCAGGTCCTGTTCTGCCCTTATCACTGATTTTGTTGAAGAAAAGACATATGTATAATAAGAAAGACAAAGCATTTTTGCTAGTTAAGGATAGCTATACAGAAAGATTCCTACTACTGCTTTCATGTACCCATGTGTTACGACCCATGTTGACTCAATTCTAATTGATCTTTACATTGGTTCCTGATCCCCTGCTCATGATAACCTGCTGTTTTAAGGTTTTTGTATTAGTTGCTCTGGAGTGGAGCATTATACACAATAGCCAAGTTATGGAAACAACCAAGATGCCCCACTACTGACGAATGGATCAAGAAAATGTGGTACTGTACACAATGGAATTTTACTCAGCCATGAACAAAAATGAAATCTTATCATTTGCAGATAAATGGATGGACCTGTAAAAATCATTCTGAGTGATGTCAGCCAGTCTCAGAAGACCAAAAATCATATGTTCTCCCTCATATGCGGACTGTAGATCTAGGGCAAATGCAGCAATGTGGTTGGACTTGGATCACAAGAAAAAGGGAGAACACATAGGGGAGATATAGGAATAGGTAGAAAACCCAAAACATGAAAGCATTTGATGTCCCCACTTCAGGATCTTTTTTGATGTATCTAACAATTTCAAGGCAAATTTTTGAAGAGCTTGGATGGATCATCCTTTACTTCTGTCACCCCCATTTCTCCTCTTCTGTCTTCCTTGTTCCTATAATACTCTGAGACTAGCTGGACCAGGCTTCTCTTTTGCTTCTGTTTATGTCCTCATCTTTTCTTGGCTCAGGAAGCCTCAGAATCTTGCCTGTGTAGAAAGAAGGCCCAAAGTCCTTAAGGGAAATAACTCAATTTTCTGAGGTTTCAAGGTTTGGTTATTGACAAGCAAAAGGAATATGGAAAACTTTATGGCCTCCTATATAAGCTTTCTATCACCTACAACAAAATACCTGAAATTATTACCTTGTAAAGAGAAAAGGTTTATTTTAACTCATAGTTTTAGAGGTTTAGTTCATGATCAGGTAGATCCATTGTTTCAGGCTTCCAATGTGAGTGCTGGATGGTGAGTGTGTGAAGCATATAATAGAACAAACTGTTGACATCATGGCCAGGAAAAAAAAGGAAGAAGAAAGGGGTCATGATCATACAATGCCTTCGAGAGTTCACCTGATGACCTAGGGACCTCCCACTAGACCCCACCTCCCAAAGGTTCCAATACCTCCCAAAAGCATCACTCTGAGGACCAAGCCTTTAACATATGAGCCTTTGGTGAGCACTTGACATCCATCCTACAGCATAAACTTCTGGTTTTCCCTGGGACTTACACCTCAAAGTTTGGCCTCAGAGAATAAAGGCTATAAAACAAGAAGATTTAAGAAGGAAATTAAAATGTATTAGTTTAATATTTGCAAAGTGTGACTTCCCATTGCAAACAGTTTACTTCCATTTTAAAAGTTACAAAGAAGAGTGTTCTGGTAGGTGAATTACAAGTTAAAAGGCAGAATATAGCAGGAGGTAAGGAAGCTTGAGAGCAGGCTGATTAAGGATAGAAATTCTAAAGGCAAATAAAAGTTTCAAGTGACTAAGATCAGATTTAAAATCTGAAAATAAATCTAGAATAAAAGAATGAAAGATTCTCCCTAGAAGAGATAAAATTTTGTAATTTCTTAGCTATATCTGTTGGCTAGTTTACATTTTAGCAACACATGACTTTTCTAACATGGTAGTATGTAAGGAAACCAACACCAGCATCATCTCCAGGCACACAAAAACCTGAATTTGAACATTAGATAACATAGGATTTCAAAAAATCACCCTGAATAGTTTAAAAGTTCTTGTCTCTCTGTCTCTTTCTTCCCTCTCCCGTTTCTTCTCCTTCTTTCTCCAATCACTTCCATATCCACTCTCTTAATTAAGCTCAATCCCCTATAGAAAATCAAGGTCTATGAAAAGCACCAATGTATAAAGGAAATGGTTTCCAAAACTTATTAAGAAACTCTGGAAATGTGTGCACTTCAGTGGGTTGAATTTTCATGTGACCATGTGATGAGAAACCTCCAGGTACAAATTTTCTTCAAGTTTGCAGTCACCACATATGGGCACACAGTCTGTAAGAGTCTCCATCTCCACAAAGAGCACATGATTCACACCACATTTCCCTTCAAGATGTCTTTTTAATGTACAGTGGTCAATAAAAAAGTGAAGGAATACATTTATTTCTTTATTCATTTCTTCATATGTGCATACATTGTTTAGGCCATTTCTCCATTTATTTAAATGTCATCTTCCAAAGGCAGGCAACACAGATGACCTTTTCCAAAGAGATTCTGCTCTATTGCACTCCCCACAGATAGCAAAGCCATCTCTTCATCACAATCCCTTGACTGAGTTGGCTCCCATTTATTTTCTTAAAAGTTATTTATTGCCCATTGAATCAAAGAAACATGTAGGAAGCATTTTATAAGAGGAACCATTTTTTATAAGAGGAAAACCAATGAGGAATATACAAAAAATCAAGTTATTTTCTCCAAGGCTGCCTTGTTTTCAAGAGTTTGACTTCTAGGAGTAGTGGATTAAAGATGAGAGAAACTGAGATAAAGTCACATATATACACTGTGAGGCAAGTGTGAAGACTTTTAGAACTTTATAGAAAGTTTCTCATTTTTAAAAAATCTCTTTTCAAAAAATAACTGGGCTAGGAAACAATTTTCCCTCACATTACTTTGTATTTTTAGAACAGGCAGGATGAAGGACAATGAAGAAAAATGACAAAGGCAGCAATCATGAAAATTAATATCTTCAACACACTGCTTACCCTTATTTGCCTTTTGAAAAATATCTGCCTCAGTGTTTCTTTCCACTTGCTATGGGCATGTTTGATCAATGTTTTACATGTCATGCAGACAATCTGATTAACTGAAAACTCACAAACTATATTTTTCTCTTTGTTACAGATGTTGTTATAATGTATGTCAGAAGTGGACTCCTGAAGGCAGGCCAAAGAATTTTCAGATTTATTTCCTTTCCTCCTTCTCTCTTTCTTCCCCTCTCTCTTACCCTCTTTTTCCTCCCAAAGTGGAAACAAGGGGACTTTGGGGACCGCCAGAAAAGATTTAAATTCCTGCTTTCCAAGTCTGGAGTAAGTCAGTAAACTTATTTTTTTAAATACCTCAGTTTTCCTTTAGAAAAATAGAGGGGGAAGGGAGAATGGGAAAAAGAATAGAGAGGTTAATCTGATCAGCATATAACATATGCATGTGTGAGACACCATGATATAACGCCTTTGTACAATTCATATACACTAATAAAATTAACATTAAAAACAGATAATTACTGTTAACGATTTGATGTAATATTCTCGCAAACTTTTTAAAAAGATTTCATATATTTCTCACATCTCATAAGCTTTATTTTCCCTAGCTTCTATATTATAAACATGTGAATGAATAGTTATGTTTTTACACCTCAAAAAATACCTGAGCTTCCATATCTGGCAAGTGAGTATATTTTGCTTTTTTCATGACTCCTGTAATATTTGGAGATATTTGTAAAGTACATTGCACAGTGCATATAGTAGCTTCTCAATAATACAGTAGCTACTATCATAATTTCTGTGACAAATTTTTTTACCTAGTAGTTATAAGAAACCATATTGAGTTATTTAACATCATATTAACATGTGCTTTGATAAGGATACCAAAGTACTACATAACAAAAGATCTAATCGCCTAGCATTACAAACAGCAAATTTTATCACAGGTAAGACCAAGGCAAGCAACTGGTCCTAAGTTCAAACTATGGTACCACCAAAAAAAAAAAAAGTTTTGGAGTTGGGTTGCTAGCATGGACATTCCAACTCTACACTTTGCCAGTGGTGTATATTTGTACAAGCTATTCAATCACACTGAGCCTTGAGTCTCTGACAGTAAATTAAGGTTTCTTGAAAGGATAAAACAGGATGACAATAAAGACTTGAAAAATTATAGCTATTATCATTGGGATTGCATAGGGTTTTAATCTAAATTACAATAAGGTACATGTAGCGAGCCTTCCAACAGTTGTAATTTTTATTAGCCAAACATGTACTATGCTGATTCAGCCTTAAACATGTAGAAATTTTAGAACCGAGTTTTTCTTGCTGCTTAAAACAGTTTTTTTATATCCTCATTCTTCTATTCCCATAAAGATTCATCTTTGGATAAGGAAACCAGCAGACAACTGGCATATTTCATTTCAGACAGTCTGTGTGTGAAATACGATGATGTAGAAGGACAAACATGAGTATGTGATAGGAGTTAGAAGGAAAAATATGCTTCCATATCTCCATATATGTTAACCATGAACCTCTGAGTTTATATTTTGAGACTTGGACCATTACAGGATAAAAAACCTCAACTGTTAACTAGATTTCTTTGTTTCTATAGTTCAGATGTTTATACTTTGTAGTGGAACATGAAGTCACAATTTTTGCTCTGATGTTCTCATACTTAATGCCACAGTTTGTGGAACACACATGAGTTCCTCTCAGCTGTGAGACTGCTTATGTCTCCAGTGATCTTTTGGAGGACCTGAGGGCTATAGTGGAAGGGTGAGGCAGCATGCTGGTTGCTAAGAGTGCTGCTGCCTCACTGACTATATGCTCTGGCCCTTCACCCTTGAAGTTCTCACCCACTTTCCCTCTTATTCTCTCTTGATCACTATTTTCTAGCTCTTGCTTTCTGTCTCATCTTCTCCCACTCTCCCTCTCCTCCTCCCTACCTCCTCTTTTGCATGCTTATGCCATCCCTGCACTATTTGGTCTGTATTTATTTCTACAGCACTAATCTCCATGGAATCTAGCCACTTAGACAAACACACTAGGTTAAATATAGGCCTGTGTAGGAAGAGAACAAACACATCTCTCCTGCTTCCTTTTCTCCAGGAAGATCTATACTTGATTAAGTCACTTTATTCAAAGGTAAATAGCACACATTGAAGTATGTTAAAAAGAGAAGAGAAATAGATAGGTTTGTTCATTATTTTTTAACATTTGTCTGCAATGGTCCAGCATGTGGTAGTGTACCATTATAATCCTTGCTACATGGAAGACAGAGGTAAGAGGATCATGGTCCAAGGCCAACCCCAGCAAAAGTATAAGAACCTATCTGAAATACAAACTAAAAGCAAAAGGACTGAGAGAATGGCTCAACTGGTAGAGTGCTTGCCTAGCAAGCCTGAGACCCTGAGTTCATTCCACAGTACCACCAGAAAAAAATTATCTGGCTGTAATGAAAATAAATGGCAGGTAGAAGTAGAAAGCATAGACACAGTTAAGAGACTGTTTTGATTGTCCAAGTGAAAATGATGACCTGGTAAAGGGGGACAGCAACAATGATGGAGAAAGTAAATCTGGATCTAGATTCGATAGGGCACGGAGATTGATTATATGTAAATGACAAGATAAAGGAGAAAACGATGATAGCTATCAGGTTTCTTACTAAGACAGCTGGAATTACCATTAGGGAACACAAAAGAACAAAGGTTTTGGTGGGAGACAATATATTCAATTCAGTTTGGGATAGGCTGGTAGCAAGTATGCTATCTCCAAGTGGAGATGTGTGAGTTGGAAGCTTAGGAGAGAAGTTTGAGCTGTATAAAGAAACTTAAAATGGAGACCAGGCCTGAAGAATCCTTAAATAGATAAAAGCAGTTGGGCCTCAGAAGTGACCTCAGCCTTACTTGACTGGCAAACATAAATAAGAATTAACGTGAGTCATTTCTGGCAAATGCTTATGATAGATAGAAATAAAACAACCTCAGCTAACTATAAATAGTCAACTAACATATGATCATGTGACTAGTGACATTCCAATAAGGTAAACCAAAAGAGACAATTTTGAACTGTAATCAATCAAGTAATTTCTTTACTTTGCACCCATGTTTTGCTTATAAATACTCACCTCTGGCACTTTGTCATTAGGACACTGAGCCCCCTTCATTCTGGAGTTCCCCTGTTCGTGAATTGCTGCTTACTCAAATTAATTCTTAAAAAATGTTATTGTGCCTCAGATTTTTCTTTAATAGCTACAAATACATATATATATATATATGTGTGTGTGTGTGTGTGTGTGTGTGTGTGTGTGTGTGTATAAATTCTCAGCATTGGTATGATAATTGAAGACATGGAGTAAGTGGGAAGGTCCAGGAAGAGTATGAGGAGACCATAATTCTGAAAATTGACCAGGGAAAGAATGACCAGGGAATTAAAAGAACAACCACAAGAAGGTAGTGACATAGAAATTTATGTGGGAAAACATACCATGAGGATACAGTGGTCTCCATTGTCAATATAACTACTGAGAAATCAAAAAAAGAATAAAATGTGGTCAAGGAAGCCATTCAACAGTTAGAATGAATAGATAGAAAAGAGAGTGTGGGGACAGCAAGGGAAGATGATCCTTTCAGGAATTTTGACTGTGAATGAAATGGAAGATAACTAAGGAAGTTGATGGGAGTCCTTGGACATGCTTAAATACCAATGCGAAAACAGCCATTGGAGAGTGAGAGATTGAAGATATAGGGATGAGATGTACCTGAAAAGTTCAAGTCCTTAAGAAAGTGAGAGGTCAAAATTCAGGGCACAGTACAGGATTTAATGTTAGATGGGGACAGTATAAGGCTGTGGGTTCAATCTCTAGTACTGTAAAAGTAATAATAAAAAAGATAGGGGGAAGGATTTATTATTTACTACATGAGAGGTAAGAAGAAAGGATGGCTATGAATGCAGGTAAATTTGTAGGTTCAGCCCCCAGAGCTGAGTGTGGTATTACCTAATAGATTTCATTTTCTCTGACCATGTACTGTGAGCAAGGGCAAGGTGGGAGGATTGGATTTCTGAGAGATGAAGAAGCCTGAAGTAGTCCCTGCAGTGACTGGAGGAGCAGTTGATCATGGACAGGAAGAAGTTTTACCTATGGCACAAAGGTCTCTGATGAAGTAGGAACTTGTGATTCTCAAGAGGAGCCTTCTGGACATTTTGTGATTTTTTTTTCCTTCAGCAACCAAGTATAGGTTCAGAAAACTGGGTACATGGATTCATTGAGGTTGGGAATTTTTTTTCTAGGCAAGTCAATGGAAAAAAAAAAAGGAAGCAAAAATTTGGTAAGACAAGTTCATGTGACAGAGCATGAAAATCATAATGGAAAGAAAAGAGAGTGAAGAGAGATGACTGCGGATTGAAAGGGACACATGAGAAGGAAGGTCAAAGATGAATCTGTGAAACCAAGCAGTACTTGGAATGAGGGGACCTAAGTGGAAAAGCCAAGCAAATGAGGAATTATGGAAATAGGCAACTTTAATGATGACCTTACTGAATTCTCTTTCCTTGCTCAATTTGGCTGATCCTATTTTTTTATTATGGTTAGGGAAATCTATGATTGTGAATTGAATATTTCTCACATTTCCATGAAGTGTTCAGAGAATTGTAGGTGTAAAATTGCCATGAGAAAATTAACTTCAGTGGTTACAAGCTCAGGTTATGAAGTTAAAATTTTATCTTGTGAATTTTGTGACTTTGACTAAGTCATTTAACCTCTCTGAAACTATTTTCTCATTTGCAAAATTGAGATAAAACATCATCACTAAAAAAGGGTCAATACCTTTTTTTAAATGAGTTTAAATGGGTTAAATGAGTCAATATCCATAAATAGTTGGAATGCTTGCTGATTCATAGTAAGTACCCAATAATTGTTAGCAATTACTATCATTACCGCTGTCATTAGTATTCATACCATAGTAGGTCAAAAAGGGGCCCTAGACACTATTTTACATAATTAGCTCTATTTCGTGGAAGAGAAACTGAGGGCCATTGAGAAATGTTGACATTCCTACTTCAGACAGTAGACCTAGGTCTAGACCTAAGTTTGTAGATTCTCAGTGCTTCTCTAGCTTTCCTGTATTAAGAGTTTTGTATATCATGTACTGACAAGGAGCCACCCCTGCCCATTTGCTCCTGCCCTCAAAAGAACACAAAATACACAGAAGACACAGCCCAGTAGAGTGTTCCTATATGGGTCTCATAGTTTGAGGCAATCATGCCCAAGGGCAGCTCAAGTAGGCCCAGAGATCTATGGCAGGCCATCAAGCCATCCCTTTCCAAATTTCGGACCATGTCATTATTATAACTGTCACAGGCTTCAGTACATTTTCTGTTATTCTATGAAATTTTTGCAGCAACATCCCTATCCAATTTACTTCTTTGTCAAAATGGTGGAAGTTTTGAAGTTATTCATGGGATTTTAACAACAGGGCTCTGTAAGTACCAACACTTTTCAGCCTTTGACTGTTTACAAAGTCTTTCAGCTGAAATGAGATGCAAACCAACCTGTCCTTTTCTGAACTAATGGAACTAATGTTAAGAAAAACTGGTGATTACTTTCTCAGTTCCTATGCCTCAAATATTGTGTACACAAAATTTTTCTGATTGATGGCCTGTGTGTCTCGATTGTGATCAAATTCTCAGACAATCCCAGTTGGGATGCGTGTCACCTCTAAAATTTGCCTAAGTTGATTATTGAAGAATTTAAACAGAAGCCTTGGAAATAATATTGGGTAAACCATGCTGATGAGATTTCCAAACCAATTTTGGGTTCAGGTGGCTGAATTTAGTTCAAATCCCTGTGTGTTTCCAATCACAATCTTCATTTGTGTTGTCTCAGCTGTGGCATCAACCTTCCTACACAAATGTCAGAGTTTTGTTTAATTTTGAATATTTTTCTTGCTTTTTTTCCTTCCTAATTAAAATTAGGAACAATGGCAACATGAGATAGTTATATATTTGCCATCATGTTATGCATTTAGGCTTAGTGCAATAATTCTTAACCTTCACTGGTTAAGAACTAAATGGTAAGCTTTTAAAAAGAGAGGGATCTGTGGGTGTTATTTTTCAAGTATTACTAGGTGGTTCAAATGTGAAGGCAAGTTTGCAAACCAATACATAGATCTGTGGTTCAAAAGCTCTAATGTATATATGAATTTCATTGTTACTCAAATGATGATTCTTACTCTTCTGTAGGACAACATTACTGAGTTCACCTAGGAGCTCCTTAGAAATATCAAAATGTATCATTCATAAACCAAATGAATCACTGATGGTTGAGGGATGGGAAGCAATATGAAATAATTGGTTTACATCTTAGAAATCTACTTACGACTTTGCTCCATTCAACATTTTACCAATGATTTAAATTAAGATAGGACACATGTAACAAATTTGAAAATGTCCACACACCACAGGATATTAAAAATATCAGGTGACAAACTTAGTACTGAAAAGAAGGATGTTCTTTTTCTAATATGAAATATATAATAGTTATAAATGAAAGATCAGAATTTGAGTTAACAACACAAATTCTCTGTATATAAGTGTAAGAGAGATGACTGATAGCTTTGCTTATCAATAGGATTTTTTAAATTATCATGCATTAATAATATGAGGGGATTTCATTATGATTATTCCACATGTGTAGAGTACACTTTGAACAAGTTCACATCCTCCGGTATATTTCCATTCCCTCTCTTTCTCCTCCCCTTTTTCAAACAGAGTTTGGCAGGTTTCATTATGCTATGAAGTGTACTTCCAGTCCTCTTCACCCCTCAGTATCCTTTCCTTTTCTGCTCCATCCTGATGATTCTCCTTCAGAAAGGGCATTTTTAGTTGAAAAATCCCTGTGAATAAGCAGCTACATGCAAAGATTGTACCCCCCGCCCAAACAAATGTGTTAATTAGAATTAAAAGGACCAGAAAAATGTGGGAGTGTAATCGTTTCTTTCTATTCTGTGCTAAAAAGTCAGTAAGGATAATCTAAATTAAGGACCTGAGACTAATGATCACGGTAGTGGATGTTTAACCTGGGGAATGAGGCTCTGTTCAGGAAAGGAGGTAGAGGAATGGTTCTTAGGTTATGTTTCAAATATCTGAAGGATTCTCCTATGAAGAAGAGATGCAGCTTTCTTCCAGAGCTAGGACCACAGGGTTATAGCCCAGGCAGAAGAAGCTGTAAATCAAATGAATATGCTTATACTATGGTGAATTTTTTATCCCTGGAGATAATTAAACAAAGGTTAGATGACCAATTACTGGACAAATTGCTATGGGAACAGTGTATCATGGGAAAGGATTAGATGCAGCCCCTACTTTGTTTCCTTCCACTTGTTTGGTTCTCTGAAGTTTCAAGACTTGTCTATAGGCTTCACTGTGAAGACCTGTATTCTTGCATTAACTTGGAACTGAAACGCACCATATCTGGATCTTTGTGGCCATAGTGCCACCTGCTAATTATGTTTTCTTCTTTGTATTTCTCTCAGTTCTGAATGTTTATGGTTTCTGTACCTTCTGTCTCCCAGAGCCAAGCAGAAGTAGAAGTTTAAGCTGTGGAGGTTTGGAAAAGTGTTTGATGCTATGGAGTTATTGTTACCAATTTCTACCAATTGCCTAAATCTTCTCAATAAACCTGAAGTACTGTAGCAGTTTTTCTCATCTCTTATACCAGTTGCTTCTTTTAAGGCAAGTTCCAACCTTGATTCCAAATACAATGATCAAGAAAGTTTAAAGTTAGGACCTCATTTAGTTCTTTACCTAACTTTTCAATTTATAAAAATTCAAATAAAAAAGAAAGCAAAAACTTCTGGAAATGTTCCAACCCAAAAATAATCACTGTCAACATTTTGGTGAACATTCTTCCAGACGTCTTTCTGAATGTTTATGGTCCCTTTACCTTCTGTCTCCCAGAGCCAAACAGACATAGAAGCTTAAGCTATGCATAGCACCATATGGCTTTCTGGATCCATAGAAAGAAAATTTTACACAGGCAGGTTTATATTATCCATGGTGCTTTGCCATCTGCTTTTTATATGCAACAAAATGTTGTTAAAATTCTTCCATGGTAATGAATGCTTTTTAATGCTTTGTAAGGATTTGAATGTAAATCCATTTAAAAGAAAATGCTGGTGTCCACTCAAAACTCATATGTTGAAACCTAAATCACCAATGAGGTGGGTTTAGGAGGTAGAGACATTGCAAGGTGAATCACGAAGGTGGAGTCCTCCTGAATGGGGTTAGTGCCTTTATAAAAGAGGCCCTAGAGAGCTATCCTATTACTTCCACCATGTAAGCACACAGTGAGAAGATGCTCTTCTATCAACCAGAAATAAGGCCCTCATAAGACACTGAGTATGCCAGAGCCTTCAGTCTTAGATATCTCCAAAATGGTGAGAAATAAATTTCAGTTATTTATAGACTGTTCTGTTTGTGGTACTTTGTTATAATAGCCTGAACATACCAAGATAGATTCGTGTATTAGGATTTTTAAAACAGACTACAAAGAGAATATAGTGCACCAGAAGATGCAAGTTCATGTCCCTTCCTGGATGACAGAAGTTCATAAGAAGATAGGACAAAGATTTTGTAGTAAGCCTGCATCGAACACTAGAAAAAGCAGGATATGTGAGGCTCAAGTGAAAATAATGTAAGCGAAAATGTTCTTTAAACTGAGGCTTCACTTTGTTATTTATGGTTTTAGTAATTTATTGTTATAATAACAACATTGATAATTAAACAATTTTATTACACAAAAGTATAGATCATAAAGTAAAAGCCACTCATAATCAAGATCTACCAGCATAACAAAATAACTTATGTGTTTGTTCTATTTCTTTTGAGTTTTGATGGTATATTATAAGCACTCCCTGTCTCTTGTTCTAAAAATACAACTTTTTATTAGCATAAATTAAATTGCACAAGTAAGGGGTTTAGTCATGACACTTCCACACATGCATATAGTATGCTTTGAATTTGTTCTCCCCCATATTGCTCTTTCTTATCCCCCCTCTCCCTTCCTTTCCCTTTTATCTTTCTAGTATTTCCATTTTTACTATCATGACCTGGGTTTCTTTATATTGTTTTGTTTCTCTCTAGCTTCCACAAGTGATAGAAGACATGTATTACTTGCCTTTGTGGAACTGGCTTATTTCACTTAGATGTGATGTTCTCCAGCTCCATCCATTTTACTGCAAACCACATGATTTCATTTTTCTTAATGGCTCCATGTGTAGATATACAACATTCTCTTTATCCATTCATCTGTTGATAGGCTGATTTCATAGTTTAGCTACTGTGCATAATGCCATGGTAAACATAGGTATACAGGTATCTCTGTAGTAATCTGACTTTGATTATTTTGGGTATATACCCGGAAGTAGTATGGCTGGATCATATGGAAATTCTATAAAAATACAGTTTAAAATAATTTCAGTATAGCTAGGCACCAGTGGATTGTGCCTGTAATCCTAGCTACTCAGGAGGCAGAGATCATGGAGATCATAGTTCAAAGCCAGCCCCAGCAAATGGTTCCCAGACTCCTTCTTGAAGAAGACACAACACAAAAAAAGGGCTGGTGGAGTTGCTTAAGCAATAGAGTACTTGCCTAGCAAGTGTGAAGCCCTGAGTTCAAATCCCAGTTCCACCAAAATAATAATAAGGATAATAATAATTTCAGTATATAAATAACAAATAGTCATCTAGAAGAACTATAAAAATTACCAAGTAAACAAATGATAACTATTTTAGTTTTTTATATATGTGTATATACATACAATTATTCTTCCATACTTATTATACTTACATGTACTTAATGTAATCTTATTTATTTTAAACTATATTCAATGTTTAAACATAATCCTAGAATTTTTCAAATTCAGCAAATATAATAGTTTAGAACTTCAATTTGAAATTTTTTAATAAAGACCAATGATCAAAATTTCTTAATGATTACTTAGCATTTAACCATGTGGGTGTAGAATAATTTAATCACTCCGAAATTGCTGGATATGAGGCAGTAAGATATGGTTGGAGGGTGGAAGGCAAAAGCAGAAGAGTTTGTCATAGAGAAAAGATCAAAGAAAAAACAGCTATGATTTGAAGTTTGAGATAGACTTAACTCACTATATCGGTTTTGAAAATTGTGGAATTTAGCTAAGGAATGAAGGCTCTCTCTGAAAGGTAGGAATGACCCTCAGTTCATACCTTGCAAGCAAATTAAGGTCTCAGTGTGCAACCTACAATAACAACAGAGTGAATTCTGTAAATGACCAAATGAATAGAAAACATTATCTCCAGGACTCCTCAGAATGAAATTGAACTATCCTAACCTTGGATTTCAGCCCAGTGAGAGCTATACCAGACTTTTGACAAACAGAATTGTAAGGTAACACATGGGTGATGTTTTAGGCCACTAGGTTTGTGGGACTTTATTAGCAATAGAAAGTTAATACAGTCATCATTTCTAAACCATGGCCAATATATTTGTGTTATATTTTCTTGTTTTATTCTCCTTCTTTTACTTTTATCTGATACTCCCCCCTACCATTTAATACTTTCTTAGAAAGCAGCGTGAAAATTTCTTTATAAAAGTAAGTTGTGCATTCAGACTTTCTAGCTTAAATCTCAGCTTTGCAATTTCCTGAAGTGTGACCTTGATCAAATTATTTAAACTCTGTGTGTCTCAGTTTTTTCCTGAAGCAATTGCAGAGTATACATTTTATGAGAACTAAATGAATAGTTCATGTAAAGTACTCAAAACAGAAGCTAGCACATAGTAAGCCATTATTTTCTCTTCTTATACATTATTTTTTCTTCTTCTAGCTAGTAATTTGAAATATATGCATTATTCTATCTTTATTTTTTAGGAACAACTTTAAAGTTTTTGTAAAAACATGGAAAGTGGAGGGGGTGGAAAGTTCCAGGGGCAAACCTGTATGGGAAAACCAAGGGACTAGAACAGAGCCTGTGACTTGCATCCTTTTAAGTTTATTGCTCTGTGTGAATGAGGCTCCAAACAACATCTATGGGCTTTGGCTGTTCTTCAAAGCTCTACCTCTTGTTGGGAGCCTGCTCCTGAAAGACTCACCAGGTCCACTCTGATGTGACCTCAGTAACTTGATGCTCCTAGAGCAGAAAAGATTTCATTTGAAGTGTTCAATCCCTTCTGTTAATGAGGATCCAAGATGGTGACTGGGACACAGCTGCAGAGCTTGTGAGATCTTGAACCAGGTACCCTGCTGAGATGCTGGAGACATGGTTGGTTGAGGCTGCGCCAGGTCCCAGCCCCATACTGGATCCATGCTCCACTGGGATCCCCACCTCTTGGGCTGTATCAGATCCACACACCACCAAGATCCCCACCCCTCAGCCATGCCAGACCCCAGTGCCCAGCCAGGTCAGCACTCTGCCAGGATCCCTGCCCCTTGGGTGGAACCAGGCCCCAGATCTACAGGCTTTCCAGATAACTGCTCCACCAGGCTCCCACTTAGGCTGCCGCTAGAGGGCTCCAAACTTGTCTAAGAGACACACACAGACAGGACTGGATGCTAAAGGAGTAACATCAGCACAACTAAGACTGCAATTCAACTGTTCCAGAACAGGTGATATTTTTTCTCCCTTCTTTAAAGATTTGGCTGCCTGGCTTGCTGTTTGATTGCCCACCATCTCTCCCATTTTTTCCCTCTCTTCTCTTGTCCTTCTATCTTTCCTTCTCTTTCTCTTTTTTATCCTTCTCTCCTGGTTTTGTTAGTATTAATATTGTAACCAACCTAATACTAAATTACACATAGCCTAAGGACAGAAACAGTACCTTGTGGAAATATGGGAAGAAGAAAAAGGGATGGAAACAATTCTCCCACCAAAAAAAAAGTAGTACAGGATTTAGAATGAAATGAAGAAAACAGATACCCAGATCCAGACTCCAACAAAACAAAGATAAACTATACCAAGGAACCCAACAAAGACCACAAGAACATCATGACAGAAGAAATCATACAAGTAATTAATGAGAATTTCATAGAGATGTTACAAGACATGGTCAAGCAAAACATACAGGAGGCACTCAAGAAATTCCAAGACAACAAAAACAGAGAATATGAGAAAACACAGAAACAAAAAAATGAAATCATAGAAGCCCTAAATAAACACCAAACTGAAACTGAGACCACCATAAATGGAGAAATATACAAATTAAGGGCAAAATTTGACAATATTAAAGAGGAAGTAACCTATGATATGGAAAACCTCAGAAAAAAGAATAAAATAGAAATACAAAACAAAATGGAAGGCCAGTCTAGCAGAATAGAACAAACAGAAAACAGAATCTCAGAATGTGAAGATGAAATGGCAATTAAAGGAAAAACTGAAGAACTATTAGTTAAACAGCTCAACACCTGTGAAAAGAAAATGCAAGAACTCACTGACTCCACCAAAAGACCAAATCTGAGAATCATGGGCATTGAAGAAGGAGAAGAGGTGCAAGCAAAAGGAATGCATAATATATTCAACAAAATAATAACAGAAAATCTCCCAAATTTAGAAAAAACTATGCCCATTCAGGTACAGGAAGCCTCCAGAACAATAAACAGACCTGACCAAAATAGAGCTACTCCATGACATATATCATTAAAACAACAAGCACAGAGTATAGAGAAAGAATATTGAAGGTTGTAAGAGAGAAAAAACAAATAACATACAAAGGTAAGTCCATCAAAATCACACCAGACTTCTCAGCAGAAACATTAAAAGCAAGAAGAGCATGGAGTGAAGTCTTCCAAGCACTGAATGAAAATAACTTCAATCCTAGGATACTCTACCCAGTAAAACTATCATTCAAAATAGATGACACAATAAAAGTCTTCCATGATAAGCAGAAACTAAAACAATATATGACCACCAAGCCACCACTACAAAAAATTCTTCAAGGAATTCTGCACACAGAAAATGAAAGTAAACAAAACCATGAAGGGACAGGCAAAACTAAACCACAGGAGAAGAAAAGGCAAGAAAGTAAAGAGTAACATTATTTCAGCTACACACAATCAAACCTTTAATCAACAAAGACAACTACATGACAGGGATCATACTAACACTGAATGATAATGGACTAAATTCCCCCACCAAAAGACACTGATTGAAAAACTGGATTAAAAAAGAAGATCCAACAATTTGCTACCTACAGGAGACCCACCTCACTGACAGAAATAAGCACTAGCTGAGAGTGAAAGGCTGGAAGAAGATTTACCAAGCCAATGGTCCCCCAAAACAGGCAGAGGTAACAAAACTTACCTCGGACAAAGTAGACTTCAAACCTGCATTGATCAATCGAGATAAAGAAGGATACCCAATTCTAATAAAAGGGAAAATACAACAAAAGGAAATAGCAGTTATCAATGTATATGATAATCCAGCCAATTTCATCAAACATACTCTGAAGGACCTAAAAACACATATAAACTCCAGCACAGTGGTAGTGGGAAACCTTAATACTCTCCTATCACCAATAGATAGATCATCCAAACAAAAAATCCATAAAGAAATCCTAGAACTAAATCACAACATAGATCAAATGGACCTAGCTTATGTCTACAGAATAGTTCATCCAACTTCTGCACAATATACATTCTTCTCAGCAGCCCATGGAACCTTCTCCAAAATTGATCCTATCTTAGGGCACAAAGAAAGCCTCACCAAATATAAGGAAATAGAAATAATCCCATGCATTCTATCTGACCACAATGCATTAAAACTAGAAATCAACAAGGACAGCACTAAAAACATGCTAACAATTAGAAGCTGAGCAACACATTGCTCAATGATGAATGGGTCATTTATGAAATAAAAGAGGAAATTAAAATCTTCCTGGAAGTTAATGAAAATGAAAACACAACCTACCAGAACCTATGGGACACAGCAAAGGCATTCCTAAGAGGAGAGTTTACAGCCATGAGTGAATATATTAAAGGCACAGAAAGATCTCAAATCAATGACCTAATACTACAGCTCAAACTCCTACAAAAATAAGAACAAGCAAATCCCAAAACAAGCAGTAGGAAAGAAATAATTAAAATAAGGGGTGAAATCAATGAAATAGAAAGAAAAAAAAACATAGAAAGAATCAATGAAACAAAAAGATGGTTCTTTGAAAAAATAAATAAGATTGACAGATCCCTGGCAAATCTGATTAAAATGAGGAGACAAAAACCCCAAATCAGTAATATCACAAACACAAAAGGAGAGATAAAAACAAATACCACAGAAATCCAGATAATCATCAGAGACTACTTTGAGAGCCTATACTCTAATAAATTTGAAAATCTTGATGATATGGACAGAATTCTAGAAACTTACAACCACCCCAAAACTGAACCAAGAAGATATTAATCACCTGAATAGATCTGTAATACAAAAAGGATTTGAAGCAGTAATCAAGAGCTTCCCAAAAAAGAAAAGTCCAGGACCTGATGTATTCACTGCTGATTTCTATCAGACCTTTAAAGAATAACTAATAACAACTCTCCTTAAACTGTTCCACAAAATAGAAAGGGAAGGAACATTGCCTAACTCATTTTATGAAGCCAATATTACTCTCATCCCAAAACCAGACAAAGACACCACCAAAAAGGAGAACTACAGGTCAATTTCCTTAATGAATGTAGATGCAGAAATTCTTATTAAAATAATGGCAAACTGAATCCAGCAACACATCAGAAAGATCATACACCATGACCAAGATGGCTTCATCCCAGGGATGCAGGGGTGTTTCAACATATGCAAATCTATTAATTTAGTACAGGACATCAATAGAAGAAAAGACAAAAACCACTTGATCATCTCAATAGATGCAAAAAAAGCATTCGACAAGATCCAACACGACTTCATGATAAAAGCTCTAAGAAAACTAGGATAGAAGTAATGTACCTCAACATAGTAAAGGCTATATATGACAAACCTACAGCCAACATCATACTTAATAGTGAAAAATTGAAACCATTCCCCTTAAATCAGGAACCAGACAAGGGTGACCACTATCCCCACTCCTATTCAACATAGTACTGGAATTCCTAGCCACAGCAATTAAGCAAGAAGAAGAAATAAAAGGAATACAAATAGGTAAAGAAACTGTCAAAATATCCTTATTTGGAGACGATATGATCCTATATCTTAAAGATCCAAAACACTCTACCCAAAAACTCTTAGACACAATAAACAGCTACAGTAAGGTGGCAGGATACAAAATCAACTTACAAAAATCATTAGCTTTTCTTTACACCAACAATGAACAAACTGGGAAAGAATATATGGAAACAATTCCATTCACAATACCCTCAAAAAAAATCAAATAACTAGGAGTTAATTTAACACAGGATGTGAATGACCTCTACAAGGAGAATTACAAAGCCCTGAAGAGATCAAGGAAGACTGCAGAAGATAGAAAGGTCTCCTGTGCTCATATTGGTAGAATCAACATAGTAAAAATGGCTATATTGCCAAAAGCAATCTATATGTTGCAATCCCATCAAAATCCAAATGACATTCATAACAGAGATTGAAAAATCTACCTTAAAGTTCATTTGGAAATATGAGAGACCATGTATAGCCAAGGCAATACTCAGCAAAAAGAGCAATGCTGGAGGAATCATAATAGTTGACTTCAAACTATATTACAAAGCAATAGCAATAAAAACAGCATTGTACTTGCACAAAAACAGACATGAAGACCAGTGGAACAGAATAGAAGACCCGGATATGAATCCACACAACTATAGCCACCTCATTTTTGACAAAGTTGCCAAAACTATACGATGGAGTAAAGACAGCCTCTTCAAAAATGTTGCTGGGAAAAGTGGTTACCCATCTGCAAGAAACTGAAACTAGATCCATGTCTATCACCTTGTACTAGTATCAACTCAAAATGGATCAAGGACCTAAATATCAGACCTGAAACTCTGAAGTTACTACAGGAAGAAGCAGGAAACACTCTGGAACTAATAGGTATAGGCAAGGACTTCCTCAATAGAACTCCCACAGCCCAGCAACTAAGAGAAAGGATGGACAAATGGGACTTCATAAAATTAACAACGTTCTGCACAACAAAAGAAATGGTTTCTAAACTGAAGAGACCACCCACAGAGTGGGAGAAAATATTTGCCAGCTGTACATCAGACAAGGGACTGATAACCAGAATATTCAGGGAACTTAAGAAACTAAACGCTCCTAAAAATCAATGCAACAATTAAGAAATGGGCAACTGAACTAAACAGAACTTTTCAAAAGAAGTAATTCAAATGGCAAAAAAACACATGAAAAAATTCTCACCATCTCTAGCCATAAAGGAAGTGCAAATCAAAACCACACTAAGATTTCCCCTCGCCCCTGTTATAATAGCCATCATCAAAAACACCACCAGCAACATGTTTTGGTGAGGATGTGGGGAAAAAGGAGCCCTGGTATACTATTGGTGTTTATGCAAGCTGGTGCAACCACTCTTGAAAAAAATTTGGAGACTTCTTAAAAATCTAAACATAGACCTGCCATACCAACCAGCAATCCCACTCCTGGGGATATATCCAAGGGAATGTAACACAGGTTACTCCAGAGGCACCTGCACACCCATGTTTATTGCAGCATTATTCACAATAGCCAAGTTATAGAAATAGCCAAGATGCCCTACTATTGATGAATGGATCAAGAAAATGTGGTACGTGTACACAATGGAATTTTACTCAGCCATGAAGAAGGAAATCTTATCATTTGCAAGCAAATGGATGGAACTGTAGAACATCATTCTGAGTAAGGTCAGCCAGGCTCAGAAGACCAAAAATCATATGTTCTCCCTCATATGAGGACTTTAGATCTAAGGTAAATGCAGCAATGTAATTGGGCTTGGATCACATGACAAGGGGAGAGCACATATGGGAGATACAAGAATAGGTAGAAAATCCAAAACATGAAAGTGTTTGATGTCCTCACTTCAGAGGAGCTAATACAGAAACCTTAAAGTGACAGAGGTTATCATGAGAAGGGGATCAGTAACCAGTGTAAAGATCAGTTAGAGATAATCAACATGGGTCATAACACATGTGTACACAAAAGCAATGTTAGGAATCTCTCTGTATAGCTATCCTTAACTCAACTAGCAAAACGCTTTTTCTTCCTTATTTTGATTGTTTCTTTTCTTCAACAAAATTAGTGATAAAGGCAAAACAGGACCTGCCTGGAAATAAATGGGTAGTGGGGGGAAAGGATGGAGGAGGGGCCAGGGGGGAGAAATGACCCAAACAATGTATGCACATGTGAATAAATGAAAAATTAAAATCAGAAATAAAAAAATAAAGAAAACTAAAAAAAACCATGGAAACTAGCTTTTATCTAACTGTTAATTTCAGATATTATACAGAATTTATTGACACCTTTTTAGATGAGAAATTTAGTGTTTTTATCTCCTTGTCCATAACTATTACACACATAGAACTAAATCAGATTTGTGATATTTTTAATAGTGTTCCTTCCCAGTGTCTATCTGATTTTATTATTATCTATGGTTTTTGAAGGTCTAAATATCCCATTTGTTATCTGTCTAATAACTCTTGATCATTTGGACTTTTTTCTCCCATGCATTATAGTTTTAAATTATGGATTCATCTTCAGTGGAAATTTATCTATGGAAACATTGTGCTATATAGGCTCCATAGGCTGAGAATGCATTCCTCTGAGAAGCTTGCATTTTATTTTTCTAAGTGTCTCAAGAACCAACTTCTGAGTTAATTTTTATTGTGTGTGTATGTGGAAGGCTTTTCTACATCATGTGAACAGAGTAAATTCAAATCACAACTTATATGAGTGCAGGTATATGGTTGGTATAAATTCTAAGACCCTACTCAGGATTTTCAAAAGGAAAACTCTTTTCTTACCTCTTTGTGCTGGTGGAAAGAATTTTCATCACTTTCTATTTCACTGAAGATCTTAGATTTATGAAGCAGGTCTCAGAGGTATAGCTCTATCATATTCAATGATAAAATATTCAATGTTCTCTCCTAGAGAGACAAGGTAAGAATGTTCACTATTCAACACTGTACTGGATGTACTAGCCAAGTACATAATGTAAAGAAACAAATAATAAGCTTACAGATTAAAAAGGAAGAAGTAAAATATTTTATTCATAGACAATGTGGTTGTTTCATAAAGAATACTAGATAATCTATAAATTGCTAGAAATAATAAATGAATTTAGCAATATTTCAGAATATAAGCTAATAGGTAAAATAAATTATATTTGTATGTGTTAGCAAATAAAATGTTAAAATGCATTTATAATAACATTTAAAACATCACATACCTACTAATAAACCAAATAGAGTAAGTGTAAAACCTCAATATTTGTTTTTATTTTGTTGTGCTAGTATTGAACCCAGGGCCTCATGCATGCTAACCATGTATACTGTATCACTAATCTACACCCATTACTCTAAACCTCTAAATTATCAAAACAACAATGGAGAAGCTAAAGACCTAAATGGAAAGGTATAAATGGAGAGATGTTACATAATCATGGATTGGTTGGAAGATACAATATGATTACATTGCCAGTTCTCCCCCAAAGTGATCTGTGGACTTGCTATCACAATAAAAGTCATCAAAGCTTATTTTTGGTAGAAATGTGCAGGCACGATTCTAAAACATATGTGAGAATACAAAGGACATAAATAGTCAAGATTGTCTGAAGAACAAAGCTGGAGGTCTTCCTATACCAGAGTTTGATTTACTATAAAGATGTAATACCATGGTGAATAAGAGACATTGGTTCTGGGGCAAAGGTAGATATATAAAACAATAGAACATACAGGACAGAAACACACACACACACACACACCCCTATTTGGTCACTTAGTATACACAAAGATACAATTTCCACTCCTGAGTTTAAAATAATGGTCTTTTCAATGAATAGTAATGCAGCAATTAGAAACACATATAAAGAAAACCCCCACAACCTTTGGCTCCTCTATCAAACTATGCACAAAATTAATTTGTAGTGGACTCCAGATCTGCTGAAAATCAAAAATAAATAAAGCTCTAAAAGAAAGAAAAATATTTTCATGATTTTGGTAACACATGATTCTTTAAATAACACACAATAAGTATTAATCATAAGAGTGAAAAATGTAAACACTTGGACTTTACTAATATTAAGAATGTTTTTTGAAGACCATTGAAGCAATCTCAGATAAATTACTTAATATGTGAATAGGAAATCCACAAGCAGAAAGAAGTTAATTGTAATACAAAGGTTCTTATACACAGAATATTTGAAGCACCTTTAAAAACTAATAAGAAAAAGACAAAGTACCAATTTTAAAATGGGCAAAAATTTTCAGCAGGCATTTCACAAAAGACACATCCAATAAATAAATGAAATGGTTCAAAATGACTAGTCATAAGAGAAATGCAAATTAAAACTATAGTGACATACCACTACATACCTATTGAGTCAGCTACATTTTTAAAAATTCTTAAAAATCATTTTTTGATACAAGGTGGTGACTAGAGTGCAGAAGCAGACAGCATGAGCTCCATAAATCAAAAATCTTGCTGAGATGCTGGAGCCACACTTGGCAGAAAAAAAGCACCAAGAATCAAAACTTCAACATCCTGAACCCCCACCCTGTAAAAAACTTCTCCATGCCAAGTTACACTGAGAAAACAGGAAGGCTCCCATGCCACCAGACACCAGCTCTAAACCTACTTGGGAGACATCCAGCAGACAAACAGGTGAGCAAATAGGCACCATGTAGTATTCCCACAGCCACCCCTGGGATAAACCAGCATAGCCCCCTGAACAGACTGACCACCCACCCTGCAAAAAAAAATCTCAATAATAAACAAGGAACTGAAAAAGAACACCTGGCAGAGAGGGTGGGGTGCTGTAAGAACACCAAAGAAGGGAGGAGGAGCAAGGAGCTGATCTCCATGGGAACTTTCACTAAAGAAAGTCCAGAAAGGCAGAAGGGCTGACAGCAAAGGGGTGATAAGCCCCTGCCTGAAATAGTGCAGATAGAGGTCCACAAAGCTCATCCTCTGGGCCAGTGAACAACATCCAAAGTCAATAGACACTGAAAAACTGAAATACAATCAGCAAACCAGTATAACATGCTGACAGCAAGGAACTGGCTAATGGATCTCTGACCTTGCCCCAGGGAAAGTCGGCGAGGCAAAGAAACAAGCCCCCAGTAAACCAACACAGCAAAAACCAACTCCAAAGCAGGATGGCTGGAGGGCTACAGAGCTGTTTTCTGGAACCTGAGGACAATATACAAACTCAAACTACCAAACCTCACTAAGGGAGGAGCTGACTAAGCAGTTGCCACTGAAAGACATGAAAAGAAACTGGCAAGTCTCCCCAACCACCTGGTGAGACTAAGACAGAGCTTCTGCTTAGATACTAATACGAGGACTGGATGCTGAAGAAGTAACACAAGAACTACTAAGACTGAAATTCTATTGTTCCTGAACCTGGAATTTTTTGTGTGTGTTTTGTTTTCTGTTTGTTTGTCTGTGTGTGTTTATCCACCTCTCCCACTTGATTTCTTTGATTTTCTTTTTTTTTCTTCTGTCTTTGTTTTGTTAGTTTTACTATTGTGAGTTAGGTAATACTAAATTACACACAGACCAGGGACAGAAATAGCATACACATACTAACCTAAAACCCAACACACTCAAAAAGTGAAATTAAATCAAGGAAAAGAAAAGAGGTGACTGAAATCACTAATAGCCTATCAAGAACATAGTTACACAGTACCAAATGGAATGATGGGAAGATGAAAAAGGGATGGAAACCATTCTCCCCCCCAAAATAATTTAATACATGATTCAGAAGGGCAATGAAGAAAACGGATACCCAGTTGCAGACTCCAATAAAATAAAGATAAACTATGCCAAGGAATCCAATGAAGCCCACAAAAACATCCTGAAAAAGAAATCCTTCAAGTAATCACTGAGAATTTCATAGAGATGTTACTAGACATGGTTAACCAAAATTTATGAGAGGCACTCAAGAAATCCAAGACACCAAAAATAAATAGATAAATGAGTTAAGGACAAAAATTGACAATATTAAAGAGGAAGTGAATCATGATATGGAAAACCTCAGGAAAAAGAATGAAACAAAAACATAAAACACAATGGAAGACCTCTCCAAAAGACTGAAACAAGCAGAAGACAGAATCTCAAAACTTGAAGATAAAATGGAAATTAAAGGAAAAACTGAAGCACTATTACTAAAACAACTCAAAACCTGTGAAAGGAATATGCAAGAACTCACCACTCCATCAAATGACCAAACCTGAGAATAAGGGGAATTGAGGAAGCAGAAGAGGTGCAAGCAAAAGGAATTTGTAATATATTCAACAAAATAATAACAGAAAATTCCCAAATCTAGAAAAAACTATGCCCATTTAGGTTCAGGAAGCCTCCAAGACACCAAACAGACTTGATCAAAATAGAACTACCTCATGACATATTACCATTAACACAATAAGCACAGAGAATAAAAAATATTGAAGGCTATAAGAGAGAAAAAACAAATAACGTAAAAGGTAAGCCCATCAAAATCACAGCAGTTTTCTCAAAGGAAACCTTAAAAGCAAGAAGGGTATGGAGTGAGGTATTCCAGGCACTGAATGAAAACAACTTCAACACTATGATACTCTACCCAGCAAAACCATCATTCAAAACTGATGGAAAAATAAAAGTCTTCCATGATAAGCAGAAACTAAAACAATATATGACCACCAAGCCACCACAACAAAAGATTCTTCAAGGAATTCTGCACATGGAAAATGAAAGCAAACAAACAATGAAAGGACAAGCAGTACCAAACCACAGGAGAAGAAAAGTCAAGGAAGTAGAGAGTAACATTGATTTAACAGCACACAATCAAACCCTTAAACAATAAAAACAACTAAATGACAAGAATCACCACACACCTATCAATATTAACACTGAATGTTAACGGAATAACTCCCCCATCAAAAGACACTGTTTGGCAAACTGGATTAAAAAGGATCCAACAATTTGTTGCTTACAAGAAACCCATCTCATCGACAGAAACAAGCACTGGCTTAGGATGAAAGACTGGAAGAAGATTTACCAAGCCAATGACCCTGGAAAACAAGCAGGAGTAGCAATACTTATCTCAGACAAAGTAGACATCACACTTATATTGATCAAATGAGATAAAGAAGGACACTCCATTACTAACAAAAGGGGAAATATACCAAAAGGAAACAACAATTATCAACCAATATGCACCCAGCATCAATGCACCCAATTTCATCAAACATACTCCACATATAAACTCCAACACAGTGGTAGTGGGAGACTTTAATACCCACCTATCACCAATAGATAGGTCATGTAAATAAAAAATCAATAAAGAAATCCTAGAACTAAATCACAACATAGATCAAATGGACCTAGCTTATGTCTACAGAATAGTTCATCCAACTTCTGCACAATATACATTCTTCTCAGCAGCCCATGGAACCTTCTCCAAAATTGATCCTATCTTAGGGCACAAAGCAAGCCTTAACAAATATAAGAAAATAGAAATAATCCCATGCTTTCTTTCTGATCACAATGCATTAAAACAGAACCCAACAACAAAAACAACAGTAGGAAACATGCACACAACTGGAGCTGAACAATACATTGCTTAATGATCAATTGGTCATTAATGAAATAAAACAGGAAATTAAAACATTCCTGGAAATTAATGAAAATGAATACATAACCTACTGGAACTTATGGGACACTGCAAAGGCAGTTGGAAGACGAAAGTTTATAGCCATGAGTGCATATATTAAAAGGACAGAAAGATCTCCAAGCAATGACCTATTGTTATATCCCAAACTCCTAGAAAAACAAGAACAGAACAAAGCAAATTCTAAATAGAGCAGAAGGAGAGAAATAATAAAGATAAGGGCCAAATTAATGAAATAAAGACAAAAAAATACAAAGAATCAAGAACATAAAAAGCTGGTTCTTTGAAAAAATAAATAAGATTGAGAGACTCCTGGCAAATCTGACTAAAATGATGAGAGAAAAAACCCAAATCAGTAAAATCAGAAGTGTAAAAAGGGAGATAACAGTAAACACCATGGAAATAAAGGGAATCTTCAAAGACTATTTGAGAACCTATATTCCAATAAATTTGAAAATCTTGAAGGAATGGACAAATTTCTAGATACTTATAGCCATCCAAAATTGAACCAAGAGCATATTAACCACCTTAATAGATCCATAACACAAAATGAAATTGAAGCAGCCTCCCAGAAAAGAAAAGTCCAGGACCTGATAGATTCTTGGCCGAATTCTATCAGACCTTTAAAGAAGAACTAATACCAACTCTCCTTAAACTTTTCCACAAAATAGAAAGGGAAGAAACACTGCCTAACTGATTTTATGAAGCCAGTATTGCACTCATCCCAAAACCAGACAAAGACACCTCCAAAAAGGAGAACTATAGGCCAATCTCCTTAATGAACACTGATGCAAAAATCCTCAATAAAGTAATGGCAAACCAAATCCAACAACACAAAAGAAAGATCATTCACCACCACCAAGCAGGTTTCTTCCCAGGGATGCAGGGGTGATTCATCATACATAAATCTATAAATGTAATATAGCACATTAATAGAAGCAAGGGCAAAAACCACTTGATCATTGCAATAGATGCAGAAAGAGCCTTAGATAAGATCCATCACCACTTCGTGATAAAAGCTCTAAGAAAACTAAGAATAGAAGGAAAGTAACTCAACACTGTAAAGGCTATATATGACAAACCTGTAGCTAGCATCGTACTTAATGGAGAAAAACTGAAACTATTTCCCATAAGATTGGGAACCAGACAAGGGTGCCCACTATCCCCACTCCTATTCAACATAGTCTTGGAATTCCTATCCCCAGCAATTAGGCAAGAAGAAGAAATAAAAGGAATACTAATAGGTAAAGAGACTGTCAAAGTATCCCTATTTTCAGATGACATTATCTTGTATCTTAAAGACACAAAAATTCTACCCCAAAACTCCTAGATACCATGAACAGCTACAGCAAGGTGGCAGGATACAAAATCAACTTGCAAAAATCATTAGCTTTTCTATACACCAATAATGAATAAATCGACAAAGAATATATGGAAACAATTCCATTTACAATACTCAAGGGTAAAGTTAACAAAGGATGTGAATGACCTCTACAAGCAGAACTACAAACCCTTGAAGAAAGAGATTGAGGAAGACTACAGAAGGTACAAAGATCTCCTGTGCTCATGGATTGGTAGAATCAACATAGTAAAAATGGCTATACTATCAAAAGCAATCTACATGTTTAATGGAATTTCCATCAAAATCCCAGTGACATTCATAACAGAGATTGAAAAATCTACCCCAAGGTTTATTTGGAAGCACAAAGGACCATGAATAGCCAAGGCAATATTCACAAAAACAGGAATGCTGGAGGTATCACAATACCTGACTTCAAACTATATTACAAAGCAATAGCAATAAAAACAGCATGGTACTGGCACAGAAACAGACATGAAGACCAGTGGAACAGAATAGAGGATCCAGATATGAATCCACACAGCTGTGCCCACCTTATTTTTGACAAAGGTGCCAAAACATATGATGGAGAAAAGACAGCCTGTTCAACAAATGTTGCTGGGAAAAGTGGTTATCCGTCTGCAAAAATTTGAAACTAGATCCATGTTTATCACCCTATACTAATATCAACTCAAAATGAATCAAGGACCTTAATATCAGACCTGAATCTGAAGTTAGTACACGAAAGAGCAGGGAATACTCTGGAAGTAATAGATATACACAAGGACTTCCTCAATAGAACCCCAGCAGCTCAGCAACTAAGAGAAAGGATGGACAAATGGACTTCATAAAATTAAAAGGCTTCTACACAACAAAAGAAATGGTCTCTAAACTGAAGAGATGACCCACAGAGTGGGAGAAAATATTTGCCAGCTACACATCAGACAAAGGACTGATAACCAGAATATTCAGGGAACTTAAAAACTAAACTCTGCCAAAATTAATGAACCCATAGAGAAATGGACAATTAAACTCAATAGAACTTTCTCAAAAGAAGAAATTCAAATGCCCAAAAAAACACATGAAAAAATTCTATCTCTAGCCATAAAGGAAATGCAAATCAAAACCACACTAAGATTCCACCTCACCCCTGTTAGAATAGCTATCATAAAAAACACCACCATTAACAGTTGTTGGCAAGGATGTGGGAAAAAGCAACCCTCTTACACTGCTGGTGGGAATGCATACTAGTGCAGCCACTCTGAAAAACAATATGGAGGCTTCTTAAAAATCTAAACAAAGACCTGCCATATGAGCCAGCAATCCCACTCCTGGAGATATATCCAAAGGAATGCAACTCAGGTTACTCCAGAGGCACCTGCACACCCATGTTTATTGCAGCACTATTCATAGTAGCCAAGTTATGTAAACAGCCAAGATGCCCCACTAATGACAAATGGATTAAGAAAATGTGGTACTTATACACATTGGAGTTTTACTCAGCCATGAAGAAGAATGAACTCTTATTATTTGCAGGTAAATGGATGGAACTGGAGAACACCATTCTGAGCAAGGTCTCAGGCTCAGAAGACCAAAAATCATATGTTCTCCCTCATATGAGGACTTTAGATGTAGGGCAAATGTAGCAATGTGGTTGGACTTGGGTCACACGCTAAAGCACATAAGGGAGGAATGGGGATAGGTAGGAAACCCAAAACTTGAAAGTGTTTGATGTCCCCACTGCAGAGGAGCTAATACAGTAAACTTAAAACAACAGAGGTCAATATGGGAAAGTGACTGGGAAATAGTGAAGAGGTCAGGAAGAGATGAATTAATTCGGGTTGTAATACACTTGTGCATGGAAGCAATGCTAGGAATCTCTCTGTATAGCTATGCTTATCTCAACTAGCAAAAACTCTTTGTCTTTCTTATTATTGCTTATGTCTTCTCTTCAACAAAGTTGGAGAAAAGGGCAGAACGGTTCTGCCTGGAAGTTAGGGGGTCAAGGGGAAAGGGAAAGGCAGGGAGCAAGGGGCAGAAATGGCCCAAACAATTATGCACATGTGAATAAATGAATAAAAAATCACTAACATCTTTGACATTTTAGTAATCTTCAGAACAGTGGAAGAATTAACCATTTCTTTTTAATCTGCACTTTGTATTTCTATTTCTCCTGGTCTCAAGCCTTCCGGTTACTCAAATGTGGAATTTCTTATAGCTTGCCTCTTGCTTTCTCCAGATTTCTCTGAACTCTTTCACTCGCCTTTTGGAAATTTTCATCTATATTCTATTACTTACAGATATTTAAATGCTATCTATAAGTCTTTGTTGCCAAATTTTAAATTACAGTCATAATTCTTTAGACCTATGGATGAATATGTCCAAATTTCTATGTTTTCACTTAAATTGGAAGTTTTACAGAAACATTCAGCACAACATGTGCAAAAAATAAACTACTGATCCCATCCTACACCCTAACCTTCTCCTCTCCCATTATTTACTATCTCAAATACATCCCCACCTATACAGTTGCTCATGACAAAAAATTAGATATCTTCCTTGATTTCCTTCCCCCAAGGAGTCTACAAAAAGAGAATAATAGCCATCTAAGGAGTTGTCCTTTTGTTAGGTTTGATTTGTTTTTTTTTTTTTTACTTGAAATTTAGAATGTTTTCAAGCCTTTTTAAAATAGAGAATTCCTATTGAAAGACTTCTACATAAAAATTTACAAGGTTTTATTTGCTGGCAAATGAAATTGTTCCCAAGTTACAGACAGTTTACACATATTACAATAAGCTTTCCTTCTAAGCCATTTTGTTTTTCTTTAGAAAATATGTTGAGGAGGAAAGCTCTATAAATAGAGCCATCCTCCCTTTCAAATGTATGCTTTGAACATTTAAAGGCCTCAATTTAAAAAAAATCCTCTATTATTTAGTAGAAATAAGATAAAATAATCTAAAATTATTATTTGTGTATATAGCATATTTATTTCAAGGAGTTCAGCAGATGAAAAGATTTGTTTCTATCCATAATGTATTTTTCCTTAGGTTTAAACTCTATATGCTAATATAAAATATGTTCACTACGGTAATATAAATTCTTTTAATAAAATAAGCCATATTAAAGTGTCTCATAAGTAAGTAAATTAGTTGATGTAGTCAATTTATGTTTCTAAACATCATCAATACATTTTATTTTCTATTTTAAAGATTATATGTTTTTTCTACTCTAGTTTGTAATTATCCAAAGCTATTGTTAAAGCACAAAGTTTAGTAATGTTAAAAGCCACAGTTTAAGTGGTTTACATTATGAGTTTTATTCTCATGTTGACCAACTAACATAAGGAATAAAACTGAATTATGTAATCCCAGAGGATATATTTTATCTGTCTTGGCCTCTTCAAACCATGAGTAAAGACAGTTAATGTGCTGGATATTCTCCATTTGCACTTCCAGATCTATTATGCACCCATCTTCATCCTGCACTGTGTGCCCTGGGACACTGTTCTTTGTAAACTAGATACATACATTCTTGTTTTCTTGATTCAAGTTGAGTTCAGCAAATAAGGGACACTAGCAAAACATTGAATGGTAGTAAGGAAGGGAAATTGAAGTATTTATTCCCTAGCCTTCCTGTATGTTGGACCATAAATAGAAATTTGCTGTACTCCTAGACTGCAACAAAAACAACATAAGCCATAAATTTTTATCAAGACCTCTTCCTAAATTTCACCTTGCCTCTCATACCCAAGGGTGCTCACCTCCCTACCACTGTAAATTGGGGACACTCTGTCTCACACATTAACAGTTTCTTCATAAAATTCAAGCATCCCTTTCAAGTGCGCTATCTGCTTCCTCTCAGGATTTGGTCATCAAACAATGCAACACTTGCCCAAGCTTGGGACTGGTATCCGTTCAGGTACAAGTCACCATGGTTAGTATGATGACTGCTGAAGCAGAGCCATCATTTTAGGTGGGATAGATTTCTCAGCAAAAATGAGCATGGGTGGTGATGACAACTCTAACACAAATTTTTAAGTCACAAAATTATAATTTTTTAAAATAAATCCCTTCAGAGAGCTAAGGATTTGAAGAAATCCAAATGAACTAAATTCTAAAAAGTGATAAACTGTTCAATATGATATTGTGCGATATATATTTTGTCTTTGTCCAATTTCCTGATACCTAACTTCTAAAATCCTTGGAATCTTTAAAGTAACAAGTGTCTTTTGTATGTTAATGAGATGACTGATGGTTTGTAGGCTTCTGGTTGCCTGATTGTGGGGGCTGGTTGCTAACCTTTAATCAAGTATGTGATTAGAGGACTCCTTTCAGTTCTCCCATTCCACCTCAGGAAGAAAGAGTCTAGAGGTTGATTTGATCATTAATGGCCAATGATTTAATCAATTATGCCTATTGTGAGTGATATAATGTCAGTAACATAGACAGACACATGTAGTTTTCCATAATGTCAGAATTTATTAATAACATTAATTTAACGAGATATATCAATTTTGTTGGCTGTATGTCATGGAATATTCTTTATTTCACTCGACACTCACGACCATTGCTAAACACAGTTCATTTATTCCATTCCAATCTTAACATCTAATATTAACTCTCAGATTACATACTACATTTTACACAAAACTAAGTAGGTTATAGAAAGACTAAGAAAGGGTTAAAGTAGCCAGAGTTCAAAGTGGCCTTTTTGAAGGTAAAGGAAGAGAGCTAATTCAGATATTAAAAAAAAAGAGTCACTGCAGGCAGTTAGTTAAAATATTAACATAATCCAGTCACAGAGTTATTCAGGCTAACACAAAACAGGGTTGCCAAAGCACAGAGTTGGTTTAAACTGCAGAGCTAGTTTAAGGTGCAAAGTTGGCACAAGGCACAATGGATCTGGTGGACAGTTTAGGTGGGTTTTATCAAGCTGGGGAATTGTGTTGAGCTGAAGCCTTAAGGAGAGTTAAGAGTCCATCATATGTCAGTCCTTTGTTGTGTACACTAGCTGATATGATGATGATGGGTCAGTGGGTACTGGTGGGTGCCTCTGAACCTCAATATTAGATGTCTCCCCTTCTATATGAGCTAGGTGTGTCTTACCTCACTTACTGGTTTGGTGTTTTGGGTAAGCTTATGGGCCTGTTTTTGTTTTTGTTTAATATGGTTTTGATATGCTCATGTGTCTATGTGTTCCTGATTTAATTTGATGTTTATAGGTGATCATTCTTTATTTGCAAAAATAAGTTATTTATCAGTCTGCACCTCATGATTTGTGCTACGCAGATGTGGTTGCTTACTTGAACAACCAAAATGCAGACTCATCTGCCTCAGAACTTGCACTCAAAATGGAGCAAACTGCTGCTTTATAAAGCAGAGTCATTTCAGAGCAATGCACAGACCTGATTACAATAACATAGAGTAAGGTATAAATAACTTAGAGCATAATAAAGTCTGATTTCCACACCTATGCAATGAAACTTTGAAAAAAAAGTTCTTGAAGGACAGGAAGGTAAAACAGGTCCTTCTGGGGTTGGGTACCAGTGGGCGGGGGAAGGCAAAATGAGAGGGCGAAGGATGGAAAATATGGTGGATGTATTTTGTATATGTGTATGAAAATAGAACACTGAAACCTGTTGAAATTCTTCTAAGAAAGGGGAGGAGGAGGGGAGGAAGAGGGGAGGGAGTGGCTGTAATGAAAACATACTGTAAGCACATATGGAAATATCACAATGTATCCTTCCTGTATAACTACTATATGCTAATTTTTTTAAGTGATTAAAAAATGGTTCAGAGAGCATCTTGGTTGTTGAACATATGGAGATGATAAAGGTATGCTAAGAAAGGGTGCAAAATTTCCACACCCCCTACACAGACCTACCCCTGTATATCTATTTATTACCTAGCATATCTTTTGTAATAAAGCCACAATATTAAATAAATTGTTTTCCTGGGTCTACAAGCTACTGATCTGTCAAAAGATCAAACCCGGAAAAAAGACTATGAGTTCTTTGTAGCCAAATCTAACAGAAATTGCGGGTAAACTGGAGCTTACTACTTGAAATTGGTTTCTGAAGTAGGAAGTAGTCTTATAGGACTGACCCTTTTTATGTGAGGTCTGCACTATTTCCAGAGTCAGAATTAAGGCAAATTGTAGGAAATCCAGCTGGTAACCAAGAACTGATTTGTGTGGAAGAAACTCTCATACATCAGGTGTCAGAATTAAGACATTGAGAACGTTGAGAATGTAGCAAATTGATAAATGTTTGCTTTTTTTCACATTGCACCTTCCTAAGGGAGAAGAGACTCATGGATATTTTCCTCCCTAGCATAGCAGCTGAAGGAGAAGGAATCTCCTACAAATAAGTGAAGGAAAAACTAGCCAAACTTGTAACAAACTTCATGCCAATATATGAAGTTTGTTATGGGTTGGTGTGATGGATTAGAAGTTGCAATAGCAAAACAATCTATATTCACCTATCAACTCCATCCCATGAAGCATTACCAAGTATGACAAAAAAGTAAGCTTGGGGGCAGGCAGAAGAGGAGAGAGACATTTATATGAGGCCCTTCACTTTATATAAGGCAGCAGATGGTGAAGGTTGGGGCAGTAAGAGTGGAAAGAAATCCCCTGAGCATTCAGATGCACTTGCTTGTCTGGATCCCATCATAAACCCCATTGAAATAAATGTAACATGTTTGATTCTTCAAGGTTAGAGCTCTCTGATTCATAAACAAACGCTTGGCCATAGCGACTACAATAAGAGCTCTGTGCCAGAAAGGCTGCACTGGGAGGTTATAAAAGAGATCTTGACAAATTTCCTAGCACTTTGGACTTAAAATATTGTAATGTTTTACCAAACTCCTTTTAGGAGAACATTATCAAATATGTGTTATGATGGTAGCTGAGTTTACAGGGCAATCTGAAGGGGAAAGTTATCATGTATAGATCTCTGAGATAGAAAGTAACTGTCGAAAAGAAAACATTTCTGTAAACTTCTCCATCATTATGTTAGTCCATTCAGCTACTATTAAAAAATTTCTGAGGCTGAGTATATATAAACAATAGAAACTCATTCTGGAGTACTGGAGGCTGTGAAGTCCAAGATCAATGTACTGGCAGAGTCAGTGTTTGGCTAGATATTCACAAATTGTACCTTTCTGTTACATCATCACGTGATAGAAATGGCTGAGAGTTCCTTCAAGCTTCTTTTATAAGGATACCAATCCCATTCAGGAGAGTTCTACTCTCTGATGTACTCAGCTCCCAAAGGCCCTTCTTCTTAATATCATCACCATGTGGGTCAGATTTCATCTTTTAAAAGCAGAGCAAGATTGAAAGAAAGAAAGAATGAATGAATGTTAAGGGGAAATTGAAGAGAGTTTGAAATCTCTTGCCCTACTTTCTCAATGAAACCCCAGCAGCACAGCAACTAAGAGATAGCATAGATAAATGGGACCTCATAAAACTAAAAAGCTTCTGTTCATCAAAAGAAATGGTCTCTAAACTGAAGAGAACACCCACAGAGTGGGAGAAAATATTTGCCAACTATACATCAGACAAAGGACTGATAACCAGAATATACAGGGAACTTAAAAAACTAAATTCTCCCAAAACTAATGAACCAATAAAGAAATGGGCACGTGAACTAAACAGAACTTTCTCAAAAGAAGAAATTCAAATGGCCAGAAATCACATGAAAAAATGCTCACCATCTCTAGCAATAAAGGAAATGCAAATTAAAACCACGCTAAGATTCCACCTCACCCCTGTTAGAATAGCCATCATCAGCAACACCACCAACAACAGGTGTCGGCGAGGATGTGGGGAAAAAGGAACCCTCTTACACTGTTGGTGGGAATGTAGACTAGTACAACCACTCTGGAAAAAAATTTGGAGGCTACTTAAAAAGCTGGACATCGATCTACCATTTGATCCAGCAATACCACTCTTGGGGATATACCCAAAAGACTGTTACTCCAGAGGCACCTGCACATCCATGTTTATTGCGCCACTATTCACAATAGCCAAGTTATGGAAACAGCCAAGATGCCCCAGCACTGACGAATGGATTAAGAAAATGTGGTATCTATACACAATGGAATTTTATGCAGCCATGAAGAAGAACGAAATGTTATCATTTGCTGGTAAATGGATGGAATTGGAGAACATCATTCTGAGTGAGGTTAGCCTGGCTCAAAACACCAAAAATCTTATGTTCTCCCTCATATGTGGACATTAGATCAAGGGCAAACACAACAAGGGGATTGGACTATGAGCACATGATAAAAGCGAGAGCACACAAGGGAGGGATGAGGATAGGTAAGACACCTAAAAAACTAGCTAGCATTTGTTGCCCTTAACGCAGAGAAACTAAAGCAGATACCTTAAAGCAACTAAGGCCAATAGGAAAAGGGGAACAGGAACTAGAGAAAAGGTTAGATCAAAAAGAATTAACCTAGAAGGTAACACCCATGCACAGGAAATCAATGTGAGTCAATGCCCTGTATAGCTATCCTTATCTCAACCAGCAAAACCCCTTGTTCCTTCCTATTATTGCTTATACTCTCTCTACAACAAAATTAGAAATAAGGGCAAAATAGTTTCTGCTGGGTATTGGGGGGGGAGAGGGAGAGGGCGGAGTGGGTGGTAAGGGAGGGGGTGGGGGCAGTGGGGAGAAATGAACCAATCCTTGTATGCACATATGAACAATAAAAGAAAAATGAAAAAAAAAAAAGGAGTAAGGCAAACAAGAGAAGGACTTGGAAGGACATCATAAAGAATGAGAGTGGCAGTAAGTAGAAACCAAGGAGAAATATATAATCTGTAATCTGGATGTGGGATTTTAATGACTACTCTTAGCAACTGTCAGAAGAAGCAAAAAATAAATTAAGATGCAAAATATTTCAATACAATTAGTAAACTTTCTAACAATGGATATACCTCAACTAAAAATACATAAACACAGGTTTGAAGGGTACATGAAACACTTTTAAATTTGACTATACAACCTTAAAACAACTCTACACAAATTAAAAAGGACTGAAACTCTCATGTCTGAATTGAAGATGTGACAAAAGCAGTAGAGAGCATGGTTTGCAAGGTCAAAGCCTTCAGTTCAAACTTCACCCCACTGAGGAAGGAGGGAGGGAGGGTAGGAAGGAAGGAAGGAAGGAAGGAAGGAAGGAAGGAAGGAAGTTTCTACCTATGCATGGCAGTGTATGTCTGCAAATCCTCAACACTTGGGAGTTGGAGGCAGGAAGATCATGAGTTCAAGGCCAGCATAGGTTACATAGTGAGACCCTATCTGGAAAAACCAAAAGTAGAAAATAAATTTTAGGGCCAAATGTCTTTAGTTATATCTAATGTTCTGGAAAAAAATAATTTCAGTCTCATATATACTCTTCTTAGAAGTTATTCTGTATAATTAATTTTGTGACATTGGAAAAGACTTGAGAATAAAACCTGTAATGGAAAGAATGAAAAAGGAAAAGTATGGGCAATCTTGCTGATAAATACAGATATAAAATATCCTAAATAAGGAGCTTGTAGAATGGCTCAAGTGGCAAACCTCCCTAGTATCCAGGATGGCAGGATGGCCTATAATCTTTACAGTGCCTGGCCTGCACTTAAACTCTTAATGCACTGGAAACTTATGTAGGTATATCCTATCACATTGAGAAGTAGATCTGAGATAATTTTCCCCAATATTTTTTCCCACTTCTATCTTAAAAGTGGGGTCTTTCAGTAAATTACATCTTCTATTGACTGTACTTGTTTATGTTAAAGCTATTAATTTCTGCAAACAAACAAACAAAAAAAAGCAGAGCAAGATTGAAAGAAAGAAAGAAAGAAAGGGAGGAAGGAAGGAAGGATTGTTTGTAGAGGAAAATTGCCCATACATGGAGAAAGTGCCTCATGAAGACTGGTCCTCATTAATCCAATAATACACTAAGCTCAAGTTTCCACAGATTCAAAAGCTATCCATATGGTAAAACTAGCCATGGTCAAGAAGCCCATTGGTGAGATACTGTTGCCAACTCTTGTGGCTAGTTGGGTTTTTTTTTTCCATTTATTCACTAACTAGCTACCTGAAGTAGGGCTGGACACTTCTCGGTACTGGTAACTCACCAGTGAAAAATCAGTCCCGAGGTTGCAGAGCCTATATTCTAGCCTGAGAGACAATTACAATAAATAAATCAACAAATGAATAAATAGTCTATATGATAACAATGAATACTACAGAGAAGAAAGAGATAGGGAGGCACACAGGATAGATTTAAAGAACTTTTATGACTCAGTGAGAAAAATATACAGAAGGCAACTCAACAGAAATACAGATATAAATTGTAAATAGACATTTCATAGAAAAAATCTGAATGACTAATATACATATGAAAATATATCATTATTCTTCAGGAAAATAAAAGTCAAAGCCATAGACACCATTTCCTAAGGTTTCATTAGATCAAGCTGCAGTACAAAAATAACAATTGTTGACAAAGCAGTGAAATAATAGAAACTTTCAACCATTGTTGATATAAATAGTATAAAAATTGGCTTAACTTCTTTGGAAGATAGTTTAGTATTATTTATTGAATTTGAATGGATGCATTATGAACAAATCTACTCATAATACTAATTTCTGTGTAAGTCAGGCTAAACTAGACAATGTTTTGGGCAACAAAACCAAAATGGTGTAAAGTGACAAAGATTTCTGTCTGATTCATGCTGCATGGTCATTGTGGGTTGACTGTAGAACCACTATGTCACTATCACCTTTACACAGGGATCCATGGTGATAGAAATGCTGCTATGTGAAACAATTCCTGTAATTGTTGAAGAAAGTAATGAACATAAATTTTTGTGTTGCCTCTCAAAGTTGCCTCCAAGAAATATAACATACCACTTCAGCCAATTTTTCATTAGTCCAATAGAGCCATGCTGAAATAAAGTTGGCAATGTAACTCAAATCTAACAAAAACCTTTACTGCAAAGAAAAGTAGAATATATTATCTTTGACAAAGGAGCTAAAAATATACGATGGAGAAATAGCAGCCTCTTCAACAAAAACTGCTGGGAAAACTGGTTAGCAGTCTGCAAAAAACTGAAACTAGATCCATGTATATCACCCTATACCAAGATTAACTCAAAATGGATCAAGGATCTTAATATCAGACCACAAACTCTTAAGTTGATACAAGAAAGAGTAGGAAATACTCTGGAGTTAGTAGGTATAGGTAAGAACTTTCTCAATGAAACCCCAGCAGCACAGCAACTAAGAGATAGCATAGATAAATGGGACCTCATAAAACTAAAAAGCTTCTGTTCATCAAAAGAAATGGTCTCTAAACTGAAGAGAACACCCACAGAGTGGGAGAAAATATTTGCCAATTATACATCAGACAAAGGACTGATAACCAGAATATACAGGGAACTTAAAAAACTAAATTCTCCCAAAACTAATGAACCACTAAAGAAATGGGCATGTGAACTAAACAGAACTTTCTCAAAAGAAGAAATTCAAATGGCCAGAAAACACATGAAAAAATGCTCACCATCTCTAGCAATAAAGGAAATGCAAATTAAAACCACACTAAGATTCCACCTCACCCCTGTTAGAATAGCCATCATCAGCAACACCACCAACAACAGGTGTTGGCGAGGATGTGGGGAAAAAGGAACCCTCTTACACTGTTGGTGGGAATGTAGACTAGTACAACCACTCTGGAAAAAAATTTGGAGGCTACTTAAAAAGCTGGACATCGATCTACCATTTGATCCAGCAATACCACTCTTGGGGATATACCCAAAAGACTGTTACTCCAGAGGCACCTGCACATCCATGTTTATTGCGCCACTATTCACAATAGCCAAGTTATGGAAACAGCCAAGATGCCCCAGCACTGACGAATGGATTAAGAAAATGTGGTATCTATACACAATGGAATTTTATGCAGTCATGAAGAAGAACGAAATGTTATCATTCGCTGGTAAATGGATGGAATTGGAGAACATCATTCTGAGTGAGGTTAGCCTGGCTCAAAAGACCAAAAATCGTATGTTCTCCCTCATATGTGGACATTAGATCAAGGGCAAACACAACAAGGGGATTGGACTATGAGCACAGGATAAAAGCGAGAGCACACAAGGGAGGGGTGAGGATAGGTAAGACACCTAAAAAACTAGCTAGCATTTGTTGCCCTTAATGCAGAGAAACTAAAGCAGATACCTTAAAGCAACTGAGGCCAATAGGAAAAGGGGACCAGGAACTAGAGAAAAGGTTAGGTCAAAAAGAATTAACCTAGAAGGTAACACCCACGCACAGGAAATCAATGTGAGTCAATGCCCTGTATAGCTATCCTTATCTCAACCAGCAAAACCCCTTGTTCCTTCCTATTATTGCTTATACTCTCTCTACAACAAAATTAGAGATAAGGGCAAAATAGTTTCTGCGGGGTATTGAGGGGGGAAGCGGGAGGGGGTGGAGTGGGTGGTAAGGGAGGGGGTGGGGGCAGGGGGGAGAAATGAACCAAGCCTTGTATGCACATATGAATAATAAAAGAAAAATGAAAAAATAAAAATAAAAATAAATAAAAATAAATAAAAAAAAAAAGAAAAGTAGAATATATGGGAACCATTTTAGTGACTCTTACAGTATATTACCTAGAGAACATCTTGTGTATGCATGCTAGGAAAAATATACAAGTTTCCAAGTGATACTTTATAAGGATAAACAAATTATGTTTTACTCACAAATGAAATACTAAACAGCAATGAAAAAATAACTATAGCTATACACATGAGATGGTGGATTTCCCAAATGTTAAGTGAAAAACGCAAGCCACGGAAACATACTGTGTGATTCATTTATATAAAGTGCAAAATCAGGAAAAACCAAACAACATATTGTGTCAGGATACATGGATGTGTGGTAAAACTATACAGAAAGTCAAAAGAATGACTAACAAATGCAGGGTTTTTAAACTCTAGGTTGGCAGTAGGTGGTAGAGCCAAGAGTATATAGTGGCGAGGAGACACAGGGTTTCAATGATACTGGGTATTATCTATTTTTTAAGTTGACTGGTGGTACATTGATTTTTTATTTTATTTTTATTCTAAATGTGTGAGTGTGTGTGTCATTGCCTTAAGTCTGTTCAGGCTTCTATAACCACAGTATAATAGATTGAGTGGCTTAAACAACAGAAATTTGTTTCTCACAATTCTAGATGTTGGGAAATCCAAGACCAAGGTGGCACCCTGTTGATTCCTGATGAAGGTCCTTTTCCTGGTTTGCAAATTACTGCTTTCTTGCTTTATCTGAGAGACAGAGAGAGAGAGAGAGAGAGAGAGAGAGAGAGATCACTTTTCTTGGGTTTCTTCATACAAAGGCTTTAATTCCATTCATGAAGATTCCACTCCCATGACCTTGTCACCTCTCAAAAGCCCCACTTGCAAATATCATTACATTGCATATTAGGGCTTCAACATAAATTTTTGAGGAACACATTTTCAGTCCATATTACACACATGTGTACTTGTGTGTGTATGCAGTACATAAAATACGTTTCATAATAATATGTTCACAGTAAAAAGAGGGGACTTTTAAGTGAGCTTTCCTAAATAAGTGACTTGATTATGTATCCTGAATGGCAGCTCCATGAATTCACCTAAGTATACATATACAATGCCAAGGCCAAGAGACTGACTTCCCTAAATGGTTAATTGAGAAGAGAGGGATTGAGTGCTACCTTAACGATAACTGACTTTTACTAGACTTTTAAAATCAGTAGGCAAGCATGTTTTATGGACCTGAAAATATTTTCTGTCCCACTCTGTGGTTCTATACGGCCTAATGGATATCTTGTGTTATAAAATATCTGAGGAGGGAGCTTGGAGGACCTCTCACATCTGTCCTATAATGTAGGAGATGAGAGATGAGCTTCTATATGGCATATCACATTTCCCATTCCTTCCAGATATTTGTAAAATGTTCCAGGCAATTAGCACAGATGAAAAAGAGAATAGAGTAGAAATGGCTATTTGTGAACATCAGAACTCTGTGGAACCCTCTTGCGCCTTTGCAAAGCTGGAATCTGAAATTATCTTGATAAAAACTGGCCCTCCATGAGCAACAGTGATCTTTCACTGAAATCACCTAGCAGTGACTGAGCTGGGACATTAGACAGATCAGGTGTTAATTAAAATGAAAAATAATAGTTCAACATATGCAAATCAATAAACACGATATACCACTCTAAGAGAATGAAGCACAAAACCCATACCATCATTTCAAAATATGTATAAAAGGCCTTTGATAAAATTCAACATACCTTCTCCATAAAACACTGAACAAATTAGGTATGCAAAGAACATCTCAACATTATAAAGACCATTTATAATAAGCAACACCTAACATTACACCATGTAGGAAAAAACTGAAAGTCATTCAAAGATCTGTAACAAGATAAGGATACCCATTTTCACCATTTTTATTCAACATAGTGCTAGAAGTCTTATTAAGAGCAATCAGGCAGACTGATGGAGTGGCTGAATTGGTAGAATGCCTGCCTAGACAGCCTTAGGCCCTGAGTCCAAGCTCCAGTACCACCAAAACAAAAAACAAAGACATAATTAAGAGAGAATCCAAGACGGTGGATACCCAACAGATCATAGATCTTTGAGCTCTCACAAATCTGAAAGAAAACTTCAGATTCCTGGCTGTAAGGATCCAGTAACATGGCTTTTCTGCCAAGTAGGATAAGACCAATACATAGGAGGCACATAATGTTCAATGTCTGACCTTTAAAATTAGTTTTTTAAAGCACAGGAAGACCAAGCATTGCAGTCCAGCAGGCAGCTGCTCGGCTGGACAGAGAGCAATTTATCCTTTTCTTTTTTTTCCCTTTTGTCCTCTTTCTAAAAAACAAAAACTCGAGGCAAAGAACTTCAAAGCAAGTTCTGAAGTGCCTAGATTGTCCCAGACTCACCAAAATTTGTAGATGTGGAACTTCTGACTGTGACTATGCCTGCCTGCCAGTGTGTGACCAGTGCTGCTGACTCCTATAACCACTGAGAGAACGTACAACCATCCCAGGTGAGCATGTTGTATCAACTGCTCTAGAGAAAACCACATAGTCCAGTGTAGCTTGCAGGCAGATTGCACCCCTCTTGCCTAAAAAACTGAGGAAAAAATTTCACCTCTGCCTGGTGGAGCTGGGGGTGGAGTGCTGAGCTGAACCAGACTGTGTGCAACTACCATAGAGAAACTGACAGCTGCTGGTAGTAACAGTGCTTGCTCCCAGAGAAAAGTGCTCAATCCCAGTTCCCAGGTTTGTCATACTGGTGGAAGGTGCTAACCACTGCTTATACACCAGCTCATCACAGGGCCACTTGGGACCTGCCTACTCAAATCAGCAGACCAGACAGCCTGTCAACCCACCTCCCCCACCACCAAAAAAGAATCTGCACTTAATCACCCTGAGTGGACCCCCCAAACCTGCTGTGTAGAGAGGGGCACCTTAGACTGCCAACACAACCTCAAGAAGGGACAACCACCAGAAAAAAAATTGAAGGAAAGTGCCAAGAACACTCATGAACTCAGAGGAAACCCATTCCTTTCCACAATGATGAAGAAATTGGGAATATATATATTTTTTTCTTTTAAATTTTTGTCTTTCTTTTACTTTGTTTTTGTTTTTGATTTTGTTGCCTATCTCCTTTTTCTACTCTGTCTTAATTTCAGTTTTCTTAGCCCTCCCTTTTTCCATATGCTTTTCAAATTTTAAATTTAAAATTTTTTTGATTCTCTTTTTATCTTCTCTTTCTTCCTTCCCTCTCTTTATCTTCCTTTTCTTCTTCTCCTTCCCTTCTCTACCATCCTTACCTCCTCCACAATAACTACTTACTGAGTAGTCTATTATATCTACTTTATTATATGTTACCCCCATCCTTCCTCCCTCTGCAATTCCTGACAACAGGACCCTCCCCTGCAAAGACTTAACTACATTTAAACACACATTAGGGACCTATTACTCCATAACCCCCACACCTCATACCTCTTCTTCCTCTCACCCCATTCCTCCTCATTATCTCCTCTTCTATCACCATCATTTTAAGTACCTAAATATCAGTATCTATGCAAACAACTGTTATCTCCCACAATACTGTTTAAAGATAATATTTCCAAGAGGTTTTATATACTATATAAATAACTGGTTCAGTATTGAATCTGTGAATTTGTTACTGCTAAATTATACATCCAAGTCACTGAACAGAAACATTACAACAACCTAGCTAACAACCAAGAAAGCCCACCACAGAGATTAAGTGAAGGGAAATGTAATAGATGATTAAAACCCCCAACCAATTTGTCAACAGCATATGAGCAAAAGCTAAAAATTGAAATAGGGAAAAAAAGAAGACAGGGAAATATGACTCCTCAAGAGACTCACAGTCACACAGTACAGGATTTGATGGACAGTGAAGGGGATGGATCCCCATTTGTGGAGGCCAGAAGAGTGATGATAAGAATATCTAATGAGCTTAATGTTGAGCTGAAAAATGACATACAAAAACAACCAAAGAATCCCAAGAGAACTTGGATAAAAAACTGGAGAAGACATAGAAACAACTAAATGAAATCAGACAGGATGTCAACAAACTTCTAAACAAAACCAAAGAAATTATATTAAAAAAGGGATAAATGAAATTTTAAAAGGCAGTACAAGATGTGAAAGAGGAGTTTAACAAAAGAATGGAAAGTCTCAAAATAAAAAAAAAAGGAATCAAACAGACACCCTGAAAATAAGAGTTCAGTAAGTCAAATAAAAAATACAGTTGAAAGCCAAGCAAGCAGACTGACATAAGCAGAAGACAGAATTTCAGGGCTCAAAGACAGATAGATATTAAAGAAAGAACAGAAGAATACATAGACAAAAGACTGAAGACCTGCTAAAGGAATATGCAAGAACTCTGCAACTCTATCAAAAGATCAAACCTAAGAAGGAGAAGAGGTGCAAACCAAAGCCATAAGGAATATAATTAATAAAATAATAGCAGAAACTTCCCAAATCTTGAGAAAGAGATGCCCATCCAGGTGTAGGAAGCTGCCAGGACACCAAATAGACATGACCAAAATAGAACCTCTTGATGTCATATTATAGTAAAAGCAATTAGCACTGAGAACAAGGAAAAAATATTGACGGGTTTAAGAGAGAAAATCAAATAACATATAAAGATAAGTGAGTCAGAATAACAGCAGATTTCTCATCAAAAACCATAAAAGTAAGAAGGGCATGGAGTGAGATATTTCAAGCACAGAAAGGAAATAATTTCAGTCCTAGGATACTCTACCTAGCAAAACTATCATTCAAAATAGAAAGAGGAATTAAAACCTTCCATGATAAACAGAAATTAAAACAATACATTACCACTATACCAGCAGCAGCACTACAGAAGATTTTGAAATGAATTCTACATACAGAAGATGAAAATACACATAGCCATGAGAGGATGGGAATTATTAAATCTCAAGAAATGCAGACAAGTAATTAGAGAGTAGAATAGAATTATTTGCACTCACACAGACTCTCACACAACAAAAACAGCTAAATTGCAGGAATCACCACATACCTCTCAATATTAACACTGAATGTTAATGGCCTCAACTCCCCCATCAAAAGACATCTATTGGCAAGCTGGATTGCAAAGGAAGACCCAATGATTTGTTGGGTCTTCCCCAACAAATCTCCCAGACAAAAAACAAACATTGACTTAGGGTATAAAAGTGGAAAAAAAGTTACCATATATATTATATATATGGCCCCCCCAAACAGGCAAGAGTAGCTATACTTATATCAGATAAAGCAGACTTCAAACCTAAATTAGTCAGAAAAGACAAAGAAGATCACTTAAGAAGAAATGACAATTTTAACCTTTATGTGCCCAATGTCACAATGTTTACCCAACTTCATTAAACATATACTACTAGACCTAAAAAACACAGGTCCCCCAACTCAGTGGGAGTGGGAAGCTTCTCTCACCAATACATTGATCATCCACACAAAAAAAATCAATAAAGAAACTCTAGAATTGAATGACACCATAGAGCAAACAGACTTGACAGAAATGTACAGAGTATTCTATCCAGCAACAGCACAATATGTATTCACAGAAGCCCATGAAACTTTCTCCAAAATAGATCATATTTTAGGTCACAAAGTAAGTCTTAATAAATATAAGAAAAAAACCCTGCATACTGTCTGACCACAACAATAAAATAGAAACAGCAGAAAATACTCAAATACCTGGAAAATGAACAATACATTACTCCATGACCAGTGGGTCATTAAGGAAATAAAGAAGGAAATCAAAATTTCTTGGAATTTAAAGAAAATGAAAGCACAACCTATCAGAACCTGTAGGGCACAGCAAGGGCAGTCTTAAGGGGAAAGTTTATAACCTTGAATATATACATTAAAAACACAGAAAGATCTCAAATAAATGACCTAATGCTACATCTCAAACTCCTAGAAAAATAAGAACAAGGTAAACCCAAAACTAGCAGAAGGAGAGAAATGATAATAATAATAATAATAATAATGACCTAAATCAATGAAATAGAAACAAAAAATACAAAGAATCAATGAAACAAAAAGCTGGTTCTTTGAAAAGATAAATAAGATTGATAAACCCCTGTGAAATCTGACTAAAATGATAATGGAAAAGAGATTAGTTAATAAAATTAGAAGTGAAAAAGAGGTGATAACAACAAACACCAAAGAAATCTGAGGAATCACCAGGGGCTTTTTGAAAACCTGTATTCAAATAAATTGGAAAATCTAGAAGAAATGCAGAAATTTCTAGAAGCATATGACCATTCAAAACTGAATGGTCTATTAATCACTTAAACAGATCTATAACAAGCACTTAAGTTGAAGCAGCAATAAAGAGTCTCCCAAAAAAAGAAAATTCCAGGACCTGATAGATTCACTGCTGAGTTCTACCAGACCTTTAAAGAAGAACTAATAACAACACTCTGCAAATTTTTCCTTTAAATAGAAAGGGAAGGAACCCTTCCAAATTCATTCTATGAGCCAGTATTATCCTCATTCCCAAACCAGACAAGGACACACACACACACACACAAAGAGAACGACAAGCCAATGTCATTAATGAATATAGATGCAAAAATCCTCAATAAAATATTGGAAAACTGAATTCAACAGCATATCAAAAGATCAACACCAAGATCAATTCAGTTTCATCCTAGAGATGGTTCAACATATGTGAATCATTAAATGGGATATAGCATATTAACAGAAGCAAAGGCAAGAACCGTGATCATCTCCATTAATGCAGAAAAGTCTTCAACAAAATTCAACATATTCATGATAAAAGCTCTGACAAAACTACAAATAGAAAAAATGCACCTCAACATAATAAAGGCTATATATATGACAAGCCTATACCCAACATTATACTCAATGGGGAAAAACAAGACAAGGGTCTGCTTTCTCCACTCTTATTCAACAAAGTCTTGTGATTCCTAGCCAGAGCAGTAAGACAGGAAGAAGAAAGAAAAAGAATTCAAATAGGAAAGGAAGAAGTCAAACTATCCCTTTTTACAGATGACATATTATACCTAAAAGATCCCAAAACTTAACCAGAAATCTCCTAGAGATAATAAACACCTTTAGCAAAATACCATGATACAAAATCAATTTTGTTGAAACTATTTTAGGAATGGAGGCAGGGGGAGATAAAGGAAAGTGATGGAAGGGGTGAATTCACGTATGATACATTTGATATATCATAAGAACATTTGTAAGTGCCACAATGTACCCCAGCACAGCAATAAATTTTTTAAAAAAAATCAGTAGCCTTTCTATATACCAACAATGAACAAAATGAGAAAGAGTATCAGAAAACAATTCCATTTACAATTGCATAAAAAAAAAATAGGAATACACTTAACAAAGGAAGTTAAAGTTCTCTACATTGAAAACTATAAACCACTGAGGAAAGAAATTGAAGAAGACTACAGAAGATGGAAAGATCTCCCATACTCATGGATTAGCAGAATCAATATTATGAAAATGGCTATTTTACCAAAAGCAATTTGCATTTCAATGCAATTCCTATCAAATTTCCAATGACATTCATCACAGAGATTGAAAAATCAAGCCTAAAGTTCATTTGGAAGCACAAAATATCACAAATAGCCAAGGTAATACGAGCAAAACAGCATCACTGGAGTACACAATACCAGACTTCAACTATACTATAGCGCCATAGCAATAAAAACAGCATGGTACTGGCACAAAAACAGACATGAAGACCAGTGGAACAGAATAGAAGACCCGGAAATGAATCAACCCCACAACACACACCTGATTTTTCACAAAGTTGCCAAAAAATATGATGAAGTAAAGACAGCCTCTTGAACAAATATTGCTGAGAAAAGTGGATATCTGCATGCAGAAAACTGAAACTAGATCCATGTCTTTCACCCTATACAAATATCAATTCAAAGTAGATCAAGAACCTTAATAAAAGACCTGAAACTTTGAAGCTTGTGAAGGAAAGATCAGGTCAAACACTAGAACTAATAGGCATGGGCAGTAACTTCCTAAATACAACTCAAAAGGCACAGATACTAGGAGAAATGATAGACAAATGGGACTACATGAAACTGAAAAGCTTCTGCACAACATAAAAAATGGTCACCAGCACATGATAAAAGCTAGAGCACACAAGGGAGGGGTGAGGATAGGTAAAACACCTAAAAAACTAGCTAGCATTTGTTGCCCTTAACGCAGAGAAACTAAAGCAGATACCTTAAAGCAACTGGGGCCAATAGGAAAAGGGGAACAGGTACTAGAGAAAAGCTTAGATCAAAAAGAATTAACCTAGAAGGTAACACCCACGCACAGGAAATCAATGTGAGTCAATGCCCTGTATAGCTATCCTTATCTCAACCAGCAAAAACCCTTGTTCCTTCCTATTATTGCTTATACTCTCTCTACAACAAAATTAGAAATAAGGGCAAAATAGTTTCTGCTGGGTACTGAGGGGGGGGGAGAGGGAGGGGGCGGAGTGGGTGGTAAGGGAGGGGGTGGGGGCAGGAGGGAGAAATGAACCAATCCTTGTATGCACATATGAATAATAAAAGAAAAATGAAAAAATAAATAAATAAATAAATAAAAGTGCATTATTTAGTTTCCAAAAAAAAAAAAAAATGGTCACCAGAATGAAGAGGCAGCCCACAGAATGGAAGAAAATCTTTTCCAGCTATACATCTTGCAAGGATTAATTACCAGAATATGCAGGAGCTCACAAAAACTTCCTAAAAATTAATGACCCAATGACAAAATGGACGAATGAACTAAACAGAGCTTTTTCAACAGAAGAAGTTCAAATGCTCAATGAAGAAATGCTCAACATCCCTTGTCATGAAGGAAATGCAAATCTACACCACATTAAGATTCCACCTTACTACTATTAGAATGGCTATCATCAAGAACACAAACAAAAGCAAATGTTGGCGAGGATGTGAGAAAAAAGGAACCCTTACACACTGTTGGTGAGAATGTAGATTAATGCAATCACCTTGAAAACAGTATGGAAGCTACTCAAAAAACTAAATATAGAACTGCCATAAGATCCAGCAATTCCACTCCTAGGGATATACCCAAAAGAATGTAAGTCAGGTTACAATAAAGGCACCTGTACACCCATATTTATTGCAGCATATTCACAGTAGCTAAGCTATGGAAACAGCCAAGATGCCCCACTACCAACAAATGGATTAAGAAAATGTGATATTTAGAGTGAAATTTTATTCAGCCATAAAGAAGAATGAAATTTGGTCCTTTTCAGGTAAATGGATGCAACTGGAGAACATCATGTTAAGTGATGTTAGTCAGGTTCAAAATACCACATGTTTGCTTTCATATATGGAATTAGACCTAAAACAAATACAGGAATATTATGAAAAACAGGTCACCCTAAGGGGAGATCACATGAGAACGAGGGAGGGTAAAAGAAGGAACTTAAGAGGTAAATATGGTTGATGTATAAAAATGAACACAGAATTTTTAAACCTGTTGAAATCACCATAAGAAGGGGATGAAGGCAGGAAGGAAAAAAATAGAGGGGATGAACCAATTTAGGTTATAATACATATATACATGGAAATGCATATTTGTAAACAAATGAAAATGTCACTTTTTAAAATAAAAACAGAGAACAGGAAGGCAATACAGGTCTTGTCTGGAGATGGGTTCCAGTGGAAGAGGGCAGGATATAAGGAAAGTCGGTAGGAGGGTGAAAATATGTTGGAAATATTCTTTACACATGTATGTAAATGGGAAAATGAGACCTGTTAAACCTATCCCAGGAATAGGGGGAGGGGAGATAAGGAGAATGATGGAGGAGGGGTGAATTCAACTATGATATATTGTAAGAAATTTTGTAAATGTCACAATGTACTTCCAACATAGCAATAATAAAAATAAATTATTAAAAAAGAGCAATCAGGCAAGAAAAAAGGGTATCTGAATTGGAAAAGAAGTTCGATTGCTAGTTTTTTAGGTGAAATATTTTATTTAGAGAAATCCTAAAGACACCATCAAAATCCTATTAAAACTAGCATATGAATTCAGCAAAGTTGTAGCTATAAAATAAAAATACAAAAGTCACTAGTGTTGTTATACCTCAATAGTAAAATATCTGAAATAGAACTACTAAAAACTCAGAATAAATTTAGTCAAATAGGTAAAAGACTTCTTTAATGAACTACAGAAAATTGGTGAAATAAATTAAAGAAGATACAAAACAATGGAAAGATATCCCATGATCATGAATTAAAAGAATCAATATTTTTTAAATGTTTGTATTACCCAAAAAATCTACAAATTCAATGCAGTCCTTAACAAAATATCAATGACATCATTCACAGAACTAGAAAATGCAATCCTAAAATTCATACAGAACTACAGAAAATCCTGAATAGTCAAAGCAGTCTTGAGCAAAATAAACAAAAAAGAAGGCATTACACTCTCTGACTTCAAAATATATACTGCAAAGCTATAGTAATCAAAACATGGTGGTATTTTCATAAACAGAAACACACAGACCAATGGACTAGAATAGAGAGTCTAGGTAAATCCAGGAATCTACAAGCAACTGATTTTTTTCAAAGGTGTTAAGAACATGCATCAGAAAAAGGACAGTCTTCAATAAATTATACTGGAAAAAACTGGATGTACACATTCAGAAGAATGAAACTAGACCCCTTTCTCTCATTAATTACAATAAAAACCTGAAAGTAGATGAAGATTTAAATGTAAGATCTGAAATTCTAAAACTACTAGAACATATGAGGGAAATGCTTCAGCACATTGGAATAGGCAAGGATTTTTTGGACAAGACCCTAATGTTTCCCACAGGAAACAAAAGCAAAAATAAACAAATGAGATTTCATCAGACAAAAAAGCTTCCAAGAAAACAAGTAGCAAAATTAAAAGACAACCAATAGAAAGAGAAAAAATATTTGTAATCTATGTGTCTCACAAGAGGGTGATACTCAGAATATATAAAGAACTCCAACACTTCAATAGTGAATAAACTAATTACCCAATTAATAAAATGGCAATAAACTTAAATAAACATTTCTCAAAAGCAGAGATACAAATGACCAAATGATTCATGAAAACGGCTAGTGTGACTAACCATCAGGAAAGTATAAATAAAAATCACAATGAGGTATCACCTAATTCCAGTAAGAGAGGCTATTATCAGCAAGGAAAAAAGGTAAAAATGCTGGCAAAAATGTGAGAAGAGAGAACCCTCACACATTGTTGGTAGTCAAAACAATCTTGAGAGTCCAGAAAAAATTAAAAATAGAAGTATTGTATGATACAGCAATTCCACTATTGGGTTTATATCCAAAGGAAATGAAATTAGCATGTTAGAAGACATCTGCATTCCCATGTTTATTGACATTACTCACGACAGCCAACAAATGGAAACAACCAAAGTGTCTTTCAACTGATAAATGGAGAGAAATAATTACACACACATACATATATATAAATATGATGAAATACTTTCAGACACTAAAAAGATGAAATTCTATCATTTGCAGCAATGTGGATAGAAGTGGAGATCATAATATTAGCTGAAATCAGTTGGACACTACATGTAGGATCTAAAAGAGTTGGTCTCATAGGAGTTGAGAGTAGAATGGTGGCTACTGGAGTCTGGGAGAGTAGGAAAAAGGGAAACAGAGATAGAATGATAGAGGTTGTTCAGTGGGTGCTACATTATAGTTAGACGAGGATAAGAAGTTCTGGTATGCTGTTGTTCAGTAGGATGACCATAGATAGACACAATGTATTGTTTATTTCAGAAAGATACAAGAAGGGATTTTTAATGTTTTTATCATAAAGAAATACTAAATGTTTGACATGATAGATACGTTTACCCTGACTTGAACGTTCAACAATGTATACACATATTGAAACATCACATGATACCCAATAAGTATGTACAAATTTTATGTTTCATGAATGTTAAAATTTTTAAATAAAATAAGATGAACAAGTATAACCAAATGGGAAGTTTAAATTTGAGAAAAGACAAGGAATAGAATAACTTGATTTCTGTTCTCTAGTCCTGTAATGGGAAGAATATAGAATGACAGAATCACAAGCTCTTAGTTATTTCAGGCACAGAGAAATTCAGGCACACAAAACTGATGACAAGCACTACCTTCACCATCTGAACTGCCACAGAGGCAGAGTAGAGTGGGGAATTGGGGCAATGACCTGGGCAACCTGGGTATATTCCGATTAGGGAAATACTTTTAAAAAATCTATACCACCTAGGAATGTTGTCTGTTTACATTTCATCTGTACTAATTTTATAAATAACAAAGCAGCATGGCCTAATAAACAATCAACATTGAAGTTCCTACTTTGGCATAGCTTGCATAGCTATCTCAAGATACTTTCAATACAAATGTAAAATGATTATAAAATAAAATTAATGGTATCTTTTTTCTTTAGTTATTTTTTATACTTCATTTTTATTATTGTTGTACTGGGATACATTGTGACATTTATAAAATTTCTTACAATATATCATAGTTGAATTCACCCTCTCAATCATTCTCCTTTACCCCCTCCTCCACTCCTGGAATAGTTTCAGCAGACTTCATTTTTTCATTTACATAAATATATACAGAATATTTCTACCATATTCATCCTCAAGCCCCCTTTCCTTATAGCCTCCCCACTTCCACTGGTACCTACTCCCCAAACCATTGCCTTTCAAACACTAATGCACACATATGGATCACCTGGGGATTTCTTAAAATACAGATTCTGGGCTAAGCATGGTGGCACATGCCTGTAATCCCAGCTACTCAGGAGGCAAAGGCAGGAGGATTATGAATTCAAGGTCAGCCTAGGCTACACAGTAAGTTTAAGGCCAACCTGGGCAACCAAGTGAGACCCTGTCTCAAAATAAAATAGAAATGGTTGGGGGATTTACCACTATGATAGAATGATTGCCAACATGCATAAGAACCTTTAATCTTCAACACTGCAAATAAATGATAAGTAAATAAATAAGTACAAATTCTGATTTAGTAGCTCTCAGGCGGGTCCCAAGTTTCTCCATTTCCAACAAGATCTCAAGTGATTCTGATGCTGCTGATGCACAGACCACACTTTGACTAGCAAAGGTTAAATATTAAGCATGTTTATTAAGTCTGCCTAATAAATACCTGCTGAGGCAGATGCTCTGCACTTGGCTAATTTGACAGCAGCACTCCATATGATCGCAGAATGCCTTTAGAAAGTTCTTTGCTACCTTCTCAGACTTCAGTTTCCAGAGGCAATTTCTCCTCGGCCTTCCACTGACTTTCCTTCCCGTCTTACAACTCAGAACTGTATCACTTACCCACTTCTAAACTCAAAACTGGCAAGAAGATTGGCATTTCTTCTTCATGGACTAGTCAATAGATTCCCTGTCTTGACTATGGTCCCTAGTCTAGAGATTGGTCATGTTCAAAAAACAGCATCAGATATGAAGAAACCAGAATGTTAGCCTTAAATAAGCCTCTTTGACATAGCCATTTTTAAATTAAAGGCAATAAAGGAACAGTAAGTAGAGAAAGAGATTTCTATCCTCTTCCCGCAACTCCCTTTCTACCTAGAGACAGAAAATAAATTCTTCTTTACTAGAGTCAAGTCTATTAGCTCAGATATGGCACCAGAGGAGTCTATAAAGAAACCATAGTCTATTAATTGTCCCCAATTACTTACTTCCCCACAGTTCCCAAGGCTGGCCTCAGAATCTTGATTCTCCTTCCTGTACCTTCTGAGTAGCTGGGATTATAGGCATGAAGTATCATATCCTACTCAAGGGTAATTTCTAGCAAATAAACTGGTGGGAATTCCCAGTATAATTATCTAAATGTAAGAAGAAAATATAAACAATGTTGTTGCCACAGGCTATGATGGGCACCTAATAAAATATTCTCATAAAGCAGATACTCAACAAGTTATAATAGTAGTGATTGATCATAGTTCTCACTTATAAAGTTCTTACTATGGGTTTTTCAAACATGTCACATGCTAACTAATTTAATCCCCAAATATGCCTATAAAGTAAAAGTTTTTACTGGCCCTCATTGAAACTAGGGCACTGAAAGATTTTTTAACTTAAGATTGAGAAAGGGTTGAGATCATGTATAAACTCATGCTGTCCCAGACCATAGCCCTGAAGATAAGTAAAATTTATTGCCATTCTTCTGTGCATCACATGCTTTAAACATTTTATCTCATTTACTCATTCTAATGGACTTATTATTATTATTATTTTATAGGTTAAGGAACTAAAGTAGAAGTTGACTCGTGACTGCTCTATCTCTCCCTATAATAATAATTGATGGCATTTATATTATTCCCATTCTTCTTTTCCAATGTAGTCTTTCCCTAGAAGGAACCAAAGAATTGTGGCCTCTCTGAAGCTTTTATAAAAGGGAAAGTTTTGAATCTTTTATCAATCTACTTTGCTCAGCTGAATTTAGAGGAACTCTTTATATGTCTGAAGCATGGCCATTTCAATACCTGCAGTGATTAAGAATTAACTCTGCCCAAAGTAAATCCATACCAGACTTGCAAGACCAGATAAAATACTAAAATCAAGGTTTTCAACCTTTCATACCAGAATCTAATTCCAGGGCACTTAACTCTTTTTTTCTAGTAGGGTTGAACATTGTTTCTTTTCTGTCATCAATATTTTTCTGCTTCTGTCTTATTTGTTCTAATACTGTTTTACTTTCCTATATTACAGAGATATTTTCTTGATCAATAATTCATTCAACAAAAAAAAGCCCCTGAATATCTGCCATATTCGTCATTCTTCTAGAGAATGGACATATGGATATTTAGAAAATTAGTAAAGCATATAAATTGGAAAAATGACACATCCTATGAATAAAACTGAACAGATTACAAAAATAAAAAGTAACTGACTGTGTTAGATGAGAAAGCCACTCCTGAGAAGGTGACATTTGAATAAAGATCTGAGTAAGTACCCTTTGCATAGGAGCTCACTGATCCATATCTTCCATCTCACCAGTCTACTGTGAGTTTATAAAGTAATTGAATCCCCAACAGATAAAAGTGCCAATATTAGATGGATAGCATTTCATAAGTATGTATATTATATATCTCATCATCTTGATCCTTGGGTATGTAAATGTTAAGTAATTGAATAGATGAATGGTAGTGGCAAACGCTGGCAACATCTGACAGATCTGATCATGCAGGAGTAAAACTGGCTTTACACTGAAGAGTAAAACCTTCCAAAAAATTACAGCATATAATACCACAAGTCAATTCACTATATAGTAGAACATAGAATAATAATAAAGATTCATCAAAAAGAAAGTATTAGCTTTAGGGTTTTTGTCAAAATCCCACTTTAGTTCTCATTGGTATGGACTAATAGATATAAAATTCTACTCTCTGAGCTTTCCTGTGTTATCTTCTTTCATAATTTCATTCCCAGAATTCCACTGCCCATTTTAAAGTTCATTTTCTCTCACTTTTGTCACAGGCAGAATTGTTGTTGATTTTCTTTCTTCTTTTCATGTTCCCTTAATCCAGACCCAGAGCAATCTTCAGCTGCTATTTCAAGAGCCTATTTCAGACAGAATTTTATAGCTCTTGATGTATCAGGTATTATTCTCTTCCATGTCTTATAATTAAGAAGGCTCTTCACAAGGATTTCTTTAAGGTGGGATCACAGATGATTTTTCCTTTTCTTCTTGTTGATGGACTATATTTTAAGTGTTTTATTTAAAAGTATTGTAACTTTATAATGAGACAAAACAAGAAAATTCATTTTAAATTGTTGACCAAGCTAAACCTTTTGTGTAATTAAACAAAATCCTACTGTTTCAATTTTCCTCCTATTTGTCATTTTAAATGGAATAATCATGCCCTTTTATTGCAATTTGCATTGAAACTTTGCCTAAAAGTCTACTGGCACCATGATGCTATAATCTACAAATATGACAATTTAACAATTAACATAAATTACACCCTTTAAGAAAATGAATGGTATTCAGTTCTCCTGCAGCTGCTTCACCAATATGCTAGGACAAATAAACAATATCATGCTTAACCCTTTTCATGAAGCTTTTGAAAACACATTAAAGGTGATAATGAATAGCAGCAGAAATTAAGTCAAGGATTATAAAAATAATGCACACTTGTTATTGATAATTTCCTCAAGCTCTCGACTCCTGCTAGATAATTTTTAATCATGTTCTGAAGTGAAGAGATGTATCACCATGCTCTAAGTGGAAAACTTTCCATTGGTATGCTTGTGGTAATCTTTTATCATAACCGGATCTATCTAGTACTTACTACAGGATGAATGAAAAATTTCACCAATAGTTTTATCCTGTTAACAAGAAAAATTACAACATTCCATCAAGCTGATAAAGGCCATTTTATTCAAATATGAAATAATTTTGTTTCATTTCTACATGTTACTTCTCCTAGGGGAAATTACTGTATAAAATTCAATTAACTCTATCCAAAGGTGCAGTGAACTGTTCTGTGAATGTCAGATCTGAGAGTTATTTATTGATCTCTAGAGACATAAATTAAATTTTGAATTAATACAGAGCTCTTAGGACAGCTTCTGGAATATAATACATGTTCAAAGTCAAGAATATGTTCATTTCTTTCACATAGAGTGATAAGCAAGGAAGAAATAATTTAGCATGAGACTTAATTGTTTTTGTTATCTGATTCACAGTGATAAATTTAAGTTTCTAGACAGTAAAAATACAGATGCAATATATATTCTTTTTAAAATGCTTGGCAAGCACCTCATCTCTTTGAATTTCCTCCCATCATTTTGAAACAGATTTTTGATACCTTTGGCTATCTCTATCTCTATATATGTAAATATATTTAGATGGATATAGAAACTGAACAATTAAGAAAGGTGTGTCCTAGTTCTGGTGTGCATCTGAGATATTCGTTCTCAATATTTTATATTTAAGGACCAACTCAGATGTCACCCCTAATAATTCTTCCCAGCCTAGTATTTTACTTACTAGGAATATTTTATCACCTATACAATATTGAACATCTGCATCTGACTGACTGGGAGTTGGAAGATCATATATCAGCTGTCAGATCTGATTCTTAGAGTATAAAAACTCTTATCAGATAACTCTGATCATCATTTTGATGATGAGTTATCATCAAAAAAAGGTTGAAATGGAAAAGTTAGGAAACATTCCAAAGCTCATGGCTACATACTCCAAAAGAAAGATCCAACTGAAGCAAGGGGCCACTGGATGCCTTTTCTAAATCCGCTAAATTCAGTATAGAACTGGTTCTAGCCTCTAGCTTCCCAGAGTCATATCACTCAGAGATCAGTAAGAGCTGAGAAATGTTGTAGGATGTGAGTAAATTCTAGTGGACTTGCCAATTTCCCACTCTGTCATATTGGTAACTTAATAGGGACTGGGATCTCCAATCTGGGCCTGAGAGTCCAAGATCCTCCAACTTGGTTAAGAAGATCACTAAGCCTGTACCTGGGGAATCAGTCTTCAAAGAAGTTAGCTATACCTGCTCAACTCTGTCCCATACAGCAGGCCTGAAGTTCTTCCGATGTGTTACATATTTTTTTACTGCATGTTTTATTTCCTTTTCTCTCCAACTTTGATGAAATGAGCAAAGGAAATTGTTTATTTGTCTCTTTAGACAGACAGTGGTATCTATTCTTGTTTACTAATTACTATTTATTTGGTGGTACTGGGGTTTGAACTCATGCATGTTAAGCAAGTGGTTTGTCACTTGAACCATACCCCCAGTTCTTTTTCCTTTTAGCTGTTTTTCAGATAAGGTCTCACACTTTTTGCCCTGGTCAACATGGACTGTGATACTCTTATGCTCCCCCTGATTACAGGGGCATACCAACATACATGGATCACTAACTTTTTCCACCAGAACTGAGATCCTCCTGATCTTCACCTCTCAAGTAGCTGGGATTACAAATCTAAGCCACCATGCTCAGCCTATTAATTCCTAATTCTTTACCTCTCTTTCTAAATTTGGCTTAGATATACTTGTAACCTTAAAAGTCCCATTTTAGGACCCCAAGTGGATTCCATGCAGTAAGAATTTTTCTCCTTAGGACATGAAGTCAGAGGCACAATGCTCCCACATTTATAAGTTGGCACTTGCCACAGTTATAAGTTAGCACTTGCCTTCCAGTTCCTGTCTCTAACAGACTCCAGGATAGTGAGGCAGATGACTTGAATTCCTGAACAACCATAAGCAGTTGACATCTCTCATCTCATCAAGAATGACACTGATCATTTCTTCAGTGTTTCTGGGAAAGACTCTTTTAGTCCATCCCTGAAGAACATGCCTAAGTGTGTCTCCAGTTTCTGGGATAAAGTGGTCAGTTAGGTTGCTGTACCTGAATATTTATGATTTCAAAGCATCAATCAGGTATCAGGGTCAAGAACCATAGCAGGAAAAAGGTACAGGATGGATTGAATTGGTTCCCATTTCCACTGTGAACTCTCTGACTTCCTGTAGAAAAGACTTCAAATTTACAAGTAACTGAGTTTATTAAAGTCTCTAATAAAATGGAAATTCCAAGACAGTAACTTGAAAAGGATATTTTTGGGTAAACTTCCTCAATTTGATATCATAAAACAACTTTCTGAAATATTACATTTGTCTCAATACTGTGTATTTCAGGTCCTCTTTATCCCTTTTATATGAAAGTTCAATATTTGACACTTGGAGAAAGTCATTCCCCATAGTTCTGAATTTAGAGACACAGTCTAAAGAGGATTAATCACTCAAATATTGGTGGAGGGAAGGTGGCACAAACAATGTATATACATGTAAGTAAATGTAAAAACAAAAAAATAAAAGGAGAAAATAAAATAAAGTATACACAGAAACTCTTATTAAAATCCTCTGTGCTCTATTCTCAGGTACCCTTATTCCCAATGAACTCTAAATTTCTTTCCCTAAGAAAGACCTCACTCATACACTTGTTTTCCCAGCATGCTGTTCTATTCATATAACCCTCAATACTATCGATTCTCTCAATCTGTCTTTTCTCCCTACTACTTACAGGATTCCCTCCACATGCAGCATCCTGGGATTTTGCCCCCATTGAGTCTAATCAATTATGACCCTTCAACTCATATTTATGTCTTTTTATCTTCATAGGGCAAAGGAGATGGGCAGATCATGCAACCTGAATATTAGTAATTTATATTTTAAAATATATTTATTATTTCTAATCTTTACAACATTTTCATTATCACCTCTCCCTTTCATGTAACAAGATGGTTTGGAGAAACAAGGTCACATAGTATGAAGGTGTAAAAACTTGGATTTGAGCTTGTGATTGTTTGGCTCATGCTGCCTCTCAAAGCGACTGCACTGTGGGGTTGCTATAGTATGAATCATACCCTACTCTGCATTTCAGTTATCTGCTCAAAGATCTTTTCTTTTCTGTAAAATTAACATCAACCTTAATCATATTCACAGATTTGACCAAAAAAGAGCATTTACGTTCAAATGTTTGCATATTTCCCAACTGTTTGGTTAACTGAGAAGGGGTAATAGTTTCTCTTCAAAAACTTTGTTAGTGATAAATAGTGAGAGAAACAGAAAGATTAAGTTGTTTGCCCACACCAGGCACAAAGTCTCTAGGAGATTTTTACTCTGATAAATGTACAAGCCACCTTTTGAAAAATACTGTCATTCCATCTATCCCTAGCACCTAGCGCCCAGGACATAGTAGGCATTCAACAAACATTTTTGAGTGAAAGAAAATGTGTATTAGATTTTTTTCCAATACCATAATTTCAATGCCATGATGCTGATGTATGACTACTTTGATTTTTTAAGATTAGCTTCAATTTGGTACTGTGTCTAATTTGACCTCCAAACTCAAGGGACTTTCATTTTCCTTGATTTAGGTGTTGTACTAAACTACACTCAGGAGGCATGATTAAATTTTTGATTCTGTCTCAGACAACAAAAGGAGAGAGAAAGAGAGTTCTCCCAAGAACAAGTAGGAAGAATAATAAAGAAAGCAACCTAAAATGCAAAAATTTATGTCTAAAAAAGAAAGACTAAATGAATTATGGAATGAAAGACCAAAAAAAATGGAGGATCCAGCTGAGGTAGAAATAGTTTAAGCAGAAAGAGCAGGAATGGTAAAGAAAATGTGGGGTTACAAACCAGCATTGGGAAGACCTTCCAAGTGTGCTGGTCATTTTTAACAACCTGGTCACTTCATTAAGCAAGGTGGTTGGGCATGGTGGCACACGTCTGTTATCCCAGAACTCGGGAGGCTGAGGCAAGAGGATCATGAGTTTAAGGCTAACCTGGGCTGCACAGTGAGTTCAGACCAGTCTGGGCTATAGTGAGGCCTTGTCTCAACACTCCCCCAAATAAAAAGAGCAACTGGTAGTGGTAGGCTAATGGCTCAGGACAAAGAAGGAAAGAGGTGACAATACATGGATTAGGCATCTGGGCTGGGGATTAAGTTATGATACAAACACCCCAACAAGCCTTTCATCCTAGGTTTTAATACTTCACAGGGTATAGTGTCATGGCCTTCAGAAAATGCCTATTGTGTTGCCACATGTCTTTGTCAATAAAATTTTCCCTACTCTGAACTAATATCTTTCTTCTCATAAATTTCCATCCATTTATTTGAAGTTTACTTCTTGGAGTGTATGGATAATATTTGCTTCTTATTTATGGTAGTTATCACCTCTTTGAAGACAACCATTTTAAGCATAAATTGGTTACTATTAATTTGTAGATTGTCTCTATTCAGCTAATGAATATGCTGTCAGGTACTATGCTAAACTTAACCACCCAAATTACAATAACGATACAATAGCAATGCTGACATTTTTGAAGGGTTCCTAAAAGTTTAAGCTACATAATAGGGTAACAATATTGTGTGGTAGCAGACAGATCATGTTTTCCAAATCATCTTAGTAAAATAATTATGTCATAGTGTATTAATTCTACTTTCAAACATGTTGAAATGTGATTTGTTTCTCATTTAGGTATTATTTTTAGGATTAGAATAATTTAGTTATCCATTCAAATACCATTTGTTATTTTTGTTATTCAATTAAGAAAAAGAACACTTTTCTGAAATTATGCTTCTGCTGTTGTTTTGAATTCTTCTAGCTAGAAATAATAAGAGCCAATTTATATTCATATTTCTGGTGACTTCTTTATAGAAAGTTACCTAATGATTATATTTTGTTACTAGAATCGAAATAATTGAATTTAATTTTAATGTCTTAAATTGTAGGATATATCACTCATGCAGAATACTACATTGTGACAACATTTTGGTATATCAACTTGGCTAGGATGAGTTACAGTTCCTAGAACTGCATTTTTGGTCTCTTTCCAGTTAGGGTGAGCAATAGGAGATGTTCTCCTAGGTGAGTTGCAGGACAGAGGAAGCCACTGGCAGTTTTGTGATGTATATTCCCCTTCTCTCTGCTCTTCAGTTAAACACTAATCTAGGCTCTGCTGTGAACGAATTCCATAGTTGTGATTATAGTCCTGAGTCAGGTGGCCTTAAATTAATCAAAAAGGAGATTATCATGGATTTGCCTGACTGGATCTGCTGAAAGATGTTTTAAAATAGGGTTTAAGTCTTCCCTGAACTCCCGGACTACATATAGAAGTTGCATTTGCAACTCTCTCTCTTTCCCCTGGAACCTTTTTGACTGACTCCTGTGGACAGCCAGCTTTATTTTACTCTCCTGGGATTACAGTCCGCTCATGATTTCCTCTTCCTGCTTACCTGCCCTTCAGCCCTACTATTGCATTAAGCCAATTCCATGTATTAAATTCATAATATATATCCTCTTGCTTTTGCTTCTCTGATCAAACCCTGACTGGTACACATGTAAAATATGTATTTACCATTTAAAAATATAAAAATTAAAATCACTGGACTCATTATTGACTGAAATCAAGAAATATTACCTTCTTAGATGTCCCCATGGGTCTCTCTCATTTTGCATCACATTTACCCCAGAAATAATCATGATTTTGACATTTAAGTTAATTCCACTGTTTTTGCTTAGTTTACTGTATGTCTATGTAATCTTCAGCAATATATGGTTTAATTTTTTTTAAAAAAGGCAAGAGAAAGCATAAGCATAACTGCAGAAGGAAAGGGTTATATCATCACTATTACACAAAAACTCCTAGGAGATGATAAACTATGCATGGGTTGTTGTAGGATTATTGTTGACAGGAATCAGTGGGCTTAAAATCAACTTGCTTTAACTTATCATAATTCTCATTTGATTATCAGTAGAGATGTTGAATAACTGATTACCTTTTTCATGTCAAGCTCTACGTAATACACAAATTTTTAATTTTATGCATTATTAACTTCACTCATTCTTTTATAATAAATAGGATATTACAATGCATCCTATTTCTGATAACTCAATTCTATCCTTGTGTTGTGATCCAAAATAAAACAATTCCTAAAAGAGTAACAGATAATCAGCTTTGATGTACCTACAGACATATTTGCATATTCTGAAAATCCTATTAAATTAGCAGAGGTTGTTATTTCTAATTTGGACGATGCTCTGTTTATGTTTTCAGGAAACACCACATCATGTCAGTTCATCTTGAAAATATGTACCTTTGTTCAACGTCAAAGGAACTGGTCAAAATTTGTAATGACCCTGCTTTGGGTGGGGTGGTGAAATTCCAGAGAGCATGGCTCACTGGTTAAAATTTAGAGAAATGGGAATAGTATAATTCAGGAAGTATGCTTAGAATGAAAGTGTTGGAAAAATGGGTAAAAGTATTTAAGACCCTGCAAAGATTCTAATTATTATTCATAGAACCCCAACATCATAGATGCTATACACAGCCTTAAGAAATGTAGTTCCACATAAGAAAAGGAGAAATGTAAAAGGAAGGAGAAGGTGCATAGCACACATGGTACAGAGGCACTGGTAAAAATAGCTCCCAAGAAAGTGGGGCCAGTATCTTCTGGCTGGCGCTGGGGATGTGTTATGATTTGAATATGAAACATCCTCCACAGACTTGTGTGTAGATGCTTGGTCTCCAGCTGGTGGCACTATTTTAGGGGGCGGGGGTTCTGGAGAGTTTACAGGGAAGGCCTAGCTGGAGGGCCTAGCTGACAGTTGGGGGTAGGCACTTGGAGATACATTGTCCCTGACCTTCCCTACCTTCTCTTTCTTTCTCTCTCTTTCTCTTTCTTTCTTTCTTCTGTTTGCCACAATGTAAACTGCTCTGCTGTGAGGAATTGAACTCTCTGAAATCATAAACAAAAATAAATTCTTCCTCATTTAAGTTGTCAATGGCAGGTAAAAATAAATGCAGGATGAGTCATCACTCCATAATCTCCACCCTAAACTCACCACATTCACTGAAAAAACTTAATTTAAAACATGGAGATTTCCAATTGTGCAAAGGAATCACAAATATTTGTTAGTGGGTTAAACTGACATAGCAATGTAACAGTATGGCCCTTTAACAAGACTATTTGGAGAGAAAAGCTTTTAGAAGACAACTCATAATTATTTCTGAAATTAATGCACTATTTCAATATGGCCATTGCAAAAGATCTATAGTTGAATAGTCAAGTATCAAAATCAGATGCTACCACAGTCATTTTCTCTTCTGTTTAATCATCAAGGCTCCTGAGTAATTTATTTCCCTGGAAGCATCTTACTTTCTTGGGGAAAATAATTACAGGGCAATTATGCTTTTACTAGCATTTTCCAGCTCATCTCCCTATATTCATAAAATAAAAACAATCCAGCAAATAATACTTTTCTTGACAATACCTCAAAAATAATTCTTATACAATACTCATACTTTCAGAGACAACAAATGCATAAATATGATCACTAAAAGATAGTGAGGCTTAAAAGTTTCCTACTTCAAACTGGCTTGATTTTCTACAAAGAACATTTAAAAAGCAATATGCCCATCATAATCACCTTTGACATTGTCTGCCAGATATCCAACTGCCCACCTAGCCTTTAGATAAATGAGTGCCTGCAGACAGGACACCACAGTGACTGCTCTATAAGATTATATTACTCATCCCACCTCCACAGTTTTGCTTATTTTATTTCTTCACCTGAGATAGCCCACCTTCTCTTCCTTCCTTATCAAAATCTTAGCCATCCTTTAAGATTCTGCTTTCTTCCTTAGTCTTAGTTATTCTAGATATTATTAATTCCTTATACTCATGAATTCTTACATATAATGACATGGTAATAGATATTCTTCCAAGTAACAAATATTATTTTCTACTAAGTTCCAGGCACTGTTATCTGAAAATATGAATTTTATGAAAAGACACGATTGCTGTCCTCCAGGAGCTTACTGTTTGACTCACATATACATCCAACTGCCTATCTAACTATAAACTCTTTAAGAAAAGGAATAATATTCACATCTAATACTAATAGAACCTGTAAATACAACTGCAAACTTCTAATATAGAGATGAGAACATTTCTATACATCAATATCAAAATATTAGATTTCCTAGCTATGTATAGTCTGAAAGAAAATAAATACTTTGCCATAAGTTCTATTCAAAATTATCTGACAGCACTTTTATAGCTTCTAGCCATCCAAAGCTTCTTTCCTATGTTGCTCTCAACATATTACTTCTATCCCTAATACACTATGCAATAATTTTTAAGTTTTACCTACAATAAATCAGGTTGATGCAAAGTATAGAATAGCATATACAGATTCTGGGCCCAGATTGCCTAGATTTGAATTCTAGAAACTTACATGTAAGACCTTAAATTGTCTTAGTTTCCTCAACTGTGATGCAGATGACATGACAAGCATACATGTATTATAAGGTGGTTGTAAAAAGTAGATGAACTAATGTACATAAAACATTTACAAAATTGCCTGTCACACAGTAAATGCATAGGATTTCCTAGTTGTGATTATTATCATTATTCGTGACACCATCAAGAGGTAATGAAGTCTTTCTATTTTATTTGTACAGGTGAAACACTTGAGCCAGAAAGAGGGCATTTCATGTATTCTGAATTATAGTGAAAATAATCTCAAAAGCAGACCATGAACTGCCTGAATTCACTAGCACTGGAATAAAACTCTTCTGGTCTCTCTTCTTGCAGTGGACACTCTGCTTTCAGACTCAGCCCATTATAGTATTTGATGTTGTGTAGGATGAAAAGGATAAAAATGGCATGATCTCATTTCTTAAGTAGTTGGCAATCTGAGTTGTGCTAAATAGTATATTCAAGGTTTCTAGTAGAAGACATTGTATCAGAATAAAGTATCAGTCAGGACTCTTTGTTACAGATGATAAAATCCAGCTGGTTTATTTATTTACTTATTATTATTTATTTCTATTTTTTCAGTGCTGGAGATGCAACCTGGGGATTTATACATTGGCAAAATCAGAACCAATGAAGTTGTCATCTTTCTCCTCCTCATCATCATTGTCTACTTCTGCTGCTATTTCTGTTTCTTACCTGTTTTTTAACATTTTCAGTCCTGTAGACAAGCTAGAAAAATGTTAAAGCTGGTATTGAACAAGAGAATCCATAGTATTACTATCCACATCCGTGGCTACTCCACACACTTCTTCCCAAGCTGAGCTTCTAAACAATAAAATAATGACTTTAGCATGCCCCCACTTAATATAAAGCAATTACTTCTCTTAAAAAATCAAAGCACTCTTATTCTTTCCCAAAAGGGGAAATATAAAGTCTCATTGATGATATTCATACTCCTTTAGACTAGTTGGAATCTTGATTCTTGCAACTTACAGACCAAGTAATAAATTTGGTTACTTTATCAAATAGAAAGGAAAAGGGATAAGAAAAATCATTGGTAAATGATATCAATGTGGTAAATTTATATACTTGAATAGTAAATTATATATAATATATAGTCACTAAAGTTTTTTATTCTATAGCAGCTGATGATGTTCCACGTAGTATTTGTAAGCTTTTTTCTCCACTCCATTTCATGACCCCTTTGCCCTCAGCTAGAACCTCAGCTGGCATAACCCAGCTTCCTTATTGAAATGTGTATGCCTTGGCAATTTCTCTGGGTTGGTTATTTTACCATCCATTAACTTTACCAGTGGGCACAGCAGTACCAGGGAGCAACTCAGAATGTGCTTAAGCAGGAAAATGACATCCCCTTGATAATCAAGATTCTCATTTCTAACCAATTATCACCTGTTTGGTGATTTTCCCAGTAGTACTTAAAAATTCCAATGTCATTAAATGTTAATACCAATTTCTCCTTATATCCCCAAATAACTAAGCAAGTAAAGGCCAAAGTTATAAGAAAGAGACAAGGTATTTTATGCAGGAAATTAGGTATAATACTGAAGGAGCCACTCTTCCTTCTACCCTCCTGGATTTCTGGATGCTATATATCCAGTCCATAGGGTGAAAATTCAGCACCTTAAGTTGTTTATTGGTCAGAGTGCACACTGTTGTGTTGGCATATGTCTAAGAACCCACTCCAAAAAATAAAAAGGCTCTGATTTGTAACATTTGTTAATTTTGATTGTGTTAATACTTCTACCATGTCTGACATCATTAAACACAGAATTTGGAAGAGATGTGCACTAGCTCACCATTATACAGTAATTTCATCAGGGATATATAATAAACTAAACATAGATAACTTCAAGAGCACAGGTAATGGCAAAATTCAGTAAAATTAGAATATGATGAATTTTCAGTATTGATTACCTTTGTGTTTAATATAATTTATTTAATTTTAAGATAATATAACTTATTTTTTAAGAATGATTGCTTTTAAAACTCACTTATACAATGGGGCCAATAAGAGTGTCTGTTTCACACGTGATTGTGGTAATATCAGCAAGAGCATACAAAGGTGCGAGTTTTAAATCATTAGCTTAATAAGCGCTGACTATTCTCTGAAGCCCACCTAAACCAGAGTTTCTTCTGACTCTTCCAGAAAAGTTTGTTTTAAAGCACCATTAATTTCCTTAAAAACATCTTGCTAATGAGTATGGGGCATATTTTTGTATTTAGAAAAATGAATGTTCGCAAACATGTGTTATACCCATCTTATTGACATGATAGCAAGAAAAGCTTTTCATAAACCTCCTGAGTAGGAAAGCTGTGTTGCTTTATGATTATCCCTCCAAGCCCCACCCACGCGATCATCCTCTGGCACGAAGTTTGAAAAAACCTTAATTCTTCTGTTGGGGAGATGTCTGAGTAAGAAGATTCATGACCTCTTACTGCTAGTTAGGAGATTTGGATTCATTGAGATATTTTTTGAAATATTCACCTAATCCCTAAGTGATAGCTGGTGAAAATTAAATTTCTGTGAAATTTCAGCATTAACACCGATGATATCAGTATTTCCTGCCTTTTTATACTGTATTCTCAGCACTCTAATATTGTGATTGTTACATATACACATAGGCACTCAAATGTTGCTTGAATAAGTAAGTGGATTACTCAAACTCTTCTGTTTTCATCTCTAGAAAGTATAAGCTAATTTAAAAGTGTGTCTAAAATTTATATTCCTGTGGCCCTCTAGGACTCAGTTGACTCCATTTCAAACATTTGAGGCAAAGATAATTCAGAAAGAAGACATTGCTTCGCATGTCAATAAAAGATAAAGGATCTCTACACAAGTAAGTTAGTAACAAAAATTATCCATTAGGGTAATTGCATAGCTTAATGTCTAGATCAATGAACTATCCTCTCTGTATATGACGATAATTTTGATTGCACACTTAATGGTTTTTTAAAAGCCAATGACAGGAGGAACATAAGCACAATTTAGATTTATGTAACACAGCAAAAGGAGACTTCATCAGCTATCATTATGAAATATGTAGCAACTTTGTTTACTGGAACCATGGCACAGTGTAGAGCACCTGCCTAGCAAGCATGAGGTCCTGAGTTCAAATCCCAGTAGCACTAAAAAAAATAAAGTAGCAACTTTGTCCACACATACAGGTTTCTTAAATATCAATGGCAAAATCTTAAGCCCTCATCTTTTAATCTAAAAGAAAAAAGAAAAAGCAACCTTCCCGTGTGCAGGACAGGAGGTACTATTCAAGTTCAGTAGCAGATATAGGAGTTGAGTTAACTTTAGGTTACCAGGCTCAAGTCATATTCACTATGTGAATGGAGCACCAACCCTAAACTGGGTGTAAGTCACTAGCACAGCGAAGATTTAGAGGCAAAAGATTCCCTACATCTATTGATGCTTCCCTCTCTCTCAGTTTGAGGTGGCTCCTAAACCAATCCCAACTTTCCCAACAAGCTTTCAAATACTGAAGTGGGAGACTATGAAAAAGGAGACTCAATATTTCAGGGTGGGAGCATCACTCCCTCTTTAAAAGCCTTGAAGATATCAGTATCCCTGCCAAATGGGCCTCTTCTTTGTACCTGAGCTACTCCAGTGATAATGTCTACCATTTCTCAAGATAGCCTATTGTACATTATGGATAGCCGTGCCTGGGGAACTATATTCCCTACCACAATATGAAATGTCGCTTTACTGGTTCTGCTCATTGATCCAAATATTTGAAGTTCAACTTTGTATCCTCCTGCCTTTTTGACGTTCTCTCACATGGTGTTTGTTTTAAGTTGTGAAAAGATAATATATTAGCTGCAGTTATCACTTTTTCCTTTTAATAGGTTTTCTGCCACCATTCCTTCATACTACTTCCACTTTATATGATAGCCTGATTTTTAATGCTTCTTGTCACAGATTATAGGTATGACAACACAAAACAGGGGAAAAGAACTCTCTTTCTGGCTCTCCAGTTTCAAAATCATATACCTTAAGGTAAGGAAAAAATGGTCCATGGATTTTATGCATTTAGAAAAATGAATGTTCATGATAAAATGGTTACTTCCTCACTCCCAGCATTTAGATAAGAAAGACATTCCTGGAGTTCATTGAGGGAAATAGTGAGGAGAAAGTATGGGAAGAGACGAGAGGAAGAAGGATGAGCCTAGAATGAGGGTGATGTACTTCAGCAACCCCTCAAATCAACAAGACTGTCCATCAGTTAAACTAGGAGCCCTGTGAGAAAGAAGTTCATTACAGACTGTGCTTTTCTCAAGTGAATGAGCCGTTAGATATCAGAAGGGCCCAAAACTTGCCCATTATCCATCATCTCAATGGATGATTGCTATTCCTTGAATAGCAGAAGGCATTTTACTCAACTGAGGAGCATCAACTAGTGCTCAGTGTCTGCCTGTCTTTCTCATGACAACACTCCATTTTCAGTTTCTGTGCATGTGCAAGGCCTAGCAAAGGACCTAGAGAATACAGAGAGTATTAGTTGGGGTTTGATTATGGATGCTGAGAAGTCTTACAACATACCATATTCATGATGGAGACAAATAAATGCCCAATGTAGCCAAAGGACTAAAAGCCAGAGAGCCAGTGACATAGTTCCCAATAGAATCAGGAGTGCCAAGGACAGGAGATCGATGTCTTAGCTTAGTAGACAGACAAAGTTCGTTCAACATTCCTCTGCCTTTCTGTTCCATTCAGTCCCTTAACATACCAGATTATGTGCATACACATTGAGTGTGGCTTCTTTATTCAGTGCTGCAATTCCAAAGCTAATCTCTTTTAGAAACGTCCTCCTAGAGACATACTCAGAAGTAATGTTTAATCAGCTACGTGCACATGATGGGTATATTGTGGCCCAGTCAAGGTGACACATAAAATTAACCATTGAACATAGAGAAGAGTGGTAGTGATTTATCAGTAAAAGCCTTTGTATGTACTTCACAGATCCCAACAAAACTAGCTCGGCTTGTCCTAAATCAGTACTTGGCTTAAAAGATAATTTTATTAATAAATCTTTTTCCCTTTTGTGAATATTTTTCTGTTTACTAAAACCCTTTTATAGTGAAGCATCCAGGACAAAGGGCAATTCACAGTTGTGACCCACCTGTGCAGTCAGAACAAAATTATACTTCCTTCATTGTGATGTCTCAGAATAAATAAGCAAATGGAGACCTACATGAACCACATGGGCATCTATCCAATATTAAAATAGAATAGAAAAAGATTCAAGGGTCATCAGGAGACTTTCAAAATTTCTCCCTTCTCCAATATCTGACACTATTTTTCCCAAAGAAGAGATTTCATTATTAATATTCTACACATTTCTTTGTTTTTTCCATTTCTTATGTTATGTTCTTTAAACCACAGTTTGTTGGAGTACCACTAATAATTTTTTGTTTAATATGAATTATATTCCTGTGAATAAGAATAGAGTTGTGAGAAATGAATAAAATACATTTCCCTACTGGTATATATAATTGGTCAATTTAGGATTTTTGATTAATGTAATGCAGATTGTTCAACATTTTTGGCAATAGCAGAAACAATGCCTGGGACAAGTAAACAACTTTTCATATCCATTTGCTTACAGTCTTCTGTGAACTTGAGAGAGAGAGATTGAATTGGGGGGAGGACTTGTAAAATTTTTATGAATACTTGTCTCTCTGTGAGTAGAGCTTTATCTAGAAAAATGTCTAACTTTCCTAGTCTGAAAAACTTCATGTAGGAATTGAAGCACTGAATATCCTTAATCTTTATAACCAAATTATTTTTGTAGATTCACATATAAATGTATATATACATACATATATATGTAGATATATATAAACCTACATCTATTTTTATTTCTATGTATTTTTGTTTTATTTATTTTTAATTCTATATTTTAATATATTATTACTTCAGGTGTCATCATAGATTTAGGTACATAGCTTCTGGAACTGTAATGGTGTGGTATGTCGGTCTAAAATGAGTCCCCATGAGAAGACATCTAAAGTAGAAAGAAGAAAAGTGGAGAAGATGAACCAATTTGGGATAAAATACATATATACATGGAAATGTTATAATGAAACTCCCTGTATAGATATCTTAAACAAACAAAAATTTCTTTTTTCAAAAACAGGGGGCAGGAAGGTAAAACAGGTCCTGTCTAGGGGTTGGTACCAGTGCAGAGGAGAGGAGCGGAGGATATAAGGAAAGGATGTAGGGGGATGGATATGGTAGAAATATTATGTACTCATGTATGAAAATGGAAAAATGAGACCTATTGAAACTACTCTAAGAATGGGAGTAGGAGGGAGTAGGAGGGATAAAGGAGAATGATGGAGGGGGTGAATTTAACTAAGGTATATTGTAAGCACTTTCATAAATGTCAAAATGGATCCCCAGCACAACAATAATATGATAATAAAATTTTTTTTTAAATTAAAAAGTAAAATGAGTCCTCATGATCTGTTCCACATGGTATCCATGACCTTGTGTAATTACTTCTTCTTTAATGTGGGCTGGACCTGGTGACTTTTTGTAGCAAACAGAATATGGTAATAGTGGTAAGAAGTCATATCTGAGATTAGATTTGAAACAAAAATCCCTGTCTGGCTACTGTCTTGCTCAATCTCTCTATTTTTATCCATCTTTCAGACTCCTTGCTTAGAGAGATACTATCCATACTGTTGTAAGTAGCTCTAAAAAGAAGGCTGTGTGGTAAGAACTGATGTTCCAGCCAACAGTTAGCCAGGACTGAGATCCGTAGTCCAAGGACACTCAATAAACTGAATCTTGACAATGTCCACATGAGTGATCTGGAAATTAGGCCCTCTCCTAGAACAGCCTTGAACTGATTATTGCCAAGTCTAGAACCCTAACTGCAGCTTTGTAGGAGATCCTGAGACAGAAGACCTGGGCATTCAGCTTCTTGACCCACAGAAACTTATAAGTAAAAGTGTGCATTGCCATTAAGTGTATGTCCTTGACAGTTTTCTGTTGCTGTGATAGAATACCTAAGATTGGGTAATTTGTAAAGAAAGATGTTTATTCAGCTCACGCTTGTAAAGGCTAGAAGTATAAGATTGGGTGGCCACATCTGGCTAGGATCTTGTGTTGTCCCACAATGTGGAAGAAAAGTGGAAGGGAAAGGGTACTTTCAGAAGAAAGAAAACATGAGGGACAGTCTTGCTTTATGACAACTCTTTCTCAAGATAATTAACTCAGTCACCAAGAATTGTGTGACCCTTATCAATATAAAAACATCTTAAATATCTCACTGCCTCTCAATACTGTTATGTTGCAGACCATATTTCAATATAAATTTCAGAAGGGACAAACATATTCAAATCACAGCAGTGTTCACTAAGTTTGGGAGTAATTTCTCATGGATCAATAATTAAACTGATACTATATATTCTCTAGCAATGACTTTTGTAACTGTTTTGTTGGCCACTTTATATTGTTATCTCATATTAAGTTTATAGTAAACTAAAAGTGCTAAATTATATAATTCTAGTCTTCTCTACTTCACAGAGGATGAATTACTTTTAATGGAGGTATCTAGCTCCAGATTGCTTAGACTCAAATCCTGTTTATCATACATTGACACTGTATCCTTGAAGAGTTATTTAACCTCTCTAGGCTTCAATATTGGGGACAATAATAGTATCCACAGACCACCACCCACCCTCCTCCTCACCTCCTCACTCACACCCTGGTACTCCTGATCTCCACCTCCCAAGTAGCTAGTATTACAGAAGTGAACCATCATGCCCTGCCTGACAATCATAGTTTACTGTGTCAGAGTACAAGAATTATACATTATTTTAACACATTTAAACATTTTTTCCTTAGATCACATAAGTAAAATTGAAATCGTAAAAGTTTAGGATAATATTCAGAAGTTTTCTTTCCAGTCTTCCCTAGTTTTTTATCCCTTTTTTTTCAGTTACAACTCTTACCATCATCTTATGGAATATGCCTGGCTTACATTTCTCTCTCCACCATTCTATGAACTTCATAAAATAAAGAGATTTCTTTATCATGTGTGAAGAAGCCCATCAATACAGAGCTTGTTATATAATAGGGGCTGAGAAAAACTTGCTGAATGAAGAAACGAATGAATGCAATGCCGATAATACATACAGAAAACTTAAAAGTGTTGGCTCTGATTACATACTTGAAGTTAGTAAAGATCTAAATTAATAATAAGATTAAGCACTTAATTCATTTCTTAATTGTTTGAAGAATGATCTTCATCTTTACTTTTTCTAAAGATTTTCTCTCTGTACAGTAGAGAACAGAAGCTTTCTGATACGCACCTGCATATGTTTACATACATACATACACATATACATAAACATATATGAGAGAGTTAAGAGAGTTTGTTTGGACTAATAAGTCTGCATCTTCAAGAAATGAATTCACATTCACAAATTTAGGCAGTAAAAAAATTAAAATAGGAGCTTGTTTACCCAAATGAATTTCTTCTTGAAATATAATTGGAGATATTTCACACAAGAGGTTTCTTGAGCCCTTGCCTAAGGAAGGCTACCACAAATAACCTTCTTTCTATCCAGTGCTTTTTGCCAACACCTCCTCCACATTTGCATTTCAAGGAAAAATGAAGGACTAGCATTACAAAGACATATCAGTCACCCCTCTCAATCAGCAATTTCCTTTTGAAAGAATGCATGAAGTCACTTAGCAGAGTGTTAAGTCACAAACCACAAGCTAAAAAAAGTAGAATTCCTACATTACTATTAGATTTTTTTCTATATAATACATCTTAGTAGTCTCTCTTATTCTCTGTCTATCTATCTATCTTACACAAACACACACTTTATTTTGTACAATACTGTTTAAAATCTACAACCCCCCAAATACTCATATGCAGTGCCTCACAAACCAGAGGATGTGACATTGTGTAAATTATCCAGCAGTCCTGTGAGAGAAAGTTTGAGTTACAAACTTACTTTATGGAACTATAGAGAAATTGCTTTACTTAGCTGATTAAAATTGCATGTGGCATGACTATTTCTTGAAACAAAAACATGCTCTAAGTCACTAAATTATGGTGCATTTTTGTGATCAATATGAGTAATTTCAGAACAGGGGATTTCTGTCACACTCAATAGTCTAATCAAATTAAGGTAAATAAATACATCACTCATTTAAATGATTCATTAAAATGATACATATTAAATTTAATCAAAGACATAGGGCAGCATATATGACATATTTAAATCAGAAGTTGCCTTCTCTATATTCATATAATTCAGTTGTTCCTGGATTATCAAGCAGAGAAGTTGTATATTGTACACTGTAACTCAAGGTAGAAGAGAAGGGAGAAATCTAAGATGAAGCAAATAAAGGGGCATCAAATGATGGGGGGAAAATACTGGAAAGGAATAGTAAACTAGATGGGAAGACAACAGAGAGGATGAAAAGTTAAAAAGAAGAATAGCAAGAAGAGTAGAAAGAATGGTTTCTGTTCAGCTCTTGCAAATTTTTCACATTTGCATGTTTGCCCTTCACCAGAGGCCTATATTAGATAGGGGTTCTGTGTTTATCTCTTTATTGATTCAACAGATATTTATTTAAAAGCCACTGTGTGTCGGGTCTTGCTCTTGGTCCCAAAAATAAAACAGGGGGCAACAGAGATTTAGTATCTTCTATATAACTTATGTATTTTTAGTTTGGGGAGACAAATAAGTAAATAAGTTGGAAATGGAAAGGAAATGAGTTTTCTCCTTGAGCCTACAGAAGTGACATAGTCCTGCTGAAACATTTTAGATATCTGACCTCCACAATTATAAGAGAATGTGTGTTTCTTCAAGCCACTAAGTTTGTGATAACTCATAGCAGCAATAGGAAGCTGATAATAAGCTCTGAGAGTTATCTCTAAATTGTCTAATTTACCCAAGGTAATCATCAGGGTCCTTAAAGGCAAGAGGGTCAGAGTCAGAAATGGAGATGTGACACCAGAAGCAAAGTAATGTGGGTCATGGTTTAAAGGATATGGGCAGTCTCTAGAGGTGAAGGTCAAAAATCTAAAATGGGTCAGCAGGGGGCTCGAGAAGAATCACATTACCCGGAAACCAGGATTATTTTGAGATCCTTAACTTAATCATGACTGCAAAGCCCCTTTTGCAATGAAAAGTAGTAATTCATAGGTTCCAGAGAATAGGATATGGCCAACCTTGAAGGGTTCTTATTACATCTACACAGAGATTCAGGAATAGATAACTTCCTTCATTTGCTCCAGAGTTTCTGTTTTCTAAATCTAAACACAGTGATCTTTCTTCTCTACTGTGGCTGAATCCCCTCACCCTCTACTCATCCTCTGTCTCCTGAAGACACAAGATTCCACTTTGATGTCCTTTGAGGAACATTGCGCTTTACTCATGTCATGTTCTGAAGCTGGTGGGAACAAACATAATTTACTCAAAGGTTATAGTTACTGACGGCCATTTTATATGTCCATCCATTCAACAAATATTTATTGAGTGTTGCTGAAGTGCTAAGCATAGAACTACAGAATGGAAAACAAAATAGAGATTGCCCTTGCCTTATTGGAAGGTTTAGTCTTACGGGAAAGGTAGACATTAAATTATCTAACACAGAAGCTAATGAGTTCTACTGAGTGGTAAGAGAGGAATGAAAAAGTCAATGCTATACTATAATTGAGTTAATTAGATGGGGAGATCAAGGTAGACTTTCTCTGGAAGGATCATGGAAGCATAGATTGAAAATGAGCAGAAGCCTTCCATGTGAAGGGGAATATAGACTGAGAAAGGTATATCTATTGGTAGATGGTAGTGTGGTTTATAGGCAGGGTAAGCTCAAAGGCCTTGAAATGGGAAAGAGATTAATAAATTGGATAATTGTTTTTAAAAATAAGTGACTAGAGAAAGTAGAGTAAGATGAAATAAGCTTGATAGGTAGGAAAGGTATAAATGATGCACATGGGAAAGGGTTTGAATTTTATTTTAAAGTGCATTGGGGAGGTATTAAAGGATTTTAAGATAAAGGAAAGGGAGTTAGTTATATTTACACTTTTAATAGTTGGCTTTGACTATTGCAAAATGGATTGGAAAAACTTCAAGGTGGAAACTGAGAGATTGATAAGTAAGTGCCAATAGTCTACCACTGCTCTGGAGAGGACCAGAGTTGGGCCCATGCAAGAGGTAAGCAGTGGAAGGATATGGAATTCATTTTGGAGTAGGAGCAAGAGGGTTTGCTAATGGGTTACAAATGGTGAAATACACAAATTAAACTTGACACCCAGGTTGCAAGTTTAAGGATCTGGGTAGATAGTGGGGCTATTTATGAAGATAGTAAAGTCTAGATGAGGAAAGATTTTAGGGCATAAAAATCACAAAATCCTTTTTAGACACCTTAAAGTTGAGGTTCTTGTGAAATTTCAAGTATAGACATCAAGTAAACAGAGAAAAATCCTGGAAGTCAAGTGAGAGATGGGCTAGACTTGAAAATTTGTAACCCTTCACTACAAAGGTAGCATTTAAATCTATGAGAATGGATGAGATTAACTATGAGGATGGATGAGAGAATGTTGAAATAGAAAGGCAAAGGACTTATGTACAAGTCCAGGATACTCAAAAATTCAGTCAAAGAAAAATCAGAGAGAAAGGAAGCTGAGAATCAAGGCCAGAGATATAGAGGGAAACGAGATTAGTACAATGTCAGTAAAGTGAAGAGAAGAGAATGTTCTAAGAATAAGTGGTTAACAATGTCCCCTATTGTGGCCTGGTTTGGGCAACATGGAAAATGTAACCAAAAGAAGAACAATTTCCATTTCCACAATAGACAACTACATATCAGGAGAATGCATTTTTATTTGTCTCTGTAAAAAGTGAAAAAGCAGATCTTGATTCTGGATAGTGCTCTGCTGTTCATGGCTTAACCACACTGTTCTCCTGTTGGGCATAAACTAAGAAAACGTAAACAAGGTCATCTGACACCATGATGAAGTAAGCCAAAACAAAGTCATCATGCAAACTACAATATATCAAACACCACCCTTCTTGGCTAAAATGAGATGCCAATTTCAGCTGCGGGTGTCCTTTAATTTTCACTCCTTATAGATAAATTCATTTGGACATTCAGTCATAGAATTGTCTCTACATTATGATAGCATAATCTAGAGTGAGCTCCTGCTTTCTTAGACCCTCCTCAAATCTCCCAGCCAAAGACTAAATCCTATAACTTCTTTCTAACACTTTCTTACTGAAAGTCTCATAATTCCTCCAATATGGGAGGGGATGTTCTTCATTGCAAATGGTCTGCAAGTTGTCTTGCTGGTCTTTGGCTGAAGGGCATTGACATTTCCTAGTCCCATAAAACATTGACAGTCCATAATTGGTAAACATGAATAATTCAATTGATGGAAGCACTAAACTAGTCAGAAGTCTCATTCCCCAGTCAACATAGATTAATTGTATTAGTTATATACCAAGGTTACTTATTATTGCTGGTTAAAAGGAATGTATTATAATTTCCTTTAATTCTACAGGGAAATGTTTCTCCTTTCTGTCTTGTTCTTCTATTATTTCTTGCTAAGTAAGATCTTCATTTTATTAAGACCTCAAATACCTATAAATGCCTTTATTATCCTGTTTATTATATAGCTCAGTCAATAATTCCCACAACACTAGTGAGATGGTAGATGTAATCTTGTCACTGAAGTAAGTACCAGAAGATCATTAATAGGAAGTTGCTTCCTATCACAAAAATTTAGTCAAATTTTAATTTAGGTGCTAAAGGATACTGTTCACTTAGCAGTTAGTTATCATGTCTTTCTAGACTCCTCAGATCAGTAAGCTCTTCAGCTTTTCCTTGATCTTTTTTTGTAACATTGACAGTCTTAATGAGTACTGGGAATGTTAGATATTTTGTAGTGTTTCTTGACGTAGGTTTGTCTGATGTCTTCTCATTATTAGACTGGGGTTGTGATTTGGGGGAAGAACACCATAGAAGTGAGATGCTCTTTTTCTATTAGGGGACACATGGTGGACATGTTAATCTTGATCACTTCCTTAAGCCATCTTCATTTCAAAGTTGATAATTTTCCCTTTCCATTCTATGTTATTTGGGAGTAAGTCACTCTTCAGCTCACTCTCAAGGTGAGGGAAATTCAGCTCCACCTGATGGAGAGGGAAGAAACTACATACATTATTGAAAGCCTTTATGAAAGGAAGATTCTGTCTCTTCACCTCATTTATTTATTTCTTCAATCATTTGTTTGTACCTGAATGAGGCTTATGGATATTTACTTTATTCTTTGAGAGAAAATCTAATACCATATTTATTTTCTTGCTCAAATTGTGCCAGCTTTGGCCAACAGAAAATCTTTCAGTTTGCTGACTTGTCTGCATATTCTCTTTTTTTCTTTTTCTTTTATGTTATTGTTTTTACATTTACTTACATGTCTATACATTGTTTGTCCCACAGCCCTCCACCCCCACTTCCGATTTTGTTTAAAACATAAGAGATAATAAGAAAGACATTGTTTATGCTACTGTGAGATAAAGACAGCTATACAGACAGATTAATAGCATTGCTTCCATGCTTTTGTGTATTGCAACCCACATTGGTTCTTTTCTACCAGACCTCTTCACTACTTCCTGGTCTCTTTCCCATAGTGGCTTCTAGTAATTTAAGATTAGCACTTTCTTACTTTCTGGCACTGCAGGTTGCTCCATCTCGCATTGTATTTTTTCTGCCTTATCCCTAGAAACAGCATGTCTCCAATCAGACATGATTTTTTAAATTTTGTTTTTTATTAGCATAAATTAATTGCACAAAGGGGTTTTTTTATGGTATTTACAATATGCATATAATGTATTTTGATCAAATTCACCCCACCTATATTGCTCTTTTTAACCCCCTTCTCATTTTTAATAGCTTTTGGTAAGTTTCATAATGCTATTTTCATGCATATATACATATAATTTATTTCCATAATATTTAACCCAATCATCCTTTTCCCCCCCTGGTGTCCACCCACCAAATAGCCTCCCTTTTACAATCGTGTCATATAATGAGTGTTTTTAGGTTTAGATTCTGCATGTGAACAAAAATATATCTTTCTGAGTTTGGCTCAACATGATGATCTTTAGTTCTACCCATTTTCCTACAAATAATGTAATTTCAGTCTTCTTTGTGGCTGAATAATACTTCGTTATATATGTACTACATTTTCTTTACCCAATCATCAGTTGCACTATAAATAATGCTGCTATAAACACAGCTATCTCTCTTATATGTTGATTTATATTTCTTCAGATATATGCCCAAGAATGATATAGCAGAATCATATGTTACTTCTGCTTTTAGTTTCTTCAGAAAACGTCATACTGATTTCCACTCCACCAACCATATGTAAGGGTTCCCTTTGCCCCACATCCTCACCAGAATTTGTTGGTGGTGGTTTTTTTGATGATAGCCATTCTGAGTGGGGTGAGATGGAAGCTCAGTGTCATTTTGATTTGCATTTCCTTTATGGCTAAGAATATTAAACATTTCTTCATGTATTTATTAGCTATTTGTACTTCTTTTTAGAACTATCTGTTCAGTTGTTTTGCCCATTTATTAATTGGATAATTTATTTCTTGATGCTTAATTTTTAGAGCTCTTTTTATTCTCTGGATATTAATACTTTGTTCAATGAATAGCTTGCAAAGATTTTATCCCACTCTATGGATTGTCTCTTGATTCTGGAGATTATTTCCTTTGTTGTGCAGAACCTTTTAATTTGACACAATTCCATTTATCAATTCCTGTTCTTAAATCCTGAGCAATTGGAATCCTATTTAGAACATAATTGCCTATGCCTGTATTTTCAAGTGTTTTCCAATAGTAGGATCAAAGTTTGAGGCCTTACATTTAGATCTTTGATCCATTTTGAATTGATTTTTGTACAAGGTGAGAGATAGAAATAAAGATTAATTTTCAACATATGTAGTTGTGTGGGTTTATTTCTGGATGATCAATTCTATTACATTGGTTTATATGTCTTTTTATGTGTGTGCCAGTACCATGTTGTTTTTGTTTCTACAGTTCTGTAGTATAATTTGAAGGCAGGTATTGTGATGCCGCCAGCATTATTCTTTTTGCTCAGGATTGCATTGGCAATTAGGGGTCTTTTGTGCTTTCATATGAATTTTTGGATGGATTTTTTTATTTCTGTAAAGAATGACATTGGGATTTTGATGGGGATTACACTAAATATATAGATTGCTTTTAGTACTATGGCCATTTTCACAATATTAATTCTGCCAATCCATGAACAGGGAAGGAATTTCCATGTAATAATGAGAAAAATTTCTTTTTATTGGAGAGGGGCATTTAGAAACATCTGGTTGCTGAGCATTCTCATTACCGCTGGGGTGTCACTGTTTCTACACCCTTCTAGACCCTCTCAACAGCATATATACATCCAAACTCTTGTATACACACATCTATCATTGTTTCTATAGCTATGTGTCTAGGTATTAAAATAAAGATAAATGCCTACTGATGTCTTAGACTTTAATTCAGCACCTTAGGACACATTTTAGGCCTCTGAATGCCAATTTACAACAACTCTCCTAGACAGTGAGAAAATTGTGTCTAGCTGGAATGTGTTTGGCTTCCTGTTTCCTATGCATCAGCCTGGAAACTTTCCTGATGTACTGTAAAAGCACATTTTATTTCCCTTTTACAAAGGATTTTATAATTTGTCCAACTTTCTACTTTATTGAGATAGGAGGATAAATCTGATCTTTGTTATTTCATCATGGTTGAATGCAGGAGTCATTATCTTCTTGTTTTAATTTTCAGTTTGTTTCTTATAAGTTTGAACCTTCCATCTTTCTTTTAAATAAGCTGTTGCTATGGTCTGGAGCTTCCTCTGTAGACTACACTGGCCTTGAACTTGTGATTTTTCTGCCTCAGCTTCCCAAATTCTGAGATTTCAAGTGTGAGCCACCATGCTTAGCCTGACTTGGAACTTTGATCTTTATATTAACATTTGTAACTCACCTTTTGTGAATTGTCTATTGTGAATCATTTTAGTTATGAAAATATTTACCTCTTGTATTTTATAGTTCATTATGTATACAACGAAAAGCATCTTAAAATATGGAAGAAGAGAGTTAGAAAACAATACTCTTAAAAATTTTTATTCTCCTTCTTAGTATACTTTCCCTAACTACTTAGACATCTACTTTTAATATTTATTCATTTTTCTCTCTTTGTAGGAATAGTGTACTATTGATAAAAATTTGTGTCTGCCACTCCTCACTTCCTTGAGGGGACTGCCCCTCCCCCACTCCTTGTGAGTTTTATGATTCTAAGCACTAAAAATAATGAATCCTACTAAAGCTCCTAGGTTTTATCTTCTCATCTATATGAAGAAAGCACATGTGATACTAAAAATAACACTTAGGAAAGCAGAGAGAAGATGAATAAAGAAGAAGAATCTTAAAGATATTATTTGAATCTTAGGCTACAGGATTACCCTAAGCCCACCTTCTCTTCAGTTATGCTAATAATAAATTTCATCCTATATTTCAGCCATTTTGTTTTGGGTTTCTGATACTTGTAAACAAAAGTGCTGGCAAATACAAATACAAGACAGTCATGTTTCTGAAGCCAACCATGATTATTCTATCACTGAATTAGTGAAACACAAGTCTCTACTCATGACTGTAAGTATCACAGAGAATGAAGGTTGTGCTGCATCTTCAGTAAAAGGCCAAGTGAGAAAGGATACCTATTACCTGTATTCTGAATTTTACATTAACCAGACACTATTATTTATGTGGAGAACATGTAGGTGGATTGGAATGGGTTGAAGACTACAGAAGAAGATATATATCTTTATAAATTTTTTTTGGTGGTACTAGGATTTGAATTCAAGGCTTTATGCTTGCTAGCAGGTACTCTACTTCTTAAGCCACACTTTCAACCCTTTTCTCTCTGGTTATTTTTGAATAGAGAAGGTCTCCCTTTTTTGCCCAGGCCATCCAGAACCATGACCCTCCTATTATTTTATGCTTCCTGCTGTCACTGGGATGATAGGTGAGCACCACAAAGCCCAGCTTTTTTTCTGGTGAGATGGAGTCTTACAAACCTTTTTAACCAGGATGGTCTGGAACACCAAACATACCAATCAGTCTCCTGTGTAGTTGGGATAGCAGGTACATGCCACTGTACCCACCATTAGTTGAGATGAGGTCTCAAAAACTATTTTGTCCTTACTGGCCTTAAACTGCAGTCTTCCCAGAATTAGCCTTCTAAGTAGGAGGTGTGAGCCACAGTTGCCTAACTTTTTATTTTTTTTGTTAATTTTTGACATCTTGTATTTCTAAACATCTATAGAATTATTTCTGACTTATGAAATAGAATTTAAAATGCACAAATTGGCTTTTGCACAGTATCTGTTATTTCATTTGATGATTTACATATGTTAAAGTTTGGCATACTATCTATATATAGTTTTAAAAATAGGAAACTATTTTATCTTATAGATTTTGCCTGTTCATAACAGTTCTCACACTTTCAGTTTTCTTATGTTATATTTCTAGTCACTGTTTGTTGGGAGAGAATAATTATCATGGCTTGTTCATACATTTTTAAGACTTTTTAAAAAGTTATCATTTATACATTATTCCCAGTGAAAAATGAATATTATATGTGCCTCTCTCTCGCTCTCGCTCTCTCAAATATATATATTCATTTCTCAGCTGGGCATAGGGCACACATATTCCTATAATTCCAGCACTCTGGAAACAGAGGCAGAAAGACTGAGTTTGAAGCCAGCTGGGACTACACAGTGAGACCCATCCAAAAAAGAAAAAAAACCCATGGCAATATTTAAAACAGATACACAAGTGTGACATTTTTGAATTTCAGTAAAAACAAGTTCTGATATGCCTTAACTCTTTAAGGTTATATTTCCATTTTCCTAAAGAAAGATTAGTTGATCCAGAGAGAACAAGAGTCAGGAGCATTACTAACAAAATGTCATTCACAAAAATCTAACAAGCAAATGAGTTAAGGCTCCATGGGAATAAACAAAGCCTTGTTAGGACAAGGCTTAATTAGCAACAACCATCCAAAAAGAACTGCCAAGCACAGTCCATCAACCAAGCTGCTTATCCAGATAAGTCCACTGACTTTTGAGTGGACTTGGTCTTCTGTGGATTCACAACTCCAAGTGGTCATGTCCTGAGTCTTCAGGAGTCTGTTCTGGAAAATACAGTTTAATTCTGAAAGATGAACTCAATTGACAAATTCTCTTAATTTTATAGCAGTGGAGGTACATAATGTGACCTGGTGGGGCTCCTTCCAGATCAGCAGGACTGGTCCCCACAGTGATTGCCTTTGTAAGCCTTGACAATCACTAAGTCCCCTGGTTATATGGAAAGATCTGAGGCTCAGGGTCTAGAACTGGCAGGAGCTTGTTGCCATATTTCTGGATGGCCTGTTGGATGTCTCCAGATTTATTATATCCTAGACAAATGTTTGAGTCTCTGGGTCCATTAGGCAGTTTGAGATCAGTCATGATCTCCCTAGGTTATTTCAAAAGGACTGAGAAGAAGATCAGCCTTTGGAGTCATCCAGATTCTTAGTAGGACAATGAGAAACATTTTAATCAGGATTCTGATGTCTCCTGACATAACTTAGACACTATTTTCCATAAAGTTTGGTTTTCCCTGTCTATCTTCCCAGAGAACTGAGCTCTCCATGCTCTACTGACTGAGCTAACCAGGCCATTGTCACTCTAAAATTTGGGGTAGGCCAAATCGTGGGATAATTTCTTTCAACAAACACTTTGCTACCTCTAGATCCTTTTCAGTATGAGTTGGAAAGGTCTCTATCACTCCAGTAAAAGTGTCAAAACCAGCAGTTACCAGTGCCTACCCTGACATGTAGGCACTTGTGTGAAATCAGCCCATGGTATTCCTCAGGATAGGTTCATCTCCTATGGATGGGCTATAATAGAGTAGGAAGTTTCACAGATTTACCTGATGAGTTGTATTGGCAAAGGCACATCCTTAGTCACCTTGTCTACAATGGACTGTATCCTCTGGTCAGAAAAGAGCCCATTTACTAAGCAGGAAATTGCGTCTTAGCCCAGTAACAAGAATAATGAAGCTCTTTGTATTGATTGAGGGATCCAGAGAATCTTTATCCTCTCTAACCATCCCTCAGAATTGACAGCAACACTTTGTTGTATGGCCCAACCCTGTTCCTAGGGAATACATTAAGGTCTGCATGACAGAGTAACTTTAAGGGGATGAGTGGCAGCTTCAGGCAAACAGAGCTCTGTGGGAGAATATAATGTTTGAGAACAGATCCTAGAAGGTAGCTGGTCAGGTTTGACTGGGAACCTCTCATGGTCTTGAGAAACAAAAGAGAAGGAGCAAGCCTGGGGTGAGAGGAACTTTTTCCTCCTGGAGGAATCCTAGAAAACTGGAGAGGAAACCCAGCATCCCACAGCTTGACTTAGCCCTTTTATTGCTAAGCCTTCAGAGTAAGCACTTAAAAATCTTAGGACCCTCAGGTCAGTTGCTCATTCTGAAGTTTACCCACTCTCTTATCTGAAGAGTAAACTTTCAGGCTAGGAGTGGTGGTTTGTGCCTATAATCTCAGTACTACAGAGCGGCTCAAAGTCAACCCAGGCAAAAAGTTAACAAGACTCCATCTCAATCATTAAACTGAGAGTGTTGGCACATGCTTATGATCCCAGCTATGCAGGATAACATAGGTGGGATCAGTCTGAAGCTGGTCCTGGACAAAAATGGGAGTGCCTGCATGAAATAAAAGGGGGGGTTGGGGGAGTGGCTCAAGTGACAGAGTGCCTGTTTAGCAAGCCCAAAGCCCTGAGTTCAACCCCAGTACTGCCAAAATAAAAATGTACTTTCAATTTACTTTTCTTACTTTAATCAACCTGTTCGTGCTATCTCCTTTGGGTCAGTCCTTGAGTTCTCTCTCTGATGAGACCAAGAATCTTCCACCTAGGACCCAGCGGTAGAGACCTGCTAATACCATGACTGCTGCTCCTATGAAATGCTAGTTTGGAAAAGAGTCCAAAAACATTTCCAATTGTCAGAAAAATTTCCCCTCATAAGATGTATTTGATACATTGTAATAATAACCTGTGTAAATGCCACAATGTATCCCCACCGATCATCACAGGAAAAAAAAAAGATTTTCAAATGGCACATTACTCTCTTGGGATATGTATCACATTTTGAAGTATAAGGAATACATATAAATTATTTTTCTTTATAGATTATCTAAGTCTAAATTGAATTAAAGAAACCACTACTTTAAAATATGTTTTATTTACTTTAGATGTTTTAATCTGTTGCATTTGACTTAAGGATCCAACTTTTAAAAATTCATGACAAATTGATTATGTTATTACAATAGTTACCAAGGATGAAATCAAACTAATATAAAAGGTAATGACAGCTGCTGACATGTCCATTAAGTCAGCTACTTAAATATTTACAGAGCATATCAGTGAGAGCAAACTGATCTAATCAATAAACACTTAGAAAATTGTACTACAATTCTTCAACAATTTCTTAAAGAAAAAAGCTTCTTTTCCATTCTAACCATTTAAATTTTTTTAACTTTAAAATTCTGAGCTCCGAATAGGTATGACCTACTTATTTTTATTGGTGTATGTTACTTGTACATAGCAAAGGATTTCATTATGACATTACTATATATGTATACAGTACACTTGGATCATATCCACCTCTATATTACTCTCTCTCTCTCTCTCCCTTTCTCCCTTTTCCTTTTCCCTTCCACCTTCATAGTATTCCCCCCTGTATTTGCATGATTGTGTTCTCTTTGAATAGAAGTCTTTCTGTAGAGATACCTGTATACCCATGTTTACCATGCCACTATTCACAGTAGCCAAAGTATAAAATGAGCCTAGGTGCCCATCAAGAGATGAAAGGCTAAAGAAAATATTAGATATATTTTCTTTCTATATATATAAAGACTGAGCTTTGCTCAGCCATTAAAAAGAGTGAAATTGTGTCAGTTGCTGGAAAATAGAACTGTAGATCACCATGTTAAGTGAAATAAATCAGTCCCATAAAGACACGATTCTATCATTTGTGAGGAGAAAACACAAAAAGCTATGACCTACTTATAATGATATTAGAATGAGGGATAGAATTTTGTGTCAGTGTAAATTAGTTCATTCTTATACTTCAGTGTCCTAGTCAAATGTTTTCTTATAAACTGGTAACTGACATACAGAGGACTCTTCTCTGATATACAGAGAAATCCCTTAGAATATTTTTGTGTGTTTAACCTCATGTAGCAATAGGGATTTGAGGGGTTGACTTTTTGAAATTTATGGTTGTGATGAGTCATTTGAAGTTGTTAGTTGGTCACTGGAACCTAAAGGTTGCCATGGTCTCCATCTGAGTTAGTCTCAGATGCTCTTGAATGAACTTTCATACATCGTTTGTATTTTAAAAATGCAATAATTGCATTCCATAAAAGATATCAACATAACCTAGCTTGGTGGTACATGACTATAATCTCAGTACTTGAGAGGTTGAGGCAGGAGGATCACAACTTTGAGGCTAACTTGGGCTATATGGTGAGACCCTATCTCAAGACAAAAAAAAAAAATCATTAACAGATTTTAGTAAATGAGCTTCTAAGAACAAGAAGAGATTGTTCATACACTATTTCTGGCAGCAAATGCCCTGAATTAGTATCCACTGTCCAATCAAGTATGTAAGTTAAGCAAATGAGACTTGGGAAGGTTTGCATCTCCTATTTGAAATGACAAGGGAGGACAAGTTCCCGATGACCTTGCCTTCCATTTAGAATCATCCTACAGTTTTTTTCCTCTTCCTTTGTTCCTCATTTTAAAAAAATGAGATTATTATACACAATTTGTCTTTTCCTAACTTGTCATTCTTCAGAATGTGTTTAGCCCATATACTTACCTCTGTATCTTCCTTTTATCTACCATATTTACAAAACTAACTACTTGTACCATGGCTTAGCTGCTTCACAGAATACATGTGTACCAGTCACTCCCTTGATATTGCCAAGTGTGAACAGTAGAAAACACATCCCTTGGCGGGGGTGGAGGGGTGAAATGCACCTGATTGGCATTTTGGGAAAATGCCAGTCTGCTTAATTGTCACAATTCCAGAATAAATTGTAATGGTACTTAAACAGAAGTTCCTGTGTTTATATCCTAGATTTGTCATTAATAGATGACAGTAGATGTTTTTCCTATCCCCTATCACTGCATTTTTGTAAGCAGTGATTTAGTGGACTTCTAAAGGGATTATACAGTTCCTACAGCAAAATGGTTGGAGACAGTAGTAAGATTAGAGGATTCCAGTGCAGGTAACAGTCAGTACCTTCTCTTCCCAATTTGCAGACATTCTCTAACAAATTACTGGAAAACATGTATGAAAGTAACTGAATGTTTCCTGAAGATGCACAGAGGTTAGTATTTACAAGTAGTGGTTTGCACTGACTCTAATTCATAAAATATGCTTCAGATACTTTTACAGTTTTTTCCAAGTTCTAGCAATTCTCTGTGATCTTCATAAGGAGACTACTTGCCAGCATTATGAATTGGAAGGGGACTAGATAAAGGGCAAGTAAAAAACACCTGTCCCAAGATTATATAACCATCACTCACAACTTGAATATTACAGCCAGGCCCCCTGGTGTCATCAGACTGGTTTGTACTGTCCCTAGCACACACTATTCCCATTTCTACCTTCAGCCTCTGCCCATCAGAAATATTATTTAAATCTTAAGTATTTTAGAATCTTTCTGGTTCTCTCTATCTGCTTTCCCCAGACTCATCTCTATTATCTTGATTGTCTTAATATTTTGGAATTTGTTTTATTAAATAGCTAGCACTTTATTGAGTACTATCTATTATAATTTTAACTCATTTGTTCCCAAAATCAACCTAATAAGTATCACTACCTTATATTATTTATATTTATAATAAATAATGTATTTATTATTTATAAACACAGAGGTTAGGATTTTAGCAGTGCTCTTAGTGCCAGTCTGGTGACAACATCACTGTTTTTAACAATGGTGCTATTCTGCCTAAGAATTATCTCCTAAAAATATTCACTTCTGCTGGTCCCTTTAGCTTTGGAAGACAATCTCTACCACAAATAGGTTGATGATACTTTGGTGCACAGAGTTTGCAATGCTGACAAGTGCTACCAGGTGAAGAATGTTATCATAGGTTATGAGAATGTCAATTTTCCTTAATCTAAGAAAAATTTCCTTAGGAGACACTGTTTGACTCTGACATCATATCAATTGCATTGTTTGTTTTCTATAAGATAGAATTATGAAATAAAAATGTTGATCAGAATACATATTAGTTTTATTTTCATCACATATGTAAGTAAAAACTAAGTTCTGCATATTTTGTCAGCATTGAGTATCTGGTATGTAGCAAGCATCCAATAAATATTTGTTGAATTAATGCCAAAAATTGAAAGAACAGATTTTAAAGAAATATACCCTCTTAGGCACAGATTATCCTCATTAGGCCTCACCAGTAATTTTTTCAAAATCTATTCACTCTCCATATATTAAAACAAAACTTACCATTTTTATCTTTGGTATGTCTATAGCTTCTGGTTGGTTATTTCTTTCTTGCTTATCCTGAGATTTTGAAAATTTTAGTTACAAAGTCATATTTGAAAACATGTCTTTTTCCCTGAATTAGGTAAGTATCTTTGTTTTCTTAATACCAGTTATTTATGGGAAATAACTGATCTTTCTCTACTAGTGAGTCTGTTTTTCAAAAATCAAAACCTCTTTCAGTCTTTCATTCAGTTTTTTTTGCCAAATATCTCCTTGAATGATGGGAGGCCAAATACAATCCCAGAAGCTACACCTTCACATAACATATTTCCCCATAGACTGTTTTCCTCTTTAAAGTTATTTTTTCTGGGAAAGTTGTTCATCTATCCCTCCTTCCAAATATGATGCTTTAGTTTGTTAGCAGTTACTTTTATATAGTATATAAATATTTTGATAAAGATCATAGGTAATGACCCATAGTTTTTTTAATTGGATCTGAGAATTTAGAAACGGGTCATTATTGGTTTTGTTTCTTTGGGATGCAATATTCAAAAGATAACCATTTAACAAATATTATAATTATATAGTAGTTTTTACACTTATGTACTTATCATAAGAAAACATCCTTGTCTTTTTACTTCTTGTTTCCCCCACAGTATTTCACAGAGTTAATATGTAGTAGGAATCCAATAAACACACGTTACCTGAATGATTTTATTTTTAAGTGGAGATTTAAGTAACCAAGGGATAGACTTTTCTCTTTTGTCATATAATGGAATATATTAACTTATTTAGATTACCCAAGAGTTCAACATCAAATTTAAAGTAAAAACTTTTTTCCAGGTCTTTTATGAATGGCTGCCATGTATTAAATGCTCTTTTGAATTTGTGAATACATCAAAAAATAAATGCAGATAGCCAATTGTGTTTCCTTGCTTGTCAACTGAACTTCACAGCTAAAACACAGAAAAACTATAAGTTCAGACTGAACTTTTTTCTATATTAATAAACTGTAGTTTACGATCAGAGAAGTAATTCATGAACACAATAACAAATCTTAGACAGTAAAGGATTTATGAAATATAAAGTCTAAGACTCCTCCTTGAACTAGATCTCTGTAGCAGCCCTTCTGAACCACCTCTACAGATTCTTCATTAACTATCTCTTCTGGTTTGCTGCTTCTTATTGCTGTTATTATACTTTTATTCCTGGATTAATAAATGTTAGACATTAGCTACTGATAATCTGTAATGAAACATGAAGTTAGTATATTAACTTTCCTTTCACCTCTCTCTCTGTCTCTCAAACTCTCAAAATTTTTAGTTATAACTTTATTTTTACATTTCTAGGGTTCATAATTATTTATCAATTCATCTCTATATCTATCCATTCATCTTTTTCTCCTGCATAAGTTTTCTGTGCTTTGTCTATAGGATAATTTCAAAAACAAGACTCTAAATGGCATGTACAATATCAGCTTATCAGTATTATTCCCTGTAGAATCAAATATGTGTCAGAAGTCATAAATGAGAATTCTATATCAATAAAATATCACTGCTCACAGGAGAATCTCTTAAGAATCAAGAACTAATGAATCTTCCTCATATTTATTACCATCTTTCTTCTTTATCTGGGTCACAATAACCATCAATATTTCTTCCATCCCATGCTACCCACACTCTAAGTCTATTTTATTTCATTGTGCTCCTTTCTTAATAATCAAGTATAGGATGTATACACAGTCAACATTCTAAATTCTCACTGGTCAGAAAATAAGTGGGAAATTTGATGGTATAAAATTTTAAATTCAAAATATTTTGCCTTCATGGCTGCATAAAATTCCATTGTGTATAGAACGAAATGTTATCATTCGCTGGTAAATGGATGGAATTGGAGAACATCATTCTGAGTGAGGTTAGCCTGGCCCAAAAGACCAAAAATCGTATGTTCTCCCTCATATGTGGACATTAGATCAACACATGATAAAAGCTTTAGCACACAAGGGAGGGGTGAGGATAGGTAAGACACCTAAAAAATTAGCTAGCATTTGTTGCCCTTAACACAGAGAAACTAAAGCAGATACCTTAAAAGCAACTGAGGCCAATAAGAAAAGGGGAACAGGAACTAGAGAAAAGGTTATATCAAAAAGAATTAACCTAGAAGGTAACACCCACACACAGGAAATCAATGTGAGTCAACTCCCTGTATAGATATCCTTATCTCAATCAGCAATAACCCTTGTTTCTTCCTATTATTGCTTATACTCTCTCTACAACAAAATTAAAAATAAGGGCAAAATAGTATCTGCTGGGTATTGAGGGGTTGGGGGGGAGAGGGAGGGGGCAGAGTGGGTGGTAAGGGAAGGGGTGGGGGCAGGGGGGAGAAATGACCCAAGCCTTGTATGCACATATGAATAATAAAAGAAAAATAAATAAATAAATAAATAAATGTTTTGCCTTAAGAATTTTGAAGATGTTGCTCAACTTTCTTTAGCACCGTGTACTGATAAAAAATTTTAAATTAATCTGGTTTCATTTACCTGCAGGTAACACGCTTTTCCTGTCTGCTTTTAGCATCTTCTCTTTCTCCTCAGGACTGTGAATTTCCAGTGAGTTATTTCTACAAAGGAAAGTTTTCCAATTCTGTGTAGCACTTGGCAGACTTAAGACTGAAAACTGAAGGCAGGGCATTTTCTTTTTTAATCTCTTTGATTATGTCCATCTATTCATGTCACTCAGGAATCCTACTTTTAAGATTTTTTTAAAGTGTGGGAGATTTATTCAATGATCATTCATATTGCTCAATCACAGCCTACCATACCAGAACAATATCAGGTATATGTATTTAATAATTTATTCAGTAGCCTGTTTATTTCCTAATTTGATGATCACATGTCTTTTTCCTTCTTATTGCCCTATTTAAAAATTACTAGTGTATTTTTTTACCATAAAAGCCTTGTGAATTTGCAGATAATAGAATTTTTAAGAAGTTCACATCTCATACCTAAATAATCTTTACTTTCTCCAAGGTCAGTTGTTTTAAAGTTCATCATGGGACTTCTTTTCCATGCTATTCATTTCTCTTAAAAGTATAGAGCTCCTAAGTGGTTAAGTCATGTGAAATAAAGAACCATGTTACTAAGTATGAATGGCTGGAAAGGGTTTTCTTGCTAAATCCTTCTTTTGCTAGGTGGACACACCATATGCTTTTTGTAACTGGAGAGGGCACTTTTTTACATTTGTATTGTTAGCATATATTAGTTGTACAGGGGTTTTTCATTGCGACATTTACATATGTTCTTAAAATGTATCCTAATTAGATTCACCCCTCCATTGCTCTCTCTTCTTCCATTCCTCTTCCCCTGTCCTTAGAACAGTTTCAACAGGTTCCATTGCTCTATTTTCAAACATGTATACAGGGCATTTTTATGAGCAGGTTTTCCTCAAGGCTCAATAATATGCAACAGAAAGGCAAACTGTGAATCCCATAACTTTCAAAGTTAGGAGACGTTACTCTGGAAGTGCAGTAATTCATTATGTTAGTCTTAGGTGGAGCTGCCTATTCCTTTCCTTCCCCAATCTTTTCCCCTTCCCTTCTTTATCTCTCTCTCTCTCCTTTTGAAGTCTGGAAATGACTCAGGCACTGCTATGCTTTTTTTTCTCTTAGCCACTAAACCCCTGGTGTCTTGTGCTATAATTTTCTCTATTCTGATTTCTCCAGCAATCCAATATCACTTGGAATGTGTTAAAATGTCTGGATAATTGATGACAACTTTTCTGATTTACAATGTTATTGTGGATTGATTCTTCTGTCAGTTTGATTTAAAAAAAAGTTTTAGTGGGGATAGAAAGTAAGAGAAGAATCTCCACTCCTGTCCTCAAAGTAGTATTTTTAATAGGAAATCTAGGGCTCATTTTGAAATGTCTATCCTTTTGTCTTAGGATAAGTTGGTTAATTTCAAAATATATATTCTGTGCTCATCCACATGTGGATTTCCCCCAAATCCCATTTTACCTTCACAGAAAAGGCTTGTGAGGGATGGAAATGAGCATCAATAGAAGACGTCTTCAACTAAGGGAAGCTCATACAGTTGATCACAAGCTATATAGCATCATCTATATAGTTATTTCCCACCATTGATGGAAGGTCTTTGTATAAGAGGATAACAGCCAATAAATAAAAGGGGAACTGCTCATTCCTTATCCATATTGAACATCAACAAGATCTGGTGTGTATGTGTGTATCTGTGTGTGTGCGTGTGTGTGTGTGTGTGTGTGTGGTGTGTTAGTGTGGTGTGTGTGTGTGCCGTGTGTGGTATGTGCGCAGTGTGTGGTATGTGTGTGGTGTGTGTGTATGGTGTGTGTATGTGTGTGTGGTGTGTGTGTGTGTTGTATGTGTGTGGTGTGTTTGTGTGGTGTGTCTATGGTGTGTGTGAGGTTTGTGTGGTGTGTGTGTGGTTTGTGTGGGGTGTGTGTGTGCTATGTGTGGTGTATGTACATGTGTGGTGTTGTATGTATGTGTGTGTGATGTGTGTGGTGTGTGTATGTATATGTGTGGTGTGTGTGTGGTGTGTGGTATGTGCGTGTGTGGTGTGTGTGTGTGTGTGTGGTGTTGTATGTGTGTGTGGTGTGTGTGGTGCTATATGTGTGTGGTGTGTGTGTGGTGTATGTGTGGTGTATGTGTGGTATGTGTATGTGTGTGTGGTGTGTATGTGGTGTGTGTGGTGCTGTATGTGTGTGGTGTGTATGTGTGGTGTGTGTGTGGTATGTGTATGTGTGTGTGGTATGTTTATATGTGTATGTGTGTGTAGTGCGTGTGGTGTTTTATGTGTGTGGTATATATATGTGTGTGCTGTGTGTATGTGCATATGTGTGTGTGGTGTTGTGTGTGTGTGTTGTAAGTGTGGTGTGTATGGTGTGTGTGTGGTGTGCATGTATGTGTGGTGTGTGTGTGGTATATGTGTGTGTGGTTGTATGGTGTGTGTATGTGTGTGTAGTGTGTGTGTGTGTGTGGTGTGTGTGGTGTTGTATGTGTGTGTAGTGTGTGTGGTGTGGTGTGTAGGCATGTGCTCATGCACATATTGCACTCAATGAGTGACCAAGCAGAAGCTCTTAAGACCAGTATCTGGTAAGCTATGCTGTAAGTCTGAAAATATTCTTAGTTTTATTTATTTTATGAATTCTCATTGCCAAAATAATAATCTTTGCACCTGAGAGCAATAAAGAATAAAAGGCTGTGTTTGTCCTTTGCAGATAAATGGATGGAACTGGTGAACATCATCTTAAGTGAGGTTAGCCAGGTTCAGAAAGCCAGAGACTGCATATTTTCTCTCAAATGTAGAATATAGACCCAATACAAATACAAACAATATTATGCAAAACAGATCACACTAAGAGGAGGCCACTAACAGGAGAGGGAGGGTAAAAGAAAGAAGTTAAGAAAGTGAATATAGTTGATATGCTTTCTATACAAGAATGAATATAGAATTTTTAAACCTGTTGAAATCACCAAAGAAGGAGACTAAAGTAGAAAGTAGAAAAATATAGGGGATGAACAATTTCAGGTTATAATATATATATATATATATATATATATATATACATGGAAATGTCACAATGAAACTTCTTGTATACATATCTTAAACAAACAAAAATGTCTTTTTTCAAAAATGGAAGACAAGAAGGTAAAACCAGTCTTATCTGGGGGGTTGGTTCCAATGGGAGGGGGAAAATATAAGGGTGTAGGAGGGTGAATGTGGTAGAAATACTATATACTCATGTATGAAAATGGAAAAATGAGACCAGCTGAACATATTCCAGGAATGGGGGAAAGGGAATATAGAGAATGATGGTGGGGGTGAATTCAACTATGATTATTATAAAAACTTTTGTAAATGTCACAGTGTACCCCTTTTACAACAATAATATGATAATAAAATAGGTAAAATAAAATCAATAAATAAAGAATTAAGGGCTAGGGACATAGCTCAGTTGTAGAGTGCTTGCCTAGCAAGTATAAGACCTGAGGTTCAATCTGCAACACTGATAGAAAAATTAGTGATGAGTTTCTTACTAAACTGTTTCTTTTTCCAAATTACCTTGAAAGAACCAAAAAAGTCCCAAATACAGAGTGGTCAAGGTAAAAAAGGCAAATTAAACAAAATTTTCCTTTTCCATGATGTTTAGCTAAGTATGCTGTGCTTTCAGAGTAGAACAAACAGATTCAGAGACAAGAAAAGAGAATCACTATGAAATTCAATTCAGAGATTCTTGGCTCCCCCAGCCTTAACACTGTCAAACACTAAAGAATCATTTGATGATGGGTTCAAACTTTGGAAACCTGGTCTAGTAAATTTTCCTTCATCCTTTCATCTCTTTCTCACGTGTCACCATTTTCATTATCATCATGTGAAATAATAATGACCAAAGCAACTTCTATTTATAGGGATCAAATATTTTGCATTAAATTGATACATCTTCAAAATTTATCAGCATTCGAATATACTGTGAACATGATGATTTCCTTTATGATAATTTTGTCTTTTTTCATATTGTTCTTTGACTTTTTTCCATTCACCTTCTGCAAAAGATCACTTTTTATTTAGCCCAATTTGTGAATATAAGCTTTTTCAAAGTAATTTATTTTTGTTGATGACTTTTTGATATCTATAGAACAGATAAACAATGTAACAGAATAAATATATTCTAAGGCAAAATCAAGGATTCTATCCTAATGATGAACAACACTGTCTTTTCCATTTCAACCTGATAAAAAGTCAGAAATATGGAAATCATTCTGATTCCCTCCTTTCTTCACATGCTTCCCCATCATGACTAACTTCTGTCAGTTCCAAAATATTCAAAATATCTAGTACATATAAGTCCAAAATATCTCCCTAATCCACCACTTTCCTCCTCTTTCCATTATGATTGAGTTAATGTAGGTCACCATCCCCCCCTTTCTTGGGTATCAACCTCCTAATGGGCCTCCTTGCCTCTCAGTTTGCATCTCTCACCAACCCACTCCCAATACTGTAGCCAGAGAGGCAGCTGACTACAATTCAGATGATGTTACTTATTTCCTAATACTTCTCTACCCCGACTTTTGGGTTAATATAAATTTCAAATGCCTTATCAAGTTAAGCAAGGCCTTTCATGGCCTGGACTCTGCAACATCTTCCTTTACCACTCTCCCTCATTCCAGCCACACTGAACTGCTTAATAGCTCCCCAATCACCCGTGGTTCCTCTCTTTGAGCCACTTCTTATTTTACTATTTCTTTGGTAGGGAGAACGTGGACATTCCCTCTCCTCTCCTTTCCTTTCTACTTCACTTTTTTCCCATCTTCAGCTTGCCACTAACTTTCCATTTTGTTTGATCCCTTCTGACATTTTCATCCTCAGGCATCTTCTCAGAAAGCTTCCTTATTTCCCCAATGCTGAGACAGTTCCTCTCTTGACATTCCTGTAAACCTTTCTGTTTCATTATTCATATGAATTATAACATTATATAATTGTTGTTCATTGCCTATCTATTTTTTCTTCTGGCCTGTAGGTTCCATAAAAGATGGAACAAGGTCTTATTCACCATCTTCTAATGCTAAATCAGTAATATTAGGAATTATGAAAATCTGACCTGAGGCCTGAATTATGAAAGTTCATGAACTTACTTACACTAGTAAGCCTTTTATTCATTGTATCTGTCCACTTGGCATGTATATCTGCAGATTTATTTTTAACACTGACTAAAAGTTATGCACATCTCTATATCATTGAGATTGAATTGCACCAAAGGTCTAGAACTTTCTGAAATTTTGTTATCCTTCTGGTAAGTTAATAGCCAATAAATTCTTAAAATAGTCCTTGGCACGTAAAGTACTCAACAAATGTTAGTGGCTACCATTGCTCCACCCACACATATCAAAGTTTTCTGGTGAAATATGCTTTTGTTTAGAAGGAGAGTATTTTTCTTTACCATTAACCTAATGCTATTTACTAAAATTGTAGTTTATCATAGCTTATTTAGTATTCAAATTCAGCATTCTTCCACGAAGTTACAAGTATGACCAATAAAGCATCACTTCTAATCTTGGAGAGCCCTGGGTGGTTGGAGCACAGTGCTCAAGGGATCATCCTCTCCCCAACTTAAAGTGTCCATTGACTGATCTTTCCAGATACTTTGTTGCCTATGAAGATGAGCCATTAAAATAACTCACAACATACTATCCACATCTTAACAAAATTTATCAATTATTTTAATTTGGTAGCTAACAAATGCAGTTTTATAAAAGAGACTATATGTGAAATTTCATACCACTTTCTTACAAAATAAATAATAGGCCACTTATATATGTTGCAGGTTTGCTAAAATTTAGTTACTCTTGCCCTTTCAAATACTTTTCTATCCCTCAGTATTTTCCCTCTGGAAATTGAGACTGTGATAAATAGACCAGTTTTGCTGACTTCTATTTCAGCTGTGTGGGCAGTGATCAGAAAATTTTGAATGCTACTATTGTATTTTATACTATTAGATATGCATGTACTATTTAGCTGATGTAGAAAAGTATGTATTTTCAAAATAACCAAATTATCCCACTGGCAGTGAGCACATCTAGCACCCAGTTCTGGTTGCTTACACCACTTTCCAATGAAAGGAACAGAGCTCCTTGGAGAGATGGCAAATTCTAGGACTGAGGCAAGAAATATACAATATGAATCTGTATTACTCTGTAGTTCCAGAAAGTAAGAAAATGCAAAAGCCAACCAAAGAAATAAAAACACCACCAATTTAAAACCCCATTCAAAGGGCCATGAGAACCAGTTGAAAGAGCTCCATGACCAAACCTGGCAAAACTTATAACAACATAAAACACAAGCTACCCAGGCACCAGTGGCTTATGCCTATAATCCTAGTAGCTCAGGAGTTAGAAATCGAGAGGATCATAGTTTGAAGCCAGCCCAGGAAATAGTTTGTGAGACCCTATCTCAAAAATACCCAACACAAAACAGAGATGGAAATGTCTCAATTGGTACAGCACCTACCAAGCAACTGCAAGGCCATGAATTCAAACCCCAATACTGGCAAAAATAAATAAATAAAATTTAAAAAGGCATTACACTATAATCGAAAGTATGAAATAAATATCCATGAGTCCATATTGATATAAATAGATGATTGACTAAATAAGTAAGGGGAGTAGAAGTGCAACAGAATTCCAGATAATTTATGTGGATATTTGCCCCTTAAGGAGGTAGCATGTAACTCCTCACTTTTTTAAGTGTAGGCTGTACATAGTAACTTTCTTCCAAATAACACAGCATGAGGACCAGGAGGGTAATTTTGTAGTGGAGGAACCTGCCAAACACTTCTTCAGCTTTATGATCAAAATTAACATTCAGGGGTGAATTCAAGTATTATTTATTTGATATATTGCAAGAACATTTATAAATGCCACAATGTACCCCTACCCAGGACAACAATAAAAAAAGTTAAAATTCACATCCAAAAGTCATACTAGTAATATGTATCTTTGATTCTATATGATGAGAATGGCACTAAACCTCTGTGGCCTCCCTTTCAAAAATTTATAACACCAAGCCAATCCTAAGAAAAATATCAGACAAATTCCCATTGAAGACATTCTATAAAATAGACTCATTCTATAAAATATTTGACCAGTATTCCCTAAAACAGTTAAAGTCAACAAAAGCTGGGAAAATCTGCTAAACTATCAAAGTTAAGAGGAGCCTAAGGAGACATAATATTGAAGAATGTTACATATGCTGGAACCAAGAAAGCTTATTGGATACAAACTGAGGAACTTGGGCTTTAGTTCATTAATGTACTCATTATGTTTCATTAATAATGGTTCATTCATTGTGACAAATGTACTATGCTAAGATATCAGATACAAGTGACACTGGGTGTGGGATAGAAGTGAATTCTCTGGACTATCTAGGCAACTTTTGTGTAAATCTATTCAAAATTTTAAAACAACTAAACAAATTTTATTATTTTATATAATTCAACTAGTCATGAATAACTGTAGCTCTCCCATTTTAACTTAAAAATTTGAAGGTTTTCATTAAAATTTTTATACATTTTTCCTGAAAATATTTAAAGATGTTTATTCATCCATACAGCTGTGTTGACCTGATTTTTGACAAAGGCACCAAAAATATTCAATGTAGAAAAGACAGTCTTTTCAACAAATGTTGCTGGGAAAGCTGGATACCTGCATGCATGAAACTAGATCCATGTCTTTCACCCTGTACAAGTATCAACTCAAAGTGGATTAACGACCTTAATATAAGACCTGAAACTTTGAAACTAGTGCAGCAAATACTAGAATTAATAGGTCTATGCAATGACTTCCTCAATAGAACTCAAATGGCTCAGCAACTAAGAAAAAGGATCAATGAGACTACATGAAATTAAAAAGCTTCTGCACAACAAAATAAATAGTATCTAAATTGAAGATGCTGCCCACAGTATGAAAGAGAAACTTTGCCAGGTATAAATCTGAGAAGGGATTAGTAACCAGAATATACACAGGGAGCTCAGAAAACTAAAATCCCACAAATTCAATGGCCCAATGAAGAAATGGGCAAATGAACTGAGCAGAGCTTTTGAAAGGTAAGAAGTTCAAATGGCTAAAACAACACATGATGAAATTCTCAACATCCCTGGCCCTAGGGAAATGCAAATCAAAATTTCATTAAGACTCCACCTCACTCCTATTAGAATGGCTACCATCAAAAAAACAAACAAATACAAATGTTGGCAAGGATGTGAGGAAAAAGGAACCCTCATACGCTGCTGATGGGAATGTAAATTAATACAACCACTATGGAAAACAGTATGGAGGCTCCTCAAAAAACTAAAATTAGAGCTTCCTATGATCTAGAAATACCAATCCTAGGGATATACCCAAAGGAATGTAAATCAGATTACAATAAAGGCACCTGAGCACCCATGTTTATTGCAACATTATTTACAATAGCTAAGCTACAAAAATAGTCAAGATGCTCCACTACTGATGAAAGGGTTAAGAAAATGTGTTATTTCTATACAATTGAGTTTTATTCAGCCATAAAGAAGAATGAAGTTTTGTCATTTACAGGTAAATGAATGGAACAGGAGAACATCATCTTAAGTGAAGTCAACCAGGTTCAGAAAACCAAAGGTTGCATGTTTTCTCTCATATGTGGAATATAGGCCCAATATAAATACAAACAATATTATGAAAAACAGGTCACACTAAGGGGAGGTTGCATATGAGAGAGGCAGGGTAAAAGAAAGAAGTTAAGAAGGTGAATATGGTTGATGTGCTCTCTGTATAAGAATGAATATAGAATTTTTATACCTGTTGAAATCACCATAATTAGGGAACTAAGTTAGAAAGAAGAAAAATAGAGGAGATGAACCAATTTGTAATATGATGCATATATATATATGGGAATGTCACAAGGAAACACTCCGTATAGCTATCTTAAACAGACAAAAATGTCATTTTTTTTTCTTTTACAAAATTGGAGAACAAAAGGGAGGAACAGGTCCTGTCCGGGGGGGTTGGTACCAGTGGGAGGGAGAACATGTGGAGAAGGGGTATAGGAAGGTGAAAATAGTGCAAATACTGTGTAGACATGTATGTAAATGGAAAAATGAGACTTGCTGAAACTATTCCAGGAATGGAGGAAGGGAGAATAAAGGAGAATGATGGACAGGGTGAATTCAAATATCAGATACATTGTAAGAGCTTTTGCTAATGCCATGATGTATTCCCAGCACAACAATAAATATTTTTTAAAGATGTTTATTCATAGTTTTCTTTTACATGCTTGAATAAGAACCCTCTTCCTAAAGTTAGTAAAGAGATTTTTATTTCAATTCTTTACCCCAAGTCATCAAAAAGAAAATCAAGTGAAAAAGAGAAAAAAAAATCCATCTTCAGTATTATTAATTCAATCTTAACATTTCCACAATTGAAGCTCAAATGTTTAATCTGAAAACACCTCTGCTTTTGCCTTTGCTGTTTTAGATCAATTTTTTTTCTATCCTCCTTGGATGAAAATAAAGATGGATCTCATAGTTCTTCTGGTCATTCCTAGGTAATTATAAGTATCTGATATCTTTAGTAAGCCTTTTAAAAGTTCATTAATTTCACTAGCTCACTGTATTGAAAAAGCCCATCTTTATCCAAAGTTAAATCCACCCTCCTTCCCTGGCTAACTTAAGCCAGCTGCAGGGATGAACCTACAATGATAAAAGATAGACATCTCTTCTTCTTTTCTTCTTTTCCATGACTTCTGCAACTTGGGATTGGAGCAAAGGAGAAATAGAAGAATAAATGACAAGGAAAGATATTACCAATCTAGACTATATGTTTCAGGTACTCTCTGGGCCAACTTAAGTGTATAAACTGACTTAATCTCAGAGGGAGCATTCAGAGATCCATTTGGGGGATCACTAAGTTTCTGAAGATCTCTATCACCCCCTTGATTGAGCAAATGTGTCTCTACTCTGATTGCTAATATCCTTCCTTGTTACTGTTCATCCTGTGGTACTTTTTCAGCTTCTGTCTGCTACAGTATCCTCACCCTTATGCACAGCTGTCTTGAACTAGATCTAAGAAGAGCCACCCCAGCTATCTATCATTTGTGATCCATGTGTGGTCCACAGAGGCACTTTGGCATCTCTAGCCCCAGTAAACTCTGGTAACTTATTGTACCAATGCAATTCACTCTTTCATTTTTCCTGCTCAAAGAGCTACGTGCCAGAGTCCCACTCCTTGTAGATTTTTAAAGGTGTGATTTAGACACTAGCCAACTGGACTGCTCAGAATCCAGGCAATCTGAGTGGGCCTGTTGAGCCCTCTTCCCATAGGCCTGATGTAGAATACATCTCCACCTCCCATACATATTAGGAGATGTGGGGATGACACTCAAAATCACAGCACATTGACAATTCTCTCCATAGATCCTCTCCTATTCCTAAAGCCTGCTTAAAAAGTGTCCTTCTAAATTATTTAAAGACTGACACTGATTGTTTTGTTAAGGTTAAAAAATACTGGTTTGACAACCACCTCCTTTGTAATTCCTGTGAGTGACTATATATTTCATTTAGGAGTGTACTACCATTTGCTATGGGCATTGGCAAACACTAAGACTCAGGTAGCCCTTCTAAGCACACCTTTTTATATAAGGAAATAAACATAACCACAAAGTGCCAAGCATACCTGCCATACACTATGAAACCAGGCCATAAGAAAGAAAGCTGCTCAGAATTAACACTTAAATAGAGAAAATAATTTTCTAATCATTATTGGCACAATTTTAAAGATGCTTACCCAGTGATCCTTTCATCAAAACAAGCCCTTGGGGTGTGTGTTATCCAAAGAAGAAACAGAGAATGTCTATAGAGAGATCCAGATTCACACAAAAGAAGAGCAGAGTAGAAGAAACTGAAAAGGAAATTATACTCTCAAACCATTTTAACTGTCTGAACCCATCCTCAACCTGAAATCTTTTGCACATTAACTAGCAACATAGACAAAGAAACCCAAATATTAATAATAGCTGTTATTACTATAGTTAACATTTAAAGACATTTTATTATGTGTCAGATAGTTTTCTAAGTGAACTTACATAAGGTCTATCTTTTAATTCTCACAGCAACCCTATGAAATGGATATTAGTATTATTATTATCTACCTCCCCATTTGACAGATGAGGAAACTGAGTCATAGAGATGGTAATTATGTAAGTTGCTCAAGATTCTATGGCAAATAAATATTGAAGCTAAGATTTTTAAATCAGACTGTCAATTTCCAAAGACTACTCAGTTGTGACTTTATAATAATAAGGAACTTAGAAATTCAACTTGATGAACTTGTTTCATTTGCTTTTTAATTTCTTCAGTAAAAGTCTATATCCATTCCATGAGAACTTAAGTAACCAAAATCTCCAAGTTTTAGATGGTAGTTGCAGAGTTTATGACATTGTAAATATTCTGAGGAATACAAAGGCAGGCAAGATATAGCCTCTGCCCTCAAAGAACTTGGAGCTGAATTGAGGATCAGGAATGAGAAGGGACAGGTATACCTTATCTCCACTGTAGCATGAGATTTTGTATGTACCAAGTGAAGAAGCAATAGGGTGGAGAGATCCAAGATGGCAACTACTGTTTGGAGCCAGTGTGAGCTGCATGACTCCAAAACCTTGCTGAGGCACTGGATTCATACTTGGCAGAAATAAAGCACCTAGGAGATTCAAAACATTGACACCCTGAACTCCCAGCCCATGGAAATCTTCTCCATGCCATGTTACACTGAGAAAACAGGGATGCCGCCAATGCTGCCACTGCCACCAGATTCAAACCTGCCAGTGAGACATTTGGCAGACCAAACAGGTGAGTGTCAAGAGTCATGCAGAATTCCCCCAGACCCCTCCCCCCTGGGATAAACCAGGATAGTACCCTGGGCAGACTGACATCCCCCTCCCAAATACCTGAACAAGAAATAGTGAACTGAAATCTAGCACACAGCAGAAGGGGTGGAGGGGCAAGGAACTAATCTCTGCAAACTATCAGTAAACAAATGCTAGAAAAGCAGGAAGGCCAAGAGAGGGTGGGTGATAAGCCACTCCCTGAAGCAGGAGAGGTAGCAGATCACAAAATTCATCTCCTGAGCTGGTAAGCAGCATCTAAAGTCAAATGCTCTGCAAAATTGAAAAACAAACAGTGAACCATCTCAACATGCTGACAGCAAGGGGGTGGCTACAAAACACTGACCCTGCCCCAGAGAAAGGAGGTAAAACAAAGAAACAAGCCCCCAGTAAACAAGCACAGTGAAAAGCCACCTCCAAAGTAAGACAACTAGTGGACTACAGAGCTGATCTCCTGGACCTGAGGACAGCATGCAAACTTAAACTGCCATACCTCACTGGCAGAGACGCTGACCAAGCAGCTGCAGCTAAAAGACAGAAGAACAAAACACTACCCACAAGTCAATCAGCTGGCAAGAGTATGACAGAGCTTCTGCTTAAATGCCAATACCAGGACTGGATGCTGGAAGAGTAACACCAAAACTTTAAGATTGAAATTCTATTTTTCCTGAACCTGGAGGGTTTTTGTTGTTGTTGTTTGTTTGTTTGTTTTGTTTCTTCTTGTTTGTTCACCTCTCCCTGTTGATTTCTTTCATTTTCTGTTGTTGTTTGTTGTTGTTAGTTTTATTATTGTGGGTTTTCTATTTTTACTTTTATTCCTATTTTTTTTCTCTTTCTATACTATCAACTTTACCATCATTATCCTCTCATCTCTACTCTTACTCCCTTCACTCTTCATCCTTCTCCTGTGCTAAAACCCATTGCCCCCCTCTTCAAAGACTCATTCTGCCCCCTCACCCACTCTCTTCCCCCAGCCTTCACCTTCCCCTCCCATTCTCCCCAAACCTGTCACCAGACTATGCCTCCCTCCTTCACTCTCATCACCCACTGAACAACCTACTATACCAACTTTACACAACACCAAACCCCTGAATCCCTAACACATGCACCCTCTTCTACAACAACAAAAATATACCCAAACACACACAAGGACCACAAAAACAGCAGCTCCCACACTGCTCTCCCCACTTAGCCACCCCACTTCCCATCTCCACCTTTAGTGCCACCCTAACTCCCCAAATTTCTATAGCTAGCATCACAAATGTTAACCCCCAACTCCAACTGCTTATAGATATTACCAACAAGGGATCTACTATATAACACACAAATTACTGGTTAGGTTTTAAACCTGTGATTTAGTTAATACTAAATTATACCCAGACCAGGGACAGAAACAGCACACCATCTTAGCTAAAAAACCAAGACAGCCACAAAACAAAAATTAAATCAAGGGAAAGAAAACAGGTGACTGAAACCGCCAACTAGCTTATCAAGAACATAGTTGCACAGTATCAAGTGGAGTGATGGGAAGAAGAAAAAAGGATGGAAACAATTCTCCCCACCCCAAAATAATTTAATACAAGATTCAGAGGGAAATCAGTTCCAGACTCCAACAAAACAAAGATAAATGACACCAAAGAACACAATGATGTCCAAAAGATCAACCTCAAAGAAGAAACCCTGCAAGTAATCACAGAATTTCATGGAGATAATACAGACATGGTTAACCAAAACTTAAAAGAGGCACTCAAGAAATTTCAAGACAACAAAAATAAAGAATACGAGAAGACACAGAAACAAATAAATGAACTCATAGAGTCCCAAATAAACACCAAAGTGAAACAGAGAACACTATAAATAGAGAGCTAAGTGAATTAAAGATGAAAATATACAATATTAAAGAGGAAGTGACCCATGAAATGGAAAACCTCAGAAAAAAGAATGAAACACAAACACAAAACACAGTGGAAGACAACTCCAGCAGATGAGAACAAGCAGAAGACAGAATAGCAGAACTTGAAGATAAAATAGAAATTAAAGGAAAAACTGTGAAAGGACTATTCAAGAACTCACTAACTCCAACAAAACACCAAACCTGAGAGTCATGGGCATTGAAGAAGGAGAAGAGGTCGAAGCAAAAGGGATTCATAATATATTCAATAAAATAATAACAGAAAATTTCCTAAATCTAGTGAAAGTTATGCCCATTCAGGTACAGGAAGCCTCCAAGATACTAAACAGACTTGACCAAGAATACTGGAGGCTTTAAGAGAGAAAAAAAAAATAACATGCAAAAGTAAACCCATCAAAATCACAGCAGATTTCTCAATGGAAATCTTAAAAGCAAGAATAGCATGGAGTGAGGTATTCCTGGCACTGAATGAAAACAACTTCAGCCCTAGGATACTCTACCCCACAAAACTATCATCCAAAATAGATGGAGCAATAAAAGTCTTCCATGATAAGCAGAAACTAAAATACTATATGAACACAAAGCCATCACTACAAAAGATTTCTACACACAGAAAAAGAAATCAAACAAAACCATGAGAGGACAGGCAATACAAAACCACAGGAGAAGAAAAGACAAAGAATCAGAGAGTAACATTGATTCAGCTGCACACAATCAAAATCTTAAAGAACAAAAACAACTAAATGACAAGAATCACCACATACCTATCAATACTAACACTGGATATTAACAGAGTCAACTCTAAATTTGGCAAACTGGATTAAAAAGGAAGATCCAACAATCTGTTGTTTACAGGAGACCCATCTCATTGACAGAAGCAAGCACTGGCTTAGGGTGAAATGCTGGAAGATTTACCAAGCCAAAAGCCCCCCAAAACAAGCAGGAGTAATAATACTTATCTCAGACAAAGTAGACTTCAAACATACATTGATCAAATGAGATGAAGAAGGACACTCCATACTAATAAAAGGGGAAATATACATAAAGGAAATAACAATTATCAACCTATATGCATCCAACATCAGTTCACCCAATTTCATCAAACATACTCTGAAGGACCTAAAAGCACATAAAGACTCCAACACAGTGGTAATGGGAAACTTTAATACACCCCTATCACCAATAGAAAGGTAATCCAAACAAAAAATAAAAGAATAAATTCTAGAACTAAATCACAACATAGATCAAATGGACCTAGCTGATGTCTACAGAGTATGTCATCCAACATCTGCACAATATACATTCTTCTCAGGAGCCTATGGAATGTTCTCCAAAGTTGATCATATCTTAGGGCACAAAGCAAGCCTTAGCAAATATAAAAAAATAGAAAAAAATCCCATAGTTCTATCTGATCACAATGCATTAAAACTAGAACTCAACAACAAAAACAACACCAGAAAATATACAAACAACTGGAAGCTGAACAACACATTGCTCAATGATCAGTGGGTCATTGATGAAATAAAATAGGAAATTAAAAGCTTCCTGAAGTTAATGAAAATGAAAACATGACCTTCCAGAACCTATGGGACACAGTAAAAGCTGCCCTAGGAAGAAAGTGTACAGCCATGAGTGCATATATTAAAAGGTTAGAAAGATCTCAAACCAGTGAACATCTGAACATCTCAAACTCCTAAAAAAAGAACAAGCAAAACCCAAAACAAGCAGAAGGAGAGAAATAATGAAAATAAAAGCTGAAATTAGAGACCAAAAAAAAAACCATACAAAGAATCAACAAAACAAAAAGCTGGTTCTTGAAAAAATAAACAAGATTGACAGACCCCTGGCAAATGTAACTAAAATGGGGAGAGAAAAAAACCTAAATCAGTAAAATCAGAAATGCAAAAAGGGGAGATAACAACAAAAACCACGGAAATCCGGGGAATCATCAGAGACTACTTTGAGAATCTATATGCCAATAAATTTGAAAATCTTGAAGAAATGGACAGATTTCTAGATACTTATGACCATCCAAAATTGAACCAAGAGGATATTAACCACCTGAATAGATCTATAACACAAAATGAAATTGAAGCAGCAATAAAGAGTCTTCCAAAAAAGAAAAGTCCAGGACCTGATGGATTCTCTGCTGAATTCTATCAGACCTTTAAAGAAGAACTAATACCAACCCTCCTTAAACGTTTCTACAAACAGAAAGGGAAGGAACACTGCCTGACTCATTCTATGAAGCCAGTATTACACTCATCTCAAAAATCAGAAAAAAACACCTCCAAAAAGGAGAACTATAGGCCAATCTCCTTAATGAACATCTATGCAAAAATCCTCAATAAAATAATGGCAAACCAAATCCAACAACGTATCAGAAAGATCATTCACCATGACCAAGTGAGCTCAATCCCAAGGATGCAGGAATGGTTCTACATACACAAATCTATAAATGCAATAAAGCACATTAATAGAAGCAAAGACAAAAACCACTTGATCAACTCAAAAGATGCAGAAAAAGCCTTTGATAAGATCCAACACCACTTCATGATAAAAACTCTAAGAAAACTAGGAATAGAAGGAATGTACCTCAACATTGTAAAGGCTATATATGACAACCTACAGCCAACATCATACTTAACAGTGAAAAACTGAAACCATTCCCCCTAAAATCAGGAACAAGACAAGGATGCCCACTATCCCCACTCTTATTCAACTGGAATTCCTAGCCAGAGCAATTATGCAAGAAGAAGAAATAAAAGGAATACAAATAGGTAAAGAGACTGTCAAAAAAAACCCCAATTTGCAGATGACATGATCCTATAACTTAAAGACCCAAAAACCTCTACCCAAAGACTCCTAGACACCATAAACAGCTTCAGTAAGGTGGCACAATACAAAATCAACTCACAAATATCATTAGCTTTTCTTTACACCAGCAATGAACAAATTGAGAAAGAATGTATGGAAACAATTCCAATTACAATAGCCTCAAAAAAAATCAAATACCTAGGAGTAAACTTAACAAAGGATGTGAACGACCTCTACAAGGAGAACTACAAACCCCTGAAGAAAGAGATTGAGGAAAACTACAGAAGGTGGAGAGACCTTCCATACTCATGGACTGGTAGAATCAACATAGTAAAAGTGGCTATACTACCAAAAGCAATCAACATGTTCTACACAATTCCCATCAAAATCCCAGTGATGGAGATTAAAAACTCTACCCTAAAGTTCATTTGGAAACACAAGTATCCAAGGCAATACTCAGCAAAAAGAGCAATGCTGGAGGTATCACAATACCCAACTTCAAACTGTATTACAAAGCAATAGCCATAAAAACAGCATGGTACTGGCACAAAAACAGATATGAAGACCAGTGGAACAGAATGGAGGACCCAGATATGAGTCCACACAGCTATGCCCACCTTATTTTTGGCACCAAAAACATAAGATGGAGAAAAGACAGCCTCTTCAACAAATGATGCTGGGAAAGTGGTTATCTGCCTGCAAAAAACTGAAACTAGATCCATGTTTATTACCCTGTACTAGTATCAAATCAAAATGGATCAAAGACCTTAATATCAGACCCAAAACTCTGAAGTTAGTACACGAAAGAGCAGGAAATACCCTGGAAGCAATAGGTATAAGCAAGGACATCCTCAATAGAACCCTAGCAGCTCAGCAACTAAGTGAAACGATGAACAAATGGGACTACATAAAATTAAAAAGCTTCTGCCCAAAAAATGAAATGGTCTCTAAACTGAAGAGACCACCCACACAGTGGTAGAAAATATTTGCTAGCTATACATCAGACAAACGACTGATAACCAGAATGTATAGGGAGCTCAAAAATCTTAACTCCCCCAAAATTAATGAACCAATAAAGAAATGGGCAACTGAACTAAACAGAACTTTCTCAAAAAAAGAAATACAAATGGCCAGAAAACACATAAAAAATGTTCACCATCTCTGGCCATAAAGGAAATGCAAATCAAAGCCACACTAAGATTCCATCTCACCCCTGTTAGAATAGCTATCATCAAAAACACCACCATCATCAAATGTTGGTGAGGATGTGGGGAAAAAGGAACCCTCATACACTACTGATGGGAATGCAAGCTAGTGCAACCACTCTGGAAAACAGTATGGAGGCTTCCTAAAAACTAAACATAGATCTGTCATAGGATCCAGCAATCCCACTCCTAGGAATATACCCAAAGCAATGCGACTCAGGTTAGTCCAGAGGCATCTGCATACCCATGTTTATTGCAGCACTATTCACAATAGCCACATTCTGGAAAAAACCAAGATCCCCACCACTGATGGAAACAACCAAGATGCCCCACTACTGATGAATGGATCAAGAAAATGTGGTACTTGTACACAATGGAATTTTACTCAGCCATGAAGAAGAATGAAATATTATCATTCCCACGTAATTGGATGGAACTGAAGAACATCATCTTGAGCAAGGTTAGCCAAGTTCAGAAGACCAAAAATCATATGTTCTCCCTCATATGCAGACTTTAGATCTGGGGCAAATGCAGTAATGTTGTTGGAGTCTCACGCTAAGGGGAGAGCACATATTGGAGGAATGGGGATAGATAGGAAACCCAAAACTTGAAAGTGTTTGATGTCCCCACTGCAGAGGAATTAATACAGTAACCTTAAAGTGACAGAGGTCAATAAGGGAAGGTGACTGGGAAGTAGTGAAGAGGTTAGATAGAGATGAATCAATTTGGGTTGTAATTCACTTGTACATGGAAGCAATGCTAGGAATCTCTCTGTATAGCTATCCTTTTCTCAACTAGTAAAAATACTATGTCTTTCTTATTATTGCTTATGTCTTCTCTTCAACAAAATTGGAGAAAAGGGCAGAACAGATTCTGCCTGGAAGCAAGTGGGATGGGAGTAATATGAGGGGGTAGGGAGAGAAATGGTCCAAACAGTGTATACACATACGAATAAATGGATAAAGAAAAAAAAAGAAGCAATAAAGTGCTACAGCAGGGTGAGTTGAATACCTATAATTAGTCCACACAGTAGGCATTCAACTGAGATGCATTAAATAAAGAAATGAGTGAATTGGAGTTCAGAGAAAAACCATACTCAATTGGATATATTTTAAAAAGTTTCATGGGGATTGAATAAAAAAGAACTTTTGATCTATTGATTGATGAATATCTTTCTACATGGAGCACATGTAACTATAGATGTAAACATGGATATATAATAGAGGAATATAGATTCCTTTAACCTTCACAATGCTACGAGGAAGCTACTATGACCTTCATTTTCTGCGATGATATTGAACACCTACAGTGGAGGCATTTTTTTGGCAGTACTGGGATTTGAACTTGGGACCTTACACTTGCTAAGCAGGTGCTCTTGCTGCTTGAGCCACTCCACCAGCCCCCTCTGTGAGGATATTGAAAAGCATGTTGTATAGGGACTTGTTCAAGGTTCCATTGGTTTAAGGAAGCAGAACCAAAATCCATCCCACATCTATAAGATGTAAGATCTCTCTTTTTATTGTGGTTCACTTTAGAGAAAGGCCATCTTACAGGAAGAGGGCAACAAGAATAAAGGATGGGAGGCAGTGAAGGACTGAGCAGGTTTGGAGGATAGCTGGAGTTAAGAATACATTGAGTGTGAGAACGGAGAAGGATGTGAAGTTCAGCAGGTAGGTGGTTCAGCAGATGGATGAGGTACCTGGATGGTGGCATGCTGTGGCAGCAATAGGGAGGATCTGACATGGTGAACTATGGGGGACTCTGATGGTATGCGGGCATTTAGAAGGTGCCAACAGAAAAGAAAGCAGGCTGAAGGGTAGAAAAAAGAAACACTGTACTCCAACAGTCTAGTTCTCATAATAAACACTAGTAATAATAATTTTTAAGGCAGGATCTCAATAGCAGTTAAGCTGTACAAAGGCTAAAGGTAAATAATAAACTATTGTAAAGATGTAGCATCTGACAGGGTACATATGCTAAATCAGAAGATGCAGAATAGTAAATACTTGCTGGGTTTCTAAGGCAGGACTGTGACTTATGCATACATATCTTTGAGATTTATATCTTTACTTTGGTATAGACAAATTGGAGTGGGAATATAATGATTATAACTTTCTGTAATTATCATTTAGAACCAAAACATTGCAGCAGAAATTAGCCTCACATTTTTCTTTGTATACAGGTCAGCACTTAAGGTTTACCAGTTTAACAGAGTGAAAGGAATGATAGCAGTACTGATGACAGGGGCCAAGGAGAGCCCCTCACACTTGATTATATTCAGCACAGTTGATCAACATGCTTATTTATGTTTTCCTCCATCAAGAATGTCTGGAGTCCTGAGGATAGAACCTGAGCCCTGCATTTACTTTGTGTCCTCCACAGAGTAGGAGGCACAGTAAGGGCTTAATAAATGCTTCTTTAAAGAAGAAAATAAATCACACAGACAAAAAAAGTTATCAGTGAAAAGGACAGCATGACATTTTAGAGCATGAGTAACATTTACATAAAAGGGATCATATTCTTTTCTTACCACAGAAATGTCCAAAGACTGACACTCACGTATGATTAGGATGACTTGGATCTGTGAGAGAAATGCACTGCCCTTTCCCTAAGAGTTGGGAAAGGTAACAGGAGAAAATGAAGACAAGAGTAGAAAAAAGTGAGAGTTCTTTTCCTTCTTTACAGGTGCCCAAGTTAATTGAGGCAGAGAGAAGTAGGCATTCCAAGCTTCATTCCAGAAGCACACACTATTTAACCCATGCCTCTCACCAGTGTTCAGAACTTTTCTATACATGGGTTAAAAATATTATGATACAGTTTCTTATATACAGAAACCCATCACACAGATCTGGAGCTTTTCCAATGCTATATAAATGGTTAGATTATCTCCCCAATATGCCCACATATCATCTGTCTTCCACTTGAACATTATTTATCATAAACCTTGTTGCCAACAAATGTTTTCCCATACAGATTATAGAAACATTTTCTGAAAGTGACTAATGCCTTTGAATAGTCATTCAATTTAGCAAATATTCATGGAATGCCTACTTTCTGTTAAGCTCTGTTAAGGTATTGAGACACAAAAATATTTAAGACTCTGTTTCTATCTTTAAGCAATTCATAGTTCACTGGGGAAGACTTATACACAATAGATAATTATTCAGTGATGTGCTAAGTACAGAAATGGTGATTTTCAGAAGTAAGCATAGGGGTTAAAAGCCTATTCTGATCTGAGTGGTCTGGGGAGAAAAGGGGTTAAGGGAGTTTCCTACAGCTTGTGATGCCAAAACAGATGCTATAGTTTGGATCCTAATGGCCCCAATGGCCTATGTGTTGGGAATTTGGTTCCTAGAGTTGGAGCTACTGGGAGATTATAGAACCTTTAAGAGGTGAGGCCTAGTAGAAGATAGGTCAGCCGAGGTATTCCCTTGAAAGATAGTTGGGTAAATAAATGTGAAATTTGAGATAGATTCTGGGCTAGAGGCATAATTTGGGAGTCAGATAAACGTCTTCTGTTTGTGACTCACTTAAAATATTCTGCTGCAAATGCTGCACAAACTCAAATCCTTAGTTAGAAATGTCATATGACTGTGATGACATTCATATTTAGTGTTCTTTTCATTTTATAAACCTGAGATACTTTTAAATAACATAAATTCTGAAAGAAGTACCCATTGACAAAAAAAAAAAAAAGAAAAAACCACAATAATTTTCCCATGTACTCTTAGGGAGAAGAGGGCCTGAGAATGTAATTGCCATAGGACCATTTTTATTTCTCTAAGGCCAATAATGCCCTTACCGACTTCTTAAGTGAATGTTGATAGAATCAAGCAAGATAATGTAATTTGAAAAAGCAAAAAACCTTTTGCTATTGATGCATGGAAAAAAATGCCTAGAAGTTTCATGGCATGTTTCATCTTGGGAATCTAGCTAAAGAATATTATAATAAAGAAAGTGAAATTTGGAAAAGAATTAAGTATGCATCAGCTTTGCTTTCATATGGAGGACTATGCTTCATTAGATGGTGTGTCCTTGAAGAATCTTCACGAAGTCATTAGTAGTACTGGAAATAGGACTCCATATAGTGCCTGGTTCCCATAACACCAGAGCACTGAAGTAATTCAATTATAAGGGGAAAATGCCAGGAGCCAAAAAAAGGATTTGAAGGGTAGGAAAGGGTATAATTAGATTAGTTGCCAGACCTAAAATATGAATAATCATTATCATAAAAAATATGAAAGATGTAAAACTGAAAGAAAATCCTTTGTCATTGAGCATCTGACAATAATGCCATTTTGTTACAGCCTAATGAGATGAGCCTAAAACCTCTAAGTCAGTCTCATCTTCACATTACCATCCAACTTGCTGTTGCTACAATGCCCTCACTACTCTAAACTCCATGGAGTTTCCAGAATTTGTGTCTGCTGATTTGACATACTTGTTTTATACATATGGTGATTAGTATGTCTTCTATGCGATCCTACATCTGTTTTGTGTTGGCTTCCATTTTAAACTGAAAGTGTTCACAAAGAGGTCCTGCAGAGGATTCTCTGTGCAGTGACTATGGAATTGGGCCACCCATATACTCAAATAAAAATGGGAAATACTGTTATGATGGTTAATTTTATCTGTTAGCTTGACCATTAAGGAATGCCCAGATGGCTGGTAAAACAGTATTCCTTAGTGTGTCGTGAAGATGTTCTAGAAGAGACTAAAATTTGAATCAGTGGACTGAATAGAGAAGCTCAATCTTCACCCAGGTAGGCAGGCATCATCTCACCCATTTAGGGTCTAGATATAACCAACAAATGAAGGAGTGGAATAGGCTCTTTCTTTTCTTGAGCTAAGATACCCATCTTCTACTGTCCCTGAACATGAGAAATCCTTGCTCTTGATCCTATGGACTTCAGAGCTTACAACACCAGCACCTCCTACCTTCCTCACTTCTCTTTGTCCTTGCACTAAATATTATACCATTGGCTTTTCAGATTCTCAGGTCTTTAGACTCAGATTGAATTACACCACTAGCTTTCTTGGATCTCCACTTTATAAATGGCATACTGTAGGATTTCTTAGCCTTCATAATCATATGAGTCAACTCCCATAATAAATCTCCTCTAACATATATATATATATATATCCTCTTGGTTCTGTATTCTACATTTCTCTGTCAAAGATTTAAAATGAACATTAGCAGACAAAAAGCTGTATAACAATGAAAAAAGTGCTTAACTTCTTAAATACAGCATTGAACTAATTTGATCACGGGCCGTTTCTCCTGTAACTGCTATTAACAGAGTCCTGTGGCTCTTCATCATTCATAGGATGGATGAAAGGTGGAATCCTCACACTATATAGTAGTAAGTAGGAATTTAATAAATATTTTAATACAATTCTATCTGTTCTAACTTCTGTATCCACAGAACAGCAGAATGATAGCTAAAAAGTGAGTTTCATCCCTGAATATGTGGTTTTGAGCATGTTGTTTTACTTCTTTTTTCTTCCTCATGGTTGAGACAGGGGTAATCTGGGGACTACAATGGACCAATGCATATTGAAACACTCTGGGATAACAGATGCCATTTGTCTAGTGATTGTTGGGTGCCAGCATTATGCAAAACATGTTAAAACATCTCCTTAAAAAATTCTCATAATGATTCACAAGGCAGGTACCAACGTTAACATAAATTCACTGATTTAAAAGCTTAGACAATTGTTCTAAGCTGAGGCATACAGAAACCCAAAGTCAAACCATCTACAAAATGCATTTGGGAGATTAAATCCAGACTATTTTTCTCCAAAATACAAATTCCTAGCCACTCTTGGTATTTAGGTTTAGTGTCTAAAGGAAAAAGCAACAGAATGATGGATTTGAACTTGTTCCGTGAAATAACACGACCTACAAGAAAGATGTTTACGCCATCAAAGGACAGATAAGTTAAGGTTGACTATGCCTGCCTTCCATCATGAGCCCAGAGTGGTCAGTGCTGAGCAGAAGAGGTACAGTGGATGGCAGTGTAGTTAGTAGCAGCAGCAGCAGCAATGCTGTGGTCCTAAGTTGCTGCCACCTCACAACATTACATTAGCAGCACATCAATACCAGTGATGAAATTTATGGGAAGAAAAATAATTGTTTAAAAGGGACTAATAACATAAGGCAGTTCATTACAAAGCTGATGGCGTTTTCCATTACCCCATGTTCACTGGACAACAAGGACCTGAAAACATTACTTAAGCTATCTCATTTCTCTGCTACACTAAAGCCATGGTTGCAAGGATGGAGACCAAGTTGAGGTTAGTTATAGCAGCAAAAGTGGAACTAGGAAGGGTCAGAGAATTAATTTCCACCCATTTAAATAGCACTTACTGAATTCCTACTAATCTATGTTATAAGGATAGTATAAAAGAAGAGTCATGTCACATTTCATTAAATTGGATTATTATTCTATCAATATGGCTATTGCATCTAACAGGGCCCTGTTTATTATCTTTTGACTTTCTCCAGATCCTGTGAGAAAAGTATATACTTTCTATGACTCTGACTTTGAACCTGGTTATATGACATGCTTAGATCAATGGAATTTGAGCAGATGTGATTGTCGTATCTGAGTAGAATTTTGAAAAAATGGTTTTCTGGTTTGGCTCTGCCCTTCCGCTGCCATCTGGTATCCAGCCCTTTGCCATGAGAGGAGTTTATCCTTGAGAAAGATGATTCTTCAACTGGAATACTGAAGTAAAAGCAAGCCTAGTTGAACTTAACTATGCTTTGGAGAACCAAGAATGGCTGCAATCTACGCACACGTGATACAGACAACAGAGGGATGTTTATTGTTGCAAACCACTGGAATATTAAGGTTGTTATTGTAGCAAAATATGATTGATATACATACTGTTTGGGAATGATAAATAAATAAGTAAAGAAATAAAATAATACATCAGAGGTATAAAATTTGTATTACAAAAATTAAATAAAGTAAGGTGAAAAGAATGAAAGTTTGTAAATAGAGTTTGTTATTTTTTTTTAGAGAAGCAGAAGGTTTCTCTACTAGACACCTGAAAGAAGAAAGGCTCAGAAATATTCAGATAATTGTAAGAAAAAGATTCCAGGCAGAGGGAATATCCAAGGAAAATGGTATTTTGGAATTATCCAGTTGTAGATTATCTACAGTATATGTAGATGTTGAAGTCATGAGCTGGGAGGCATTGTAGGATTGTAGGATTTTATTTCCAAAAAGATCTTGAAGGCCATCATCTAATATCTTCATTTTTAAGAAAAGAAATTGAAATGAAGGGAAGTAAACATATTTACCTACAATTACGTAAACCCACATTTCCTACTTTGGAACCCACATTTCCTACTTTGGTTGAGTGCTTAATGAAAATAGCAACCAGCATGGCAACTGACTGTGAAGAGAAACAGCAGTGAGCAGTGAGGGGTGAGAGGGAGTGAGTGGTGTTATTTAGTATCAGTATCTGAACTGGCCAATGCCAAATTCCCCAAAGCAATATTGTCATAACTGACACAATTATAGCTATTTTAATGTAAATTCATGTTCATGTGATTGAATAGTCCCCAAATAATAATTTAAAAATAATCTTGCAGTGGGAAGGTCTTTTAAAATATGATATAAAACCATGAATCACAAAAGGAGAATTGATAAATTTGATAGCATACAAAATTTAAACTTATGTGTCAAAAGAAATTACACAAAAAGTGACAAAAACAAAACATAAGAAAAAACATGTGCAACTCATTTGCTAAAAAAAGCTAATTTCCTTAGTTTGAAAAAACCTATAAATTGAGATAAAAAACAAAAACCCATCATAAAAAATCATGGTCAGTATGAGTGTAGGTGCCCAATTTCACTCATGGTTGGTGGGGAAACATGAAGTAGAATCATTTTGGTGAAGCCATTGGCAATATTCATAAAAACACAAGTGCATGTTCTTATGGTTCAGCAATTCCATGCCTAAGAATATGGACTTGAATATTCATTCTTTCTTTATTATTTATTTACTATAAATACGAAGAACCAACTATGTACCAGGCTCTGTCCTTAGTGCTGAAGACAAATGACGAGCAATAAGCACAAAGAAAATTGTCTGATTTTGTCCTATAATGTCATAAAACATATCTGATTTAAGAGTTACTAACCTTGTAGTTTATGATCAAGTTAATGGTGTAATTTTATACCTCAGTTTTTCTTTTGGCTGGACCAAGATGATTTGAATAGATTATATCTAAGTTCCTATTTGCCTCTAGAGTTTTTTATTTTGTTTTATCATTTTTACATTTACTTACATACATATACACTATTTAGGCCACCTCCCCCCTTCCATCTCTCCCTCCCCTATGCTTCTAGGCAGAACCTGTTCCTCCCTCTTATTCTCCAATTGTGTGGAAGAGAAAACATAAGAGATAATAAGAAAGACATAGTTTGAGATAAAGATAGCTATACAGAGAGATTCCTAGTGTTGTTATCATGCATATGTGTATTACAACCCATATTGGTTCATCTCTACCAGACCTCTTCACTACTTCCTGGTCCTCTTCTCACAGTGGCCTCTGCCAGTTTAAGATTACTGTATTCACTTCTATACAATGAGCACATCAACCACATTCATGTTTTTAAGTTTCCTTCCCTTTCCCTATTCCTCCTGTGCATGTTCTCCCCTTAGTTGTGTGAACCATGCCCAATAATGTTACTCCATCTGTTTTAGGTCTATAATCAGCATATGAGGGAGAACATGCAATTTTTGGCTTTCTGAGCCTGAATAACTTCACCTAAGATTATGTTCTCCAGTTCCATCCATTTACTTGTGAATGACAAAATTTCATTCTTCTTTGTGGCTGAATAAAATTTCATTGTGTATAAATACCACATTTCCTTAATCCATACTTCAGTAGTGGGACATCTTGGTTGCTTCCATAGCGTGGCTATTGTGAATAATGATGCAATAAACATGGGTGTGCAGGTGCCTTTGTAATAACCCGAGTCTCATTTCTTCAGGTATATCCCTAGGAGTAGTAGTATTGTATCACATGACAGATCTGTTTTTAGATTTTTAAGAAGCCTCTATATTGTTTTCAATAGTAGTTGTAGTAGCTTACATTCCTACCAGCAATGCATGAGGGTTCCTTTTTACCCCGCATACAACATTTATTGTTGGTGGTGTTCTTGAAGGTAGCAATTCTAAGAAGAGTGAGATGGAATCTTAGTGTGGTTATGATTTGCATTTCCTTTATGGCCAGGGATGGTGAACATTTTTTCATGTGCTCTTTGGCCACTTGCTCTTCTTCCTTTGAAAATGTTCTGTTTAATTCAGTTGCCCACTTCTTTATTGGTTTATTGATTTGGGGGGAGTTTAATTTTTTGAGCTCCCTGTATATTCTGGTCATCAGTCCCTTGTCTGATGTATAGCTAGCAAAGATTTTTCTCCCATTCTGTGGGTGGCCTCTTCATTTTAGAGACCATTTCTTTTGTTGTGCAGAAGCTTTTTAATTTCATGTAGTCCCATTTGTCAATCATTTATCTTAGTTGCTGGGATGCTTGAGTTTTACTGAGGAAGTCCTTGCCTATAACTATTGCTTCCAGTGTATTCCCTGCTCTTTTATGTACTAACCTCAAGGTTTCAGGTCTGACATTAAGATCTTTAATCCACGTTGAGTTGATACTAGTACAGGGTGACAGGCTTGGATCTAGTTCCAGTTTTCTGCAGACAGATAACCACTTTTCCCAGGAACATTTGTTGAAGAGGCTGTCTTTTCTCCATTGTAGGATTTTGGTGGCATAGCTGTGTAGATTCATATCCAGGTCCTGTATTCTGTTCCACTGGTCTTCATATCTGTTTTTGTTGCTATGGCTCTGTAGTGCAGTTTGAAGTCGGGTATTGTGAAACCTCTAGCTTGCTCTTTTTGGTCAGTATTGCCTTGATTATCCATGGTCTTTTCTAAATGAAGTTTTACCTCTAGAATTTTTTTATGATTTGAAAATCCTATTTTTCCAAGATTTAAAGCCTAATGCATATTTTGTGAAGAAGGCAGCAGTTGTTCTGGGTCTCACAATCATGGGGACCACACTTTCTGCATCTTCTTGAAACATAAATTGAAGCTGGTGATAAATAATATAAAACATTATTTATAGAAAAATAAACATAGATATATTATGTGCAAATACGAGCAGTACATTCATTTTTTAAAACAGAACTCCTTTATTTGCTTCTAAGACCCATTTACCCTAATTTAGCAATTGCCAAAAATGAGTTGGGACTCCTCTGTGGTGAGGGTTATTTCAGTGGGAATGTTCTAATCACTTTGCTAGCTACTGGCATACTTTTATGCTGATGCTAAACCTCATTTTGAAGTTGATTCTACTAATTTGTCCCTGAATTTCAATTCCTCAAGAAAAGATCTGTCATCTGTTCACAAAGTAACTTTTATTCCAGACTGTTCCCATCCATGGAACAAAGTACATCTAGTCATTTGGCCAGCAGATGCCACTGTGTTTAGGAAGCAATGGTTTTCCACCTCAACTTGCTTCTCTTACCAGACTGTCCTGAGAAAGAGCAGGCTTTAGATCCTTGTCACAGTCCAGGACCCTGTAAAGTATGCAAGATTCTGTACAAGTTGTTGCTATTAAGAATATTTTATTTTTCATGTCTCTTTCATTTAATATAAATTTTCCCCTTTGTTCATTAAGCCATATCCCCAGTGATTAAACTTATGGCTCAATTAATTATGATTTATAAATATTCTTCACTAACTTGAATCATTTACTTTAACACTACAAATCCTTTAGTTTTACCTTGAAGAGCTGGTCAAGGAAATAAAACAGTAAGAAGGCTATTGTTTCAGTTGGCAGCTGTGAAATTTTACTATGATTTTTCAGATTTTAAAGATAATTATCTCAAAATCAAGTTTATTCTCCCACAATCACCTAAACACTAAGAATTCTAAAGGCCTTTGTTTCAAAAATATACTTGAAATATGAAAAGAAAGTCGGATAATGCTGTATTTCACCATTTATTAGAATGCTTAACTTTTCATATTATAAAGTGAAAGACAAAAAGAAAAAACTCAAAAAATATAAATGTACCACTTAATAAAATAAGGTGAAGAGTCATAAAGGGTCTGTAATTTTGTACCACTTGCAAATGAACAGTTTAGTCTGCTATTTTTCCAGAGATCCTGGAAGAAGGACAAAGGACCCTGTTGCTCAGGTATAGCAGGCAGCAGACCTTCAAGCTCATATAGGTTCTCCTTTACCAACTCCCTCAGGAATAGCATGGAGTGGCCCATTCAGGTGGATACTGAACATATGGAGGGTTTGCATTTAAACTGAGGAACTCACATCCTAAGAAACATGTAGAGCCTATCTTTTATTATACTAGGAAGCAAATGAATCTACTCCCTGTTCTGGAGGAAGATAGTCTTCATATTTTCCAAAAGAGCTCTCAGTATGCCAAAAAGATAGTCTGAGCAAATGTAGTTAGTACCCCTGTTCAGGAGATATGCATGAAGGTGAGAGACACAGGGAGAAGCATTTCCAAACAATTATAAAGCCATTTCATATTCCATCACCATCCAGATGAAGAAATAGAATCTTGAACACATAACAGCAGCTCTCCAGAGGGTCCTTCCTAAGCATTATCTGCTCTCTCAGTGTAAGAAATCCTGACTTCTATCATAGTTACTTTTTCATTTTTCTTTACCATGTTATAACTGTGAAAAGAAAATGCAGACACAAAAGAAGCATGAACAAAAGGAATTTTTACTGGTAAATTTTGCTCAATGATTTTTTTAAATTAGATATTTAAAAGAAAGGACATAAAATTACTAAGGTCACCAATTTATACTTATGATCAAGCAATCTTATAGAATATGTATTGGTATTTTAAGAGTTAGAGGTATATAAGTCAGTTGGTAACTCAGAGAAAATTGCTCACTACACAGTGGCCCTCGAGCTTTTTGTTTGACTTGATTGTGGGATTGGGATGGGGAAAGAGGAGAAGAACCTCAGGTTATAAAGTATATTTCTTCTTGACCTGAAACATGGTGTGCACATTATTTAACTCATAATAAAGGAGAGATGAAATGTCATTTTTTCTGTCATAGTCCCTCCTTTTGGTTAAATTCCATTCTTAGGCTATGGATTGGACCACATACTTTTGTTTTGGTTTTGATTTTAAGCTATTTGGAGACAGAGATCATTATTTGATATTTTATTTATTTGACCAATTCTATCTATTATATTTACATAGATGCATCAAGAGATATTAACATACAAGGAGCTTGTTGTTGTGTGCTTTCTCAAACTAAAGCTATTGGCACTAAGGCTTGAGAGTTAACTCCCATCTGGGAGCTTTGTAAAGACCCTAGGATCATAATTACAATCTTTCAAGTGGCAGACATATTTTTATGGCTCTTATCATTCAGTTCATTTACTTCAAAGGTAGGAACTCCAGATTTCCACTCTCCTCTCCCAGATTCTGCATGCACTACATAAAACTGTAGATATACCCTTAGGTTTGCCAGTGTCCCATGCCAGGAAAAATACAACACTGTTGGCGTGCCAAAAAAACAGACTCTGTAAGCAATTAGCAGATCCAAGGCTGGGTCTTGGAAGGATTTTGTATGTGCCATAACCACATAGAAAATTTGTTACCTGTTCTTTAGTAGTGAGCTTTCAAATCTAATCAAACAGAATTTGTCTGGAAATACACATTTCTGAAATAATCATATTGTGATTTTCAATTTATCTAAAATTTCAGACTTCTTCAAATAAGTACGTGGTGTGGAAAAACAAATTAAGTAAAAGTACTTTAAAATATTTAACCATTGTTTTGAATAGTTTTGCATACAAAAGGAATTATTATACATTATTCTCTATATAATAATTTTGCTTAATGATTTATTATCTTGCAAATACATATTAGATAATTTTATTTTACTGGATTTTTCTGAATTTTGAGGAGTCAGAACAAAATAACATTTAGAAAGCACATTACTTAAATTTTACAGTACAATTGTAGCATGCTAAATTAAGGGTTGGAGATAGATTCAAAAGAAATAAAAAGGATTTTTTTTATATGTCCACGTTATAATTTGAATTGTCTCTACAAAACTTATGTTTAATTGCCACTATGACCATCTTAAAAGGTGAAACCTTGAAGTGGTGATTAGGTCATAAGAGCTCTGTCTGTATAAATAGACTAACATGGTTACCTAGGAGTGGGCTATGGAGGACTGGGTTTGGCCAGGTGTGGTAACTCATATCTGTAAGCCCAGCACTCAGGAGGATGAGTCAGGAGGTTCACCAGTTTAAAGCCAATCTGACCTACATGGTGAGACACTGTCTTAAAAAGAAGAGGAAAAGAAGAGAGAGATTGGGTTTATTATGCCAACCCCCTCTCTCTGTCTTGCGTGTGCTCTCTTGTACTTCCATTATTATGTAGCAAGAAGGCCCTCACCAGATGCTGGAATCTTGATGGAGGACTTCTCAGTCTGTAGAACTGCAAGAAATACTTTCTTTCTTTATTAATTATATAGTCTCTGGTATTTTGTTATGGCAGCAGAAAATGGACTAAGAGAGTCCAATAGAAATTTTAAAAGAATGTTAACCATAGTTAGTTGGGATTAGTACAGTCATGAATAATTGATCTTGTCCCATCTAGAGTAAAGCAATCCCCTCCTTTCACAAGCCCCTCCCTGGGCTTTGAGGATAAAAGTCCTGTATGCTGAAATCCTGTCTAAAGAGTTTATACAATGCCCACTTAGAGAAGCCTGGACCCATGAATTCATTCCTTTCAAGTACCGGCAAGAATCATTTGCTGAATTGTTTTTGATGTTTCTTCCAGAAAATTCTCTGTGATACCTGGTTTGCAGCTGAGGACTTGAGGTAATTTGAATGAGCTGCAAAGATACTCTGTTATCAATTGAACAGACTGGCTCTTGTTATTATTTTTTAATTGTTTATGCATTTATTCACATGTTGCTTTAATAACCATCAGTAACAGAATGCAGGACAGTGGAGTCCTCTACTAGGCTATGATACATAGTTATGTCTAAGGATTCAGTCATTAATTATCCTAAAAATAAAAATATTGTGGAGGTTGAGGGTACTATAGATCTCTGGGGTTTTCTGACTCATTCCCTAAGAATGGGCTGAGTGCAGGTTATTGACGCCAACTGACAAGGGAATTTTAAACCTAGAAGTAATCATTAAAAATGAATTTGTTTACTGTATTTTGACAGTGTTTATAAATGTCCATGATTGTATCTTATCCTGAAAACAAGTCTGCTGACATGAGGAATTTTGGAAGGGGCAAATGCATAGAGAATCGGAATGATTTTTACCATTTCTTATTAAGAACCTTTTATACACTCAAAAAGCCATTTCTTATTTGAACAAAATGAGAACTAAATTCTACTTTTACTCTTTTTATATCCCCTGAAATATCATTTTCTGATTAAAAATTTACACATCTTTCTTTTATCTTATAAATAAATATATCAAGAGGAAATCAAATTTATCAGCATTTCAAAACATTTTTATTACTCTTTCAAATTCATGATTTATAACAAATGAAGGAAAATAAGGTTTGCCTTCCCAAAAGTATTCTATATTTTACCTTATGCTTTCTTTTAACATTTTGAAAATATCAGGTAATTTTAAGGTCAAAGTATACTCTCTTTTATCTTCCTACCATTTCAGTACATAAGTCTAGGGCTGGCAGACTAGCTGAAAGAGTAGAGTGCTTGTGTAGCAGGCATAGAGTCCTGGGTTCAATCCTGAGAACCACCCCCCCATCAAAAGTGTATACCTTCAAATAAAATAACATTGTTTTGCTTTATCAATTTTAGTACTCATATATTTGGAAGTTTCCATATATCTTCTCCCTGGCTTCTTTCACCAATGTGTTCATAAGATTCATGCATGCTGTTTTGTAGAGCTAAAGTCTACTCATTTTCATTGTACAAGCTGAATATCCCTTTTCTGGGACCAGAAAAATATCGGAGTTTGGATATTTTTTCAGATTTTAGAATATCTGCATATACATAATGAGGTATCTCGGAATCCAAATCTAAACACAAAATACATTTGTATTCCATATGCTCATTATATAGCTTGGAGGTAATTTTATACAATATTTTTAATGTTTTTTGACTACAATCCACTACATCAGGTTACATGTAGAAGTTTTCAATTGCAGTGAAATGTCAGTGCTCAAAAAGTTTTGCAGTTTGGAGCATTTTGGATTTTGGAGTTTTGGATTAGGGATGCTCAACTTATATTTATTGTATGATTATACCCAAAACTTTCTCCACTCCATTGTTGATGGACATTTAGGCCATTTTTGCTTTTTGGACATGGAGGAATAATGCTATCATAATCATTTTGGAAAATGTATCCTAGGGTGTATGTACAAGTTTCTCCAGTTTAAACACCTAGAAGTAGAATTGCTTGGCCATAAAATGTGCAACTTCAACCATGATTGACTAGGCTAAACTATTTTTTTGCAAAATGCTTATAACATCTAACTTCTACCAGCAGTGTATGCCAGTTCCTACTGCTCCAAATCATCAACCCTTAGACTTTAAGACTTTAATTTGAATTTGAGAAGGCAACAGTACTGATTTTAACTACAGTGAGAACCTTAGTCTTCTTGAGCAGTGGGACTGTTTGACACTAACCCCTAAGATCATTCAACCTTTTTACTGGAAAACTCAGATTGTCTTTCCATCCTGTCTAAGACCTCTGCAACCTGATCTCTGTCTTCCATCACCTGGGATGCTCCCCATCCTGATGTTCCCTCTATTTCTTCCTCTCCTTGCTTACCTCTTTCTCCTGAATTACTGTTTCTAGAACTTTTTCATCATTGAACCTTCTTTTTTCAATTGACTTCTTTGCCTGAATGTGTTTTTAGCAATGATTATTATTAAAAATTAATGATTTTATTAATGATTGCCTTTGTTCTTCTCTTAATTTCAAAAGACAGGTCAGTAAAGCCCATGTCCCCAGAATAACTCCCATTTGACACTGTCGTCATAATGTTATCAGCCATGTCCACTATCATTCTAAGGAGAATAGCTTCTGCAGTAGCCCCTCAGGTTAAGATGCTTATTGAATTATATGACTCCTATGATCCCTCCTCTTAACTGAAGAACTTATCAGACCAACTGTGGTAATTGATCCAATGTCACTCAATCCATGCATGGGCCAGGAACTGGGCACAGAAAGTGTCTGTAAGAAAAGATGAACCAGATACATGCAAAAATAAGCTTATAACTATAAATGTAAAACCTAAAACTATAAAATTACTAGAAGAAAACACAGGAGAAAAGTTTCCTGACATCAGTCTTGGCAATAGTGTTTTGGATATGACCCTAACGCAGAGGCAACCTAAGCAAAATAGACAAATAGGATTGAATTGAACTAAAATATTTCCACAAAATAAAGAAATAATCAACAGTGTGAAGAGAAAATCTTAAAATTTGGAGAAAATATTTGCAATCCATACATTTGATAAGGAGTTGAGAACACAAATAATTCAACAGTAAAAAAACAAATAATTCAAGCATAGGCAAAGAACTTGAATAGACAGCTTTCAAAAGACATACAAGATGTAGAGGAGAGATTTGAAAATACTCAAATGAGTAAAAGCAAGAAACAGGAAAAATAAGAAACAGTAGAAACAGGAAGGAAAGGTAGAGTTTAGAAAAAACTTGATGCAAACCAGGCATATGAGGAAGCAGAACCTATAAATCAATATATACTATGAAAAAGCAAGGAGAGGCCAAGGGTAATTGGTAGGAAGTAATGAAAAGAAGGCATTAATTACAAAGCCCTTGGACCTGGTTCCTGTTCTTCTGGGGCCTGGCTGTGATTATGTTCTTGGATGCCCATAAGGAATTTCTCCTGATTTCTGCCCTATCTGAAGTTTTCTGTTAAAACTTCTCATTTCTTGATATAAATTGAGAAAAATGTCCTATGTTGTAAGCAATGAGTTGATCTAGAAAATTTCTAAACTGGTTGTATTTCTTCTCATGGGGAGCCTCTACTTGATGTTTTCCCTCTGTGGGCCCTTAGCCTTCAAAGAAAGCTGACCTTCAAAAATTCCTGCCTGCAGTCCTTTCTGCTCTTGTAATCCACATTTGCCTTTCAGCACAGTAAGGTTGTTATGTTCACTTTGTTAAAGGAGTTACCAGCTGTTAGGTTTTTGCATTTTTGTACATAAAGCTTATCAAGAGAAACTATTTTTATGGAAAACACTACCAAGAAGGATGTAGCACTGCATGTTCTCAAATGGAAGTATTTCTGTCTTCACACATCCTGATGAAGGGCATCATTGAAGCCAAAGGATAAAAATACAATGCAGATAAGACCCAGTAAAAATAAAAACTTACAACATGTGATCCTGAAGTGACAATAAGGATGGCCTATTTTAAATGAACATAAACCAGACACTGAATAATGGCTTCAGATGTAAAACTTCACTCCTCCTCTGGTTTTAATCCAAAATAGACATTATCTAGGTTTATTTACTAGGACCTTTCCAAATATCTTCATTGTGATTGTGTGTGTTATCATTAATAACCCTCATTAATTAGCCACTGAATTTAAACAATTCTTATGAATGAAAAGTCCTTAGGAAGAGACCAAGAGCCACAAAACTAAAAATAATTTTAAAAAGCAAAACAAAGTAAAAACAGTGCTTCAGAACCACAGAAGTTACAAATTAGAAAGGACCAAGAGTTCAGCAAATGAGAAAACAGGATTAGAGAACTGACGTGACTTACTTGGGGTCACATGTCACTTAGTTTTAGAGGAGCCAGGACCCATACTCAGATATTGTATCTTTCTGCAGGGTCTTGCTTATTTGTTGATAATTTCCCTCCCCCCCCCAAAATTAATCATCCATTATCAAATATCTGTATGTCCTATTAGTTTGAAGCCTGGGGTATATGGTCTTAATGTTGTTATCATGACATTGATAGCCTATAGTCATTGAAGGAAATAAGTCCCTGTGTCTTGTGGAAAGCCTGTGAGCTGGTAAGAGACCAGGGCCACACAGGGAGGCATCAGGTCCAGAATGTGGGAGGCAAAGAAGCATGAATAGGAGGAAAAATGCAATCAGGGAAAATGAGAAGCTGCACAAACAAGATCTACTTACCACTTTCTCTTTGTCTTTCCATTGATTATAGTGAAGGCAGTCTGATTTTACTATATGCTGTAGAAAAATAAACAAAAACACATATGATGCTATTATGAAGGCATATGAATTTTGTAAGATGTGGATGATGAAATTAGAAAAGTCAAAATAAGATCTAAGTTTTATGTTGCAGGAGATATAAAAGGAAATGGAAAAGGCACTGCTAATAACGACCAAAAAAAGATAAAGAAAATAGTTTGCATTCATTGAAAGGAGTAGAATTTTTTCTTCTTTTTTTTTAATGTTTAGCTTACAAAATGAATAGGAATTGTGGAAACTTGGGAAGATGGACAGGAAGCTTACCTTGAATAAGAAAGAAAAATTTCAATTTGTGAAGAGCTGTACAAAGTAAATCTTTTGAAAATGCAAATATGACCAAGTATTATTATCTGTTGTCCCTTAACACATGTACAAGACTTTGCATCACATGGTCCCTAGGTACCTCTCTAACTTCCCATTCATATTCTATAATTTTCCTCTCTCCACTAAAGTTTGCCTAAAGTCATGCTGGCCAACATGGTCATCTTTCCATCCATCCATCCATCCTTCCTGCCCCAGGGCCTTTGAAAGTACTCTTTCTTCTGCCTTAAGACTCCCCACTCAAGTGAAGCTGGAGCTTGGTATCAGAAGTCTAGTTGCATAGGCAACTGTCCGTGATGTCAATGGTGCAGTGTACCCCTTCATTATCTAGCTAAGAAGAACATGTGCTTCATCTTTGGGATGCTGAAGGAACTGAATGCAACAGCTAAAAAAAAACCTTCATTTTTTTGGATTTGCGTATTTAGCTGCTTTGGAACTCAGTTGTTTCCTTCTTGGGTTTCAAAGATAAGACTGCAGCACTATTCACAATAGCCAAGTTATGGAAACATTCAAGATGCCCCACTATTGATTAATGGATTAAGAAAATGTGGTATTTATACACAATGGAATTTTATGCAGCCATGAAGAAGAACGAAATGTTATCATTCGCAGGTAAATGGATGGAATTGGAGAACATCATTCTGAGTGAGGTTAGCCTGGCCCAAAAGACCAAAAATCATATGTTCTCCCTCATATGTGGACATTGGATCAAGGGTAAATGCAACAAGGGAATTGGACTTTGATCACATGATAAAGCGAGAGCACACAAGGGAGATAGGAGGATAGGTAAGACACCCAAAAAACTAGGTATCATTTGTTGCCCTCAATGTGGAGAAACTAATGCAGATACTTTAAAGTGACAGAGGCCAATAGGAGAAGGGGACCAGGAACTAGAGAAAAGGTTAGTTTGAGAAGAATTAATTTAGAAGGTAACACACATGTACAGGAAAGCAATGCAAGTCAACTCCCTGTATAGCTATCCTTATCTCAACTAGCAGAAACCCTTGGTCCTTCCTATTATTGCTTATACTCTCTCTTCAACAAAATTAGAGATAAGGGCAAAATAGTTTCTGCCTGGTAGCAAGGGGATAGAGGGGAAGAGGGAGGGGGTGGGGGCAGGGGGAAAGGGAAGAAATGGCCCAAACATTGTATGCACATATGAATAAAAGAAAAAAGAAAAAAAAAGACTGCTAGAGTAACAACACAATATTTAGTGGTGAAATCTTGTTTGTTACTGTCAGTCCATTCCTTTTAGTTTAGAATAAGAACAAAGTTGCATTTCAAATATCTAAGCAAGTGAAATGGCCCCTTGTTTATAACACTAAATAGGGAAGTTTGTGCCATGTTAATACTTAAAACAGCCTTTGCTAAATGTGACTTAACTAGAAATCCATTAGGCTAGTGTCTGGTGCCTACTTTTGTGTACATTTAAATCATGTCTCACAAACTGATTGTGATGGGTTAACTGAGCGTTCTCCTTGGATAGGAGTTGAGAAGTATAAATGCAGTGTAGTTAGGCCGGAGTCATATCTGCTCCACCTCTGTTTTGGCCAGGTAATGTGTATCACCTGGGGGAGAGCTTGCTTAAAATTTATGAGACCTGTCAAAATGAAGATGATAGGCAGAGTAAACATCACACATCATAAAGATGACATTTTGTTTTATTTCACAAGTGGCCGTGTTTTAATCTAGGCCTCCAGAAGTTGGATGTTAGTGCAGTGGTTGATGGCAGTGGGGGAGAATTCTAAGACATCTTCCACACTGCCTTGTGTCAGGACTCCAGGAAGATGTTTGTGTTTATACTGAGTCAGGCTTCAAAGAAGTCTTAAAGGTAGGACACCCTACTGCTCTTGATTATTTTCCCAAAGGACTTTTATAGGCAGTGCAAACAGGAATTGGACAGATTAACCAGGAAGACTGCCACAATCAACAATACAATGGACTTCTCTAGGTGAAACTCACAAGAAGCCTTTCTCCTGGTGTGGTTCCCACAATTGCTCATCAATTAAGTCTGTCTCACTAAGAAGTTAGCTCTCATCAGAATCCTAATGCAACAGCAGGAATCTTAACAGTTAAGCCATTTATTTCCCCTGTGAGTACTGCTCTAGTCCAGTCTGCCAAAAACTCTCCCTACATATCTCTAGATCATTATTTTCCTACTAGAGAGAAGGTAGAAAGGGTCACTTAGAATGAAAAGGGTATAATAGAGTAAAATTAAACTTACTATATAAACTGCCTTCAATAGATTCATTTAGAGATCTGAGTTGCTATATATGGTATGCTATTTTCAGAGCCAGGTGTTAGAAGTCTATGCATATTATTCAATATGAGGTATATGTTTGTAATCTTATGTAGAGTCAAGTACCTTATTGATATTCTGTATCTTTGTAATAGGTAAAGTTTGGAAGCTACTTACCTGTTTAACATGGAGCAGGAAGGAACTTAAAGTTATTCACTGGAAGAAATGATTGTTGAAAAATATATTGCTTTGACTTTGAAGAAAAAAAGACTCTCCCCCTCTACCTGAATTCTCACTTTCACCTAGTCAGCACTTAATCTTCATCTCTCAGTCAACATGTCAAGTTCTCAGGACAGTGCTCCCTGGTCCTCTGAACCTGTATCAAAATTGAGTCACATCAGTGTGGTCCATGTTTGACAGTTATAAGTTTACAGTTATATGTAGTGTGTGATCATTTCAATAGACCTATGGCACCCACTCAACTGTAAATTGTGCTAGGCAGCCTCTGCTCACCTATGTTATCCAGAGTAGCCATCACAGTAACTGTGACATACTTGTACCAATAAATATTTGTTCAATCAGTGTTAAATGTTATGGAGCACTTAAAACTAATCTGATAAGTGAAACTCAAAGTCTATTTTTCCTGTAATATTAGGAATGGAACATGAAGTGAGTTATCAATCTTTTAACCTGATGTCACATAAATGATTGAAGGGATTGAAGTTGAAGGGGTTTATTCTTGAAAACATTGAGATGCCGCTCTTTTGCAATTTACTATTAGGATTAAATGAAATATTAAACAAAACAAATGTAATGATAGGTATTTAAGTATAATAAACAAATGAATTACTAAATATAATACATATGAAATATATTAAATTGACCCTGGCTCCACAGTAAAAGTTGAATAAATATAGTGCATTATTGTTATCATTATTTTTAAAATCAGAAGAAAATTGAACAGTTTTTATTGGCCCCTGTCTTCTTACACAGTGGAGCTGAGGGATGGGGAGAGTAGGCACTTAGATGTTTTAATAAGCCACAAGAAAAGCCATTTCAAAACCAGTAGTTAGGAAATAAGTGGTGGTCTAAGGTCTGTCACTAACACCTTATATGCTCCAAACCAAGACTTCTAGTCATCTGAATCCTTCAGGCCGACCTCACATTTCACCTATGTGATCTTTCTAAGTCAATTGTCTTTTATGAAACTGACTTTCTTTGTTTAGAGCAACATTTCAATTATTTTGCATTATGCATACATTTTTGCCATTTTCATATGCTACATATGCCATTAATGAGATATTTTTATAATTGACTCACTTTTTATTTAAATAAATTTATGTTAAAAGGAAAATTTATACTGCTACCATAATGGAAAATCAGTATCATGAAGTATTACCCCAAATAAGGTAGCTAAAATTTACAGTAACCATAACCATAAAATAACAATAATTTTTCTGGATATTTTTGCCTGGTAAAGGTTCTGAGGCAACAGTCTGCTCTGTTTTTATAAAAATGGAAATTAGTTCTAGAACTTTCATAGCTATACCAGCAGCAAGCTGAATTTTTTTCATTTTATAAAATATTGAATAGAATTAAAATAAGATCTCCCTTTCACTAGGTAATTTGGTGATATTTAATACCATGTAAAGAAACCACCAAAAATCATCCCAAGATCATCCCTAGGAACCACCTGCATTTGGTAACACAGATCTAAACAAGGTAAGAATATACTATCCCATGGAGTTTTGAGAAAGAAAATAATATTCGGTATTTTTTAACCATTATGTTTAAAAATCTATGTAGTCATTTATACATCAAAAATGAAATAATTTTTATTGATTCATTTTGTTTTTTTATGTTGCAAGGGATAGTAATAATCTTGGGAAACCTGAAGAGATGAAAGTTTTATTTTTAATGGAACAGAAATTCCATTTTAGCACTGTTTGTTCAGATAGCTCCCTCTTCCCATTGCAGTCTTGTTCTAATTTTCAATCTCCTTTCAGCAGTGTGACTCAATTAGTGGGTTGGTTAGGCACCACCTAATGTGAAGTGTCCCTAGTGGACAGTTTGGGCTCAGTACTGGCTCCCTGGGTTACACCCACAAAGCTAGGGTAGCTGGATTTTTTGTCAACCAGGTACATCGTTCTTGTTTTCAATGGGGCATTAAAGAGCAAAGTTACTGACAAGCATGGTGGTGCGTATCCATAATCTCAGCACTTGGATGGCTGAGGCAGGAGGATCACAGATTCAAGGCCAACATAGGAGAGTCTGTCCATAAATAAATAGATAAATCAATAAACAAATTAAATAAATAAATAGCAGAGTTGCTACCAGAAACAGTAAAGCTTTAGGTCCTGATCAGCACAATAAGCAAAGGGTTTTGGAAGTTTAAAAATACAATATTTTGTTAGAAACTGTTAGAAATCTAACTGTTAGAAACCTAATCTAACTATTAGAACTGTGAGTACAGTTAGAAGCCAAGAAGCAGTGAAAACATCAGTGAAAATAAATAAATTTTTTGCTGAGTGTCTGCTAATTTCATTCATTATGAAGTTTAGATTGTTAGGTGTTCTTGCTTCTTCCAAGACTGTCCTGTGTACCTGCAAACCCATTTTCCACTCACAGCACACACATGCATAATACTGAAGAGACTACATTTCTATTCTAAAGCAAACTCCAAAATACCAGGTCCCAAAGACACATTTAAACTCAGTAGTTCATCCCTCAGTAAGACTTTCTTTAGTCTCTAATTTAGATAGCTGAGAAATCTAAAATGGCAGGAATCTTTGTCTGATTTCACAGAGCAGAGAGGAGCTAGGTTCACATAAATGCCAAACCCACTCAGTCACAGTTGTTTAAGAAATTGTGCACCTTTAAGACCTTGCCAGGAATACTTTTCTTCTGTGTTTATAACAGGGCGGTGGACATGAAGAGTGAATATTTTCCTTTGAAGGTAGAAATGTTAAAAAATATAAGGATAGGATGGAATGAAATGCCTTTGGAGACAGAAAAAGAGGGTTCGCAGAACCTACAATTTAAAAAAGAAAAAAGTAAGACTACTGTGAGTCTCCAGAGGCAAATAAGAAATCAAGGAAACAATGACACATTCACTACAGTAAAATGAATGCAGAAAAAAGTGGCAAAAAGACTTCCTCCTCTCTGTAGAATGTCTCAGTCAGAATCAGATGAGAGGATTCCACGCTCGTATGTTCTCCAGCATCATCATCAGGGCTTTTAAAACACAAATTGCAGGTCCTGCACCCAGAGTTACTGCTTCAGTGAGTCTTGGGTAAGGCCTTCTAACAAGACCCCAGGTGATGCTGGCACTATGAATTTATGGGCCACAGTTTAAGAGCCCCATTGTGGGCTGGCACTTGTACCAGGTACAAGATGATAAAGAGAGTTAAAGGCTATACCTCTAACTATGTGGTTCGTCTATGTGGCCCTGCATGTCTATCCTATGCACATTTATGCTGTAGCCTATTTTTTCTTTAAAAACAATGTTGAAGGAAATTTTGACGATGCTATAGTGGTGTTAGCTCCTTATGGCTCAGCCTTCCTAACAATAAATACATACTATAAACACAATGCAAAATCCTAATTACCTAAGGACTCCTAATAGTACAAAAAAAAAAAAGCTGGCAGATGGTGAAGGAGAGCAAACCTTGGAGAAGTGACACGCATGGAGGTGACATTCCAATTTACTTTCTCTTTTCTCTAGTGGATGTTCCTGAGGCTGGGTCTCAGTCATGGAGGGAAGTCACTTGGCAGAGAAAGCTAAAAATGTGATAAAAACAGTTATCATTTCATCAGCAGTCAGAGAAACTTGGAAAGAGGTTAAGGAAGGTCAGACTGCTCAGCAGAAATCATGAAGGAAAAAAAGCTGAAGGTTCACTGATTAAATGAAAGAACCCACACAGGTCTCAGTCTAACCCTTAATCCACATGCATAATAGGAACCCAAACCAGCAAAGGGAAGACTTGGGGAATTGAATTGAGGGTTAAACCACTTGCATAAATTTCAACCGAACTCCTAAATTGTGCACGAGTAAAACAGATCTAAACCAGCTAGAAAAGCTTTAAAATTGAATCAAGGCTTGAAGCACTACTCAATGAAAGCAAGACAAAACTTAGAGTCTGAACCTAACCATGTGGATTGACTGTTAAAGAAAGTGCTAACCTTGACTTGATGATTATATCAATACACAGATTCCATGCAATTAAACATTCAAAATGTAGAGAATACAATTAAAAATCACACAACATGTAAAGATCCAGGAAAATATTATTTCTCCAGGGAAAATATAATCTCCATACAAAAATTCTTAGATTACCCAGAGGCTGGAATTGGCAGACAAAACTTGAACACACTCACTATAACTACATGCTTTGATAGTAAAGAAAATAATATTAAATAAAAAGATAAAAAATATCAGTTAAGTATTAAAAACTGTAAAAATGAAAACTTTGTAAATAAAATATATAATATTTGAAACAAATGACTCACTGATAAGTTTCAGTGGTAAAGAACAATTACAGGAACAGTGTCAGTACAGTTGAAGATGGTTCAATAAAATTATTCAATTTGAAGAACAGAGAGGGAAAAAAAGACTAAAATGAAAACAGTAAAGTTTCAAAGGTTCATGAAAAATTCCACTGGTTAAACAGACAAATAGACATGCAATTGGAGTCCCAGAAGAAGAGAATAATTGCAGAAGAAAAACATATTTGTATTTGAAGAAATAATATCTGAAGACTTCCAAAATTTTATGAAATATATAAAATTTTAAATTCAAGAAGCTCAATGAATACCAAGCAGGATAAATTCAAAGGCAATCTTACCTGCATAAATCAAACCAAAGAAACCCAAACAGAAAATCTTAAAAGCACCTGGAGGAAAAAAAGCCACACTGCATACAGGAAAAAATGATCCAAATAGTAACTGATTTCTCATAAAAATCTAGAGATGTAAAAAACGCAACATCTTCAAAACATTTCCTTTAAAGGAAAAAAAAACAATTCAGAATTTGACACCTATTAAATATCTTTCAGAAATGAAGGTGAAATGAAGACTTTTCAGATAAAGAAGAGTATTTGTCATCAGCTGATATGGTCTAAAGACATACTGAAGAAAGTTCTTTTTTGTTTGTTGTATCTTTTTAAAATATTTTTATTAGGATATAGTCGTTATACAGGGGATGATTCATAGTGACAATTCTGATTAGACTTATATTATACATTAGTTACATTGCCCCCATCGCCTCTCTCCCTCAACCCCCGCCACACCCTACTATAAACAACTGCAAGAGGTTGTTTCTTAGTTCTGTTTCATGTAGGTATATGAAGTCCATCTACCATCTACCATAACCATAACTTCATTCGCCCCCTACACACACACACACACACACACACACACACACACACACACACACACACACTGGACCGCTTTTAGAGTCCTGTTCTTTGTTATTAATATTTAAGTTGATGTTCAAAGGGGTGCCTCAATGTATGCCCACTGTGGGTATATTTTACTTTGGTCCATTCAAACCCTTCCATTTTTCTCCCTTACTCCTTTACCTCCCACTCCCATTTTTCAACAGCTTTCAACACACATCTTTATATCATTTACATTCACATCTTATGTTTTATGATATTACTGATATTCTATCATTCTCTTTTCCTTTCCCTCTTTCCCTGAGTTCCATAGAATAGTTCCACTATTAAAAACATGTTTTACATCTGAGTTTGTATATGGTCATGCTTGTTTTTGCATATGTGTTTATCTATTGTATCTATCTCCCACATATTAGAGTAAACATGCAGCCTTTCTGTTTCTGAACCTGGCTCACTTCACTTAACATGATGTCCTCCAATTCCATCCATTTACCTTCAAGCCATAAGTTATTGTTCTTTATGGCTGAGTAATACTTCATTGTGTATATATAACACATTTTCTTTATCCATTCATCAGTTGTAGGGCACCTGGGTTGTTTCCAAAGCTTGGCTATTGTGAATAATGCTGCAATGAACATCAGTGTACAGGTATCTCCATTGTATGCTGTCTTACATTCCTTTGGGTAGTTTCTCAGGAGCGGTGTCACTTGATCATATGGCATTTCTATCTTTAGCTTTTTGAGGAATCTTCACACTGCTTTCCATAGTGGTTGCACTAACTTGCATTCCCACCAACAGTAATAAGGGCTCCTGTTTTGAGGCAGCCTCACCAGCATTTGTTGTTGTTGTTATTGCCCTTGACTATGGCCATTCTTTCTGGGGTGAGATGAAATCTAAGTGTGGTTTTTATTTGCATCTCTTTTATAACCAGGGAAGTTGAACACTTCTTCATGTATTTACTGACCATTGTACCTCTTCCTTTGAGAATTCCCTGTTTAGTTCATGTGCCCATTTCTTCATTGGGGTGTTAATTCTTTGGGAACTGTTTTGAGATCCCTATAGATTCTGGATTATTAGTCCCTTATCAGATGAAAAGCTGGCAAAGATTTTCTCCCGTTCTGTGGACTGTCTCTTGAGTCTGGTGACTGTTTCCTTTGCTGTACAGAAGCTCCTTAGTTTGATGCAGTCCCCTTTGTTCATTCTTTCTCTTAAAAACTGATCCTTTTGAGTTCTGTTTAGGAAGTTGTTCTCTATACCTGTCTGTTCCAATGTATTTCCCACTGCTTCCTGGAGTTGTTTCAGTTTCAGGCCTTATATTAAGGTCTTTAATCCACTGTGAGTTGATATTGGTACAAGGTGAAAGACAGGGATCTAGTTTCAGTCTTCTATATATGGATACCCAGTTTTCACAGCAGCATTTATTGAAAGACAGGACTTGCTCTTTTTTCTCAATAGTGTGTTTTGGGCTCCTTTGCCAAAGATTGGTTGACTATAGATGCATAGGTTTATGTCTGGGTCTTCTATTCTTATCCATTGGTCTTCCTGTCTGTTTTTGTGCCAATACAATGCTGTTTTTATTGTTATGGTTCTATAGTATAGCTTGAAATTTGATATTGTGATGCCTCTATCATTGAACACTTTGCTTAGACTTGCTTTGGCAATACAAGGTCTTTTGTGTTTCCATATGCATTTCAAGATTGATTTTTCTATTTCTGTGCAGAATGTCATTGGAATTTTGGTAGGGATTGCATTGAACATGTAGATTGCTTTTGGTAGTATAGCCGTTTTCACAATGTTGATTCTATCAATGCATGAGCCTAGAAAGCCCATCTTCTGATGTCTTCTTTGATTTCTCTCTTCAGTTGTTTATAGCTTTCATTAAAAAGGTCTTTGGTTTCTTTCATTACATTTATTCAAAGGTACTTTATTGTTTTTGAGGCTATTGCAAATGGGATTGTTTCCCTGATTTCTTTCTCAGTCTGTCCATTGTTGGTATATGGAAAGGCTACTGACTTCTGGATGTTAACTTTGTATTCTGTACTTTGACGAAAGAGTTCATGATTTCTAATCATTTTTTGGTAAAGTTTTCAGAGTCTCTCAGGCATAGGATCATGTCATTTGCAAATAGGAATAGTTTGACTTCTTCCTTCCCTATTTGAATCACTTTTAGTTCCTTAGTCTGAAGGGAAACCAGACCAGAGGAAAATCTTTAGAAATGTTGATCTATTTTTTCTTTTTGAATATAAGTATTTAAAGTTTTAAATTTCCCTCTAAGCTCTCCTTAGTTGAATCCTAAATTTTTTATCCTAAATTTTTGATACATTGTATTCTTGTTATCATGTATCTTTAAAATTGGAAATTACCTTACTTCAGTACTTGGAGGACATTATTTCATTTTCCTCTATCCTCTATCCTCTACTGTGACTGACCTTCCTGTTTTTCTGATTATTTCTATTCAGTAAGCAATCTGGTTATGCATAGAATACTCACAAGACAAATACTAAATAATCTTAGAATTTTAATCCATATTTATTGTTTGTGGGGTTTTGTTTTTGTTTTTGTTTTTTTGTGGTATCAGGGCTTGAACTCAGGGCTTACGCCTTGAGCCACTCCACCGGCCCTTTGTGTGTTAGGTATTTTCGAGATAGATTCTCACTAACTATTTGCAGGGCTGACTTTGAACCCATGATCCTCCTTATCTCTGCCTCCTGAGTAGCAAGGATTACAGGCGTGAGCCACCCTCACCCAGCTATTGTTTGTGTTTTATTTATTGTTTTTTCTTGACTACACTTTCCAGATTTTGTTTCTATTTTATTGACATTTTTAAAAGACAACATTTACTTTTATGGATTGTATTATTTTGAAACATTACTTATTTAATTCTGCTTTTTGCAATAAATGTTCCTTTTCCCTATCCTAGTTTTGTGCTTTAAACTGTTTCTTGAACTGAACTGTTAGTGTCTTACCTTTCTTATTTTCTAATAAGTAAATTTAATGTTCTCCATCATCCTCACTATGTTTTTTTCTCTTTTTCCCTATGGCTTTATTCAATAAAATTTTATTTTACAATGGTTTTAGATTTACAGAAAAGTTGCAAAGACAGCATTATTTCCATAATCTGTACCTGCTTTCTTTTACTGTTAGCATCTTACATGATATATTTGCTGTATCTGGTGAACAAATATTGATATATTATTATTGAATGCACTTTATTCATATTTCCTTAGTTTTTCATCTAATATACATTTTATGTCACAGAATCCCATCCAGGATACCATATTATTTTAGTTATTATCATTGTGGAAATTTCTCAAAGTTTTCTTGGTTTATGATAACCTTACATTTTTGAAGAGTTTTGTGGTCTATCTCTCATTTGGAGTTTGTCTGATTCCTCATCATTAGATGAAGACTACAGGTTTTGGGAAGAAGGCAACACAACAATGAGGATATGTCAAATGGACACAGAAGTTAACTGAAAACTCCCAATGACCAAAGCTGAAACCACTGGAGCAACAAAACGCATAGCATCGCATTGAATTATAACCTAAAATTTAAAGTAAATTTTTAGAAGTCCATACTTGTCATCCCTTTTTCCAGTCATGTCTTGATTGAATTTGTAAATAAGTGGGCAGAAAAGCAAAAGATAAATCTTCCTTATAGAAAAATTCTGAATCATTTATGAATATTTCTTTCAAGGAGGTGAACCACAATCCCTAGGTATGGATTGTACATAGTAACATACATACAAAGGCAAAAGACAAGAAAGGCAATTGGTATTGTTGGTGGTGCCTGTCTTACTTTGTTTGGGATATTATAGCAAAGTGCTTAAATTAAGTAATTTATAAAAAATAGAAATGTATTTCTTATGTTCTGAAAGCTGGGAAGACCACAATTTGATGCCAGCAGATTCAGTGTCTTGTGAGGCTCCCCTTGCTCCAAAGATGGCACCTTCTTGCTGTGTCCTCACTTGGCAGAAGGACAAAAGGACTCCCTCAAGCCTCTTTCACAATGGCACTAATCCATTCATGAGGACCTTTGACCTAATCACTTCCCAAAGGCTTGACCTACTAATACCATCACCTTGGAGGTTGGGTTTCATCAAATGAATTTTGGAGAGATACAAACATTTGGACCACTGCACTGCCCATTCAGATTCTGCTGGTCTCAGGTTTTTGGATCACAAAATATGTGCAATTTGTATTTTTTTTTTCTCTTCAATTTTCTGTAAATTTTCAGTTGGTGAATTTGTATATGCTTGTTTTTGTTCTGTGTTTCTCTGTATAGTTTTTAAAAGAGCAGGATCATTAAAACTAGGATACCAATATGATCTTACTGAAAGATGCTCTTAAAAAATTATGAGCAAATTAACAATAGGGTGCAATTAGCCTTTCAAATCATATTCCCTTTGGGCCATTTCTGCTACTGTGTCAGGTAGAATAGTTAAAAATCTCCCTCCTCCCTGTGCCTCCCCATTTTACTAGCAACATTTAATAATACCTTTAGAAGGAAAATATCATCTTTTGAAAATAAAATAAGTATCATCACTTTCCTTATAACTTATGGTCTAAAAGGGATTTACAATTGCTTAGTTTTTTTTTTTTTTTTAGCAGTATTGGGGTTTGAACTTGGGGCTTTGATTTTGCAAGCCAGGCACTCTGTTGCTTGAGCCATGTCTCCAGTAACATTTTTGATAGTTGATGCAAAAGTGTATAATCTAACATTAAAATTTGGGTGACCTTTTGTTGTATTCAGAGTTAGAGAATGAATTTTCTTATTTGTATTTAGTCAGAGCATTGCTATTTTCCTTACTAAATCTTTGAACAGAAGGAACCAGAAAGCATATTGAAGGTGGTCATATTTTATTTGTAAAAATAGAATCCAAGACCTTGAAGGGTATATGAATTAATTTTACATTATTATCTAAGCCATTGGATTCTAAGCAGATACAGAAAGGGAAATGACTGAATTGCATAATGATGTAAAATGACATTAGGAGTTAGGTAGACTCCAGTGGAACATACAATTTTAGGACCCAGGAAAAGAAGAAAATGTCATACATTGTTGTGGGCTAGAGCTTCTTTGTAAAATCACTATGGAGGGATTTACAAGAATGTTTGGCTTGCCATGGTAAGTAGAAAATTGACTTAGGGGCATTTAACCTTACAGTAGTAAAGAACAATGGCAGTGTTTGTATTTAGTGATTAACACTGAACATCCTTCTACTTAATATATTTTTTGACTTAACTTTCAGGAAGCTTCAATTTAAACCTAGAAAAAATAAGCATTTCTCTTTTCATAGACATTGTGCTTCAATTCAGCTCCTGTCAATAGGCTAACAGGTACTTTAAAATAACTATACTTATAGAATAATGACTTCTTCCCATGAGAGAAAACTAATGCATGCTTCTCTGAAACCTAGCATATTCACATGGCATGATGTCAGTCTTGTGCCTTCAAGTTTTCTCCAGAGTGTGACTTTAATCTTAGATAGATAAATGTGCTTTGATAATATACTTTTTGTGTTCCCTATTTGGAAGCAAGTATAAAATGTGAATAGACCATGAGTGAGCACAGTCATTTGTGCAAAGACTCTGTGTTATACTATCTCAGGTATTCATAGGTGTTTCTGTATGCTGCCATTGGATTTGCACACCTTATGCATTGCAGACAAGGATTAGTTGTCCCTGCCCAGCTTTCTTCTCTCCCCTGAGCCATTGTGATTTCCTAGGCTCCTAGGAGGAAGTTCCTAGATTAATGTTGCCTGGATTATCTCTAAAATAATCCAGGCTCTGTCTTTGGTTGTTTGGTTGCATGACAATTCACATGTATATGGACCTTTGGCTTCTTTACAGCAACTACAGAAAAAATGAATAGAGGAAGAAAACTTAGGAGTAGTATGCTTATTCCATATTTCCATCAATATAAGCAGCAAAAACCCTTGGAAAACGTCAGAAAGACTGCAAGCTTGTTGACTATTTGTAATTAAATATTCATGTATTAAATATTGTTATGTATTTTAAATATTTTTCATGTATTTAATCATGAAATGATTAACTATTTCATATTATTTCTCCAATACATGAAAATATGAAACAAAAACTACTAGGAAATAAAGAGATAACAGAATTTTATGTGGGATGCAGATACATAGGAAACAGAAAACAAAATGCCCTTGAAGTCAGAGTAGGTCTTTTTTTGATTTTTGTGGTGTTGGAAGTTGACACTAGCACTTTTTGCATCCTAGGTGAAACTTTTACCACTGAGCCACACTCCCAGCCCAAAGCAGTCCATTTCAAGTGCATTTACCAACTTCCCTCTGCTACCATCTTCTCACAAACAAGTTCTTGTTCTTGGATCCCTGTCTTCTACGAAAATTATCCTTAAGATTCATTCAGCAAGCCCTGTGTTTTCAGTAGTGAAAGGATGGATCACATAGTCTAATTCATATCTTTAAAACCTAAGAATAGTGTCTAGAAAAATTAGCGTCATCCTTTCCCTACCACTCATGTTAATATGCCCTGTTCTTTGATTCTCCTATTTGTATTAGTCTTCTCTCCTCAAGCAGTTGTTCTCTCAGCCATGGTTTTGGGTTGTGGGGCACTAACTCTTGACCAAAGTACCACCTTCTTTCTTCAAGTCAGCACCATGCTTTCTAAAAGCAGCCTCTCTAAAAGCCATCTTGTCTTCAACTTGAACTGTGAATTGTGTCAGGACAACTCCCATCATGAGCCCGGGAAAAAGATCCTATATCCACCCTTCATTCATCTTAGTAATTACTTACCTTTGTAAGGGATCCACACCTCTGATTAAGTTTTCAGGAACTGGGTTTGTGCCTCATGGGCTCCCAAATCTTGCCTTACACCATATCCCTATCTCATGCCAGCCCTCTTCTAGTACTTTGGTCCTCATTCTTACTTAACCCCTTCTTGCTGATGAGCTAATCACAGATGTAAAACCTTAGAGCTAAAAACCCTTTATTCTTATATCCAGAGAATATGAGATGGGAGGGTGAGAAGGAAACTGTGCTCCTAGAATCCCAAATTAGAAACCCAAACACCAGAACCCATAGCAACATAATCATAGGAGTTTTCATAATATTACCCATCCCATATATTCTGTCAGCTTACCATAGCCTATTATGGGGCACTCAGTCGGTGAATATAACCTTATTTCCACTGGAAACTATGCTGCATGTTTCCAGAAACTGACTTACAAATGATTGCTTGGTAAGTAATCTAGTCAAAGTTTCTAAAATATAAATGAAAATAGTTTTTTTCTAACATATTAGCTCTCAAATTGATCCATATTCATCATTAACAAATTCAATTAACCCAATTCCATACATTTGAAAAGAAAAATCCAGTTCAGATCAGTTTAACTAAAATTAAGAACAGAATTATGCATGCAGTACTTATTTTTAATAATTCCTATCACTTATTCATTGCAAAAAAATGCTCATATTGCAAATTACCTCTTAAGGCAATCTCATTACTTAAGTAGACACATGTTCTTTATTTTTGGCTTAATTTTTAAATCTATCTCATTCTTCTATATTCTATATTTAGTTTTCTCAAATCAACATAAGAATTTACACAAATATTTAAGCTCAAACAGAGACAGAGTTCTACTGTAGTTCTAAATCAACTTCATTTTTCAAAGTTTTAATGCTATTTTGAAAGAGGATAGGAAGAATATTGAGTCATGTGCATATAAAGAACATAGTATTAGAAACCATTGCAAAATAACATTTTTATTTAGTGAAATGTATAATAAATCAAAATAAAACTATATTAGTAACAAATATATTCTAGGAAAATTAGTGGCATGAATATCTGCTGTTTTTATCTACTCCATATCCTTCCCTTCTTTGATGGCAGCATCCCTATTTTCCTTTGGGGGAACCATACCTACATCTGGGCCTCTGTTACATTCATAGTGCTCTTTCTGCACCTCTCCCCCAGCAGCCACCTGGCCTAAACTGGCCAACCAGAGTGTCCATGCCACTGCTTGCAGTGACTCAAACTGGATGAAAGATTGTTTTTCATAGATTTGGTCCTTGGTGTTATGAAAAGCAGAGTCTTCTTTCCCTAAGGCTTAAACCATAAAAAATAATGAAAGCCATAGGTGTTTACCACTTTCTTTCAAAACAACATGGGGAAAAGTAAATGAAATTGGAAAGTGAACCAACACCTAAAGAGAAGAAAGAGCCAGGGGGAAAGAGAGGGGAAAAGGGAGAGGGTAAAGATGACATTGATCCTCTGAATCCAAATGAGTCTGATGTCATATCCACTGGAGACATTTTTCCTTAAATCCACATGATTCCTATTTTAATTCTGTGTAGCAGTCTTAATGTGCCAGGGAATAAAAAGGGGAAGTGGGACTTCCACTCACTTTAGTATCATTTTTCCATTGGAATATGTGCTTAGCAGAGGGAATTAGTCTTCCTTAGTTAATACCTCATAAAACCTTTGGTTTCTCTTTGTTAAAAAAGGAGAAAAGTACATTATCAAAGGCCTTAAGACACAGCAGTGGACAGAGTGGACACCTCCTTCTATGACTTCCTATCCCATTGGACTTGGGCACATTCCTTACTTTTCTAAGCTTCACTTCCTTCTATTTAAATAGGCCTGGTGGTAGTACCTAGTTCACAGGTGTCCTGTAAGGCTCTAAGGAGATATTTTATGTAATGCACAAGGAACATAATATATTTTCAATAAATCTTAACTGTGGTCGTATTAACAGGGCATAAGGCATTGTGTTAGCTGTTATCACTGAGGTGTAAACAAAGCATTGGAACCGCACAGAGTCCATTCTTCATTCTTCTCTTTGCACTGCTCCAATACAGCTTGCAGAGCTAATTTCTACACCACAAATATGTGGACACTCACATGTATGTTTCTCAACCTTGTCCAGAAACCTTGCCTTGAGGTGCATAAATCCCTGCAATGGGAAAGCGCTGGTTCAGTGAGCAGTTCAAAGGCTTAACTGGGAAACACATTTACTTAGTAATATTAAGGAGCCAGTGGAGTACCTGAGAAGCTGTTGTGTCTTAGTTAAAAGCTTTGAAAATTATAAATGTGAATTCCATTCTGCCATTTTTTCAACCCTAAGATTTTGGACAGTTTAGATAAAGACAATGAGATTTACTTTCTGTAATTATGAATATGAATTATAATTACCTTAAATCATTGGGCGGCTAAGCCAATTAAAATGGCTCTCTCCAAGTTAGCCAGTCTATAGTTCTTATAGGGAATTATGGTATCTTGAGGTCACTTAGTGGGTCACAGAAGATAAGGTAGTATTTGCAAGGCAGAATTGAGCATCAACATTGAAGGAATCCAAAAAATAGGACAGGTGTAGAGACACAGCCCATTGTCTGATGGTCACCAGTCCCAGGAGTCTGGTGAGGCCAGTGACTACAGGAAATCAGTAAAAATCGTGAGAGTCTTTGAAACAGGGAATAATCCATTAATGAGTATCATGTCTAGCTCATCCATCAGGTTATCCTTGGCTTTTGATGTCTTTAAGCTATTTTACAACTTTATAAAGCATAGCAAACTGATAATAATTCAAATGATTCTTGTCCTGGAAAATGTGTATCTGGTGGATGCAATGGATTGTATTCTTTATATGGTTACATTCCATAAAGATAAACTGATTTAAAAATTGTTTGTTCGCTGTATCTATTCATGGTTCTGGAATTCTCCCTTGAATTGATTATAAAATCTTACTGGTTCTTTCACTTATTAATAAGTTAAACTCCTTGACACCTGTTATTTTTGTATTTGCATGAGGGCCATGATTCTTTTACTAAAAATATTTTTCTTTATAAAGAATCTCTGACAAATGCATGAAGGGTCTTAATTTTTCTAATTTTATAGCTAAGCATATGCCTACCAGGTAGTTCCTTTAAATCTAAACAGCATTGCTGGTCTCTGACTTTACTGCTTCATTGTTAACATCTTCTGTCAGGAACATCTGGGAAGCTTCAGAAAGGGAATTAAAACCTTAGTATTCTTGAACCTTACCCTTATTTCTGCCTCATCTCCAGTAACACTCCCCAGGGAAGGTCCTTCTCCTAGAGACCCACCATGGTTTTCACAGTAATTCTTAAAGACAGTCGTTTTGCCCTTGGTTAAAGCTACAACTAAGCTTTTTTTTAAATTAAATCATGTTATAACAGTACTATAATGGCCCTCTAGTAATTTTTGAATAGCAAGATAGATCCTCAAGAAAATAATTCAGAATTATTTTCTTTGAAAAGCCAACGTGCCCCACCACCGATGAATAGATTAAGAAAATGTGGTATCTATACACAATGGAATTTTATGCAGCCATGAAGAAGAATGAAATGTTATCATTCGCTGGTAAATGGATGGAATTGGAGAACATCATTCTGAGTGAGGTTAGCCTGGCCCAAAAGACCAAAAATCGTATGTTCTCCTTCATATGTGGACATTAGATCAAGGGCAAACACAACAATGGGATTGGACTTTGAGCACATGATAAGAGCAAGAGCACACAAGGAAGGGGTGAGGATAGGTAAGACACCTAAAAAATTAGCTAGCACTTGTTGCCCTTAATGCAGAGAAACTAAAGCAGATACCTTAAAAGCAACTGAGGCCAACAGGAAAAGGGGAACAGGTACTAGAGAAAAGGTTAGATCAAAAAGAATTAACCTAGAAGGTAACACCCACACACAGGAAATCAATGTGAGTCAATGCCCTGTATAGCTATCCTTATCTCAACCAGCAAAAACCCTTGTCCCTTCCTATTATTGCTTATACTCTCTCTACAACAAAATTAGAAATAAGGGCAAAATAGTTTCTGCTGGGTATTGAGGGGGTGGGGGGGAGAGGGAGGGGGCAGAGTGGGTGGTAAGGGAGGGGGTGGAGGCAGGGGGGAGAAATGACCCAAGCCTTGTATGCACATATGAATAATAAAAGAAAAAGAAAAAAAAAGAAAAGCAATGAATAAATAAATCTTAAATATGACAGCTGCACCTAGGCTTATGTGATTATGATCATAAAGTCTTTTTTAAAGCAAATAAAAGTATGTTCTAGTGTTTAGTCACAATGTGCACTTTTGTTTTTCTTTAGACAGGATCTCACTATGTATGAGGCTGACTTTAAACTAGAGATCCTCTGCCTTAGCCTCCCAAGTGCTGGAATTGTACCACATCATGTCCAGTCACAATGTAAACATTTAACAAGTATTGTCCAATTAATAACAAAAATACTGGTACAATCACCTTTTAAATTCATGATCTGTATTTTAAGAATCCTCAAACATGACCCTCATGTTGATTCAGCTCTTTTCTGCCTTGAGGAAGACTTCTTCTTCTCCCATAGGAAAAAGGTCAGGAAAGACTGCCTCATATAGAGAAACAAGTGTTGACTCTCTACCTCTTAATCATAAGCCCTCTTTTTTACAGTAGGGAACAAAAATACTGAACACAGCATCTCATGAGTGTTGGTGCTGTTACAGTATTACCCAATCTGATAGTATGATTTAATTTCACACTCCATCATACGGTCAAACTGAGTTGAAGATATGCCAGGTTTGACTAAGATAGCCAAATAGTTATACTCTTGTGGTCATATAAAAGCCAGAGGTGAGTTGAAGAGAGACAGCGACATAATTCAATTTCAACAGCTAAGGAGAAGGTAAAGTGAGATTTTTTTTCCTCTACTTAATGTATCATTGTCCTTGGAACATGCTGTCTGCCTTTGAGCCTTACAGCTAGCTTTAAGAAAAAATAAAAGTCGGGTGCAGTGGCTCATGCTTTTAATCTTAGTTATGCATGAGGCTAATATTGGGTGTTTCATGGTTCAAAGCCAGCAAGAGGTTGCCAAGACCCCACCTCAACCAATAAAAAGCTGGGAGTGGTGGCCTGCACCTGTTATCCCAGCTGCACAGGAAGGACCATGATTCAAGGGACATAAACGCAAGACCTTATTTGAAAAATACCTAAAGCAAAAAGGTCTGGGAATGTGGCTCAAGTGGTGGAGAGCCTACCTAGCAAGCACAAGGCCTTGAGTTCAAATTCTAGCACTGCTGAAAAGAAAATGAAATAGTACATATATAAAGGGAAATGTCACAAGAAAACTCCTTGTGTAACTATCTTCAACAAACAAAAATATCATTTTTTTTCTTTTACAAAACTGGAGAACAGGTTTTTCTGTGGGGAGGTTTGGTACTGGCGGGAGGGGGGAGGAGGTGGGGAAAAGGGATGGGAGGGTGAATATAGTGCAAATACTGTGTATGAATGTATGCAAATGGAAAAAGTGATTGTTGAAACTATTCCAGGAATTAGGGGAGAGGGCATAAAAAAGAATGATAGAGGAGGTGAATTCAAGTATGAAATATTTGATATATTGTAAGAACTTTTGTAAATGCCACAATGTACTCCCACCTGACACAAAAATAACAAAATAATAAAATAAAATTTCTGATAACATTTTAAAAAAATACCCAACCATCTGGGCAATTTATTAAGAGCAACCAGCCTGTGTTGGGCTTCCTCCATACCAGCAGCTACAGAATTGATTCCCCACAACTCCAGGAATTAGTAATCAACTTTTCACTTTTGACTCATCTCTCTCCTCCTCTCTGTCAGATATTTGGAAATACAGATACTTTAGGTAATAGTAACACTTCCTGATAATAGCTGTAATTCAATTAACTGGAATAATTTCCTTTACTTAACAGTACGCTCTGCCTTATGAAATAATTACATATTATTATATTTGCTAACCTTAATGTTGAGTTTTATGCATCAGAATTTGGGCATAAAATACATAATCTTACTCTGATGATTTGAGGGTATTGTGGTTTTGCTGTGCAAAATTTTATAATTTATTGAGAAGTAGCACCTCTCCCATGCAATATCTTTATCTAGATACTGCAGATGTTTTTGTCCTTCACTCTTACCAGTTTTCATTAATCTGAAAATGCCCTCTTAATGTTTAACATCCCATTATGCAGATAATTTTACTTATACTGAGTGGTCCCTTTAAATCTTCATGGTTTTTCATTAGAGTCATTTTGTTGGTTTGGTGACTACACATGGTGGATGCTCTCTTTTCTTAGCCTCAATTAATAAGAAGAACTGATAGAGAATTCTGGCTTTCACAATGCATCTTCTTTCTCTTCTTGACAACATTTCTCATATCAGATATACTCACATTTAACTATGTACATGGAAATAAACCGACCAATTAAATAGATTCTTAAAAAAGATAAAGTCACAAATAGTGGCTTATTGTGGGTCTCAATGGGGAGGGTTAATTGTCAAGAGAAAGACTGGACTGCTCTGCAAAGGATCATTCCTTATTCACCCCGCGACATCGTCACGGGAGCAGTGATGAAAAACTAGAACACTGGAGAAAGATTGGAATTTGAGACAGAGACAATCCTGTGAAGAGAGAATGAAGGAGAATGGATCAGATATCCAAATGATCATTGAAGGAGGTATGCCCAGAAAAGCTAATGAGCCTTTTGATTTCACCACTGAACACTCCTTTCTGGACCTACCCTAGGTGTGCTACAAATTAGCAATGCAGGCCTAGCAGTGATAGTCTGGGCAGAAAGAAGTGAGGGAAAATGTTTCAAGCAGGGTTTGAAAGGTCCTTCTTACATAAAAATGCATATCAATGGAGAGATCTAAATATAATTTTAATTTTATGACATGCCTTTCAAATAATAAAAGTCTAACTGTAAAATCAAGAAAGGGAATTTTTCAATTTTAAATTCAGTTCATTCCAATATTTATATAAATCAGCCTCTCATATTGTAGATTACAACTTAATAGACAACTTGATATTTAAAATGTATGACTGAGGAAATATTGTATGAGTTTTTAAAAAATCAGATGACTTAAGATATTACAGTAGTATTTGCAAACGATTAGAGAGCTGACCTCACACTGTCTTGGAACGGCAAGAAACACAGAAACTCCTCAGGGCAGTCAACTTGAGCAGATGCAGAGTGTTACATTCATGAAATCCTGCTTGCAACTCTTGTTTATAGGGAAGAATGAAGGTGACATGGAAAATGGTCTTGGGTCAGCCACACACTTTGAGTACCTTATTAAAAAGAAAAGGAGCTTATTTTTAACACTTTGTCAGACTTAGTAGTACTTTTGATGGAAGACTTAGCCTGTAGAAAAAGTGTATTTTTTCAGTGATCTGTGGCAAATAAAAGTATGACAATTTCCTCCAAAAGAAGTAAATTTAGACTTAAGGGAATTTTCCACACCTAGGTATCTAGGATGTAAGAGTTGAATTTTTAAAATAGTAATAATGCTGTCTGTTATTATGCTGAACCTAACACATGTTCTAGGTTGTAGCAAGTCAATTTTTAAGTGATTGTAAATTGAAACTTTTTTCCTCCTGCCCCAACTCAAAATAAATGACAAACAAAAAGGAATTAATTTCCTGAAGTATCTTTTATGCAGAAATGTTATAGGAGAATATTAAAACTATTTTTTTTCTAGTTGGTCATCTTTTCTGAGCTAGAAGTTAAGACACTGGGACAATAAAATACTTTTTTAAAAATATTATTAAGTACTTTTTTTAAAGTGCTGTATACAAATCATAGAGTTTGTGAGGTAAACTCATTGCTTTGTTTAAGTTTTGTATTTTCATATGATATAACCAGGATTTTGAAACAGAGTCAGAACACAAACCCTTCTCTTGGCTTTGAAGCAAGCATTTCTTCTATTGTGTTATATCGCCCATGGAATTATTGTTCAACTATACTCTGAATTACGGCTTTTTGGGTTAAAGAATTTGTATTGCAATATGACTAGATGGACCATGGAAAGAGTAAATCTTTCTTCCTGTCTGGTCCATCTGTGTAGAAGTGATCATTAAAACTCAAGAAATAAAAATGATTACCAAAGACAGAAAGTATTTATAGAAGGGGAGGCCGTAGTAAGTCCTAGAAGGACACTTACATTAAGGGGCAAAAGAGAACAAACAGCCTATGAAAGAGGTAGGGAGTGTGTCTTTAGACTTTAGGAAGAGAATCAATAACATAGAGGAGATTGGAAGTCAGATAGAAAAGTGGGGGCAGTTAAGGAAGAGAAATGAGAAAACAAGTATAAAAGTTTGGAGAGAAAAGAAGAAGAAAGAAGGGAGAAGAAACAGGGAAAGGGATGACCTAAGAACACCCAAGGGCTCAGAAAGCATTTAAACAAACAAGGGACTTGAATAGAACCAACCACTGAGTCCTTTGAAAATGTGAAATGGCTTGATCAAAAAGTAATTAACTCCGTAAAGCATTGTCCAGAAGAGAAAAGAGCATGAGCTGATTTTTTAAAACTGAATATTTTAGAAGATATGGTTTGAAGACATTTCTAAAACTTGAATGTGAAATACAGTTTTTATGCACACTGTGTTAAGTATACATCCTGGGGAACCACCAGGCCATGGTTGTTATAATGCTTTACAGAGCATAACCTCACAGCTGGTGAACATTTTATTTATGTCATCTTAAGAGTTTTAGCCTCATCTAATTTTCATCCACTGAAAAGATGTGTAACTGAGGATATTTACTTGGCAACACTGGCCACAATAAATATAAAATTTGATTTTATGTTAAACTGGGAAGAATGTTAAAAGGGAGAATTTCACACTGTAATGAATGAGAATTCAACTTAGCTTGGCTCCTACTGAAGCAAAAAGAACACATGTTTAAATCTGAGATACCTGAGAATCTGAAGGACCTGAAGTCTCTTAACTTAAAGACATTTTTGAGAGAAACAGGAACATGAGGGGTAAATATAGAAATATTAAGAGATTTGGGACATTGGATCTTCGTAAAAAGGCACAGGAAAAGCCTCTTATTTTAAAAATCTTTTTAAAATTATTGTTGTGCTAGGGATACATTGTAACCTTTATCAAATTTCTTACAATGTATCATTCCATCATTCTCCTTTATCCCTTCTCCCCCATTCTTGGGACAGTTTCAACAGCTATCATTTTTCCATTTCCATACATGAATACATAATATTTCCACCATATTCACTTTCCTCTTACTTTTAGTTTCTCCTCCATACCTTGAGCTTCCTACAGATAAAGTTTTCTTTGCACATCACCTCTGGAATTTGTCATGTATGTAAACTCCTTTGTATGAACAAAATCTAGCCCCAGACTGCTTAACCTTCCAGCCCTTACTTCATACCCTTTTGCTTCTGTATTCCCTTTTCCTGCCTAATGAACCCATTATTTCTTGTGGAAAAAAAAGCTGTTTGCCAGCACTCTGTTCGTTGTTTCCACAACACAGAGTGATTTCTGGGAGGTGTCTGCCCAATAAGGATTGGGTTTTGAAACCAGCTGTCTTTGTTTCTAGATGGAGAAGCAAGGTTAGTACACATTTCTGGAATGTGAAAGAATGTTGTGCCATTTATTTCCAAGGAAGTTAAATGGTTAAGTGGGTGCAATGCCTGCATCTTTTTTTTCTCACCCATCAGCTGAATGCAGAACCTTCTCTGAGGCTGCCAGTGTTGGAATAGCCATAAGATACAAGGAGCCTGGATTCTCGAATTACCATGTTGAGGAAAGTCATCAGCCAACCAAGAACATCCACATACTCATTTAAACATGTGAGAAATAAACTTATAATGTGCTAAGTCACTGAATTTCGGAGTTTTATTTGTTATAACACCTTGCATTATCTTAACTTATATGCATTAGTTACTCTCATTTCTCTTGCCTCTGTTAATGTCTTTCTTCTGCTTAGAATGCTATTGTCCTTTTCCTTGTGTGCCAGATAACCTTTGAAGATACAAAAGTGAGCAAAATAACCTATTTTCACACAGCATGCAACTTATTGTACTACAATTTATCCTTCAAGAAGAAGCTTAATGTTATTTGCCTCTATAATTCTCCCTGATTTGTCCCTCTTCTTTTACCCATGAGGCAAAATTAATTGTTCCCTAATTTGTGTTTTAGCTGAAATCAGGATCAACAGAACTTTGCAAAATTCCAAAGGGTAGTGCTAGAGAAACATAGAAAGCAGAGTCAAGGTACATAAACCTAAAAGTATTTGCAAATATATTTCATCTCTGAACTGTGAGCTCCTACATGTCAGGCACTGTCTTTTTGGTCTTTGGAAGTACAGTTTCAGGCATGATACAAATTTAATATTTGTGAAATTGAACAGACCTACTTTTCATTTACTATTCTTTTTCAAAAAGGACTTTTATAAAGTGATATTTATTTCTCTTTACTGGTTTAAAGCTACAGATATTGACATTACATTATTATTATTATTATTTCATATGTATGGATATATCTATACAAATAATAGATTCAGTTTGATAAATACTTTCTATATTTTCATAATTATTTTAAGTTTGTCATGCCATGATCGTCAAATATTTACTGTCTTCCACTTTATGTTATGTTCTCTCTGCCCTTGGCATTGCAAGTTCACTGCCATCATCATTTGAAGTTATATTTTTCTCCCCTGTCACCATGATCCAGTAAAAATTTTAAAAAAGCAGAAGCTGAAGAAGAAGAAGAAAGAAGATTATCTACCTAAAGCCACCCTTCTTTCTTGCTCATAAAGAAAAATACTGACTGAGAAACTTCTCTTTAACAGAGAAGTAGAGAAAAAAAATCATTAAAATTGTAAGAGAACTAAGGAAAATAAAAGAAGATCATCAAGTATCATCTACTACATTGTACAATGTACTGGATACTTTATAGTTGTAGTCATTCATTTACTCACTTGCTTATTCATTCACTTGCTCATTCATGGAACACTGACTAAGTCCTAACTGTGTAGGATTATTAATCCATATCTGTTAACCTTTTTCGCACAATCCATCCTGGAGTTCTACGAAGTCCTTAGAAAAGCAAGATCAATTGTGTAAGAAAAGAAGGAAAATTTGGTTTTAAATAACCTTTACATATGGATCATTCACCCAACTGGACATTGTGTTCAAGGTGATCTTCCTGTAATACAAATTACATCAGTCTCCATATACCGCCCCCCTCACACACACACAAAGAGAGAGAAAGAGAGAGAGATGTAAACAACCATCCTGTTGCATAGGCAACAGGAAACAATGAACTGCTTTTAAGCAGATATGCTCCTTTTTTGTCCTTGTAACAAAGTCATGCTTCTGCTGACATTCCAATCTCATGGATTTATCATTGCCTTCTTCTACAATATATGCTGCACATTTCCCCATATTTAGTCTGCTTTCTCTTGCGTATTAAACTTTGCCCATTCTGTTGCTTCCTTTGCCTGATATAACACTTTCCATCCTTCTCCGCTTTGTTAATGCCAGAGCTTCTTTCCACATTAAGCTCAGATGACGCCTGTCTCTGAAGAGTCTCTGCTACCTCTAGAACTGCACCAATGACTTTCCTTGTGCTCCCACATCATCCAGTGCATTCTCAGCTGCAGTGTCCTGTTATTTGTTTGTCTCCCCAATGTGACCTGACCCTCCTTGTAGGTGTGGACTGGGTCTTAATCATCTCATAATCTCCAGGGTCTGGCCCAGATCATAGCAGGCACCCTCTAGAAATGTTCATGGAATATGTAAATGATTGATTAGGGAAACACTCTTAAAATCAAAATTAAAGACATCACAATAGAAAGCCACCTTCTCTATGAAACCTTTTATGTTACCTCTAGTCAGATATAGGTATTTTGTCTCAGAGATAGTCCTTGCACACATCTCCAGTGGAGCAATAATAACATCACTCTATTCATGGCCTCTTTAGGAAACCATAAATTTTATGTAGTCCAGGCTTATCTAGAACTCATGGTCCTTATGCCTCAGCTTCTCAAGTGCTAGGATTACAAGTGTGCACCACCACTCCTGACATTTTTATTTCATTCTCTTATTTTTATTAGCATATGTGAATTGTGCATGGTAAGCAGAAACCATGAATTTTTAATTGGTAGGACTCTCACATTTATGTGTTTAAATTTCTAGCACTGCTGGAAAGATCATAAAGATAATAAATATTTCCATTAAAATAAAAACCTAAGTAAGTTATAGATAACATTCCAAAGACTATCTTAAGAGAAAAAAGAGAACTATATATATTAGTAGTATCTATCCAGACATTCTTACATAGTTCAAATTTTCTAATGCAAAGTCTCTTCTTCAACTTTCCTTTACCAGAACAAAATACACAGACCATAAGACTCTAATGATAGAGGCACAAAAGGTACCATCTATGTTTGTCATTTGGGAGTCTTACCTTCTTTCGTTTGCCGACTAATTGTTGTCCCAAGATGACAGCATATTTAATTCTTATGTACTTTCTCAATTTTCTTCATCCATATTTAAAAAATTTTAAATTACATGGATGTTATAAACCAAAGTAGGGAAATTAGTTTTGCATCATAAGGGCTATAAAATGTTGTTGTGAAGAAAACATTTTAAGATATGGTAAAAAGATAGAGTAATAATAACAATTGTCTCAAGTGGGCTCACTGTAACTGTATAATGACCTAAATGACTTTCAAACTTCAGAATTTAATGCTTCTTTAGTTAAACAAAACATAGCAAATGCCTTGGCCCTTTGCCCAATCCAAGGTCAAAAGGACAATTATGTGTGTGTGTGTGTGTGTGTGTGTGCACGAACACAGCATCATGGCTTGTAAACTGACCATTACTTCTTGGCTAATATTCCACACTGCTGAAAAGCTCATTTTCTCTACAGTGGCCATCACAAAATCTCTCAGCTGACTGAGCAACTCTGATGTCTTGGAGATTTTCATGGCATTTGTTTGCCTCCCCTTTGTTTCTGATTTGTATTCCTTGGTCTGGCAAATTCCTTTAAATACTCTCAAGACTTCAACCTATTCTTACTTCATTAGGTGGCTCTGTCTATTAACAGTCCATGAGGCAAGACAGCCTCTTGCTCTTTGGAACATGCTTTCCATCAGTCTGACATTCATACACAAATAATGAAGATAGTTCTTCAATTTAAGGCTAGCTAAGGGAACGAGCAAGGGGCAGGAATCACTTTTTATCTTACAATTTTTGTGGTTACCGATGACATATCCACTTATTGTGTGCCTGTTATGTAATATTAACTGCAATTTCAGTAAAATGTGATAGAGACAGAATAAATTCATTTTATACATAGAAGGGCCAGTGGACAGAAGTACAGAAGGCATATATAGGCTTCCTCAGAGGAGTCAGATGAGGCTTCCTGGAGGAGGACAGCAGCGCAGTATTACAGAGGGATTTAGAGTTTGCATATGGAGAGGGCTTGGGGGAAGGAGGAGTTTCTAGACAATGGGAATGGTGTACAACAGCAGCAGTATGTACACAAACAGGAGAGCCTGAGGTTGAGTCCTATCCCAGATAGAATATACTTGCCCTCTTCTCTTTTTATTTCATTGATTTTTTTTTATTCAGTTTTGGAGAATTGAATAAAGTTGAATGTACATTCACTTGCTTCTTATGAGCTCTATACATTGCAACAAGGGGAAACTTTTTATTTTTTTTCTTTTATTATTCATATGTGCATACAAGGCTTGGGTCATTTCTCCCCCCTGCCCCCACCCCCTCCCTTACCACCCACTCTGCCCTCTCCCTCTCCCCCCCACCCCCTCAATACCCAGCAGAAACTATTTTGCCCTTATCTCTAATTTTGTTGAAGACAGAGTATAAGCAATAATAGGAAGGAACAAGGGTTTTTGCTAGTTGAGATAAGGATATCTATACAGGGAGTTGACTCACATTGATTTCCTGTGCGTGGGAGTTACCTTCTAGGTTAATTCTTTTTGATCTAACCTTTTCTCTAGTTCCTGGTCCCCTTTTCTTATTGGCTTCAGTTGCTTTTAAGGTATCTGCTTTAGTTTCTCTGCGTTAAGGACAACAAATGCTAGCTAACTTTTTAGGTGTCTTACCTATCCTCACCCCTCCCTGTGTGCTCTTGCTTTTATCATGTGCTCAAAGTCCAATCCCATTGTTGTGTTTGCCCTTGATCTAATGTCCACATATGAGGGAGAACATACGATTTTTGGTCTTTTGGGCCAGGCTAACCTCACTCAGAATGATGTTCTCCAATTCCATCCATTTACCAGCAAATGATAACATTTCGTTCTTCTTCATGGCTGCATAAAATTCCATTGTGTATAGATACCACATTTTCTTAATCCATTCATCAGTGGTGGGGCATCTTGGCTGTTTCCATAACTTGGCTATAGTGAATAGTGCCGCAATAAACATGGGTGTGCAGGTGCCTCTGGAGTAACCTGTGTCACAGTCTTTTGGGTATATCCCCAAGAGTGGTATTGCTGGATCATATGGTAGATCAATGTCTAGCTTTTTAAGTAGCCTCCAAATTTTTTCCAGAGTGGTTGTACTAGTTTACATTCCCACCAACAGTGTAAGAGGGTTCCTTTTTTCCCGCATCCTCACCAACACCTGTTGTTGGTGGTGTTGCTGATGATGGCTATTCTAACAGTGGTGAGGTGGAATCTTAGCGTGGTTTTAATTTGTATTTCCTTTATTGCTAGACATGGTGAGCATTCTTTCATGTGTTTTTTGGCCTTTTGAATTTCTTCTTTTGAGAAAGTTCTGTTTAGTTCACTTGCCCATTTCTTTATTGGTTCATTAGTTTTGGAAGAATTTAGTTTTTTAAGTTCCCTATATATTCTGGTTATCAGTCCTTTGTCTGATGTATAATTGGCAAATATTTTCTCCCACTCTGTGGGTGTTCTCTTCAGTTTAGAGACCATTTCTTTTGATGAACAGAAGCTTTTTAGTTTTATGAGGTCCCATTTATCTATGCTATCTCTTAGTTGCTGTGCTGCTGGGGTTTCATTGAGAAAGTTCTTACCTATACCTACTAATTCCAAAGTATTTCCTACTCTTTCCTATATCAACTTTAGAGTTTGTGGTCTGATATTAAGATCCTTGATCCATTTTGAGTTAATCTTGGTATAGAGTGATATACATGGATCTAGTTTCAGTTTTTTGCAGACTGCTAACCAGGTTTCCCAGCAGTTTTTGTTGAAGAGGCTGCTATTTCTCCATCATATAGTTTTATCTCCTTTGTCAAAGACAAATTGGTTATAGTTTTGTGGCTTCATATCTGGGTCCTCTATTCTGTTCCACTGGTCTTCATGTCTGCTTTTGTGCCAGTACCATGCTGTTTTTATTGTTATTGCTTTGTAATATAGTTTGAAGTCAGGTATTGTGATACCTCCTGCATTGTTCTTTTGACTGAGTATTGCCTTGGCTATTCGTGGCCTCTTGTGTTTCCATATAAATTTAACGGTAGATTTTTCAATTTCTTTAATGATTGTCATTGGAATTTTGATGGGAATTGCATTAAACATGTAGATTACTTTTGGGAGTATCGACATTTTTACTCTGTTGATTCTACCAATCCATGAGCATGGGAGATCTCTCCACTTTCTATAGTCTTCCTCAATCTCTTTCTTCAGAGGTGTATAGTTTTCCTTGTAGAGGTCTTTCACATCTTTTGTTAGGTTTACACCTAGGTATTTGATTTTTTTTGAGGCTATTGTAAATGGAATTATCTTCATATAGTCTTTTTCAGTTTGCTCATTATTAGTGTATAGAAATGCTAATGATTTTTCTATGTTGATTTTATATCCTGCTACCTTGTTATAGCTATTGATGATGTCTAGAAGCTTCTGAGTAGAGTTTTTTGGGTCTTTAAGGTATAGGATCACGTTGTCTGCAAATAGGGATATTTTGACAGTTTCTTTACCTATTTGTATTCCTTTTATTCCTTCTTCTTGCCTAATTGTTCTGGCTAGGAATTCCAGTACTATGTTGAATAGGAGTAGAGATAGTGGGCCTCCTTGTCTGGTTCCTGATTTTAGAGGGAATGGTTTCAGTTTTTCTCCATTAAGTATAATGCTGGCTGTAGGTTTGTCATATATAGCTTTTATAATGTTGAGGAACTTTCCTTCTATTCCTAGTTTTCTTACAGCTTTTATCATAAAATGGTTTTGGACCTTATCAAAGGCTTTTTCTGCATCTATTGAGATGATCAATTGGTTTTTGTCTTTGCTTCTGTTAATGTGGTTTATTACGTTTATTGATTTTCGTATGTTGAACCACCCCTGCATCTCTGGATGAAGCCTACTTGGTCATGGTGAATGATCTTTTTTATGTGTTGTTGAATTCGGTTTGCCATTATTTTGTTGAGGATTTTTGCATCAATGTTCATTAAGGAGATTGGCCTATAGTTCTCCTTTTTGGAGGTGTCTTTGCCTGGTTTTGGGATAAGTGTAATACTGGCTTCATAAAATGTGTTTGGCAGTTTTCCTTCCCTTTCTATTTTGTGAAACAGTTTAAGGAGGGTTGGTATCAGTTCTTCTTTAAAGGTCTGATAGAATTCAGCAGAGAATCCATCAGGTCCTGGACTTTTCTTTTTGGGGAGACTCTTGATTGCTGCTTCAATTTCATTTTGTGTTATAGATCTATTCAGGTGATTAATTTCCTCTTGGTTCAGTTTTGGATGATCATATGTATCTAGAAATCTGTCCATTTCTTTTAGATTTTCAAATTTATTTGAATATAGGTTCTCAATGTAGTCTCTGATGATTTCCTGGACTTCCATGGTGTTTGTTGTTATCTCCCCTTTTGCATTCCTGATTCTACTAATTTGGGTTTTTTCTCTCCTCATTTTAGTCAAGTTTGCCAGGGGTCTATCGATCTTGTTTATTTTTTCAAAGAACCAACTTTTTGTTTCATTGATTCTTTGTATGGTTTTTTTGGTTTCTATTTTGTTGATTTTAGCTCTTCTTTTTATTATTTCTCTCCTTCTATTTGTTTGGCGATTTGCTTGTTCTTGTTTTCTAGGAGTTTGAGATGTATCATTAGGTCATTGATTTGGGATCTTTCAGTCTTTTTAATATATGCACTCATGGCTATAAACTTTCCTCTCAGGACTGCCTTAACTGTGTCCCATAGGTTCCGGTAGGTTGTGTTTTCATTTTCATTGACTTCCAGGAACTTTTTAATTTCGTCTTTTATTTCATTGATGATCCATTCTTCATTAAGTAATGAGTTATTTAGTTTCCAGCTGTTTGCATGTTTTTTGTCTTTACTTTTGTTGTTGAGTTCTAGTTTTATTGCATTGTGATCAGATAGTATGCATGGTATTATTTCTATTTTCTTATATTTGCTGAGGCTTGCTTTGTGCCCTAGGATATGATCTATTTTGGAGAAGGTTCCACGGACTGCTGAGAAGAATGTATAGTGTGTAGAAGTTGGATGAAATGTTCTGTAGACATCAACTAGTTCCTTTTGATCTATTGCATATTTTAGATCTTGGATTTCTTTATTGAGTTTTTGTTTGGATGACCTATCTATTGATGATAATGGGGTGTTAAAGTCTCCCACAACCACTGTGTTGGTGTTTATATATGCTTTTAGGTCTTTCATATACCTGCCCTCTTATTCATCTTTCTAGACCCAACAAAAATAAACAAACGAGGCCACATTGGACTAATCTCTTTGCTTACCAATTTTATAAAGATGAAATTGAGTCGGTAATTAATATAAATTCTTATTTGTGTCAGTTACTGAGCTGAATATGTATTTTATACACATTTTATTTAATTATCAAAGTACAAATTAAGAAAGGCATCGTAGTATACATTCTACTGAAGGGTAAACTAAGGTTCAGAGAGATTAAGTGGATTGTCTAAAGTAATGTGCTTTACAAACGACAGCCTTGATTCAATCTAAGGTTTAGACTGCAGATCTAAAGCCTGAATTTGTTTTCCTGCACCAGGCGGTCTGCACATTAGCACAGGATAAGCTGAGGGGAAGAAATAATCTTTCCAGAGGAGCTAATATAACACTGAATTACTATTAGCAACTCTCACCTGGTACTTTCTCCACTTCGCCTAACACTGAAACACACCAAGTTTGGCTCCAAAGCATAGGACTTGGGGTCCTCATTACCATATAAGGACCCCTAGGCTCAATTCTAAATATTAGGCCTGAGATCACATAATAGTTATGATCTGCCTTGGGCTTGCAAATATATTGTCTGACATAATTTTTTCCACTATGGTGTGAGATTGACAAGCAGACATCTATCTTATTTTTATCACCAATTTACAGATAGGGAATCTGGAGCCTGGTGCAAAGCCTGCTGCTTTGTTTAAGTCACTTAGTACAGTGAGTACAGGATGATGCAGGAACAGACCCCAGGTCAGGCCACCTCCTAGCATAAAACAGAACAAATTAAGGTCGCTAGTAAGGAGGCAAAATGTAGGCTTCCCATGTGCTAGCAGGGCAGAGAAACTAAGGGAAAGAGATGAAAGTCTGGCTGCTGCTTTCACCAACCTTGAACATACTCATCAGATGCTGTTGCCTTCTGCAACAGGCAGATGACTGTGAGCACAGAGACTGGAGCAAGATGCCCTGCCTGCAACATGCCTGCAGGCATCTGGGAGCAAATGGAGATATTGAGGACATTGGCCAAGCACCTATGGTGAGGGATTTAAAGTACATTTAAGAACACTCCTCTCCCGCTGGGCTGGAAAGACATCACATGGATACTGATCAGTGTTTTTGGTTGGATGCTGAGATAGGCTGAAAGTGCAAACAGCAGCACAGCTCTTACTTCTTCTCCCAAGAGTACAAACAAATAGTTCAGATTTTTCTCTAAAAATACTCCTTATTCCAATTTTCAAGACATCACAGGAATTATTACCAAGTAAAGAAGATAGTTTGAATATAAAGACAAACACCAGGTTTGCTTTTAATTTGTTTACATACATGAATATAGAAAGCCAAATTGAAATTTTCAGAGAACCACAGAAAACATGAAGTAAGTATTAAAATATATCTTCCAGGGAGCCAGAATCATATTTAAGTGTCTGTTCATATATGAATGCCTGAAAAACCTGGATTGTCTTGCTAGAATACATATTTAAGTGGGTTGTCCATCATTGCTTTTTAGTCTGATAATACACTAGTTTTCTTTTTAAATTGAACTTTATATTTTGACATAATTGTATAGTTATAAGGAATCGTACTGCATACTCTATCTTGTTTCCTTCAATGATAAAATCTTGCAAAACTATAGCACGATATAACAAATGAGATAATGCCATTAAAACAGTCAAGATCGTTTCTGACAAGAAAATGATCCCTCAGGCTGCCTTTTTGTAGCCATATCTACTTCCCTTCCATCTTCATCTTCTCCTTAACCACTGAGAATCACTAATCTGTTTCCATTTCTATGATTTTTGTCATTTCAAGAATGTTATAGAAATTATTCATCTTATAACCTTTTGTGTTTCACTTTTTCCTTTCAGTACAAATCTTTAGAGATTCATTCAAGCTGTTGTATGTATCAGCACCCTTGCTAAGTGGTATTCCATGGGAGAGATATACCGAGTTTGTTTGACCATTAAACTGTTGAAGGACATCTAGGGTGTTTCTAGTATTTATCCATTACAACTAAACATTTGTGTACAGGCAGGTTTTGTATTAATTTCTCTCGGATGAATGCCCAGGAGGGCAATGATCAGTCCATATGGCAGCTGCAGTTTAATTTAGTTTTTAAAGAAATTGCCAAACCTTTTAAAAAATTGTATTAGTATATATTCATTGTACAGGGGAGATTCATTGTGACAATTCCAAATAGGCTTATAATTGTATATTGTTTAGATCACCCCACCATTTCTCCCCCTCCCCCCTCCCCACTCTACTTCAAGCAATTGCAAGATTTTTCATTGTTCTATTTCATATAGGTATATGATGTCCATCAACCATATTCCCTCACCTTCATCTCCTCCATTCATCCACACACATACACTCTATCTATTTTACAGTCCTCTCTTTTGTTATTAATCTTTAAGTCAGTGAAACTGCCAAACTTTTCTTGAGTGATTATGCCACTTTAGGTACCCACCAGCAATGTACGAGAGATCCAGTTTCTCCACATCCTCGTCATCATTTGGTGTTGTCGCCATGTACATTCGCAAATGTGACAGATGTGTAGTGCTTTCTGGTTTTAATTAGTATTTCCCCAGTGGCTATGGTTGTTGTACACCTTTTCATGTTATGCACTAGAGAATTACCTATTCATTACTTGTGTCAATTTTCTAATTGAATTATTTGCTTTTATCCTGTTGAGTTTTGAGGGTTATTTGCTTACTTTAGATACTACTACCTTGTTGGATACATGGTTTGCTACTATTTTTTAACTGTACTTGAATTTTCATCCTCTTCACAGTCTTTCACAATGCAAGTATCTAATTTTCATGAAGTATAATTTTTTGTTGGTTAATTTATTTTTATTATATTTATTTTTGATGGTATTAGTGTTTGAACTCAGGGCTTTGTGTTTGCTATGCAAGTTCTCCATCACTATTTTTTGCTTTAGATTTTTTTTTTCAGATAAGGTCTCATGCTGTTGCTTGGGGCTGGCCTTGGACTGCAACCCCCCCTACCTCTACCTACTGTATAGCTGGATTACAGGTGTGTACTACCACACCCAGAATTTTTTTGGTGTTACTGGGGTTTGAACTCAGGGCCTCATACTTACTACACAGGTGCTCTGCCACTTGAACCACTCCACCAGCCCCCCACACCCAGATTTTTGTTGTGCTATGGTCTCACCAACTTTTTACCCAGACTAGCCTGGGACTGCAATCCTCCCATCTCCAATTCCCACATAGCTGGAATTACACATGTGTGCTAGCATGCCCAGCCTGTTTTTAACATATATTAATTGTACAAAGTGAAGAGTTTCATTGCGTTACTTCCACACATGCGTATACTGTGCTTTGATCATATTGACCTCCTCTATTGCTTTTTCTTATTCACCTTCTTCTCTCTTCCATTAGTTTTACAATTTTTAAAAGGATTTCATTATGACATTCCATAGTACATACAATGCCCTTCAATCATATTTTCCCATCATGTTCTCTTTTCCCCCTTCCCTCTCCCCCCTAATTGTCCCCCCTTTTACATCATGTCCTTGTTTTACTTTGTATTTTTTTTTTCAGATCTAGATTCTGCATATGAGAGAAAACATGATGTCTGTCATCCTGAGAGTCTGGCTTATTTCACTTAATATGCTATTCCTTTTATACCTTTTTATTGGTTGCTGTATGTATTACCTATTCAAAACTTATCAGTGTATTAGTAACCTAATTTTACCAGTTTGAGAGAAGTGGATATATCTTACCTTGTTTTTTGCCCCTTTGCTTGGAAAAATTGTCTTAAATATTCCCTTTACATACATCTAGAGCCACACTGGATGATGTTGTAAGTTTACTTCAATAGTCATTCATAATTTAGAAAACCCAAGTGGGGAAGAAAAGCCTCAAGTACTTATCTATAGTTTTTGCTGCTGTGTTCTTTCTTCTTTCCTGATGACCTAGGGTTAGACTGAAGTTAGGAAGCCTGATGGCTGAGAATAATGGCCCATTGATGTTAACAGAACAACATATGACATGCAGCTGCATTCTGGTGACACATAGTCCATCATAGTGGCCAAGATGGCTGATAAATGACCTTGGATCTAGTTAACATATAATGAGCATTGTGGTTCTCTACTCTACTCACCCAGGCACCATGATAGCCAGCCATCATCTAAGGTTAAAAACTCCTCCACCCGACATCGATCTACCATTTGATCCAGCAATACCACTCTTGGGGATATACCCAAAAGACTGTTACTCCAGAGGCACCTGCACATCCATGTTTATTGCGGCACTATTCACAATAGCCAAGTTATGGAAACAGCCAAGATGTCCCAGCACTGATGAATGGATTAAGAAAATGTGGTATCTATACACAATGGAATTTTATGCAGCCATGAAGAAGAACGAAATGTTATCATTCGCTGGTAAATGGATGGAATTGGAGAACATCATTCTGAGTGAGGTTAGCCTGGCTCAAAAGACCAAAAATCGTATGTTCTCCCTCATATGTGGACATTAAATCAAGGGCAAACACAACAAGGGGATTGGACTATGAGCACATGATAAAAGCGAGAGCACACAAGGGAGGGGTGAGGATAGGTAAGACACCTAAAAAACTAGCTAGCATTTGTTGCCCTTAATGCAGAGAAACTAAAGCAGATACCTTAAAGCAACTGAGGCCAATAGGAAAAGGGGACCAGGAACTAGAGAAAAGGTTAGATCAAAAAGAATTAACCTAGAAGGTAACACCCACACACAGGAAATCAATGTGAGTCAATGCCCTGTATAGCTATCCTTATCTCAACCAGCAAAACCCCTTGTTCCTTCCTATTATTGCTTATACTCTCTCTACAACAAAATTAGAAATAAGGGCAAAATAGTTTCTGCTGGGTATTGAGGGGGGGAGCGGGAGGGGGTGGAGTGGGTGGTAAGGGAGGGGGTGGGGGCAGGGGGGAGAAATGAACCAAGCCTTGTATGCACATATGAATAATAAAAGAAAAATGAAAAAACAAAAAAAAAAAAAAAAAAAAAAAAAACTCCTCCACCCAATGTATGGGATGAATTAATGACCCAGTTTCCAGGAATAACAACCTTAGAACAACTAAGAGCCTCAGAACAACTACTCATTCTTAAGACTGCCCACTCTCCCATCTCGAGTGTACTTTCATTTTTGTCAGCTTTATAAACCTGCTCCTGCTATGTCTGCTATGTGTCCATCCTTGAATTCTTTCTCCAATGAGACCAAGAACCTTCTATCCCAGACCCAGACTGATAGTTCAAGTTTCTTTCTTTTGTTGATATCACTTTGCTTAACAAAACTTCTTTAGTCAATCTTTTAGAGTAAACCTGCTTGCGACAAATTCTCATAATTTCTCCTCATTTGAGAATGTCTTGATTTCCGTTCACTTTTGTAGGATATTCTAGGTTGAGGCCTCTTCCATTTGATCACTTGAATTGTATTGTTTTATATCTTTTTGTCCTATAGTTTCTGATAAATCCACTGCCTCGGGGATGGGAGCATGGCTCAAGTAGTAGAGCACTTGCATACTGGCAAGTGAGTTCCAATCCCAGTACTGCAAAAAAGAAATCCATAGCCCTTTGGATAGTTTTTGTCTCCTGTGATAAAGTTGTCTTTTTCTCTATCTGCTTTCAAGATCTTTCTTTGTCATTATTTCTCATAACTGTAATTATGTTATATTTTGGCATTGACTTTTTTGAGTTTTATCTTGTATGGATTTTGCTCAGTGTTTTCAATCTGTAAGTTTATGTCTCTTGCCCAATTTTAGATACTTTTAACAATTATTTATTCAAGAACTTCTTCAATATCCTCCTATTTCTTCTCTCCTTTTAGGACTCTAAAGATATCGATGTTAGACCTTTGGCCACACTTCTATGGGTTACTGAAGTTCTTCTCTTTTTTCTGTCATTTTTTCTGTTTTTCAGATTATGTGCTTTCTATCATTCCAAGTTTTGTTCTACTAATTATCTCTTCTGCCTTCTTTAGTCTATTATTAGTTTCAACTGCACTTTTAATTACTATTGTATTTTTCAGTTCTAAAATTTCCATTTAATTTTTTAAATCTCTTTCTTCTCTTTCTTTGGTGAGGAATTTCTACTTCCTTGCTCAGGGTTTCTACTGTTTTTCTGTTTTCAGGAAAGAGGATGACAGGTTGAAAGTCATTGTTGTTTACTGAGCCTTCTGTGGCACTATGTGCAACAACATGGCTGTTGGCACATATCACTACAACCTACAAGGGTAGAAGTCTAGACCCTATTCAGCTGATATGAGTAGGAGTAGAGCTACAGGTTTTTCTGTGTATTTGACTGGAGCAGGTAGTGACTGTATAGGGTTTTTTGTCTTGCTATGTTGTCCCGTTCCTGATTTTCTGGCTAGGAAGAAAGAATAGCTTATATTGACATTTTTTTCTATAATATTATCAGTTATGGTTGCTGGCTTTTTAGCTCCAAGCCTGGGATGTATGAGGCAAAAAGAAAGCCCAGGAAACTCACCTACTCCTGGGATCTCAAGATCCTTACCTGGTTTGTCTTCTCTCCATCTTCCAGAGACATCTTTGGCATGTTTTATATATAGTGTTCAGAGGGTTTTAGCTGTGCTGGGTGAAAGGACTAAGAAAAACTTTGTTTAATTTCTATTTTTGCTTTCAATACCCATCACAATTTAAATTTCAAGCTGAGAAATGTGAGCATTTCTTTGGAAAAACATTTAATGGGTGACATTTATCAGTGTTACTGATGCTATAAGGCAACTGGCAGGCTCACTGCAGAAACATAGGTACCCTATGTTTTTAATGTTTAGAGAGATGTATTTTAATGGAGCAGCTTCAAAAAATACTTCCCTAAGTAGAATGTAGTAGCAACAACAAGGGCAGATTGATCTGTGGTTCAGGTAACCTCTGCCTGACCTGGAAAAAGTATGATAGAAGAAGTCTGTCTCTGCTGCTCAAGCCGAAGATCATCCTGAGGCCTGGAAACAAAAATTTGTCCATGTCTTTAATCATTTGAAATAGTGTTTCCATGTTGGTATTATTCTCTTTCTTCTATGACAAAAATTTAGCACAACAGCAAGTAAAATTAAGCACTTTCTTCTGAAGTGTGCAAGGTAAAAAGAAGCCTGATGTGTGAAATAGAGAAAAGTGAGTCTACAAAGGCTATGGTGAAACTTACAGTGCTCTGCTGTGAGAGCCATGTCATAATAAAGGCCTTGAGACCAATTAATAAACCAGAACCAAGCAGGGAGGTGGAGGTGGAGAAAAGAACTTAGAAGAGCATCCATACAAGATGGACAGTTCAGAGGAGAAAGGGCAAGAAATAATTAAGACTATGCTCTGAGATGTGTAAAAATTTAAAAGGGAGAAAGCATTTGTTTTCTATAAGTAGATAGCCTTTATTCTAACAATAAGTAATTCCTAGAAGAATAAAATCTACCACTGGGCCCCTAGGGTGAAGTTAAAATCTCAATGAAGTTTGAACAAAATTGTTGTGTTTTCTTCTCCATATTATTCTATGTTCCCACTTCTATATTCATAGTACAAAGCAAGGTAATCATACAAAAAACTATGTAAATAGAAGGACACTGGGCCTCTATGTTAGGAAAAATGTTTCATCATGGGTGTTTTGGTTTTGTTTTATTCATTTTCTGAGAACAAGATCTAGAGAAAAGTAGCACATTAAAAAAATCAAAAAATGTCTGGAAATATAAAGTAGTGTATAGGGAAGATCATTGTAAAATACGATTAAGCCAATTACTTATGCCTGATATAACCTAAGGGCAGTTGAGAGCAACTATGGGTCTTTTAACATCACTCAAGGGTAGTAAATGCGAATCCTACTATTTTTGAGAAAGTAGCCCTATACATAGCCTCTGACCCTGGTTATTACTCTCCAAATACCAAGCAGGCAAGAAGTCACAGGAAGATTCTGTGTTAGCTGAAATGGTGTACCAGTTCCTTTTGCCTCAGTGGTCCATTCTTTTCTACCCCTCTCTCTGGATATGCATTCTCTCTGCTTCTATCTAGAATTGTTCACATTTAATTGCTCTGCATTTCATCTGACTAAAGCTCCTAGGCATTCCCTGATTCTTCCTCCTTTTCCTATATCTGAAGGCCTAAGACATCTTTGCTTCAGGATGGCTAGTTCATTTTAATAAAACACAAGGGCAGTTAATCTATGTCATCTTTGAAGAAAGATAATGCCCAAGACTAGGTAAAACATCCATATCTCCAAACAAGTCTTTGAGATTAAGGCAAATAGTGGAATGTTTAGTCCTTAAATAGGAGGAATGTTTGCCAGGAGGATCCAAAGTCCCTTACTGGCTGAGTGTGCTTCTCTAAGTCACTTACCTACTATTCTGATGGTCTATGTAACTCCCAAATAAACTACACCTTGCCTCAGATTCTAACCCAACCAAGACAATGACCAGACATTAGAATTAAGACAAAGAAAGAATGCCACCAACATGAATCTCAGCAGTTCTCTGTGGCAGTAGTGGTGGATCCCAAAGATGAGGATGCCATTCCTGAAGAATTCTCCACTTGACAAACTTGACGAATTTATTTTAAGGAGATGCTTTATGCTATATCCTTCTTTCAGAGACTCACAGTGCATGGAAACATATTACCAAAGATTTTATGAAGTCCTGAAAATCTGTTTTATATATATATATACTTTTTTCAGTACCAGGGCTTGAACTCAGGGCCTACACCTTGAGCCACTCCATCAGCCCTTTTTGTTTTAGGTATTTTCGAGATACAATCTCACTAACTATAATGCCCGGGCTGGCTTCGAACCATAATCTTCCTGATCCTTACCTCCTGAGTAGCTAGGATTTCAGGCATAAGCCACCAATGCACAGCTCTGTTTAATATTCTTTAGATGAGAATTTCACTAACATGTTTCACTAGAGAACAATTTTTTCTAAAGGACCTTATAAATCACACTTCTCAAAATGCTTATGTGAGACTGAACTGTAAGGAAGAATAAAATGTTCTATTATTTTAAAAATAATCAGATTCCATTAATTTGAACTTGATAATATTCAACCTAGACCAAGCTAAATGTCATTTTTCCAAGGAACAGTATGTTTTATAAGCCATAGATTTCAAGTGATTATTCTTAATCCAGCTAAGAAAACAGTTTTTCAAAAGCATTAGAGGAATCCATTGTTGTCTACATAGAGGATAATGACCTCAAAGGAATTTTATCCACTTACTAAAGAAGATTGTTTATTTAGGAATCTTAGTGAATCACTTGTTTGAAGATAGTAATAACAACAGCAACCAAATGTTTAACAAATACCTACCCATTATTTCTCTATGCACATTAAATATTTTAGAAATACTTTATACTGCAGATGATTTTTTTCATTCAGAATGACTTTTCTATGGAAAAGAACAGGAAAAAAAAATCACCGAAGTTAAGTCAGACACACCAGTAATTTCTACGAGGGATTTTTTTCTTTTAACATTTAGATAATGAGTTCTGTTTGTCAGAGTCAAGATCTAGACAAAAGGTTGCATACAGTTGCTTCATGAAAAATGTTTTCAACTAAAATAAATCACCAACTCTTCTAAAGAGCTAAAAAATATTAATATTTATGTTAAAATTAATTTTTTTTAATGTTTAGCAAGAATTGAAGCTACTTAAAAAATGTGCTTAGCAAGAATGTAGTAAGGACAGTTTTTGATTTCTATTGAAAGATGGCATTTGGAGATAAATTTTTGTTATGTAAATGTTCAGATGAGAAGATGGACAGTTGTTCTGACATGAAAATTCTATTAATAAAGGAATTAGACTTTTGGTAGTATAGATATTTTGAAATAGTAAATTATGATCTGAGTTAGCAAAAGTGAAGTAATTTCTAAATTAACCAAGCAATAAAATTAATTATTAATTAAATAAATATTGCAGAGGGTATCTATAATCCTTAAAGCACCCAATGGGACATTTTGGGACTTTTTTCCCAGCATCTAATGAAAATTCAGATGACTGTATGATTTAGGGTAATTTCATTATGGCCTAGATTATTCAATTAAGAGAGAGGACTACATATCTTAATGTACAGCTATGGTCAAGTAAAAATTCATCGGCCTTAGGTTCAAGAGAACTGCCTAGTCAAACTCTATGATTTGATAGTCCTGATAGCTACATAATTCAATTTCTCTAAACTAATATTTCCACATCTGTATAATTATATGTATGTATGTATATATATGCATACATGTGTGTTTACACAATACACAAATATATATGTCAGTATATAATGCATACAGAAGTGGTTCCTAAATTCTAAAGTGACATACATATGTGAGCATGACTACTAGATAAAAATCACTAAGCAAAATTGTATTTCTCTGTTCTCCATCAGAGAATAGCATTGAGGATCAGATCTTCTGAACTATTCATATTTGCCATAGCTCTTTGATTTCTGCTTCTGAAAGTCAAACATTAGAGAACTGAATCTAGTCATTCTTGTTACTGGAATATTATCTTAAACATTCAGAAAAATTAACTGACCCTGGATTTTGTTTTTGGTCTGATAATAACCACTTGATATTTATTTGGTGTGTCAACACACATTTAGATTCAGACTTGAATTCAAATGCTTATACCTTTGAAGAATAACTATAAGCTAGAGTAGATCACCTGTCTGAATTTCAATTTCAGATCATTGTAAAGTGGCAATCATAATAAATCAAACCTTATGGACACTTTGAAATGATTAGATGAGATAATCTATCTGGCATTTAGCACATTGACTAGGATATAGGGCTCAATTACCATTAAGTGCTTTCTATTCCTTCCCCCACAAAATGTTTATATTAGGCCTAATTGGTCCTGAATTACAGGCATTTCTTCATAACTGTTGGTTGAGTAGATGAATGACTAGTCACCATCTAGGTTTTCAGAGGAGCAGATGCCCTTCCAGCTGAAGTCCAGCTCCACTGTTTGTGTCCACTGAATATAGTCAGACTTCATCTCCCAGCTCTTTTGAACTCTGTTACTCTAGCAGGCTAGCTTTCCAAACCTCTTTCCATTCTCCTTTCAAACTTTTTTTTAAATCTTTGACTTACCTCGCTGAGCCTTCACCACTATTTCTCATTTCCTTTTGCCTATTTAAATTTCTACAGTTACTTTAAAATATTTCTTTCCAGAATTAATGCTCTCTCTCTCTCTCTCTCTCTCATCCTCCCTCCAGAAGTAGTAGTAATTTTAACTCATACCCTTGTGTTTTTCATTGTCTTAATTGAAAAAAATACTCCAGAGAAGGTTGTTCAGAATTTAATCAAAAGCCTCCAGGGCTCAGTTCTCTTGATTTCTCACCAATAACAAAAGATTTGGTTTTTAGCTTTGTTTATTAATGGATGTTAGCCAAAGTTTTCCATTAGCAAAATTTTACCAGTAAAGCATATGGATCAACTAGAGTTAGTTTACAGACTTGCACTTTTTTCAGAAATCAGATGTGAGGCTCCAATAAGCCTAGAAGTCATATGTTCATCAGAGAAACCATGGAGTTTGATTCAAAAACAGTCCTGTACCTTGTCAACAGGTTCTGATGCTTTATGCTGTCCATAAGATTATAGGATCCAATCTTTTTTGTTGAGTGAACCTTTCCTGCAAGATGGGGTTGATTACCTAAAAGAAGTGTCTGCAGTGGATTGTATCACTTTTTTGTATCTAGATGATAAATGACTATATATGTGACTCTAATTTCATTATCTTCTAGATAGGAAGTTGAAAGGGGGATCCCTATAGCCTTCACAGACTTCTGAGACACTATTGATGACAAAGGTCCAAAACAATTATAGGCCAACAAAAGGGCTCAGGTCAGTTGTAAAATTTGGTCCAAATAGTAAGGCGGGATTTACTTGGATTTTCAAGTAAAAGCAGGAGCCAAGCATCTTTTCTGGGAAGCAAAGTCTGAAAATGAGGAACAATATGGACTTGTCCCCATGTTCGTCTAAACACAGATGCTGTGTAAAAGTGACAGAAGAGACTTAGAGGGTTAGTTCAGAAGAGATCATGGTATTGTACTGGTGAAAATGAGAACAGCAGGCACAGCAAGATGGCCAGAATTGAGAAGAGATTTATTACCTCTTCTTCTTACATTTGACAATGCCATACTGCAGGAAGTGAAATCAAGAAAAATGTTGTTGACGTGGTTGGTGACAGGATGCTTAACAGTTTGGGGAAAAATATTAAAAATACAAAAAGTGAAATTAGCCAAGTGATTAGTAGATCACCTCAACTAGATGATGTATTTCCAAAAGTACCGACTCAGGTGCGAGCAGAATATTAACACTTCAAAAAAATCATAATCATTGGAATTTGACAGAAGACATGAAACTGCAGAGTGAAGTTAGAGCTTACACAAAGTTCAACTCCAAGTTAAAGTACATCCACAAAGAATTTGCCCAGAGGAGGAAGTGGAGTACTTGGTATGGTTAAAAGATCTCACTAAGGAAGATCATGCTCAGACAACTAGTGTTTCACAAATTAGTGTATCACACAGCAATAGGTCTTCAGGGGGAATGGGAGTTTACATCAGAGATTGAGGCAGGAGAAGACAGTCTCTGCCCTCATTATGTAACCACAGTAGCACTGAAGGAGAGGTGATGGTTGCAATTCAAATTCAGGTAGGCCATGTTTATTGTCAGGAAATTATAGAATTTGAAAGAAAAGAAAATATGTTTTAAATTTGTAAATGCACTATGAAATGGTTGTATCTATTCAACTTAATGATTAAATTAGTTTACGAAAAGGACCAAGTATTAATCAAAAGCTCCTTAACAATTTTTTTTGTGGTTCTTGGCATCAAACACAGGGTGTTGCACATACCAGGTAAACACTCTATTTCTAAGGTACATCCTCTGAAACAATATTAAAAATTTCTAGATTTACAAATAGAATAGAAAGCTCTGGGGTGAGATGAAATCTGAGTGTTGTTTTGATGTGCATCTTTTTTTATGACCAGGAAATTTGATCACTTCTTCATGTATTTGCTGGTCATTTGTACCTCTTCTTTGGAGAATTCCCTGTTTAATTCATGTGCCCATTTCTTCATTGGGATGTTGATTATTTGTGGGTTGAGGGTATTTTTAGTTCCCTGTAGATTCTGGATATTAGTTCCTTATTGGATGAATAACTAGCAAAGATTTTCTCCCATTCTGTGGGCTGTCTCTGGAGTCTGTTGACTGTTTCCTTTGCTGTGCAAATATCTTTAGTTTGATGCAGTCCCATTTGTTCATTCTGTCCCTTAGATGCTGAGTCTTTTTTTATTTTTTTACTTTATGTTGTTCTGGAGAATATTTTCTTTTTTTTATTGTTTTATTATTCATATGTGCATACAAGGCTTGGTTCATTTCTCCCCCCCTGCCCCCACCCCCTCCCTTACCACCCACTCTGCCCCCTCCCTCTCCCCCCACCCCCTCAATACCAGGCAGAAACTATTTTGCCCTTATCTCTAATTTTGTAGAAGAGAGAGTATAAGCAATAATAGGAAGGAACAAGGGTTTTTGCTGGCTGAGATAAGGATAGCTATACAGGGAGTTGACTCACATTAATTTCCTGTGCGTGTGTGTTACCTTCTAGGTTAATTCTTTTTGATCTAACCTTTTCTCTAGTTCCTGGTCCCCTTTTCCTATTGGCCTCAGTTGCTTTTAAGGTATCTGCTTTAGTTTCTCTGTGTTAAGGGCAAGAAATGCTAGCTATTTTTTTAGGTGTCTTACCTATCCTCACCCCTCCCTGTGTGTTCTCACTTTTATCATGTGCTCAAAGTCCAATCCCATTGTTGTGTTTGCCCTTGATCTAATGTCCACATATGAGGGAGAACATATGATTTTTGGTCTTTTGGGCCAGGCTAACCTCACTCAGAATGATGTTCTCCAATTCCATCCATTTACCAGCGAATGATATCATTTCGTTCTTCTTCATGGCTGCATAAAATTCCATTGTGTATAGATACCACATTTTCTTAATCCATTCATCAGTGGTGGGGCATCTTGGCTGTTTCCATAACTTGGCTATTGTGAATAGTGCTGCAATAAACATGGGTGTGCAGGTGCCTCTGGAGTAACCTGTGTCACATTCTTTTGGGTATATCCCCAAGAGTGGTATTGCTGGATCATATGGTAGATCAATGTCTAGCTTTTTAAGTAGCCTCCAAATTTTATCCAGAGTGGTTGTACTAGTTTACAATCCCACTAACAGTATAAGAGGGTTCCTTTTTCCCTGCATCCTTGCCAACACCTGTTGTTGGTGGTGTTGCTAATGATGGCTATTCTAACAGGGGTGAGGTGGAATCTTAGTGTGGTTTTAATTTGCGTTTCCTTTATTGCTAGAGATGGTGAGCATTTTTTCATGTGTTTTTTGGCCATTTGAATTTCTTCTTTTGAGAAAGTTTTGTTTAGTTCACTTGCCCATTTCTTTAGTGGTTCATTAGTTTTGGGAAAATTTAGTTTTTTAAGTTCCCTATATATTCTGGTTATCAGTCCTTTGTCTGATGTATAGCTGGCAAATATTTTCTCCCACTCTGTGGGTGTTCTCTTTAGTTTAGAGACCATTTCTTTTGATGAACAGAAGCTTTTTAGTTTTGTGAAGTCCCATTTATCTATGCTATCTCTTAGTTGCTGTACTGCTTGGGTTTTGTTGAGAAAGTTCTTACCTATACCTACTAACTCCAGAGTATTTCCTACTCTTTCCTGTATCAACTTTAGAGTTTGTGGTCTGATATTAAGATCCTTGATCCATTTTGAGTTAATATTGGTATAGAGTGATGTACATGGATCTAGTTTCAGTTTTCCCAGCAGTTTTTGTTGAAGAGACTGCTATTTCTCCATCATATATTTTTAGCTTCTTTGTCAAAGACAAGTTGGTTATAGTTGTGTGGCTTCATATCTGGGTCCTCTATTCTATTCCACTGGTCTTCATGTCTGTTTTTGTGCCAGTACCATGCTGTTTTTATTGTTACTGCTTTGTAATATAGTTTGAAGTCAGGTATCGTGATACCTCCAGCATTGTTCTTTTGACTGAGTATTGCCTTGGCTATTCGTGGCCTCTTGTGTTTGATGCTGAGTCTTTTGAGTTCTACTTAGGAAGTCGTTCCCTATACCCATATGTTCCAGTGTATTTCCTACTGCTTCTGGGTGCTGGCAAGGATGTGGTGAAACAGGAACACTTATACACTGTTGGTAGGAATGCAAGTTAATACAACCACTATGGAATCAGTATGGATATTCCTCAAAAAGCTAAAGATAGAACTGCCATATGATCCAGTGATACCAATCCTTGGAATCCACCCAAAGGAACATAAGTCAGGATACAATAGAGTTGCCTGCACACCAATGTTCATTGCAGCACTACTTATAATAGCCAAGTGATGGAAACAATACAGATGTCCTACAACTGATGAATGGATCAAGAAATTGTGGTATACATACACAATGGAGTTTTACTCAGCCATAAGGAATAATGACATGTGGTTTGAAGGTAAATGGATGCAATTGAATGACATCATGTTTAGTGAAATAATCCAGGCTCAGAAAGACAAAGGCTGCATGTTTTCTCTCATAAGTAAAAGATAGATGCAATAGGTAAACATACTCAAAAACAAGCATGATCATATACAGACTCATATGTAGAACACATTAGTAATAGTGGAACTAGTCTATGGAACTCAGAGAAACAGGGAAAGTAATAGCAAATGATAGTGAATCAGTAATATCTTAAAACATAACATCTGTGAAGGTAGAAGATATAAGAATATGTATTTGAAGCTGTTGAAAATGGGGGAAGGAGGTAAAGAGGTAAGGTCAGAGTAGTGGAAGGAGTTGAACAGACCAAAATAAAGTATGCCCACTGCAGGAATACATAAAGAAATCCCTTTGAACATCAACATCAATTAATAATGAAAGACAGGACTGAAAATGGATAGATTTGAATCCCTTTTATTTATGCTGTTGTCTTATTGCTCTGCTAGGAATTCCAAAACTATATTTAATAGTAGTGGGGCAAGTGAACAGCCTTGTCCTGCTCCTGACTTTAACAGGAACAATTTCAGTTGTTCTCCATTTAGTATGATGTTGGCTCTACGTTTGCCATATGTAGCCTTTATTATGTTGGGGAACATTCCTTCTATTCCTACTTTCTTCAGAGCTTTTATCATGAAAGGATGTTGGATTTTGTCAAAGTGGAAGATAGATACAAAAGGTAAACATATACACAAAACAAGCATGATCATATACAGACTCATATGTAGAACATGTCAGTAATAGTGTCTATTATTAGTCTATTGAGATGATCTTGTGGTTTTTGTCTTTGCTTCTGTTTATATACTGTATTACATTAAATATTTACATATGTTGAACCATCCTTGCATCCCTGGATTAAAAAGGACTTGGTCATGGTGTATGATCTTTTTGACATGTTATTGAATTGTTTGCCAGTATTTTGTTGAGAATCTTTGTTTCTATATTCATTAAAGATACTGGTGTATAATTCTCTTTCTGGTTGTGTCTTTATTGGGTTTTTGAATGAGTGTAATACTGCCTTCCTAGAATGAGTTTGTTGAGGAGTATAGGTGTTAGTTATTCTTTAAAGGTTTGGTAAAATTCAGCTGTGAATCCTTCAGATCCTGGGCTCTTCTTCATAGGGAGACTCTTTTTTACTGCTTCAATTTGATTGCATGTAATAGGACTATTTAGGTGTTCATTATCTTCTTGGTCCAATTTTGGTTTGTTATATGCATCTAGGAATTTATCCATTTCATCTAGATTTTCCAGCTCACGTGAATATAAGTTTTCAAAGTACTCTTTAATGAATCTCTGGTTTTCATTAATATCTGTGGTTATGTCCCCCTTTTCTCTCTGATTTTATTAATTTGGATCTTTTCCTCCTCCATTTTGCCATGTTGGCTAAGAGTTTGTTGATCTTGTTAATCTTTTCAAAGAACCAACTTTTGTTTCATTGATTCTTTGTATAGTTTTTTGGTCTTGATCTCATTGATCTCAGCCCTGATCTTTATTATTTCTCTCCATTTGCAGGTTTGGGGTTTGGTTTGTTCTTGTTCTTCTAGGAGCTTAAGGTGCATCATTAAGTTGGTTATTTCAGAGGTGTCTGCTTTTTCTTAATGTGGGCACTTACAGCTATAAACCTTCCCCTTAGCCTAACTTTTGCTGTGTACCACAGATTCTGGTAGGTTGTATTATCATTTTCATTGGATTCTAGGAAATTTTGATTTCTTCCCTATTTCTTCAATAACCCATTGGCTTTTCAGCATCATGCTGTTTATTCTCCATGTGCTTGAATATTTCCTGTTGTTTCTTTTGTTGTTGAAGTCTAGTTTTATTCTTTGGGATCTGATATGATACAGGGGGTTATTTTAATTTTCTTGAATTTATTGAACCTTTGCTTTATGTCCTAAAATATGATCTATCTAAGAGAAAGTTCCATAAGATGCAGAAAATAATGTGTATTGCCTGCTTTTGGGTGAAATACTCTGTAGATATAAACCATGTCTATTTGGCCTAATGTGTAGAGTAGCTCTGAAGTTTCTTTGCTGATCTTTTGCCTATCTATTGGTGACAGTGGGGTATTCAGATCTCCTACTATCACTGTGTTAGTGTCTATCTGTGCTCTTAAGGCCATCAGAGTATTTTTTTAATATAGATAGGTGCCCCTGTGTTTGGTGTACATATGTTAAGGGTTGATATTTCCTCATGATGGAAATATCATGACACTTTCATTAATATGAAGTGTCCTTCATTGTCTCTTCTGATTGATTTCAGTCTGAAGTCTACTTTGTCAGATATGAGTATAGATACTCCTGTCTGTTTATGGGGTCCATTTGCTTGGAAAACCTTCTTCCACCCTTTGACTCTAAGCCAGTGTTTTGTGGTTGTTTTTGTTTTCAGTGAGCTGATTCTTTTGTAAGCAACATGTTGTTGGGTCTTGTTTTTAAACCAGTCTGCTCCTCTAGGTCTTTTGATTGGGGCATTGAGGCCATTTACACTCAGTGTTAATACTGAGAGGTGCCTGTTGTTTCCAGTCACCTTATTGCCCTGTTGTTTAATTTTACCTATGCCTTGTTTGTTGATCTGCTTTCTCGGAAGGGTTTATTCTTTCTTGAGTCTTCCTGTCTCACTCTACTTTTTCTTCTACATGTAAAAGTCCTTTAAGTATCTTCTATAGTGCTGGCTTGTTAGTCATGAATTCCTTTAGTTTTTCCTTGTTGTGGAAGGTTTAAATTTCTCCTTTAATTAGAAAGGATAGTGTGCTGGATAAACTAGTCTAGGTTAACTGTTCCTTTCTTTCAGGGTCTGAATTATGTCTTTCCATGACTTTCTTGCATTTAGAGTTTGAGATGAGAAATCTGCTGTTACTCTAATGGGTTTGCTTTTATATGTGACTTGTCTTTTCTCTTTTGCAGCTTTCAGAATTCCTTCTTTGTTCTGTATGCTGAGTGTTTTGATTATGATAGGTCTGGGGGGGGTTCTCTTTTGGTCTTGATGGTTTGGTGTTCTGTAAGCTTCCAACACCTAGGTGACTCTCTCTTTCTCAAGGTTGGGAAAGTTCTCAGCTATTACTCTATTGAATAGGTTATCAATGTCTTTAGTTTGTATCTCCTCTTCTTCTTCTATACTCATTATTCATAGGTTTGGTCTTTTCATGATGCCACAGATATCTTGAATGTCCCGTTCACATTTTCTTAGCATTCTTTCATGACCTTTTACTGTTTGGTCTAATTCCTCTACTTTGTCTTCCATTTCTCATACTCTATTTTCAAAAAAAAAGTTTATATATAGTAAAGTGCCATAAATCAAATAAACTTATATATGTTTAAAGATTTCAAAGTCATATTCAAACATTGCAGAGTTCCAAATTAGATTATATATTTAGAAAGATACCAAATCAATCATTTAAAGATTTTTGATATAGTTGGGCATGGTGGCCCACACCTGTAATCCCAGCTACCTAGAGGTATAGGTAGAAGGATTGCAGTCTAAGGATGGCCCCAGGCAAAAATGTGAGATCCTGTCTGAAAACAGCTAAGTAAAAAGGATTGGGGGCATATCTCAAGTGGTAGAGCTCCTGCCTAGCAAGTGCAAATCCCTGAGTTCAAACCACAGTAGCCCCCTGAAAAATAAATAAAATAAAAACGATTCTTGATGAATATCATAAACTTTTTATAAAAAAGTAAATTGTAAAGAAATAATTTAAAATTATTGATTTATTGACTAGAATACACTGAATGGTTTTTAAATATTATTACATGTGATTGTATGTTGCTGAAATATTGTAATCTAGATTATATTGTTTATGTGCTAAAAATGTCTCAAGTGTATCTGTGATTTTTAGCAACTCATTGTCTTTTTAAAATCATGGTCTTAATCCCAACAACAAAAGAAAATCACCTACAATTTAATCATTATGAATTAACAAAAGCTATCATTACAAATCAAATAGAGAGATGAGATTAGAACCAACCATTCCCCATTTTTGGTAAAACTTAAAATATCTTAAAATTTAAAACATGATTTTAAAATAGCATATAATGAAAGAAGATTCACCTTTAGCCTTAATTCTAAAGAGTAAGGATTTCCTGTTTTTCTCTGTGGCAATGTTACAGTATTTACAAAATGGAAAATGAAGTATTTGTGGCATAATGCATCTATATGTTACAAAAGGGTTGACATTCTATATTAAAACTAAATTATAGAGTTTTACTTAAATGTGTTCTAAATATAAGATTACAACTAAAATTAATATTACAAGTAACGTATATTAAAATTATGAATAGTAGAGTCTTTTATGAATTGGTTTTAGTGAAAGCTGCATAGTAAAAAAAATATATATGTATGTCATGGTTTCCACTAGAACCCACTAGAAAGTCTAATGTAAAATACAATTTTTTACATTAGACAATTTTTTTAAAATTATTTTTAAATTTAATTGAACATTATCCTAATTTAGCCTATATTTCTTAACACCCTGAAGTGCCTTTTAGATATTTTGATTTTATGACATCAGCTTAATGGATATTTGTGGTTAAGTTAAGGCCCTTGAGACTTCTCAGTTTTCTTGCTATATTGCATGCAATTAAAATCAGTATGTTAATGATGTCTAAAGTGACATTTTCACTTTGATCAGTGATCTAAAAGATTTGAAACAAATCCTCAAGAGCTCTTGCAAAGCATATGTAATTCCAAGATAATAGTTATCTTGTAGTTGCCCAGAGAAGAGTATTAAAGACTTCATAAGTAGAACTGTAGCAAAACTAACACAAATGCAGATATTACTATCATGATACATTAAACTGGTAAGAGACTCCTGTACATAATATTAAAAGGCATATAATTCAAAAGTGAACAAGATAAGACACTTCATTTGCAGACAGAGTAAATAGCAGGGTTAAAATTTGTATTACTAGGACTTCTGCTTTCAGGAAGATGGAGTAGACATACATCTCCCACCACTATGGTGTCAACTGAAGCAATTCCCACTTTTCTAGCAGTTGTAAGGAGCTTCTTCCTACCTTGAACGTCAATAGAGATACAGTGGGAATGTGGATTCAATGTGGCAGAATCATTAGTCCTCCCACAAGATTTGGATAAAGGGAAGCTATCTAAAACAGAGGTTTAAATGAGATATAGCATTCACAAGATTCAGAACTCACAGAAAGCTGTTATATTCATGGTTATAACTTACAAGGAAAGGATATAGATTAAATTCAGCCCATAGAAGAAGCACATAGAGAAGAATCCAAGAAAAGTTCCAAATGTAGAGCTTCCATTGTCCTCTTCTCATAGAAAGGCCAGTCTTACACTTCTGTCACTGATGGCTGAAAAAAAATGTAACAACAATGTAGTTTTAAAGGTATATAGAATGAATATTTTAACAATTATAAGTAGAGAAAGTCAAATGGACCTAAAGAATGATAAGATTTCTGTAATTCACTTTAACTGAAATGATGATACAAGTAGCCTATTATAGGTTATGGACATGGAATACAATGCCCACATTAACCACTAAAAATATATATAAAAATACAATCCAAACACTATAGATGAATTCAAGTGGAATTCAAAAAAATGTTCAGTGTTCCCACAGAAAGCTAATAAAAGGACACTAACGCAGCAGAATACAGAACTAAAAGGGAGACCATGTTAATGTGTCCAAATAATTTGTAACATAGGTACAAATGACCTATTTGATAAGTGACACAGGCAATTAGACATCTGTAGGCAGAAAAAAAGTACCTGAACTTAAACCTTGTGCTATAAACAAAAATTAAATAAAATATATTAAAGAATAAAATAGAAACATAAAACCATACAAATTTCATTTTGAAATATAGGTGACAATCATCAAGATTCAAGATTTAAGACTATGCAAACAATTCTTAGACAACAAATGCATGATGCATAAAAGGAAAAATAGAACAATAGGACTTTATGAAAATTGAGGACTTTTGATAACAAGTTACAGTGTAAGAAAAACATTTAAAATTACATATATGACAAATGATTAGTACTTAGAATATATAAAGAATTTCAGGTTTGGATCATAGCTGAAATGTGGGTTCAATTCCTAGAACTACAAAAAGAAATCTCAAACCTCAGTGGTGATACAAAAATTCCAAAAATTTAATCCAATTGGAAAATGGTCAAAAGATGGCAATGGATGAAATGAATCAAGAAAATGTGGCATATAAACACAATGGAGGATTATTCAACCACAAAGAACAATGAAATCATGTCATTTCAGAAAAATAAAGATCATCACGTTAAAGTGAAATAAACCAGACTCAGAAAGACAAACATTGTATGTTTGCTCTCATTTATAGATTCTAAATGGGAAAAAGACACAAAAATAGTAGAGGAACTACTAGAGAAGAGTAAGGGGAAGGTGGAGGAGAACATAAAAGAGGGCAAAGTGGGTAGATATGTTCAAAGTAAATTACATGCATGTATTAAAATGTCACAATCAAATCCATGATTTAATATAGGTAATATGCAACAATAAAAATAATATACTAAAATAAAGAGGGCTATGTACATGATAAACAAGCACACAAAAAGATATTCAGCATCATTAGTCATTAGGGAAATGGTAACTAAAACTACAATCAGAATCGTTATAGATCTACCAGAAATGCTAAAAATAAAAATAATAATGGCAACGCAGAAAGATAAAGATACATAGATACTAAATCCCTTCATATATTGCTGGTGGGAATGTAAAACGGAATAGCTACTCCAGAACAGATTGACAGTTCTTAAAAACGAAATACCTAACTACCATGCCATTCAACATTGATCTGCTGCATATTTACCCTAAAGAGATAAAGACTTATATTCGTACAAAAACATGTACATGATTGTCATAGCATCTCTATTTATAACAGCCCCAAACTGGAAAAAACACAGACATCTTTCAACAGGTAAGTGGTTGAACAAGTTGTGGTACTTTACAGTAGAATCCTCCTTAGGATTGAAAAGGTCAATAGTTGAGATACACAGCAACCTGGATGAATCTATAGACATATGAGTGAAAATCCAGTCCCAAAAGCTTATATACTGTGTGACTCCACTTATGTAAAATTAATGTAGTGACAAAACTTTAGAAATAGAGAAAAGATTAGTAGCTGCCATGAGTTATGGACAGGGCTGGATGAGAAGGAAGAGGATATAGCAGCCCGAGGAATCTTATGTTGATAGAAATGTTCTGTATCTCAATTATTTCAATGTCGATATAATAATATTGTACTATAGTTTTGTAAGAAGTTACTATTGGGAGGAAATGAGTAAAGAATATGAACATGTGATCTTTCTATCATTTCTTATAACTATATAAATTTATAATTTTCTCAAAATAAAAAGGTTTATTTACCAACTTGTCTTTGACAAAGGAGCTAAAAATATATGATGGAGAAATAGCAGCCTCTTCAACAAAAACTGCTGGGAAAACTGCTTAGTAGTCTGCAAAAAACTGAAACTAGATCCATGTATATCACCCTATACCAATATTAACTCAAAATGGATCAAGGATCTTAATATCAGACCACAAACTCTAAAGTTGATACAAGAAAGAGTAGGAAATACTCTGGAGCTAGTAGGTATAGGTAAGAACTTTCTCAATGAAACCCCAGCAGCACAGCAACTAAGAGATAGCATAGAAAAATGGGACCTCATAAAACTAAAAAGCTTCTGTTCATCAAAAGAAATGGTCTCTAAACTGAAGAGAACACCCACAGAGTGGGAGAAAATATTTGCCAATTATACATCAGACAAAGGACTGATAACCAGAATATATAGGGAACTTAAAAAACTAAATTCTCCCAAAACTAATGAACCAATAAAGAAATGGGCAAGTGAACTAAACAGAACTTTCTCAAAAGAAGAAATTCAAATGGCCAAAAAACACATGAAAAAATGCTCACCATCTCTAGCAATAAAGGAAACGCAAATTAAAACCACATAAGATTCCACCTCACCCCTGTTAGAATAGCCATCATTAGCAACACCACCAACAACAGGTGTTGGTGAGGATGTGGGGGAAAAGGAACCCTCTTACACTGTTAGTGGGAATGTAAACTAGTACAACCACTCTGGAAAAAATTTGGAGGCTACTTAAAAAGCTAAACATTGATCTACCATTTGATCCAGCAATACCACTCTTGGGGATATACCCAAAAGACCGTGACACAGGTTACTCCAGAGGCACCTGCACACCCATGTTTATTGCAGCGCTATTCACAATAGCCAAGTTAGGGAAACAGCTAAGATGCCCCACCACTGATGAATGGATTAAGAAAATGTGGTATCTAGACACAATGGAATTTTATGCAGCCATGAAGAAGAACGAAATGTTATCATTCGCTGGTAAATGGATGGAATTGGAGAACATCATTCTGAGTGAGGTTAGCCTGGCCCAAAAGACCAAAAATCATATGTTCTCTCTCATATGTGGACATTAGATCAAGGGCAAACACAACAATGGGATTGGACTTTGAGCACATGATAAAAGCAAGAGCACACAAGGGAGGGGTGAGGATAGGTAAGACACCTAAAAAATTAGCTAGCATTTGTTGCCCTTAACGCAGAGAAACTAAAGCAGATACCTTAAAAGCAACTGAGGCCAATAGGAAAAGGGGACCAGGAACTAGAGAAAAAGTTAGATCAAAAAGAATTAACCTAGAAGGTAACATACACACAGGAAATTAATGTGAGTCAACTCCCTGTATAGCTATCCTTATCTCAGCCAGCAAAAACCCTTGTTCCGTCCTATTATTGCTTTTACTCTGTCTTCAACAAAATTAGAAATAAGGGCAAAATAGTTTCTGCTGGGTATTGACGGGGTAGGGGGGAGAGAGAGGGAGCAGAGTGGGTGGTAAGGGAGGGGGTGGGGGCAGGGGGGAGAAATGACCCAAGCCTTGTATGCACATAAGAATAATAAAATAATATAAATAAATAAATAAATAAAAATAAAAATAAAAATTGAATTGGCACATGAAAAGATACACTATCTTACATGATGAAATACTGGAAAGAAAAAGAATTGCTCTGTTTGGCAAATGAAATCCTCACTTATAACTAAACATTGAGGACTTTTGGTGACCTAGAAACTCTAATACAAGTATGGACATGAGTTCAGTGAAATAAAACTCTTACAATGTTAGTGACTGCATTTTAAGTTTCTTAACGTAGATGGCAAAGATGACCCTACCCCAAATTTTCCTGCATGAATACCTTCACCAAGAAATGGTGCCCAGCAGCTGAACGTTGTGCTGTTCTATGAACTTAGAACTATCATGCCACACTTTCAAGTTCAACACAAAATACAGTAATTGAGTCAATCTGAACAGTACATAAGTAGTTATATGACCTCACATAGTAACAAATTGTGTCAAGTAGCTTTATAATGTAGTACTTTGACTGCTCAGTCTTAATTGAAAAATGCATTCTAAGAATGAAAATAAATATTTGAACTGTATTGAACATTTCAAGTGTTGTTATTTCAAATAACAATATTTCAAGAAATATTGTTATTTGAATCACTTTGTGTTGTTGGATAAAATGAAAATGATAAAGAGTAATTACATTACTGTTATTCAGATATAAGCTTTCAGCAAAAGAGAAAGGAAGTTTAATGATAAATACAAGAAGTTAAGTAGAAATACAGTACTAGTGTTTAATTAGAAATGTCTCTATTAATTCAAGGGATTCAGAAAGTATCTTTATTAGCTGTAACCCCTGAAACAGATGAAGAGCAATGATACACCAGGAGCACAGCATTCTATGTACTTGTACCACCTTAATGTTATTCTTGAATGCTATTTTGCTTCAAAAGGAACCTGGCATCTCTGAAGAACTGACCAAGGCCTCATCTGAAGAAGAAGTAATACAAAATGTGTCTGGAATAACTTTATGTTCCAAAAAGCGAAGAACCTTTTAAAAATTAATGGGGTAATGCCAAAAGGATGCAGACAAAAAGCCAAATTTTAATGTCATACTTGGGAGAGTAAAATATATAATGAATCCCTTTTAAAATCATGGGTCCTGAATGCTTTCATACTCAAAAAATACAAATGATCTAAAATGTATTTTTGTCAAAATGTTTAACTTATATCTAAGGTCTATAGATTTGAGTGCTAGGTGAAATAAGAATAAAGTGATATTATAATAAGGCAGTCACACAAATCTGAAAAATAAAAGACTGTATCCAAAAACCCCAAATCAGTAGCTTGTAAAGACATCTACACACCTATATTCAATGCTGTATTATTCACAATAGCCAAGATATGGAAACAACCTAAGCATCTGTTCTGAGTGATTGGATAAGGAACTGGATAGAATGTAGCAACTGCGTGTGTGTGTGTGTGTGTGTGTGTGTGTGTGTGTGTGTGTGTGTGTTTGCAGTCATGTACTGTGTAACATTTTAGTCAGTAAAGAACCAAATATGTGATGGTGATCTCATAAGATTATATTGTTTAGTGACATGGTAGTCATTTGTACAATTATACTCCATAATGTCCACACAATAATGAAATTACCTGACAACACATTTCTTGAAATGTATTCCTGTTGTTAGCAAAGTATGATGTGTGCAGATGAATTTCAGTTTTTTAATTAATTTATTTATTTTTATTGTGCTGGGTGGGAGTACCTTGTGGAACTTACAAAAGTGCTTACAATGCATCAAATACATCATACTTGAATTCACCCCCCTCCACCACTCTCCTTTCTCCCCTTTTCCCCCATTCCTGGAATGGTTTCAACAGGTATCATTTTTGCATTTCCATACATGTGTACGCATTTTTTAACATATTCACTCTCCTACCCTTTCTTCACCACCTCCCCCCTCCCACTGGTACCACCCTCGCACTGGGCAGGACCAATTAAGCCCTCCCGCTCTCTGATTTTGTAGAAGAAAAAAGAAAAAAAACATTTTTATATATAGTTCATCTATCAACATGAATGTTTTCAGTTATTTTAAAAAGAATATTCTGCCTTTGCAGCAGCATATAGGAAATTATGCTACATGAATTAATATAGATAGGGAAAGACAGTAAAAAATCTAGTTGATTTTGAAATCAAAAAAGTCAAATCCACTAGAGTAGAATGATGGTTGTAAGAGGCTGAGGTACAGGGAATATTGGGGAAACCATTGACCAAAGGATTCAAACTTTTAGTTATATAATGAATAAGTTCTGGGGAACTAATAAGTCTAGTGACATGTTTCATAATATTTAAAAATACTGTATTGTGTGCTTGAAATTTATTAATAGAATAGATTTTAAGTGTTCTCACCAAATGTACACATATGTACACATACACATACACACAATTATATGAGGTGATGGATGTGTTAATTTGGTTGTTTCACAATACATCTGCATAGCAAGTAGTTATTTCGTACAACTTAAATACATATAATTTTGTCAATTATACCCCCAATAAAACTGAGGGGGAAAAACGACCTACAAAATAAGTAGCATGAACCTTCAAAAGGCCACCATGTTGAAACACCTGTGTGTAAGTATAAAAGATACTGCCATACATTGAAAGATACTTAACATAAAAAACAGAGACAAAATGTGATCCTGAATTGAATTTGATTTTGACAAATCATCCTCAAAGGACTTTGGGGAAGAACAATTGGGAAAATATGGAATAGATAGATTTTATTAAGGGTTTATCTGTTTTATTAAATGCAATGCTATTATCTTGTCATTAAAAAGGCAATCTTATTTTTTAGAGAACACTAAAATATTTAGTAGTACAAATTTATATTGTTTTAATTTTTTAAATTTTAGTTTAGACAGTGTGGTTTATATGTATCTATCAATAGGTTTAATGTACACCACAGAGATGTTTAGTTGCACTAATTGAGAAAATGCTCTCAAGGTAACATTTAATGTAAAGGCCACAGAGCAGCAGCGACTACAAGTATTTTATCTGTTTTTAAAATCTCTTATCAACAATATGGTCTTGTCAATTTGAGTAATAGGTTTTAGAATTGACTTTTCACGAACAAAATTCATGGCATTAAACATATGTTGCATGGCTAAAAAATATTGCAGAGAAGCTTCTTATCTTTCTATGAACATGATTTGAGCAACAAATTCAATAACCTGAACCCTTTACAATGGTGACTTACACTTGCCCCCAATGATACTGAGCTAGAAAGAAGTTAGTTACTCTAGTTTCAATGCTCTCTTATTTCACTCTATAGTATTTCTCTGAAATTCACAGAGTTGACAAGTGATTACTTACTGATAGAAAATTACCTTTTTAACCAATTTTCCTTTCTTAACCATAAATATAGCTCATCACTTCTCTGAAATGACAAAATTTCATGAAATAAAATTTGATATTTTAAAGTCTGCCCTTTGTTATGCTAAAGTTTGCTTGAAACAATAGAGATTAACATCATATGAAGCAAAATATATTATGAGAAGTGAATAGCAAGGTGATTCATGCACTATTTTACAATCATTTCTTCAGATTTGTTTTTTAAATCTCAGCTGATTTGAATTCATATGCTTAGGAATAATTTTGCAAAGAAAACTCTTTAATTAACTTCTTTTCACTTCGAAAACAAATATAATATAAACTTATACAAAATAACTTTCTATTTGACTGCTTTCCTTATATGCTTTTGAATGAAATGAAAATTAGCTTGATAATGGCTTAACAGTTATTAATGATAATGCAATTGTACTGGAGTTATCATGACAATTGTTTTCTTCTATGCCTGGAGGGGAAGAATATTCACTTAGGCATATACTGCTCTTTCCTAGTTGGAATTATGTACGTCTAAAGATTTAGAAACTAATGATAATGTCAAGTTGATGCTCTTCAATCCAGAGAATCAGTTACTCTACTTGTTATATGGTAGATGCTATGGTGTGAAGGTTTTGTGTATACTCCAAAATTCATGTTGAAACTTAATCCTCAATGCAACAGTATTAAGACATGGGGACTTCAGTTTAAGCATTATAGGCATGGGGGAGCCACAGTTATGAATGGAATTCAAGAGCTGGCCCTTTTATATGTTAGGTCTTTGTCACCCTTCTGCTCTTCTACTATGTGAGGAGGAAGCCAGAAGGCCCTCACCAGAGAGAGAATGCTGGTTCCTTCTATTTGGACTTCTCAGCTTCTGAAGCTGTAAGAAATACATGTCTGTTCTTTATTGATTACTCAGTCTGTAGTATTTTGTTGTTGCAACAGGAACAGACTGAGATTAGCAGTGATAAGTTTTTCAAGTCCTTCAGGTCCCTTTGAGAAAATGGCACTCACTGACTACTGGCACTCAGCAGAGAAAATATGCACACAACATTCAAAACTTTGCATGCAAAATCAAGGAACTCATAGCATCTGAAACTTAAACATACAACTGGAAAAAAAGAAGCTAGGAAGGTGAATATGATTGATGTACTTCCTGTACAAGAATGAATATAACATCTTTAAACCAGTTGAAATCACCATAAGAAGGGTAGTAATGTAGAAAGGAAAAAAATAGAGAGGATGAACCAATTCAGGTTATAATGCATATATACATGGAAATGTCACAATGAAACATTCTCTATAGCTGTCGTAAACAAAAAACTGTCTTGTTTTTGCAAAAATGGAGAACAGAAAGACAAAACAGTTCCTGTCTGGAAGATTGGTACCAGTGGGAGGGGGAGGATATAAGGAAAGGGTGTAGGAGGGTAAATCTGGTAGAAATACTATGTACTCATGTATATAAATGGAAAAATGAGACCTGCTGAAACTATAACAGGAGTAGGGAGAGGAGGAATAAAGGAGAATGATGGAAGGGGTGAATTCAACTATGATACATTGTGAGAACTTTTGTAAATATCACAATGTACCCCCAGTACAACAATATGGTAATAAAAAATTAAAAACTCCAAAGCATATGGAAGTATAGAAAAACAAAATTGAAAGTCACAGTACAACTGCTCGTTGATATCCAAGCCTATATCAATGACAATAATAACCTCCCCTGGAAACATGAGTATGTGTGTTTACCGCCCCCCATACCCGTTTTATGGGTTAACAGAAACTAATGCATCTAAAATCCTTATAAAAGTACTCCTACCTCTTCATTTCACAAGTGAGAAAGACAAGAACTATGAGGTGACTTTTCTCAAAAAATTACCCTGAAGTTAATGGCAGAGCCACATTTCAAGAGTCCTTGTTCAGAGTTCATAGGCCATGCTTTCTTGCCAGAAAAAGTTAAGATCAGAAACTCAAAAACCTTAGTCCAGTAATGCTTCCTCTCCAATGTTAGTGCTCATCTGTCTGGGATCACAAAGTTGTAAAAGTCAGAAATATTTGAGATACTTATCTATTGCTCTACATATTTTTGGAAATAATCCTAGTAGGAAGTTGCGTCTTTAGGAGCTAAGATTAGGAGTATAAAAACCTAGTGGGCCAGTGTAAAAATTAGCCTCAGAGTGAATGACTGGACCCTCTGCAATCTGCTTGTTGGGCCAGTGTGGCACGCTGAGCAGAACTCATTGTTGGGCTTTGAGGAATTTACTGATTCAAGCATGGAGCTTCATTCCTGCAGGCTTCTAAAGGGGAATCTGTCAGCATTCCTACTGTAACACTGTCTGTCAGGGGTTTCCACACATTAACCATGTTTTCTGAGATCAAAGCATAGAACCAGAAAGACAATTTCCAGAAAGACAATTTGTTAAATTACAATAAGAAAGATACTGTCACAGAATCTGCCCTCAGGGTAGCTCTACAAAAGAAGCCAAATCCTAATCAGAAAATTGTTTATCAAGTTGGAGTCAAATAAGGGGAGTTATTTGAACTTAAGGCAACAGCTGCAGTCCAAACTATCCATCTCACAGTAGGGATAATGTTGCCTATGGAAACCACAATACTTAAACTTCATTCTCTCTCTATGCTTTGTAATTTAAGCCTTAATCAAATTCCAAGTAAGTTAAGGTCCTTCTCTTTAACCTTAAAATTCAGCAATATTTTTGACATTTTGTCAAAAATAAGCTCTGCCTGTGTAAAGTCTTGTCTGTGACATTGTCAAGATAGCAGAATAGATTGTATTCCCCAACAACAACAAAAATTCTTCACCTATCCACAGACAAATGTCTTTGTTGGAACTTTGGGATTCAGAGAGATTATGGAACCTCAGTAGAGCCCAAGACCTAGGAGTGCCATTTTCAGAGTGTAGCCAGAAACCAGGTGGCAGACACTACTATCATGCCCAAAATTTGAACCTAAAAGCAGCCACAAAAGGTGGACTACAGCCATATTTAACCTTGAGCCCACAACCACAACCATCTGCAGAAGAAACCACACGCACTAAGTCCTTTGGTGGAGAGGACAGTATGCCTGCCAACATGGGTCTCAACAGAGGACCTGAAAGTTAGCCTGTAATTTAGTTCCAGTCCCACTAAGCTATGGTCCCAACTTGGTAGTATTCACTTAGGGACTGAAAGTTAGATGCGCCAATCCAATCTACCAAGACAGGCCTGCCAAGTGTTGTTACACAGCACATTCTAAAGGACCCCTGTCTCATATCCCAGAGTTATCCTGCCCATCCAGAGGAATGTTGAGAGATTTGACCATCTTAACTTCCATGACAAGCTTACCAGTCTTTGTTCAGCAGTTCCTAAAGAGTTGCTGTCTCATCCAGAGCCTCTTCCTGTTGCAGCCAAAGAACTTTCCCACCTGTATGGAGAGCTGCTGGGAGACTCCCCCATCTGAGCTACTGGATCAGGCTTGCCAATCTCTGTTCCATGAGAGATACTGAAAAGTCCCTTTAGCACAGCAGCAGTCACAGACTTAAGGACCATAGTTTTCTCAGGATTGCTATAAAGGTTGGACATCTAAAAATGATTTGCTACATGATCAATTATTGAACCATCACTTTACCTTATAGATCACAAAATGAAGACCCAAAGGTTTTCAGTGATTTCTCTGAAAGTACATAGCCGGTCAGGAGACTCCCCCATCTGAGCTACTGGATCAGGCTTGCCAATCTCTGTTCTATGACAGATACTGAAAAGTCCCTTTAGCACAGCAGCAGTCACAGACTTAAGGACCACAATTTTCTCAGGATTGCTATAAAGGTTGGACATCTAAAATTGATTTGCTACATGATCAATTATTGAACCATCACTTTACCTTATAAATCACAAAATGAAGACCCAAAGGTATTCAGTGATTTCTCTGAAAGTACATAGCCAGTCAGGAATAAAAGAGAACTAAAACCTGGAATTAATTAATTTTGCCCTTAGATGTGGGCAAGTACCCCGGTGGTGCTTGGAAATGCCATCTTCAAAATGCTCAAAATCCTCTCTAGTGCCTGGAACTGATCAGTAGTGCTTTCTGGCAAGGCTGTCCTTGCCCCATCACCCTTCTCCCCTGTGTCTCTCTATGTCCCTCTCCCCTATATCTGGGGTCATGTGGAAGCCCAGAAGAGTTCTGGAACTTGGGGTTTTCCCAGACTCATATGTGTGGGCCTAAGTTCCAGGAAGAAGTCCTATAAGAAGATTATTCTCATTGGCCAGCAAGCATCTTCTTTTGCAGCATTATGGGAGAGCAGGCAGTCAGAATGATCCCGGCATGCTGATTTGGGTAACTTTCATACATGCTCTACATAAGATTAGTTCAAGACTCTGGTCTATAAACAGTCCACGTCTGACCCTGCAGACTGAGCCATGTGAGAGGACCCATGTGTCAGCTATTGCTCTTGATGTTCCATCACAATGCTACTTCCAGTCCATAATACCATAGGGTAGCAGGGGTAGTGGCAGGCATTCTTTGTATTGTGTGGCTCTTGGCACTGGCACCTAGGGAAGTCACTCTATCCTCTCCTCAGACTCAAAACCATGTGTCAGTCGTTTGGAGTGTCTCCTCCAGTCTCCTTTGAGGGCTTTCAGGACCATTCCACTGCAAAGCCTGTAGACCTTTCCAGTTGATGACCTATTTTCCCCCTCTAATCAGCATGGTGATGACATGCCAAGAATGACATTCCTAGTGCAAATGAATTGCACTTCTCATTCTTCACTTCTTCCCCACTCATGGTGTGTGGAAGGCAGGGGTGTGGGCAACATTGAGGCAGATCACCTTCTAAGTGTTGAGTGGTTGTAGTGTAATTATCTTCAAGAGAAGATAATTGAGTGAAATATTCTGTGTTTGCACAAAAATACCTTCAAACAGAAAAATTGAAAATTCTAAAATAAAACAAATTATTGTTCATTCCTTCTTGAGGTGAGAAGATGTGAAGTTATAGGGAAAGAAGGATTTGTTAATAAAGAACATAAAAAAATTCTTAGACATGAATGGGAAAATGAGGCATGAACCCTGAGAAGAATATTCATGTGTACTGACTAATAAATAAATATCTAATAACCTTTTATCTACTAATGTTTCTAAATATTTATTGATAAATCTCTTCATATTATAGGTACCAATGAATTTTATAATACATTTTGTATCAAACAACATATATAGACTGAGGGCCTACAAGTATTTTTCTAGCTTCCCACATACAACCTATGTGCTACCTGGAATTCCTGCATATTAGTCAAAGCATTTCAATTTAATGAAATATTACCTTTTATCTTAAATAGTCTAGACTTCTGCTACAGCATTTACTACAGTTTTCCATGAATAACACTTATATGTCTATAAGGTAGTCTCCCACCAAGATGGCAAACTCTTTGTGCACATTAACTATATTTTATTTCAATTCTCAAGCACCAGGGCTTTTCACAGTGTACCACAAGTAAAAATCCTGGACATCTATACAAAACACATATACGAACACTCTGAAAGGTAGAGAGAAGGCAGAACATCCAAAAATCTCATAATCTTAGAATGATGTGATGGTATGCTCCCTGGGCTTTCTTGTTGCATCAGATATCCTAGACATGGTGCTAGAGAAGCTACCAACCCAGAAATGCAGAACAAAAATTTTCTCCTCCCCTGCAAAAAACTCTAGTTCATGGACTAAGGAAGAGGAAAGTTAGCACCAGAAAAATGCTTTAAACATTGACTGCCCACTCCACTAAACACCATTAAAAAAAATGTAGCTCCATCTCTATCTACCCCTAAGTTGGAAGCCTAGATGTCTACCTTTGCAAGACTATAAAAAGGTACTGTGTTAGTTACTTTTCCCATCACTGTGACAGAATGCCTGACATAACAATTTAAGGGAGGAAATGTTTGTTTTGGCTCTCAGTTTCAGAGAGTAAAATCCATGGTTGATTGGCTTCATGTTCTTCATGCAGAATCTCCTGGCAGTAAGAGCATGTAACTGAGGAACTTCACCTCGTGGTGGACAGGATGCAGAGGGAGGAACAAAATGGGGCCTGAGATGAGGTACTGACTCCAAGGATACCCCCTTACTTCCAGCAAGAACTCACCTCCTACAGTTTCCAGAACCCCCCCAAAATAGCTCCACCAACTGGGAAATAAGCATTCAACACAGGAGTGTGTAGAGGACATTCCGTATCTAAACCATAACAGGCACTCCAACTTCCCCACCAGGATGACATTAGGGAAAGCCGGGAGGGAGCCATGACTTTTGCATTCACCCAGCAGTAACAAGGCATCCTCCCATCCCTTCTTGGGAGGAATCAGAATTATAAGTGGAAAGTCAGAGCTTTAATTTCGCACATTTTAATGACAACACTCCTACCATAGTGTTAGTGAAAACCACTTGGGATTCCAAAAACTCCCAACCCCACCTAACAATAAGAATATACTCCTACTTCCACCTGGAAATAACTAAGTAGCACCTCATCTTCCACTGTCAAAGCAACACTATGAAAATGCTAAAACAGTAGGCCTAATTAAGATCTAGACTCCCATAACAGAATTTTGCAAAAGTTCAGGTTTAAATTAAAAAATCAACCATTGTGCTCAAAACCAGGGTGACCTCAAGCATTCATTCATTCCAGTCAAGGAGTAGATACTAACATCATGAGGATGCAGAAGCTAGAATTACCTGATTAAAGATTCTGTATCAGCCATGATGAGGATACTTTCATGAACAATTGTAAACACTCTTGAAGCAAATGAAAAAATAGAAAGCTTAAACAAGGATACAGAAAATCTCAGTATAGCAAACAAAGATATAAGGTATAATCAAATGGAAGTTTTATTTATGTATTTATATAGAGTTCTAGAGTTTGAACTCAGGGCCTCATTCTTTCTAGGTAGGTACTCTAGCACTTGAGCCAAGCCTCCAACACAAGTGGAAATTTTACAATTTGTAAATATAATATCTGAATAAAACATGTAGTGGATACACTTAATAGCAGTTGGGCTCTGGAGAGTGTAGAGAAAGGAAATGAATTGGAAACTATAACAATAGAAATTACCCAATCTAAGCAACAGACAAAAATGGACTTAAAAAAATAAAAATACAGTCTCATGAACCTATGAGACTATAACGAAACATATAGTGTGTGTGTGTGTGTTTGTCTCAAAAGACCCAAACCTAATGGATAAAGGAGGACTTGAAAGTACAAGAAGAAATAATTGCTGAAAGCATCTAAAATTTAGTGATGGGTACAAACCTACACATTCAGAAGCTGAACTGAGTTTGTTAAAGCAAGGATTTCCCCTCACCACTCTTATCCAACATCATATTGGAAATCCTAGATTAAGAAGCATGGAATAAAGTGTATAGTTATTGAGAAGTAATAAATAAAAGTAGCTTTTTTTGTAGATGGCATGTTTCTTTACATAGAAAATCACAAAGAATAGACAAGTGTACACACGCACACACACACACACACACACACACAACCTCCTGGAACATATAAGCAATAATAACAAGGTCACACGATGTTAGGTTAATTTAAAAAATCAGTTAATTTCCTAATACCAGCAAAAATAGTTGGAATTTCAAATCACCAAACCTGCAAAACTCAAAAAGTGGAGAAGAAAGACACAACTCAATTAGATATGAACAAAGTCATGAAGAAACATTTTGAAAGAAGAAACATATCTTCTGAAGAAGCTATAAAGGTAACAGAACATATGGAGGTTCTTCTAAAACCAAAAATAGAGCTACCATATGATCCAGCTATACATCTCCTGGGCACATACATAAAGGAATCCAAGTCAGCGTACAATGGAGGAGATACGTGCACACCCATGTTTATTGCAGCACTATGCACAATTGACAAGTTATGGAATCAGCCTATGTGCCTATTTGAGTAAAGAAAATAGAGGGGGTGAACCAAACTGAGATAAAGTATATGCATATATGGAAACATAACAACAAAACCCATTGTATAACCATCATATACTAATAATTTTTTAAAAGAAAATGTGTCATATATACACAATGAAGTATTATTCACACATAAAGATGAATAAAGTTATGTCTTTTACAATAAAATGGATGGAACTAGAGATCATTATGTTAAGCAAAATAAGCCACACTCAGAAAAACAAATATTGTATGTTTTCTCTCATGTGAAGAGTGTGTGTGTGTGTGTGTGTGTGTGTGTGTGTGCTAAAGACAGGAAAGTAGATGGGGTGATATTTGGGAAGAGAAAAGGGATCAGTAGAGAGGTATGAGGACAAGCAAGAGTAATGGGATGAATACATGATCAAAGTATATTATATACATTAATGAAAATAATATAATTAAGCTCATTATTTTACACAATTTATATATGGTAATAAAAGGCAATATAAAAATCTCTAAAGAAACACCATTTAGCCATTTTCCTTATGCCACAATGCAAGGAATGCACACATTATGAAGTGAAAGTATATTATACCACATTTCTGATCAATTTGCATAACCTAAGAATAATAAATGTATCTTGTATCAACATATCTGTTTAAAATTCTAACTTTGTAAACCCAGAGCTTAGGAGGTCTAAAGAAATCATACAATTGCTAAAGATAAATTGAATAGGCCCTATCTGTTCTTTCTATTTCTGTTCCTGATTTTTATCTTTATAAAAACCTTTCCATATGTTTGCTGTAAGCTGAGACTTTTGATATTTTTCTAGCTTGACAACATGCATAATAGCAGAAGATGGAGGGCTTTGGAAGACAAAATGTGAATTCAAAATGACTCAAGAAATGTTGCATTGACAATAAATAAATCAATAAAATTAACTTTAATGTATCAGTGATATTTCAAAAGTTAATCCATCATGAGAATTTTTAACCAAAAATATTGTAATTAAAAATACTCATTCCTTCCCAACATGACTTAAAACCCACTGATGATTTTTAAAAAACACAAAGTAAATAAAGTTTTTAAGTAGAGTGATTATCTCATCACATATTCAATTCTAAGTAATTTTTTATATTTTCTCATTAAAATTATAAAACAAAATATATAACTTTACATTTGAGATGGAATATAAATCAGAGACAATAAAACAAAATAAATATTCTTTAGTGTAATTTTATTCATTTGTTCAATATTTAATGAACACTTATTGCCATAGGCACCTATGACACATCATGAATAGGGAAGACTGCAACCCTCCCTTTACATTTCAGTGGTAATCATTCTAGAATAACTAATTCTACTTTGAAAGAAAATATATTAAGACCATTTTTTGATTATTGGCATTTCTGTAAGCATAGGAAAGTTGAATTACCATTGCTTCAGAAACCATAATTTCTCTAAATTCTTTACATTCACATTTATAATAATTCAAAATTACAAATTTTCATCACCAGGTAAATGAGCAAACAGTTATATTCAAATAATGGGCTGTTATTCCACAGTAGTAAGAGAATATACTCATGACACAAATAGCATCAGGGATGCATCTCAAAAACATTATGGTGATCAAGGATGCCAGACACAAAAGTAAATACTGCATAATTCCATTATGTGAACCCCTAGATAAGATAACTCTATAGTTTATAATAGCAGAAAATAGGTTAGAGGTTGTTCGAGGTTCAGGCTGGAGAAGGTGACAGGGAAGAGGGGTGGAGGAAATCTTGATTTTGATATTGGCTACACAGGCATATCAATTTTGCAGAACTCACTGAAATGTAAATTTTAAATGAATTTATTTCTATCATATGTAAATTATTCCTTGATAATATAAATATTAAAAGCCAATAGATTCAATGTACATTAGACTAAAAGGGAAATTAATAGAATATTACAGTAAATCCACCTTATCCACAGATTTATTGCACACAGTTTTGACAAAGCACAGTAAAATTTCACACCCACACATGTACCCTATGCAACTCAGCTGATGAAGAGAAACTCTCAGTCAGTCCTGCCTTTCTGTCTGTTGTGTGACATGCTGAGTGTTTCCCTACCCTTAATTTTTGTGAAAATCTGACTTCCAAAAAGCAAATGGTGCACAAAAAGCAAGGTAAAAGTCAATGTGCTCAATTTAAGAGATAAAGCAAAAATTTTAGATGTGTTGAAAGGCAGCATGTCCTTAGCAGAAGTTGGGCAGCATCATGGGAAAAACAAATCAAGCATGCACAATACAGTACTGAACTCTGTGCATTCTGAGCAAGCATGGTTTTTCTTCAGTGGCAGTCTCCTTGGAACCATATACTCATGGATACCAAGTGTCTACTGTATAAGAATTAACAGAATAAATGAGAAATCATATGATCACCAAATTATATGCATAAAAATATTTAACGAATCAAAACTCACTCATGATTTTTAAAAATTAGCAAATAGAAACAGAAGTTTATTCAAAACTCACTGTTGTATAAGTATTAATTCAGTAAATCAATTCTCCTAAATTGGTCTATAGAGACAGCGCAGTCTAAATCAAAATCCAAGTAGCTGTTTTTATTTATTTATTTTTTGGAATTTCACAAATAGATTGTAAAATTAGGTAAACTTCTAAGGGCCAACAGTAACCAAAACATCTTGACCAAACTAAAACAAATTCCCTCAATCCATGTTCAACTATGAAAAGTTTCACTCTTAATACTGAATAAGAAATAATTTCTGTTATTTCACTTCTTTTCAATATTGTCCTGGAAGTTCTAACCAGTGCAGTAAGTCTAGAAAAATAAGTAAAAGACTGGAGAAGATGAAATAAAACAGCTATTACTCATAAATGGCATTATTGTTTATGCTGAAAATTCAAAGGAATCTGCATAGATGAAATTGAAAAATATCATTTAGCAAATATGCTTAAAACAATTGTATGCCTGAATATTTAGAACATTTATTTGGAAATGAGATTTAAATACACACACACACATATATATATATACCATTTACAAATATAAAGATTAAATAAAGATGGCCTCAATTTAGGATGAAATTAGATTCCAATAAACCCATCATAAATTAAAAATATTATGTTTAAAATGCATTTTAACCTACAAAACATCATAGATTAAGCCTTGTCTATCTTAAATGTTCAAAGCACTTATATTTGCCTGCAATTGGGCAAAATCCTCTAACCAAAGACCTGTGTTATAACAAAATAATGATTATCTTATGTAATTTATTGAATATCTGTATCTTAACAATGCCAACAGCACTGTGTACAGACACTGCAGACTGTCAGATGTTTACTCTCATGATCTGACAGTGATCACATGGCCTCTGGGAGCTAAACAACATTGCAAAAGAGTACTGTAGCACATTTTGATCCTTTGCTAAACTTCAAAAAGACCAAAAATTCAAAATGTGAAGTACAATTTTACTGAACTTGTATAGCTTTCACACCCTCATGATATCAAAGCACTGTAAGTCAAATCAGTACTGGGGAAGATTTTTTTACTTGCATTTTTGTTTACTTGTGGTACTGGGGATAAAATGCAGGGCTTTATGCATGCCAGGCAAGCACTAAACTGCTGAGCTACATCCCCAGCCCTTTGAATCATGCTAAATCATGGACCATCTGGATTTAAACCTAATGAAAGGTATGTATGATTGTTTCCCAGATAACTAAGAAATATTAATAATTAAATAAAAGGAGTGATATATCATGTTCACATATTAGAAGACTCACTTTGTAAAAATATTATCCCAAATTGATCTATACAGAGTACCATCTAAATGAAAATCAAAGCAACTGGGGTTTGGTTTTTTTTTTTTTGGAAAATTTGGCAAATACATTGTAAAATTAGATATAATTTTAAATGGTACATTTCTATTGACTTCAAACAAAATTAAAGTGACAGAGTATAAAGAAAAAATTATAAACCCATAATAATAATGTTACTTTAACATATCTTTTTATTAATCAGGACATTAGACAAATATATTATTTGTGAATACATGTATTTGAATACCTCAACTAAGATTGATTTAGTAGATTCCTATAGAGCACAGTACCCAGCAATCGAGAGTGTACATTATTTTCAAGTACACAGAACATTTATAAGAGTTGGATTCCTGCTTGATCACTAAGCAAGTCTGAAGAATTATTATTGAAAGACTACACCAACTGACTAAATTTTAAAATTTTTGAACAAATCACAATCTTCATATTTGGGGAAATAAAAAAAATTTTCTAAATAATCTGTGGCACAAAATACTCAAAAGTAAAAATAAATAAATGACAATGGAAAAACAACATTTCAAGTTCATGGAATGTATGTAAAGAATGATACCTAACCTTAAATGATTACATGAGAAAGAAGAAAGTTGAAAAACTTAAATACTCAGTTCACAATGATAAGCAAAAATTAAAAACAATAAAAGTCACTCAAAGAACAAAAAAATGAAAATGAGAATAAATATAATAAAACAGCAAAAGATAGAATAAGAGGATTAACAAAACAAAATTTATTTCATAAGAAAATATTCATGTTGAAAAAAGATTCACTAATACAAGAAAGAAAAGAGATTGTCCAAATAGTGTTTGGAGCATTTTTTAAAGTAAATTACATATAGTCCAGGGACAGAAATGGTAACTAGTGGAAATAAGGGAAAAAGAAAAAGGGATGGAAACTATTCACCCACCCAAGAAATAAATTTGTACAGGATTCAGAGGGAAATAAAGAAAACGGATACCCAGACCCAGACTCCAACAAGGAACCCAACGAAGACCACAAGAACATTCTGAAAGAAGAAACCCTGCAAGTAATCAATGAGAATTTCATAGAGATGTTACTAGACATGACGTACAGGAGGCACTCAAGAAAATCCAAGACAACCAAAATAAAGAATATGAGAAAACACAAAAATAAACAAATGAAATCATAGGAGCCCTAAATAAATACCAAAATGAAACAGAGAACAACATAAACAGAGAGATAAGTGAATTAAGGACAAAAATTGACAATATTGACAAGGAAGTGATCCACAGTATGGAAAACCTCAGAAAAAAACAATGAAACAAAAATACAAAACAAAATGGAAGGCCATTCCAGCAGAATAGAACAAACAGAAGACAGAATCTCAGAACTTGAAGAAGAAATGGCAATTAAAGGAAAAACTGAACAACTATTAGTCAAACAACTCAAGACCTGTGAAAGGAATATGCAAGAACTCACTGACTCCATCAAAAGACCAAACCTGAGAATCATGGGCATTGAAGAAGGAGAAGAGGTGCAAGCAAAAGGAATGCATAATATATTCAACAAAATAATAACAGAAAATTTCGCAAATCTAGAGAATACTATCCCCATTCAGGTACAGACTTGACCAAAATAGAACTACCCTATGACATATTATCATTAAAACAACAAGTATGGAGAATACAGAAAGAATACTGAAAGATGTAAGAGAGAAAAAACAAATAACATACAAAGGTAAAACCATCAAAATGAAAGCAGATTTGTCAATGGAAACATTCAAAGCAAGAAGAGCATGGAGTGAGGTCTTCTGGCACTGAATGAAAATAACTTCAGTCCTAGGATACTGTACCCAGCAAAACTATCATTCAAAATACATGGAGCAATAAAATTCTTCCATGATAGGCAGAAACTAAAACAATATATGACCACCAAGCCACCACTACAAAACATTCTCCAAGGAATTCTGCACACAGAAAATGAAAGCAAACAAAACCATGAAAGGGCAGGCAGTACCAAATCACAGGAGAAGAAAAGGCAAGAAAGTACAGAGTAACATTGATTTCAGCTGTGCACATGAACCCCTTAAACAACAAAGACAACTAAATGATAGGAATCACCACATACCTATCAATACTAACACTGAACATTAATAGACTTAATTCCCCCATCAAAAGACAGTGATTGGCAAACTAGATTAAAAAGGGAGATCCAACAATCTGCTGTCTACAGGAGACCAACATCATTGACAGATAAAAGCACTGGCTGAGAGTGAAAGGCTTTAAGAAGATTTACCAAGCCAATGCCCCCGAAAAGAGGCAGGGGTAGCAATACTTATCTCAGACAAAGTAGACTTCAAACTTACATTGATCTAATGAAATAAAGAAGGACACTCCATACTAATAAAAGGGGAAATACACCAAAAGGAAATAACAATTATCAACCTATATGAACCCAACGTCAATGCAATGAATTTCATCAAACATACTCTGAAGGACCTAAAAACATATATAAACTCCAACACAGTGGTAGTGGGAGACATTAATACCCCCCATCACCAATAGATAGGTCATCCAAACAAAAAATCAATAAAGAAATCCTAGACCTAAATCAAACCATAGATCAAATGGACCTAGCTGATGTCTACAGAATATGTCATCCAACTGTTGAACAATACACATTCTTCTTAGCAGCACATGGAAACTTCTCCAAAATTAATCACATCTTAGGACACAAAGCAAGCCTCAGCAAATATAAGAAAATAGAAATAATCCTCTGCACTTTATCTGACCACAATGCATTAAAACTAGAAATCAACAACAAAAACAGCAGTAAAAAACATGCAAACAATTGGAAGCTGAACAACACATTGCTGAATGATCAATGGGACATGGATGAAATAAAAGAGGAAATTAAATGGCTCCTGAAAGTTAACAAAAATGAAAACATGAACTACCAGAACCAATGGGACACAGCAAAGGCAGTCTTGAGAGGAAAGTTTATAGCCATGAGTGCATATATTAAAAGATCAGAAAGATCTCTAATCAATGATCTAATACTACAGCTCAAAGTCCTAGAAAACAAGAATAAGCAAGCCCCAAAACAAGCAGAAGGAGAAAAATAATTAAAATAGGGACTGAAATTAATGAAATAGAAACAAAAAAAGTACAAAGAATCAATGAAACTAAAAGCTGGTTCTTTGAAAAAATAAGCAAGATCGATAGATCCCTGGCAAACCTGACTAAAATGAGGAGAGAAAAAAACCCAAATTAGCAAAATCAGAAATGCAAAAGGGGAGATAACAACAAACACCATGGAAGTCCAGGAAATCATCAGAGACTACTTTAAGAGCCTATACTCTAATAAATTTGAAATTTTTGAAGAAATGGACAGATTTCTAGATACTTATGATCATCCAAAACTGAACCAAGAGGGTATTAATCACCTGAATAGATCTATAACATAAAACAAAATTGAAGCAGCAATCAAGAGTCTCTTGACTCAGGTCCAGGACCTGATGGACTCTCAGCTGAATTCTATCACAGGTTTAAAAAAGAACTAATACCAACTCTCCTTAAACTGTTCCACAAAATAGAAAGGGAAGGAACACTGCCTAACTCATTTTATGAGTCGAATGTTACTCTCATCCCAAAACCAGACAAAGACACCTCCAAAAAGAACATCTAAAGACAACTTCCTTAATGAATATTGATGCAAAAATCTTCAATAAAGTAATGGCAAACCGAATCCAACAACACATCAGAAAGTTCATACACCATGACCAAATCGGCTTTATCCCAGGGATGCAGGAGTGGTTCAACATACGTAAATCTATAAATGTAATAGAGCACATCAATAGAAGCAAAACAAAAACCACTTGATTATCACAATAGATGCAGAAAAAGCCTTTGACAAGATCTAACACCACTTCATGATAAAAGCTCTAAGAAAACTAGGAATAGAAGGAATGTACCTCAACATTGTAAAGGCTATTTATGACAAATCTACAGCCAACATCATACTTAACGGTGAAAAACTGAAACCATTTCCCCCAAAATCAGGAATGAGACAAGGATGCCCACTATCCCCACTCCTATTCAACATACTACTGGAATTTCTAGCCAGAGCAGTTAGGCAAGAAGAAGAAATAAAAGGAATACAAATAGGTAAAGAAACTGTCAAAATATTCTTATTTGCAGATGACATGATCCTATACCTTAAAGACCCAAAAAACTCTACCCAAAAACTCTTAGACAACATAAACAAGTATCACAAGGTGGCAGGATACAAAATCAACTTACAAAAATCATTAGCTTTTCTATATACCAACAACGAACAAACTGAGAAGGAATCTATGGAAAGAATTCCATTTACAATAGCCTCAAAAAAAATCAAATACCTAGGAGTATAGTTAACAAAGGATGTGAATGACCTCTATAAGGAGAATTACAAACACCTGAAGAAAGAGATCGAGGAAGACTACAGAAGGTGGAAATATCTCCTGTGCTCATGGATTGGTAGAATCAACATAGTAAAAATGGCTATACTATCAAAAGCAATCTACATGTTCAAATCAATTCCCATCAAAATGCCAATGACATTCATTACAGAGATTGAAAAATATACCCTATAGTTCATTTAGAAACCCAAGAGACTGTGAATAGCCAAGGCAATACTCAGCAAAAAGAGCAGTGCTGGAGGTATCACAATACCCAACTTAAAGCTATCTTACAAAGCAATATCAATAAAAACAGTATGGTACTGGCACAAAAATAGACATGAAGACAAGTGGAATAGAATAGAGGACCCGAATATGAATCCACACAGCTATGCCTACTTCATTTTTGACAAAGGTGCCAAAAATATACAATGGAGAAAAGACAGCCTCTTCAACAAATGTTGCTGGGAAAAGCGGTTATCCATCTGCAAGAAACTGAAACTAGATCCACGTCTATTACCCTGTACTAGTATCAACTCAAAATGGATCAAGGATCTTAATATCAGACCCAAAACTCTGAAGTTAGTACAGAAAAGAGAAGGAAACACTCTGGAACTAATAGATATAAGCAAGGACTTCCTCAATAGAACCCCAGCAGCTCAGCAACTAAGAGAAAGAATGGACAAATGTGACTTCATAAAATTAACAAGCTTCTGCACATGAAAAAAATGGTCTCTAAACTGAAAAGACCACCCACAGAGTGGGAGAAAATATTTGCCAGCTACACATTGGACAAAGGACAGATAACCAGAATATACAGGGAACTTAAGAAACTAAACTCTCCCAAAATCAATGAACCAATTAAGAAATGGGCAACTGAATTAAACAGGACTTTCTCAGTAGAACAAATTCAAATGGCCAAAAAATGCTCACCATCTCTAGCCATAAAGAAAATGCAAATCAAAACCACACTAAGATTCCACCTCACCCTTATTAGAATAACCATCATCAAAAACACCACCAACAATAGGTGTTGGCTAAGATGTGGGGAAAAAGGAACACTGGTACACTGCTGATGGAATGCAAGCTGATGCAACCACTCTGGCCAAAAATTTGGAGGTTTCTTAAAAATCTAAACATAAATCTGCCATATGATCCAGTAATCCCACTCCTGGGGATATACCCAAAGGAATGCGACTCAGGTTACTCCAGAGGCACCTGCGCACCCATGTTTATTGCAGCACTATTCACAATAGCCAAGTTATGGAAACAGCCAAGATGCCCCACTGCTGATAAATTGATTAAGAAAATGAGGTATTTATACACAATGGAATTTTACCCAGCCATAAAGAAGAATGAAATCTTATCATTCACAAGTAAATGGATGGAACTAGAGAACATTACTCTGAGCAAGGTTAGCCAGGCTCAGAAGACCAAAAATCATATGTTCTTCATACGTGGACTTTAGATTTAGGGCAAATACTGCAATGTGGTTGGACTTGGATCAAATGACATGGGGATAGCACATATAGGAGGTATGGGAATAGGTAGAAAACCCAAAACATGAATGAGTTTGATGTCCCCACTCTAGAGCAACTAATACAAACACCTTAAAGGGACAGAGGTCGACATGAGAAGGGGATCAGGAACCATGTAAAGATCAGTTAGAGATGAATCAACTTGAATTGTAACACATTTGTACATGAAAGCAATGCTAGAAATCTCTCTGTATAGCTATCCTTAACTCAACTAGCAAAAACACTTTGTCTTCCTTATTATGCTTATGTCTCTTCCACAAAATTAGAGATAAGGGCAGAACAGGTTCTGCATGGAAGTGAGGGGTGTAAAGCGGGGAGAGAGTTGGGAAGGGGGCAAGGGAGAGAAATTACCCAAACAATGTATGCACATGTGAATAAATAAATAAATAAATAGTGTTTGGAGCACTTTTTAAAGTAGCAGAACTACAGATGTAGTAGACAGAAATAACATGATAAATAACAAAATCTTATTAACAACTATATGATAATACAATTGGAAGCAAATATGAAATGAATGGCTTTCTAGATTAAGTTATCAAAATTGTCTTTTCATGGCAATATTATATTTAAAGTTCCATAAGTCCTAAAGAGGGCAGCCATAACTCCTGCTTGACACTTTTTTTACCCAGAAGAATTAATTATTGTTCTTCTTTCATTCTCAGGGGCCCCATTTTGGACAATAACTTATTTAGTCAGGTAGAAATCAGACAACTCTGGGAAATTAGTAAGCGTTCATGTGGAAGCAAGCCCTGATTAGGCCATTATAAATAAGTTGAATATTGGGAAAATTGAGTGTGTGTTTGCCTTTTTCCTGCCACACTGATAAGCATCTATGAAGGGGTTTTTAAAGAGTGTAGTCTAGGGATCAACTGAATATAACTGGTGTAAAGAGAGGAGCCTTATTTTTTATTATGGCAGCTTGCTATTTTGGTAACCTGGCAATTGTGTTGAACACAATCAAAGTGCAATAGTACCTGCTCTCTTCTTCCTGAATAAGTGAGCAGGTGTTTAAATATTAACCTGAGCATCCTTGAATATATCCAAATGAGCAGAGTTTGGCTATTGCTGATGTTAGAAAAGATGCTGTGTTTTGATTGTGGTCCATCCTTTGAAGCGCCACTTGGCATCTCCTTTCTTCCATGGAGGTCTCACCATTCACATGTGACAGATTTTGTGAAATACTAGTTAGCTTGAATCTTGCTTGCCTCTATTTGGTTATCTTTGTATAAATCCAATGGTCATAGGGTTTCTTTGGCTTGGGTTTTTTTTCCTGTGACTTTTAAAAAAATGTGTTTTAAATAGTTTCTGCTGGGTATTGAGGTGGGGGGAGCGGGAGGGGGTGGAGTGGGTGGTAAGGGAGGGGGTGGGGGCAAGGGGGAGAAATGAACCAAGCCTTGTATACACATATGAATAATAAAAGAAAAAAAAAACAAAAAAGCAAGTCACAAAAAAAAAAATAAAAAATAAAAAAATGTGTTTTAGTTGATGCTCATTCATGGAGTGAGTACTTAGAATTGTGCTACTAGTGAAAGGAAATCCTATCTAAGAAAGCTCATTTCTTTACCTAGTAAGGCACCATACTTCAGACTCTCTGCTGAAAAGTATAACTGAGTCTCAACAATGCCTTTTGTTTATTGTATCCTCTAGAATTATAAATGTAACACAGTACTGTGTCATATCTTTGTGCATGTAAAATATCATGTACCTACTTTATAATACATAGTAGGGACCATGCTTTATCAGAGCTGTTTTTTAATGATGTTACTCTAGAATGGTTTCTTTCCAGATGGCAATTGAGAAGCTAATTTTTAATATGGTGTCAGGTACCATAACGGTAGCAGCAATAAAAGGGTATGGGGTACAATAGGAGAAAGATTTTCAGCCTCCTCAGGGATCCGGTTCTCTGACTTCTCTCCAATTCCTTAGAGCTCCTCTGCCTGAAAATTTTAGCATCTTCTAGGAGTATCAGGCTGACAGGTAAGACTTTTTGCCACTACTGACTTTTCTCTAGAAACTCACCACATCTCATACACTCCTATCCTTAAAGCTAATTTTAACTATTTGCTTCCATGGTTATTGAGAAGACTGGATTATTTGAGTTGAACTGAAAAAGTTTCATGGATTCATCACCAAAACAGAGAATTTTAAGACATGCAGTTTTGTAGTGATCCTCAATAATTATGCTACTTTTCATATTCTTTAATGTTTTACTTTTGCATTTACACTTACTTTGTAAAGATAGACTGGAATATACTATGTTAACAAAGAATACCCATCAGTGTTTTAACAGTTATGCTATGTATGCTGGTGTGCTTATACTCACTCAGCTTTGGAAGGTTGGTTACAAAACATTTACCAACACACAAGTATCTACAGAAAAAAATCAGTTTCATTTTTTACATAAACAAAAACCATGTTATGAAAGTATCACTAATTGTTTATAGGCTTGTAATTATATACAAGCTTGGTTTTTTTGTTGTTGTTTTCTTGTTTTTGTTTTTTCTTTGTGTTTAACCACTTCTATACTCGAAAATCATTTAAGGGATTGAGATAAAGAAACTTGACCACTGTGAAGTAGAGCCTGGGCATCTAAGTGAGAAGGTGCAGTACCTCAGTTCAAATGGAAGAAAGAAAAATAGCTTTGAAAGAATGAGGGATGTGAGAAAGTACAGCAAATCCTCCTAAATGAAGTAGAACAGAAGTCAGAGAGATTGTATCAGGTTGGGCAAAAGATAACTGATACATCATAGGTTAATGCAAGACTATGAAACTAACTCAAAAACCAAAAAAAAGGACTTTAGGGAGGAAAAAGAGAAATACTGTTTGTGGTTTGCTGGCAGCACAGAATGAAAGACTAAAAGTTATGGTGGTGGGAGGGAGACCCCATTGAAAGAAGATAAAAATGGAATTTCCCATTGCTTGCCTGTTTGTGACTAAATACTTTGCCTAGCATTTGCTTCTACAATCATTATTTATGTTATGGTTGATCTCAATTATTAAACAAACCCTCCTCTATGTAAATATTCATAAATAGTTTGTTTCTTGCCATTACTTCTTTTTGATAAGTCAAGAAATAGCGTTGGCTCTTAATACTTAACGGGAATATAATTAAACTTAACTTTTCACCTACATTCATCCCTTCTCTTCCAATAAACATCCCTCAGCCTAGACTTTCCTCCAAATGCTAGCCAACAGAAAAACTGTATCGTGATTGAACTTGTTTTCATGAGTGAATTTTTGGTAGTAAAAATCCAAATTTAAAGGATTGAATTTCCATGTTTGCTTTGTTTACAAAGTATTAACAAATTGCAAAAATCATGTTAGAAAAAATTCTGAATACTCTTTTTTCTACTGCAAGCCAAGAGTAAAGATTAATGCCACCAGGACCGTCATCAGTAGTAGTTTCTGATGTTACGTCTGCTCTTTGCCTTGTTAAATAGGATTGAGTGTTTGGAAGGTATCTTTCAACAAATGGGGTGTTGGCTGTTACATTGTCTTTCACTTTTCCCTGATAACTACTTACCATCTGGCAGGCACTCCCAATGGTGTTGGCAGGGCTTGTGCTTCTCAGAGTGGCTGCAAATGTACAACCTGTTACTTAGTGACTGCCAGCAAATAAAGGACTTCTCTTGTTTCCCATTCTGCTCAGTTGCCACATGAATGTTACTTTAATATCTAACAGCCTTTACCAGCTGCTAGGTTCTATTCTCTCTAGTTATGATTCCTTGGGCTTTCCAGTTCCTATATTGTCCTGCCATTTTCACCGTGGGGTTCTCAGAGACCATAAACACAAATCTTCAAACCATTGCCTCTGAAGCCTCATTAAGACAAAGCAGTCAAATCTTCCATTTCTCCAGACTACAATATCTTGGCACACCAGCCTCCCATCCTAAGGTTTCTCTCCTTGTTTTCTTTACTTCCAAATTCAGATCTTCTATGGTTTGAATACTTTTATCCCTCCACAACTTCTGTTGAAACTTAATCTGTAATGCAACAGTGTTGGGGCAGGAAGCTAACGGGAGGTGTTGAGATGAATGCTATTTTAAAAACATCACTTAGGAGTGGGTTTGCTCTCTTCCTCTGAACAGTGTTCTTCTCCTACAGATCATGTAGTGATCCAGGAGTCAACTTAGGAGCAGAAACCAGGCCCTTACCAAAAACCAAAACTGCCAACACCTTGATCATAGATTTTCCAGCCCCAAGAACAGTGAGATAATAAATTTCTCTTCTTTCTAAATTACTCACTCTGGGATTCTATTAAAGAAGCACAACACAGACTAGGACAAGAATCAATTCTTTCAAAGCTTACTGTTGTATAACGACTATGTGTTAGAGAATAATCCAGGAACTTTGGGTATACCAGTAATAAAACAAAGCATTTGTGGTTATTCTATTATAGTAGGAAAGATAAGCAATAAACTTAAGTAAAAAAGAAAAAAATTGAAAGAGGGGAGTAGGACAATGGAGGCTGGAAGTGTGGGGATTACACTTGAAAATGGAAAGGAAGTATACACACAGACATCTAAGGATATGAAGCAACAGGCAGGGGAAACACCTGGAGTGAAAGCCCTGAGTAGGATATGCCTAGAATATTGGGAGAAAGCAAGGAGGCCAGTGTGGCTGGAGCAGAAAGACCAGGGCACATAATAGGAGGTGGTCAGGGGAAGGATGGGGACATGTAAGACCTGTGGGGTATCCATATCCCACAAAATCCAGAATTCTGGATTTTGTTTTAAGTGATATTACAGTATTTTCAATTCCGACATGGCTTACATTTTAAAAGTATCACATTTCCTGCATTGGTGAAAGTAGACTACAGAGGACTACGGGAGACAAGCAGGAAGATTCATTAGGAGGCAAATGCCACAATCCCAGCAAGATATCATGACAGCTTGGGTAGTAACATGGGTGAGAAGGGTATCAGTGTGACATAAAGGGACAAGTCAAGGATGACTCCAAGGCTAGAAGCCTGAGAAACTAGAATGATGAGGTTACCGTCAACTGAAATGGAAAAGTCATTATGAAAAAGGTTTGAGGGGGAAACCTAAGGAGTACAGTTCTGAATACAAAGAAGAGCTATGATGAGTACATCAAATTTGAGAGCAACGAGGAAAAAACTACAGCAAACAGAGCCATTGTCTGGGGTCAAGAGGCTTTCCCTAGGCCAGAAAGGTTATAGAAGGAATGTTTTATACCTAATACATGTGTTCTATGACTTAGGTCTTGAAAACTGAAAATCATCCTCACATATTCTGGGATGTTTTTAATGAGAAAAAAGAAGGCAAGGTCAAAAAACTAACCTAAAAATGTTATCCCAATATTTTTAACTTCTGTGAGACACGGCATTAGAAGGGTGGGGAGTTCCTTGTAGGTTTAATGCAACAGGTAGCTAATACAAAATATCTATTACACAAAGAAATTCAATGCAACAAATGTGCATTTAGTGTCCCATGTGCAAACACTGGTTGGGAATATGAAGAGCATATATGAGAAATATGAGAAACAGTCTCTCCCTCTAGTACTCATGGCACAATATAATAGAAAACTTTATATATACACTTAAGTGGCACTAATAATAGGCAGACTGAACTAACTATCTAATAGATATTATATGAGCGTAGGGAAGGGAATGGTTAATGTGGGAGTGGTTTGATTTCGTTTCTTAGAAAAGAAAGATGTCGGTTCTAAATAAGATACTAATGGTGAAGACCAGAAACAGGATGGAGAGGACTTTCCCAGTAGAGACCTCTTGAGCATAGATCTGGAGGTAGGAAGGCAAGGCATATGTGGAACAGTTAATGATCCCATGTTACCAGAGCATTTAAAAGGTAGGAATTAAGTTAAATGTACATGCTCCTGCATGTATAAATAAGTGAAAACACCCAACCATGGCATATGGTTAGCTTACATTTGAACTTATATCTGAACAAAATTAAAATGGCTCTGGAGAAGTGAAAATTACTAATTATGGATGGATACAGCTAGTGCTTATTTTTCAGGCTGTGTTCTAGATTAGGGATAGACTTAACAGCTTTTGAAATTATTTTAGTAGTTTTATTGAGGTAGAACTGACATGCAATAAAGTGCACATACTTAGTGTACAATTTTTAACTTTTAATACATTCATGAAATTAATTAATACTTTTAATACACTCATGAAATCATCACCATAATCAAAATAATGAACAAACATACTCAGCACTCTCAAAATTTTGTCAGGTGCCTTCATAATCCCTTCCTCCTACTCCTAAATCCCAGCGAATCCGTGATCTGTTTTCTGTCACTATCACTTAGTTTGCATTTCCTAGAATTCCACATTAATGGAATCCTAAATTATCTTCCCTCTTTTTTCCTGGAGTCTGTTCACTCAATGTAAAAATTTGAGAGACAGTCATCTTGCAGTATGTGTCTACAATTTGTTCCTTTTTACTGCACGGTACTATTTCTTTGTGTGTACATACCAGATTGCTACATTCACCATTTAAGGGACCTTTGGGTTATTTCCACCTTGGTACTATTTCAAATAATGCTGGTATGAACATTCATGTACAAGAGTTTGTAGAGACATATGTTTTCATATCTCTCATGTAAATATCTAGGCATGGAATCACTGGGTCACATTAAACTTTTTAAGAATCTGCCAAACTTTTCCAATGTGATTGAACCATTTTCCATTCCCACCAGCACTTGTGAGACTTCCAGTTCCTCCACATCCTTGCCACACTCAGTGTGCATGATCAGTCTTTTAAGAAATTCATTCTCCATCCTCACACAGCCACACATACGTGATCTTTCTACGCTGATGGGATAAATTCAAAAGGCAATATTTGCAACAAATTTAAAAATAGCATAATACTTACTTTATTCAGAAAAATAGAGATAAATACTAGAGAAAATAGCTATAAGAATTAATGGGGATAACTTTCAGAAAGTGGCCTGGGATGTGGTACAAAAAGGAAGCAGAGCAATACAAGAATTTATTAGATTTTTAAGACTCTGACATTTTAAAACATGTCATAGATTATTTTATTTGTTTTCTTAAATGAAAAAAAATCAAAGCAATCTCAGAGTTCTTTTCATGAGAGCATATCAGGGCCCCATTACCTATGTTTAATTAAAATTTTATATAATAGGAAATGCCTATAGTCATTGTATACTTCTAAAATACACTGAGGACTAATTATCATAATTAATGTATTTTATGACCATTAAATCTGATGAAAAATTATTGCAGGTGACCTGCTAATGATGGAATGTTCAAGAATCTGTTTATCCTGAACAGAGTTCACACTTTAAGCAATGTGTAAATATTATGGAGACAAGTACTTTTTACACTCATCACCCACACTTCATTAAATGTTTAGTTTTTAGAAGGTACTTGAACATATTAAATTTAAATGGCTTTCAATGTTAGAATCATTTACAGTTAATGACACACAGCTTTAATTCATGTTTATTGAAGGATGTAGAATCAGGTTATTGCTATGGCAACTGCTTTGACTACAAATGGATATGGCCTAAGGAGGCAGTGTGAGGACTGAGCATGTGTTTTGACTTCAAAGATCCTGGGTTTATACCTTGAAGCCACCATTTATTAGCTATATGCATGGTTATATGGTAACAACCATAATCAAAATAATAAGCATACACATCAATTCCCAAATAATTTTTAGGTGCCTTCATAATCCCTTCCTCCTATATCTACTCCTAGTTGCCAGGCAATGAATTATCTTTTTTCTGTCTCTATATGCTTGTTTGCATTTCCTAGAATTCCAGATTAATGGAATCCTAAACTACCTTCTCTTCTTTGCCTGAGTCTGTTCACTCAATGTAAATATTTTGAGAGACAACCATGTTGTAACATGTATCATTCCTTTTTACTGCTCACTACTATGTCTTCATGTGATCGTATTACATGAAGTTTGCTTCTATTCACCAGTTGTTACCATTGAGTTATTTTCCATCTTGGAGCTGTGTATCAAATAAAGCTGTGTTGAAAACCTAAGTATCATGGCTATTGCAACCACTCTGGAAAAAAATATGGAAGTTTCTTTAAAATCTAAACATAGATCTGCCATATGATCCAGCAATCCCACTCCCAGGGATATACCCAAAGGAATGCGACTCAGGTTACTCCAGAGGCACCTGCGCACCCATGTTTATTGCTATTCACAATAGCCAAGTTATGGAAACAGCCAAGATGCCCCACTACAGACAAATGGATTAAGAAAATGTGGTACTTACACACAATGGAGTTTTACTCAGTCATGAAGAAGAATGAAATATTATTATTCTCAAGTAAATGGATGGAACTGGAGAACATCATCCTGAGTGAGGTTAGCCAGGCTCAAAAAACCAAAAATTGTATGTTCTCCCTCATATGTGGACTTTAGATCTAGGGCAAATACAGCAATGTTGTTGAACTTGGGTTACATGCTAAGGGGAGAGCACATAAAAGAGGTATGGGGATAGGTAGGAAACCCAAAATAGGAAAAAATTTGTTGTGCCTACTGCAGAGGAACTAATACAGAAACCTTAAAGTGACAGAGGTCAATAAGGGAAGGGTATCGGGAACTAGTGAAAAGGTCAGGTAGAGATGAATCATCTCTTCCATACACTTGTGCATGGAAGCAATGCTAGGAATCTCTCTGTATAGCTATCCTTATCTCAACTAGCAAAAATGCTTTGTCTCTCTTATTATTACTTATGTCTTCTCATCAACAAAATTAGAGATAAGGGCAGAACAGGTTCTTCCTGGAAGCGAGGAGGGGTAGGGGAGAGAGGGAGGAGGTTGGGGGGGCAGAAATGGCCCAAACAATGTATGCACATGTGAATAAATGAATAAAAAATTTTAAAAAATTGAAAAGGAAACCTAAGTATCTTCAGCTCTAAAAAGAGCATTAAAATGATATTTATTTCTTGAGATTTTTTTTGAGGAGTATATGTTTAAACTTCAAGCATATTATGTAGTGCAAAATTTGTCAATAAATTTTAGCTATTAATATTAGCTATTTTATGATAATTTTCATTATCATAAAAAGCTCCAATAGCTAAAAATTAAGTAGTATAGGAGATTTTAATTGGAAAACGCTTTGACTTTATGAATGTCCCATAACAATTAAGGCAGTTAATTATCAAAATCCTAAAATGGCAAATTATTTTTACAATAAGGAGAAATAGAAACCAAGCTCCAGTTGATAAAGGTTCTTGGTATCCTCAGATCTATGGTTCCAAGGAGACTGCAGTTTAGGAAAACCTGTACATGCTTAGGATGCAAAGAGTTCAACACTATGCTGAGGATACTTGATTCATTTTTCCCATGATGCCACCCAACTTCCACAAAAGACATACCACCTTTCAGCAAATCTGAAATTCTCATTTTTTCACCTTGGCTTTGGCCACCGTTTTCTTTGGGAGAGGCAAATCTTCACAAAATTAAGGACAGGGAAACACATAGCAGATTATGCAAGAATTTAAACACAGCTGACAATGATAACACAGGACTGAGAGCCTCTCAGCATCACCTGAGCTATGTAACTGTGAGTTGTAGGAATTTTAATTTTTTGCTTTTGAAACTTCTTTTCATTTTTTAAAGTTATTTTTTGACTGTGCCTGATCAAAAACCTTGTGTAACAAAACTGCATATTTGCAGGCTCACTGTTTGTGTTAACTGGTAGGTGATGGCTGCACTAAGTTTCTCTTGACTCACTATTGTTACCTTTACAAATGAGCAACAAGGAATATTCTCTAGTTACGGCAGTGGAGCCAATATTAAATCTATAAAGATTTTTAAGTCATGACTTGGAAATTAAGTTTATGTTGAGTTCTGTAAGCAAGCAAGCATGCTTCACATCCACCTTTCTTTTGAGCTATCTTTATACATTCACTAGCCCTATCTGTCTTCTCTATTCTGCTGTTAAGCCCATCCAACTAATTTTTATTTAGACGTTGTATATTGCAGTTTTAGAATTTCCATTTTCTTCTTTCCAAATTTTTTTTATTTCTATGTTGAAAATTTCTATCTCTCCAATCATATCAAGCATGTTATCCCTTATCTCATTGGGCATAGTTATAATACCTACTTTAAAATTCTTGTTTATTATTTTCAACATCAGGATCGGTCTGCATTGATTATCTTCCTGTGTGAATAATCCTCATTTTCTTATTCTTTTTGTCAAGAATTTTTGAGTCATAGCCTAACATTACAAATATTAAGTTGTGGAGGTTCAAATTATCATATAGTCCTTTGACAAGTATTAACTTTTTTGTTTAGAAATTAATTAACTTGGTTGAAATAAAATTGCAAAATCTGTCTTTTGTTGAGAAGCAGCTCAAGTCTTAGTTTAGTTTTTTAATCCTTGAATAGGTTGCCTGATGTTTACTATGTGCATGTTTACTTCAGGAGCCAGACAGAGGTTTGGGCAGAATTGTGTTTGTGTGTGTGTGTGTGTGTGTGTGTGTGTGTTACTAGGGATTGAACTCAGGGCTTTACACTTGCTAAGCAAGTACTCTACCACTTGAGCCACACCCCAGCTTGGGCAGAATTTATACACAGAATTTGTATACATTCCCTCTTCATTCCACTCCTTCCTACAATACCACTCTTACTTGCAAGTAGCTTTGGTTGACATGAAGTTTGTCTTCTGGGCCACAGAGCTGCAAGTTTCTATGAGTTTTAGTCACCTCATGTATCACTGATTAGAGTCTGCCCTCTATCTAAAATTCACAATATACAGAAAATTCTCAATGTATCATTCCCTTTGTCAAATGCTAACTTTCCCCCAGATTTGCCTTTGTTTCTTCTCAGTTGCCTTCATGTGGATGATCTTTATATCTTTCCCAGAGTTTATAGTTCTTTTCTATGGATGCATCAGTCTGATAGGCACTTCCTTGGCCATACCAGAAACACAAAAATCACTAATTATACTAAAGTACAATTATACTTTATTATTTTCCACAGTGATTGGTTGTAAGGAATGCAAAGATATACCAGCCACATTCACATTTTTTTAGAGACAGGAACTCTAATCTGATGGGGTCAGATTCCAGAAGTGATTAGAATCTAATTGCTCTGTGTACTGGTGGGCAAGTCACTGTGTGTTCTTAAGTCATCCTGACCATTTAAACTGAATTGATGCCAATTCCACAAGAAACTCAAACCACTTTGCCTTTTTAATCATCTCTTCTTCTCAGGGCACGTAGGTATTTTCTCTGTTTCAACTTCAGATCCTTAGTTGGACCTGGATTTTGAGATTTGCTTTTGTATCACTTGTATATGAGATGAAAAGATCTCATATACAAGTGATATAACCCCAAATAAGAAACTTAAGAGAATCATATTAAAGTTTGGGAAACAGTATTTTTGATAATTTTTAAAGTAGTTTCCTTTTATAAATTTCCTTTGAGACATTTACAGAAATAAGGGCATTTCAACAATAGAATTTGGATGTACTGGGTGTGCAGCCCAATTCATTTAACACCCTTCAAAAACCTCTCATTAAGTACATGACAAAATATAAGAGGCAAGGGGAAGGAAAGAAAAAGTGAATGTAGTAAATTCTGTTAGGGAGCATACAATGTCAGTGATGTTGAACAGAATATTCAAAATATTAGATCTTAGGTAATTAAATCATAACCAAATTTTCAAGTTGAAGAATGGAGGCTAGAAGCCAAATGTGCTCACTACAGCCCAGTAAGTGCCCCGTAATATTGCATAGCTACAAGCAGTTGATAAGCTTAGACTTCCCAAGTCAAAGAACTTTCTTTTTGGAAGGCTTATGAGCCTTATCACTAATTTTCAGTTCCCACTGGGAAATCTCAATCGAATTAAGAACCATCATTCCAAATTTTTCCATTTATTAACTAATTCCACTATTCAAAAACATGATGGTTTATTTTTAGAAATCTTTCTTTTCTAAAAGATTCTTTTGCCTTCAAAATGAGTACCATCATTATATTTCAGCAACGGTGCTTTAAACTCAAATTTTATGCAATTCTTAATGCATTTTAAAAAACAATTTGTTCTGCATCCTGTATAATAGGACATTTATGATAAGTTGTATCTTTCCCTTGCTGGGAGGAGTATCATTCACTTCGGAGACTATCTTAAAACCTGAGAAATCTGAGGGAAAATGATTTCATTTAGACTGTATTGAATAGTTGTAAATGAAATGAAGATATATGGTCACAAATATACTTGCATATAAATGTATGTAGCAGCATAATATAAGCCAAAAACTTGAAATAAACCAAATGCTTTTAAACAGATGAATAAATAAACAAAGGCATCAATAAAAAGAAGTGAATTACTGATGCATACAATAACATAATCTCCAAAGCACTATACAAACTAAAAGAACCCAAAGATAAAAAGGTACACACTATATGATTCTTCTAATATTCAGTAGTAAACTGTGATGACCAATTACCAGAGGTGGAGCAAAATAATAAAAAAGAACAACAACCCAGTAGAGAGAATATGAAAATATTCTCTCTTATATGTAATTCTGGCTACTTGAGAGTACACATTTGTTAAAACTTATTAAATTATGTGTTCATCTCCTAAATAGATCACATTTTAGGCCATAGAGCAAGTCTATCTGTTTATTTATTTATTTATTATTGTTGTGCTGTATGGAGGTGCATTGGAATATTCACAAAAGTTCTTACAATGTATCAAATATATCATACTTGATAGAGCAAGCTTTAACAAATAAAAGAAAATTAAAATAATCTCTTGTATCTCAGTAGATAATAATGAAATAGCATTAGACATCAATAGCAAGAGAACTTACAGAAAATGCACAAATGCAGATTAAGCAATGTACTTTTCTTACAGTACTGGGATTTGAACTTAGGGCCTCATACTTGCTAAGCAGAACTCTACCACTTGAGCCATGCCTCCAGCCTTAACAATAAACTTTTGAATGACCAATTAAAGAAAATAATACACAACATATAAGAACCTATGATGGACAGTGCTAAAGTGGAAGTTTATAGCTATGAGTGTTACATTGAAAAGTCAGCAAGATCTCAAATAAATAACCTAATGATGGACCTTAGAAAAACAAAAACAAGCAAACACCAAAATTAGTAAATGGAAAGAAATAACAAAAATCAGGGTGGAAATCATTGAAATAAAGATTAAAAAATCAATAAAAAGAATCAATGAAACAAAAAGTTGGTGCTTTGTAAAGATTAACAAGATTGATAAACCCTTAGCCAAACTAACCAAAAGGAGAGAGAAGACCTAAATTAATAAAATTTGAGATTAAAACTTGATAGTACAATAGCTATCAATGAAACCAAAAAGATAATTAGGAAATACTTTGAAAACTAATACTCCAATAAATTAGCAAGTATAGAAGTGGATAATTTAGGCACATATGATCTACCAAAATTGAACCAAGAGGATATAAATAACTTAAATAGATCTATAATGAGCAATGACTTTGAAGCAGTCATAAAGAGTCTATCAACAAAGCAAAGCCCAGAAACAGATTCACTGCTGAATTCTACCAGATCTTTAAGAAAGAACTAGCACCATTGCTCCTGAAATTATTCCATAAATTAAAAAGGAAAAGAATGCTACCAAACTCATTCTATGAAGTGAGTATTCCCTTGGTACCAAAACCAGATAAGGACACACAAAAAATGAAAATCACAGACCAGTTTCCTTGATGAGCATAGTTATAAATATTCCCAATAAAAGACCTGAAAACTGAATTCATCAACACATTAGAAAGATTATACACCATGATCAAGTTGGTTTCATTTCAGGGGTATAAGCATTGTTCAACATGTACAAATCAACAGATGTAATACAGCACATACATGGAATCAAGGACAAAAAAATGACAAGATCATCTCAATTGATGCAGAAAAACCCTTTGACAAAATCCAACACTCTTCATAATAAAATACCTGGATAAACTAGGTATAGAAGAAACATACCTCAACACAATAAAGTTATGTATGATAAACTTATAGCCAACATTGTTCTAATTGATGAAAAACTAAAACCATTTACCTTAAAATCCATCCACTCATATTCAATATAGTATTCAAATCCTTAACTATAGCAATAGAACAAAAGAAAGAAAAGGAATACAAATCAGAAAGGATGATGTCAAATAATCCCTATTTGCAAATGATATGATTCTGTACTTAAAAAACCCAAGACTCAAAAAGAAAACTCTTAAATCTGGTAAATGTTTTCAGCAAAGTAGCAGAATACAAAATCAACACACAAAAATCAGTACCTTTCCTATACACCAACAATGAGCGTGCTGAGAAAAAAATCAGGAAAACAATCTCATTCAAAGTACCCTCAAAAGTATAAATAAAATACCTAGGAATAAACCTAATCGAAGAGATGGAAGACCTCCACTATGAAAACTATAAAACGCTGAAGAAAGAAATTGAGAATGACATAAGAAGATGGAAAGACTTCCATGTTCATGGATCAGCAAAATTAATACTGTAAAAATGGCTATACTATAAAAACTATCTACAGATTCAATTTAATCTCCATAAAAACTTCAATGTCATTTTTTTACAGAAATAGAAAAGACAAAAATCCAAAAATTCATATGGAAGCAAAAATGCTCCTGAATAGACAAAGCGATCTGAAGAAGAACAGCATTGCTGCAGGTATCACAATATCTAACCTCCAATTATACTATAGAGCAAAGTCAACATGGTTCTGGCACAAAAACAGGCATTATAGACCAATAAACTCATGCAGCTACAGCCTTCTCATTCTTAACAAAGATGCCAAAAATGTATGTTAGAGAAACATGACCTTTTCAAAAAATGGTGCTGGAAAACTGGGTATCCACATGAAGATGACTGTACAAAAATCAATTCAACATGTATCAAGGGCTTTAATGTAGGACCTGAAATTTTGAAATTTCTGGAGAAAAAATTTAAAAACCACTTGAAGATGTAGGTGCAGGCAACTATTTCCTAAATAAGACTCCACCAACTCAAGAAATAAGAGCAAGAATTGACAAATAAAACTACATCAAATTAAATAGCTTCTGTACAGTAAAAGAAATAATTGTGAGTGAAGAAACAGCTTATCAATGGGAGAAAATCTTTGCAAGCTATTCATCAGAGGAAGGATTAATATCCAGAATATATAAAGAGCTTAGAAAATTAAACACCAAAAGAATAAATAACTCATTTAATAAATAGAAAAAATAAATTGGACCAACAGTTCTCAAAAAAGAAGATGAAAAATGAACTCTTGAAGAAATGCTGAGTGAGCATCTTTAGTCATAAATGCAATGAAAATCAAAACATTGAGATTCCAAACTAGAGGAAATGTTAGATCAAAAAGAATTAACCTAGAAGGTAACACACACACACAGGAAATCAATGTGAGTCAACTCCCTGTATAGCTATCCTTATCTCAACCAGCAAAAACCCTTGTTCCTTCCTATTATTGCTTATACTCTCTCTTCAACAAAATTAGAGATAAGGGCAAAATAGTTTCTGCTGGGTATTGAGGGGGTGGGGGGGAGAGGGAGGGGGCGGAGTGGGGGGTAAGGGAGGGGGTGGGGGCAGGGGGGAGAAATGACTCAAGCCTTGTATGCTAAAAAATTGAGATTCCAGCTCACCCCAGTCAGAAGGTCTGTCATCCAGAAAACAAACAACAGCAAATGGTTGTAAGGATTCAGGGGGGAAAGAAACACTTATTCTCTGTTAGCAGGAATGTGAATTCATGCAGCCACTACTAAAATCAGTATGAAAGTTCTTCAACAAAATTTAAAATAGAACTGCTAACATGATATACCACTCTTGGGCGTATACCTGAAGGAATGTAAGCCAGCTACAATGAAGGTACAAGAACAGCCACTTTTTTGTGGCATAATTCACAATAGCCAAGTTATGGAATCAGTCTAGTGACCAACAAATGAACAATAAAGACAATATGATATATATAGATATATGTATACATATACATATACATATACATATATCTGTATATATGATACATATATCTGCATATATACAGATATATATGGAGTATTATTCAGTCATAAAGAAAAATGAAATTGTGTTGTTTACAGGAAAATAAATAGAATAGCAAATAATTGTGCTAAATGAAATAAGCCAGGCACAGAACAACAAATACCACATGTTTTCTCATATACAGAATATAGGTCCTAAATAGAAACAAAAAGACATGAACCTAAACAAAGGACTATTCATATGGGAGGAATGAGAGGTGACAAAAGAAGGTAACAGGGAGTAAATACAATCAACATACTCTGTATGCATGTATGGAAATGTTATAGTGAATTCCATTTTTTGTACAAAAATGTAAAAATTATCCATTCATAACTACTTGATGTTATTATATCTAAGCAGTTCCTCAATAAAACCAATTTCTTTAAAAAGTGGCTGTGACTTTAAATTCTAATGTTGTAGTCCTGCAATTTTGATCATAAGTCTTTAACTGTACTTGAAATTCACAACTTCTTGCTGAAAAGTCTTAAGTTAATTTAAAAAGTCAAATCTGCCTCCTTTTGGTCCTTAACTTTCAAAGTTCCTCATGAGTCCTAATCCCTTCTCTCTCTGGAGTTTGTTACCTTCGTATATGTGAAAAAGAGAACACATAGTCCTTCTCTCCATGCTATTTCTGTTCTTGACATTGGTGAATGGTGTTAAGTTCCAAATGTGAGAAAGGAAGAAGTACTGCAATTTATAAAACATCATGGCAGGTGTCGAAGATAATGGTTGGTAAGATATTATTAGACTTGAAAAAGCTGTTACTCCCCACTATCACTTTCATTAATAAAATATTCTCCCTCAGTGTATGAATTGTGTCTCATTTGCCTTTGGTACTTGGCATCATCTCAAGGACATGAATTATATCTCATTGCATTTTTAAAGTATATGCAACAAACATATGCTTTCTCACATTTCCAAAAATAGGCAAAGTGAGTAGGTAAATATCAGTATGGGTACAAAGAATATCTTCTAAATGAATCAGCACATAGTATCTTCTAATAATGAGACAACAACAACAACAGCACAGACACACACACACACACACACACACACACACACACACACACACACTTATCCCAGACCAGTATACTATGCGCTCAGAAGAATTAATTTCCTTAAAATGCTAGGGGTACATGTTTGTTACCAGAAATGTCTCTTGATTTTTTCCTTTCCCTAGTAACTAAATTTTATTTTATCACTAATTTTGAAAAAGAAAATTATTTTGTGCTCCTATCACCCCAATTCCATAACTAAGGAATTAACTCAAAATTTGCTAGAGCATATAATTCTAATTTTGAAATATTTGACGTAGATATTTGTTCTATTAGAACCTTTCTTATTATAATTGTAAGCAGTTCCTTGGTATAAAAAAGTTCCTTATGTAGTTTGCTAGTAATCTTACCAGGATATGATATCATTTATACTATTTAATTAACTTGTCAACCTTTGTTAACATGTCTCATTTTCAACTCTGCTTCATATACTCTCATTACAACAGATGAAATGTCTTAGTACATATTTTCTTCTATATTAAAAGATCTTCCATAGTTAAATGAGAATATTTTAAGAGAAATGTTTCTCCCACTGCCTTGAATGTTTTACAGCTTTATAAAGGTCCTTACCTACTCATATAAATGACATCTTATAAAATTTAACAAAATATGTGTTCTGTGTCAGCAATTAGGACTTAATAAAATGAATAATTTTGTGATTATTGGGAAATATGTCTGTTTGTTGCCAATTTATAATACTGCAAACCCTTATTAAAACTTGCCTGATTATTATAGAATAATAGAGTTATTCATTGACAGTCTAAGTCTGGAAATGCTGAACCACCATTCAACCTGATTTAAGAGAATAAATTCTACATATGATTCAAAAGTTACAATATATCCATAGGTTGTTTCCCTTTAAAAATATTAAGTAGAGAAAACCAAATACAGGCAAAAGCCAATAACTTCAAGATCTCTTCACAAAAAGCAGAAACACCAACACCATCTATGACTTTGTCTTATCCTCTTCTCTGATTCCACTAGGCCCATACTTTATAACCAGCTGTGTAGGAAGCATATTGATTGTTTCACAGCAGCACAAATGCTTATCATCTCATTGTTTGGCCCAGATGGGAGTTATACAAAGTATAATTGGCCCAGAACCTTCCAGAACAATTTCAAAGATTTGTTATCATAAGCAATCCAGCTACATAAAAGTGATTTTTTAAAAAATGTGTTCATCTCTCCTCTCCCACATCCAATTCATCTGGAAATTCACCTTCATTCTTCCTTCTTGCACTCTGCGAAACAATCCACCAAGCTGTAATTATTTAGATTTGAAACTGTGCCTGTGATATATTATTTATAACTAGTAAAACTGTTTTTGAAGAAAGCCAATGTGTCACAATGAGTAAGATCAATAATGTCAGCTGACTTTTCAGTTGACTGGGGTGCCTTTGTTTTGTCAGGATGTAATCATCTACTATTCACATAGAAACACAAAGTCATAATAAGTGCAAAGTGTGATGTCTTAAGTCAGTAATTAAGTACGGTAGTTGTTGAAGCTGGATGATAAGTTCATGATGAATCATTATAATATTTTCCCTAATTGTATGTGAAAATATCCACATTAAAAATTAAATTTAAAACTTAGAGAGGGTTCTTTGAGTATAGCAAATCATTCTGAAATCTACCAATTCACTGGGAACTATGAAAAATAATCTTTAAAGCACACCTTTTTTAAAGGTTCTAACCTATATACAAATTAACCTCCTATTTTCAGAGAGCTGTGGTCTAGAACCACACAGAAGCAGTAACATCTAGAAATTTGTGGCACCAGGTTTGCTTTCCAGCCATTTTAATGGTGAAAACAAAGCTCTCATCGCCCTCCTGCCTGTGCAGCTCACCCTTCCTTCTTCATCAGCTGCTCCCAAGGGGGCATAAACATCCCTATTTCTTGTGCAGTCTGTTTTGCTACAAACTAGATCCTCCCTGACTTATTACAAAATAAATGCAGTTGCTATTAAGACTTGCTTCTCCATAATTATTCAATTGTGAGTATCCTAATCCCCAAGCCCCTAGCTTGGATTTATAATACCCTAAAAATTCCAGACTGGTGAAGAGAACCTACCAAACTTTCAAAACTCAAATTGGAGCAATTTTCTGAACAGTAAATCATGAGCTTTTAAAGACAATCATTCATCCTTCTAAAGATTTCCAGTGAAGATTCCTTCATATTTAAAAGCAGATTTTCATTTGTCAAACAAATTAACAGGAAATTTTCTGCATTATTGCTACCTAAATTTCTCTCACTAGGATATACTCTTATAGTCCTTAACTCGATCATTTTCATGGACAATTATTTAATCCATTATTTAATTGATTGCTAAAAAATATCAGAAATTTTTGCAGTGCTGGGTATTGAACTTTAAGTGCTAGGGATACAATGATAAATAAAGCAAACAACAAGATGTTCTAGAGGAGCTTATTTTTAATAGAAGAAACAGATTATAGAAAATATATAAGTAGTGCACTAGATACCGATAAAGTGTTCTAGAAATAAAGCAGTGAAACAGGGATGTTAGGGAGGAGAGGTTAACATTTTATACAGGGTGTCCAAAAAATACCCCATTGGTAAAGTGATATTTGAATCCATACAGCTACAGTATGAGGAGAAAACAGTAAAAATATCTGAAGGAAGAATGTTATAGGAAAAAAGAACAGTCAAGGCAGAAAACACTTAGTAACTTTAAGGAACAGTGAGAGTAGGGGAGAGGGAAAAGACCATGGAGGTGCTCAGAGGCTATTATAAGAGAGTGATGTTTTATTCTAAACCAAGTGGAAGGCCATTTTGGAGCTTCAGAGGAGTGCTATTAATATCGCTTATCTCTTAAAAGATCACTTTGTAGCCCAGGCTGAGCTACAACTCAGTCTTCTTACCTCAGTCTCCTGTGTGCTGGGATTACAGGCATATCCCATCATAGTGGACCCTCTGGCTACTGTCTTAAGATTAGCCTGTAAAGGGACAAGATTAGACACACAGAGACCAGTATAGAGACTAAAAATGCACAATTCACTCAAAAGATCTGGTTTGTTTGGTCCTGGGCAGGAGTGGTGAAATTGGTGAGGTGATTATATTCCAGACATTTTTAAGATTAAGTCAGCAGGATTTCCTAGCAGCTTGTGTATGGGTATAAGATAAAACAAGAATGACTCAAAGGTTTTGGTCTGAGCATTTGGAAGGAAATAATTGGCATTTTCTGTGAAGGGAAGACCAGGGGAAAGCAAAGCAGCACTTGAGCCATCTTCAGGGGTCTCGATCTATTGCTTCCTCACTCCCAAACTGCAAAAGATGCATGAAGTTCACAAGCACACTGTGAGAACCTCAGACAATGGGCTTATTACTACTCCCTAATGAACCCAAGAATGCACTTCCAGACCATCTGCTTTCTACTCTCTGTGCCCCATCCTCCCCCAGAACCCAGACATAGAAGACATGAGTTTGGAAACTTAGCACATCACTGAAAAGTTGTGGACTTTTAATTTTCATCTAATTAAAAAATATTCAGTCCTCTTTCTGTCATATTAAACAAAAGACAAATCTTTTAGTCTCCTCCACCCATTTATTCCTTTCCATTTACATTGCTCATTCTAAACACTAGGTGTGCCCTTTCAAGAAAAATAAAGGTTTAAGGACAGAAGTCAGGTATGTTCCACGAAATTATAAGGGTGTCACATTTTTCCTGAGTTTGTACTCCTTTTGTTTTGTAGGAATTGGCTCCCAGAGGTAGTTTCTGCCCTAAAAGTCAGAAACTCAGAATTTTGCATCCTACTATCATAGATCAACTTTCTTGCCCACACTGAGGCAGACAGATACATTATTTTTTAGACAGAGATGATAAATAGTAAACCAACTTATCCACTAGTCATCACCAACTACACTACAATTTTTCCTTGAAAGAATTGTATCCAGAGATACAATTTTCCAGTCTTTATTCCCAGCATATGTTTATTTCACTTGCTTTCCTACAAGTAGAAAGGCTTTGCTTCATTCTATCTGGCCTCTGAGAAAACCATGCTCTGCCCTGCAGAGCTGGGTAGAGAGTAAGCCCACCTGTGGATACAGCAGTCACTTCACTTGATTATGAACTTTCTTTCTCCAGCAAAGAATTGTTTCTGGAGTTAGTACAAAACTGTCTTCAAAGTGTTGCCATGTTCAAAGCATTATACTGGATATTATATAGAATAAAAAGTTGGCAAAAATTTATTCTCTTGAAGGTATGAAAAAACATCACAATCTTTTCTGCAGAAACATTAATCACTTTAAGTGGGAAAGCACGTAGCTCTTTTTTTTAAGGTAAAAAGCAAAATCTATAAGGTAAGAGAGGCTGCAAACTACTTTACCTATAAAAGAAAAATGCCTCACAGAAAGCCAAGGTCAAAGTCCCTCCCTGAGATCTAGCTGAGCCTGGTGCAAGTAGCATCTGAGTTCAAGGTAGTGGCATGATTTGAGTGGCTTGAGAGCCTCTCACAGAGTCAGCAGGTGTTACCACTGAGGCAACTCAGCAAGAATGAGGCTTCCAAGAGCCAAGACTATGGGTAAGCAGCCAAAAGGGAAAGTGTGCATCAAATCCCAGGTGTGTTGCCAGAAGGAAAGTGAAAGGAACTCATGGGTCTGGGCAGATCAATAAGAGGAACCTGGGATGAGCTCAGAGACAGACGAAAAGATGAAAAAAAGAACATTTCTTCAGGATAAACCCCTCCTCTATAATCCTTCTTGGATTCTTCTTTCTATACCTTCCCCCACACACGCACAGAGTTAACATACTCCTTGGTACCACAGGCACTTAATAGCAGTACCCAAATTGTATGATATTGAAAAGTTCCTTACTGTGAAGGTTCATACTTACCAAAGATAAGCCTAAAAACAGTTGAATTAGTACCCTGTGGCTACTGTAACAAATTACCATAAACTTGCTGGCTCAAAACAATGAATGTTTGTTCTCTTTCAATTCTGGAGGATAGAAATCAAAAACCAGTGGAAGCTAATTTTCTCTAGCTTGTGGCTACATCACTCCACCCTCTGCCTCTGTCACACTGCCTTCTCCTCTCTTATCTGTGTGTGAAATCTCCTTGCCTCTCTTATGAACACATTTGTGATTGCATTTAGGACTTAATGGATAAACTGCAGATCTTTAATTTAATCACATCTGAGAAGACCTCTCTTTTGCTGTGTAAGGTAACATTCATAGTTTCCAGAGATTACAATGTGTATATCTTTTGGGAAGCCTAGAGATTTACACATCTAAGGCTAAGTCATTGGTTGGAAGTTTTAATAACTTGTATTCTTCCAGCTAAAATAGTGTAGCCATTTACAGGCTGGAAGCTTTGCTACCACTCTAGCCTCAGATGATGGAAGTTACTTCTGGCCATGGAGGATGGGGCCCTCAACATATGCCACATCCACCTGGTTGGTACCCAACCTGCTATGCATAGGAATGAAGCTGAAGCCACACTTGTCTGTCGCTGGAACCCAAGCAGACATTGCACTTCTTTGCTAACCAGATGCAAGCAGATGCCATGCTTCTCTACCAGCAGGACCCAAGCATATGCCAGGATTCTCCATTACTGAGGCCCAAGCAGACACCAGGCTAGTAAATACCAAAAAGAAAAAGAAATACTGGAAATGAAAAAGATCAATAAACCAAATAAAACTCAACTGTCAGCCTTACTCATAGATTGGAGCAACTTTAAAATAGAGTAACAAGGACTGAAGATAAAGTAGAGCAATTAGATAGACAATCTATCTAAGTCATAGACAATGAAAAATTACTTAAAAAATACAAACAGGACATGAAAGAACTTTGAGACATCATGAGAAGACCAAACTTATGAATCATGGTTATAGAAGAAAAGGAAATAAAAGCATAGAAAATAGATTCACAAAACAATAGCAAAAAGCTTCCCTAATCTCAAGAAAGAGAGGTTCATCCAAGTACAAAAGGCTTTCAAAACACCAAACAGGCAAGATCAGAAAAGAAACACCCATAGACATATTATAATTAAAGCACTAAATATACACAAAAAAGAAAGAATATTAAGATCTACAAAAGATCCAAGATGGCAGTTAGGGTAGGGAATCAGAAATCCTAAACTCCATGACTCCAGAATTCACCTCGAGATGTGGGAGGTACACTTGGTAATTCCAATTGCTTCTAGCCAAAATAATAACAAATTAGGTGCACATAAAATTCATGCACTGATCCTTAAAACAGCTTTTAATTGCACATAACAGCCACAAAAATCCCACACAGTGCAGCCAGTAAGACATGTTCCACCCCAGAAAAAAAAGCCCACTGAACATTTCTTTTTTTTGTTTGTTTTCTCACAACAAGCAGAAGACAGAGCACCAATCAGAACCAAACTCTGCCACATACATCCTGGACCTCTCTCCCATGGAAGCCTCCCTACACCACACCATTTCTCTCCACTAGCTGGCTCCAAAGCTGCTTACATGAATCTGCAGAATCAACAGGTGAACGTGACCCACGCATGACTCTCCTACCCACCCCCGAGGAACATAATCCAGCACAGTGCCTGGGCAGACTGAACCCTGCCCAACAAAACTGAAAAGCATAAACAATGAATTGTAGTCTAATACTGACAGTGGAGGTGGGGGTGGAAGACTGAACCTGCCCCAGAGAATGGGGGGGTGGGGCAAGGAGCCGAACTCTTGATGCTAAACTCTCAGTGAATGAATGCAGGAAAAACAACAAAGGCTGAGAGTGGGGGTGGGGCAACATGCCAACCTCCCAAAGTGGGGCATGTGGTGGATCCCAGAGCTGGTCTTGTGGGACAGAGGGCATTACTCAAAAATGAATTGTTCCACCTTGCTCGGGGAGGAACCGACCAAACAGATTTGCAGCTCAAGGGCAACTCAGCTGCCACTTGGAGAAAACAACAACAGTTCTGACCACCCTGCATTAAATGGCAGACTTATCTCACCTCCCAATTACAACTAATCCTATGGACAGAAAGAACAAAATACTACTCACAAGTCAGTCACCCAGTGAGACCACATCAGAGCTGCTGCTTGTATGCCAATACTGGGATTGGACACCTAAGGAATAACTCCAGAACTTTTATCAAACCAACTGGCTTTTTGTTTTCCTGTACCTTGTGTTTGTTTTTCTTTTCTTTCCTTTTTCTGTATTATTAACTTTTCTATCACTATTTTCTTATCCCTATTCTTACCCCTTTCACTTTCCCTCATTTTCCTGTGCTACAATCCATTGTTCTCCCTCCAAACTAGTCTTTCTGCCAATTCTCACCCACTCTCTCCCACTGTCTTCACCTCCCCCTCCTATCCTTCCTCAACCTGTCACCACACTATCTCTCACTACTATACACTCACCACATGTTGACTAACCTACTCTGCCAGCTGTACACAACCCCAATCCCCTGCAATCCTTGACAAAAGCACCTTCCACTACAACAACAAAAATATGCACAAGGGCCACAAAACCCAGCAGTCCCCATGCCACTTCCCCCATCCACCTCCCCTTCCCCTCCCCCATTTTAGTGCTACCTTTTCCCCCAGTCCTCACCTTCCACTCCCATTCTCTCCCAACCTATCACCAGATAACCCCTCCCTCCTTCACACTCATCACCCACTGAACAACCTACTATACCAACTTTACACAACACCAAACCCCTGGAATCCCTGACACAAACACCCTCTTCTACAACAACAGAAATATAACCAAACACACACACAAGGACCTCAGAAACAGCATCTTGCACACTGCTTTCTCCACTCACCCACCATGCTTCCTATCTCCACCTTTAGTGTCACCCTATTCAACTCCCTAAATAGCATTACAAAAGCTAACCCTCAGAATTCCCACTGCTTACAGATATTACCTCCAAGGGATCTTCTATATAACACATAAACCTCTGGTCAGATATTAAAGCTGCAAATTAGTTAATACTAAAATACACCCAGGCCAGAGACAGAAATAGCACACCACCTTAGCTAAAAACCCAAGACAGCCACAAAATAAAAATTAATTCAAGGGAAAGAAAACAGGTGACTGAAACCACCAACTAGCCTATCAAGAACATAGTTGCACAGTACCAGGTGGAGTGTTGGGAAGAAAAAAAAAGGATGGAAACCATTCTGCCCCCAAAAATAATTTAATATGGGATTCAGAGGGAAATGAAGAAAATGGATATCCTGTTCAAGACTCCAACAAAACAAAGATAAATGACACAAAGGAACCCAACCATGTCCACATGAACATTCTCAAAGAAGAAATCCTGCAAGTAATCACTGAGAATTTCATGGAGATGATACTAGACATGGTTAACCAAAATGTACAAGAGGCACTCAAGAAATTTCAAGACACCAAAAATAAAGAATATGAGAAAACACAGAAACAAACAAACAAACTCATAGGAGTCTTAAATAAACATCAAAGTGAATCAGAGAACAATATAAGTAGAGAGATAAATGAATTAAAGATGAAAATACAAAATATAAAATAGAAAGTGACCCACGATAAGGAAAAACCTCAGAAAAAAGAATGAAACAGAAACACAAAACAAAATGGAAGGCCACTTCAGCAGACTAGAACAAGAAGAAGACAGAATCTCACAACTTGAAGATAAAATGGAAAAACTGAAGAGCTATTACTCAAATAACTCAAGTCCTGTGAAAGGAATATGCAAGAACTCATCAACTCCAACAAAACACCAAACCTGAGAGCTATGGGAGTTGAAGAAGGAGAATAGGTACAAGCAAAAGGGATTCCTAATATATTTAATAAAATAATAACAGAAAATTCCCCAAATCTAGAGAAACTAATGCCCATTCAGGTACAGGAAGCCTCCAGGACACCAAACAAACATGACGAAAATAGAACTTCCCCACCACATGTTATCATTAAAACAACAAGCACAGAGAATAGAGAAAGGATATTGAAGGCCATAAGAGAGAAAAAACAAATAATATACACAGGTAAACTCATCAAAATCACAGCAGATATCTCAACAGAAACTTAAAAGCAAAAGTGCATGAAGTGAGGTATACCAGGCACTGAATGAAAACAACTTCAACCCTAGGACACGCTACCTAGCAAATCTATCATTCCAAATAGATGGAGCAATAAAAGTCTTTCACATTAAGCAGAAACTAAAACAATATACAAAACCAACCCACCACTACAAAACATTCTCCAAGGAATTCTGCACACAGAAAATGAAAGCAAACAAAGCCATGAGAAGACAGACAGTACCAAACCACAGAAGAAAAGACAAGGAATCAGAGAGTAACACTGATTCAGCTGCACACAATCAAATACTTAAACAATAAAAACAACTAAATGACAGGAATCACCACATACCTATCAATACTAACATTGAATGTTAATGGACTTAACTCTCCCATCAAAAGACACCATTTGGCAAATTGGATTAAAAAGGAAGATTCAACAATCTGTTGTTTACAGGAAACCCATCTCATTGACAGAAACAAGCACTGGCTTAGGATGAAAGGGTGGAAGAAGATTTACCAAGCCAATGGCCCCTGAAAACATGCAGGAGTAGCAATACATATCTCAGACAAAGTAGACTTCAAACTTACATTGATCAAACGAGATAAAGAAAAACACTCCATAGTAATAAAGGGAGAAATAAACCAAAAGAAAATAACAATTATCAACCTATATGCACTCAATGTCAGTGCACCAAATTTCAACAAACATATTCTGAATAACCTAAAAGAACACACAGACTCCAACACAGTGTTAGTGGGAGACTTTAATACCCCCCCATCACCGGTAGGTCATCCAAACAAAAAAACAATAAAGAAACTTTAGAACTAAATCACACCTTAGATCAAATGAACCTAACTGATGTCTACAGAATATTTCATACAGCATCTGCACAATATACATTCTTCTCAGTAGCCCAAGGAACCTTCTCCAAAATTGGTCATATCTTAGGGCACAAAGGAAGCCTCAGCAAATATAAGAAAAGAGAAATTATCCCATGCATTCTATCTGATCACAATACATTAAAACTAGAACTCACAACAAAAAAAATAGCAGAAAATATGCAAACAATTGGAAGCTGAACTATACATTGCTCAATGATAAGTGGGTCATCAATGAAGTAAAAGAGGAAATTAAAAGGTTCCTGGAAGTTAATGAAAATGAAAACATGTCCTGCCAGAACCTATTGGACATGGCAAAGGCAGTCCTAAGAGGAAAGTATACAGCCATGAGTGCATATATTAGAGGACAGAAAGATTTCAAATCAACAACCTAATGCTACATCTCAAATGCTTAGAAAAACAAGAACAAGCAAAACCCAAAACAATCAGGAGTGAAATGATAAAAATAAGGGCCAAAATTAATGAAATAGAGGGAAAAAAATAGAAAGAATCAACAAAACAAAAAGGAATTCTTCGAAAAAATAAGCAAGATTGAAAGACCCTTGGAAAATCTGACTAAAATGAGGACAGAAAAAATCCAACTCTGTAAAATCAGAGAATTGCAAAAGAGGAGATAACAACAAACACCACAGAAATCCAGGGACTCATCAGAGACTACTTTAAGAAACAGTATTCCAATAAATTTGAAAATCTTGAAGAAATGAACAAATTTCTAGATACTTATGACCATCCAAAATTGAATCAAGAGGATATTAACCACCTAAATAGATCTATAACATGAAGTGAAATTGAAGCAGCAATAAAGAGTCTCCCAAAAAAGAAAACTCCAGGACCTGACGGATTCACTGCAGAATTCTATCAGACCTTTAAAGAAGAATTAACACCAACTGTCCTTAAACTTTTCCATGAAATACAAAGGGAAGGAATACTGCCTAACTTATTCTATGAAGCCAGTATTACACTCATCCCAAAACCAAATAAAGACACATCCAAAAAAGAGAACTGTAGGCCTATCTCCTTAAAGAACATCAATGCAAAAATACTCAATAAAATAATGGCAAACTGAATCCAGCAACACATCAGAAAGATCATTCTCCATGACCAAGTCTGCTTCATCCCAGGGATGCAAGTGGTAGTTCAACATAGCAAATCTATAAATGAAATATAGCACATTAATAGAAGCAAAGACAAAAACCACTTTGATCTTCTCAATAAATGCAGGAAAAGCCTTTGATAGGATCCAACACCACTTCATGATAAAAGCTCTAAGAAAACTAGGAATAGAAGAAATGTACCTCAACATTGTAAAGTGTGGATATGACAAATCTATAGCCAATATTATACTTAATGGAGAAACACTGAAACTATATCCCCTAAAATCAAGACTGAGACAAGGGTACCCACTATCCCCACTCCTATTCAACATGGTCCTGGAATTCCTAGCCAGAGAAATTAGGCAAGAAGAAGAAATAAAAGGAATACAAATAGGTAAAGGAACTGTCAAAATATCCCTTTTGTAGGCACGATGATCCTTTATCTTAAAGACCCTAAAAACTCTACCCAAAACTTCCTACACCATAAACAGCTTCAGCAATTTGGCAAGATAAAAATGAACTTACAAAAATCATTAGCTTTTCTATTCACCAACAACGAACAAATTGAGAAAGAATATATGGGAACAATTCCCTTTACAATAGCCTCAAAAAAATCATATACAAAGGATGTGAATGACCTCTACAAGGAGAACTATAAACCCCTGAAGAAAAAGATCAAGGATGACTATAGAAGGTGGAAAGATCTCCCGTGCTCATGCATGTTGTTCTGTGCTCAGCATAGTAAAACTGGCTATACTACCAAAAGCAATCTACATGTTTAATGCAATTCCCAGCAAAATCCCAATGACTTTCATCACAGAGATTGAAAAATCTACCCTAAAATTCATTTGGAAACACAAGAGACCACAAATAGCTAAGGCAATACTCAGCAAAAAGAGCAATGCTGGAGGTATCACAATACCCAACTTCAAACTATATTACAAAGCAATAGCAATAAAAACAGCCTAGTACTGGTACAAAAACAGATATGAAGACCAGTGGAACAGAATAGAGGACCCAGATATGAATCCACACAGCTATACCCACTTTATTTTTGACAAGGCACCAAAAACATGTGATGGAAAAAAGGCAGCCTCTTCAACAAATATTCCTGGGAAAAGTGGTTATCTGCCTGGAGAAAACTGAAACTAAATCCATATTTATCACCTTGTACTAGTATCAACTAAAAATGGATCAACAACCTTAATATCAGACCCAAAACTCTGAAGTTAGTGCAGAAAAGAGCAGAGAATATTCTGGAAGTAGTAGGTATAGGGAAGAATTTCCTCAAAGGAACCCCAGAAGCTCAGCAACTAAGAGAAAGGATGGACAAATGGGACTTCATAAAATTAAAAAGCTTCTGCACAACAAAAGAAATGGTCTCTAAACTGAAGAGACCACCCACAGAGTGGGAGAAAATATTTGCCAGCTATACATCAGAAAAAGGACTGATAACCAGAATATACAGGGAGCTCAATAACCTAAACTCCCCTAAAATCAATGAACCAATAAAGAAATGGGCAACTGAGCTAAGCAGAATTTTTTCAAAAGAAGGAATTCAAATGGCCAAAAATCACATGAAAAAAATGCTCACCATCTCTGGCCATAAAGGAAATGCAAATTAAAACCACACTAAGATTCTTCCTCACCCATGTTAGAATATCTATCATCAAAAACACCACCAACAACAATTGTTGCCAAGGATGTAGGGAAAAAGGAACCTCATACAGTGCTAGTGGTAATGCAAGCTAGTACAACCATTCAGGAAAACAACATGGAGGCTTCTTAAAAAACTGAACATAGATCTGCCATATGACTCAGCAATCTCACTCCTAGGGATATACCCAAAAGACTGTGACACAGGTTACTCAAGAGGCACCTGCACACCCATGTTTATTGCAGCACTATTCACAATAGCCAAGTTATGGAAGTAGCCAAGATGCCCCACTACTGACAAATGGATTAAGAAAATGTGGTACACAATGGGAATTTTACTCAGCCATGAAGATGAATGAAATCTTATCATTACAAGTAAATGGATGGAACTGGAGAACATCACCTTAAGCGAAGTTAGCCAGAGTCAGAAAGCCAAAAATCATATGTTTTCCCTCAGATATGGACAGTAGATCTAAAACAAATGCAGTAATATTATTAGATGGGTCACACGCTAAGGGTAGAACACATACAACAGGAATAAGGAAAGGTAGGAAACTCAAAACTTGAAAGTGTTTGATGTGCCCACTGCAGAGGGGCTAGTATAGTAACCTTAAAACAACAGAGGTACGTATGGGAAGGTGACTGGGACGTAGTGAAGAGGTCTGGTAAAGATGAATCAATTTGGGTTCTAATATACTTGTGCATGGAAGCAACGCTAGTAATCTCTCTGTATAGCTATCCTTATCTCAACTAGCAAAAACGCCATGTCTTTCTTAGCATTTTTATTTTATTGCTTATGCCTATTCTTCAACAAAATTGAAGAAAAGGACAGAACTGGTACTTCCTGGAAATGAGGGGGGTGAGTGGGAGCAGGAGGGGATGGGGAGACAGGGGGGAGAAATGGCCCAAACAATGTATGCACATATGAATAAATGAATAAATAAAAAAAAGAAACACATCTCACTGACAAAGATGAAGCATAGGCTTAGGATAAAAAAATGGAAAAAAATTATCAAAAAAATCGACCTCAAAAACAGACAAAAGTACTTATGTGAGGCTTGAAATTAAAATTAGTGAAAAGAGATAAAAAAATTCACTTTATATTAATAAAGGGAACAATTCATCAAGAAAAATAACAATTATTAACACATTGCACCAAATGTTGTTGCACTCAATTTTATTAAACAAGCAGTACTGGATTAGCAAGTAGAGACAGACCCCAACACAATAGTAATAAGATATTTCAATACCCAACTATCACCAATACACAGAGCCTCCAGGCAAAAGAAAAGTAACAAAGAAGCTTCAGAATTAATCAATATTATAGAGCAAAGGAACTGAACAGACATCTAAAAACAATTTCAGATGAACAATACACATTTTTCTCAGCAGCACACGGAACTTATTACAAAATAGACCATGTTTTAGGATATCAAGCAAGTCTCAGACAATACAAGATAATGAAAATAATCCCATGTATTCCATCAGAATATAATGGGAAAAAGGCTAGAACTCCACAAAAAAAGAAACAACAGAAATTATGGAAACACATAGAGAATGAATGATACATTTTTGAATGGCTAGTTGGTCATTGAAAAAACCAGGGTAAGGGGAGATTACCTAGAATCTAATGAAAATGGAAACACAACATACCAGACCCTATGCAATGCAACAAAGGCAGTGACTGCTACAGGGAAAGTTCTTAGCTGTGAGCATCTACAGAAAAAAACAGATGTCAAATAAATACCCTAATAATGTACTTCATATTCCTTGAAAATATAGAACATGCCAAACCCATAATTACAAGATATAAAGAAATAATAAAGATTATGACAGAAATTAATGAAATGGAGACCCAAAAATTATATAAGGGTCAATGAAACAAAACAAATGTTTCTTTGAAAAGATAAGTAATATTTATAAAACTTTAGCCAATCTGGCCAAAGGAAGGAAAGAAAAGAAACAAATTAACAAAATTAATAAAAGAAGACATCATAACAAATATAAATGAAATCCAGAAGATCATGAGGTAATACCTTGAAAATCTATACTTGAATAAGTTGGAAAATGTAGAGGAAATGGATACATTTCTAGATGCATTTTATCTACCAAAACTGAACCAAAAGGATATCAAACATTTAAACAGATCTTTACAAGCAATGAGATAAAAGCAATAATAGTCCCCCTAAAAGAAAAGCCCAGGACCCAGTGGATTCACTGGCAAATTCTACCAGACATTTAAAGAAGGACTAACACCAATATTCTTCAATTTTTTGATGAAACAGAAAAAGAAGGAACACTACCAAACTCATCCTATGAAGGTAGTGATACATTCATCCCAAAAGTGGATACAAGTACAACAAAAAAAGAAAATTATAAACCAATCACTTTGATAAACATAGATGCAAAAATTCTGAATAAAATATTTGCAAACCACATTCAACAACACAATGAAAAGATAATACACCACAATCAAGTTGCTTTCCTGGAATGAAGCATAGTTCAACATATGTAAAACAGTAAAGTAATACAACACATAAACAGAAACAAGGACAAAAAAAATCATATGATCATCTCAATTGATACATAAAAAGCTTTTGACAAAATTCAACATCCTCTTATAATAACAGCTCTGAAGAAACCAGGAATGGAGGGAATATACCTCAACATAATGAAGGTTATATATAAAAAACCTATAGCCAACATCTTACTAAACTGAGAAAAACTAAAATCAATTCCTGTAAAGTCAGAAAAGAGACAAGGATGTCTACTCTCTCCACTCTTATTCAACACAGTACTGAAATTCTTAGCCAGAGTAATAAAGCATGAGAAAGAAATAAAAGGGATTTATATAGGGAAGGAAGAGGATAAGTTACCCCTATTTGCAGATAACACAATTCTGTACTTAGAAAACCCTAAACATTCCACCAGAAAATTCCTAGATCTGACAAACACTTTTAAAAATCTAGCAGGATATAAAATCAATATACAAAAATCAGTAGATTTCCTATATACCAGCAATGAGCAGACTGAAAAAGAAATCAGAAAAACAATCCCAGTCATAATAGCCTTAAAAATAAAATACAAGCTTAAACTTAACCAAAGAGGTGAAAAACCTCTACAATAAAAACTATAAAACCTTGAAGAAAATAATCAAAGAAGACAACAGAAGATAGAAAGACCTCCTAAATTCATGGATTGGCAATATTAATGTTGTGAAAGTAGCTACATTACTGAAAGCAATCTACAGATTGCACACCAAAGCTCCAATGTCTTTGAAGAAATAGAAAGATCAATCCTAATATTCATAGGTAAGAATAAAAGACCCCTAACATCTTGAATAAAAAGAATAACACTGGAGGTATCATAATTCCAGACTTCAAACAATACTACAGAACCATAGTAACAAAAACAGCATGGTACTGCCACAAAAGCAGACATTAAACTAATGAAACAGAATAGAAGACCCAGAAATAAAATCACACAGCTATATTCATCTGATTTTTGACAAAAGAACCAAACACATATACTGGAAAAAAGACAGCCTCTTCTACAAATAGTTCTGGGAAAACTGGCATTCCACATTCAGAAGATTGAAATTAGTCCCCTTTTTTCACACCATACAATAATAAACCCCAAAAGAATCAAAGACCTCAACGTAAAGTCTAAAACTCTGAAACTACTATAGGAAAACATAGTGACAACACTAGAAGATATAGGCATAGATAATTATTTTCTGAGTAGGACTCCAATTGCCCGGAAATAAGAGCAAGAATTGACAAATAGGACTGCATCAAATTAAGAAGTTTTTGTTCACCAAGGGAAGCAATTAACAGAAGCAAGAGATGACACACAGAATGGAATAACTTTTTGCCAGCTATTCAACAGATAAAGGATTAGTATCCAGAATATGCAAAAAGCTCAAAGAACTAAACAGTAAAAGAACAAATAATCCACTTAGTAAATTGCAAATGAATTGAACAGACCGTTCTCAGAAGAAATTCAAGTGGCTAATAAATATTTGAAGCAATGTTCAACATCCGTAGCAATAAAGGAAGTAACAAACCAAAACTGCACTAAGATTTCATCTTACCCCAGTCAAAATGATTGTCACCAAGAAAACAAGAATTTTTGGCAAGGATGCAGGGAAAAAGGAAACTTCATATACTGATGGTGGGAATGTAAACTAGTGCAACCACTATGAAAACCAGTATGGAAATTTCTCAAAAAAACTAAAAGTAGACAACCTATCTTATGACCATGCCGTACCACTCTTGGGCATATATCCAAAGAAGTATAAGCCAGTATGCAAGAGAGATATGTGCACACCCATGTTTATTGCAGCTCTGTTCACAACAGCCAAACTGTGGAATCAGCCAAGATGCTCAACCACCAATGAATGGATAAATAAAAATTAAAATATATTATATATGTATATATATACAAACACACATGCATACACACACATGCCATGTAATATTAGTTGGCCATAAAGAAAAGTGAAATTATGACACTTGCCAGAAAATAGATGAAACTGGAGATCATTGTGTTGAGTGAGATAAACCAAGCTCAGAAAGCTAAATATTACGTTTTACTCATCTGTAATGATGGCATTAATAATAATAATGGGACATGAATGTAAAAGGGAACTGTTGGGGAGGCATGGGGAAATGGAAAGGAAAGGACATACAGGGTTAAGCAGATCAAAGTATATTACATACATATATAGAGAGAGACACAATAATGAAACCCACCAAACATTGCTTGAAAAAGAGGGAGGTGTGGGAATATAGTAGAGGGGTGAACTTGTTCAAAGTACACTGTCTGCATCTATGAAATTATCGCAGTGAAGACCCTTTGTGATGTTAATGTATGTTAATTTAAAAATAAAATAAAATAAATTTTAAAATAACATCACCTATCGGTGATGGCAGAGGGTACTTTGTGCCTCAAGATGCAATACTCTGGAAGACACATCACTTAAACAATGCAGTCCTCCAGCCAAGAATCTGAATATAATTAAGAGAAACATCAGAAAATCCCAAAATGAAAAATTCTCTTTGTAAAATGTTGTATTCTTCAAAATGTTTATACCATAAAAGACAATGAAAGGCTATAGAAATATTCTAATGTAAAACTGTGTATCTCACTTATACATGTACTTTAAAATGGATGATCTGGAAGCAAAGAATAAAGCAGTGCTTGTCAGGAGCTGTGGAGGAGGAATGTGGTAGGGCTGAACAAAGGGTACAAAATTTCAGTTATTAAACGGACACATCTTGGGAATCTAATGTACTGCATGAGTGGTGATGGATGTGCTAATTAATTTTCTTGTTATAATCATTACATAATGTATACATATATCAAATAATCATGTTGTACACCTTGAATATTTTCAATCTTTGTCAATTAAACATCTTGAATTTTTAAGAATGGTACTTGATTACACACCCACCCATAGACACAAGCACACAGAAATGTATAAGAGAAGACATAACAGCTAAACGTGTATGTGATCCTATGCTGTACTCTATACTAGGTAAAAATTCTAAAATTACATTTTTAGCTCAAAGGACAAAATTGAAATACAAATGATGAGTTATGTAAGAATATTATACATAAGCCAGGAATTATATCATTTTTATGTGAGAGGATATCTGAATAACAGAAATGTTTAAAGCAAAGAATCATGAAGCATATAACTTATTTCTAAATGATTCAGAAAAAATATTTGTGTGATGTGTATGTGTGCATGCAGAGTGTGTGTGCATGTACACAGGAATGTAAACACCACTCAAGCCAGTGATAAAGTGAATAGAGCAAATTGTTAGCAATAGGCAAGTATGGATAAATGATATACCGAAGTTCTTTGTATTATTGTTATTCTTGCAACCTTTCTGTGAGTGTGAAATTATTCCCAAATAAAAACATATTTTAAAAAGTAGCATTGTTCACTGTTATCCTTAGGCTGTTAGAAGATGTTACTATTGAGCCAACAAGAGGGTCCTATGAAGAGAAAATAGTACTGTGAAAAACTCTTAAAAGAAGGCATCATTTCAGACAGATTTATGTTGACTCTAAACCTCCAACTTTCCAATTATAGCACTTCATCATAAAAGTCTGCACACCTCACAGCAACACCTCAGGATTTTCAAGTTTCTGCTTCTTCTGAATTCAAGCATAAATGAGTCATTTTAAGCCTATCCTGCACAGAAATACTTCAAAATGAAGGATAAGGGTAAAGGTAACAAATGTTTTAAAGACAGGGAAAAATTCTATCAAAAACTTTGTCTAAAGAACCATAACTCCAAACTATGAGCTGATGTTTCACTGCATTACAACCCAGAATTATGACAAATCCCTGAAAAAAATAAGGCTGAGGAAGGTACTGAAGAGGTTGTCAATTAGTTGAGCCACAGAATATACAAACTTTACATAAAATTGGACATCTTGTCAACTAGGGATTGTCTATATTAACCTTGAACCTGAACTTTCTTGTCACAGGTCGGGTTCTCTGAAAGCAGATGCTTAACAGGGTTAGGGATGAGATGTGTATCATATTACCTGTGAAAGGAAGGGAAGAAGCATATTGGCAGAGGGAGAACCAATGTTCAAGACTGACAAAGCCTTTGCCAGCCTTGCAGGGAGTTCTGAATGAACAATTTTCCTGTCAAAGCTGTGTAGGATACACCTTGCAAACCATACTGGACATGACTTTGTACCCCCATCCTTGTTAGCCACTGGTTGTAAGTACTAGGTCGTCCTAGTCCTGACCTGAGTGGAGGTGGCTGTCTAAAGTAGAGGCAGACCCTGAAAGATCTGCCACCACATTCCCTTTAGCTAGGTAGCAAATCCTTCCCTGGCAGCTTATCTTGGAGCACCTTGGACCATTATCCCTCCACTGAGCTCATTCCTCAGATCTGAGCTGATCCAGGAAGGGCAAGTCCTTGGGAAATGTAGCTTTCTGTAAGTGAGGTAAGGCCATTCATAAAGAAGCTGGCAAATGAAAATTGTCTGCAGACTATGCTCCCCTTGACTGCATAACAAGTTCTTTTTGATGTGAGATTTTGGTTGCACATCTCCATGTCTATCACATTTGTTGAGTAGAACAATGCTTCAGATAAGTCTTGCTTACAAGTCCTCAACATCAATGTCAGTGCATAACCCCTTCAGTGCCTTCAATTCTATGGGAGTCTCTAGAAACTAAGTATTGGACTTTCCAAGGTGAAACATGAGTGACTTTCAGATGCAAAGCATGCTAGTACAGTTTAAAGAAAACCAGCCCTGCCTGTTCTATTCCAGTGAAATTAATACAAGCCTGAGTTGAGCTACAAATGACCTAGACACATTAATAATATACTAACAACATAAAAACATATTAATAAATAAAACTTATATTCTTTTGCCTTGGGATCCATTTTAATATCACCTGCGAACAGTCTTTTACTGTCATGAGCTTTATTAATACTTTATAACCATAATAGCTATCTTGAACTTTCATCATTTGAATTATTTCTACCTCGCTATTGACAAATACAGTCTTGGAGTATTCTTGAACACATGTATATTAGGTACCAGAGAACTATTTATGAAGATATCCAGTGTATAATGTAAGAGTCTTCAACATTTTGTCCATAGACATGACAAATGATGTTCACAGGCATGACATGCACTAATAGATATGCTCATGATTCAGAAAACATAAGCCATGAGGGGAACCTCACTAACAGTGGCTCTACATGAACTGCAACATAAATAAAAGACCTGCCAGTTATGAACAATTCTAAATATTCTAGGTGAGATTAATTTGGGGAAGTAGGAAAATTTTATTTAGAGCTTAGACATTTTGTTCAGATGGAGTTGAAAGAAAAAACCTTTTGTCTCTGGTTAATGGACAAGAACTGAGAACTTGAAAGTAAGTGATGGTTAGACCATTGCCTATCTCTAGTAAGGAAAATAAAAGAACCTACTGCCTTATTTTCAGATAGGCAAAGTGAAGAAAGTAATTGACAGAAAATTTTAAGATCTTGATGTAAGTTTGGTTTTTGTCTTAAAGTATTTGAAAATTTCTTAGAAGAAAAAGTTTAGAATGGAAACAAAATGGACAAAAGATGATTCCTGCATCTCAAGTTGTCAAGACCAAGGATGAGGACCCTGGAAACAGAAAGGGTTATCACTCATAACTGAAGGGGAAATAACCTCCCACATTAAACTAAAACTAAAGCAATTGATGATCAGTAAACCAGTACTGCAAAAGATAATCAAAGAAATCCTACATATAGAAAAGGAATATCAATATAACCATGAAAATAAATCTCACCAGATGACTAAAAAAATGAAATGAAGTGTAGGAAAGAATCAAGCATTACAAAAAGCAACAAAATGGCATGTATTATTACATACTTTTCAATATTGACACGGAATGTTATTGTTCTTAATTCTCCAATCTAAAGACATCAAATGGTGAATTAGATTAAACAGCAAGACCCAACCATTTGTTACTTATTAGAAATGCATCTCACTGACAAAAGCAACTGTTGGCTTAGGGTAAAAGGATGGATAAAGATATTCTAAGCAAATAGACCCTCTCTTATGTGACATTCTCTTAGCATGACTCATTTTTCATAGTACTACTGTGTTTGCATTATATCTATATCCTACATATGAGAGAAAACTTATGGCTTTTGGCTTCTGAACTTGGTTAGCTTCACTTAACATGATGTTCTCCAGTTCCACCCATTTACCTGCAAACAACAAAATATCATTCTTCTTTGTGGCTGAATAAAATTCCATTTTTTATAAATACCACATTTTCTTAATCCATTCATCATTAGTAGGGCATCTTGGCTATTTCCATAGTTTAGCTATTGTGAATAATGCTGCAGTAAACATGGGTGTGCAGGTGCCTTTATTGTAACCTGACTTACATTCCTTTGCTTAATGATTCTCTTTAACCTACTCTATTCTTGTCCTATATATTCTCTTCATATCCCCAATCATCACTCAAAGTTATTCCTTCATATCTGTTTTTGTGCCAGTACCATGCTGTTTTTATTGCTAAGGCTCTGTAGTACACTTTGAAATCAGATATTGTGGTACCTCCAGCATTGCTCATTTTGCTCAGAATTGCTTTGGCTATTCATGGTCTTTTGTGTTTCCAAATTAACTTTAAGGTTGATTTTTGTGATGAATGTCATTGGGATTTTGGTGGGAATTGCATTGAACATGTAGATCGCTTTTGGTAGGATAGCTATTTTTACTATGCTAATTCTGCCAATCTATGAGCATGGGAGATATTTATTTCTATCTTCTATGGAGCTAAAACAAATGTAGTAATATTATGGTACATGGGTTACACTAAGGGGAGGCTCCACATGGGAGGGATAGGGCAAGGGAAGGAAACCAAAAACTTGAATGTGGTTGATGTGTTCACTGTATAGGAATGAATATAGAAATTTTATTTTATTTTATTTTATTATTCATATGTGCATACAAGGCTTGGGTCATTTCTTCCCCCTGCCCCCACCCCCTCCCTTACCACCCACTCTGCCCCCTCCCTCTCCCCCCAACCCCCTCAATACCCAGCAGAAACTATTTTGCCCTTATTTCTATGAATATAGAAATTTTAAATTGGCTGGGGCCACCATGGGAAGGGTACTAGGAAGGAGTGAAGAGGACTGGTAGAAATGAACCAGTTGGGGTTGTAATACATATATCCATGGAAACAACACAAGGAATCTCCCTGTGTAGCTATCTTTATCTCAAATTTGCAAAAACACCATGCTTCTCTTACTATGTTATATGCTTTTTATTCTACAAAATCAGAGAACAAGAGGGTGGAGCAGGTTCTTTGAGGGGAGGTTAGCACTGGTGGGAGGGGGAGATGTTGGAGAAGGGGGTAGGAGAATGAATATGGTGCAAATAATGTATACACATGTATGTAAATGCAAAAATGATATTTGTTGAAACAGTTCTAGAAATTATGGGTGGGGGGATGAAAGAGAGGAGTGGAGGGGGTGAATTCAAGTATGATATATTTGATACATTGTAAGAACTTTTGTAAATGCTACAATGTACCCCACCCAGTACAACAACAAAAAAATACTAACTAAAAAACAAAAAACCAAAGGTATTCTTTCATTCAATAATGTATGGTTAATGATACAGCACAGTAGGCCATGCATTAAATGCTGAGAGTACATTTTGAAGACAGTTACATAATACTATCTGCATGGGGATTATACTTAAGTGTTTAAGAAGTCCTTGAATAAGTTTTTCCCTACATGGTTGAAGACTGATATCTTTGGGAAACATAAAACAATGAATCAGGGATTATGTATCAGTAAGAATCCCACTGAAAGAAAGAGACAATCTATAGAGGTTATAGTAGGGTTATACAAGTGGGTAGTGGATGTGGATTCCTTTAGGGGATAGAAGTCCTCGTGAAGTCATTATATACCTCACTTGGTGAGTACTTGTGTGGAGCCATTAAGATGGACATAGCCACTTCCAGAACAAAAAGGACTACAGCAAAGAGGGAAGAAAGGAAGAAATACTCTGACATCTCTTTGTCTTTTCTTTATGTTCTCCTGGAATTCCTTTCCATTGACCATTCCAGTTAGAACCACAAGGCAAGGGAAGCTCAGCCTTCTGGGGCTATATCAGGTTAGGAAAAAAGACAAGAAAATGGGGAGGATAGAAAAGAAATGGAGAATTGCTGATACAGAGAACATCTTTAAATTGAAATCTGGAGGGATTCACTTGCCCTTCTGTAAGTTCTCTCTCTCTCTCTCTCTCTCTCTCTCTCTCTCTCTCTCTCTATCATTCTTTTCTATCTCTCTCTGTGTAAGTGACTTTCAGTATTTATATATAGGTATGACAAATCTCTATAAGACTCTATTTTAGATTAAGTTTCTGCAAAAGCACAATAAATTAGACTGGCATTGGTGTGGTTTAAAATGTATAGCATAATGGGGATTTCCAAGATGGCAGCTAGAGGGAGGAAGCAGAAAGCGTGCCTCCTAAAGTGAAATCTTGGAGAGATGCTGGAGACACACTTTGCAGGCAAAGCCACTAAGAAGAGGCAAAACTTTGACCCTTCCACACCTCCAGCCTACACAGAGCATCTCCACTTCATGTTGAATGGAGAAAACTTGAGGGCCCCTGGGCCACCAGTCACCAGCACCCAGACAGCTTGGGAAGACACAGACCACAAGGTGACCTAAGTGGTACACGGTACTTCTACAGACAACCCTTGGCCAGATCAGCATAGGCCTCTGAACAGACCAACCCCCACCTGGGGAAAAAAGAGAAACTGAGTAATAAGCAATAAGAACAACAAAGACACATAGCAAAGAGAGTGGGGCACCATGAGCCCCAAAGAGGGAGGGAAGGGAATCCCTCCCAGAACTGTAAATAAACAAGCCAGGCCTGGCCGGAAAGGGTGGGAGCACCCAGCAACCAGGAGCAGGAAAGCTTGTGAGAATGGCAGAGGGAGGAAAACATCACAAGAGGGGGGGAAGACCCACTTCCCATGTGAGCTGTAAACAAACACACCAGCTAACAGGAACAATAGCGCACATGCAGCAATCAGGAGTGGGAAAGCTTGTAAAAATGGCAGTGGGAGGAAAACTCCACAGGAGAGGGGGGAAGACCCACTTCCTATGTGAACTGTAAACATGCAGGCCTGAGAAAGTGGATGCAGTGTCACCTCCCCCAGTGTGCTTGGAAAGAGGAAAGCTTGTAGCAGTGGCATCACACACAGAACTCTGAGTAAACAAAGCCTGCGGGGCCAGGTGAGTGCTAAGCTCACCCCAGAGATCTGCATAAATAATGCCTCCAGCAACAGCAGGCTGACAGCAGTGGGCAGGCAAGCCATAGACACAGATAGCCATTCACAGACCTGTCTCCAGACTCTTTTTTTTCTCTCTCCCTACCTTTGATGAGAAAACAACTGAACTACACCTCCATGCTGAAAAACTTACTGAAACTGTATTGCATTTGAACTTGGGACACTTTGTGGGGTTTTTTTTCTTGTTTTTTGTAGTTTTGTTCTATTTTATGTCACTCCTTTGATGAGACAATTACAGAACAACATCTGAGGCACCATCTCTAGGATTGGAGCCTGAGGGATGAACACCAAAATTATTAAGACTGAAACTTCATTGCATTTGAACTTGGAGGGTTTTTTTATTCTATTTATTTATTTTGTTTTATTTTATATATATATTTATTTTCGTTTACTTATTTTTTATTTTTATTCTTATCTTTATTCTATTTATTTTTTATTTTCAATCCTCTCTCTGTCTCTCTAATGCCTTTTCAGCTTACAGTTGATTAGTACACTGTCTCTCCCTGTTTATATCTTTGAAACTTTTTTTGTTTGCTTCTATGTTTTGTTTTTTTTTCTATTTGATTATTTGTTTTTCATTTTCCTTTAACTTCTTTGCTTTCCATCCCCTCTCACCCTTCCATTCTAAATATCACTACTGCTATTATTAAGACAGAAAATACTTAATTGCACACAGTACAGAGACAATAATAACACCAAGGGCAATGACGGTAAGACAGAAAAAACTGGGAAACCACTATCCCCACAGCAAAAAATTAGTACAGGAACCAGAGGGAAATGAAGAAAACAGATTCTCAGATCCTACTCCAAGAAAATGAAGATAAATTATGCCAAAGAACCCAATGAAGCCCACAAGAATAATTTAAAAGAAGACATACTACAGGTACTCAATAAGAATTTTATAGAGATGATACTGGGATATGGTCAACAAAAATGTACAGGAGACACTCAAGAAATTCCTAGACAACAAAAATAGAGAATTTAAAAAAGCAAAAGAAGAAATAAAGGAAACCATAGAAGCATTGTATAAACAACAAAGTGAAACAGAGAACACGATTAATAGAGATAAATGAACTCAGGACAAAAGTAGACAACATTAAAGAGGAAATGAACCAGGATATGGAAAACCTCAGAAAAAAGAATGAAACAGAATTGCAAAACAAAACGGAAGGCCAATCCAGCAGAATAGAACAAACAGAAGACAGAATCTCAGAACTCAAAGATGAAATGGTAATTAAAGGAAAAACTGAAGAACTATTAGTTAAACAACTCAAGACCTGTGAAAAGAAAATGCAAGAACTCACCGACTCCATCAAAAGACCAAACTTGAGAATCATGGGCATTGAAGAAGGAGAAGAGATGCAAGCAAAGGGAATGCATAATATATTCAACAAAATAATAACAGAAAATTTCCCAAATCTAGAGAAAGATATTCCCATACAGATGCAAGACGCCCCCAGAACACCAAACAGACCAGATCAAAATAGAACTACCCCACGACATATCATCATTAAAACAACAAGTTCAGAAACTAGGGAAAGAATATTGAAGTCTGTAAGAGAGAAAAAACAAATAACATACAAAGGTAAACCCATCAAAATCACAGCAGACTTCTCAACAGAAACATTAAAAGCAAGAAGAGCGTGGGATGAGATCTTCCAGGCACTAAATGAAAATAACTTCAACCCCAGGATACTCTACCCAGCAAAACTATCATTCAAAATAGATGGAGCAATAAAAGTCTTCCATGATAAGCAGAAACTAAAACAATATGTGACCATAAAGCCACCACTGCAAAAGATTCTTCAAGGGATTCTGCACACAGAAAGTGAAACCCAACATAACCAAGAAAGGACAGGTAGAACCAAACTACAGGAAAAAAAAAAACAAGAAAGTAGAGAGTAACCTCAAAGTAGGTACACACAATCAAACCTTCAAACAACTAAGACAACTAAGTGACAGGACATACCTATCAGTACCAACACTTAATGTTAACGGACTTAATTCACCCATCAAAGGCACTATTTGATGAAATGGATTAAAAAGGAAGATCCAACAATGTGTTGCTTACAGGAGATCCATCTGACCAACAGAAATAAGCATAGGCTTAGGATGAAAGGCTGGAAGAAGATTTACCAAGCCAACGGCCTCTGAAAACAGGCGGGAGAGGCAATACTTATTTCTGACAAAGTAGACTTCAAACCTACATTGATCAAATGAGATAAAGAAGGACATTCCATACTAATAAAAGGGGAAATAGACCAAAAGGAAATAATAATTGTCAACCTATATGCACCCAATGTCAATGCACCCAATTTCATCAAACATACCCTGAAAGACCTAAAAGCATATATTAACTCCAACACAGTGGTTGTGGGAGACTTTAACACCCTATTATCATCAACAGATAGGTCATCCAAACAAAAAATCAATAAAGAAATCCAAGATCTAAAATATACAATAGATAAAATGGACCTACTTGATGTCTACAGAACATTTCATCCAACTTCTACACAATATACATTCTTCTCAGCAGCCCATGGAACCTTCTCCAAATAGATCATATCCTAGAGCACAAAGCAAGCCTCAGCAAATATAAGAAAATAGAAATTATACCGTGCATACTATCTGATCACAATGCAATAAAACTAGAACTCAACAACAAAAGTAAACACAAAAAACATGCAAAAAGCTGGAAACTGAATAACTCATTACTTAATGAACAATAGGTCACTGATGAAATAAAAGAGGAACTTAAAAAGTTCCTGGAAGTCAATGAAAATGAAAACACAACCTGCCAGAACCTACGGGACACAGCAAAGGCAGTCTTGAGAGGTAAGTTTATAGCCATGACTGCATATATTAAAAAGATTGAAAGATCCCAAATCAATGACCTAATGATACATCTCAAACTCCTAGAAAAACAAGAACAAGCAAATCCCAAAACAAATAGAAGGAAGGAAATAATAAAAAGAAGAGCTGAAATCAACAAAATATAAACTGAAAAACCTACAAATAATTAATGAAACAAAAAGTTGGTTCTTTGAAAAAATAAATAAGATCTATAGACCCCTGGCAAACCTCACTAAAATGAGAGGAAAAAAAACCCAAATTAGTAGAATCAGGAATGCAAAAGGGGAGATAACAACAAACACCATGGAAGTCCAGGAAATCATCAGAGACTACTTTGAGAACCTATATTCAAATAAATTTGAAAATCTTAAAGAAATGGACAGATTTCTAGATATATGTGATCATCCAAAACAGAACCAAGAGGAAATTAATCACCTGAACAGATCTATAACACAAAATGAAATTGAAGCAGCAATCAAGAGTCTCCCCAAAAAGAAAAGTCCAGGACCTGATGGATTCTCTGCTGAATTCTATCACACCTTTAAAGAAGAACTGATACCAACCCTCCTTAAACTGTTCCATGAAATAGAAAGGGAAGGAAAACTGCCTAACACATTTTATGACACCAGTATTACACTTATTCCAAAGCCAGGCAAAGACACCTCCTAAAAGAAGAACTATAGGCCAATCTCCTTAATGAACATCAATGCAAAAATCCTCAACAAAATAATGGCAAACTGAATTCAACAACACATCAAAAAGATTATTCACCACGACCAAGTAGGCTTCATCCCAGGAATGCAGGAGTGGTTCAACATACAAAAATCAATAAATGTAATAAACCACATTAACAGAAGCAAAGACAAAAACCACTTGATCATCTCAATAGATGCAGAAAAAGCCTTTGATAAGATCCAACACCGTTTCATGATAAAAGCTCTAAGAAAACTAGGAATAGAAGGAAAGTACCTCAACATTACAAAAGCTGTATATGACAAACCTACAGCCAGCATTATAATTAACAGATAAAAACTGAAACCATTCCCTCTAAAATCAGGAACTACACAGGATGCCCACTATCTCCACTCCTATTCAACATAGTACTGGAACTCCTAGCCAGAGCTATTAGGCAAGAAGAAGGAATAATAGGAATACAAATAGATAAGAAACTGTCAAAATATCTCTATTTGCAGATGACATGATCCTATACCTTAAAGACTCAAAAAACTCTACTCAGAAGCTCCTAGACACCATGAATAGCTACCGCAAGGTAGCAGGATATAAAATCAACATAGAAAAATCATTAGCCTTTCTATACACTAATAATGACCAAACTGAAAAAGAATGTATGAAAACAATTCCATTTACAATAGCCTCAAAAAAAATCAAATACCTGGGTGTAAACCTAACAAAAGATGTGAATGACTTCTACAAGGAAAACTATACACTTCTGAAGAAAGAGATTGAGGAAGACTATAGAAAGTGGAGAGATCTCCCATGCTCATGGATTGGTAGAATCAACATAGTAAAAATGTCGATACTCCCTAAAGTAATCTACATGTTTAATGCAATTCCCATCAAAATTCCAATGACATTTATTAAAGATTGAAAAATTTACCGTTAAATTTATATGGAAACACAAGAGGCCACAAATAGCTAAGGCAATACTCAGTCAAAAGAACAATGCTGGAGGTATCACAATACCTGACTTCAAACTATATTACAAAGCAATAACAATAAAAACAGCATGGTACTGGCACAAAAATAGACATGAAGACCAGTGGAACAGAATAGAGGACCCAGATATGAAGCCACACAACTATAACTAACTTGTCTTTGAAAAAGGTGCTAAAAATATACAATGGTGAAAAAGCAGCCTCTTCAACAAAAAGTGCTGGGAAAACTGGTTAGCAGTCTGCAAAAAACTGAAACTAGATCCATGTATATCACCCTATACCAAGATTAACTCAAAATGGATCAAGATTTTAATATCAGACTACAAACTCTAAAGTTGATACAGGAAAGAGTAGGAAATACTCTAGAGTTAGTAGGTATAGGTAAGAACTTTCTCAATGGAAACCCAGCAGCACAGCAACTAAAAAATAGCATAGATAAATGGGACTTCACAAAACTAAAAAGCTTTTATTCATCAAAAGAAATGGTCTCTAAACTGAAGAGAACACCCACAGAGTGGGAGAAAATATTTGCCAGCTACACATCAGACAAAGGACTGATAACCAGAATATATAGGGAACTCAAAAAACTAAATTCTCCCAAAACTAATGAACCACTAAAGAAATGGGCAAGTGAACTCAACAGAACTTTCTCAAAAGAAGAAATTCAAATGGCCAAAAAACACATGAAAAAATGCTCACCATCTCTAGCAATAAAGGAAATGCAAATTAAAACCACACTAATATTCCACCTCACCCCTGTTAGAATAGCCATCATTAGCAACACCACCAACAACAGGTGTTGGCGAGGATGTGGGGAAAAAGGCACCCTCTTACACTGTTGGTGGGAATGTAAACTAGTACAACCACTCTGGAAAAAATTTGGAGGCTACTTAAAAAGCTAGACATTGATCTACCATATGATCCAGCAATACCACTCTTGGGGATATACCCAAAAGACTGTGACATAGGTTACTCCAGAAGCACCTGCACACCCATGTTTATTGCAGCACTATTCACAATAGCCAAGATGTCCCGCTACTGATGAATGGATCAAGAAAATGTGGTATCTATACACAATGGAATTTTATGTAGCCATGAAGAAAAACGAAATGTTATCATTCGCTGGTAAATGGATGGAATTGGAGAACATCATCCTGAGTGAGGTTAGCCTGGCCCAAATGACCAAAAATCATATGTTCTCCCTCATATGCGGACATTAGATCAAGGGCAAACACAACAAGGGGATTGAACTTTGATCACAAGATAAAAGCAAGTGCACACAAGGGAGATATGAGGATAGGTAAGACACCTAAAAATTTAGCTAGCATTTGTTGCCCTCAACGCAGAGAAACTAAAGCAGATACTTTAAAAACAACTGAGGCCAATAGGAGAAGGGGACCAGGAACTAGAGAAAAGGTTAGATCAAAAAGAATTAACCTAGAAGGTAACACACATGCACAGGAAATTAATGTGAGTCAACTCCCTGTATAGCTATCCTTATCTGAACTAGCAAAAACCCTTATTCCTTCCTATTATTGCCTATACTCTCTCTTCAACAAAATTAGAGATAAGGGCAAAATAGTTTCTGCTGGTATTGAGGGGGTGGGGGTGTGAGGGAGGGGGCAGAGTGGGTGGTAAGGGAGGTGGTGGGGGCAAGGGAAAAAGTGACCCAAGCATTGTATGCACATATGAATAATAAAAAAATAAAAATTATAAAAAAATAAAATAAAATAAATTGAAATCTGACAGACAAAGAGGAATTAACTAAGCTTAGAATGGGGAAAAAGAGTACTCCAAGCACTGGAAATGCTTTAAGTGTCTTGTTATGAAAATGCAGGGTTTGTTCAAGGAACTGAAAACACAGCCTGAGGTGGGAGTAAAAAGAGCCAGGAAAACTGACATGAAATGAAATATTTTAATGATTCAGGATTTTGTCCTGATAATTATTGGAAGCCACTTAAGGTCTTTGTGTGGAAAATGATCTGAGTCAATTTCAAATTTTAAATGATTATTCTTGCTCCTAAGCAGTGGACAGTGTGGAGGGACCAAGAATGGATGCAGGCATCAAACTGTAAGTGAGATATGGAGATGACTTAAGGGATCAGAATAAGTGGTTATATTTAGAACTATGCAGTGGGAAAACAATTAAGACTTGACGATTAAGTGGAAATAATATGATGCATGATGGAGTGTCAAAGGTAATTTGAAGGGTTAGTTTAGTTAAGAGGTCCCAGTGCATGATACTGCTATTTGCCCAAATAGAAGACACTGAGAAGCAACTTTGGGTTTGAACATGAGTTTGTGTCACTCATGCATGGAGATAACCTGTAGAAAACTTGGAATGTGACTCTAGAACTCCACAAGTACTGTCTGGACTAGAGACACTGATTTGAGATTTTGGAACATAGATGAAAGTCACAGACAAGAGAGGAATGAGATTACTCAGGAAGAGCTCATCAAGTAGAGAATAAGAATAGAGCCTTAGGAATGGGAAGTTTTTAAGAACTGAGCCAGAAGGAGACCATTTAGAGGATTGAGAAACAGCAAAGGAGGAGCAATACCAACAGTGTGCAATCCATAAGTTGAGAGAACAGAGTGCTTGGAAGAGGGATGTGGGGAGCAATGTTGGATGAAGTTACCATTGATCTCGTGATGGAGCCACAGTGAACTCTTATTGAACTTTCTGTTTCCAGAAAGGAAACAGGAGCTTTTTGTAATGCTTGATTCTTTCCTACTCTTCATTTCCTTTTTTAGTCATCTGGTGAGATTTATTTTCATGGTTATATTGATATCCCTCTTCTATATGTAGGATTTCTTTGATTATCTTTTGCAGTACCAGTTTACTGATCATCAATTGCTTTAGTTTTTGTTTAATGTGGGAGGTTATTTCCCCTTCAGTTATGAGTGATAGTGCTTCTGGGTAGAATAATCAAGACTGGCACTAATTTTTTTTTATCACTTAAAAAGAATCATTCTACATACTCCTTGCTTTTAAGGTTTCTGATGAGAATTCTGTTGCTTTTATAGGTGATGTGGCACTTCTCCCTTATAAATTTCAATATTATTTTCTTTTCCCTTTATTTAATGTTTTAACTATAGGGTGCTGTGGAAAACTTGTGTTTTGGTTTTGTCTGCTTGGAGTCCTAAAGGCCTCATGTACATGGATGGGCATCTCTTTTTCAAGATTTAGGAAGTTTTCTGCTATTACTTTATTAAATATGTTCCTATACCTTTATCTTGCACCTCTTCTTCAATACCCATGATTATTAGGTTTAGTCTTTTAATGGAATCACACAGTTCTTGCACACAGTTCTTTTTTCTTTATCTTTATCTGATTTTTCTATTACATCTACTTTTCTTTGAGTCCTGATATCCTGTCTTCCATTTGATTTAGTCTGCTGGAGAGGATTTCAACTGAATTTTTTATTAGACTTCAGGAGGTTTTCATTCCCAGAGCTTCAATCTGATTTTTAAAGAATTTCTATATTTTTATTTAATTCCCCTTTCATGTCTTTCATTTTCTTCCTTTTTTCATTTAGCTGTTTTTTGTACCCTCCTTGAGTTCATTCAGCTGATTATTTGTATCCCCTTTGAGTATATTCATATTCTGTTTGGTTTTTTGAGGTGTTTATTCATGTCTTCTTTCATCTTATTAATCATTGTTATCATTCTTTTCAGCTCAAAATTTGAGATTTCATCCCCTTCACTATCATTGAGATTATTGCTGAATGACTTAACTTTTCAAGGTGTCATATTACCATACTTTTTCATATTTCATATGCTTGTACATCAAGGTTTGCTCCTCTGAAGTCAATTCAATGGTTGAGGGGTTTTGTTTCCTGAAGTCTTGAAAAGTCTGTCGAGTTTTTCTCTATGTTCTGGTGGGACCAGGTAATGGCAGGATTATTTTGCTGTTTCTTAATACTGGCTTGAGGATATAACTTAGAAATAACAAATTCACCCAAATCACCTTCAATACCAAGTTAGATATTTACACAAAGTAAAATACCATTGGGAACATCATCTATAAAACCAATCATCTTATATATGAAGAGGACTAGCATTCCTACATGGTACAGTAGGGGGATTGGAAAAATAAAACTTATTTGCATAGGAGTTAAAAATTAGGTAGTAAAAATAAGGGGATGAGGGTAGAGATAAGGAAGAAGGAAAACAGGAAGAAGGAGAATGAAGTTTGAAGACTGCAAGTAAACAAAATACTAGTGTGTAGGGACATAGTTCAATTATTATAGAGAAGGATGTTATTGTCAAGTATTGCAAAGGGATAGAAAGGTTAAGAATAATAAAAGAAGAAGGTAGAATAAACCACCAGTAAGATAGCTTGTTAACAAGAGATAGGAAAAGTGACAAAAAAAAGAGAAAAAATTACAATATACAAGATAAGCTAGTTACAATTTTTTAAAAAACAATAAAAATGTTTTAAAAGTTAGTATTTCTTGCTTGTTGAGGAGAAGAGTATATACTCCTCTGTTGAGCTCTATTGGTAAAATGGCTGTTGTCCTCTAATCTCTGGCCCTCAGCTTTCTATCTTCAGTTCTCCTGTTGTGTTTACTTATATATCCCCTCAGGGTCCTGGATTGACCAGCTGCAGCTAAGGAGGAAGGTTCAAGGTCCGGGACAGCTACTGTGATGAGATGAAGCAGGTCCTGCAGAGTTGTAGCAATTCCCAGGAGTTTGGCTTGTCTGCTAGGATTCTGTGGGGTGGCTCCAGGCATGTGGGTAGCAGTTGGAGATGGATGGTAAGGTCTCTGAGTGCAGCTAATGGGTCAGAAACCCTCTGCCACTTTCAAAGCCTGCACTTTTCCCTATTCAGGGAGTTCAGGGACTCTCTGGCTTGTCCATAGCAAGTTTTTGTCCCTTTTTCACGTAGGCTTCTAATTTAATGTATCATCTGTAGGGTGAAGGGCAAATAACTCCTGTATCTTGTGTATACATCATGAATTGGGTAGCGGGTTTCAGTCTCTATTAAGGTGGTTAGCTTGCTTCCATACCCTTACCTTGCCTTGGGGTAAAGAACCAGATAGTGAGAACTAGCCTGATGGCCTATTTGCTTCTATGCCATTCTTTGTCTTGGGTAGAGACCAGATGTCTAACTTTAGCCAGCTGGCATGCTTGCTTCCATGTTCTTCCTTTGGGAAGAGCAGACTCTTTCTCTTCCCAATGAAATAAAATTAAGTAAGAAACATTGGAAATAATGTTTCATTTGTAAGCAAAGATTGATTTCTAATGGCATTCAGGGTGATCATACAGTTATCACTCAGTTTACTCAGTGCTTTCATGGGGCTTGTATCAATGTTCCCTGACAGTCTTTCATGATGCAGTTTACTATGTGTGATGCTATGGTTTTAAATATCTCTGCCTTCTATCTCTAGAGAATGTGCCTTGTCTTATGAAATAAAATACTGTCTTAGCATCTGACAAACTAATAATAAGATGACTGGTCTTTTAAAAATGTTTACTAAATCATTTCCAATGTTTCCTCACTTAGCTTTTTTATTGATAACCATACATATTGTATGTTTATAAACTGTGTCTATGTTAAACTTACTCAGGGGAAGGAGAAAGAAAGAACCACCTAAAGAAACAGAAAAATCAAAACAAGAAGTATAAAAGAAAGGGTCTCATTTATGCAGTTCTGTGATACACCCTATGATGGTGCTAGGCCTCACTCACCACACTCTCATTCAAACCATGTTGTCACTTGCTTTCCACACTCCAAAATTTAAAAATTCCAGTTTTCTAAACCAGCCTTGTTACTGGGTATCTCAGCTCCTTCACACATGCAATAGCTTCTCATTGAAGGCCTTGCCCCTCTGCCTCCGCTGCCCAAAATAACTTGTTCTCAGGATCCTTCAGGCTCAACACAAATGTTTACCTCTGAATCATTCTTCTTTGATGAATTAGCATTGATCAAATCCTTTCATTACGCTCTGAGAGATCACAAGATTTCTCTTTCATAACACATATCACAAATAATTTAAATATTTACTTAAGTAATTGGTTGCCTGAGGCTTGTCTCTCTCACCAGGCTATAACCTCCATGAAAGCAGGAACAACTCTTTCTTTCCCATCAGTGGCTCCCTAGTCCCTGGATCTGTATCTTCCACAGAGATATGTTCAAAAACTATTTGCTGAATTAACTAACAGATAGATAGAAACATATCCACAAATGAACATTACTATCTAGAGTTTCTTTTCCCAACCATGCAAATTAGCCACAGCAGTGAATACTGCTGCCCAGAAATCATTAGATATATCCTTTCATAATCTTCACTAATGATTGATATCAAAATTCATTGCAAATGCTATTAAGTTTTTGAATGGTGCCAAAGACTAAACCTTAGGAAGAAACAAAAAAATGCTTAAAAATATAAATATTGTGAGATAAAGACTTATTTATAAGTTTGTGAGAATAGATGGATTGATGACCTCCCTCCAATGTCAACATTTTTAGCATGCACTTAGTTATACTAGAAAATTCTCAGAATGCAACTATAGGACCAACAAGAAAAAGAAGTCAAGCACTATCAACCTCGTGTGTCAAATCCCAAAGATCAACTGAATCCAAAGCCAGGCTATATTGCTGGCAAATATACATGGATCATAGAGAAAATGCAACACAGTATTAGAATGAGTATTAGAAATCAGATTAAAGGACTTATATCTATACCACCACACACCCTTCATGAATTTTTCTACTCCAGGTGTGCTCAATTAGGTCTTTTGTCTGCCCCTTCCTGCCCTGAATTCTGGATAATGATCAGGCACATGCTGTGCTACAGTCTGTACTCACACTCTGCCCTCCAAAGCACAAACTACAGATATGAGCTAGTACAGCACACAGCAGAAGAGAATGTGAGCATGGGAAGTCATCCAATTGAAGTGAGGGAAGGACATCCTAAGATCAGAGTAGTACCATGGATGAATAGTGTTATTAAAAGAAAAGGAGAGGCCAAGGGCAAAGAGAACTTAGGAATAATTCCATGTGCCAGAGAAAAAGAAACCAAAAGAGATTCTGCAGGTATAAACAACTAAGGTGGAGATGCACCAATGTTTGACAGTAACATGGTATCCAGAGGGAAAATGAACAGTAGCTGTCAATAAGACCAAACTATTAGTGGTACAAGAATAATAAAGATAGGACAATGGCAGCAGAAAAAGTTGTAGTCACTGAACAACAGTTCTGATTCCAATATGGGTGAGAATGTTGGCAAATGTCAAATTTGAAACTACTTCTCTTCAACCAAGAAACCTTGCCCTACAGACTATAGAAGCAAAACATTCTTCAAGCTTATGGACACACCACTATTTTCCAATTTCTACTCCTGGTAAATGCCAGGGTAAAATTCAAACAGAAACAAAACACTCTTGGTTTCACCAAGAACGTGATAAAAAGGTGACCTGGTATGATAGGCAGGATCCTAATGATGTCTCCCCAATATTCCTCCATGGTTATTCAACCAAATACTAGAATCTATCTAAACCAAATCTAGAATCTGGAGCTGTTATGGAGAGGATTTGCAGATAGAACTAAGGTTCTTAATAAATTAGCCTTAATATAAAGAGATTATCTCAGATCAGGTCTAATGTAATTACGTAAGTCCTTAACAACCAAGATGAAGGCAAAGAGTTGATCAGAAAGATGAGGCTAAAGGGGACACGAGAGACACCCAAAGCCTAACGAGGATTTGATTCAAGTATTCTGGCTTTTAAGATGGAGGTGGAGGCCACAAGCCAAAAAAAGCAGGTGACCTCTAGAACAACTTCAAGTCAACAGCTAGTGAAGAATCAGGAAGCTCAGTCTTGAACCACAAGGGCCAATTAATAATTGAATAAGCTTGAGACAAATAGCCTCCAGAAAAAAATATAGCCCTTCCTATGCCTTGATTTCAGCCATGTGAAGCCAGAACCAAAGAAACTATCAAAGCCAACTTAGATTTTTGACCTAGAGAAAAGTAAAATAATAAATTTCTATTGTTTTTCAGCCACTGTTTGTGATAATTTGTTATGGCATCAATACAAAAACATATACCCAGCCTACTTAGACTAAAATTAAATGTTTCTTTTGATTTCAGATTTTAAAACAAATGTATTTCATAGAAAAATTTTTAAAGATTGAAAAAAAGAAAGTTTCAGATTCTTCATAGCAATGATTAGCTGGGATCTACACGTTCTTGGAGTTAAATTTAAATCAGTCATCCTTTGTCTGTACCACACCAAATTCTAACAAATAGAACATAGACAATGAAGCTAAATAAGAAACAAAATAGAAGCTTTTTATTTATAACAACCAAAACACAGCAGTCCTTGGTAAATTTTCCTACTAAGATTCATCCCTCAAACTGAGAAGAATTGGGAGTCTCTTATTTCCCCACAGGAACCACAGCATTGGAAATCCCGTACCTATGAAGGGGCTGCCAAGTCATGGGAGGAAAAGTGGAGAATGAGAAGCCTTCTCCACTTGGAGAGGTTCTGTGGAAGGTTGATTGGAGAACAGAAGTCTGAGAGTCACAATGTTTGAAAGCTCAAAGAAATCCAGGAAAGAAGCAATAAAAATAGCATGAAGATCAATGGACAAAAGACCCAGGTATGAATTCACAAAGCTACACTCACTTGTCTTTTGACAAAGATACCCAACACATATGATGGAGAAAAGACAGTCTCTTCAACAGATGTTGCTGGAACAACTGGATACCTGCCTGCAGAAAACTAAAACTGGATTCATATCTTTCACCCTGTAAAAATATCAACTCAAAGTGGATTAAGGACTTTAATATAAGACCTGAAACTTTGAAGCTAGTGCAAGAAAGAGTAGAGAATATACTGGAACTTATAGGCATCACCAATAACTTCCTAAATAGAATGCTAATGGCTCAGCAACTAAGAGAAAAGATTGACAAATAGGGCTCATGAAACTAAAAAGCTTCTATAAAACAAAAGAAATGATCAGTAGATTGAAGGAGGCAGCCCACAGAATGGGAGAAAATTTTTGCCAGCTATATAACTGATAAGGGATTAAAAACCAGAACATACAGGGAACTCAAAAAACTAACCCCCCCAGAAAAAATCAATGACCCAATTAATAAATGGCCAAAGGAAGAGAAGAGAGCTTTTTTTCAAAAAAAGCTGGCCATAAAGGAAATGCAAATCCAAACCACGTTAAGATTCTGTCTCACTCCTATTAGAATGGTTACTATCAAGAACACAAATAATCACAAATGGTGGTGAGGATGTGGGAAAAATGAACCCTCATACACTGTTGGTGGGAATGTAAGCTAGTAGAGCCACTGTGGAAAACAGTATGGAGTCTCCTCATAAAAACTAAAAATAAAACTGCCATATGATCCAGAAATACCACTTGTAGGGATATACCTCAAGGTATTTAAGTCAGGTTACAATGAAGGAACCTGAACACTCATGTTTATTGCAGCATCATTCACAATAGCCAGTCTACAATAAGATGCCCCAATACTGATGAATGGATTAAGAAAATGTGGCTTATATGTAATGGAATTTTATTCAGCCATAAAGATGAATAAAATTTTGTCATTTGCAGGTGCATGGATAGAACTGGAGAACAACATCTTAAGTGAAGGTAGCCAGGCTCAGAAAACCAAAGGCCACATGTTTTCTCTCATATGTACAGTATATACCCAATATAAATGCAATCAACATTATACATACATAGAAACCTATACACTAAGAGGAGGACACTAGCATGAGGGGAAAGAAGTAAAGATGAATATGGGTGATGTAGTTTCTATACAAGAATGAATATAGAATTTTTAAACATGTCGAAATCACCATGAGAAGAGGAATAAGGTAGAAAGGAGAAAAACAGAGCAGATGAACCAATTCAGGATACAATACATATGTACATGGAAATGTCATAATGAAACCCTGTATGGATATCTTTAAAAAATGAAATGTTTTTTCAGAAATAGAGGACAGAAAGATAAAACAGTTCCTATCTGAGGGTTGGCACCAGTTGGGGGAGAATATAAAGAAAGGGTATAGGAGGGTGAATATAATGGAAGCATTACATACTCATGTATGAAAATGGAAAAATGAGACCTCTTGAAACTATTCTAAGAAAGGAGGATGGGGAATAAAGGAGAATGATAGAGGGGGTGAATTTAGCTAAGATATATCGTAAGCACTTTTGTAAATGTCACAATGTACCACCAGTACAATAATAACATAATTAAAAATTAAGAGGAAATTCAGGAAAAAGAAAAGGGGAGAGGTGAGAGGAGAATGATGTAGAAGAGAGAAAAACAGAAAGACCCCTTCTGCCTTATCTTTTTTTATGGATATTATGGTTAATCATGGCTTGACTATGGAACCCAGATATTTGGACAAATAGTATATCTCTGTGAAGATATTTTTAGATAAGATTGACATTTAAATCAGTAGGCTTCAACTAAAACAGATTACCCTCCATCATGTGAGTGGGCCTTATTCATTCAGCTGAAGGGCTTAACAGAAAAAAGTCTAACCTTCCCAAAGGATGGAGACTTCTTTTGGACCTGAGCTATAACATCAGCTTTTCCCAGACAACCTAACCTAAATATTTTGGAATTGCCAACCTCCATAATTGTGGGAGGCAGTTCCTTACAATAACTCTGTCTGTCTATCTCTCTCTCTCACACACACACACGCTATAAAATATGTTTTATATATGATACAATATGGAATATACATGGGTATAATAGGATGTATGTATCCTGTTGGTTCTGTTTATCTAGAGACAAGATTGATACAAGGTAGTAACCTTGCCTCTTATGAAAGTAGAGCCCAATAAATGCTGAAAAAGACAAAGAAAGCCAAAATGGCAATATATTAACAGTTATTAAATCTTGTCAAAAGGTATAAACTTTCTCTAGGTTTGATCTTATTTTTCAAAATAAAAAAGTGGGAAAAAACAAAAAAAGTCTGCAAAATATCATGAAAATTGATCTTCATTGATCACTGTTTTCTGGGATCCTCTCTCTCCCATGTCTGCACAGTAGGGATGCCTGCTTTCGCCACAGAGCATAACAGCTTCCTCTCCAATATACAAAGTCAGCTTCCCTTAACCTTACGTATAACACTCATTTCATTGTTTTCTTCACAACAAAAATGATGCAATAAACAAAAGTACACCTAACCCAGGCATCTACCTTGCCATATACTTCCACAGAAGGTGAAAGGACCAGCACTGAGTTTGTACTTGCAGATCTCACCCGTCTCCTACACTTGCCAACCATAGACAGACATCTCACATCAAAGAATCTTTCCTAAATATATTCAATGCAAAATAAACCAGGTTCCTTCCACATCCGTGCATGAATGTTTTTGAAGCTTTTCTATTCTGTCATTTATTTAGTACAGAGAAACTAAGAAAAATAATTTTACACTATCTTTACCTCTGATATAAACAGGCTGAAAACTTGCTTAAGCAACTGATTTCCCCTTCATGGTACCATATAATGAGATACTTAGTTTTTTTAGCAGTTTTCAAACTGCACATGGATGGTCCTATTTTAAAAAAATACTCATTTTCTTGCACATCTGTCCAAGTCCAGCTTAAATCTCATCTAGTACAAGGAGTTTTCTTCGATCTTCTCAGGTACAAATTTAGCCATGTATCACTTCATGACAAAGATGCAATCTGAGAAATACACCATTAGGTGTCTTTGTCATTGTACATCATAGCTGCTTGATCATCACAAACACATGAGTAATGCATTGCAGTACACCATCACCCAGCAATAAAAACTTCCCAGCTCCATTATAATCTTATGGGACCACTATTGAATATGCAATCATTATTGACCAAAACATCATTATGCAGCACATGACTGTTATTTTCCTTGTTTCACATACCAACTTCTACTATTTCGCTAATCACAACTTAACTAGTATAAATAAGCGTCATTAGGATATGTGTCTGCTTCCCCAGCAGGATTATAAAACACCTGTGATGAAAGTCTAACATAGGACTGAGCTCAGTGCCTGGCATGAAGCCAACAGACATTTAATGAACAGGTACTGCTTCCTTCCTCCTGGAGCACGGCAGAGTCTAATTAATCTTTTTAGCCTTTCATCAGACCCAACAGTGCTGTGTGTATGCTCAGAAAGCACTTGTGAAAGTGGATGGTGTTCAACTCTAAATTATTAAATTCTAAATGAAATAATGGGAACAGCCAAGATGCCCCACTACTGATGAATGGATTAAGAAAATGTGGTGTTTATATACAATGGAATTTTATTCAGCCACAAAGAAGATGAAATTTTTTCATTTGTAGGTAAATGGATGAAACTGGAGAACATCATCATTAGTGAAGTTAGCCAGGTTCAGAGGGCCTAAAGCTGCATGCTTTCTTTCATATGTGGAATATAGACCCAATACAAATACAAAGAATAGTATGAAAAACTGGTCACACTAAGAGGAAGTCACATACGAGAGAGGGAAGGTAAAAGAAGGAAGTTAGGAAGGTGAATGTGGTTGATGTGCTTCCTATATAAGAATGAATACAGAATTTTTAAACCTGTTGAAATCATCATGACAAGGGGACTAAGATAGAAAGGAGAAAAACAGATGAAATGAATCAATTTGGGTTATAATACATATATACATGGAAATATCACAAGGAAACTCCCTGTGTAGCTACCTTAGGCAAACAAAAACATCATTTTGTTTTTTACAAAAATGGAGAATAGTAGGGCAGAACAGGTCCTGTCTGGGGGGTTGGTACCAGTAGGAGGAAGGGAGGCTGTGGGGCAAGGGTGTAGGAAGGTGAATATGGTGCCAATATTGTGTACACACATATGTAAATAGAAAAATGAGAACTGTTGAAACTATTCCAGGAATGTGGGGAGGAATGATGGAGGGGGTGAATTCAACTGTGATACATTGTAAGAACTTTTGTAAATATCAAAATGTACCCCCAGCACAACAAATAATAAAAAATCCAATGTAAAAAAAAAGCTATGATGTCATGCCTTAGATTTCAGTACACAGGCTTTTTTTTGAAAACTCATTTAGCATCTAAAAGTTGGGGGCAGTGGTTCACAACTGAAATCCTAGCTGTTTAAGAGGCAGAGGTGGGGAAGATCAAGGTTTGAAAACAGCCTGTCCAAAAAATTTGTGAGACTCCATCTCAGTCAATAAAAATCTGAGCATGGTGGCATAATTAGGAGGATCAAGGTCCAGGCCTGCCTGGGTATAAACATGAGATCCTATCCAAAAAATAACTAAAGCAAAGGGGCTGGTGGAGTGGCTCAAGTGGTAGAGTACCTGCTTAGCAAGTTCAAACCCCAGTACCACCAAAAAGAAAAAGAGTAAAGTAAAAAGGGCTAGAAGTGTGGCTTCAGTGGTCAAGTGCCTGCCTAACAAGAGCAAGTTCCTGAATTCAAACCCCAGTACAGAACAAAAACAAAGGATCTAAAAATTAAATGTGTAATTGAGTACTTGCCCATTGTAATAAATCATCACACTGACAATGATGATAATTATATCATCTCTATTAATCTGAATTCATCATAGATGTGCCCTGTGTATGTTTATTATATGCCCCCGTTCCTTCCCAAAACATGACTACTTGATTCCTAAGAATTATAGCTATTTTTGTAGCTCCTCACAGGTTCAAACCAGAATTATTTCTTCTTCATGTCACACGTATCAGTTCCCAGATTTCCTTTTTTTGTAACAACAAAAGTTCCACATATTGAAAAATCCTGCCACAATTAACAAAAATGCAAGTTATTTCTATATTCAAATTTTACTTTTTCTGTACCGTTTGTTAGACCCCTATTTTGCTTTCTGTTAGACCCCTGTCTATTAGGATGACATTTCACTATGTCTTTCTAGCCTGGGCTGCTCATTGCCCACAGGATTCTCCTCCTTGAACTCCTAGCCAGCCTCTTCTATTGCACTCTTCATACTCTCAAGGACAAGCCTCATCATCCTCTTCTGACTCCCAAGTCACTCCTCCCCGCTATGTCATCGTGCTCTGAGTATTCCATGCTCCCCCAGACTCCCCCAGTTTAAAAACAAGACATCACCTATATCTGTTCTTTCCTTTACCTCCAGTAATCATAATGTTCACCAAGTTCATTCCAGTCTTTATTCCCACTACCCTCACCACACTATACTCCTCCTTTTCCACACCAACTTGCAATTTTCAGATCCCTAGTCAGTTCGCATATAAGCTATTACAGCAGTGTCTAAACTATTTCTGAAACAGAAATTTTATTGTGTCTCCTTGCTCTCAAACTTCAAAGACTTCTCAGTGCCAAAATAAAATTCTAATGCAGGGCCACATGATAATGACAAAGAACTTCAACAAAGCTGTCTATCAAAGTACATTTTTCCACAGAGAAGTACGTCAAATTCTACCAACACAGCAAGTCATTGTCAGACAGGATGTGCTTTGCAGTCACATTGTACAAATATGTAAATAATAAGACACTGAGTCAGGCTGGGGATGTAGCTCAGTGGTAGAGTGTTTATCCATCATATGTGAAGAATCCCAGGGTTTAATCTCTATCCCTAAAAACAGAAAAGATAATGTGTCATTTATCCAAAAAAAGAAATGTGTTGTTACTAAGAATCATCAATACTTTCATAACAACAACATGTTTGGGTCTTGAACCCAAAGAGAGACCTATGGTTATGATAAGAGAACTATTAAAAGCCATGAAGATGCCTATGAATGGATATATTTATTTGGGAGCAAAACTTTGATTGATAAATCTATTAAAAACACAACTGTTTTTGGAGGTAATTCTTAAAGTTTCTTCCCTGAAATTATAAATGACAAAGATATCTGTTGTTTATTAGGCAATCTTCCCCATTGTCCTCAATCTCCTTTAAATTTTTCTTTAGTGGGATAGCAAATTTACCACACTACACTCAAAGATGAAGTACAAGATAGCTTCTTTCTTGATGCAGCTGTATTAATCTTCCTTACAAATGTCTTTATATTGGATAATATCAAGAAACGATAAGTTAAACTTTATTTAATGCAATAATTTAATAGTTCCTTTAGTTAAATTCTTTGTCACTTGGAGTAGTGTGGTGAGTCTCAGATTCTCCTCCCTACTCCTACTCTAAAAAGTAGAGGATAGATCAAGAGGAAATATCAGGAAATAAAATGGAATAGGGGCCAGCTGATTAAGGAGTTCTACATACCATACTAAGAAACTTTAAATGGAAACAAATATTATTTTATAGACAACAGGAAGTCACTTGAGAAGTTTTAGTTTATATGTGCAGGGTAGACACTGCTATTTGGCCAATTCAACATCTATTCCCACTTTCTTCTTCCTCTTTTTTTTTTTTTTACAAAGATAGGGTCATTTATTCACTTTATTTCAAAGGCAAAAATACAGTTGTCCATTCTTAACACCAAGGTCACATACCAAATCCCCTCTCCCCCATGGTAAATACACACATTTGCATACGTGGGATATCAAAACACACAGCACAACAGGTCTCTAAAAAGGAAAGTTTGTCATCCTGGCTGCATGCAGCACCCCACACCCAGCCCAGTGTTTGGTCAGTGCAGACTGCTAACTCTGATGTCTAGCACAGCATTTTCTTTACCTTCCTGTGCCATCTCTGCTTTTAATATTTTCCAAAGGCCACATCACACAAGTCCCAGCAATAGAATTAGAAAGGCAGAGAAAGGCACAGTATATGACAACAGCTTGGTTCATAACAACTCCCAGATAAAGGAAATGTTTCCTGCACCCTCAGCTGTGGAATCCCCACTGGGGGAACTGACCAAAATATCTTACGTATTCCCACCTTCTTTCCTCCTTATCCATTTCCTACAGTGGAGGTTGAAAAAAAAAATGACAGCTAAGGGGACTATCTGACCCAATTATAGCCAATGAATTTTGGGGGTCTTTATGTGAAAACCTTATCTTCCTAGAAATAAGAACAGACATTCACAAGACTTTGAAGTATCAAGGCTTTGAAATAAGACATGCTTGCTTCATGGGGTATAGTTGCCATTGCACAACCGTGTGGTACCTATCATGTGGGGCAGGGGAAGAGAAACAGTTTTTTAAATCTGTTCTGTGAAACAGAAATAAGGGTTCTTGTAGGTATCACAGAAATACTGCAACATCTCTGGAAAAATCTTCACATGTGAGATTACTCATGGTTTAATATTTAAATGAGGGATTGTGTTTTCTCTTATTCACATAAGTGAGAAGATATTCAGAATTGATACCATGTTACATTGATCACTTTGACCAAAGTGGGTATTTGAAAAGGGCAAGACTAGAGTCAGACAAGTTAGTGAGCTGTTGCAAAAATTAAGAAGGACCAGAAAAGATAGATACATGGATATCCAGGAGGTTTTTTTTTTTTTCCTTTAAAATTGCTGTAGGAAGGAAGTGGAACAAACAGTTTGGTTTGGGCTTGCAGAACTGAACCTTAGTATGTAGAAGTAGCATATTTGAGCATGAAGAGGAATTTTAGTTTGAGGAAAATCAAGCCTGAAGAGACTGCAACATCGTGTGGAAATATCTACTGTGAAGATGGAACTTATGAATAAAAATATTTCTATCCAGAGATACAGATCTGAGATTCATTAGATCACAGTTAAAACTACTAGAGTAGAAGAGATCATCCAGAAAGTTTAGGGAAAAAGAGCAGTCAAGGACAAAAGCCAAGGGAATACGAAGATTTAAGAAGGGCTAAAGTAGAATAAGTAGCAAGCAACAACTAAGGAAAAAATACCAAGGGAGAAGCAAAAATTAACAAGCCCTCCATCTAAGCAGCTGTAACATCTAAACCAGTTTATACAGACTGAGACTTTAGTCAAAAGATAAAAACCACAGAGAACATCTGAAACAAAATCAAAGCTGAATTTATTGCTTTCTTATAAGAGATAGCTATGCTGGCAGGCACAGTCTCACTTAGGAAAGTACATTGCCGATCTTAAATAGATTTTACAGAGGAAAGAGTAGTTTGATGTGAACTTTAAAAAGATGTTTCCTGGGGCTAGTCCATTGTCGATTGTCTGACTTTCTAAGTTCAGTCTGTCACTGACTGGCTGGCTTTCACAGGCATATTCAATAAAGTGAGTTGTCACTGAGCAAAGACAGATATTAAAACCAGTTCTGGAGTTTGTTAATTAACATAGTTATCTGCTATCATTGATTGATTAAAACATTTAAACATGTCTGGTGACTATAATCAGGATTATAAGGGAATTAAACTTTTCCTAGAAATGTAGGGACATTTGTACTCTCAAAGTTAAATGCTACTGAAATCAAATAAGATAAAGACTGATCTATGTCCATTGGACTTAGCAATTCAACCTCATGAGCAAGAGGAACTAAAACACTAGTTTCAATAACTTAGGCTCACAATCTTCTAGTGCAATAAGCCTAAAGGAAGAAGCTGGATCTAGGAATTTGTAAAGGGGACTTGGAAAGTGAAACTAAAATTTATTGGTGGGTTACCACATGCTAGAAGTTGTGTGAAGCACCTGGCATATGTTGCCTTGTTTAATTCTCACAGCTATGCCATAAGGCATCTATCAGGATCAGAAGTAATATTCTGAGGCTCAGGGCATTAAATTATATAACTAACAATTGACAGAAAAATAGCTGGAAACCAGGCTGGTGTGACTTCAAAACCTAAACTTGTGCCATTGTACCACATTGCTACCAAAGAGGAGGTAGGGGGAGTTATGAGAAGCACCTGCTCCATCTCTGTCAGTCTTCCCCTTTTCACTTACCCTGCCAATGCATTGCAAGACAGTGACCAAAAATATATAGATCCTCAGCAGTAGACACCAATAAATGCATAGAATTTCTCATTCATGAAGAAATGAGTATCCATTACAGAATAGGTAACCATTCATCATAAATTTTAAAAATATTCAGTTCTCTGAATGTTTTATGTCAGGTGGCTGTTAAAACTGTGCAGTGGTTGGCCAAGTATCAAGCAAGTCATTTTCTTGATTGACAGCTATTCAGGCATTCATTTCCTTATATTACAAAATGACACTTTCCATGTGAGAAATCTACAACTTATAAGACAATGCTAACAATCTTGAAGTTGAAATGAGTCACTCAGTAAATAAAATGTTTATTGGTAATTTAGTAGTAGTTTGTTATTATATATATATTTCTTAATCCTTCCTGGGTATTATTATATACTTCTAAATCCTTTCTTTCTATGTGCTTGTTCATTGCAAACACAGCTGTATCAGAGAAATATATAAAGTCCTTAAACTTCTCCAAGAACCATCTGTCTTTGGGGATGTCTGAGCTGCTACTCACTTTAAAAGACTGAAGAGGAACCTATTACAAATTGCTGTGCCAACTCTAAATCCAGGTTGTTTTAGAATGCTGTTCAGTGTGACCTGTCACAGAAAAGAAACACTATGAACTGAGTAAGCTAGCTCCCCAAAGTACCCAGATGATATTTCTCATATTCCCCCAGGAAATATCCACTGGTTATCTCATTTATTGGACCATTGACTTCTTGATTGTATTGTGGGGTGATGGTGAGGCATTCAGCAACATCCTAGAACAGTGTATCTTCTCATCATTAATGGCAGATTCAAATACAAAAGACAATTTAAATTTATAATAGCATGTGGGAAATTCTTCTTTTATGTTCCTTATTGTGCAATTCTTCTGTCCACAAAGTGGTGTGGAATGTATAAGCTGTTTGTTACATTAAAAAAATCACTATAATGACTTTCAATCATCATGGCATTTCCCTTTGACTATGTATTTATAACATTTTGAAAAAGACTGGAGAAAACCCAAATATGAACAGCTATAATGAATTCAACAGGAATTATTCACTAAAATATTCAATCTTCATTATTAAAAACTACCACTCAATCCCACCAAATTCTATTCATGGATGCTAAAATTTTCCCATTTAAATTAATTAAATTAATCAATGCATGTCCTATGGGGATGCAATCCTTCTATGGCTCAGTAGTTCCAGATGGGCTCCTATCAACCCCCCTGAAATGATTAATTCTGCCATGAAGTATGGAGAATAAAGTTTTTAAAAGTTACTAAAAACAAGTTTCTGCCTCCAAAAGTACTACATCTTTGCAAGGATAATGGACAACTTACTCTGACTATTGATCAAAGAAATAGATCTCCTGCCATCTGATCTAGGCAGCCTAAAACTGGCTGCTGGTGGCAGATGAGTCTCCAGACTAATGTGCCAGAATGAGAGTCAGACTGGTATAGCACAGGGAAGGTTCTTCAGGGCCATTACCAAGGGGAAGACAGACAGTAAGGTGGGAGAAGACCTGATGGGAGAAACAATTGCTAAAAATAGATGTGTATAAGTCACGTTGATTATTGATTAGCAGGTCAAATCCCAAAGTGGACGACAACTTTCCTTCTCAGGGTGGTTTTAAAGACATTCAAGCAGGAAACATGAAACAGGTGAAATGGTGTCAGGGCAAGGCATTACTAGTGTTGCCTGGCTCCAAAGGTTTATCAAGTTCTCCTTCATAGAATCTAAACTTTCATCAAAGCTTTCAGTTTCTCTGGGTGAAGAAGGCAGCACATCAAAAACTCCATACCTCTTATGAATCTCTCCACCAGTGAAAGTAAACAGTGTGTCTGAGATCCACAATTACTTGAAGATAATCCCAATAGCTACTCTGAAGCTCTATCTACAGAACATTTTCCCTGATTGCCCTCTTTAACAATCAGAGCCAAGCAAGGAAATACTTTGCTGGAGGGGGGAGTAAATAAAAGTCAAATATCCAATAACAGAAAAAGCTTCCAAGATCTCAGGGTGGTCAACAGTTATATGCAGACTGCAGCTGAATACTCTGTTTGAAGGTCTTAAAACTTTAGTTGGGGAAGCAACTTTCCCTTAGATAAGACAGCCTGGAGGTTTATTTATTTTTTATTTCAAATATATCTAACAAATACTGTCATGCAACCAGACAAGCTAAAGAACAAAACAGAACAAAAACTCAGTGAGCTTCTCAAAAAATAAATAGGGTTAGATGGCTATTCACTATGAAGGCAGGCAAGTTAATTCTGTCTTATTTTGCTTCTAATCCCACATCTCTAAGCCAGGTAACATTTTAAGGGTTAAATAACTTAAAATTCACTTGTCACTTGGTTCCAAATAAAGCTATTCTTGTTATGTGATTTTGGCTCTTATTTTGCTATTTTCCCGAAGAGTGTATCTTTCCATATTTGTCTTTAAGAGCACTGCTAAAATAGAATGGAAGATGAATAGCTGTACTTCATATCTGTGCCAAGATTGAGGCAAAAAAGGAAATTTTGGCTTTATTGTATTTGTGTTACCCTCTAATCTGCTTCATCCTTCATGTTTTTGACATAAAATGGAATCATTTAAAGCATGCTTGAAAATTGCTCCCATATTCTCCTATGAAACTACTATGAACATAAAAAGCAGGACCATAAAGCAGCAGTCAACAAATTACACAGTGGAGAGTTTTTTGCTTTCTTTTTTATATTGAATGTGATGGTCTCTTGGCAAGCCATGAGCCCCCAGGGATGATTCAACAGCCTTCATTTATTACTGCCTTAGTTAACCCTCCACCTTTTTCAAACATATCCCTGGTGAACCATAGAATAATTTGACATTGTTTGTGTATGTATTTGCCATCTACATAATATTCACTTAATACCTATAAAGATGGGTTCATTAGCGTCTCTTTTCTCAATGTCATATTATTTTTAACAAATACAGATCAAAGGATAGTTCTTACAGCCTTTGAATCAGGAATTATGTACAGTTCCTCTACTAAACTAAAGCACAGAAAGTGGATTATGAGTAGGAGTGACTCCTGAACCCCCAACCCACTCTCTTCCCTCAGCCTTCACCAAGCTGTCAGTCCTCTTGGAAGAGGCAATAAAATTCAATTTAGATACTCAGCCCCCACCCTATAACTCTCTCTCTTTCTCTCTCTCTCTCTCTCTCTCTCTCTCTCTCTCTCTCTCTCTCTCTCTCTCTCTCTCTCCCTCATTTTCTGTCTTACTTCTTTTTACCTCTTTTAAGCCCTCTCCCTTCTACTTGCCCATTTTGGTCCCCATGAAATATGTAACTCTGTTAGTTGTCGTTGCTGAGGGTCATAATAGATCTATGATGTAGTTGAGGAAATTGCTCTGGGTAACGCTAGAATTTGCTTAGCTTTTTTTGGGATTTTGGATTTTGCTTAGCTTTTTCTTATTATTTATCACTATTCATCAGTATTTTGTTGAAATTCAACCAAAAGTGTTGCCTTCTTCAGGAAAATGTAAAGTATTTTAATTGCCTAGGAATGTAACGATGTAAGTACATAATGATTATGGTAAAACCATAATCATTAATGACAACACATAGACTTCAAACCCACCACAGACATGCAATAAAGGAAAATACATATCTACAAGTAGAAATTTAGAAAATACACACACACACACACACAGAGTGGTACTAGGGACTGAGCTAAGCTCTGGACCTTACACTTGCTAAGCAAGCACTCTACCACTTAATCCATGTCTTCATCCCTTTTTTGCTTTAGTTATTTTTCAGATAAGATCTCATGCTTTTTTTACCCAGGTCCACAACAATCTTCCTACCTATACCACCAGTAGCTGGGATTATAGCATAAATCATAATAAAATAAGAATTTGCTGTGTTGAAATTATGATATACTATTGTCACTAAATTTGAAGGCATCCATTAGTTGAAGGAATCATTGGGGCTCATCATATTCTTGGAGTTTCCGCAATAATTTCTTAGTGACCAAGACTGACTCTGCATGTTAACTCTGGTAATCATGTAAAATAGGGAAATAAAAATTTCTTCCTATTCACAAACTGGAGTGGCATAACTTTTTATAGCAACCACAACTCAATGTGGATTGAACCTAGATTAATAGAAAAAATTCTTATAGAAAGAAAATTTTCAGTCTAAATCTATCTGCAGTATTGCAAAGTGTCTCAGACACATGAGTTGCTCTGACCACACCATTGCAATCTTAGTCTGTTCTGGCTTCTATAACAAAATATCATAAACTGGGCAGCTTAGAAACAACAAAAATTTATGTCTTACAGTTCTGGAGGCTTAGAAGTCCAAGATCAAGCTGCCCAGCAGATTCAGTAAGTCATAATAATAAGTAGTAATATCTCACTTTCTAGCTCAGAGATATCACTATGTCCTGTAAGTCTCTGGGGCATCTAACATTAGGACAATAATCCCATTCTTGAGATTAATCACCACATGAATTAATCACTTCCCAAAACCCCACCCTCCTACTGTTGAAGACTAGGTCTGCAACATATGAATATGTGTTGGAGGACACAAGCATTCAGACAACAGAAACTGCTAAAAGGTATCTGAGAGGGTCCATGATGGTTTCTGGATTATCTATTGTTTTTCTTTTGTTATATTCCAGAGTTGTTGTTAATCTGCTGTCATCGTCATTTTCAATATGTCCACACAGTTTGATAACAGGTGCTTCTTGAGGGGAAATTATGTAAGTGTGGATGAGAGGGCTGCCAGGATAAAGACATCACATGGACTTTGGCAACATGGAAATAATTTGGAACTTCGAAGAGAGTAGTTGCAATACAGTAAAAATAACCAAATCTCAAAAGACTAGATAAAAGAAAAAGCAGGAAAAAAAATCAATTATTGACATTGTAGAAATGATGCTGAAATGAGAAGAAGAGAAAAGTGATCATAGTTGAAGAAAGAAATGTGAAAAGATTTAAAAAATAAGACAACCTGGATTACATTTGTATAAAAGGATAAATATGAGTATGAACACCCTTAAAAATGATATTATATCATTTTTCACAAGATTAAGAACAGATAGGAAAACAGGAGGAAAAAGAGGATCTAAAATAAATGTGCAACCCTTACATGTGAATTGTGAATTGTGTCTCTACCTATAAAGAAACAATAACAATTTTTTTAAAAACCCTAAATTTAGAAACTCTTAAATATTAAGTTGTTCTCACCAACTTAATATCTTAGGAAAGGGACTCTCTTAAAGTGGCAAGCTTGAATTTATTAGCTTAAAAATCTTATTCTCAGGTTTAAAACTAGCCATTTATATGGTATTAATCCAAAAATATGAATTGAATTTCCAGTCACAGACCCTCAAATAATTATAGTAGGACTAATAAGGGCTACTAAGCATTTGAATTTAATAGGAGAAATAAGGCTGAGATAGAAAAATTAAATGCCAACATGAGACAGGAATATAATAGAGATCATAAAAGTTTTGAGAATCCTTTGCAATAGCAATCACTCTATTGATGGTGGTTAGAAAAGGCTTCTTAAAAGAGGGAGTGGGATCTGATCTGGGTATGGAGGAAGAATATAATTGGACTAAGTAGCAGGAACTTAAAGACAGGCATGTTAAGTTAAGAGACTAACTTGAACAAGCTCATTGTAGGAGACGCCTATCATGTTGGACAACCAACCAGTCAAAGCTGGAGGAGCATTTGGAACATAGTGAGACATTGAGTCTAATAAGGCAACAGTAAAAAGGCTTTCAGAACCCCAGTCATCATGTATTTTGTGTATTGTTTAAGAGTCAGATTTTTGGATAATAAAAGGAATATTTACCATAACATTTCTAAGTGTTTAAATTGAACACAAATCTCTTGCATTATACATCTGAAGTCTATCACAAATGCTTTTGTTTTCTTGGGAAGTGACTAATGTGACTAAGTTTCAGTTTCCGTTTATTGAAGATGGCTCCTGCAGTATGGGCTTAATAATCTTTGATTATTGACAATTTGGAAAATATCTCATCAGTTTCACATCTCACAAGCAGTAAAGTCACATAAATTTTATGGGAATGATGCCAAATTTGGGCACTATTTTCACTGAGGTTCTTGTTTGTGGTGATGATGCTATAACAGATACTTAGAAACTGATTTGCCAAAGAGCACTGACTTCTTACTTGGGTCCACAAGGTAACTAAAAGCAGGATAAAAGTTTGGTATCCCTACCTTCATCTTGCATCTGTCCCTTTTGCTCTCAGTCTCTTTTCCTGGTACCAAGAACAATAGGACACATCAAAAACATCTTTATGGCAAGGGATCGAAACTACTCCTGAGGAACAGCAGAGCTTTGCAGGACAGATCATGCCTCAAATGAGGACAATTTCATATGATTATGAGGCTGTCTCTGTCCTTCATCACTGCTTGTCTCTTTATTTGGTATAATGGGGTGAGTGGTCAGACCTGCCTGTGGCCTAACACTCCTCTTACAGTGGTAGTGGTTAGTAGTGATGGTAGTGGTGGTTGTGGTGGTGGTGGTGGGTGTGTGTGTATGTGTATGTGTGTGTGTATATTTCATAAGAGATACTAAGAATTTCTGACAGACTAACTTCTGATTTTACATATTTCAAACCTTCTTTCTCCTCCACTTTCAAGATACATTGAGAGCTGGATCCTATAGAACATCATGACATAGCCTCCAGTTCTGTCCCTTTTGTAATTCAGCACAAAGAGTGGTGTCCTCATATGAGGACAGCTTGTAATAGCTAATCTATACTCAGAAATGACTGAAGACAAAGTAAATATATCTCACTGGATTTGAATGAAATGCATTTTTCCTCTGTGGATCCCAAAATGCTTGCGGCCACTCCAGTATCACCGAACATGAAGAAAGGTATACAAAAGCTACGTGTAAGTATGAGACAGCAGTGTAAACTAACTATGGTTGAAATGACCACTACTGTAAATTTTACAAAGTGCCATAACCCTGTGAACAGAAGCTTAGCCAACTCTTATACCTTGAAAATGACCCTGTAAAGCTCAAGTTTTATTAACTTCATGTTAAATCCATCTCTGAATATTTTTATAAAACTTTTATTAAGAATATGTAGGAAGCTTTTACAACACAATAATGGATTATAACCCTACATTGAAAAATATACAAAAGACTTGAACAGACAATTCAAAAGAAAATATAGAAATGGCCAATAAGCAAATGAGGAAGTGTTCAACACTTTAGTCATCAGGGAAATGCAAATTAAAACCAAAATGAAAGCTGGCCACTGGTGGCTCACTCCTGTAATCCTAGCTGCTTAGAAGGCTGAGATTGGGAGGATGGAAGTTTGAGGCCACCCCAAGCAAAAAGTTTGCCAGATCCCTTCTCAATGAAAAAAACCCAGTGATGCAGGAAGCATAAAATAAGAGGATAACTGTTCAGGCCAGCCTGGGAAAAAAGTGAGACCCTGTCTCCAAAATAATCAGAGCAAAAAGAGCTTTAGGTATAACTTAAGCAGTAGAGCACCTGCCTAGCAAGTGTGAAGCCCTGAGTTCAAATCATAGTACTGCCATAAAAAAAGATACTACTCCATACTCATTAGAATGATTAAACTAAAGATAACTCCAAGTTTTGGGTCAAGATTTGAAGCACTTTGAACTTTCATACAAGTGCTGGCTGCAAAACAGTATGATCCCTTGCAAAAACAGTAGTCTTGTCATCTCTTAATATTTTTTCATTTTATTTCATTTATATTATAAAATGAAAAAAATTAAAGATCATGTGACCACTAACTTCCATTTATTTGTTTGTTTGTTTTGTGGTGCTGGCAATCAAACCCAGGACTTGGTGCATGGTAAGAACTTCCTGTACCACTGAGCTACATTCCCAGTCTCTAGCCTTCTTTATTCAACAGTCAGTGAATGATTTTCATGTGCTCAATAGGATACCTGACATTTAAATAGTATAAACTATTAGAACACATGCTTCTGACAAGGTGCTCAGTACCTGTACCCACATGAAACAGCTACAGGATAGTTCTGGATGAATAAGTTTTCTGTGGTCATTTCAAGAAACAGAGCTGATGAAATGGTGATCTGTCCACTACTGGGTGGTGATGGGAAGGTTAGGGAAATCATCCTGAAGGAGACACAATTGTGTCTACCCTGTGAGACAAATGCCATCAACCACAGAAATCTGAGTCCGAGGACAAAGCTGTCTTGCAGCACCGGAAAGAGAAGAGTGGGGACAAAGAGTCTGTCAAACCTGTCAAAACGCAGTAAGAACATCTCTCATTGTATTCAGCACTTACTGTAGCCAACCTCCTTTCAACACAACATGTCTCCATAAATAGTAGTCTGCTGACTAGGCAAGAGATTTGCAATCAACATCTGTTTCTATTTCCTAAGTTTTAGTGTAAAAGATTTCTTTGTATAAATGAAAGAAAAGCAAAGCTGGCATAGGCAGTAGGCCAGACTATGGGGAAAAAACCCTATTAACAATGAATTTAATATTAGAATGGTATTTGATAATTTGGTGATTCTATCTGTAGGGCTCATTACACTTAGAAACCAGCACTTTGTGTGTATAACATTTTTTTATCCTTCCACTTTGAAACACTCTTATCCCTTTCATCTCTTGACTGACATCAAGCAGATTGTCAAAATCATTGTTTATAATTCTTATATCTTCAATGTTGTCTTTATAGATTTTTCTCTGATGAAGATTTTTAAATAATACCAGTACATAATGACTACTAATCTGATCTTCACTTCATTCCCTGGGTATAATCCTCTATGACTCACTTAAAGCATGCAATAAAAGAAAGATGTGAAAAAGTCCTATTTGCCATTTGAATATTTAACTGTGGAAACAGTGGAGTTGTCACTATCTCCAGTGAAAGTCCTCTATGACATTTGAGAAATGATTGTTTCTGCGATCAGAATCAAAACAGTTTATAGAGTTAGTTGTTTTTCTAGGATAACTAAACTTAAAGCTAAAGTAAACTTAATCATAAAAAGACAAAAACATTTTTTAATGCTAGAACTGCTTGAGATCCATTAAAGAGTGTTAAAAGAAAAGCATTCCAAAGCAAGAAAGGGATTTTTTTTTTTTTTAAAGAAAGCACAGTGGTTAAAAGAGTACAAAAGTCAATTATTTACATGTTAATTACCTTTCAGGAAGAGCTACTGAATTTATATGATAGAATATTGTCATTGAATATCTAGTTTGCCCAAATATTTACAGAACATAAAAAAGTACAATTTAATTAACAGGTAAATTGGATACAGGAGAAATTTACTTTTATGCTCATTTGAATTTAATTAAAGCAAATTAATGAAAGGAAAAGATCAGCCTCAAAATATTCACATTTTCTCTTTTAAGAACTACTACTTATTTAATCTAAAAATGTAGTTTAAAAATTCTGTAAACTATAACTGGGGGCCTAGGTTTTTTTTCTTTTTTTTCCCCCTTCTTTTTTATTTTTGCTTATTCCCCTCCCTCCTTGGCATACAAATTTTCCAGGAGAGTTTTTAGAATTCTTCCCTAGTATGTGCTTGATAAACACAGATGATCCCAGTCCAAACTTTGAAATTAAAAGGTGATACAGATAGTAATTAAATCAATAAGAACTGTAGTTTCTAATTGTGTTGAACTCAAATGGCATAGCCTCCCACCTTGCATGCTTGATTTGAAATTTTCCATACACACATATTACCTACTGTAGCTTCTTCTGAGGGACAGATGTAAGGGACTTTTACCCTATCCCTTTGTCCTAGGTGATTGCATATCAAAGCTGAAGGAAAACAATCAATTCTACAGACTAGGTTAAGCCAATCAAACTTCTTTCTTGATTCAAATGAAGACTGCCAAAGGATGATGCATACTGAATGGGAAGATTATTTATTAAGTCAGTGCTAGAGTCAACACCACACAAAACTACCAGAGAACAGTAAAACAGAAAATGGTCGTTTGCAGAAGAAAGCCAAAATAGAGAAAGATGAGTTGCCATACAGTGTGCAAAAAATCCAATCTTGCAATTGAAAGCTCTATCTGGCCCAGTTGTACTTATAATTTGCTTCTCAGTTATAAAACTATCATATTTGTACCATATGAACCAGCAATCTCACTGCTTGGTATTTACTCAAGTGAAATGAAAAGTTACATTCATGCAAAAACTTCCACACAGATTGTGTATTGCAGCTTTATTCATATGCCAAAACTTGAGGGAAATGATGATATTCTTTAGTAGGTAAATGGATAAACTGTGGTACATCCAAAGGAATATTATTCAGCACTGAAAATAATGAGCTACTGAACTGTGATAAGAGATGGAGGGTACTTAAATGCATATTACTAAGTGAAAGAAGCCAATCTGAAAAGGCTATCTACACCATGATTCCACCAACATGACATTCTGGAAAAGGAATAACTATGGACATAGTAAAAATATTAGTGTAGTGGCTACATATCACTTCACATTTATCAAAATAGAATGTTCAAAACCAAGACTTAAACCCAAAATGCAGTATAAACCTTTGGTTATAACAATGTATTAATAAAGGGTTCATCATTTGTAATAAATGTATAGCCCAAGATATTGATAGAGGAGGACAGTGGGTGTGTGGAGACAGAAGGTATATGGGAACTTTATACTTTCTGCTCAACTTTTCTATAAACCTAAAAGTGCTCTAGAAGATAAAGCTTATTTCTTTTTAAGTCAAACATCATAGAAAAGGGTTTAGAACATAAACATTTATATTAACAGGGATTATCTCTAAATGATAATGCCTTAATTTCTTCCCTTTTTTATTTGACAATGTTTTCCAAATGATAGTTCCTTTTGTTTTTTAAAGGAAAAAAAACTTTAAATAATGTGAGGATCTTTTTTTTTTTGCATTTTTGTGGGGAAGGGACAGTACCAGGTTTAAACTCAGGGCTTAGTGCTTGCTAAGCAGTTGCTCTACTGCTTGAGCCTTGCTTCCAGCCCTTATTGCATCCTCTCAGCAATTTCTAACATTCTACATGTATAGGGTCTTACTTTCTGCCCAACATCATTTTTGACTGAAATATAAAATGTGAGGATGGTTTATCTTCTTCCTCCAATAAAGCTAGTCTCATCCATACTGAAGAGTAAATGACAACTCTGTAAGTTATTTGCAGTGGAATAAAGACAAAATCCTTGAAGAAATTCTAATGTATAGACTAATTTTTCTTTCCCCGCCCACAATTGAGGAAAAATACTAGCAAACCAGAGAAGTAACTTAAAATTTTTGAAGATGAATTTTGGGCCATTGTTGGATAAAATACTGATTGCATCTTGGAGATCAAAATACCGAATGGTAATATAATTAAATGGCCTAAGAAGACAAGTGCTTAGTGACTAAGAGCATGGGCTCTGTCACCAGACCGTCTGCATTGCAACTTATCTACACAGTGCCTCAGTAGGTAACCCTGAGCAGGTTGCTTTGTATTTAAGCTTCATTTCTTTCAACTATACAAGGGAAATGATAATGTAATGGAATCTTTATACAATTGCCATATATAGATAAATAATAACTAATGTACACAAGGCAATTGTTGAAGCAACAAATTATCAGTAGAGTATAAATTAATGAATTGATGTCAAAGTACTGAAAATTCAAAAGAATTATGTCTTAGAACTATGTTCTTTTCTATGATTTTTAAATTATTTTTTCAGTGAATGGGTAAAGACACAGAAGGCATGATCTCTGTGCCTAATTGGTACTAAATACCTTTTGAACACAAATTTAGAATACACTTAATCCAATGACTAGCTGAATAAACATTCAAAGTTTTTTACATACTTCAATGATATCTAGAAATGTAAGAATAAAATTTTTAAAAAATAACTGCAAAATGCTGAACTTTTGTTCAAAATAAATTCAAAACACAAATGGACACTAGAAGAAAGTTTCTTACTTCAAGTGACATTAGGATGGCTAGTTACTCACAGGTCCACATGAACCACAGAACAAGTTTGACTACTCTTGACAATTTTAAGTTTTAGAGGTTAGGGGATCTAGATGTTAGTGTAGAAGAGAGTGGTCAGGTTTATTAGTTAATCTGACAAAGATTTTTAAATTAAAAATGTTTAATGAAATAGAACACATTTGACTTGAAAACCAGAATACTTATAGAGGTAAACAAGAACTCAATCTATCACTGCAAAATAATTTAAAGAAAGAACATATTTATGTAGTCTCTGTTAATCCAGAGGGTAAAACCAGAGCCAATATGTGGAATTCAAAGATAACAGGCATGATATTGATATAAGGTTCAATTTAAGGAAAAAGAATTAGCATTGTCTGCCTGTGGATCAAAGTGACCAAACTCAGAGATGAGATGTCTATCACAGGGTAGGACTTTCTAGAACAGAACCCTGACTTGAGGTAGAAATTTGAACAGGCAGATTTCTAGCTATTGAATACCTCTAACACTGTAAGGAGCTGACATTCAGCTATCTGCTCACTTTACTGGACTTGCCTAATGTAAAGTGTTTTTCAAATGTATGATCCAAAAACAAATAGTTAAGGACAGAAGAATCAACCTCTAATCAGCAAAATGTTAAGAAAGCATTTTTTTAATTAGGTACAGATGGAAATATCTACTTAAAGAGAACAGAAAACTTACTATTACAGGTATAGGGTTTTGGGGTTTGGTTTTATTTGTTGTTTGAGAGGGGTTATGTTTGTGAGGTGCTGTTGTTATTGTTGTTGTTTTTAGAAATGGATTCTAACTATGTAGCCCCACCTCAGACTTCCAATTGTTGGGGTCATAGACATGTGCCACCATATCCAGCCTTATTGAAAAAAAAGCACTGTTGTGTTTAACATTTAAGATCCAAGTTCAATTCCATATTGAACTTTACCATCTAAACAGTCTTTACCATCTAAAATGGGCAAATTTATTGCAATGCTTCCCTTTAAATAGGGCATTTTGCCTTTGCTTTTTCTTTTAATTTTCTTTCTTTCCTTATTTTCTTTCTTTTTTTCTAGTGATGGCTCCATTCATTCTTTACTTATGTGATAGTCAAGGTTGTCTACAGGAAAAGAACCAATAGAATGTATATGATTGCTAAAATTATAAGAGGGGACTTATTATATCATCTTACACCATGAGAAGCTGATAGTCCCACAGTGGTCATCTGTGGTCTGGGGAGCCAGAGAAACCAATAACTTCTCAGTCTAAGACACTAGATGCCTCAGAACAAGAGGGGCCAATGACACACCCCCAATCTGAGACTGAAGTCCTGAAAGCCTCCCTGGAGAGTTGCTCGTTCAAGTCCATGATCAAAGGTTGAAAAATCTGGAATCTAATGTCTGTGAGCAATGGCTGCAGCAAAAAAATGCACCACTCAGGAAGACCCATCCATTCCCCTTCTCCAGTTTTCCATCCAGGCCCCCACTCTATGGCATGGTCCACCCTTGTTCAGCCCAGCTCCTGTGTACTCAGTTTGCTGACATATATGCCTCTCTTCTCTGAAAACACTCTTAAAGACACACCAAAACCATGCTTTACCAACTTTTCTAGGTGTCCCTCAGCCCAGTCAAATTGACCAGTTAATGACCAAGATTAACCAGCATAGATGCTATAATTTGGATCTGGAACACCCAGAAAAGGACCATATGTTCAAAACTTAGTCCCTAGTTTAATGCTATGGGAGGTGGTGGAAATTTCAAGGTATGGGGCTTAGCAGGAAGTTTTAGGTAACTGGAGAATGCCCTCAGAGGATTGTGGGACCTCACCCTTTCCTCTTTTGCCCTTTCAGTTCCTGGCCATGAGATAAACAGTTAATTTCACTACACATTCCCTACCATGATGTGCTGCCTCATCAAGGCCCAAAAGCAAAAAAAACCAACTGACCATGGACTCCACAACTATGAGCAAAATAAGCCTTCCCTATTTTTAAGTTTATTGTCTCAAGAATATTGTTATAATAATGGAAGAGGACTAACATAATTTCATTCAAGAGTAAGGCTTCTCTGTCTCTTCTTCATGAAGCAACAAGACTGAAGAAGTCTTCTCCCTCTCCTACATAAAGCACTGCAAAAGCTCCCTATTGCAATAAAAGTCAGATCCAAGCTCCTTTTTAAGACTTGGGAGATTGCATAAATGTGGCTCCTACCTACCTCTCCATTGCCATTCACTCCACAACCCCTCTAGTTCAAAGAGTGTGCACCAGCAACACTAGCTCCATCCTTTGGACACCATTCCCAATCCTGGAGCACTATACTATTCCCTGGGGCAACTTCTTCTCATCCTTTAGTTTTAAATTATAATGCCATTTCACAGTGACTTCATCTAAAGGAAGCATCAAAAACTAGCCTTAAACAAATATAAATGACTCCAAGGAACCCAATGATGTCCACAAAAACATGCACAAAAAAGAAATCCTGTAAGCCATCACTGATGTCATAGAAATGTTACTAGACATAGTTAAACATAGCATACAAGATGCACTCAAGAAATTTCAAGACACCAAAAACAAAGAGTATGAGAACACACAGAAACAAATAAATGAGCTCATAGGAGTAAACCTACTTCCCATAGGAATAAATACCAAAGTGAAACAGAGAACATTATAAATAGAGAGATAAATGAATTAAAGATGAAAATTGACAATATTAAATAGGAAGTGACCCATGATATGGAAAACCTCAGAAAAAAGAATGAAACAGAAACACAAGATACAATGGAAGGCCACTCCAGCAGACTAGAACAAGCAGAAGACAGAATCTCACAACTTGAAGATAAAATTAAAATTAAGGGAAAAATTAAAGGGCTATTAGTCAAACAACTCAAGACCTGAGAAAGGAATATGCAAGAACTCACCAACTCCATCAAAACACCAAACCTGAGAATCATGGGCATTGAGAAAGAGAAGAGGTGCAAGCAAAAGGTATTCTTAATAATTCAATAAAATATTAACAGAAAATTTCCCAAATCTAGAGAAAGTTATGCCCATTCAGGTACAGGAAGCCTCCAGGACACCAAACAGACTTGAAGAAAATAGAACTACCCCACGACATATTATCATTAAAACACCAAGCACAGAAAATAGAGAAAAAAATATTGAAGGTCATAAGAGAGAAAAAACAAATAACATACAAAAGTAAATCCATCAAAATCACAGCAGATATCTCAACGTAAACCTTAAAAGCAAGAAGGGTATGGAGTGAGGTATTCGAGCACTGAATGAAAATAACTTCAACCCTAGGATACTATACCTAGCAAAACTATCATTCAAAATACATGGAGCAATAAAAGTGTTCCATGATAAACAGAAATTAAAACAATATATGGCCACCAAGCCACCACTACAAAATATTCTCCAAGGCATTCTGCACATGGAAAATGAAAGCAAACAAAACCATGACAGGACAGGAAGTACCAAACTACAAGAGAAGAAAAGAAAAGGAATCAGAGAGGAACACTGATTCAGCTGCACACAATCAAACACTTAAACAACAAAAACAACTAAATGACAGGAATCACCACATACCTATCAATATTAACACCTAATGTTAATGGTTTAACACTCCCATCAAAAGACACCATTTGGCAAACTGGATTAAAAAGGAAGATCCACAAATCTGCTGTTTACAGGAGACCCATCTCATTGACAGAAACAAGCACTGGTTTAGGGTGAAAGGCTAGAAGAAGATTTACCAAGCCAATGGCCCCTGAAAACAAGCAGGAATAGCAATACGTATCTCAAAGTAGACTTCAAACTTACATTGATCAAACAAGATAAATAAGGACACTCCATACTAATAAAGGGAGAAATAAAACAAAAGGAAATAACAATTATCAACCCACATGCATCTAACATCATTTCACACAATTTAATCAAAGATACTCTGAAGAACATAAAAGCATATATAGACTCCAACACAGTGGTAGTAGGAGATTTTAATACCCCGTTATCACCAATAGATAGGTCATCCAAACAAAAAATCAATAAAGAATTTCTAGAACTAATTCACACCATAGATAAAATGGACCCAGCTGATGTCTACAAAATATTTCATCCAACTTATGTCCAATATACATTCTTCTCAGCACCCCATAAAACTTTCTCCAAAACTGATCATTTCTTAGGGCACGAAGCAAGCCTCAGCAAAAAATAGAAAAGTTCCCATGCAATCTCTCTGATCACAATGCATTAAAACTAGAACTCAACAACAAAACAACAGCAGAAAATATGCAAATAATTGGAAGCTGAACTACACACTGCTCAATGATCCTGTGTCACTGATGAAATAATAGAGGAAATTAAAAGTTTCCTCGAAGTTAAATAAAATGAAAACATGACCTACCAGAGCCTATGGGACACAGCAAAGGCAGTTCTAAGAGGAAAGTGTACAGCCATGAGTGCATATATTAAAAGGACAGAAAGATCTTGAATCAATGACTTAATGCTACACCTCAAACTCCTAGAAAAACAAGAACAAGCAAATCCCAAAACAAGCAGGAGAGAAATAATAAAAATAAGGGCCAAAATTAATGAAATAGAGACAAAAAAAATCTAATGAATCAATTAAACAAAAAGCTGGTCCTTTAAAAAAATAAACAAGATTGACAGACATCTGGCAAACTTAACTAAAATGAGGAGAGAAAAAACCCAAATCAGTAAAATCAGAAGTGTAAAAAGGGGAGATAACAACAAACAACACAGAAATCCAAGGAATCATCAGAGACTACTTTGAGAAACTATATTTCAATACATTTGAAAATGTTGAAGAAATGGACAAATTTCAAGACCTTTATGACCATCCAAAGCTGGACCAAGAGGATATTAACCACCTAAACAGATGTATAACATGTAATGAAATTGAAACAACAAGTCCAGGACTGAAGGATTCTCTGCTGAATTCTATCAGACATTTAAAGAAGAACTGATACCAACTCTCCTTAAACTTTTCCATGAAATAGAAAGGGAAGGACACTGCCTAATTCATTCTATGAAGCCAGTATTACACTGATCCCAAACCAGACAAAGACACCTCCAAAAAGGAGAACTATAGGCCAATTTCCTTAATGAATATTGATGTAAAAATCCTCAATAGAATAATGGCAAACCGAATCCAACAACATATCAGAAAGATCATTCACCACGACCAAGTTAGCTTCATCCCAGGGATGCAGGGGTGGTTCACCATATACAAATCTATAAATGTAATACAGCACATTAATAGAAGCAAAGACAAAAACCACTTGATGACCTCAATAGATGCAGAAAACCCTTTGATAAGAGCCAATACTACTTCGTGATTAAAGCTGTAAGAAAACTAGGAATAGAAGTAATTTACCTCAGTACTGTAAAGACTACATATGACAAACCTACAGCCAACATCATGCTTAATGGAGAAAAACTGAAACCATTTCCCCTAAAATCAGGAAAGAGACAAGGGTGCCCACTATCCCCACTCCTATTCAACATAGTCCTGGAATTCCTAGCCAGAGCAATTAGGCATGAAGAAGAAATAAAAGAAATACAAATAAGTAAAGAAACTGTCAAAATATCCCTATTTGTAGATGACATGATCCTATATCTTAAAGACTCAAAACTCTCTATCCAAAAACTCCTAAATATCATAAACAGCTATAGCAAGGTGGCAGGATGCAAAATCGATTTACAAAAATCATTAGCTTTTCTATACACCAACAACAAACAAATTGAGAAACAATATGTGGAAACAATTCCATTTACAATAGCCTCAAAAAAATCAAATACCTAGGAGTAAATTTAACAAAGGATGTGAATGACCTCTACAAGGAGAACTACAAACCCCTGAAGAAAGAACTCAAGGAAGACTACAGAAAATGGAAAGATCACCTGTGCTCACGGATCGGTAGCATCAACATAGTAAAAATGGCTATACTACCAAAAGCAATCTACATGTTTAATGCAATTCCCATCAAAATCCCAATGACTTTCATCACAGAGATTGAAAAACCTACTCTAAAGTTCATTTGGAAAAACAAGAGACTGCGAATAGCCAAGGCAATATTCAGCAAAAAGAGCAATGCTGGAGGTATCACAATACCCACCTTCAAACTGTATTACAAAGCAATAACAATAAAAACAGCATGGTATTGGCACAAAAACAGATATGAAGGCCAGTGGAACAGAATAGAGGACCCGGGTATGAATCTCCACTGCTATGCCCACATTATTTTTGACAAAGGTGCCAAAACACATATGACAGAGAGAAGACAACCTCTTCAACAAATGTTGCTGGAAAGTTGTTATCTGGCTGCAAAAAACTGAAACTATATCCATGTTTATTACCTGGTACTATCAACTCAAAATGGATCAAGGACCTTAATATCAGACCCAGAACTCTGAAGTTAGTACAGGAAAGAGCAGGGAATACTCTGGAAGCAATAGGTATAAGCAAGGACTTCCTCAATAGAACCCCAGAAGTTCAGCAACTAAAAGAAAGGATGGAAAAATGGGACTGCATAAAATTTAAAAAGCTTATTCACACCAAAGAAATGGTCTCTAAACTGAAAAGACCATTCACAATGTGGGAGAAAATATTTGCCAGCTATACATCAGATAAAGGACTGATAATCAGGATATACAGGGAACTCAAAAAACTAAACTCCCCCAAAATCAATGAACCAATAAAGAAAGGGGCAACTGAACTAAACAGAACTTTCCCAAAGAAGAAATTCAAATAGCCAAAAATCACATGAAAAAATGCTTTCATCTCCGGTCATAAAGGAAATGCAAATCAAAACCACACTTAGATTCCACCTCACCCGTTAGAGTAGCCATCATCAAAAACACCACAAACATGTGTTGGCGAGGATGTGGGGAAAAAGTAACCCTCATACACTGCTGGTTGGAATGCAAGCTAGGGAAACCACTCTGGAAAACAGTATGGAGGCTTCTTAAAAAACTAAACACAGATCTGCCATATGATCCAGCAATACCACTCTTGGGGATATACCCAAAAGACTGTGACACAGATCTGCCATATGATCCAGCAATACCACTCTTGGGGATATACCCAAAAGACTGTGGAGTAAAAGGTTACTCCAGAGGCACCTGCGCACCCATGTTTATTGCAGCACCATTTACAATAGCCAAGTTATGGAAACAGCCAAGATGCCCCACTGCTGATGAATTGATTAAGAAAATGAGGTATTTATACACAATGGAATTTTACTCAGCCATGATGAATGAAATCTTATCATTTGCAAGTAAATGGCTGGAACTGGAGGACATCATCTTGATATAGATTAGCCAGGCTCAGAAGACCAAAAATTGTATGTTCTCCCTCATATGCGGACTTTAGATCTAGGGCAAAGGCAACAATGTTGTTGGACTTGGGTCACACATTAAGTGGAGACCACATACAGGAGGAGTGGGGTAGGTGGAAACCCAAAACTTGAAAGTGTTTGATGTCCCCACTGCAGAGGAGCTAATACAGTAATCTTAAAATGACAGAGGTCAATATGGGAAGGTAACTGGGAAGTAGTGAAGAGATCAGGTAGAGATTAATCAATTCAGGTTGTAATACACTTGTGCATGGAAGCAATGATAGGAATCTCTCTGTATAGCTATTCTTATCTCAACTAGTCAAAACTCTTTGTTTTTCTTATTATTGCTTATGTCTACTCTTCAACAAAATTGGATTAAAGGGAAGAACAGGTTCTGCCTGGAAGCGAGGGGGGGAGAAGAAGGGGGCTTAGGGCAGGGGGGAGAAATGGTTCAAACAATGTATGCACATATGCATAAATGAATAAAGGGAAAAAAAGTAGCCTTACCCTATCCCCTGACTTGCTCTTTTCTTAGTTCCTTGTTTGTTCCTTTTATGACTCTTTTCCCAATTGGTGCTGCTTTTATTTATTAGTTAGTTCTAAATGGAAAGCTACATTGCCGCCCTTTCTCACCATTGTGCACCTGCCCTGATAACAATGCCTGGAACATAAAAGCTGAGTAATTAGTGTAATTTGACAATTGGAAGAAATATCCAAACAATTAAGCGCTACAGTTACCAATCAAACGCATTTCCACTTTGTAAGCCGAGTCCCTCACATCTCACCCAGATCATTGCAATTTCCTCCTAATTTCACTCTCCTAACTGTCCCTTTCTCTGCCCTCAATTCACTTTCCATACTACAGCCGGGAAAATTTTTCAGTGCAAATTAAATTATTTATGTCTATGCTTAATGTTATTTATGGGCTTCCCATGCTAATAAGACAAAAATATTACTACTACTTATAATAGAAAACATTTATTGAGCAATTGCTATATGCTGTATGCTTGTATTAATTAATATAAAAGTAAAAAACAGTTTGAGCTACATACTTTTATGTCTATTTTGTAAATAAGAAGGAAACTGGGACACAGAAAAACTAAAAGTCTTTACATAACTCAAAAACACCTCCATGATCTGGCCCATGCCTGGATCTCCAGCCTCATTTTGTGTAAGTCTCCACTTATATAAGTGAGTCATTATTGGCTCTTACTTTACATGAAAAACACCAGCTGTTTTAACCAGAAGCATTCTAGGAATACACTATCTTACTTTTCAAAGTAGACAGGGCTACTCCTTCATCCTCAAAAGCTTTTGCACCATGGTGTGTGCCTTCTCCCAGACTTGCTGTGCTGCCTTATAATTCTCCCTCTGGAGATCAAACCACAGTCTACCTTTTGAAATCTTGCTGTAGTCAGTCCTCTTGGATTTTATACCACATCATCCTAATCCCAAACCTCCACTTGACCCTGTAAATCTTACTGCAGATAATAGCTCTTTGACAAATGCAGTGTTTCTTACTACTTATTTGTTTGGATCCTTGAATTAGCTATCTTTTCATGTACATTGAGTAATCAATCTCTCAGCAATAATACAAATGCCAGAGAGGGGGGCTCATGTCTTACTCTTCTTACTTTCCTGCATAACCCCTAGCACACCATCTTATATGTGTGTCTTTTAGGTACATATTCTTTGAATTGTCAATTGGCCTTCTCCCCCTTTGTGTGATCATTGTTAATAAAGAGTTAGGAAATATCTAGCATTGAACTCCCAAATATTTAGCTAGGCAGCATGAATCATGGCATTTCCATCTCATACCTGAAAGAACTACTATTCTACTAATTATAGAGTACAGCAGAGAAAAAATTTTACGCTTTTCTTTTTTACTTAGAATTATTTCCATACAAGTTCTGTCAGCAGGGAAGGTAGAAAAACATTCAGCTCAGCTCCCAAAATCTGAGAGTTTGACACATCATCATATACGTGTCTTCTGTGCTTCTGATAACACAGCTTTGCAGACTCTGTTTCTATGGTAATTTTGAGCTTATATAACACCAGTCTCACATAGTCTTCATGAACATTTCATAAGTTTGTGAAAATTACATATACTTCAAATTCAAAAATGATTCATTATTGTGTGGACATTAAGACAATAATTATAAAATAAAACTGTGTGACAATATTAAAATACTTTATAAAGTTAAGAGGAGAAAACAGCATGAATCAGATCTGTGCTATATTTATAGCTGTGAGAACTTGTGGAAGGTGCTCTTGGGTAACGTACCCAGAAACCATAGCTCTTTCTAACAAGACCATATTATCTGCAGGTATCGCCTCTTCTCCAGAGATAATACCCTAGCCTGTTCAAGCTACTATACCAAAATGCTATAAACTGGGTAACTCATAAACAACAGAAATTTATTTCTTACAGTTCTGGAGACTGAGAGTTCAAGATCAAGGTAAGAGATTTGGTGTCTGGTGAGAACTGATTGCCTAGTTCATCACCAGATGAACTAGCTGTCTTCTTACTCCAATCTCAATGACAGAAATAGTCTCTCTACAGCCTCTTTTATATGAGCACTAATCCTACTGATAAGGGCTCTTACCACCATGACCTAATCCCCTCCCAAAGTTCCCATCTCCTAATATTGTCACTTTGGGAGGCTAAGATTTCAACATGTGAATGTTGAGGGGAGACAGACTCTCAGACAATAGCCTTATATGTTCAGGGAAGTCTGGGCCCACATCATTCCCAGAACAAGAGGTGAGTCACTATTAGTCCAAACTAGAGGTTCTCAAAGCAGAAGTTCAATTCCCTATGTATTTTCTTCTCAACTTTTCTCCCTCCCAAGTTTGACAGTGGAGGGATGTGGTTTTGGCAACATATATCTCTGAAGCTCCGGCCAAGAATCATCTGGAGTACTTGTTAAAAGCAGAAGGCTGGGCCCCATTCCCAGAGTTCTTGATTCAGAAAGCATGGAGAGGTATCACAGAGATTGAAAAATCCACCCTAAAATTCATTTGGAAACACAAAGAGACAGCAAATAGCCAAGGCAATACTCAGCAAAAAGAGCAATGCTGGAGGTATCACAATACCCAACTTGAAACTATATTATAAAGCAATAACAATAAAAACAGCATGATACTGGCACAAAAGCAGATATGAAGACCAGTGGAACAGAATAGAAGACCCGGATATGAATCTATACAGCTATATCCACCTTATTTTTGGCAAAGGTGCTAAAAATATACAATGGAGAAAAAGACAGCCTCTTCAACAAATGTTGCTGGGAAAAGTGGTTATCTGCCTGCAAAAAACTGAAACTAGATCCATGCTTATCACCCTGTACTAGTATCAACTCAAATGGATCAAGGACCTTACTATCAGATCCAAAACTCTGAAGTTAGTACATGAAAGAGCCGGGGATACTCTGGAAGTAATAGGTATAAGCAAGGACTTCCTCAATAGAACCCCAGCAGTTCAGCAACTAAGAGAAAGGATGGACAAATGGGACTTCATAAAATTAAAAAACTTCTGCACAACAAAAGAAATATTCTCTAAACTGAAGAGACCACCCACAGAGTGGGAGAAAATATTTGCCAGCTATACATCAGACAAAGGACTGATAACCAGAATATACAGGGAACATAGAAACTAAACTCTCCCAAAATCAATGAACCAATAAAGAAATGGGCAACTGAACTAAACAGAACTTTCTCAATAGAAGAAATTCAAATGGCTAAAAAAATACATGAAAAAATGCTCACCAACTCTGGTCATAAAAGAAATGCAAATCAAAACCACACTAAGATTCCACCTCACCCCTGTTAGAATAGCCATCATCAAAAACACCACTATCAACAGGTGTTGGCAAGGATGTGGGGAAAAAGGAATCCCGGTACAATGCTTATGGGAATGCAAGCTAGTGCAACCATTCAAGAAAAAAATTTGAAGGCTTCTTAAAAAACTAAACATAGATCTGCCATATGATCCAGCAATCCCACTCCTAGGGATATACCCAAAGGAATGTGACACAGGTTACTCCAGAGGCACCTGCATACCCATGTTTATTGCAGCACTATTTACAATAGCCAAGTTATGGAAACAGTCAAGATGCCCCACTGCTGATGAATTGATTAAGAAAATGAGGTATTTATACGCAATGAAATTTTAATCAGCCATGAAGAAGAATGAAATCTTATCATTTGCAAATAAATGGATGAAACTGGAGAACATCAATCTGAGCGAGGTTAGCCAGGCTCAGAAGACCAAAAATCTCATGTTCTCCTTCATATGTGGTCTTTAGATCTAGGGCAAACACAGCAATGTGGTTGGACTTGCAAGGGGAGAACACATACGGGAGGTATGGGGATAGGTAAGAAACCCAAAACATGAAAGTGTTTGATGTCCCCACTTCAGAGGAACTTGTACAGAAACCTTAAAGTAACAGAGGTCAATATGAGAAGGGGATCAGGAACTAGTGAAGAGGTCAATTTGAGATGAATCAATTAGGGTTGTAACATATCTGTATGGGGAAACAATGCTAGGAATCTCTCTGTATAGCTATCCTTATCTCAACTAGCAAAAATGCTTTGTCTTTCTTATTATTGCTTATGTTTTCTCTTCAGCAAAATTAGAGATAAGGCAGAACAGGTTCTGCCTGGAAGCCAGGGGTGGTGATGGGGAGAGGGAGGAGACAGGGATAGGAGGGAGAAACACCCCAAACAATGTATGTACATGTGAATAAATGAATAAAAGTAAAATGAGATAAAAAGAAAAGAAATCATGGAGAAGGAACTGAGAATTTCATCCTAACAAGTCTCCAGGTTATTACAATTAATCCAGTCTGGAAGGACACTGTGACAACTCAGCTCCAAAAAAACTCCTCTGTAGAAATTTGTTTTATGTGTAACCTCTAGTTCAGTGGTAGTTTTACTGCTAGCCTCAAGATGGCGCCAAAATACAGAAGAGGGTGGAGTCCAGAACATCTCTGAAAAGGATTAGGTTTCCTCCATAATCTAAAATGACTCCACACCTGCCCTACCTACATCTTTATGATGTAAATTAAAGAAATCTTATTTTTCAAGGCATTAGAGATGAGGCTTCTGTTATTTGTTGTTGAAAACATCCTACTTGATGTCTTTGTAAAATAGAAACAGCTGTGTACCAAATGATGAAAATAAAACTATTTTTCTCTTCCCCAATATGCTTTTTATGTGATAAATATTCAAAACAATCTACTTGAACAAATTTCTTCAATGAGAAGGAAAGAACGTGACTAATTTACCCATTATTCTATTTACATAATAATTTAATACTTTATGATATGTTTCTATTTTCCAAAATATTTTCTATTGAATATCTCATGTAGAAGCAAGATAACAAATTTGAGACCATTCTTTTCAATTTTCAGAGCAAAATCGTTATTTTGCTTCCATATGAAGGACCCTTTAAAAGGAGATACTGGTCTGATGTCAAGAAGTGTAAAGATGCTTGTTATATTTAAAGACAAATGGGAACAACTATGGTTGAATCTGCCTGTGGAAGATTCAAAAGTGGGGAAAATTATCAATAGCATAAGATCTAAACTGCCAAGGCTGAAGTGTTGCTTCATGTTTCATTCATCTACCTTATTGTCAGTTTTCAATTCCAGAGTTGTTGTCATCCTTTACTGAGCCAAGAAGACTTAACACAAGAAACTCAGAAAAATATATCCTCTCACAAATGACCAAGGCCAGTTTTGAAAAAGAAGAAAGGCATAAAAAAAAAAACTCAAGCAACTGTGGGATGAAGATACATTAATGCTAACTAATGTGAATGAGCAAACTGAACAATTCTTATAGGAATAATCTATAAATAAAAAGAAGGGAAAAAAAGAATCATTCAAAAATCTTAAAAAAAGAGGAGACAAAGAATTAAGAAACAGAAATATGAATGGTCAATGAGTAGTTCATCAAACTCCAAAAATGAGTAGGTTGATACTACTCCATTCCATTTCATTTCCTGGCAAGGAAAAGTCCTGGAAAGTGAAAGATGAAATGTCAGAAAAAGAAAACAATGGTCAATTTATTCAGTGGGATGGATGACTGTTGATTTTATATCTGCTAAAACCATGTCATCATCATCACCACTCACAGCTGAAAAGGAAACTATGAGGAAAATAGAACAAGAGAAAACCCAAGTACTTAACAGTTCAAACTGCTAGAAAGAGAATTGAATCCATATCAAAAGAATAGTGGAACATGTCTTCCGTTAGAAGACTCCAGTGCATCATCAGTTACTAAAACTTCAGGAGTAGAGGAAGGTGGATTAAGCTGGCCAAGGAAGTTTTGTCAAAGAATAAAGGAACAAGCTGAGAAAGAAAATAGAAATTTTAAAGATGTTGCAACTGAAAAATATGGATAAATGGAAATATTTCAGTTGAACTTAGAATAAGCTAAAAATTGCATTCAAAAAAAGATTATGAGAACAGTAGAAGTGAGTGTATTCAGATAAAGCACAATACAGTCAAAAAAGTAGAAAATCAGACAGTAAACTATACTAAAATTTAAGGGACAGATAAAGTACAACAGAGATTGCAAACAGGGATAATAAAGACAAGTTTAGTGCTAATGAAAAAGATATGAGATCTGGATCCTTAGAAACACACAGAAAAGAATCAACCTAAGGCAAAATCAAAGAGTTCTCTTCTGGAAATTTGAGTCCTAAACTCTTAAGACCCTCTAATGATAAAGAACTGTCATTTCACAGCAAGGGCAGAAATTTTAAACCATTTTGTTCATCTTTAGCATTAGTAGCACAAGGTTTTTTTGCATAGGTTTTCTTTTTTTTTTTTTCAGTCTTATGAGTCATTTTATTAAAATTATCCTGAAATGTTAATTCACAGGAACACATTACCTGACAATATATTTCATATGTAGCATTATTACAATTTCTGAAAAGCAAAATCTAATTATTTTTCAAGATTGAATCAAAGACCAGACAGTATTATTTTTTCAGTTTTGAATGTAAATACTTTTCTCAAAGAAATATTTTAATTATCTATATTCACTAAACATTTGAAATAAATATTTTAATTATCTATATTCACTTAACATTTGAAATTGTATATAACATCAAATAGCCAAATAATGAAATATCTCATCATTTTTAAAGTATGCTTTTCACAGAAAATGCAGGTTCTATTGAAAATAATTATAAGAATATTTGTATTTCCATTATCTAATAATTATGTTTATGATTTTATATTTTCTCCTGTATTGAGGGCTTACACATACATAACCATGCATTATTTTCTATATTTTTAAGATCATATTTATTTGCCTTTGTATATGGGTGTTATTTTTCTCACTTAGTATTAATATACATTTTCTTTTTTTTTTTTTTCATGAGTTTTTCTATTTTAATTGTTTTCCTTTGGTCACATCCTAAAGCATAATTCATTGGCTGTCTTTTTTTATTATTGTTTTATTATTCATATGTGCATACAATGCTTGGGTCATTTCTCCCCCCTGCCCCCACCCCTTCCCTTACCACCCACTCCACCACCCCCTCCCTCTCCCTCCCACCCGTCCATACCCAGCAGAAACTATTTTGCCCTTATCTCTAATTTTGTTGAAGAGAGAGTATAAGCAATAATAGGAAGGAAAATAGGTTTTCAAAATCCTATGGAGAACAGTGAAGAAATTTAGCATCATGGAATCAATCTGATAGAGAAAAGGAGACAAGAACCATTCAGATCAAAAGTCACTGGAATCCAGTAGCAGCATTGACTACTGGCGCATTCCAGGAGACATAAGAGGAGAAGTATATACTGAGAACTTGAGAGATGACCCACCAAGAAGAGACCATTTGTATGACACGAAGTCAACATTGGTTGGCTGCAGTCCAGTGGGCATGTCCATCCACATCCTGAATGTTGATGAGAAAAACAAATTGGGAGATATGATTATCAAGCTAGAAATGATGGGGAATATGGAAGTAGCTGAACAAAAAACCCAATTAAAAGGCAAATAAATTCAAATAAACTACAATGCAGATACATATCATCAAAAAAAATCTGGGGTAGAGAATGAAGACAACCAAGCAGTGGTCCTTGTCAGAGGAGATAAATCTGGGAGAGTGTGGCCCATGAACACACCATGGAATCTAAAGCAGGAAATGGGTTCAACCCACTAGAAAAAGAAAGGGTCAGATACTTTCATGACAATGATCATCTAAATCTAAATGAAAAGATGGGAGCAGCAGAAAATCCAAACAAACTTTTATGAGAATGGCATCTAAATTTACAGGAGAAAGAGATAGAGACTATTATATTCTGAATGATGTTTGTCTCCAAAGCAGCTGAGAGAGAACATCTTGATGAAGAGGAAGAGGAAGAGAACCAGAGGAAAAGAACGATTTCCAAACATCAGAGTCTCACTGCACACATCAAAAAATATCTACTCAATTCCCCAATTACCTACTGTTACATTGGTGTTAAAGTTTATGCTTATTCAACTTCTGATCTGTTACTGAGGGGAACTGCCTCATAGTCCCTTTGCAGCCTCACTAATCAGCTACCTTATTGGATGGAGAGATACCTGAGAAGAAATCCAGGTGTTTAGGAAATCATTGGTTAAGATATTTGGAAATAAAGGATTAGACTGCATATTTTTAAAACCTAATATGCACATAAAGAAAAAATATCATACGGATTATAAATGTATTACTCTCCCAAGGGAAGTAGGTGATATGGTTCTCATCTATCTTAAGAAAGCCATAATGGAAACTGATGAAGACTGGTCCACAAAAAAGAAGTGAGAGATCTCTGTTCAAATCAGAAAGTCTGTATCCAGTGACTTGCCTTACTTCACTGTGAACTTTGGTCTCCAAGGAAGATTTTCCCATGTCATTAAAGACCAACACAAATTCCCTACATTGGAGAAAAAAGCATCAGTGGGTTGCTAGATCTAGAACTAAGACTCTGGAGGAAAGAGATCCAAAAAAGCTTCAAAGATCAGAGGAAAAAAGCTACCCAGTGCTGGAAAACATGTGACTATGCCAAAAGTAAACAATGTTGAAGTCTATTCTTTATTTTTAATTTTGTCTTCAAATTCCATTCTATTTTATATCTACTTTGTCTAACCAAACAACTGAGGCTCAGGTCCTAGGGGAAAAGTAGCAGCAGCAGACAACTCTGGGTCTCTAACAACTGTGCTCTGTTGAATTGTGTCATTTTCTTCCTCACCATCTCATGGAGAATTCATTTTAGTGATTATGGAGTAAGAATGGGTATATTGAATGACCTGCTCACCTTCCTTTTCTGTGCCTACTTCTTGGTGCTCTAAATTATTCAATTAACCTAAAGAAGGGCTTTTCAGAATGGATAGCTAGGAAGTCTACCAAGACTTCAGAGGAAACTGAATCTGTTACTAGGCAGGTAAGTCTATTGTCTGGCTTCTTTTATAGTTTTTTTTTTTAATGATTCATTCAATAATAATTAGAATTTATTTTCATAGAATTTTATGGAAGATCTCTTAATTTTCTACTAGTAGCATATTGTATCACTACATATTCCCTTTGTTAAAGAGTTAAATGATAATGAAAAAGTTTCAAAGACAAATGGAAGAACTATAACTTGTAAGTCATAAATGTTTCCTTAAGCCTCCTCCTAATTCTCCCTGTGAGTAGCCCTCATATATCCTAAGCTGTGCATCCATTTGCTGATGCAAATATCTAAATGCCCTCTCTTTATCCTGTAATTCTACTCCCACTAGTATCTTATTATGACATAGAAAGTTTTTATAGAAGATATCATCAGTTGATAATTCTACACCTATTTCAGTCTTTTTTGTATGCCTTGACTGTAGGGAATGGAAAACTTAAACATTCACTTCTCAGTCCCTATTGCTGCTAGGAATGTGCATGTCACTGTTCCATCTAACAGAACCAGTCTTCTATAGAATGTCTATGAAATTTTGCTTTCTTATTTAAGGACTCACAACACTTCTTGAACCAAATACCTCAAATAGGGAATGTAGTAGCAGATAAAGAGATGGAATTTGCATATTTTAAGTCATGTAGGCAGAACATTGCTATTAAGTAGACATAAATTTTATTAAAATAACTCAGTAAAAACATAGAATGAATTAGTACAATCAATTAGAAGTTAGAAGTAAAATATGGTGAGAAAGTGTGCTATAGTCTAATTACTGCTGGGAAGATTGGTGCTATGTCAACCATATCAAAGCCATTTTCTTCCTTTTCTAAGAGACATCACCCAAAATTTGATTGTCTTGGATCTAATAGTTATACATGAGCATATTAAATCATTGAGACTGTTTGTGATACATTTTACAAGAATTGCCTAAAATACTCCTTGAAATGTTTGTCAAGAAATTATATATTCAAAGCTAGATATATCAGAGATGTTTGCTGTTATTTTTATAGTTGAGTTGACTTTTTCCTAAAACCCACTTCAGAAAATTTTCAGGATAAAATTATTGCAGTTAGACTCTAAGGATTTGTTGGTTGCATCATTAATCTTTTACTGTGCTTGAAAAAACAAACACACTATCATGTGCATATGAATTACTTGGGCTCATTTCTCTGAAGAAGTGTGATAGTTACCAGGATCTTCAAATCTGAAAGGACAAGGTCAGAACTACTTTCCAGTTAACCTGTGTTAAGGAATAAGATTCTAAATTTAACCAACAATAATTGCTTGTCTGCACTCAAGGAACTTATGAAGTAATCATAACCTCATGTCCACTGCCTCCTAGTAACTACCAAAATAGAATTGAGACAAGCACTGTTCAGGAACTGCCTAAACTTCAGGAAGAAGAAATAAAAGAATATAAGTAGGTAAAGAAGAAGTCAAACTATCCCTATTGGCAGATGGCATAATCTTATACCTAAAAGATGTAATAAATAAATAAATAAACTCCACCAAAAACCTCTTAGACACCATAAACAGCTTCAGCAAAGTAGCAGGATACAAGATCAACTTACAAAACTCAGTATCCTTTCTATACACCAGCAAAGAACAGAATGAGAAAAAATAAAGGAAAACAATTTCTGAAAAAAAATTAAATACTTAGGAATAACCTTAACAAAGGATGTAAATGACCTCTACAAGGAAAACTACAAACCATTGAAGAAAGAAATCAAAAAAGATTGCAGAAGATGGAAAGATCTCCTATGCTTATAGATTGGCAGAATCAACATAGTAAAAATGGCTATACTACCAAAAGCAATCTACATGTTCAACACAATTCCCACAAAATCCAATGACATTCACCACAAAATAGAAAACAATCAACCAAAAATCATTTGGAAACACAAAAGACCACAAATAGCCAAGGAAATACTAAGAAAAAAGAACAATGATAGCAGTATCATAATACCTGACTTCAAACTATACTACAGAGCAATAGCAATAAAAAAAAGCATGGTACTGGCACAAAAATAAATATGAATATCAATGGGACAGAACAAAGGACCTGGACATGAATCCACACAGCTATGCCCACCTAATTTTTGACAAAGGTGCCAAAAACATACAATGGAGAAAAAACAGCCTCTTTAACAAACATTGCTGGGAAAAGTGGCTATCTGCCTATAGAAAACTAAAACTAGATCCATGTTTGTCACCCTGTACCAGTATCAACTCAAAGTGGATTCAGGACCTTAATATCAGACCTGAAACCTTGAAGCTAGTACAGGAAAAATCAGGGAATACACTGGAAGCAATAGGTATAGGCAAGGACTTCCTCAGTAGAACACAAGCAGCTCAGCAACTAAAAGAAAGGATCAACAAATGGGAACTACATGAAATTAAATAGCTTCTGCACAACAAAAGAAATGGTCTCTAAATTAAAGAGGCCACCTACAGAATGGGTTGAAAATCTTTGCTGGCTATGCATCAGACAAGGGATTGATAACCAGAATATACAGGGAGCTCAAAAAACTAAACTCCCCCAAAGTCAATGACCCAATAAAGAAATGGGCAACTGAACAGAACAGAACTTTTTCAAAGGAAGAAATCCAAATGGCTAAAAAACACATGAAAAAATGCTCACCATCCATGGCCATAAAGAAAACACAAATCAAAACCACACTAAGATTCCATCTCGCTCCTGTTAGACTAGCTACCATCATGAACACCACCAACAACAAATGTTGGCGAAGATGCGGGATAAAAGGAACACTCATATTCTGCTGGTGGGAATATAAACTAGCACGACCACTATGGAAAATTATGTGGAGGCTTCTTTAAAATCTAAATATAGATCTTCCATATGATCCAGCAATACCACTCCTAGGGATATACCTGAAGGAATGTAAGTCATGTTACAACAAAGGCACCTGTACATCCATGTTTATTGCAGCACTAATCACAATAGCCAAGCTAGAGAAACAGCCAAAATGCCCCACTACTGATGAATGGATTAAGAAAATGTAGACTTTATGTACAATGGAATTTTACTCAGCCACGAAGAATGAAAATTTGTCATTCACAGGTAAATGGATAGAATTTGAGAACATCACCTTAAGTGAAGTTAGCTAGGTTCAGAAGGCCAAAAACTGCATGTGCAGATTGTAAACCTAAAACAAATACAGCGATATTATGGGACACGGGTCACACTAAGGGCAGGCTGTACAATGGAGGGTTAAGGCAAGGGAGACAAATATGGTGCAAACAATGTATAGACATGTATGTAAGTGCAAAAATGATACCTGTTGAAACTATCAGAGGAATCAGGGGAGAGGGGAAAGGGGAGAGAAGTAGAGGGAGAGAATTCAAGTATGATATGTTTGATACATTGTAAGAACCTTTGTGAATGCTACAATGTACACACACCCAGCAAACAATTAAAAAAAGGAAAACTTTAAACAAGTTGTAATTGTGAACTTCAAATTGTCCTAAATCAGGTTGTAACTCCAAGAGCTGTGTAGCTTGACCATATTTTGTGGTCCCTGTAGAATTGCTCCTGCTAAATGAACTGTGCTTAAAATTGTGTCATGTACACTGAGGGATTCTCAAAGAAACAACCCTAGGGTGTTCAATGTTGTCTTACCATGAGGACATTATTTATAATTCATTAAATTTTACAGAATGGTCTCTGAAAACACAGCAAACATCCCATAGGAATAAACATCCAGAATAGCTACCCTTCTTTTGCATTTTTATCATATATATAGCAAATTTTTTATATGTTTTTCCTCTGTGTGCATTAGCTGCAAGGAGACTCAAAGCAAACGTGTGGTTCAAGGAGACTCAAAGCAAACCTGTGGTTCAAGTATAGTAAATGTGGCAGGCCTCAGCATGTATTTTGTTTGTTAACTTCATCCCTGGTTTTATATATTTTCTCAACTCTATTTCTCTTTTTTCTGATTTACTGGTTCTATTTTCTTCTAATTTCTGTTTTGCATATTTATAAATCATTACAATACCTTTTAGAATAAAAGCCAGTATAAGACTGCTAACACCAACCTTGGAATATCCAAAGGCTTATCTGTGAGAAGTCCATATATCTGTCTATACACAATAAAGCCATACATATTCTAAGAATAGAAAAGTAGACGAATGATTCACTCAAAAGTTTTTGACTTAGTACCTAGGCAAAAGCACACACACATGCAAGTACAAAATTCAAAGTAGCACTTAAAGATCAGCATCCAACAAATCAAGAACTTGATGCAGCTACTCAAACAAAGGAATTTACAGCTTAAAAAAAAAGGCAATCCATAAGAATACAAGGAATCTGTACGAGGATCAAAAAGTCCAGGCAATCAATAGGAACAAACAACATATTGAAGTCTCATATTTTCCAGTCAATAGTTTGTAATTCATTTCAATAGCAAAGACCAGTCTCCAAGGGTGGAGATAAATCACCCAGACAAAATAAAGCCAAAGGGCTTGAAAAAAAGATAGCAATAAATTCCAGCAAGTAGACCATCTAGAAGAGCAAATATGAGATGGTTCAGTAAGTAGCAACTAAAACCTAATAGAGTATGTTGGTTTAAGGGACATTTATGTCAAGTCCTTGTATTCCCTCTGAAGTCTTCCCTCATATTTTCCTGTCAGTAGCTGTAACTCATCATCTAGAGTCGGGGTGTACCTTTTCCTGGAGAAATACTGGCAATGTCCTTTTTTTAATCATTATATTATTGTTGTACTGGGGGTACATTGTGACATTTACAAAGTTCTTTCAATATATCATAGTTGCATTCATCCCCTCCATTGTTCTCCTTTATCCCCCCTTCCCCTATTCTTGGAATAGTTTCAACAGGTTTCATTTGGAGAATGAATATAGTGGAAATATGTACTTATATGAAAATGGAAAAATGAGATCTGGTGATGTCTTAATAGTTAATGTTCTTTCATTGTTTTGGCTTGAAGATCCTCACCCCATGTGTTCCATGTCATTCTGTCTCCAAGAAGGAAAAGAGGACTGAGACTGGTCAAGAAGTCTGCATTGGTGACCATGAGGCTCAGTCTAGAGTTCCAACTTTTGATGAGAACCAGAAGAATGGGTTTCTGAGAATGATAATTACATATTTACAAGTCCTGGACAAAAGAAGAATAGAGTATAAAATGTCATCTTTTGTTGGTAAAATTGTGTTGAAGAATACAGCTTTGAATTATAGCCTGAATAAGACTTCTTTCTTTCCTCTCAAAATGAATCTAACTACTCAAAGACTGAGCAGCTGAGGAACAGGGGCAGAGGCTGGGATTAGGATTCTTGACCCAAGTGCGCTCCTTGGGAAGGAGTAGCTGCTCTGAACAGAAGCTACTGCCAATATTCCCTCCAGTGTGAAAGTCCCTATTTAACAGGCCAACAGAAGTGTGGATAACTCGTCCTCTTTATTAATGTTTATACTCTCTCTTCAACAAAATTAGAGATAAGGGCAAAACAGTTTCTGCTTGGAAGAGAGGAGGTGAGGGGAAGGGGAGTGGAGAAAAAGGGAGGGGGCAGGGGGAAGGGGGGAGTAATAACCCAATCATTGTATGCACATATGAATAAAAGAAATTTAAAAACCTAATTAAAGACTGCTCTGCCAAAAAAAAAAGAAAAGAAAAGAAATTGGGTAAACAGAGAAACTGGTCCTTCCCCCACATTTTCTCACCTCATGTTCTCTTTTCCTTTGTTTGTTTTTGTGTTTTCGAACACAAATATAAATATTCTTTTATTTTAGCATATATTCATTGTGCAGAGGGGATTCATTGTGACAATTCTGAATAGCCTAACATTGTATATTGGGTAGGTCATTCCCACCATCTCTCCCAATCAACCCCTCCCACCCCACTTAAAACAATTGCAGAAGGTTTCATTGTTCTATTTCATATGTGTATGAAGCCCATCAACAACATTCCCTCACCTTCATCTTCTCCATTCACCCTTTCCCCACCCTTAAGTACCCATACACACACTGCATGAATTTTATAGTCCTAACTTTCTCAGTTCTCAATGTATCTCAGCTATACTTTAGTCAGTTCAACCCCCTCTATTACTCTCCCTTATCCTTTTCCTCCTACCCCTTATTATTCAACAGCTTTCAGTATTCATCATTATGCATCTACCTGAACAGATGCAATGAATTTCAAAATTGTTGACTCTCTGTCATCTTTTGTTCTCTTGAGTCATTTAGCTTATCATCCAAGGGGTAGTCAAGCAGGTCTGTGGCTGACCACTAGGAGGATGGGAACAGCCATTTATCAGAGCAATCTACTCCCACCTTTATATGTGACTGCTTCTCCCACATATTTTTTTATTCTTCTCAGATTAATGGTGGCATTTCTACTTTCTGTCCACAAAGAGAGTTCTAAAATGAGACAGAACTTTTAAATTAATTCTATGACCATGTTTTACCTGAAACTAAAATTTTACCCTCTATTCAATTTCCTATCTCAAGTTATGACCATCCATACTTTGGCATCAAAACATCACAGTAGGGAATTTTAAAGCTTAAATAACAAAGAAAAATTAATACTGTAAAACATACTTTCAATTTGAACAATTTAAACCTTCCCATTAAAATTTCTAGCTGAAAACTAAAGTCTAAAATTACAAACCCTGTAAGTTAAAGACCAAAGAAATAAAGGTTCAAAATTCTTCCCTCCAAAATGTCTCATTCAAGCTCACTCTCAGTCAAAAACATCTCTTGATAGATTTAGTTTCTTTCAGAAGCAGAGCCAGGACTTTCTACTGAGATGCATGGAGCTCCTGCAATGTCACTTAGAAGTAGGGGACATCAAGCAAAGGATGTGAGGAAAGGAAGGTTATCAGAAGAAACATGAGAACAGACTCTCTAGGCCCAGGAGATAGATATGATGACTTTCTGCTGGGAGTCCAAAGTTCAGACTGTAACACAAACTGGGTCAGGAGAATCTCACATAAAGGTGTTGATAATGGTTCCTGTGGTGTGGGCCACAGTGGGGGAAAAGGGTAGAGGAATCCCACTAGTGCTTTCTCAGCATTTGACACACTGTGGTCTTCTTGCAAAATTCAGAAAATCACCCTGTGGTGACACCCCCCAGCCATACAGTCTTACTCAAGGCTATCTTCTTCCCCATCTCATGTCTGAAAGCTTTGGATTTCCATTTCCCCTTTGAATCCCTGGTGCACATGCAATGCACTGAGTGTAGGCTCTATCTAGGACCCTGAGCTCTTGAGAAATGGCATCCTTCACTGTGAAATCAGAGCACCCTACATCTGAAGCAGCATTTTGATCTCCCCTGTCCTCTCTCTTGCTCATGCCTCTTCATTTTCCCACATAGGGCAAGGTCTCAAGGCATTTTTCTCCTAAACTATGATGGCTATTGTCAGTGTTTCTTGCGCTTGAATATCTTAGATATATGAAACCTGTATCTTCAAACAGGTTGCTCTTACAACCCCACACCTGTCCCGATGGATAGTCACCCTTGGCAGTCACCAGGACTGAAATGTCTCCTAATGCTTTTAAAAGACTGTGCCTCTGAGGGTTGAATGTGAACCAGTAGTCTTCTGATGCATATTGGTTAAAGTCTTGAAATTCTCAGCTTTTGAATTAGCCATGATTCTAGGACATCAATTCTATCACATCTTTCTGGATAGTAGTAGAAATATTTCTTGTGTCCCTCTATGTGCCCCTACTCCTTTGAGGTAGGTTTACCTAGTTTTTAACATTCTAACCTGCATCTTAAATTGGTCCCTTTCCTTTTCTGCACAAAAGTCCAATATTAATTGCTATATTTTCAGCATCTTCTTATCTTTTATTTTTCATTTGTTTTGGATTTGAATGTTTATTCTTATATATACCTACTGAGTTCTTTACGGAAGTCTTTCTTTCTCGTGCTATCTCACCAAAAGCAGAGCTCCATTGAATGCAGATGTAATAAGATATAAGTTTGATTTTTCATGGTGTTGGGGAACTTTGGAAGAGACTTCAAAGACCCATAGAAAGAAGTCAAGTACTACTTAAAGGTAGATACTGGATTACCTGTATTCAGACACTCAGGGATAAGAAACCTGTCTCTACCAGCATTAACTGCCAACTCCAGCCCACACAGAGATAATATGGGAGATGCTAGAAGGGAAGGACTGTCCTGGATGATTATAGTGGACTTTAAATTACCTCACACTGCTGTAGAGGATGAAATAATGATGCTTCCCCATTATTTGAAAGCAAATGAGTGTAACTTTGATGATGGATCCACTTGGAGAACTTTTCATATGTGCCCTGGCATTTGAGGGAATGGAGTCTGACTCTGGCCAGTTGGAAACTAAGAGAAAGTCATAGCTGGAATCACGAAGGAGAAAAAGGACTTTTAACTGGAAGTGAAGCACATGGGGAGGAATACCTGAGATTTCTCATAGCCAAAGGGTCCAATGGTGAGGAGTCAGTGTTATTTGTTTTTCAAAGGTACCTCCCTCTGCCTAAGAGGAAAAGAACCCTACTGAAATGGTCAATTTTATGCATCAACTTGATTCGTCCATGGGATGCTCTGATAGTTGTTCGAACATTATTCTGGGTCTCACTGCAAGGGTATTTTTGGATGAAAGTTACATTTAAATTGAAAGACTGATTTAAACAGATTGCCCTTTACAATGTGGGTAGTCCTCATCTAATCAATTGAAGTAAACAAAAATGCTGCTACTACCCCAAATAAAAGGGAATTCCTCCTGCCTGTTTTCAATCTAAGACATTGGTTTCTTTCCTTCACTTTGGGTTTTAAAGGGTAGAGTTCAGGGCAGGGCCCATTCTTCCTGGGTTTAAAAGTGGTATCTTATACCCACTCTGGTGTCACACACACACACACACACACACACACACATATTCAACTAACATTAGAAGATTAAAATCTCACCCAAAATGTATAGAATTAACCCTTTGTTAATTTCCTTGGCTCAGTCCCCAAAACCAATTCCTTATCTAACTATTGAGGAAGGGATAGTGGTGCTGAGAGAGGAAAGAAGACAATCAAACAGCTTCTCCCTCTACAGACTCTAAACCTAGATCAGGTCAAAGCTAGGGAAAAGAGGAAATAAAGATTGAATGATGCTTAGAATTTTCACAAGTACACTCGACTGGACATTTTAATTATTATAATAAGTCTGTTCTTTATTTAAAAGAATCCTAAAAACCCTAGGCACCTCTGTGTAAGAAACCCTTGAATTTCTTGTACAAAAGTATGAAAGAACCAAATCACTGACCCAGTTCAAATGGAGTGATAAAAAAAGAAAAAGTGTGTTTTACATCTCACTTTTCTGTACCCAACTTGTTCAGTATATCACTTACACATGCATTCCTCAAAGGGATGATAATGTGGTGGGAGGATAAAGGTTTAGTAAGAATAAATGCCTTAGTTCTGAGTGTCACTAAACGTTGAATCAAAGCCATGACACAGGTGCATGTCTGTTCAGTATTAAAAATAATGTATGTCCTCTTTCAGAGGAGATTCAGCTGCTTTTCAATCTAACCTACTTCTTAAATGGATCTCTTTTCATTTCTACATGGTTAATAACCCAGATCACGTGGTCAGAGTTGAATCACTACCACACATATGATTATATAAACACATCTTCTAGATATTAGTGCATTTTGTCTGCTGCTAGTATACCCAGAAGGGCACTTTTTAAGGTGGTCTCAAGGCAACTCTTATTTAGAACAAGTGGTTTCAGTTTAGAAACAGAAAGCAGGCCCCTCAAAATCCCCAGGTGTATCTCAGCATCATTGTGTGTCTCCTGTCAAAACAGCCTACACTTTGCTAAGATCATTAGAATCATGTTTAGTCTCATATTTTTAGCACACAAGCAGGTTCCAAATTGATCTTGCAGTGTGGCTGTTTTAGTGGAAGAAATTTTTGTAGATAGCATTTTGTGCATATCAATGAGGAAATCATTGATGGGTGCTTTAAATTTTTTGACATTACCAATTAATGCATCCAAACATTAATATAACTAAGTGAAATTCCATTGTGTATAAATACCACATTTTCTTTATCCATTCATTTGTCGTGGAGCACCTAGGCTGATCTCATAATTTAACTTTTGTCCATAGTGTCACAATAAACATGGGTGTTCAGATATCTTTATAATAATCTGACTTTGTTTCTTTCGGGTATATTCTCTGAAGTGGTATGGCTGGATAAAATGGAAGCTCACTTTTTAATTTTATGAGTAATCTTCATGCTGATTTCCATAGTGACTGAACTAATTTACTCTCCCACCAGCAGTAAAATAAGCCAATCCCACAAAGACAAGTATCCATGTTTTCTCTTATTTGTGGAAGCTAAGGAGAAAAAAATAAGGTCATGAAAGTAAAAGGGGACTACTGAGGAAACAGAAGGTGAAGGAAAAAGAGAGAAGAAAGAGGGGGTTAAGCAGGAGTAATAAAAGGCATGAATATGGACAAAATGTATTATATGCATGTATGGATAAAGAAATCCCTTACTTTGTACAATTTAATATACTTTAATAAAAAATTTAGTTTTTAAAAAAGTGACATAACAGCAGGCTGGAGATGTAGCTCAGTGGTATATGTGCCTAGCATTCACAAAGCCCTGAGTTTAATCCCTAGTACAGCAAAAGAAATGACATAACAATTACATATTTCTAAAATCTCTGTTTCTTGACATATTGTCTAATATATTTGTGCTTTAATCTTGAAACACTGAGATGAAGATGCTATCAACCAAATGAGAAGTTCCTCTCACCAACAATTTTGTCATGAAATAAGCACCAGGCTTCATATGCTATAATTTCTAACATATAATCTAATGGATGATTTGAGGACCTTTGAAAAAACAAAATTTTCTTTAATTGTGATAAAACTCAAATTATTTTTAAATGATATGGAATGACATACTATATATGTATAGATATATAGAGAGATATATAGATATACTATATATTTTTATTTTGACTAAAAATGCATAAAATCACATTCGTTCATTCACCAAGATTTTGGTTTAGGACTAAACTTTTCATTCCTATTACAATTCTGCATTGTTTCTTCATAACTGACAAATACAATATGACATTCAATTTTCATGTCTTTGAAGTGAAACAAGAACTTTAAGGTATTTGAACTATGGTCTGGTCTTGAAGAATCCTTGTGGACTGTTATGACTACCCTTTCTCAAGCTTTTATAACTGTTTTGCCCACACATAACTCTATAGCAATAGTTACTTCATCTAGGTTGGGGGGGTGAACCTTACTTTTCACCAAAAAAATCAATAGATTTGGAGATATAGCACAGTGATAGAGTACTTGCCTATATTCATGAGGACTAGGTTCCATCTGCAAACCAAACCAGCAAAAATAAATGAATGAATCAACCAATTTTAAAATTTAAATCAATCCTTTTCTGCATTCTTGTCATTTGGATATGTAATATTCAAAGCTTGAAAGTATAGGGTTTGGGTTGGATTATGATTAGTATGCAACAAACATAAACAAGTTTGAAACCACTACCTACTTTTTGTAGGCATACAACTCTATAGAGAGCATAATTATTCAGGAAAATTTGTTTAGAGGTAGTTAGTTAAAAGACTATAATTTCCTACTATAATTTCTGAGCTCAAAATTTTTAATTGCTACATTTAACAAAGAAAGCTTCTTATAAAAACAGAAAGATAGAAACTACTTCTACATTAAAACAAGATTAGGTTACTCCTGGGAAAATATTTCTGGTATGCACTGGATTGCATGACCCTATTAGTCACAGGTGCCAATAAAATGTTTAGTTTGATAGAAAGACCAAGGGCAGACATCACAAACGAGGTTTATTTATCTAAAGAACAGAGAAGAAATCCAGTAGAGCTATCACCAATAATTTCTTGACCAGTTGGAGCTGTAATATCTTAGAAATCCAATTCTCAGCTCCTGAATAATGGGAGATGGGAGGGAAGGAGTAAGGGAGAATAACAGATGGGGGACTGAAATGACCAAAGTCTGGGATATATTGAAAAACCCCTCTGAATACTCACTTTGGAATTAATGATGAAAGTCAAGACTGTAAAATAGGTACAGTGTGTGTTGGTGGGGTACTTATGAGTAGTGGGGGATGAATGAAGGAGATGAAGATGATGGAATAGGATCGATGGGCTTTATATACATAAAGGAAATAGAAAGATTAAAAAAAAGAAAAAACAAAACAATTCTCACTGCCTAAAGATGCAGTGAGTGAAGTTTCACTTCTGTCCTCCACATTACGCCTCCAATATGTATAAGCTTGGGGCTGGCAGAGTGGCTCAAGCACTAAGAGCATCTGCCTTGCAAATGTGAGGTCCTAAGTTCAAAACCCAAGTGCCACCAAAAAATACTGAAATATATAAAATCACAACATATGTATAAACCTTACTTATATACATAGATATATGTATATGGATGGAGTAGTTCTGCCACAGACTAGTCTGAATATGCGCTCAAGCCTACATTATCTAAACCAAGTACAACCCACCAAAATAAAACATTACAACAAAGTCAGACACAGAATATATGGAGACATAGACACCATTTTTTTTTCTCACTCTTACCTTCACTAGGTAAACACAGTAGTTATTAGTACGTCCCAGAACAAGAAGCTGCTGAAAATAGAACAAAGATGTTGAGCAGCTGTCTCTGAAGGTCATATTTATGGGTTCTTACTCCAGTCAAAGGTCTCTTGTGCAAAGACATGAATTACAAAATGTGTCTCACAGTAAAGCATTGGGAAAGCACTGGGCTAAACCAAGTTGAACAGGGCTCTTTATTGGCAATGCTTTAATATTAGTAGTTAGTCTGTTGAGGCTATAAATAACAATGTCTCCTAAGCTAATTGCAAGTCAAACCTCTTTTACTTTCAGTGTACATTTCCCAAGATCAAGTTTGTAGAAAATGCAATTTGGGAAGGCTATTGCAGCTTGTCTCCTATGCTCAGTGTGTGCACTGTGTTAGCACATGACTGAGGGCAGAACATCTTTACCTTATTATTATGTTTCACATTTCATCTGAAAGTGGGACTTGCAGCTATCTTTCCAAACACCTGCACTATTTTGAGAACTGAAGGTAACTCAAAACAAAAAGTCAAATATGTCTCTGCATTTTGGTTGCTTCCAAGGCAGTTGCAAGTATATACACATGGAGCAATTACAGTGTCATGACAGTAATAATAGTAACAAAACATGTAAATTACTGGATATCTCTGTGTCTCATATGCTGTGCTACCCTCCTAATATATTTGATCTCATATAAGTCCCCAAACACTAGTACATCTTATGATTCCCATTTTCATATGGAAAAAACTGAGACCCAAGGTGTTAAGTACCTTGTTCAATGTCATATAGCTTGTAAGAAGTGGAGATGGAATTCAATGGCTCTAGTTAGGACACCTGGAATTTTGCAATTTCAACAAGTTCTGTAGGTAATTCTCATCAAAGAAATTCAGGAACCCTTCCTTAGTCCTGATTTCCAAAGTGTGGTTCAGCAACCTGCATGCAGCAGCATCACCTGGGACTTTGTTAGCACTGCAGGCTCCACCCAGTGCTTACGGAAGCAGAATGTGCAGGTTAAAAGAATGTTCAAGTGATTCTTATGCAGCTTAAATTATGAGAGGCACTGTGCTTCTCCAACCTCAATGTTTAAATGTATCACCTGAGTTCTTGATAAAATGCAGATTCTAATTCAGTAGGTCTTGGTCTGAGGTGGGATTAAGAATGCAGCACTGTTTATTAATTCCTAAGTGACACGGCTGCTGGTCTGTGGACCACACTTTGAGGAGCAAGGGTCTAAGACAATGGATTTGTGTGCAGATTAATAGTAATAACAATAAATGATGACTGGAAGGATATAATTAACAAGAAATGGTCTCAAAGTTAAATGAGTCACATCAGTGTTTAGAGAGTATTAATATTTTTTAGTAACTTTAGTTCCACCTCACCCTAACCCACTACCATCACTTCTCTATCATGAATGAATGTATAACTTCCTGATTTATTTCTCCTTCTGATAACAAAGTTTCTGACTATGAAGTATATTGCTCTGTGTTCATAGCAGTACTCTATACTGTATAATTTGTTCAATGTATTTATGTATACAATCATGCACTCATCAGCATAGTGAGTGCAACACTAATTTGGGGAAAAAGTGATGCTGTAACTCATTCCACATCAGTTCCAGCACCATTTCTGAACTTTCACATCTTTCAACTTTTGTCTTAATAGGTTTGTTTTACCATATCTTCAAAGTAAGACTCTATTTGAGGCAGTGTCAGATGAAAAAAAACAAAACAAACAAAAAAAAAACCTTGCCCCTATTATAATTTATTTTATAATGTTAACTAGTTTTAACAAATGCCCTTAAAGATTTCATTAAACAAGGAAGTATGTCTACATGATATGATGTACAATTATCAATGAATATAAGCTAAATTATATATAACTTAAAGCCCACATTTTATTTTTCAAAAATAAGTCTTTGCTAAATGTTTTTGACTACCAAAACAGAACCATGTCAAGCATTTCTCCATGGTTCATTTAGAAAACAGGACACGTATTTTTGTTTGTTCATTTTTATATTTTTATTAGTATATATTAGCTATACAAAGAGGTTACATTGTGATATTTCTATACGTGCATAGAAGGTACCTCAATCAAATTCAACCCTCTCTTCCTCCCCTTCATTCCCACTACCCCCTTCTTGAGACAATTTCAATAGGTTTCATCATTGTATCTTCATAAATGGATATGGACCACTTTGACCATATTCACCCTTCCCTTACCCTTTTCTTTCAACCTACCCTCTCCCACTGGTACCCATCCCCCAAAAGAACTTGCACTACATATGATATTTATCTTTCTCAGTGTATCTTATTTTTCTTAACGTTATGATCTCTAGCTCCATCTATTTTCCTACAAATGACATAATTTCATTCTTTTTTATGGCTTAACAATACTCCGTTGTGTATATACACCACATTTTCTCTATCCATTCATTGGTTGTTTCTGTATTTTGGCTATTGTGAATAGCATTGTTATAAACATAGTCATGCAGGTAGCTCTAATATCTTGACTTACATTCCTTCAGATATATACCCAAGAATGGCATCGCATAAAAACCATATTTTACTTCCAATTGATTTATTCTGAAGATTATTTGTCATTTAGCTGCAAATTAATGATCCTCATTTAATTAAAAATAAAGTACCCAAAATTAAAATCACAGTGTTACAGAAAAATGAAAAACAAAAATAAAAGAAGTAGAAGTTATCACTAAGTTTATCTGGATGTTTGAAGAACATAGGAATATTTATGCTACAAAGACAAGCCTTTTACATTGAATGGAAATAAGACATCAAAACATATAAATACAGTCCTTACTGAGTTAAAAAATAAGTATAGTAAAGAATTTCAGGTGTTGGACATTTCATTTCAGTGGTGCATCATTCTAACATCAGACACTTCTACTTACATATATTTATTTTTGGAAATGGCACATCTGTGCATCTTAACAGATGTACATTACTTCACTGAGTGTAGTCCAAAAATTTAAAGTTGAAATTTCACCAAGAAACTATTAGATCAGGTGGAAAAATCACCAATTCCTCCCTTCAACTTTGACATTTAAACATCTGGTGATCCTGAATCCATTGTTACTGCTTTTAGGTGACTAGTTCCTAAATATCTAGATGAACTTTATTCCACAGGGTGTCATTCAGCTTTCCTATAACAAATACCTGAAATAATCAACTTTTAGGGGATAAAAGTTTATTTTGGCTCACAGTTTTAGAGGTTTCAGTCCATGGTTGGTTAGCTACCTTGATTTGAGTTTGTGGTAGAACATCATGTTGAGATCATGTGGTGGAAAAACTGCTTACCTGGCAGCACAGAAGAAAAAAGAGAAAAAAAGGAAGGGGTAGGGCCCCACTATCCCCTTCAAGGCCACATTTCCAATCACCTAAACCCTCTTGTTAGGCCTCACCTCTTCTTTTTATTCTTTTTTTATTAGCATATAATAATTGTACATACAGGGTGGGAGGGACTAAGGGACTAAGCCTTTAACACATTGGGTTTTAAGGGGAAAATCAAAATCTACATTATAGGTCAGGGTTTCCTCTTTTTGTTATTATTAGTTTAGACAAATCTTTAAGAAATAGAAAAATGGCTAAAGTTTATTTAAGGATCCTGTATTAGTTTGCAAGAACTGCCATAGCAATAGACCACACACTGTAATTAAAATAACAGAAATTTATTTTCTTACAGTTCTGGAGGCTGAAAAGCCAAGATCAAAGTGCTAGGTCAGTGGTTTCTCCCGAGGCTTCTTTCCTTAGCTCACAAGTGACTGCCTGTCACTGCATCCTCAGAAGACCCTTTGTGTACATGCCCCTGGTGTCCTTGACTTCTTAGAGGGATGACAGTCCTGATGGATTATGGATCCACAATTATGGCTTCATTTAATCTTACTTGCCTAACATTTTTGGAAGCAATTTTATTAGCATACATTAGTAGTACAAGAAGGCTTCACTGTGATAATCCCATTGATGTATACAGTATAATATGAACAAGTCTACTCATTCTGTCATGTTTCCTTAACCCCTTCTTTTCTCTCCTTTCTTTTTTTCAAATAGTGTTTAGAGGGTTCATTATGCTATCTTCATATCCATATATATACATATATATATATACACACACATATATATGTACATATATGTATATGTATAAATATACAAACATGTATATTCATATCTGTAATATACTTCGAAAATATTCATCCCCATTACCCAGCCCTTTCGTCCTCTGCCCTCCCTGATCTCCCCACCATCTCCTTCGTACACTCAAGTCCCATTATTATTATCATTATCATCATCTTCATCATTTTAGGTCAAGATTCCACATATGAGTGAAAACGTGATATTTGGCTTATCATGCTCAACTTGATGGTCTCCAGTTCCATCCGTTCTCCTGCAAATAACATAATTTTATTGTTCTTTACAACCGAATAATACTCCATAGTGTATATATATATATATGTATAAATATGTATGTATATATATATATATGGTCTATATGTGTGTATATATATGATATATATATGTATATATATATCACATTTTCTTTTTTTTTCCTTTGGCAGAGAACTTTATTTCTTCATTTTTTTTTCTTTTATTATTCATATGTGCATACAAGTCTTGGGTCATTTCTCCCCCCTGCCCCCACCCCCTCCCTTACCACCCACTCCGCCCCCTCCCTCTCCCCCCCCAATACCCAGCAGAAACTATTTTGCCCTTATTTCTAATTTTGTTGTAGAGAGAGTATAAGCAATAAAAGGAAGGAACAAGGGTTTTTGCTGGTTGAGATAAGGATAGCTATACAGGGAGTTGACTCACATTGATTTCCTGTGCGTGGGTGTTACCTTCTAGGTTAATTCTTTTTGTTCTTTTGACTGAGTATTGCCTTGGCTATTCGTGGCCTCTTGTGTTTCCATATAAATTTCACAGTAGATTTTTCAATATCCTTAATGAATGTCATTGGAATTTTGATGGGAATTGCATTAAACATGTAGATTACTTTTGGGAGTATCGACATTTTTACTCTGTTGATTCTACCAATCCATGAGCATGGGAGATCTCTCCACTTTCTATAGTCTTCCTCAATCTCTTTCTTCAGAAGTGTATAGTTTTCCTTGTAGAGGTCTTTCACATCTTTTGTTAGGTTTACACCTAGGTATTTGATTTTGTTTGAGGCTATTGTAAATGGAATTGTTTTCATACAATCTTTTTCAGTTTGTTCATTGTTAGTGTATAGAAATGCTAATGATTTTTCTATGTTGATTTTATATCCTGCTACCTTGTTATAGCTATTGATGATGTCTAGAAGCTTCTGAGTAGAGTTCTTTGGGTCTTTAATGTATAGGATCATGTCATCTGCAAATAGGGATATTTTGACAGTTTCTTTGCCTGTTTGTATTCCTTTTATTCCTTCTTCATGCCTAATTGCTCTGGCTAGGAATTCCAGTATTATGTTGAATAGGAGTGGAGATAGTGGGCATCCTTGTCTGGTTCCTGATTTTAGAGGGAATGGTTTCAGTTTTTCTCTGTTAAGTATAATGCTGGCTGTAGGTTTGTTATATATAGCTTTTATAATGTTGAGGTACTTTCCTTCTATTCCTAGTTGTCTTAGAGCTTTTATCATAAATCATGTTGGATCTTATCAAAGGCTTTTTCTGCATCTATTGAGATGATCAAGTGGTTTTTGTCTTTGCTTCTGTTAATGTGGTTTATTACATTTATTGATTTTTGTATGTTGAACCACTCCTGCATTCCTGAGATGAAGCCTACTTGGTCGTGGTGAATAATCTTTTTGATGTGTTGTTGAATTCAGTTTGCCATTATTTTGTTGAGGATTTTTGCATTGATGTTCATTAAGGAGATTGGCCTATAGTTCTTCTTTTAGGAGGTGTCTTTGCCTGGCTTTGGAATAAGTGTAATACTGGTGTCATAAAATGTGTTAGGCAGTTTTCCTTCCCTTTCTATTTCATGGAACAGTTTAAGGAGGGTTGGTATCAGTTCTTCTTTAAAGGTGTGATAGAATTCAGCAGAGAATCCATCAGGTCCTGGACTTTTCTTTTTGGGGAGACTCTTGATTGCTGCTTCAATTTCATTTTGTGTTATAGATCTGTTCAGGTGATTAATTTCCTCTTGGTTCTGTTTTGGATGATCACATATATCTAGAAATCTGTCCATTTCTTTAAGATTTTCAAATTTATTTGAATATAGGTTCTCAAAGTAGTCTCTGATGATTTCCTGGACTTCCATGGTGTTTGTTGTTATCTCCCCTTTTGCATTCATAATTCTACTAATTTGGGTTTTTTCTCTCCTCATTTTAGTCAGGTTTGCCAGGGGTCTATCGATCTTGTTTATTTTTTCAAAGAACTAACTTTTTGTTTCATTAATTCTTTGTATGGTTTTTTTGGTTTCTATTTCGTTGATTTCAGCTCTTATTTTTATTATTTCTCTCCTTCTATTTGTTTTGGCATTTCCTTGTTCTTGTTTTTCTAGGAGTTTGAGATGTATCATTAGGTCATTGACTTGGGATCTTTCAGTCTTTTTAATATATGCACTCATGGCTATAAACTTTCCTCTCAGGACTGCCTTAGCTGTGTCCCACAGGTTCCGGTAGGTTGTGTTTCATTTTCATTGACTTCCAGGAACTTTTTAATTTCCTCTTTTATTTCATCGATGATCCATTCTTCATTAAGTAATGAGTTATTTAGTTTCTAGCTGTTTGCATGTTTTTTGTCTTTATTTTTGTTGTTGAGTTCTACTTTTACTGCATTGTGGTCAGATAGTATGCATGGTATTATTTCTATTTTCTTATATTTGCTGAGGCTTGCTTTGTGCCCTAGGATATGATCTATTTTGGAGAAGGTTCCATGGGCTGCTGAGAAGATTGTATATTGTGTAGAGGTTGGATGAAATGTTCTGTAGACATCAACTAACTCCATTTGATCTATTGCATATTTTAGATCTTGAATTTCTTTATTGATTTTTTGTTTGGATGACCTATCTATTGATGATAATGAGGTGTTAAAGTCTCCCACAATCACTGTGTTGGCATTTATATATGCTTTTAGGTCTTTCAGGGTATGTTTGATGAAATTGGGTGCATTGACATTGTGTGCATACAAGTTGATAATTATTATTTCCTTTTGGTCTATTTCTCCTTTTATTAGTATGGAATGTCCTTATTTATCTCATTTGATCAATGTAGGTTTGAAGTCTACTTTGTCAGAGATAAGTATTGCTACTCCTGCCTGTTTTCGGGGGCCATTGGCTTGGGAAATCTTCTTCCAGCCTTTCATCCTAAGCCTATGCTTATTTCTGTCAGTGAGATGGGTCTCCTGTAAGCAACAAATTGTTGAATCTTCCTTTTTAATCCATTTCATCAAGCAGTGCCTTTTGATGGGTGAATTAAGGCCGTTAACATTAAGCGTTAGTACTGATAGGTATGTGGTGATTCCTGTCACTTAGTTGTCTTAGTTGTTTGAAGGTTTGATTGTGTGTACCTAAGTTGAGGTTACTCTCTACTGACTTGCTTTTTCTTTTCCTGTGTTTTGGTGCTGCCTGTCTTTTCATGGTTAAGTTGGGTTTTACTTTCTGCGTGCAGAATCCCTTGAAGAATCTTTTGCAGTGGTGGCTTTGTGGTCACATATTGTTTTAGTTTCTGCTTATCATGGAAGACTTTTATTGCTCCATCTATTTTGAATGATAGTTTGGCTGGGTAGAGTATCCTGGGGTTGAAGTTATTTTCATTCAGTGCCCAGAAGATCTCACCCCACACTCTTCTTGCTTTTAATGTTTCTGTTGAGAAGTCTGCTGTGATTTTGATGGGTTTACCTTTGTATGTTACTTGTTTAGTAACATACAAGCATAGTTTATCTTCATTTTGTTGGAGTCTGGATCTGAGTTTCTGTTTTCTTCATTCTCCTCTGGCTCCTGTACTAGTTTTTTGCTGTGGGGAAACTGGTTTCCCTGTTTTTTCTGTCTTCCCATCATTGTCTTTGGTGTTGTTACCGTCCCTGTACTGTGTGCAATTAAGTATTTTCTAGCTTGTAATAATAACAATGGTAATATTTAGAATGGAAGAGTGAGCTGAAATGGAAAGCAAGAAGTTAAAGAAAAGGGGAAAACAAATACACTGACAAGAGGGAGAAAACAGAACAAGGTTTCAGACAAGAAAGTTTCAAAGGTATAAACAGGGAGCATTAGTGTACTAATTGACAGTAAGCTGAACAGACATTAGAGAAGTCTGGGATATGTCATATTTTCTTTATTCAGTACAGTCATATAGTGGTTAGGTCTTCAGCATATGAATTTGGGGGAAATACTATAGGGGCCATAACAGACCTTTTTCCAGTACCATTTGTTGGGCATATTTACAGATTCAAAAATCAGTAAGCATTTACCATCAACTTCAGCATTGGCAGTATTTTGCAAATGCCTACTACATTCTGTGAAGCAAGTTGCTAGGCAATCAGTTAAATATCCCATTTGTATCTGGCTTCACAGCTAATGAAGAGTTCACTAAATTCTTATAGCTACCAGATCCAGGATTAAAATGTCATAATTAATATTCTCATCCAACAAAGTGCAGAACAAACTTTTCTTGATGTCAGAATTTTCTGAGTAACATCCAATTACACAGATTTCTCATTACACCTCCATACGGTAAGTTGCCCAAGTTTTCCATCACTAAGAAATGGACTAACTTGTCAGATTTTTCCATTCAAAGTTATATAGAAACCGTGATTTTTCTATTTCAAATGTTCGGTGATATCAGAAACATTGGGAAGTTTTTGTTAAGAAAATCTTGAGATAATGAGGTGACTAGAGCTTCATTTACATCTGCAAACCACAAATATAAGCAAGAATTTGCAAAAGGAATCCTCAATATAGAAGAAGATTGTCTTATTCAAATGCCCTACAATACAGGAGCCAACTTATAACACTTACAAATTAGAAAGGATATGGAAAATTTTTTTGGACAGATGCTGATTGAAATGAAAATTTCACACAACAAAATTGATTATTCCTGACAAATATAAGAACCATAAGGAGAAGAATGAAATACACAAAAGACTAAGTTTCATACTCTCCTATTAAATGTTTCTCCTTATACTGGTTTTTGTATACTTTCTTCCTCAAGCTGTAAAAAAATTTGTAGCTGGAGCTGCAGAGCTATGGCCTCAGAGGGTATCTACCCATGGAGAGGAAGTGACCCGAATTAGGATGACAAATCAACTCCCCCCATTAAGAAACAAAAGTCCATCTCAGGACTTTCAGGATCCAAAGCTTGGTGGCTACTCATTATTCATGTCCAGTATCCACATGCTGATATGACTCCCATGTCCCCTGTTGTTCATCAGTCTGCCTCCCCCATTCCTCTATATGGTGTGGAAGTAAGTGAAAGAAAAGTTGAAGCAGATTGGATACCAAGGAAAATAAAACATTTAGTCAAAATTTTAAACTCAAAACTTAGATGTGTGGTCATTTCTCATTGGTATCTGATGGTAACATTTTTTACATATGGTACCTTTTAAAAATCTAAATAGAACTTCACTAAAATGAAAAAAGGAAATTCAAGTGACTGAAATCTTTTCACATTGTTATTACACTGCAATTTTATTTGGAGAGAATTGTGATAATAAAATGCTATTTGGACTGGGTGCCTGTGGCTCACACCTGTAATCCTAGCTACTCAGGAGGCAGAGATCAGGAGGATCATAGTTCTAAACCAGCCCAAGCAAATACTTCACAAGACCCTATCTTGAAAATCCCATCACAAAAAAAGGGCTAGTGGAATGGCTTCAGGTATAGACCCTGAGTTCAAACCTCAATATTGCAAAAAAGAAAAAGAAAACAAACTATTTCATGCAGAAGTTCTAAAGATTGGAGCAATGTGGTTGAATCATTTTTGAAATAGCAACACTCATAAAAATTCTTCCTGCAGTGAATAAATTGCACATTTGTGTGTGCTCATGGTTGTAGTCAAAGTGCTCTCCAAACACGTGTACCCTCACCCAGCACAACAATAAAAAAAAATTAAGAATGAGGTCACCAAAAACAAGAAAAAAGAAAAAGCTGCTAATGCTTGGTTCATGCATTCATGGAGGCCGAGTATCTCTTCTTTTTTCTGTTAAATAAGTGGATATTAGTAGGACAGGCAGCAACTCAGTGAGAGAAGCCAAGACACTCAATTTAGCTTAGAGTTTTTTTACACAAAAACACCCTCTTATCCACATGTGCCATCATCAGAAGCAAAGGAAGAGAGAAAGCATCTGCAACTTGAAAGTTTCTAGATTACTCCACCATTCTCTGACTTATTTTTTAAAAAATACTCTGAGTACTGAAAGATGAGTATTTTCTTTATAAGTCAAAGGAGGAAAATGCCTGTTTTTTAGTCATGCAATTGATGATTCTAGAACTGGGAAAAAACAGAAATAACAATGCCCGGTTCCCTCATTTTATAGTTGAAGGAAATGAACATTGGAGAGGTTTCATTACTTAATGTTAGAGATGATATGGTTGTACATTTAAGAGAACTCTTTTTCTGTAACAAATAAGTATACAATAGAGTTGAATCCTTGAATGTTTGTAACCACTGTACTGAACTCCTGCTTGCTCTTTCCTGTATACTCAGCACTCTGTTAGCTTCTGCAAATATAGTAGTGGAGGGAAAAAATCCTATTTTTATGGAACTAGCATAAGTAGTAAAATGGTAAACCAATTATTAACTATATATTTTCAAATTTCGATAAACATCACAAAGGAATATGGCACTATAAACAGGAATGCCTTGGTCTGTGAGATGAGGAAGAAGAGATAATATCTAATCTGAGCCCAAAAGGGGGCCATGCATTTAAAAAGAATTTCAAGCATAGGAAATAGCATATGGGAAGGCCCTGAGATGGAAGAGATTAGTCTCCTCATGAGACTAAAAGGCCACACATCAAGACCACACATCAGGTGGCCTACACATCAAGGAAGCAGGAGTATCCTTGCCCCTTCCTGGGACCCAGCATCAACTATTGAGAAATAAATTCAAACTTTTTACCTTGGACCACAAGGCTCTGTGTGTCTGGCCCTCCCCACTTAACTCTCCCATCTTTCCTGCATCACTTTTCTGAACATTGCCCACATTTATCTCCTTATTTTCTTCTTTCAGCTTTAGGGTCTTTGACCCTCTCTTTCTCTGTGTATTGTCTACCTTTCCATCAAAACTACTGCCATCATTCATAACAGCTTCAACATTCACAAGATTATTTATTTATGACTCTCATTGTCTTAGTAAGACAATGTACTTCACAAGACCTTGCCCCAGTCACCCACCTACACTATGGTGATATCCTTGACTGACCATATCTATGTCTTATCACCAGAAATTGCTCCACCTTTAAAATCCCACTTTCATTCTTCATTTACTACTTCTTGTCTTCTTGATCATTTGATCAATACTCCACTGATAAAATTTTGAACCTTATCACTTATAGCTGCATTCCTTGGACTCCACTGTTTTTTATCAGTCCATCTTCTTTGCTCCTCCCTCCCTAAATATAAGTACTGGTAGAAAATAAAAGCCCTGGTTGATACCAAAATATACCACGGCTAACTGCATAGCTGAACATTGATGGACAAAATCATTCAGATAAGTTGACAATTTCACATAACAGCCATGACCACACACACCCCTGAGCTTCCAAACCACCAGTATCTGATTCTATTTCCTAGTTGTTGTACTACTCTCCAAGATTATTTTACACCTTTTCCTCACTCCAATTTTTCCCCACTCCCTTCATTTCGTGACCTTATTTTATATTTATGGAGAAAATACAATTTATCAAATAGGGAGTCACTTATCTTCATATCATCCAGTCCACAAGCCTTCACACATCAGCACCTATTTTCTACTCTTACCTAGTCTAAGAATGGGGAATGTGCTTATCCTCCTGTCAGAGTTCAAACCTTGCTTGTTTGGCTCCTGTCCCTCTTGCCTTTTTAAGAGCTTCACCCTAGCACTGTATCATCAGTTCTCCATTTCTACCAGTCTATGACCAGTAGCCTAAAAACACTAGCATTTGTTTGTAAAATAGAGGAAACAAACTGTTAAGAAAAAACGCTACTCTCAAAGAAAGCTCACGATAAAACTCACGTCCATAGAGCAAAGTTTAATGGCAGGCCCAAACTGCCAGGCTGGCCAGGGAAAAGATGGTGCAGCCCTGAGCCTGGGCGAGCAGTGGCTTTTATAGAAGGGGGAGTTTAAGGAAGTTAGTGCATGTACAGTAGTCTCTGGTAAGGGTGGGGCTGTCTTAGAGCACTGGAATTTGTTTAAGGGTGGGGCTGCCATTTTGGCTGATTCACAAAATGGTGACATTATTGTTCTATCATTCCCCCATTTTTTCTTTAATAATGATGAGGGTAGGGGCTGAGGATCAGGAATTGGGGCGAAGCATCGATCTCTTTAACTGCTTCCTGCTGGCAGGGGGCGTTGTATGGGGCAGGATCCTCAGGCTCCTGTGGCGTCCTGGATGGGGCCTTCACAGTAGTTTTCAGGGAGGTTTTGGAGAGGTTGATATCCCTGGAGGCACAACTGGTTACATTTTTGATTAGCAAGAGCAGACATGTGTGTGATACAAGGGAGGAAGCTTAAGAATAGGAGAGCAAGAACATAGGCATTAGGATGGGCATTGGCCAGGAGAACCACTGTGAAATGTTCTTCCCTAGACAATTTCAAGAGTTCTCCAACTACAGAGAGAGAAATGGGTGGCCATACATTATCTAAGACCCAAATAGGAATATTAGGAGGAGCAAAAAAAGGTGTCTGTTCAGGGACTACATACCTAGGGATCTAAATTCTGTAAAATCCTGTAACTGCCAGGAAAGCTGTAAGCTGTCTTACGGTATGGGGGTTGGGAAACAGAAGATTGGGTTGATGCATTTATGACTCAGGGAGTGAGTCTGTCCCTTTAAGGCCACACCTAGGTAGGTGACCTCTGGGAGGCAGGGGCTGTCAGGATTTAAATGTAACACTCTTGGATAAAAGAGAGCTTTAGCTCATTATTTTATATAAATTGACACTTTTAACTTTTTAAATGTTTGTACCATATTTAGATAAAGTATAATGTAACACTGTTACAAGGTGTTCATTTAAGATACATAAGCAAATATATAAATGAACTCTGATTTAGTAATACTTAAAAGCTTGACAAGATCAGCAGAAAACACAAATAATTTCTTTGATAAAATCTTTCTTTGTAATGGTTTTTTGTAGATGTTACTCAGAGCAGAACAATATTAAGATAACCTTGTTATTTTATAGACATAGAAGATTTGATTTTAGTTTGACATGACCCTAAAAATCTTTTAGGCAACTCTTAGATTATATTTAACTTTAACTTTATCACACACTGAAGTTTCTTATTATGCACTTTTAAAACTTACTTAGATCTTTATATAACATACTAAACCCTTTGATGGCTTGTTTTTATCCCTCCTATTTGAAACAATCTTTAGGATAAACCCTTTTTTTAAAAAAATCCCTTCTCATCCAAAAAAAAAAATTCCTTTTTCCTTTAACGTCTCAAAAAATATATTTATTACCTATCTATATCCTTTCCAGTTGTTTACTTTGTAACCTGTACTTTAAAATTAACTTTTATAAGAATTTTAAATTTATTATAGGGGTTGGAGCAACTAATTAGTAGCCCTTATTGTATTTAGAACAGGCATAAGGCCTCATCATCCCTCAGGCTTGAGGGGATATTGTTTTGGCTTGAGGGATTTTTGAGTTTTATTTGAATAGGGAGGGCTGTCCTGGCTCACCCTACACTCATCTCATCAGTCCACACTGTGGAATCTCTTTGTTCCTGAAGGAGGGGGCAACAGAGATAGCTGCCTAGGGGGAGGAGAATTTGCACTTTTAATTGAGATAGTAAATCCTGTCCCAGCAGGGACACTGGTACTGTGGGGAAAAAGTGACAGAAGAGGAAGTCTCCCCAAGAGCAGGCCAGAGGCCATGTAAACTAGTGCTCTAGGGGATAGCCAGATTTGCCCCAAATGATAACTTTTGTCATTGGACGGGGGACCAGGAGAAAAAGGTAAAGCAGAGAAATAGGCTCCACTGTCTAGGAGGAAAATGGCCTTTTGTTTTTCTGCCATTATGGCTCCTCAACATTGATGCCAAGAAGTGGAGTGTGGACAGGAGGCTTGGACCCATCAATCCATAGGAAGGTGGCACCTTGTCTTCCATCTGGTGACAGGGACACTTAGACCTCCAGTGGTTACCCTTGCAGAGGGCAGGGTCCTGGTTGGGGGTGGGGCTGTCTCCTGGGCTGCCCCCCTTAAGCATTCTCTGCAGAAGTGCCCCTCCTATCCACCACAGTAGCAAGTTCAGGATACAGGCCCCAGTCAGGTGGGGCCCTCTCTGAGAGCAGCAATGAGGCCATGGTATCTCTTATCTTTTTCTCTCCTGTTACTAAGGTCCTGGACATACAGACATAGCCATAAATACAGACATGGCTAGCTGTATTACTTGGTTCAATGGCTTTTCCCTTCAGCCACAGTCTGAGTTTTTATGAATCTCTGGGGCGACTGTTAGAAATTTATCTTTGAGGAGAACCTCTCTCACCTGTGACTCTGAGTCCACCGTGGTATGCTTTCTGATAGCCTCCTTAAGATGCTGCAGAAAGGTAAGAAGATTTTTTCTTTTTAAGTTGTTGCTGTAAAGTAAAGTTGTTATTTTACATTGACACCTGACACTCTGGAGAGCAAGTCTCTGAACTGTTCTAGGCCTCAGTTTTCTCACTTGAAGAATGAGGGATCTGGTCTAGGTTAAACTACATTTTTCTACTATGAGATGGCTGAAGTGACATTAATGCCACTTACCTTCTTTACCATTTTTTAATTTTTTTTAGTAATGCTGGGGAATTGAACCCTGGGCTTTGTACATGCTGGGCAGACATTCTCCCATTGAGCTACTTCCTCAGCCCCAAATATTATTATTATTATTTTTTACTTTTGGCTGTACTGGGCTTGAACTCAGGACTTTCTGCTTGTAAAGCGGCACTCTACTGCTTGAGCCACATAATCATTTCCAACCTGAGTGGCCTGGCCCGAACCCATTGCTTCTCTAATGAGACAAGAGTCTGGTCTAGTCACAGAGATAAAGGCTTGATCAGTACAGCTGTTTAGATGTTTTTAAATTTCCCTTAGATCTGATAACTGGAAGGGGACATACGATTTGTCCTCTTCCTACCATTGCCTGTTGAAGAGGGAAGCACTCATAAGAGGTTCTGAGTACTGGAGTGACTTAGAAGGTAGAAATTTGTATAGGGGACCTCAGTTTACTTTTTTTACTTTTATAGAAAAGGTATATTGTAATTTAAGGGGCCTGTGAAAGCCACTTCTCTTGGTCACCCAGGGCATACTGAGGCCGACCTCAGTACAAAGCTTCCAACATCTACCAGCCAGAAGACTGGAAGATGCAGGTCCCATCTAGGAAGAACAAAATGTTAGGATCCTGTCTTTTAGCTAACGGCAGGCAGCCTCTTTAATAAAGGCTACCTTTTTAACAAAGAAATCATTTGTAAAGTTAGAGAAGGGCGTTCAGAGGGCATTTCAGGCCAATAACAGTGCCATATGGGACAACTAGTGTTAATATCTGGAGGGGAAAATTTATGCTGAGGCCAAAGGTATAGAAAATTCTAAATGAGAAGTTTAGAGACCACAGTAATGTCTATTTTGTTATTTATGGAACTATAACCTTAAGCTAATAATTGGCTTACAAGGGCTGGGTCTGATGCCCTGAGGTGTGAGGTGGGGCTAGGAGCAGGGCTTGTGTAAGGCGCCACTCCCTCCACACACACCTGGGAGAAATGGCTGCCTAGGCCTGATCCTGCGGACTGTTGCCCCTCCCCGCTTCCTGTGTACTCTGCGCGCGTTTATTCTAGGGGAAGTGGCGGCAGGCTGCAGCCATCGCCATGTGTGGCTGGTGGCCCAGGATGCATTGGGTCCTCTCTATGGATTTTCTTAGCTCTGGCAGGTGTTTTTGCTGTGTCCAGGAGCCAGCATCCTGTGCATAGGTGCGCCTGTTTGCTTTCCCTCCTCCCCTTGTGGGGGTGGAGTTAGAGCGTAAGTGTGGCAGCTGCAGGTTTTTGTAAGTGCTTTTGTAAAGCAGCTGATTTAAAGGTACTTTAGACTGAGAGGCATGGCAAACTAGTTGGAATAACTTAAGTCATAAGGTACCATGCTACAGGTTTTTCATGGGAGGCAGGGTCCCAGTAAGCCCAGTGAGGGGAAGGCAGACAGAGACAAAGGACATATGGTGAGACCATGGAGGAGGCAGAAAGGTGTGCTGACATCTTAGGTAAGGGAGGGGAAGGCAGAGCCTGGAGGCATGACACATGCTTAAGGGATTAGCCATCACCTGTGTCTCTAGGTTGCTCCCATTGATTGGTACTGGCAGGCTTTCAGCAAAACGAAACCTCCACTCTCTGGTCGCCAAATAAATCTGGGGCTTTGTCTCACCCCAGAGGAAGGGAGCATGAGCTCTCCCAGAGCTGGAACCGCATCGATGCCAGAATTGGCAAGGAGTGGCTTGCTTAACTCCATGACGGGGAAAGTTTTTCAGGAAGATAGGAGGAGATCGGTATGGTAAGCAGTGCAAGGAGTCTGTTTACATGGGGAAGGAGGAGGTTTGGGAGAGGAATTCACTGATTTAGAAACTGGTTTATAGGCTGATAGAATCTGCACAGGGGAACAGAAAGTACAGAGGGAGGGTTTGATGCAGAGATAGGGAAAGGATTGGACGTAGGAAAGTTCCTTCCATTTACCAGCATGCTCACAGAGATTGCGTAGATCCCTTAAAATATTGGGATTGAAAGTGCCATTAAGTGGCCATTTGGAGGCATTGTCCAATGGATATTGGGGCCAGGCCTGATTACAGAGAAAAATGAGCTTTCGTGGTTTAAGATCAGGCGTTAGGTGGAAGGGCCCAAGGTTGGCCAGGAGATATCCCATTGGGGAATCTGAAGGAATTTGGGATGGTCCAACTCCCATGGTGAAGGCCTGACCTGAGGAGAGATATGGCGGGCATCCCCAAAATATCAGGTCCTCAGGAGAGAGAGAGAAATGTGGAAAACAACCCCCAGAAGGAACGTCTTCACTACCGGGAGGTCCACAGTTCCAAGTGGGGAACCCAGTTCCCGGGACAAGAGCGAGCTGCGACCTAGCGCTAGGGTTTTCAAGTAAATGAGAGAAAGACCACAGCTCTGTGTGTGAAGAGGACTCACTGAGGGAGAGAGGGCCTTAAGGGAAGATTGGCCGGTGGTGGATGGTGGTTGAAGGCGTGCTGGGATGGAGGAACTTCCCTGTGAGCTAGTGAAAGAGTGGCGCTTTCTAGGATCGGGGGTCCTAGTAAAGCAGCGCAGATCCCAGAGGAAAGCCGGGAGAGCAAGGTCAGTGCCGGGAACTCAACCTGATCCCGAGTTTCGGCACCAAATGTTAAGAAAAACGCCACTCTCAAAGAAAGCTCATGAGAAAATTCATGTCCATAGAGCAAAGTTTAATGGCAGGCCCAAACTGCCAGGCTGGCCAGGGAAAACATGGTGCAGCCCCAAGCCTGGGCAAGCAGTGGCTTTTATAGAAGGGGGAGGGTAAGGAAGTTAATACAGGTGCAGTAGTCTCTGGTAGGGGTGGGGCTGTCTTAGAGCATGGGAATTTGTTTAAGGGCGGGGCTGCCATTTTGGCTGATTCACAAAATGGTGACATTATTGTTCTATCACAAACAAAACTCATTGGCCCAACAATGTACTGCATCTCCCCCTCTCTCTCTTTACAGTAGAACCTCTCAAAATTGTCCCACCCTTCATCAGGATGAAGTTAGGGGCTTCATCCTCTAATTTCTGCCTCTGATTCAATGAAACCACTGATGGGGTTTGTCAGTCATCAATGCCACCACAACGCAAAATCTGGCAGTGAATTATCTGTCCTTATATTTTTCATCCTTTAGTATCATGTGATATGGTTTACACTCCTGACCTGGAAAAATCCCCTCCCTCTTTGGGCGATAACATGCTCCCTATGCTGAAAGCTGTCCAGGTTCTCCTCTAGCTAATCTTTAATTCTTCTTTCTCTGCCTTTCCTAGTCCAAATGTAAAGGGATTCTCCATTAATTTTCCTTATCTTTTCACTCTCAACTCTCTCCCTATTATAATTAAATAGAACTTAATAACTGATGACTTCCAAATATGTGTACCTATTCCCAACCTATCCTCTGAGTTTATAACTTACATACCAATTGTCTATTTGATATCTGGTAGAGTAATAAAACTGGCAATTTGCTAAAGGCAATAGACAGAATTTATTTGGACTGGTATAGTAGAAGAAGAGATTTGAGTGCAAACTGATCTTAATTTTACCAAAACAGAGGACAGGAGACTGTTTAAACACTGAGGTGTGCTAAGGGAAAAAATTAAAGGGGTTAGGAGGGTGTGTGAATAGGATTAGTCCATTTGAGTTTCTTCATTGGAGATTATTTGGAGGAGACACAAGCTTCCTATCTTTAGAACAAAACACAGCTTTGCAAATTAGAACAAGATACCTTCCTGAAAAGTCTAACACAACTTTTCACAGGACCCAGGAGTCAGGAAAGCTATTTTCCTGGATGTTTGCATTCCTAAAGGATCACTCACAGGTCCTTGAGAAAACATTTCTGGGTGGTAGAAGATTAACTTTTCAAAGAAGCAGAGAAAGGATTTACAATTCCTAGTTGTCTAAAGTAACCATCTTTGACTGGGACAAACAATAAATTCTTGTAGCAGTGATGAGCTTTCTTGGTATGCATTTTAAGAGGGACAGGGTAATCCTAGGGATATAGTTTTGGCCTGACATAAACCATGCTAGATTTTGGTCAAATCTCAGTACAGGAGGTTGAATGGAGTTGTTCTTGCTGAGGATTTAGCAGTTCTCACATCTTTTCTTGAAATGTTTTAGGCATCTCAGAGTTAATCTGATCAAAATGTACCCCTTAATTACTTCCCAAATATAATCCTTTCCTACATTGTTTCATTTGTTGCTTCATCTTTGCTTCATGACTTTTTATTAGCCCCACCTACAGCCAACAATCAATTAAAAAATCTGGCATCTCTAATTTTGTATTCGTGCTTCCTTCCAATGGATGCCACTTTTCCTTAGGTTAGTGTCCATCCGAGGTGTAGCTGGGCACAATCTACAGAAGACCACAGACGAGAAGGCACAGTGATTTATCTTTCCAGAGTAAAAATAAGTTCATTTATGTTTGGGGAAATGAATTGTATTTTTTTCAATTTATGGCATTTCCACCTTCTTCTACAGTTTGTAGAGTTTCTATTTTGTAATACCTGTTCATTGACCCCCTTTTCACACTATTATGTAACAGACAATTTCTGGTCCTCTAAGCACCAGTTGGTGACTCTATGAGCAATAAGTTAATATTGCCTTCCAGGTATGTTGTGACTTCCTCTTCTAACCATGTAATCTGTTTTTGCATTTTCTAGTGACCTAAAAAAGTGCATTGTCCACAATATACATTTAATGCATAATTTAAAAGCACATCATTATTTTAAAAAGTTTAAACATTTCAGGAGAGCTTTTTGTGTGAGTAAATCTTCACAACATCTTATTTGTTAAGGGATAATAAAACTAATTATCATTCACATAATCTTTGCATTTTTGAATTCTAATTCCTGCCGTGAACAACACTGCATCAAAGCAGTTGACTCGGTTGGAAGAATTTATCTAAACACTTAAGACTGAAAAACAGCTTTCCACTGTATTAATGAAGTATTAAGACAGTCAAAATAATTGAGATTTTTACAAATTTTAAGAAAAGGAAAGATACATTGGAAATGATCTTTGATTTAGATGTGAAATTTTATTGTGGTCGATTTCTTATTTATGGAAATATGTTGAAATAATGTAAAGATCAAGCAGCATTTACACTTGGCAGCATTTTCCGATGTGGCTCCATTCAAGTAGCTAAAGCTTAGCACAAATGCAAAACCAATTTATTTATATTTTCAAAAGAAATAATTTAGGTCATTTCCATATTGCATACATACAAAGTCAACTCCTTTAACTGAAAGTCAGCATCTTTAAAAATATTAATTTTCTACCTCAAAGGATACAGATGATAAAAGTAAAAATAGGAACTGTGCATGATTTTAAGCATAGCTAACATTTAATTCTCTAAACACCTTTACTTCCAATCTATGGATCTAGTAGATTTTTAGTTGCAGTATGTAGAATGTGTCTATGATCTCTGTTTCTTCAAAGGTGTAGCAGTACCTCTCTCTCCACCTTCCTTCTCTCCACCCCATATCTAGCCTTACAGAATGACAGATCACAAGGTAGTTTCCAAGAGATATAATCCCAGAGGTACTGCCAAACAATACCTTCCCCCAGATTAAACCAGGAATATAGTCTATGAGAATAGCCTTAGCGTAGAGTTTTCCAAATCTTTTAATAGATCCACAGCAGGAGATTCATATTGTTATATGATCCATCATATGAAATTGAGTAAATATTGAAACATTTTCCAAAATATTGTGATTTTTCTGTCTCATCCTATTCTTATTTTCTTTTTTAAAAATTGGTTTCAACCTACTGAATTAATTTTACTACCCACTAGAAGAAGCAGTATATAACTTGAAAATCACTGCTTAGAAAAGACATGAAACCTACTATTCATCAAAATATTATATAATCTGAATGAGAGAAGCTCACTAGGGAACATTTCGCCTTGATCACATTAACTTACAAGTGCTCTCCACACTCCCCAGCTCCACAAACCTGACTTGCTTTTACTAGTTGAACTTTGACTTAATGCCATAAGGCCATATGAGTTTTTCTGTGCTATTGCACTATCCACTGCATCTACTACTTGCCTCTACTGAGTTTATGGGATTTTGTGGTTACAATTCAGTAATTTATTCTCACTTCTGATTTCATTTTACTTTCCTATCCTTTATTTTTTCCTTTGCCTCAAACATCTTACTAATCTATATTTATCTTAACTTTTTTATATATGTATATGAAATGCCACTTCAAATCTTTATGAAACAGAGGAGAAAAGGAAAAAAAAGGAAATCTTTATTCCTTACATTTTCAAACTGAAATTATATAAAGGTACAAATTCAGAATACTTTGTCCCACTTGTATCAGAAATAATAACTATGAGAAAAACTAAGTTGTTGATATATTAAAGCTAATATAAATTACCTTTAAAGTTTTCCTTAAAATGGAAGTATTCCATTTGCAACTATAAACACTGCCTAGACTAGTAAGAAATAACTTCAAGCAAAATCTGAAATTGTATATAATTTGCCATAATTCCAGAGAATACAGTATTTTCTTCATGGCTAAAAGAACAATGTGAAAATGCTACATAATACCTAAGCTAAAAGAACAATTTATTCTAAGATAAGTAAATAACATATATTTTGCCAGTGACCAAGGTGACTGTGGCTTCAAATACATTTCTAAAGAATGAAATGTCAGGATATTAGAAGACAGATAAAATCAACTATGAAAATGTGTGTTTTAAAACCTCCTTGAAAAGGTTCAAAACTAAGGAAATTAGTTGACAGCATCAACAATGAAGTAATTTTCTGATGATGCTTTGGAAAATCAAATCAATCCTAGACTTGTTTAAGTAACACCAGCCTGAAAAGTTGATTTATTAAACCTATATTAGGTGACTAAATCAAAATTACTATCCACTCCACTATTTTTCATGCCAAATTTACAATCTTAGTGTATGGCATTTGTTACTTTCAGGATACTGGTATGTCATGATCAATGACAATACCATTTCCTTTTGACTTAACTCTTCTGGTACTGCTTTGGTTTCATTCTTCCACCTACCCTGTTGTAGTCCAGTTTCTTGTTCTGTATTGTTGTTTTGTTTGTTTTTAATAACTACATGGTAACAGCTACAGAAAGGCAAATGGCAAATAAGAAACAAAAATAATCTTGTTCAACAACTTAAGGATAAAAATATTTCTAAATGTTAGGTAAATGGGTATCTCAATAAGCAGTAGTGGGGAAAGAAGTGGATAAAAGGATTGTAATTATTATGCACAATATCAGATTAATTAACAATATTTTCATGTGCAATGAATAGTCTTAATATGACTGGATTTTAGTAATGCAGAGTAATAATGTGATACCTAAAAAATAACAGATGGAGAAAAGATCAAATGAGAATGAATTATTTCTGCCATCCTATTGCTCTCTATTTTTGGAATCATGCCTCTATGCTCCTCTGGTTTCCTCTTCTTTGATTTTTGGTCTTCACTAGCTTTGACTCTCCTCCCTCCACCTCCTCAGTTCAACCCTCAATGTTGAGGTCCCTCAACACTAAATCTTGGTCCACTTCTTTTCACAATCAATAATCTCCCTTGGAGATTATATATATGCCAATGGCTTCCAAAGTATATTCCATCTTAGACCATTCCTATTCACTTTGATTCCAGTAATTTATTCAGTCAGTAAATATTGTATTTTACAGTGTCAGTGATATGCCAGATATTATTCTGGGCATGGAGGTTTCAGTGGTGAGCTTCACAGTAGACACTGTGAAGTGTCTACTTCACAGAGTTTCATGGAGTTTATTTTCAAAGGAGAAAACAGTCACAAACAAAATAAACAAGTAAAATATTTACATCCATTAGAAGAAACAACTGTTAAGGAGAAAAATAAAACAGAATTCAGGGAAAGGATGCTGAAGTTGGAGGTGGAAGCCATTTAGGTAGATTGACCAGAACAGAATCTCTAAGGAAGTAAAATTTGTTCAGAGACCTTTGTAGAGAGGGGGTAAAAGGCAAGCAAAGAGCCACTGGAAGAGCTTTCTGGAGATAAGGAACAGTGAGTGCAGAGACTCTAAGACAAGTATGGCATGATGAAATTTCTAAAAAGAGTAGGAAGACAAGTGTGCTGAAGCAGGGTGAGTGAAGGAAAGAAAGGAAGAAGATGGAATCAGAGATGTAAGAGATCAAAACAAGACCTAGCCAGTCATTATAAGAATTTAAGATTTCATTCTAATCAGAATTAAAAGCCATATAGAGTTTTAAGCAAATAAATGATATAGTTTGATCTAGGTGTCTACTTCCTATCTCTAAGGTCTCAGTTACTTAACTCAATAAGTTTAAAACAGAACTCTTAATCTTCCCCCATAAACAACAAAATTAAGATGAAATCATTCTACTCTTCCATTTTCCCTAGTTCAGTAAATACTGAAAACTACCTATTCAAGCCAGAAACTTGAAAAGCACTCTGAATTCATCTCTCTCTCTCTCTCTTTCTCTCTCTCTCTCTGACCCATTCCATGCATTATAAAAGCAAAACTATATTTCTATCTTCAAGATAGAGGACCAACCTATTTGCTTCTCAGTGCCTCTCAAGTCACCAACCTAGTCACCAACCTAGGCCAAGCCACCAATATCTCCTATGTAAATCTCAGCAAAACGACATCTTTTACAGTTTTGACTTTCCATCAGTGGCTTCCCTGTGGTCTAAAATGAAAATGCCCACTTCCTACCATGATCTACAAGGCCCTGCCCTTTAATATTTCACATTACTCTCTCCAAGGTTTCTGTGTTCCAGCTATACCATACTTTATTATTCCTTTGTATGCATTTTTCCCACCTCAGAGCATTTGGCTTCCTACTTTTCATGTCTCTCTCATGGCTAGTACTTCTGGTCCTTCAGTCTTAACTGACCTATCCTCTCAGGGACGGGCTCCGTGTCCACACAGTCTAGATTTGTACTTTCCATTATTCATTACTGCAGTATCCTGTCATTTCACTTGATGCTATTCATACTGTGAGCTTCTTGGGAGTAGGTATCATGTCTATCTCATTTACTATCATGTGTACAATCCAAGAAAGATGCCTCACAGAGGAACTCAATATATATGTGGTGCATGAAGGATCAGTTAGTACCACTATCTCCCTATATCATGTGAAAATGTTTGCAAACCTATAAGACTACCTCTCTTAAAATATATAGACATTTACCTAAAATGACAACTGAAAAACAATAAATTTGAGCTAAATCATACTACACATCTGACTTTTGTATACATTTGCTTATGTATTTCTACAGGAGAAATGATTTTAATAAATATTTTAAAGTAGAATTAAAATTGAAGCAAATCTCTGAACATCCCAAGTTCCATTCATCACATTTTTAAAATGAAAAGGATAACATTTTTTAGTCTGGGTCCAGGATACTATCCTGATATGTTCCTTATCTCACCACACTTAATCCTCACAATCATCCCATGCCTTAGAAACCATTGTGCCTAATTAATAGGTGAGAAAACGGAAACTTGGAGTTGTCCTGTGACCTACTTAAGATCACACAAGTAATTAGGATAGCAACAGAATTCAAACACAGCTGCCTATTCTATTGCCGGCACCATCTGAAAATATGCATCTTTTCTAATCACAGTGTTAAAAATAAATCAATGAATACCAATGCCATATAATTGAAATTTAAAATATTGAACTAAAAATGCCTTTGCTTTGACCTACATCATGGAAGAAAGAGTAGTATATTAGTAGTATGTTCTTTGGGCTCTGTGCCAACCAAGCACAGTCCAGAACTCAGCATGCCAATAGCTGTTGATCATTTCAAGAATTCCTTAAATTTTAGTTTTAGGTTACTCTATCCTAAAGTAAATATTCTGTTAATAAGAACCTATAACTTTATTTTTCCACATATGAGTTCATTTGGTTATTAGTTTCTTTAATAGTAGTATTTGGTATTTTAATAATAGTTAATACCTGCTTCTAGTATCTTTTGTAAGATTTTTTAGAGGCAAATAAATTATCCATCTCTTTATAAATTATTCTTTCAGTTACCATTGAATAGGTATAATCTATTATTTTCCTGGAGCTGAATTTCTTTCTATGCTCTACCCTTTTTACTAACCTCACATATACATGTATAAAGTACATGCATCTGACTGCCCAAGATGAGGACATCTTCTTGTTATTTCCACATTCTGTAGAAAAGATAAGCCACCAACAACCAGTTAGGAGTTAAGAATTCCATATCTAGGAAGTAAAGAAGGTAAATATGGTTGGTGTACTTTCTATACAAAAATAAATATGGAGAATTTTTAAACTTGTTGAAATCACCATAAGAAAAGAGCTGGGTAGAAAGGAGAAAAATGGAGGGGATGAACCAGTTTGGGATATAATACATATATACTGTATTATATACTGAAATATAATGAAACTTACCGTATAGATATCTTAAACAAAAATGTTGTTTTCAAAAATGGAGGACAGGAAGGTAAAACAGGTCCTTTCTGTGGTTGGTACCAGTGGGAGGGGAAGGATATAAGAAAAGGGTATAGGAGGGTGAATATGGTGGAAATGTTATGTACTCATGTATGAAAATGGAAAAATGAGACCTGTTGAAACTATTTTAAGAATGGGAGGAAGGGAGATAAAGGAGAATGATGGAAGGGTGAATTTAACAAAGATATATTGTGAGCATTTTTGTAAATGTGACAATGTACCCCCAGTACAACAATAATATGATAATTTGAAAGTTAATTAAAAAATAACAAGCTGGAGGGGTGACTCAAGAGGTAGACCATCTACCTCTTGATGGTCTCTAGGTAGACCATCTACCTCTTGATGGGCTCTACCACCTAGCAAGCACAGGCCCTGAGTTCAAATCCCAGCACCACAAAAACAAATAAACAAACAAATGCCTTGAATGTGAATGTATAAAATAACTAACTTCTTTTCACTCATATTTAACCACATTAAATCAATGATCCCTGAAATTCAGAAACAAAAACCAAAATATTTTTAACACATTTTTGGGAAGCTCTGTGACGTGCATATATTGATAATTATATTGATGAATTCAACTACTTCCATCCAAATTTATAATATTTTATACCATTTTACATGCTTAAAAAGTCATCTTTAAAAGTTCTCTGACCTTATTGTTATCTCAAGAGCTTATTTAACTTATTTTCCTTCAATTTTTAGTAAAAGAACTTCAACAAATTGCTTTTCACTAATTCTTAATATCTTGGCCCTTTTTTGGTTTGTTATAGGAAATACCTTGGTTATAATTTTTGTGTTGTTGTGACAAACCTCAAATTTGTGCATTTTGTAATTTTTAGGGATTACGTGTTTTTTTTAATAAAAAAGAATTCCGTATCTTAAGGGGGCGAGAGAGGATAAGGGCGAATAATGAGGGAGATGAATCTAATTATGATACATAGTAAGCATATATGTAAATGTCACAATGAATCCCCCCTGTGCAACTAATATAAGCTAATAAAAAAGAATTCTTTTTTTTTTTCTTTTTTCATTTTTCTTTTATTATTCATATGTGCATACAAGGCTTGGTTCATTTCTCCACCCTGCCCCCACCCCCTCCCTTACCACCCACTCCGCCCCCTCCCTCTCCCCCCACCCAATACCCAGCAGAAACTATTTTGCCCTTATTTCTAATTTTGTTGTAGAGAGAGTATAAGCAATAATAGGAAGGAACAAGGGTTTTTGCTGGTTGAGATAAGGATAGCTATACAGGGAATTGACTCACATTGATTTCCTGTGCGTGGGTGTTACCTTCTAGGTTAATTCTTTTTGATCTAACCTTTTCTCTAGTAACTGGTCCCCTTTTCCTATTGGCCTCAGTTGCTTTAAGGTATCTGCTTTAGTTTCTCTGCGTTAAGGGCAACAAATGCTAGCTAGTTTTTTAGGTGTCTTACCTATCCTCACCCCTCCCTTGTGTGCTCTCGCTTTTATCATGTGCTCATAGACCAATCCCCTTGTTGTGTTTGCCCTTGATCTAATGTCCACATATGAGGGAGAACATACGATTTTTGGTTTTTTGAGCCAGGCTAACCTCACTCAGAATGATGTTCTCCAATTCCATCCATTTACCAGCGAATGATAACATTTCGTTCTTCTTCATGGCTGCATAAAATTTCATTGTGTATAGATACCACATTTTCTTAATCCATTCGTCAGTGCCGGGGCATCTTGGCTGTTTCCATAACTTGGCTATTGTGAATAGTGCCGCAATAAACATGGATGTGCAGGTGCCTCTGGAGTAACAGTCTTTTGGGTATATCCCCAAGAGTGGTATTGCTGGATCAAATGGTAGATCGATGTCCAGCTTTTTAAGTAGCCTCCAAATTTTTTTCCAGAGTGGTTGTACTAGTCTACATTCCCACCAACAGTGTAAGAGAAAAAGAATTCTTTTTATCACTTCATAGTTCCTAGAACATGGTGTACAGTTAAACATTAATTGTTGAATGAGTGAGTAAATGTACAAATTAATTAATGAGTACAAGTGAGCAGAAGAAAGGAGTAAAGGGATTTTTGCTTTAACTATCAACCATTTCTGATCACTCAAGGGCTATTGATTGTTTATAAAAAGCTGTTCCTTTTTCACATTCTTAATGTTTTAACATTTTGTGCTTAAGCTAATTTTATAATAATATGTAGTGTTTATTTTATAACTTCATATCCACTATAAAAGTAATCCTTATTTATTTAAGAAAATACATATATATATGCAAAATAAAGAATACTGAAATGTTTGATAAGCCCTTCTTCTCCTATACATATACAAATAATCTATAAGTTAAAATATGGTGCATCAGTACAAAAATAATAACAAATCATTTCTTATCTAAAAGTGTAATATTAAACATATAGTAAGTAATTAAAATATTCATTTTATTCTCCAATTTGGCATTTGTTAATCCTTTATGGACAATATTTTCTGTGACCTATTTGTAACTTACTTGCATTATTTACTAAGATAGTTTTGGGAGTTTGTTTTTGTTGTTTTGGTTAAAAAAAAACCTTTTTTAAAGATCTGGAAGCAAAGGCTTAAGAAAGACAAATAATTTTATAGAGGTAGTTCAATTCTGACATGGGGCATAGCTGGGATTTCAGCCTAAACTAGTCTGACTCTACACTCCACACTATTTCCACACAAGACTTGGCTGCCTATATGAGGTAGAACTATAAGGAATTGCTGATATTCAACCATTTTAGACAAAGAAAATGGAAATTGCATGTTACTCCACAAGATATAAATACAATTTATTCCCATTATTACTCCAGCATCAAAACCCATGATAAATAGGTATCAAAATATCAGGTTATAAGTAAATACCAGAAGATATGTATTCAAATCCTGATGTCCATGATGACTAGCAGTGAGACTTGGATAAATCACCCTCCACACAGGTTTTTTCTATTGAAAAAAATAGTATTGCTCACCCTACATACATTATAGAGATTAGTGAGGAGCAAATGGAGTTTATGAAACTATAAAAGTCATAAGTCTTTGCTTCCTGGAGAGACAGCAGTTTCCCAGTGCTGGGTCCCACATGAGCCAGAAGAGTTATGGTTTTGCAGGCCAAGCTTCTCATATTGCAGGAGCCTGGAGGAGACAGTTGCATGTTCCAATTTGCCCTCTGGCAGTCTCTTTCATCTTAAGACCAATGTGCCACAGCATCCCACTATTGCAGTGGGACATACTGAATGAAAAATTGACACAAAGGAGAAGATGGGATCAGAAAGGCTGTGGTGACATCTGACAACTCAAAAAAATCCAAGAAAAATCAGTTCTTTCTTGCTTTCAAGGGGTTTGTGATTGGGGGGGCTGGAATTATTCACATATATACCAAGTATTGTAAAGTAATTAACAGTTGTGCAAGGGAAAAAAAAGGATACAAAACATAAAATGATTATTATAAGCAGCCCTTCTAAGCATAAAAAATCCAACAGTTATATTCCCAAGTTTCAAATGTCAAAGAATAGCATTAGAAACTATATATAAGAATATAAGGCCCTAAAGAGCCCTCCTCCACTGTGTCCACTGTGCAGTTAACTCAGTGTTTGGTAATCATGTCCAGGCCAAAGCCAATCCCTCAGAACCCTATAATTAGAAATTCTGACTTGTCCTAAGGACCAATAGCCTAAATGTCAGCAAGATGCTTCAAAATGCTTACATAAAAACTTGACTTAATCTGCAAAACTCATCACCTTTCCTGAAAAAGAGCTCAAGGTTGTTTAAGAAATTATTATGGCCATACTTTCTGAAAGTCCTAATTGAAATCTCAAGAAGCTGAGAGTGTCCTGAAGAGGCTACATAAATTTAAGGAGAAAGAAAAGTTCTACTGGCAAAATAGCAAAACCCAAGGACAGGTACCTAACTCACAGCAGCTGTCCTCAACAAGGTCTTAGAAAAGCTCTGAGCTACTCTTGAGTAATTAATGCCCTTTTTTGTACAGCTTTTCTAGAAATTGCAGCCACTCAGCATGAAAAGACTTTTTCCCTTCTCTGGAAATACTTTTCCAGTGTGACAATATTCAAGATTTTTCTGCCTTCCTGTTCTTTTAGCAGGTGAGGTAATACAAGAACATATATTTTCTGTAAAGCACTGCACAAAGAAAGAAATCTTTATGACCACTTCCTGAGAGAGACACAGAAACCACTGGTTTTTTTTCTGTGCCTGTGGTCTAAGCAATAAATTAATGAACTTAATTAGCACATAACTTACATCAAAAAATATTTTCCCTTGATGCTTCACTAAAAGAAGTCTTCAAGAACTAATAAGTTTATATAACTAAACCCTTTTACAGCACATTAATCTAATTTTAAATCTTGTTTGAAATTGGCATATATGCTTCTCTAACTAAATAAGGTAAATTTCAAAACCCTTGTGTATCTTTTTTTTATTCCTAACTTCAGTCCATTCTTGGAGTCAGAATGTCTTCCACTCCATGAACATCTTCAGTCCCATGCTTGCCTTCACTACCTTTAGCAAAGACCTGATCTCCTTCAGTCCCTTCCATGGCATTACTGCCCCCTCCTCCCATACTGGATGTTCTTCCCATCCCTCTTTCCTAGAACAGAGTGAGAATCTCTTTATTTCCAAGAAAGGGGCATTCCTTTCCATACTTCTGATCTTTCTATTCTTTTCTTTCGTTTTTCCTTCATCTACACTTGTTCCCTTCCTACCACATAGAATCTTCCTTTTTCTTAAAAAAAGAAAAAAAAACAAACAGAAGCAAACAAGAAAAATAGCTTATTTATGTTTTGTTCCCCTTTACCATTCCATGTTACTTCTTCCTTGAAAACAAGCCCATGAAATATTATCTACCTTCATTTTCTGAACCTTGTAGCCATTGTTGTTATCTCTGCAGTCTCTAACATTGAGTACTAAAGACCTTGGGTTCAATGGCAGGCAGATGTCTCCTCAAAATACTACCCTGCTTTTTTATGAGCTGTGTTACCTTAAAGAGAAATTAACTTACTCATACCACCTTTTTTCATGTGTAAATTCTGCAGATAATAGTAATCTTTTGAGGATTAAATAAGATAATAAAATGCTTAGTACATAAAACGCTCAGTACAATGCCTGGGTTTTTACTTGGTGATTAGCAAATAGCTGTTGATATTATTAGCATTATTGTTATTATTATTATTATCTCATTTAAAATTATAACAACCAAGCTACCCTTCCTGCTCTATTTCCTCTCTCTCCCAACTACACTTCCTAGAATTCTCACAGACCAAGTCACCATTTCAGGCCTTCATCTCTTTTGCCCTGGGTTATTGCAATTGACTCCCAGCTGGTCTCTTGGAACCTATCTGCAACTTAGCCCACTATTAGTGCCTATAGAGGAAGTGCTTTTGTTCTTCCACAATCAGATCCAAGCTCTCTTCATTTCTCCACTTTCTGAGCCCTCCTATGCTCACATGGATGTCCTCATTTTTTTCCTGTGCCTTTATTTGTACTGTACCCCTAGTGTAAAAACTCCTTTCCAATCTGAGTGTGGAAATGCACATCTTTTTACTGGTCCACCTTCTCCATAAAGTCTTCCCCAAAGTGTTCATAGCTAGTGTGAAAAAATCAAAACACTAAGATTTAATGATAATGTGGTTTTAATTTCTATGTGTATTTGTATATGGTATATAAACATACTGAATAAAAATAAGGTAAGATGTTAACAGTGACTTTTTAAGGTGCAATTGTCTGAAGATATGTTATGGAACTTTAAGAAATTCTTGTTTTATTTATTGTATTTGCCAAATTATTTGAAAGGACTAATATTTATTGAGTGCTTTCTATGAACTAAAATCTTTACATGCACTAACTTAATCCTAACAACAACAACAAAATCCTCTATTGTAAATATTAGTACTGTCTTTCTATTTTCGAGGTATGTAAAAGTGAAGCAATGTTTTAAACTCACATAGCTGGCAAGAGGAACCTGGCTCCAGAGCCTTACTCTGCTAAACTGCATGAAGGATTTCAATAATTAGAAAAAGATATGTTTTTAATTGCCTTTTCTTCTCTCATCTCTGCTCACGCTCAACCTCCAACACCAACAAATTCCAAATTCTCCTTCTATTTCCTGTGGAGAGACCAGTCTCAGCTAGGTGTTAAGAAGAAAGCAATCTGATTAAGAAAATTTGCATGAACTTGTGAATTAGCAATTGCCATCTTGAAGTAATTGCATCTTAAAAAGGATGCTTGTTAACATAAGTGAATCTGTGATTAATGGAATTTCTGTTGCTATGACTAACCAACTCTATCTACTATGGGCAGCATGTGGAGAGGCAGGTGAGTTGGGAAAGAAAAATATTTTCTCCCAATTCACAGTACAGAGGCTGCCTCATGTGCAAGATCTCCCTCGGTTTGTAAAGCCATTCTCTTTCTCACACAATTTTTGGTCAAAATACCAATAATCTCCACCTTGAGGCCATGTGAAATTCCATTCTACCATTCTGACGCTACAAAGGCCAGCAGGAACCACTGACCAAAGATCCCAGAGTTTATGCCAAAGTGTATCTGGCTGGAATGCTTTCTCTGGTCTAGCAAGACCACTCTAGGATTGATACATCCATAACCTGAGGTAAGAGATGTGTTTATGTAACTTCCATAAGAAAAAATTTTTCCAGGATAAGTATCTAGTCTAACTTCTTTTGGACCTCTCATATTTCAGAAAGTAAGCTTTATGACTATAACTTTTACTTGCCCTACATAGGTTGCATACTGATGAGGTTTTCATTTAGCACATATTTATTCTACAAAGGGGTTTTGTCATGATATTTTCATACATGCAAATAATTAATATTGATCAAGTTCACACCCTTTATTACACTTTCAGGATTCTGTTTGTGACATCAAAAGAACCACTTGGGGACATGACATTTTCTCTCTCCTTCCTTACCAGGGACCGAATGTCTATCAACTACTTATCACGATCAAGCCATGAGAGAAATCCTGTAGACTGGGCACAGGGATGTCAGCATCCCAGCAAGCTCTGTTTGCTGCCTAGGGAAGTAACTTGACTGAAAGAATGCTGTAAGTTCATTTCCCTTTATTTAGTGAAATTAAATCTCAACAAGTGATGCAAATAAGACTTATTGGGCAGAAGGATACCTGGAAAGAACTTTATAAATATTTTTGGGTGGATGGATGGATTAATAGTCGATTAAATGCTTAATCATAGATTAAAAGGCCTTTGGAAGGCCATGTTTTCTCATTTTGGAATATAGGCCCAACACCAATACAAGCAATGTTATGAAAAACAGGTCACGCTAAGGGGAGATCACTAATGAGAAAGGGACAGTAAAAGAAGGAAGTTAAGAAGGTGAATATCATTATGTACTTTCTTCTTTTTTAATAAGTTTTGGTTTTTTTCTTTTTTTAATGTTGTGCTGGGTGGGGAAAAATTGTGGCATTTACAAAAGTTCTTATGATATATCATAGTTGAATTTATCCTTTCCATCATGCTCCATTATCCTCCTCCACATTTCTGAAATAGTTTCAACAGGTGTCATTTTCCATTTACATTCATGTGTACAAAGTATTTACACCATATTCACCCTCCTCCACTCTTTTCCCACATGCTCCCCCCTCCCACTGGTACCAAGCCCTTGCACAGGTCCTGTTCCTCCCTCCTGTTTGGTTTATGTACTTCCTATACAAGAATGAATATAGAATTTGTAAACCTGTTGAAATCACCATAAGAAGGGGACTAAGGTAGAAAGGAGAAAAAGAGGGGAGATGAACCAATTTGGGTTATATACATATACATACATGGAAATGTCACAATGAAACTCCCTGTACAGCTATCTTATACAAACAAAAATGTCTTTTTTTAAATACAGAGAACAAGATGGTAAAACAGGTCCCATCTGGAGGTGGTGTTGTTGGGAGTTAGGGAAAGGGTGTAGGATGGTAAATATGTAGAAATATTATGTACTCATGTATGAAAATGGAAAAATGAGAACTGTTGAAGCTGTTCCAGGAATGGGGGAAAAGGGATAAAGGAGATTGATAAAAGGGGTGAATTCAACTGTGATATAAGAACTTTGGTAAATGTCACATTGTACCCCAGTAAAGCAATAATTTAAAAAAAAAAGATTTTAAAAAGGCCTTTGAAAGAACCAATTATAAATGAAGAAAATTTGCCTTTTCGTCTACTCTTCTAAGTTTATGGCTCAGACCCCTATAACAAAAGACATATTAACAGGAAAAGAGCAAGCAAATTTATTTAAGTTTTACATGACACAGAAGTCTTAATAAGTAATGAAAACCAAAAGAATCACTTAAACCTGAGTATTTTATATAGCAAAGCTGGTAAAGAATGAGGCTAGTCCTGGAGAAATGTGATAGGATAAAGAGTATGAGGTAAGGGAAGCAAACTGTGGAAACTTGGTGAGGCCTATTTGTTCAGATTCCACTTTTTGTCCCTAGATCTTTTCAGAAAAGGATGCTCTTTTCCTCTAGGTCTAGGGAGAACACCTCCCACATGAGGGTCTATGACCTCTTTCAGGAGATAAGGGTGGGAAAGTCCAGAGAGAACTTCCTGCTTCTGAAAATTCCTTCAGCTTAAAATATTCAAAATGCCAAGGCACCGTATTTTGGAATAGTGCCTTCTGAACCCCATCACAATGTCACAGCACAAAATAAGGACGGAAATGCAGTAGGGAAGAAAGAAAGAAATCACGTTCCTTCTGCTGCCTGTTTTGGGGAGAGTTTTGTGGTTTTATATATTCAGAAAACTGGGCACAAAGGCAAGAGCTTTACTCCACCTCTCAGTCTTCTCTGAGGTAGCAACAAATACGTGGGAAGTAAAGGACTGCTAGATGGAGGCAAAGCTGAGAAAACTCTTGATCATTCTAGGATCCCATATATCCAGGGGAGCCTAGAAAGTTCCAGAAGAGCAATTCTGGAAGTGTAATTGACAGACTTGTCTACTCCTCAGAAAAAAAGGAACACCACACCATAGGGAGCAGGTAAGGTGAAGAGGTTGAGCAGGATAAGATGAGGTTGATGAGAAATTGTAGATACAAGCTCTCTTCTGGCTAAGTGTTTGAAATCTAAAATAGTGAAAACTTTTCTATTATTTAAAACCTTTAAATAAGTTTGTGGTGAGAGTAGTTGTGTCAGACACACTTGCTACTGAGCAAGAATTCTTTGCTCTAACACATTTCTTACGTTTGTCTTAAAGTTAGATGGGGGCAACATGACCAGTTCTGGATAGTCGGCTGAAAGCAGAAGTGGCTTATGGCACTTCCAGAAGGAAGCACTTGAGCATCAGCATGTGATCCTCCCCTGAGGACTGAGGAGTCTACCTGTTCCAGCTGGTCAGCTACAAAACAACAGCATTTTCATTAGCCTGAGTCCCCACCAGACTATGAGGAGAAGAGCTCCCCACACACCAACACCCATCCCCATACCATCTGACTACCCACACTGAATACACAGAGTGAGCAAAAGATTTTTGCATAAACTTTTGTTGTTTAAACCACTGAAATTTGAGGGTTGTTTATTACTGCAGCAAGGCCCATTTAGTCTTTACTGATACAGCAGTTGCTTATGAAAACTTAAGTAGATGGTCCACATGTACAAAGCATACCTCTATAAATGCAACTGGAAATTTAGCCAGGTGAGCCTCGTAATGCAAAGTAGTAGGTTTACAGAGAAGACAACTGTAGTACTGCTGTTTAGAGGACATACTCTGAACAGTCTGGGGCTCAAATGTCAGTTTTTTCACATACTGGTTATGTGACCTTGGGCACATTGCTTCACATCTCTGGGTCTCAGTTACCTCAAGTGTAAAATGAGTATAATAATATATATATATATATATGTATATATATAAATTTTATCTCAAATATTTATTTAGGGAGGAATAGAGTAAACATGCAATGAATGCTATTATTAGTGATCTCAGAGATACTAAGAAAAGCCACATAATAAACGTATTCCTTTCTCTCTCTCTCTCTCTCTCTCTCTCTCTCTCAAAATGGAGGTAAGACTGATTTAAAAAAAAAACTATTATAACTTGCACTGTCATTTGCGTGTTTATTTTTCTTTGTTGTTTCAAACTCAGAACTATCCCTCTACCTTGAACTATCTAACAGAACCACAGTTTTAGATGACAAATATTTTAGCAGATCTTAGACTTTCTTCTTTTCATAAAGTAACTTGTAGGTGATTTGCTGGGGTATTTAAAGAATATTTCCCCAAAACACAGTGTATAATAGATTGAAATATGAAGAAAGGAGGAGGAATAAAGTATTGAATAAAGGTTTGACTGTAAGTTGAGACATCCAAACAGTCACAAAAGCCTGTTCTCTGACCTAAGATCACATCTAATTTAACATAAACTATGAGCAAAAACTGACAATGACAAAATTGTGTATTATCTATGAGTCACCCTAAGCATTATTTCAATTCTTATTCCCATGGTTATTTCCATTACCCATATGAATTCACTTCTACACTGAAATGAGAATGAAATAATTTTCTTACTCATTACAAAAAAGTTGAGAAGTTGAATCAATATGTTTTCTGTGGAAACTAAATATGTCATTTATTAACCTTGAAGTGCCTATCTAAGATACGTGTAATCCAGAAAGTGGAAACCATCACTCAACCCAGAATTTCTTTTTCTTCCGTGCCCACTGGTAACCTCTCCTTGCACCATCATAATTCCCTTCTCTCCAAAGCTTTTCTTTTCTTCTTAACTTCACCCCTCATGTCCCGAACTTGCTCATCACTCCTTCCACTCTGTCCCTCTATAGATGCACAGACTTCCCCTACTGTTCTTCCCAAACATGCTTTGTCTGCTCTCTCTCATGATCATGAGAGTAGGGTTCATGTCATATATAACCAGGAGTCTCCCCAAAACCTACCAAAGTTCTCAAATTTCAATTTTGTATTACAGAAACGATCATCCAGATAACTGAATATGTAGGTCTAGCAGAAAGGCTCAAGCAGTAAGAGCACCTGTCTAGCAAGCAGAGGCCCTGAGTTCAAACCCCAATGCTGCCAAAAAAAAAATCAGATAGTTGAATATGTATATAAGGACTAGTCTATACCTACACTTTCTGTGGATTCATTTTGCTTATGCAGCCATTTTAGCCCAACACTTAGGGCTTTCATATTAATGAATTCACTGTAAGTCCAGTTCCTTCACCAAATAGTGTGGTGTTAGAGTACTGCAATTTTGTGTCATTTACCCTTGTAAGAATTCACATCATCTTACAAAGTCATTAAAGAAAATAAATGCTATTTGTTAAAATCAAATCATTAAGGCAGGCGTGAGAACTAGATGACTTAATCAGTAACAAGTAAAGTTAGCTCCTCATGGTGTCATGTGCTTCTAGTATTTAGCCCTAAAACAGCCAATATACTCAGCATTAACTTGTTCAGTCCATCACCGCACTGTAACTCTGAGGCTAAGTACAGAGGTATTCAATTAAGTTCAACAGGTTATAAAAGTGTCATTAAAACTGCAAACAGTCTTTCCAAAAGTCAGTGTACTATAATACTACACTGCTAACCTACGAATTGTGTTAAAACTGTTTCCTAAGTTCCCATTACAATCACAGTCTTCATAATTCAAGCATCAGCATCAATTCTTTAGCATCAATATTTCCCCAAAACCCAAGGAACTGATATCTATTTCCTTAGAAACCTAAAATATTAAAATTCATCACACTTTTCATATGATAATTCCACCCCCCACACTGAGACACTATGAAAAGTGAGAGGTCACCTCATGATTCTTCCTCAGTGTAATCTCAGTGAGATGGAAGCACAATGAAAAAACAGAAAACTGGCTCTGTTTCCAGAGATTCTAAAATAATATCTAGACATTATTCACTCACAGAAATGTAACATGCTGAGAGTTTTGTTCACTTTTTTCTTTTCTTTTCTTTCTTTCTATATAACCACTTGTTAGCCACATGACCTGGGGTAGCTTCACATCACTAAGCCTTAGTTTCATCATTTGTAAAATGATTACTCTCCCCTCTATATTGCACAAAGGGTACTTTTTTTTGAGAATTTGCTAAGATAACCTGCAAAATGTGGCTTAAAGACAGTAAGTAAAATACAAAACATAAATATTAAATATGCAAACAGGCACTAATATTTCTGAGTGAACAAAATGAATTACTCTCAATGGAAACAATTACGCTATAAACATAACTTATAGAGTGTCTTTGATGTCAGGGCAATTCAGAGGCAGGAAGATGATTAACAACTAAATTACAAAGAAGAGAGGAAGTCTTGAGCTATGATTTAAACAAAGGAGTATGGTTTGAAGATGAATCTTGTTTCATGTTTGGCAAAGATATTGGCTTATATAACACTTAACCACAAGCCAAGAACCACAAGCTTCAGTCTCAGCAGTGACTGAGGAAGTACAGTACAATAAATAACTAAATGTCATTTCAAAAATAAGTCAAGTTCTTTACATGAATTTTTTGAACTATGTGAGGAGTATATGTAAATCAAAGCAAAGCTTTATTGAAATTCCTCCTTTCTACTCACCACCTCCCCCTGACACTGTCCTCACATACCACAATAGTCCTTGCTTTAAATGCTCTTCTGAATATTTCTCATTCTTTGGGAATCACCTACTCCCATAAGAAATAACCCATAATAATGTCACTCACTCCTTCTGTCACATAGCATTTGCAATTATAACCTGAATGCAAGACCTCTGGGATCTTCCTCTCTGATGCTTTCTCTTGTGATTGTGATAAACACCTCCCCCTCCTCTACATTTCTGCAACAGTGGGAAAAGCTGCAAACACCATGTTACTTTTTACTCCATTGCCTTTATTTAAGATTATATTTAGTAGATATGTTATAAGTTCCAAATATGACCATAGAGCAGAGAAGTTTGACTGAATATTGGACAGGGACATAAGCAAGCAAATGGGACAGAGTTGATACAAGATCTGAGCTGAGAGGAACACAGTGGCCAGGGTTCTGTGGTTTATTTGGTCACAAGTGTTTGTACAAGTAATTTATTATAAAAAAAAAAAGCCCTCCAACCCAACATCAGAACTTCAAAATTAGAATGAAAAAAAAATGTGAAGTCAGGTTGTTTCCTTTGTCTCTTAAGCATGGGTCCTTAGAGCTTGTTCAAGAGTTCTGGAAGGGGACCACAGACACTCAAATGGTCTCTCTCTCTCTTTCTCTCTCTCTGAAGAAGACTTACAAAACTTACCTAGGAGCTATTCTTAGCATTTTATTTATATTAGATCATTTAATTTTTAAAACAGTACTAGTAGTAGTCCCATTTTCCAGATGACAAAACTGAGGCATGGGATAATTAAGTAACTGACCTAAGTGGGACAACCAGAACTTGAACACAGGTGATCTGGCTCCAGCATATAAGTTTCTAAGTATTGCATTATCCTCCCAATAAATGACACAGCCTTGGAAAGAATGCATAGGAAGCAAGAACATAAATATTCAAGGGGTAGAAAAACAAGGACAAAGTCTGTCTTGTTAAAGATCCAAATGAGGAATAATTTCAACGAAGTTAGAAAATAGGTCAACCCAAAGCACCCCTTGGATTTGCCAATCTAAGAGTGACTAAACCTATTCCTGTGGAGGGGAGGGGCCTAAGCCAGAGTCGGGTGTGAGTAGGTTTTGCTCAGGTGGAAGGAACAGAGGAAGGAGAAATGATGTGTCCCTGCATCCCCTTGAGATGGAGCCTTGTCATGAAAAAGACTTCCTCTCTTCCTTTCCTTACCTTCTCCATTCTTAACATATTTCTATGGAAGGAAAAACAGAGTGAAATGATTGTACAGTTGGTAGTGAGGCCTTTAGTGGCATGGACATAATACAAGAAAGGCTGAGGGAAACGCTCTGTTTTCAAACTCTTCCTTAGAGACAGACTGAAGACAGGTCTGTTTCAGTGAAGAGATGTAGGAGAGCAGAGAGAGATGAATCTGGTACAAACAAATGATAAACCACAAATACCAGGAGAAAGGGAACAGGGCCTGAGCTTAAGTAATAAGACCAGATTTCTACCCATGCATTGAATCAGTCTCTTACTAACCACTGGGATGAGGTAAAGCAACAGGAGCAGGCTGTAGCAGAAGCTCTATTTAACCACTGGGAATCCATTCCCATAGCGTAAAGTGAGTGATGTAACTATCTCTGATATTCTCTGCATTTTAAATTCTGTTACCCTATTGAGTATTAGCATAAGTATACCATTGGCCAAAGATAGCTGCATTGCTCCACACATGTAACCTCCCCTTCACTGACACCAATTTCTTTACCTAGAGGGATAGAAAATAAACTCACTATGAAAGCTGAAGCAGCTCCCAACACCAGGCTTGTCAAGGGAGAGAAAACATCAAGTTCAACATCTCCAACATTCTTCCAACTCATCCTGATACATTCTGGCACAAAGCTTGAACTGCCACAGTTTAGTTCTTCAGAATGTCAATCTGTACCAATATAAGTCAATAGATTTTCTTTAAACCATTATCTGCTACAAATGAGCAAAAATAGAAACTTTGTGTTAATTAAAACCTTTATTTGCTTATTCCTTTGTTGACATAAGAAAAACACTGCATATTGCAGAACTTCTGGCTCTGCCACTCAAAATATCCATTCATAAATCATACAAGGAAGCCTCAGATCTACACCTTATTATTCATCAAAAGTTAGAAGGGCACTGAAAACTGTTGGACATTATGTGGTAGGGAGAACAGGGTAAAGAAAAATAATAGAGGGGTTAGACAGACTAAAGTAGCATATATACATATATATATTAGAGATAAAATACCACACTGAACAAATATCAGACACTTAAACAACAAAGAACAGAAAGTAGAACAGTTCACGTTAAGGAGAGGGTACTAGAGAGAGGAGGATAGTAAATGAAGAGATTTAAGAAGGGTGAATATGGTTTTTGTATTTTCTATAAAAGTATGAATATAGAATATTGAAACCTGTCAAAGTCATCTTAAGAATGGGAGGGAGAAGAGGGAGAACAATGGAGGGGATGAACTATATATGAATATGTCACAATGAAACCCCCTGTGCAACTATTATAAGCTAATAAAAAACATTTAAAAAGTTAGAAGGAAGTTAGATAACTGGAGTAGGAAAGATAAGTTTTTATTCTCTGTTTCACAAGAGCACTAAAAACATTTGAACACCAATAACCTAGAAAAAAGAAAAGGAAAGAGATTCTTCTACCCACTGATGAAATGATCTTTGTAAGTGTCAGGGCATTAGCATAAATAATACATATAATATATAATGTTATAAATTAATATATGTGCATACAATATACAATTAATATGTAATATATGTATCACATATAACATACTATACTTGCTACCTACCACTGTAAAATGTTTAATATAAAGGTTTACTTTGTGCATGTGTATATTTTGTTTTGAGGGTGGGAGAGACTGAACTCAGAGCCTTGCACTTGAGACACACCCCGGCCTTTTTGTGTTTTTACATTATTTTGAAAGATGTCAAGGCAGATCTATAAATGAAGTGAAGTATAATAGAAATTATGCTTGATTTCCTAGATTTAACAGATGTTTATGCACAAAAATTGTAAGTGCCAGGGGAGATACCATGATCACAAAGGTGGTTTTCCCAGGGTGAGGCTTATCCATTGCACTCTGGATGTGCTGACCCCTGCAATTTCCCCAAATGTGGGAAACTCGACTGCATAATTTGTGGTAGTGGGGGACTGCGTTCACACTCTCCCTTGATTTAAAAAAAAATTGTAAGTGCCAGATTCAAATACATACTAATCAATTAGTGTCTGATAGGCTTACTCAGTGGGCTAGCACTTAGTATTTAAAAGTCTAATGTTAAGGTTCAACCCAAACACTTAAAACAGTACCATTTCTCATACACACCCTGCAGTATTCTTTCATAAAAGACAAGAAAGTTACATGCGCAGTAATGGCTGGTCCAGAAATCATGATTCTTTCCATGTAGAATTTGTGAGGACTCCCTCTCTTGGAAGTTTTGGGGCTTTCTTGGTTGGAACATGGCTCTGCTCTGTAGAGTAAAAGGAAACCCCTTTGTCAATTACCCTCCAAAATCACTGCCATTGCTCACTAGATACTTTTCTCTTGTTCTTCCTTGCTTTCCCTTCTTTTCTTGTAGTGGTTCCATAGCCACATGAAACCAATGTTGACAAATACATCAACTTTCTGCTGACACAAAACCTTAAAAAAGGAGTCATTTAGAATAATCAGAAGTTTATGTAGACCAAACTTGTGGTTGTGGTTTCTTTGGCAAAACAATTCCCTCAAGAAAGTAGTGGGGTTTTGTAGGTTTTCTACTGCCAAGTTTCAAGTGCACTTATCCGTCTTCACCTCTTCTTTGACTCTATAAACATCAAACTTTTTGAGTTTTTCCATGTAGTTACCCTAGACCAACAGATTCAGTAAGCATGTACTCTATCCTCTAACTTATTGTAGATAAAACTGTATCAAAAATTTTTCCAAGACTCCAGTACCATCATAACAATCTATAATACATATTGCCTTGCAACACTGACAGATTGCTAAGCATAGTTTTGGTTATTGTTATGTAGGATCCCATCCCTTTATGAATAAGTACTACTTATACACTGTATAAGTACCATTCTGTCTATAAATTAGTTGCTATAGTGAAAAGATCCAAAACATGTGGCTAATATTAAGAATAATGTTTATTAATTTCCCACAAGGCAGTGCCATTTATAAAAGCAAGAATGGTACAAACATAGAAATGATTGTTCTAATCTTCTCAGGTGGGATTTGTGAAGACTCCCTATCTTGGAAGTTTGGAATTTTTCTTGGTTGAAATATGGTTCTGCTCACTAAGAGGAAACATCCTTGTCAATTACCCTCCATGATCCTCTACATTAGTACCAGATGTATCTACCATTGGTAACTCATGATCTTCAAGGTTGCTCCAATTCTCAGTATTTCCCAACCAGCAGGCAGAGGTAAAGAGCAACCAAAGGCAAACAGGTTCTCTTTAAGTAAGTTACATAGAAATTACACACATTTCTGCTCACATCCAATTGGCTTAAACTTATTTACATCACCATACATACATATGTTCTACATACATACATAAGTTCTCTAGTTGGGTGACAATCTGCTACTTTAAACTAAACATAGAGGGAGATTCTATTACTAAAAGGGAAAAAGAAGAATGATTTGTGAAGAACAGTCAGTTGTCTCTGCTAAATGAGGATTTCTAAATCCTAAAAGACTGTAATTCCATTGTTCTGACTTCCATTTAAACATAAATATCAAAGGAGATGAAGGTGACAGTATATGGAAGATGGACTTCATACACCTATATGAAATAGAACTAAGAAAGCTCTTGCAATTACTTCAAGTGAGGTGGGGGAGGGGACTGAGAGGGAGAGACAATGGGGGCAGTGTAAATAATGTACAGTATTAAGTCCAATTGGGATTGTCACTATTAATTACCCCCTATATAATGAACATATCCTAATAAAAATTATTTTGAAAATAAAATAAATATCTGAGCATCTATAAAACAGGGTACACAGTGTGGCATCACAAATCCAGCTGCAGACTCACCTTTGATGAGTTTGCATAGATCATAATCCATGCACATTCCCAGGTGAGACTCCCATTCACCATAACATTTCACAGCACCCTTAAGAAGAGGAAAGTAGGCAGCAAAGTAGCATAGAAGTCTATTGCCTTCATTTTGAAATGTTTGTACATGGAGATTTCCTTTCTTATCTTTTCTTCATGTTGAATTTCTTTTCATCCTGTAACATATCACACCTATCCCTTAACCACAGCACAGTCTCCAGATAGATCTGGGCATTGTCAACCTTTTCATCCCAGAATACTATCCTTCTTAACTTCCACAAACACCAAAATTATGACTAATAGGGCTGTGGTTTGACCATAAAATAGTCACATAAATATTAAATAAAGCATTCTAAGATAAAATGGAAATCAAGCCCCTGCAGGGATAGTACACTGTTCCTTAAGCCAAGTGCCCAGTATGCCTCTTGAGCTATTTAATACAATTTTAACACATTCTACTTCCAGGACTGTGATGTCATGCTCATCCTGTGATCAGTAATAAACTCACTTTCCAGTATCTTGAAACTAGAAAGTATGTATTTTACATTAGGAACTCACGAAAGATCTATCACTCCTTTTAAGTAGAGTGTTATTTTGCACCAAATCCATATGAATTTATTAGGAATTAATCTATCATCAAGATTCACCCACTATTAAGAATAAAACTGTCATTTGCTGGAAAATGGATGGAACTGGAGACCATGATGTTTGGTAAAATAAGCCAGTCCTACAAAGACAACTATTGCATGTTTCCTATAATTTGTGGAAACTAGGGGGAAACAAAACAAAGAAAAATAACCAAGGTCACAAAAGCAAAAGGGAGACTGAGGAGGAAGAAGGAGATGAGAAAATGAGGAGGGAGGAGGTGGAAATCAAAAAGAATAATCAGGAGGTACATATGGTTAGATTACATTATTTGCATGTATGGAAATATCATGATGAAACTCCTTACTACGTACAATTTACTATATGCTAACTTAAAAAAGAGTAATCTCTGAGGGTCTGGGTCATAGCTTAGTTGTAGAACACTTGCTTAGCATGGGTCCAGTTCCCAGAATTACTAAAGAGAAAAGGATGATATCAGTTTCAAATAAGCAAACCTGTTCCTGGACCTGCAAGACAATGGCACAAAGTATAGGAAAGTGACTCCCCCAAAATAACTTTTCTGAAAGTTTCTAACACCATCAGAAATCACAACTTCATTGTGATTTCACCCCCAGATCACAACTTCATTGGCCTTCCTTCAAACTCTTATAAATGTATTTCTTTTTTTATCTTTATTACCTTTTTGTTGTTCTGGGTGTATATTGTGACATTTAAAAAGGTTCTTACAATATATCAAATATATCATACTTGAATTCACCCCTCCATCATTCTCCTTTATCCCCTCAACTCCCATCCTGTAATAGTTCTACAGGTCTCATTTTTAGCATTCTCATCACTGTCTCTTATGAGTTATTAATCTAAGGGAAGGGTGAAGTGATCTTGGTAGTTATTTTAAAAATTCATAAATGCAATCAATCATCCCACACTAATTAAAAGGATATGACTGCTTGTGCCTTCTTATTTTCTTTCATGAACTGCTGTTTAGAATGAGGAAATAGACACACACACACACACACACACAGCAGAAGACCAAGTACTGTAAAGGTAATTCTTTGTATGATATGAGTTGATAAATATGCAATTATACCCCTATCTACTCCCATAAGAGAGGGGCTGGTCATTCCCATTTCAACCAATAAGCACCCTTCTGCTCAATGCCAGAGTAGCATTAGAATCATTGTTTATGCAAAACTCCAGGAAAATGTCATCAATTACAGTTGCTTCTCAGAGTGAAATCAACTCAACACCCTCATAATTCAACACACACACACACACACACACACACACACACACACACACACACACACACACTGTGACAGGCAAGGTCACACAGAAAACTAGTGTTATATTGGGAGTGAACGTCCAGGACTCCTATTTCCTGAGGTGTATGCTCTTTCTTTCACATGGTTCTGGGGTGGCTAACTAGTAAATTAACCATATAGGCAATGGTTTTAAAAACTTTTATTTGCTGAAGGGAAAATTATGGAAAGAAGAGGAAATCAATTCATAGCTTCCTGTTTAGCATTTTAAAAGATCTGTACTATAAAAAAACCGCCAGAAGCCCTTCTAAAGGTTAAGCAAGAAATACCACTATTAATGAAATGTTCAATGTTTATTATACATACTGTATTGTTATTAAGTTAAATTTATGCATGTGTACTTCATATGCTTTATAGTATATACATGCTCCAATATATAATCAAAGTTTGTGGATTGTCAATGACAATTGTAAAGGCTTTTTTTTGAGAATTATACTGGGCAGTATTCTGACAAATCAGGCAAAACAGATGAAGTCACCTCATACCTTAGAGTATGGTCTGGTCACTGACTTTTCTCTATCACAGTTCCCTCATCATTAAGTTAAGAGGTCTCGCTAATGCCTTAAAGTGCTCAATTCCTGTCATTAAAACTGTAATTTTGTTGCTCTGAAATTATTATAGAATATTAAAATTGAAGCTTTGCTTTATAATGTACATAAACTATTTTCAACTTATTTGACACTATAATTTAGAAAAATCATATATTTTAAAGTTGATATCTAAAGTTTTATCTCAAATGTAATAGCTACAAAGATTCAATTTTTTGTACATTGCATAATATGTATGGGACATAAATATATTTTAAAATATGCATGGAATTGCAGACTTGACCCATGAAACTTATGAAACCTATCTGCTTTATAAAACATCACTGAAAAAGCTAGTCCTCATTGTCAATGAGGCAAATGAAATGTTTTTGCACCATAAAAATCCCAATGTAATTTTTCAAGTTTTAAAAACATTTTTATTAGCATATATTAGTTGTACAGGGAGATTCATTATGACATTTACACATGTGCTTACAATATATCTTAATTAGATTCATCACCTCCATCATTCTCCCTCATCCCTCCTCCTCTACTTCTTAGCACAACTTCAACATGTCTCATTGTTCTATTTTCATACATGTATACAAAGTACATACACATATTCATCCTCCTTCACCATCTCTGTTTGCTGTTCCCCTTCCTATTGGACAGGACATGTTTCATTATACTGCCCTTCATTATGTAAAATATATTCTGATGGTTCAAGGGAGTTTCACCATGGCATTTCACATATGCATATACTTTACTTTAATCAGATTAACCCCTCTGTTACTTTCTCTTTATCTCCCTGCTGCATTTCATTATACCATATTAATATATGGATGCAATGTATTTTTATATTATTCATTTCTATCATTCTCTTTTCCTCTCCCATATCCCCCTACTCCCTTCAGACAGACCCACTATCATGTTCTCCCTTTCTCTATCCATCTATATGTAAGAAAATGTATATATCTATACATATATATGATCATAAAATATATTTTTGTATACATTTATCTTTTAGGTCTAGCTTCCAAATATGAGGAAAACATGTATTCTTTGTCCTTCTGGGGCTGGCTTACTTTACTTAACAAGATATCTCCACTTCTGAGTAACCAAAGAAATAAAGGGAGAAATCAAAAAGTTCCCAGAATCTAATGAAAATGAAAATACAACCTACCAGAATCTGTGGAACACAGCAAAGGCCATGCTAAGAGGAAAGTTTATAACTGTAAGTGCCTAACTTAGAAAACATAGAGGCATCTCAAATAACCTAACGATGCACCTTAAGCTTCTAGTAAAACAAGAACAAAACAAACCCAAAACCAGCAGGCAGAGAGAAATAATAAAGATCAGGGCCAAGGTAAATGTGATCAAGACAAAGAAAACTGTACAAAATTAATGAAACAAAAAGTTGGTTCTTTGAAAAGATTACCAAGATTAACAAACCCTTAGCCAACATGAGAAAACAGAGGAGGGAAAGGATACAAATTAATAAAATTAGAGATGCAAAAAGGTAATATAACCATAAATACTAACAAAATCCAGATGATCATTAGAGAGTACTTTGAAAACTTATTTAAGTAAGCTGGAAAATCTAGATGAAATGGATAAATTACTACACGGATATAAACAATCAAAATTGAACCAAGTAAATATTAACCACCTAAATAGACCTATTATAAGCACTGAAATTGAAGCAATAATAAGGACTTCCCTAAAAAGAAGAGCCCAGGGCCTGATGGATTCATAGTCAAATTTTACCAAACCTTTAAAGAAGAACTAATACCAATAATCCTCAAATTTTCCTAGGAAATAGAAAGGGAAGGACCACTACCAAACGCATTCTATGAGGCCAAGATTACACTCATTCCAACACCCAATAAAGATGCAAAAAAAAAGAGAATTATAGACCAATATCTTCAATGAATATAGATGCAAAGATTCTCAACAAAATACTGGCAAACAGAATTCAACAAATCAAAAAGATCATACACCATGACCAAGTTAGTTTCACTCCAGGGATGCAAGGATGGTTCAACACAGATAAATATGTAAATATAATACAGCATATAAACAGAAGCAAGGACAAAAACCACATGATCCTCTCAATAGATGCAGAAAAGGCCTTTAACAACATTCAACACCCTTTCATGATAAAAGCTCTGAAGAAACTAGGAATGAAAGGAATGTTCCTCAACAAGTGAAACCATTCCTGCTACAGTCACGAATGAGACAGGGGTGCTCACTTTCCCCACTCCTATTCAATATAGTTTTGGAATTCCTAGCCAGAGCAATAAGAAAAGAGCAAGAAATAAAAGGGATTCAAATAGGGAAGGAAGAAGTCAAACTATCCCCATTTGCAGATGACATGATCCTATACCTAAAAGACCCTAAAAACTGTACCAAAAGCTTAGAAATCATAAACTCTTTTGGCAAAGTAACAGGATAAAAATTAACATACAGAAATCACTAGCCTTCCTGTATACCAACAATGAACACACTGAGAAAGAAATGACGGAAACATTTCCATTTTAAAAAGCCTCAAAAATAATAAAGTAACTTGTAACAAATTCAGTGAAAGAAACCAAAGTTCTTTTCATTGAAAACTATAAACCACTGAAGACAGAAATCAAAGAACACATCAGAAGATGAAAAGATCTCCCATGCTCATGGATTGGTAAAATCAGCATTAAGAAAATGACCATACTCAAAATTCCAATGACATCCTTCACAGAAATAGAAAAATCATTTCTAAAATACAATGAAAACACAAAAGCCCTCAAATAGTCAAAGCAATTCTGAGTAAAAAGTCCAGTGCTGGAGGTATCACAAACCCAACTTCAAACTATACTACAGAGCCATAACAACAAAAACAGTACAGTATTGGCACAGAAGCAGACAGGAAGACCAACTGATTAGAATAGAAGACCCAGACATGAGCCCACGCAGCTACAGCCAACTGATCTTCAACAAATGAACTGAAAACACATGATAGAGGAAAGACAGCTTCTTCAACAAGTATTGCTGAGAAACCAGATATCCACATGTAGAAGACTGAATTTATTTTTTTTCACCATTTTGGGTTTTATTGGTCATAATTATAATTTGTTTAACTCTTCCACAACTCATATTCACAATTCAATTTCAGCTTTTATCTATTATGATTAGAATTATCTGCCCAACTACTTTTGGATAAAAAATGATGTTCATTTTGGGTTTGGTTTCTCTCTAGGTCACCTGGAAAAGTACACACTTTTTTTCCTTTTTACCCTTTCTAGGAACCCAATAGGACTAAGTATCTTTTATCTTCCATCACACTATATAATTTCCTCTGATCCTCTTTCATTTTTTGAAATTTTGTTATTCATTTATTCATATGTGCATACATTGATTGGGCTATTTCTCCCCCTGGCCCTGCCCCCACTCACCCCCCCTTCAACCCCATCACTTCCAGGCACAACCTGTTCTACCCTTTTCTCTAATTTTGTTGAAGAGAAGACATAAGCAATAATAGGAAAGACATAGTGTTTTTGCTAGTTGAGAAAAGGATACCTGTGCAGAGAGATTCCTAGCATTGCTTCCATGCACAAGTGTATTGCAACCCGAATTGATTCATCTCTACCAGACCTCTTCTTACTTCCCAAATTGACCTCTGTCATTTTAAGGTTACTGTATTAGCCCCTCTGTGGTGGGGACATCAAACACTTTCAAGTTTTGGGTTTTCTACCTATCCACATTGCTCCCATATGTGCCCTCCCCTTAGCATGTAAACCAAGTCCAACAAATTGCTGCATTTGCCCTGGATCTAAAGTCTGCATATGAAGGAGAACATATGATTTTTGGTCTTCAGAGCCTGGCTAACTTACTCAGGATGTTCTGAAGTTTCACCCATTTACTTGTGAATGATAAGATTTCTATTCTTCATGGCTGAGTAAAACACCATAGTGTATAAATACCACATTTTCTTAATCTATTTGTCAGTAGTGGGGCATCTTGGCTGTTTCCATAACTTGGCTATTGTGAATAGTGCTCCAATAAACATAGGCATGCAGGTGCCTCTGGAGTAACCTGGATCACATTCTTTGGGCATATCCCTAGGAGTGGGATTGTGGGATAATATGGCAAATCTATGTTTAGAGTTTTAAGAAGCCTCCATATTTTTTACCAGAGTGGTTGCACTAGCTTGCATTCCCACCAGCAGTGTACCAGGGTTCCTTTTTCCCTACATCCTCGCCAACACCTGTTGTTGGTGGTGTTTTTGATGATACCTAGTCTAACAGGGGTGAGGTGGAGTCTTAGTGTGGTTTTGATTTTCATTTCCTTTATGGCCAGGGATAGTGAGCATTTTTTCATGTGTTTTTTGGCCGTTTACATTTCTTCTTTTGACACAGTTCTATTTAGTTCAATTGCCCATTTCTTTATTGGTTCATTGATTCCAGGATAGCTTAGTTTTTTGAGTTCCCTATATATTCTGGTTATCAGTCCTTTGTCTGATGTATAGCTGGCAAATGTTTTCTCCCACTCTGTGGGTGATCTAATCAGTTTAGAGACTATTTCTTTTGTTGTGCAGAAGCTTTTTAATTTTATGTAGTCCCATTTGTCCATCCTTTCTCTTAGTTGTTGAGCTGCTGGGGTTCTATGGAGGATGTCCTAGTCTGTACCTATTGCTTCCAGAGTATTCCCTGCTCTTTCCTGTACTAACTTCAGAGTTTCGGGTCTGATATAAAGGTCCTTGATCCATTTTGAGTTGATACCAGTACAGAGTGATAAACATGGTTCTAGTTTTAGTTTTTTGCAGTCAGATAACCACTTTTCCTAGCAACATTTGCTGAAAAGGCTGTCTTTTCTACATTGTATGTTTGTGGCACCTTTGCCAAAAATAAGGTGGGCATAGCAGTGTGGATTCATATCTGGGTCCTCTATTCTGTTCCACTGGTCTTCATATCTATTTTTGTGCCAGTACATGCCATTTTTATTGCTATTGCTTTGTAACATAGTTTCAAGTCAGGTATTGTGATTCCTCCAGCATGGCTCTTTTTTGCTGAGTGTTGCCTTGGCTATTCGTGGTCTCTCGTGTTTTCAAATGAACTTTAGGGTAGATTTTTCAATCTCTGTGATGAATGTCATTGGAATTTTGATGGGAATTGCATTAAACATGTAGATTGCTTTTGGTAGTATAGCCATTTTTACTATGTTGATTCAACTAGTCTATGAGCACAGGAGAGCTTTCCACCTTCTGTAGTCTTCCTCGATCTCTTTCTTCAGGGGTTTGTACTTCTCCTTGTAGAGGTCATTCACATCATTTGTTAAATTTACTCCTAGGTATTTGATTTTTTTTGAGACTATAGTAAATGGAATTGTTTCCATATATTCTTTCTCAATTTGTTCATTGTTGATATATAAAAAAGCTAATAATTTTTATAAGTTGATTTTGTATCCTGCCACATTGCCGTAGCTGTTTATGGTGTCTAGGAGTTTTGGGGTAGAGTTATTTGGATCTTTAAGATATAGGATCATGTCATCTGCAAATAAGGATATTTTGACTTTTTTTTTACCTATTTGTATTCCTTTTATTTCTTCTTCTTGCCTAATTGCTCTGGTTTGGAATTCTAGGACTATGTTAGATAGGGAATGAGACCCTTGTCTCATTCCTGACTTTAGGGGAAATGTTTTCAGTTTTTATCCATTAAGTATGATGTTGGCTATAAGTTTGAAATATATAGCCTTTGGAATGTTGATCCATTTCTTCTATTCCTAGTTTTGTTAGAGCTTTTATCATGAAGTGGTGTTGGATCTTATCGAAGGCTTTTTCTGCATCTATTGAGATGACCAAGTGGTTTTTGTCTTTGCTTCTATTAATGTGCTTTGTTGTATTTATAGATTTATGTATATTGAACCACCCCTGCATCCCTGGGATAAAGCCAACTTGGTCGTGGTCAATGATCTTTCTGATATGTTGTTGGATTCAGTTTGCCATTAGTTTATTGAGGATTTTTACACCAATGTTCATTAAGGAGATTGGCCTATAGTTTTCCTTTTTGGAGGTGTCTTTTGTCTGGTTTTTGGGATGAGTGAAATACTGGCTTCATAAAATGAGTTAGGCAGTATTCCTTCCGTGTCTATTTCATGGAACAGTTTAAGGAGAGTTTGTATTAGTTCTTCTTTAAAGATCTGACAGAAATCAGCAGAATCCATCAGGTCCTGGACTTTTCTTTTCTGGGAGAGTTTTTATTGCTGCCTCAATTTAATTTTGTGTTGTAGATCTATTCAGGTGATTAATATCCTCTTGGTTCAATTTTTGATGGTCAAAAATATCTAGAAATTTTGTCTATTTCTTCAACACATTCAAATTTATTTGAATATTGGTTCTCAAAGTAGTCTCTGATGATTTCTTGGATTTCCATGGTGTTTGTTGTTTTCTCCCCTTTTGCATTTCTGAGTTTACTGAATTGGGTTTTTTCTCTCCTCATTTTAGTCACATTTGCCAGGAGTCTGTCAATCTTGTTTACTTTTTCAAAGAGGCAGGTTTTTGGTTCATTGATTAACTGTATGGTCTTTTTTTGTTGTTGTTGTTTGTATTTTATTAATTTCAGATCTTATTTTTATTATTTCTCTCCTTCTGGGTTTTGCTTATTCTTCTTTTTCTAGGAGTTTGAGATGTAGCATTAGGTTATTGATTTGAAATCTTTCTGTCCTTTTTTTTTTCATTTTTCTTTTATTATTCATATGTGCATACAAGGCTTGGTTCATTTCTCCCCCCTGCCCCCACACCCTCCCTTAAACCCACTCCACCCCTCCCTCTCCCCTGCCTCAATACCCAGCAGAAACTTTTTTGCCCTTATTTCTAATTTTGTTGTAGAGAGAGTATAAGCAATAATAGGAAAGAATAAGGGTTTTTGCTGGTTGAGATAAGGATAGCTATACAGGGAATTGACTCACATTGATTTCCTGTGCGTGGGTGTTACCTTCTAGGTTAATTCTTTTTGATCTAACCTTTTCTCTAGTACCTGTTCCCCTTTTCCTATTGGCCTCAGTTGCTTTAAGGTATCTGCTTTAGTTTCTCTGCGTTAAGGGCAACAAATGCTAGCTAGTTTTTTAGGTATCTTACCTATCCTCACCCCTCCCTTGTGTGCTCTTGCTTTTATCATGAGCTCATAGTCCAATCCCCTTGTTGTGTTTGCCCTTGATCTAATGTCCACATATCAGCGAGAACATACAATTTTTGGTTTTTTGAGCCAGGCTAACCTCACTCAGAATGATGTTCTCCAATTCCATCCATTTACCAGCGAATGATAACATTTTGTTCTTCCTCATGGCTGCATAAAATTCCATTGTGTATAGATACCACATTTTCTTAATCCATTCGTCAGTGGTGGGGCATCTTGGCTGTTTCCATAACTTGGCTATTGTGAATAGTGCCACAATAAACATGGATGTGCAGGTGCCTCTGGAGTAACAGTCTTTTGGGTATATCCCCAAGAGTGGTATTACTGGATTAAATGGTAGATCTATGTCCAGCTTTTTAAGTAGCCTCCAAATTTTTTTCCAGAGTGGTTGTACTAGTCTACATTCCCACCAACAGTGTAAGAGGTTTCATTTTTCCCCGCATCCTCGCCAACACCTGTTGTTGGTGGTGTTGCTGATGATGGCTATTCTAACAGGGGTGAGGTGGAATCTTAGCGTGGTTTTAATTTGCATTTCCTTTATTGCTAGAGATGGTGAGCATTTTTTCATGTGTTTTCTGGACATTTGAATTTCTTCTTTTGAGAAAGTTCTGTTTAGTTCACGTGCCCATTTCTTTATTGGTTCATTAGTTTTGGGAGAATTTAGTTTTTTAAGTTCCCTGTATATTCTGGTTATCAGTCCTTTGTCTGATGTGTAATTGGCAAATATTTTCTCCCACTCTGTGGGTGTTCTCTTCAGTTTAGAGACCATTTCTTTTGATGAACAGAAGCTTTTCAGTTTTATGAGGTCCCATTTATCTATACTATCTCTTAGTTGCTGTGCTGCTGGGGTTTCATTGAGAAAGTTCTTACCTATACTTACTAACTCCAGAGTATTTCCTACTCTTTCTTGTATCAACTTAAGAGTTTGTGGTCTGATATTAAGATCCTTGATCCATTTTGAGTTAATCTTGGTATAGGGTGATATACATGGATCTAGTTTCAGTTTTTTGCAGATTGCTAACCAGTTTTCCCAGCAGTTTTTGTTGAAGAGGCTGCTATTTCTCCATCGTATATTTTTAGCTCCTTTGTCAGATAAGTTGCTTATAGTTGTGTGGCTTCATATCTGGATCTTCTATTCTGTTCCACTGGTCTTCATGTCTGTTTTTGTGCCAGTACCATGCTGTTTTTATTGTTATTGCTTTGTAATATAGTTTGAAGTCAGGTATTGTGATACCTCCTGCATTGTTCTTTTGACTGAGTATTGCCTTGGCTATTCGTGGCCTCTTGTGTTTCCATATAAATTTAACAGTAGATTTTTCAATCTCTTTAATGAATGTCATTGGAATTTTGATGGGAATTGCATTAAACATGTAGATTACTTTGGGGAGTATTGACATTTTTACTCTGTTGATTCTATCAATCCATGAGCATGGGAGATCTCTCCACTTTCTATAGTCTTTCTCAATCTCTTTCTTCAGAAGTGTATAGTTTTCCTTGTACAGGTCTTTCACATCTTTTGTTAGGTTTACACCTAGGTATTTGATTTTGTTTGAGGCTATTGTAAATGGAATTGTTTTCATACATTCTTTTTCCGTTTGCTCATTGTTAGTGTGTAGAAATGCTAATGATTTTTCTATGTTGATTTTATACCGTGCTACCTTGCTATAGCTATTGATGATGTCTAGAAGCTTCTGAGTAGAGTTTTTTGGGTCTTTAAGGTATAGGATCATGTCATCTGCAAATAGGGATATTTTGACAGTTTCTTTACCTATTTGTATTCCTTTTATTCCTTCTTCTTGCCTAATTGCTCTGGCTAGGAATTCCAGTACTATGTTGAATAGAAGTGGAGATAGTGGGCATCCTTGTCTGGTTCCTGATTTTAGAGGGAATGGTTTTAATTTTTCTCCATTAAGTATAATGCTGGCCGTAGGTTTGTCATATATAGCTTTTATAATGTTGAGGAACTTTCCTTCTATTCCTAGTTTTCTTAGAGTTTTTATCATGAAATGATGTTGGATCTTATCAAAGGCGTTTTTCTGCATCTATTGAGATGATCAAGTGGTTTTTGTCTTTGCTTCTGTTAATGTGGTTTATTACGTTTATTGATTTTCATATGTTGAACCACCCCTGCATCCCTGGGATGAGGCCTACTTGGTCGTGGTGAATAATCTTTTTGATGTGTTGCTGAATTCGGTTTGCCATTATTTTGTTGAGGATTTTTGCATCAATGTTCATTAAGGAGATTGGCCTATAGTTCTCCTTTTTGGAGGTGTCTTTGCCTGGTTTTGGGATAAGTGTAATACTGGCTTCATAAAATGTGTTTGGCAGTTTTCCTTCCCTTTCTATTTCGTGGAACAGTTTAAGGAGGGTTGGTATCAGTTCTTCTTTAAAGGTGTGATAGAATTCAGCAGAGAATCCATCAGGTCCTGGACTTTTCTTTTGGGGAGACTCTTGATTGCTGCTTCAATTTCATTTTGTGTTATAGGTTTATTCAGGTGATTAATTTCCTCTTGGTTCAGTTTTGGATGATCATATGTATCTAGAAATCTGTCCATTTCTTTTAGATTTTCAAATTTATTTGAATATAGGTTCTCAAAGTAGTCTCTGATGATTTCCTGGACTTCCATGGTGTTTGTTGTTATCTCCCCTTTTGCATTCCTAATTCTACTAATTTGGGTTTTTTCTCTCCTCATTTTAGTCAGGTTTGCCAGGGGTCTATCGATCTTGTTTATTTTTTCAAGAACCAACTTTTTGTTTCATTAATTCTTTGTATGGTTTTTTTGGTTTCTATTTCATTGATTTCAGCTCTTATTTCTATTATTTCTCTCCTTCTATTTGTTTTGGGATTTGCTTGTTCTTGTTTTTCTAGGAGTTTGAGATGTATCATTAGGTCATTGATTTGGGATCTTTCAATCTTTTTAATATATGCACTCATGGCTATAAACTTTCCTCTCAAGACTGCCTTAGCTGTGTCCCATAGGTTCCGGTAGGTTGTGTTTTCATTTTCATTGACTTCCAGGAACTTTTTAATTTCCTCTTTTATTGCATCGATGATCCATTCTTCATTAAGTAATGAGTTATTTAGTTTCCAGCTGTTTGCATGTTTTTTGTCTTTACTTTTGTTGTTGAGTTCTACTTTTACTGCATTGTGGTCAGATAGTATGCACGGTATTATTTCTATTTTCTTATATTTGCTGAGGCTTGCTTTGTGCCCTAGGATATGATCTATTTTGGAGAAGGTTCCATGGGCTGCTGAGAAGAATGTATATTGTGTAGAGGTTGGATGAAATGTTCTGTAGACATCTACTAGGTCCACTTGATCTATTGTATATTTTAGATCTTGGATTTCTTTATTGATTTTTTGTTTGTATGACCTATCTATTGATGATAATGGGGTGTTAAAGTCTCCCACAACCACTGTGTTGGCACTTATATATGCTTCTAGGTCTTTCAGGGTATGTTTGATGAAATTAGGTGCGTTGACATTGGGTGCGTACAGATTGATGATTATTATTTCCTTTTGGTCTATTTCCCCTTTTATTAGTATGGAATGTCCTTTATCTCGTTTGATCAATGTAGGTTTGAAGTCTACTTTGTCAGAGATAAGTATTGCTACTCCTGCTTGTTTTTGGGGGCCATTGGCTTGGTAAATCTTCTTCCAGCCTTTCATCCTAAGCATATGCTTATTTCTGTTGTTGAGATGAGTCTCCTGTAAGCAACAAATTGTTGGATCTTCTTTTTTAATCCATTTTGCCAAACGGTGTCTTTTGATGGGTGAATTAAGTCCATTAACATTAAGCATTAGTACTGATAGGTATGTGGTGATTCCTGCCATTTAGTTGTTTTAGTTGTTTGAAGGTTTGATTGTGTGTACCTAACTTGATGTTACTCTCTACTGTCTTGCTTTTTCTTATCCTGTGGTTTGGTGTTGCCTGCTTTTTCATGGTTAAGTTGGGTATCACTTTCTGTGTGCAGGATCCCTTGCAGAATCTTTTTTTTTTTTTTCATTTTTCTTTCATTATTCATATGTGCATACAAGGCTTGGTTTATTTCTCCCCCCTGCCCCACCCCCTCCCTTACCACCCACTCCACCCCTTCCCGCTCCCTCCTCAATACCCAGCAGAAACTATTTTGCCCTTATCTCTAATTTTGTTGTAGAGAGAGTATAAGCAATAATAGGAAGGAACAAGGGGTTTTGCTGGTTGAGATAAGGATAGCTATACAGGGCATTGACTCACATTGATTTCCTGTGCGTGGGTGTTACCTTCTAGGTTAATTCTTTTTGATCTAACCTTTTCTCTAGTTCCTGGTCCCCTTTTCCTATTGGCCTCAGTTGCTTTAAGGTATCTGCTTTAGTTTCTCTTGCAGAATCTTTTGTAATGGTGGCTTTGTGGTCACATATTGTTTTAGTTTCTGCTTATCATGGAAGACTTTTATTGCTCCATCTATTTTGAATGATAGCTTTGCTGGGTAGAGTATCCTGGGGTTGAAGTTATTTTCATTCAGTGCCCAGGAGATCTCACCCCACACTCCTTGCTTTTAATGTTTCGGTTGAGAAGTCTGCTGTGATTTTGATGGGTTTACCTTTGTATGTTACTTGTTTTTTCTCTCTTACAGCCTTCAATATTCTTTCCTTAGTTTCTGAACTTGTTGTTTTAATGATGATATGTCGTGGAATAGTTCTATTTTGATCTGGTCTGTTTGGTGTCCTGGAGGCCTCTTGCATCTGTATGGTAATATCTTTCTCTAGATTTGGGAAATTTTCCATTATTATTTTGTTGAATATATTACAAATTCCCCTCGCTTGCACCTCTTCTCTTTCTTCGATGCCCATGATTCTCAAGTTTGGTCTTTTGATGGAATCAGTGAGTTCTTGCATTTTCTTTTCACAGGTCTTAAGTTGTTTAATTAATAGTTCTTCGGTTTTTCCTTTAATTACCATTTCATCTTCAAGTTCTGAGATTCTGTCTTCTGTTTGTTCTATTCTGCTGGATTGGCCTTCTGTTTTGTTTTGCAGTTCTGTTTCGTTCTTTTTTCTGAGGTTTTCCATATCCTGGCAGTTTTCTTCTTTATTGTTGTCTATTTTTGTCCTGAGTTCATTTATCCATTTATTCATTGTGTTCTCTCTTTCACTTTGTTGTTTATACAATGCTTCTATGGTTTCCTTTATTTCTTCTTTTGCTTTTTCAAATTCTCTATTTTTGTTGTCTTGGAATTTCTTGAGTGTCTCCTGTACATTTTGGTTGACCCTATCCAGTATCATCTCTATAAAATTCTCATTGAGTACTTGTAGTATGTCTTCTTTTAAATTATTCTTGTGGGCTTCATTGGGTCCTTTGGCATAGTTTATCTTCATTTTGTTGGAGTCTGGATCTGAGTTTCTGTTCTCTTCATTCCCCTCTGGTTCCTGTACTAATTTTTTGCTGTGGGGAAACTGGTTTCCCTGTTTTTTCTGTCTTCCCGTCATTGTCCTTGGTGTTGTTACTGTCCCTGTACTGTGTGTAATTAAGTATTTTCTAGCTTGTAATAATAACAATGGTAATATTTAGAATGGAAGAGTGAGGTGAGATGGAAAGCAAGAAGTTAAAGAAAAGGGGAAAACAAATATACAGACAAGAGGGAGAAAGCAGAACAAGGTATCAGACAAGAGAGTTTCAAAGGTATAAACAGGGAGTGTTAGTGTACTAATCGACAGTAAGCTGAACAGACATTAGAGAGACAGAGAGAGGATTGAAAATCAAAGATAAAAAAAATAAAAAATAAGTAAATGAAAGTAATATCTATATATAAAAATGAATTAAAATAAAATGGAAAATAGAAAATTAAAAAAAAAAAACTAAAAAACTTCCAAGTTTATATGCAATGCATTTTCAGTCTTAATAATTTGGATGTCCGTCTCAACCTCCAGTCCTGGAGTTGGTGCCTCAGATGCTGTTCTGTAGTTTTCTCATCAAAGGGATGCATAAAGTAGAACAAAACTACACACTCACACACACACACACACACACACACACACACACACACAAAAGCCCCACCAAGTGTCCCCAGTTCAAATGCAATACAGTTTCAGTAAGTTTTTCGGCTTGCAGGTGTAATTCGGTTGTTCTCTCATCAAAGGTAGGGAGAAAAAGAAAAAAAAGCGTCTAGAGACAGTTCTGAGAGTGGTATCTGCAACTGTGGCTTGCCTGCCTGCTGCTCTCAGCCTGTAGCTGGCAGCGTTATTTATGCAGATCTCCGGGGTGAATTTAGCACTTACCTGGTCCCACAGGCTTTGTTTGCTCAGAGTTCTCCTGTGTGGGAGCCTCTGCTACAGGCTTTCCCCTCTCCAAGCACTGGGAAAGGTGACACTGCCCCCATGTTGTCAGGCCTGCGTGTTTATTTACAGTTCTTGCGGGAGGTGGGTCTTCCCCCCTCTCCTCTGAAGTTTTCCTCCCACTGCCACTTTCAGCAGCTTTCCTGCTCCTGCTTACTGGGCGGTGCTGCTGCTCCTGCCAGCCGCCATGTTTGTTTACCGTTCACGTAGGAAGTGGGTCTTCCCTCCTCTCACAAGCTTCCCCACTCCTGGTTGCTGGGTGCGCACCCCGCTCCCACCAGAGGCTCTCCGGCCCGCCCGGCTTGTTTATTTACAGTCCCGGGAAGGATTCCCTTCCCCCAATCTTCAGCACTCAGGGCACCCCACCCTCTTTCCAGCGTGTCTTAACTGTTCTTATTGCTTATTACTCAGTTTCTCTTTTTTCCCTGGGTGGAGGTCAGTCTGTCCAGGGGGCTATGCTGCTCTGGCCCAGGCTTGTCTGTGGGGCTACCGCAGTACCACAAAGCTCACCTGGTCCGTGTCTTCCCAAGCTGTATGGGCACAGGCCACTGGTGGCCCCGGGGGCCCTTTCGTTTCTCCGTTTAATGTGAAGTGGAGATTCTCTGCACCGGCTGGAGATGTGGAGGGGTCAAAGTTATGCCTTTTCTCAGTGATTATGCCTGCAAAGTGTGTCTCCAGCGTCTCTCCAAGATTTCACTATAGGAGGGTCACTTTCTGCTTCCTACCTCTAGCCGCCATCTTGGAATTCCCTCTCTTTCTGTCCTTTTAATATATGCACTCATGGCTATAAACTTTCCTCTTAGGACTGCCTTTGCTGTGTCCAATAGGTTCTGGTAGGTCATGTTTTCATTTTCATTAACTTCCAGGAACCTTTTAATTTCATCTTTTATTTCATTGATGACCCACTGATCATTGAGCAATGTGTTGTTTAGCTGCCAATTGTTTGCATATTTTCTGCTTTTTTTTTTTTTGGTTGTTTAGTTCTAGTTTTAATATATTGTGATCAGATAGAATGCATGGGATAATTTCTCTTTTCTTATATTTGCTGAGGCTTGCTTTGTGCCCTAAGATATGATCAATTTTGGAGAAGGTTCCATGGGCTACTAAGAATGTATATTGTGCAGAAGTTGGATGAAATATTCTGTAGACATAAGCTAGGTCCATTTGATCTATGGTGTGAACTAGTTCTAGAATTTCTTTATTGGTTTTTTGTTTGGATGACCTATCTATTGGTGATAGGAGGATATTAAAGTCTCCCACAACCACTGTATTGGAGTCTACATATGCTTTTAGGTCCTTCAGAGTATGCTTGATGAAATTGGATGAACTGACGTTGGGTACATATAGGTTGATAATTGTTATTTTCCTTTTGGTGTACGTCCCCTTTCATTAGTATCTTGTTTGATCAATATAAGTTTAAAGTCTACTTTGTCTGAGATACGTATTGCTACTACTGCCTGTTTTCATGGGCCATTGGCTTGGTAAATCTTCTTCCACCCTTTCACCCTAAGCCAGTGCTTGTTTCTGTCAATGAGATGTGTCTCCTGTAAACAACAGATTGTTGGATCTTCCTTTTTAATCCAGTTTGCCAAATGGTGTCTTTTGATGGGGGAATTAGGTCTGTTAACATTCAGTGTTAGTATTAATACATATGTGTTGATTCTTGTCATTTAGTTGTTTTTGTTGTTTGGGGGTTTGATTGTGTGCAGCTGAATCAATGTTAATCTCTGATTCCTTGTCTTTCTTCTCCTGTGTTTGGTACTGCCTGTCCTCTCATGGTTTTGTTTGCTTTCATTTTCTGTGTGCAGAATTCCTTAGAGAATGTTTTGTAGTGGTGGCTTTGTGGTCCATATATAGTTTTAGTTTCTGTTTATCATGGAAAACCTTAATTGCTCCATCTATTTTGAATGATAGTTTTGCTAGGTCCAGTATTCTAGGGTTGAAGCTATTTTCACTCAGTGCCTTGAATAATTCACTCCATGCCCTTCTTGCTTCTAAGGTTTCTGTTGAGTAATCTGCTGTGATTTTGATGGGTTTACCTTAATATATTATTTGGGTTTTTTTCTCTCTTACAGCCTTCAATATTCTTTCTTTATTCTCTGTGCTTGTTGTTTTAATGATAATATATCATGGGGTAGTTCTATTTTCATCAAGTCTATTTGGTGTCCCAGAGGCTTCCTGTACCTGAATGGGTATAACTTTCTCTAGATTTCAGAATTTTTCTGTTATTTTGTTGAATATATTATGAATCCCTTTTGCTTGCACCTCTTCTCCTTCTTCAATGTCCATGATTCTCAGGTTTGGTCTTTTGATGGAGTCAGTGAGTTCTTGCATATTCCTTAGGCAGGTCTTGAGTTGTTTGACTAATAGCTCTTCAGTTTTTCCTTTAATTTCCTTTTTATCTTCAAGTTCTGAGATTCTGTCTTCCACTTATTCTACTCTGCTGGAGTGGCCTTCCATTGTGTTTTGTATTTCTGTTACATTCTCTTTTCTGTGGTTTTCCATATCATGGGTCACTTCCTCTTTAATATTGTCAATTTTCATCTTTAATTCATTTATCTCTCTATTTATTGTGTTCTCTGTTTCACTTTGGTGTTTATTTAGGGCTCCTATGAGTTCATTTATTTGTTTCTGTGTCATCTCATATTCTTTATTTTTGGTGTCTTGGAATTTCTTGAGGGCCTCTTGTATGTTTTGGTTGACCATGTCTAGTAACATCTCCATGATATTCTTAGTGATTACTTGCAGGATTATTCTTTGAGGATGTTCTTGTGGGCATCATTGGGTTCCTTGGCATTATTTATCTTTGTTTTGTTGGAGTCTGGATCTGGGTATCCACCTTCTTCATTTCCCTCTGAATGAATCCTGTATTAAATTATTTTTGAGGGGAGAATGGTTTCCATCCCTTTTTCATCTTCCCTTCACTCCACTTGGTACTGTGCAGCTATATTCTTGATAGGCTAATTGGTGGTTTCAGTCACCTGTTTTCTTTCCCTTGGTTAAATTTTGTTTTTTGGGTGTGTTGGATTTTTAGCTTAGTGTGTATATGCTATGTCTGTCCCTGGTCTGAGTGTAATTTAACTAATATTAACTAACTCACAATAGTATAACTAACAAAACAAACACAAAAAAACCCAAAGAAGTCAATGTGAAGAGATGAAAAAATAAACACAAACAAACAAACAAGAAACAAAACAAATGAACAAACACACAAAAAAACTCCAGGTTCAGGAACAACAGAATTTCTGTTTTAGTAATTCTGGTGTTACTCTTTTAGCATCCAGTCCTGGTGTTCGTATTTAAGCAGAAGCTCTGTCTTAGTCTTGCCAGGTGATTGAGGAGTCTTGCCAGTTTTTCTTCTGTCTATCAGCAGCAGCTTTTTAGCCAGCTCCTCCCTCAGTGAGGTGTGGCTTGTCTTCAGGTTCTGGAGATCAGCTCTGTAGCCCACAAGCTGTCCTGCTTTGGAGTTGGGTTTTAACTGTGTTGGTTTACTGGGGGCTTGTTTCTTTGCCTCGCCCCCTTTCTCTGGGATGAGGTCAGTGTTCCATCAGCCAGCCCCCTGCTGTCAGCATGTTGTGATGGTTTGCTGATTATTTTTCAATTTTGCAGCATCGTTTACTTTGGATGTTGCTCACTGGCTCAGGAGATGAGCTTTGTGGGCTGCTACCTGCTCTTTTTCAGGTAGCAGCTTATCACCCACCCACTGCCTGCCCTTCTGCTTTTCCAGCCTTTGTTTACTGAAAGTTCACATGGAGGTCAGCTCTTTGCCTCTCTCCCCTTCTCCACTGCACTTACAGCACCCTGTCCCCTCTTCTGTGTGCTAGTTTTCAGTTCCTTTTTATTATTGCTCAGTTTTTGTTTGTTTGTTTGTTTGTGGGGCAGGGGGTCACTCTGCCCAGCTGGTTTATCCCAGGGGTGACTGGGGAAATACCACGTGATGCTTTGTGTTCACCTGTTCATCTGCCGAATGTCTCCCAAGCAAGTTTGGAGCTGGCATCTAGCAATGCGGGAGCCCTCCTGTTTTCTCAGTGTATTGTGGTGTGGCAAAGCTTTGTATGGGCTAGGCATTCAGGGTGTTGAAGTTTTGATTCTTCTTGGTGCTTTATTTCTACCAGGTGTGGCTGGCTCTAGCATCTCAGCAAGATTTTTGATTTATGGAACTCACGCTGTCTGCTTATACATCCTAGTGGCCATCTTGGATCCTCAGAAGACTGAAATTAGATCCCTGTTTTTTGCCCTGTACCAAAATCAATTCAAAGTGAATCAAAGACCCTAGTATAAGGCCTGAAACTTTGAAACAACTTCAGGAAGTTGTAGGAAATGCACTGGGACATAGAGGTGTAGGGAACAACTTCCTAAACAGAACTCAAGAGACTCAGCATCTAAGAGAAAGAATGAACAAATGGGACTGCATCAAAGTAAAAATCTTCTACACAGCAAAATAAACAATCACTAGGCTCAAGAGACTGCCCATAGAATGGGAGAAAATCTTTCCAGCTATTCATATAATAAGGGACTAATATCCAGAATCAAAAGATTCAACCCCAAAGAATCAACATCCCAATGAAGAATTGGGTACATGAATTTAGCAGAGAATTTTCAAATAAAGTGGTACAAATGGCCAGTAAATACATGAAGAAGTGTTCAACTTCCATGTTTCTAAAAGAGATGCACATCAAAACTACACTTAGATTTCATCTCACCCCAATCAGAATGGCTTTATTCAAGGGTAATAAAAACAAGTGCTGGTGAGGATGTGGTGAAATGGAAACACTTATACACTTTTGGTGGCAATGCAAATTATTACAACCGTTATGGAGATTCCTCAAAAAGCTAAAGATAAGTATGCCATATGATCCAATGATACCACCCATGGCATCTACCTAAAGGAACATTAGTCAGGATACAATTGAGATACCTGTACATCAATGTTCATCACAGCACTATTCACAATAGCCAACCTATGGAAACAGTCCAGATGCCTTACAACTAATGAATGGATCAAGAAATTCTGGTATATATACACAATGGAGTTTTACTCAGCCATAAGGAATAATGACATGTAATTTGAAAGTAAATGGATGCAGTTGGAATTCAGTGAAGTAACCCAGGCTCAGAAAGACAAAGGCCAACATGTTTTCTCTCATACATGGAAGATAGAGCCAAAACATAAACATATACACAAAAACAAGCATGGTCATATACATACTCATTTGTAGGACATGCTTGTAATGGTGGAAAACTACTCTATGGAATTCAGGGAAAGGAGAAGAGAATGATAAAGCATCAGTAATACCATAAACATAACGTTTGTGAAGGTAGAGGATGCGAGGATGTGAATTGAAAGCTACTGAAAACTAGGGGGTGGGAGGTAAAAGGGTAAAGGAGAGTAATGGAAGGGGTTGAGCAGACCATAATAAAGTATTCTCACAGCAGGTATACATTGAGAAACCCCTCTGAGCATCAACTTAAATATTAATAATGAAGGACAGAACAGTGGGGGATGCACAAGTGGGATGAGGGAGGGTGAATGGAGATTAATGTGAAGGTATATGGTTGATGGACTTCATATACTTATATGAAATAGAACAAATAAACCTCTTGCAATTGCTTTAGGTGGGATGGGGAAGGGGTTCAGGGGGGAGACAATGGAAGTGATCTAACCAATATACAATATAAGCTTAATCAGAATTGTCACTATGAATCCCCCCATGTAACAAATAATGTCCTAATAAAAAAGATATGTCCACTCCCATCCATTTACCTGCAAACAACATAATTTTATTCTTCTTTATGGCTAAATAATACTCCACTGAGTATACATACCATATTTTCTTAATCCATTTATCAGTTGTAGGGCATCTGGGCTGTTTCCACAGCTTGCCTATTATGAAGAGTGATACAATAAACATGGATGTGCAAGTGTCTCTATTATACCCTGGCTTATATTCCTTTAGGTATACGCCCAGGAATTGTATCACTGGATTGTGTGGTAGTTCTGTAAGGAACCTCCATGCTACATTTCATAGTGGTTTCACTAATTTGCTTTCCCACTAATAGTGAATAAGTGTTCCTTTTCCCCCACATCCTTGCCAGCATTTGTTGTTTTTTGTGTTATTGATGATAGCCATTCTGACTGGAGTGAGGTGGAATCTCAATGTCCTTTTGATTTGCATTTCCTTTATGGCCAAGGATGCTGAGCATTTATTCACATATTTATTGAGCATTTGTACTTCTCCATTTGAAAATTGTCTGTTCAGCTCATTTGCCCATTTATTCATTTGAGTAGTTGATTCTTTGTAGGGTTAGGTTTTATTGTTTGGTTTGGTTTTGGTTTTTCTTAGTTCCCTATAAATTCCAGTTAATAGCACCTTGTAAGATGTACAGCTGGCAAAGATTTTCTCCCATTTTACAGGCTGCCTCCTTTCTTTGCTGTGCATAAGCTTTTTAGTTTCATGCAGTTTCATTTGCCAATCCTTTCTCTACTAGAGTTCTATTCTATTCTGAGCTATTAGAGTTCTATTCAGGAAGTTATTACCTATGCCTATGTGTTTAATGTTTTCCCTATTCTTTCCTGTAGTAGTTTCAAATCTTAAATTAAGGTCTTTGATCCACTTTGAATTGATAATACTACAGGGTGAGAAACTGGAATCTATTTCAATCTTCTATTGGTGGACACACAATTTTACCAGAACCATTTGTTGAAGAGCTTGTCTTCAATGAGTGTTTTGGGCTCCTTCAATGAAAATCAAATGTCTGTAGCTACATGGGTTTGTGTCTGGGTCTTATATTTGTTCCACTGGTCTTCATATCTATCTTTGTGTCAGTACCATGCTGTTTTTACTACTATAGCTCTGTAGTATAGCTTGAACTTAGGTATTATGATACATTCAGTGTTGCTGTTTTTGTTCATTTCTGCCTTGCTGATATGAGGTCTTTTGTGTTTCCATAAGAACTGTAGGACTAATTTTTCTATTTCTGTGAAGAATGGCATTGGAATTTTGATGGGGATTAGATTGAACTGGTAAGTAGTTTTTAGTAGTATAGCCACCTTCACAATATTGAGTCCAGCAATCCATGAGCATGGGATCCTGCCATCTTCAAATGTCTTCTTTGATTTCTTTCTTGAATGATTTATAGTTTTCATTGTAAAGGCTTTTCACTTCTTTCATTAAATTTATTCCTAGGTATTTAAATTTTGATGCTACTGTCAGTGGCATTGCTTTCCTGATTTCTTTCTCAGTTTGTTCATTGTTGGTATATAGAAATGCCACTGGTTTTTGTATATTGATTTTGTATCCTATCACTTTGCTGAGAATGTTTATGAAATTCAAGAGTATTTTGGTGTAATTTTTAGGGTGTTTTAGATAGAAGATCAAATCATCTGCAAAAAGGGATAATTTGACTTCTTCCTTCCCTATTTCAATTACTTGTAGTTTATGTGTGTCTTTGGTTGTAAGGTGTGTCTTTTATAGACCACAGATTTTTGGATCTTGCTTTTTTATCTAATCAGACAGTCTGTGTCCTCAATTGAAGAGTTAAGTTCATTTACATTTAGGGTTACAGATGAGAGGTATTTACTGATTCCTGTTGGTTGTTTTTTTTTTTTCCAGGTTGAGTCTAGTGTTGATTGCTCTTTACTTTTGGCATTGCTCATCTTTGAGTTATGCTAGTTTATTGAGTTGATCATGTGTGATACTTTCCTAGCTCTCATGGTTCAGCAGTTTCTCTTTTGAGTTTTATTTTTTCCTGGCATCTCATGTTTGTGATTGTTTTTTTTCCCCTTTTTGTGTTAAATATTCCCTTGAGTTTCTTCTATAATGCAGGCTTGGTGGAGATGAACTTCTTTATCTTATCCTTATCCTGGAAGGTCATTATTTTCCATTGAGATTGAAGGACAGCTTTGCTGATTATAGTATTCTTCATTAGCAGTTATTCTCTCTCAGATCTGAAACATTTTGCTCCATGCTTCCCTGGCTTTTAAGGTTTATACTCAGATGTCTCAGGTGATTCTTATGTGTTTACCTTTGTATATAAGATGGCATTTTTCTTTTGTAGCTTTCCATATCCTTTCTTCATTCTCAAGTACTGGCATATTTATTATGATATGACATGGGATTGTTCTTTTCTGGTCATATCTATTTGGAGTTTGAAATGCCTCCTGTATGTGGGTATCTACATCACTTTGTTCAGTGAATAGAGTTGCAACTGCAGCCAGTGGGTGCCAGGTCAGAATGCTTTTGACACCTTCCACCTAAGATTCATGCTGCATTCTGCTCCCAAGTTTACCGCAGACTTTTCAGGCACTCGAAGTGCACCATACTCACCCTGCACTCACCTAAATCAGTGTCTGTGAAAAAGCTAAATCCCTACAGGCTTCCTGCGTCCACACTGAGTCCCAGTTGGTCTCTCTGTCACCAAGCTTCCATGCAGGTTTAAGGCTGGGGGACTTTAGTCTACATACTTAGCCAAAGGTTTTCTCAGAGGTCAGATGAATTTGTTCTTGTGCACTGAGCTGGCCTGTATGGTAGCCCTCAGGATTAAAGCCATCTTGCCCACCTGTTTAGCTTCAAATCCCATCTTTCTGGGCTAGGCAGTGATGCACAGATGCCAGTCAGCCTGAACAAGGTTTGCCAATCTCTCCTTGGCCCTCCATTTAGTTGTCCTAGTGGCCATCACAAGTGGCTCTTATAAAAGCAATTCAGGTCTGGAAAAGAACCTGAAAAGAAATTGGGGTTGAAAAGGGGCACAGGATAGAGAAGGTTCAGTTCTGCACCCTTATGCCCATGGAATATTTGTACTTTTAGAGGTTTAGTTAGGGGTATTTATCTCTAGCTACTTTCTATCCTTATACTGGCATTTTATTTTAAAGCATACTAAAGTGTTCACCTCTTCTTATAACCAAAAGCCTAAGGATTTCTTTCAGATACATGGGGACACTGAGAAGTAGTGCCTATCAGCAATCTACCATCTTACCTCTCCATTTTTCAGTCTAAGGACAAACGTCAATATATGCTTCACAGCAAAAATTTTATTTCTGAAAAGTTATTCTAGTATTCATAAACAGAGACAGGGCAAATATAGAGCATTTCCATGAGTTTGTTGCCTGAATAAAATCAAGCATTGCACACATACACCACACAGATGCACACATGCACATAAACACAGCACACACACACAAATACATAGATGCCCCTTCACTTGTGATGGGGTTATGTCCTGACAAACCCACCACAAGTTGAAAATATTATAAGTTGAAAATGCATTCAATACACCTAACTTACCAAACATCACAGCTTAGCCCATCCAACCTTAAACATGCTCGGAAGGTTTACATTAATTTACAGTTGGGCAAAATCACCTAACACTAAATGAATTTTATAAATGAAGCATTGAGTATGTTATGTAACTGATTAAATACTGAAAGTGAAAACCAGAATGGTTGAACGGATGCTCACCATTAACATACAAACCAAAAGCACACTGGGTCTACAGAATGCTTGACGTCTTGAACCAGAAATTTGGCTGGATGATGAGGATTCTATGCTGACAGGATCACCAATTTCTCTTTCTTCTGGTGAGGATTGAGAATAACTAGTGGAGTACAACTGGGCTATACTTAATGGACAGGGGCATGTGTTCATAAGAAAAACAACAAGTTTTGATTGTATAGTTTGTTTCTTCTTTTCATTATATATTTCTCCAGCAAATAAGAGCACCCTGTCAGTTCTGTGTATCTCTATAATTACATCTATTTCTCCTAGCGTCATAGGTCACTGTTAAGCATAGCAAAAGCCTTCAGCTTCTTCAGTTTCTTTGCTATTAACTTTCCTGGTGTCTTTGGTATAACTTCTTCTGCCTCAACTGCTTTACTTCTTTGTTTCTCCAGTTCTATCTCATTGGAAGGTTTCTCAGCTTTCAAGTCAACAAGCTCATGAATATCTTCTCCATCAATGTCCAATTCTAGCTGTTCCCCAAGCACTAATACCTTTTAATCTATCATCACAAAACATTTGCTCAAGCCTTTAGATGTGTTCACATACGTCTTCAACACTGTTTTCCAAATACCACTCATGCATTGCAGTGTGACTTCTGCATTCAGAATGTCAAGCCTTTTCAAAACTCTCAGAATGCCCAACCAGATTTAGTTGCTTCACAGGCTGCTCAAATGTTTGGTATAAATAGCACGCTTTGCATCTACCTGCTCTTTTCATTGCTTTCTCCATTGGTTGCATGAGTGTAGTTATGTTCATCAGCACATATACAAGGTTCACATTAGAATATGTCACTGATGTGTAGGGGATGTCTTGGAGCATTGCCTAAGATCAGAAGAATCTTTAATGTAATGTTGTTTTGCCTAGAATGTTCTCTTGCCTGCAGAACAAAACAGTTTAAAATCCAATGTTCATATAACACAATGTTATCCAGAATGTATTTTTATGGCAATATTAACTATAAAGTGTATACTTGCTCACATTCTTGGATGCTCTAGGGTTCTCTGAGTGGTTGGTTATGAAAGGATTCAATTTGAGCCCTGTAACAATTCTACCCAAAAGCACTATCACAGGGCCTTTGAATGCCTTGAATCCTGGCTTTTTCTTGGATTATTGATGGAATACACTTCCAGAAAAGCTTACCTCATGGACATTAGGTGTTGTTTCTGGAAAATATTTCTCATCCATAATTATTCTATTCAGCTCTTACTTAAAAGCTTCAGTACACAGAGCAATGGTCGAATAGCTAATAGTAGAGCACTATCTGGCAAGCACAAGGCCCTGGGTTTGATTCTCAGTGCCACAAGGGGAAAAAAACTTCACTAAGCTCAGTAAGAGAACTTGAGGCTTCACTGTTGATCTTCACATTATGAAAATTATGACATGTCGAGACAACCCACAAATGCTATAAACATTTGCATAGATAGATAAATATATAGACAGATAGATAAATATATAGATAGATCCCTATCAACATGCTTTTTCAATATATGGAAAAGAATTCTTACATTAGCCTGGATTGTCAGTAGGTTAAGTGGCATATTACATTCATATCTGGTTTTCCAACCACTTGAGGTAATTTTCCACTGTTAATCAGCTCATATCTTTTCTTCATGACTGTGGGTTTAACCAATGATGACAATATTATTGCATCACTAATTCACATCTGATCCTTGAGGATGGCAGAGATCATCAAATGTGCAATTCTAATTCATGTGCAATGGCCATTACTTCCTTGTTGCCTTTATCCTGATCAGTTATCTTGGGTTTCAGCCCAAAAGTGATTGCCCTCCTCTTCTTCTTACCAGAAACAGGAGACAAAGGTAGGTATTTTATAGATATCTTGGGATGTAAAAACACAAAACATAATATTCAAACAACATTGGCAACAGAGTACACTGTAGAGAATGGATTATCTACCCTCATGACTGTGAAACCAACTGGAAGTTGTGGCTCACTGCTGCTGTCCAACATCACAAGACTGCACTGTACAGCACATAGCTAACTTGGGAAAAAGTCAAAGTTCAAAATATACCTTGAATTCCATCTTAAAGTCAAAAGTCCTAAGTCAAACCATCATAAGTGGGAACCATATGTATATATAATATTATTACACACATATGTATATTTTTTATTAAATCTAAGTTCCTTCACAAGAAGTTTTAAACTTTTTGTGAAGTTTTAAGTTTCAAACACCCCTTTGCCTATTGCCATGAATTATTGTGTGCCCTGAGAAATGCATCAAAATATGATCCAGGATGTGTTGCTGGGAAAAGTGGTTATCTAACTGCAAAAAACTAAAACTAGATCCATGTTTATCACCCTGTACTAGCATCAACTCAAAATGGACCAAGGACCTTAATATCAGACCTGAAACTCTGAAGTTAGTACAGGAAAGAGCAGGGAATACTCTGGAAGCAATAGGTACAGCAAGGACTTCCTCAATAGAACCCCAGCAGCTCAGTAACTAAGAGAAAGGATGGACAAATGGGACTACATAAAATTAAAAAGCTTCCGCACAACAAAAGAAATGGTCTCTAAACTGATTAGATCACCCACAGAGTGGGAGAAAACATTTGCCAGCTATACATCAGACAAAGGACTGATAACCAGAATATACAGGGAACTCAAAAAACTAAACTATCCCAAAATCAATGAACCAATAAAGAAATGAGCAACTGAACTAAACAGAACTTTGTAAAAAGAAGAAATTCAAATGGCCAAAAAACATATGAAGTGCTCACCATCTCTGGCCATGAAGGAAATACAAATCAAAACCACACTAAGATTTCACCTCACCCCTGTTAGAATAACTATCATCAATAATACCATCAACAACAGGTGTTGGCGAGGATGTGGGGAAAAAGGAACCCTCATATACTGCTGGTATGAATGCAAGCTAGTGCAACCACTCTGAAAAAAAATATGGAGGCTTCTTAAAAATCTAAACATAGATCTGTCATATTATCCAGCAATCCCACTCCTAGGGATATACCCAAAGAATGTGATCCAGGTTACTCCAGAGGCACTTGCACACCCATGTTTATTGCAGCTCTGTTCACAATAGCCAAGTTATGGAAACAGCCAAGATGCCTCACTACTGATGAACTGATTAAGAAAATGAGGTATTTATGCACAATGGAATTCTACTCAGCCATGAAGAAGAATAAAATCTCATCCTTCGCAAGTTAATGGATGAAACTGGAGAACATCATCCTGAGCGAAGTTAGCCAGGCTCAGAAGACCAGTAATTGCATGTTCTCCCTCATATATGGACTTTAGATCTAGGACAAAGGCAGTAATGTTGTTAGACGTGGGTCACATACTAAAGGGAGAGCACATATGGGAGGAATGGGGATAGGTAGGAAACCCAAAACTTGAAAGTATTTGATGTCCCCACTGTAGAGGAGCTAATACAGTAACCTTAAAATGACAGAGGTCAATTTGGGAAGGTGACCAGGAAGTAGTGAAGAGGTCTGGTAGAGATGAATCAATTCAGGTTGTAATACACTTGTGCATGGAAGCAATGCTAGGAATCTCTCTGTATAGCTATCCTTATCTCAACTAGCAAAAACGCTATGCCTTTCTTATTATTGCTTATGTCTTCTCTTCAACAAAATTGGATAAAAGGGCAGAACAGCTTCTGCCTGGAAGCGAGGGAGATGGAGTGGGAAAGGCAAGGGATGGAAGGGAAAGGGAGAGAAATGGCCGAAACAATGTATGCATATATGAATAAATGAATAAAAAATTTAAAAAAGATTCAGGATGGACAAAAAGTGCCCATTTCTACTGTAAAATAGGAGATGGTCACATGAAAAGTGAAGTAAAAAAGGAGAAAAACTGGCTTGAAGAATTGTTTTCAGACATATCTGCTTTAAGAAGGAGCAGACATACACATGCACACAAACATATGCACACATACACAAACACCTAGATGCCCCTTGACTTGTGATGGGGTTAAATCCTGATAAACCCACCATTAAGTAGAGCATCTACAAAATGATTTCCTTAAAGCTGTCTAAGCATATACCTCTGGGAAGGCTTCAAATGTCATCGGGGGTGTACTTCATTAAGGAAACTGAACTAATTTAAATAAGGCTAGAAAATAAGGTACAATAAAGAGAAGCCTGGACTCATTAGCAGGCACTATGTCATGAAAGATCTTTCAAGCCATAGGACAGAATCTTTAGTCATAGAAGCCATGAAAGAGTTTTAATCTTCCGGTGGAACCAGATTTACACTGTAGAAAAGCCAACTCTAGTGATGGTATAGGAAACAGATAGATTAAAAGGCAATAAGACAAGAAAGTTGTGTTGTAGGTTAAGGAAAATATTGAGAGAAATAATAGTAAATGCAATGAGGAGAAAGAGAAATAGAAAGACACAGATTTAAAATAATTGGAATCTTCCAGTCTTGATATTCTATTGAATAGAGACAACAAGGTAGACGATATGAGGAATAAAAGAAAGGAGAACAAGCTTGAAATGAAAGACAAGTTAAAATTTGAGCACAAGGAAGATAATACTTCTGACTAGGTATGTGTATTGTTCAGAACAGAGGACAAAGACAGAAACAGAGATGATGTTTAGAACAATAATAATTGAATATCATGAATGTAGGAGTTTCAACATACAAATGAGTTTGTGCAGTACTTTTTCCTCTGCCTGGCTTTTTTCACTTAGCAATGTCCTCCAGGTACATGTTCCCACAACTGGTGGGGTGAAGGAATTTTTTTTTCTTTTTTAACATATGAAAGATCTAGACTTTCTAGAGGTGAAAGTCTTTTCTAAGAAGATGCCAGAATATGAAGTTGCACTCTCCACTCCCACTAAGGAAAGTCCAACTATCAACTATCCACAGACTATAAAATCTTTTTGAAATGTCTTAATACTGGAAAGAAACCTGAGACACCCATATAGTTCAAAGAACTGAAGGAAAAACCAAAGTATAAAAGTAAGATGAATGGTCTCATTTTGTCTGTGCCTTCCCTGCCCCTCCCATAAGTCAGTACAATGTCAGATGAAGAGTATTCTCCTGGCCCAGTTTCTATAGGAGGAAAAGAGAAATGGAGACAGTCATCCAGCTTCCCTCACAACTGAGACTTCCCAGGAGGCTCATTCCAGATTAGCATACTGGAAACACTAAGAAACATGACATGAATAGACCAACTGAGGTCAGGTACAAAGAAAAGACACAGGGGTCACAGGAGCTGACACGCAAATCTTGGTTGTCCCTCTTTGTTGCTTCCAGTGATGGCACCTAGTCAGAGATACCCACCAAGTTCATACCCACAAAGTGAGCTGGTCACTTTCAGAAGTACAACCTAGCTTGAGAATCTAGATGGCCAGTCTGCATGAGCAAATTCAGCCCATCCCAACAACCCTACAAGGGAGGTAGAGGCCCACCTTTACCAAATTAAAAGAAGTATAGGTGCTAGACCTACTTGACCTTGAAGGTCAACAACCCCCTCCTTAAAAACAGTCCACCCCTTAGCTACACCCTAACAGGGAAGCAACCTGCAATCATGCATTTCTAAGCAACATAGCCTTTGCTCCTGCCCATCCTGAGCAGCAGCTATGCTTAACTTTGGAACCCAGCCTGCAGCTCCTGCAAAATGGCAAAATTCTAAATAGCATTATCACCTGACTAGAGAATACATCCTGCCACAGGCTGGCCCAGAACACACAGCAGTGCCCAGCCATCCCCCACCTGATGTCAGAGCAAGGAACAGCCCAGCCAACTAGAGAAACCACAGAAAGCTATGCCTCCATGTGGTTGTCACCAGCTGACTCTCCCAAAATCATAGGCTAGACTAACCAGCAAAAATCTATTCATACCCTCCCCCAAAAAACTGTAAAGGCCAAAGTGGGAGGATAATGTCCTCAAAATGCATAGACAATAATATAAGAAAATACGGAGTACAAATCATCAGGATATCATGATGCTTCAAAAAGAAACTGGTAAATGAAGACCTAAGAAATGATAGATGGGAAAATCAGAAAACTGCTCTTAAAGAAGTTAAGGTGAGAGATTTCAAGACGGCAAATATCTAAAGGATGCAGAAACTCTGAGCTCCACAACTTTCAAAAAATACTTCAGAATCACAGAAGCAAGGATTGGCTAACTCTGATTTTTTTTAGCCAACTAAATTACCACCATACATAGGGTGCACATAAGGTTCAATGACCAACATTTAAAATAGTTTTTTATTGCACATAATAGCCAGATGCCAGTTTGCCTGCTGGAAAGCTGTTAATCCCCCACCCCTCACCCTTTTTTTTTTCCTTCCTGTTTCCTCACTCCTGATTGGAATAACCAAAGACCTGATACAGAAAACTGCAGAACAAATTGAGCAAGAATATGTGGTATCCTGGACCCACCATATTATGAGGACACAGAACCTTGAACTCCTATTACCTGTGCCCTGCTGAAGCTAACCTAATTCTACTGGAGTGAATCTGAAACCCCACCAGGTGAGTAGGATATATCCCCTGCCCTGGAGGGAGCCACATAGTAGAGTCCAGCTGGTGGGCATATTGTACCCCCTTGGACAAAACTGGTGACCATAAATGGAGGGTACAATTCACCTCTGCCTGATGGGAGTGGGGCAAAATGCTGAGTTGACCTTGCTTTAGTGGGGTCAGGATAGAAAGTTGAGCTTAACCTGCCTGATAAGGGAGGGTGGTGGGGGGAACATTGAACTGTTTTAGCCTGTTGGTAGCAGGGTAGAAGGCTGAGCTGCTCTAGCCTGAGTGGTGGCAGAGTGACACAAGTGCCATGTGGTGACATCACCAACATCTTTGACCACCTTGGAGAAACTGGTAATGAGTTGAAAAGTTATCCACCAAAAAGCTCAATTCTAGCTCCTACGCTTGCCCTGTGAGCAGAAGGGACTGGTGACTGCTCAAAAACTAGCTCTTGGTAGGACCAATTCAGAGAACCTGCCTACACCAGATGGCCCATCTCACCAACAAAAGCCTGGGCTCAAAACACACTGACAGGATTCCGCCCAAAGCTGTCCAATAGGAAAGGGCAAGATCCATTGCCACTCAGCCCAGCATATCAGCCCTAAGAAGGGACAGAGCCACTGAGAAAGCACCTATTAAAAGTTTCTGTACTTAGGTATAGTGGAGTGACTCAAGTGCTAGAGTACCTGCCTAGCAAGCATGAGACCCTAAGTGTAAACCCCAGTACTGAAAAAAAAAAAGAGCAAAAGTGTCAGCACCTGAATTTGAAGTCAGGGGAAAGAGTCCAGAACATTCAACAAACTGATGTTTTTATTTTTTTACTTACTACATTTTTTATAATATTTATCTTTATTTTTACTTTCTTTATTTTACAATCTATTGTTACTTATCTCCTCTTCCATTCTGTCCAAATACCAATTTCCTTAGCTCTCTCTTGCCCCACTTTCCTCTCTCTCCCCCAACTTTTTTTCTTCTATTTTCTCCTCTTTTCCTTTCCTTTCCCTCCTCTCCTCCCCCTACCTTTACCCCCACTGGCTCTACCTCCACATTCCACCACTCACCGAATAGTCTACTACACCAACTTTATATGTTACTCCATCCTTCCTATCCCCTGCAATCCCTGACAATAGCACCATCCACAATGACTGGACTACACCTTTGCACACATTAGGTTCCCATTACACTATAGTCCCCACACCTCACAGCTCTTTTGCCCCTCATTCCATTCCTCTTCCTTGCCCCTTCTCCTAGCACCATCTTTTCAATACCCAAATATCTATCTCTATCCAAGCAACTGTTATCTCCCTAATACCTGTTGTTGATAGACAATAACACCAAAGGATGTCTTATATATTATGTTAATAACTGATTTGGTATTGAATTTGTTACTGCCTAGCTATACCTGCAGGTAAGGCAACAGAAAATTACAACAACCTAGCTAGCAACCAAGCTAGTCAGAGCATAGAAATAAAGTCAATGGAAAGAAAACAGATGATTAAAACATCCAACTAACTAATCAATAGCACACAAGTACAGCACAAAATAGAAACATGGAGAGAAAAAGAACACAGGGGAATACAACTCCTAAAAATGCTAACAATAACATTATAAAAGATTTAGTTAAAAGTGAATCCCCAGTTGCTAACTTCAAAAGAAGTTTTAAAAAGGTCAATGAGTATGAAGAGGAGCTTAAAGAAAACATGCAAAAACAATTTAATAACTATCAAGAAAAAATGGATTAAAAAATACTTAAGAAGACAGCTAAATGAACTCAGAGAGGATGTCAACAAACTCCAAAATGAAACTAAGAAGACTACAAAAAAAATGAGGTATATGAGCTAAAGAAGACAACATGAGATATGAAAGAGGAGTATAACAAAAATATGGAAAGTCTCAGAAAAAAAGTTCAAACAAAAATCCTGGAAATAAACAGATCCTTAAATCAACTAAATAATACAGTTGAAAGCCAATACAGCAGAACAGTGGAACAGTGGAAGATAAGATTTCACAGATCAAAGACAAAATAGATATATGTGAAAAAAATAGAAGAATCCTTAGGCTCCAGAGCTGTGGAAGAAACACGCAAGAACTCTGCAACTCCATCAAAAGTTCACACCTTTTCTTTAATGCCCAAAACATGGGCATTGAAGAAAAAGAAAAGGTTCAAGCCAAAGGTATACATAATATATTCAACAAAATAATAACAAAAAATCTCCCAACTATTGAGAAAGAGCTGCTCATTCAAGTACAGGAAGCCTCCAGGACACCAAACAGACATGACCAAAATAGAACCCCTTCATGGCATATTATAGTTAAAACAAGTAGCACAGTGTATAAGGAAATAAAATTGAAGGAGAAGAAATTCTAGGAGAAAAAAAATTTTTTAAATGTAACGGTAACCCACCAAAATAACAGCAGATTTCTCAAACAAACCTGAAAAGCAAGAAGGGCATGGATTGAGGTATTTCAAGCACTGAAAGAAAGCAACTTCAGCCCTAGAATACTCTACCCAGCAAAGCAATCATTCAAAATTGAAGCAGGAATTAAAACTTTCCATAACAAACAGAAACTAAAACAATACATAATCATGAAACCACCACTATGGAAGGACCTGAAAGGAATCCTACACAGAGAAGATGAAAACAATCATAGCTGTGAAAGGATGGGAATTATTAAACCTCAAGACAAGACCAGATAAGTAATCAGAGAGTGGCATAGAATTGGCTGCACACGCACAAACCCTTACACATCAAAAACAACTAAATGACAGGAATCACCACATACCTCAAGATATTAATACTGAATGTTAGTGGACTCAACTCCCCCATCAAGTCACTGATTGGCAAACTGGATTAAAAAGGAAGTCCCAACAATCTTTCGGTTATAAGAAACCCACCTTATGGACAGAAACAAACATTGCCTTAGAAAAAAAGGATGGAGAAAGATTTACCAAGTTAATGACCCCTGAAAACAGGAAGTAGTAATACATATATCAGAGAAAGTTGATTTCAAACCTAAATTAGTCAGAAGAGACAAAGAAGGTTACTTCATAATAATAAAAGGAGCAATACAACAAGAAGAAATAACAATCATTAACGTATATGCACCCAACATTGATGCACCCAACTTCATTAAACATACACCAATAGACTTAAAAACATAGATAGACCCCAACATAGTGGTGGTGGAAGACTTCAATATTCCTCTATCATCTATAGATAGGTAATACAGACAAAAAATCAACAGAAACTCTAGAACTGAAAGACACCATAGATCTAATGTACCTGACAGATGTCTACAGAGTATTTGATCCAGCAACAGCACAATATACATTCTTCTCAGCAACTCATGGAAACTTCTCCAAAATAGACCATATTTTAGGTCAGAAAGCAAGTCTTAACAAATATAAGAAGATTAAAATAACCCCCTGCATACTGTCTGACCACAACACAATAAAACTAGAATTCAACAACAAAAGGAACAGCAGAAAATACTCAAACAACTGGAGGCTAAACAAAACATTGCTTTATGATGAGTGGGTCATTGAAGAAATAAGAGAATAAGTCAAAAAGTTTCTGAAACTTACTGAGAATGAAAGCACAACCATTCAGAACCTCTGGGACACAGAAAAGACAATCCTAAGGGGAAAGTTTATAGCCATGAATGCATGTATTAAAAGCTCAGAAATATCTTAATTAAATGACCTAATGCTCCATTTCAAATTCCTGAAAAACAAGAACAGTCTAAACCCAAAGCTAGCAGAAGGAGAGAAATAATAAAACTAAGGGCCCAAGTCAACAGAATAGAAATGAAAAAAAAAAAAAAACATAAAGAATCAATGAAACAAAAAGCTGGATCTTTGAAAAGATAAACAAGATCAATGAACCCCTGGCAAATCTGGCCAAAATGAGGAGGGAAAAGACTCAAATTAATAAAATTAGAAATGATAAAGGGGAGGTAACAACAAACACCAAGGAAATCACCAGGGATTAATTTGAAAAACTGTATTCAAGTTAATTGGAAAATCTAGAAAAAATGGACAAATTTCTAGACACATATGATCATCCAAAATTGAACCAAGAGGATATTAATCACCTAAACAGATCTATAACAAGCAATGAAATTGAAGAAGAGATAAAGAGTTTCCCAAAAAAGAAAAGTCCAGGACCTGAAAGATTCACTGCTGAATTCAACCAGACCTTTAAAAGAAGATCTAATACCAATACTCCTCTAACTTTTCCACAAAATAGAAAGGGAAGAAACACTGCCTAACTCATCCCACGAAGCCAGCATTATACTCATCCCGAAACCACACAAGAACACAACAAAAAAAGAGAATTACAGGCTAATCTCTTTATTGAACATAAATGCAAAAATCCTCAATAAAGCATTGGCAAACTGAATTCAACAGTGTATCATAAAGGTCATACACCATGAACAACTCAGTTTCATCCCAGGGATGAAGGGATGGTTTAGCAAATGCAAATCATTAAATGTAATACAGCAATATTAACAGAAGCACAGATGAAAATGACATTATCATCTCAATAGATGCAGAAAAAGCCTTCAATAAAATTCAACATCCTTTCATGATAAAAGCTCTGATATGAAACTAGGAATACAAGGACTGTACCTCAATATAATAAAGGCTATATATGACAAGCCTATAGCCAACATCATACAAAATGGGGAAAAATGAAACATTCCCTCTAAAGTCAGGAATGAAACAAGGGTGTCCAGTCTCTTCACTCTAATTCACCACAGTCTTGGAATTCCTAGACAAAGCAACAAGACAGGAAGAAAAATACAAGGAATACAAATAAGAAAGGGCATAATCAAACTATCCCTATTTGCAGATGACATAATCTTATACCTAAAAGATCTGAAAAACTCCACCAAAAAACTCCTAGATACTATAAACAGTTTCAGCAAAGTTGCAAGATACAAAATCAATATACAAAATTCAGTAGCCTTTCTATACAATAACAATGGGTAGATTCAGAAAAAATATAGGAAAATCATTTCATTTACAGTAGCCTCAAAAAAATAATAAAATAAAATACCTAGAAATAAACTTAACAAAAGATGCAAAAGATCTCTACAAAGAAAACTATAAACTACTGGAGAAAGAAATCAAAGTCTATAGAAGATGGAAAGACTTCACATGTGAATGGATTGGTAGAAACAATGTAGTTAAAACAGCCATATTACCAAAAGCAGTCTACATGTTCAATGCGATTCTCATCAGAATTCCAAAGACAGTCATCACAGAGATTTAAAAATCAATCCTAAAGTTCATTTGGAAAAACACAAGGCTAAAAACAGCCAAGGCAACACAGGGCAAAAAGAACAAAGCTGGAGGTATCACAATACCCAACTTCAAACTATACTACAGAGCCATAGCAATAAAAGCAATATGGTACTGGCACAAAAACAAGTATGAAGACCAGTGGATCAGAAAGAATACCCAGATATGAACCATGCAGATTTTTGACAAAGGTGCCAAAAATATATGGTGGAAAAAAGACACCCTCTTTAACAAATGCTGCCGGGAAAAAATGGATATCTGCTTGCAGAAAACTGAAATGAGACCCGTATTTGTCACACTGTACAAGTATCAACTCAAAGTTGATTAAGGACCTTAATATAAGACCTAAAACTTTGAATCCAGTACACGAAAGAGCAAGGAATACACTAAAAGTAACAGGCATCGGCAAGGACTTCCTCAGTAGGACTTAAGTGGCTCAGCAACTAAGAGAAAGGATTGACAAATGGGACTATAAGAAATTAAACAGCTTCTGCACAACCAAAGAAATGGTCTCTAAATTGAAGAACCCACCCACAGAATGGGAAAATCTTTGCTAGCTATCCATAAGACAAGGGACTGAGAACCAGAATATACAGGGAGCTCAAAAAACTAAACTCCCCCAAAGTCAATGACCCAATAAAGAAATGAGCAACTGAACTGAACAGAACTTTTTCAAGGGAAGAAATCCAAATGGCTAAAAAACACATGAAAAAATGCTCACCATCTCTAGCCATAAAGGAAAAGCAAATCAAAACAACACTAAGATTCCATTTCACTCCTGCTAGAATAGCTACCATCAAGAACACCAACAACAACAAATGTTGGTGAAGATGCGGGGAAAAAGGAACCCTCATACACTGCTGATGGGAATGTAAGCTAGTACAACCACTATGTAAAACAGTATGGAGGTTCCTTAAAAAATTAGAAATAGATCTGCCATATGATCCAGCAAGATGACTCTTAAGGATATACCCGAAGGAATGTAAGCCAGGTTACAATAAAGACACCTACCTACACACTCATGTTTATTGAACCACTATTCACAATAGCCAAGCTAAGGCAACAGCCAAGATGTCCCACTACTGACAGATGGATTAAGAAAATGTAGTATTTATACACAAAATTTACTGAGCCACAAAATAGAACGAAATACTGTCATTCGCAGGTAAATGGATAGAACTGGAGAACATCATCTTAGGTGAAGTTAGTCAGGCTCAGAAGGTCAAAATCTGCATGTTCTCTCTTATAGGTAGACTATAGACCTAAAATAAATGCAGAAATATTATGGGATGCTGGTCATATTAAAGGGAGGTTTAGCACAGGAGGGATAGGACAAGGGAAGGAAACTAAGAACTTAAATGTGGTTGATGTGCTGTCTGTACAGGAATGAATATAGAAATCTTAAACTGGCTGGGGCCACCATGGGAAGGAGACTAGGGAGGAGTGGAGAGGATTAGAGGAGATGAACCAACTGAGGTTGTAATACATATATACATGGAAATATCACAAGGAAACGCTCTATGTAGCTATCTTTATCTCAAACTAGCAAAAAGTTATTTTTTTCCTTTTATTTTTTTCTCTTTTTTCTTCTGCAAAATCTGAGAACAAGAGAGCAGAACTGGTCCTGTTTGGGGGGTAGAGGAGTTGGCACCAGTGGAAAGGGAGAGGTTTCAGAGAGGGGGATAGGAGGGTGAATACATTGCACAAAATGTGTACACGTGTATATAAATGCAAAAGTGATATCTGGTGAAACTGTTCCAGGAATCAGGGGAAGGAGAATAAAAGTGAGCAGTGGAGGAGATGATTCAAGTATAATCTATTCGATACATTGTAAGAAACTTTGTAAATGCCACAATGTACCCTTACCCAGAAAATAATAAAGTAATAAATGAGTTAATAAATAAATAGAAAAAGGGCCAAAAAGCAGATTTAAAGAAATAAGGGCTGAAAACTTTGATAATGTGGGAATAGACGCCAACATCTAGGTACAGAACACACAGAGCTCTCCAGTCAAATCAACCCAAATGGAAGACAAAAAATTCTGAGACTAGCAAGCGTTTAAAAAAAAAAAAACACCACATACAAAGGAACTCCAATGAAACTATCAATGGATTTCTCAGGGGGGAAAAAAAACTTTGAAGGTCAAGAAAATGGAATAATATATATTGAAAGTGCTGCATGAAAAAAACTGCCAACAAAAGCCTATCCAGCAAACTGTCCTGAAATGAGAGAGAAATTAAAATCTTCCTTAAGTGGGGAAAAAAACACAGAATTCATCACCACTAGACCTGTTTTATATGAATTGCTAAACAAACAAACAAAAAAAGAATCACTAAAGAGCATTCACGAAACTGAAAAAAGTCACTAATTAATAACATGAAGTATACAAAAGAACAAAATTCAAAGGTATAAGTAAAACAAAGCCTATATATTTTCAAGCACATATAGAACATTCTCCAAGACAAGTTAAGGGAAAAAACAAGCCTTAATGAAGTTAAGGATATTGAAATCATATCAAGGATCTTTTCTAAGACCCAAACTAATAAAAATAGAAATGAAAGGGGCTATTACAACAACTATCAATGAAAATCCAGAGGATCATGAGGGAATATTTTAGAAACCTATGTTCACGTAAACTGGAAAATCTGAATAAAAAAGTTGAACTAGGAAGATAAAACTATAAGAGGCAATGAGAATGAAGCAGTAATAAAGAGTCTGCCAATAAAGAAATATCCAAGATTCTCTACCAGACCTTAGGCCAAGAAATAGAAAGGGAAGGAACACTACCAAACTCATCCTATGAAACCAGTAAGTATTAGACTTATTCCAAAAATCAAACAAGGACACACATAAAAAGAGAATTAGACCAATCTCTTTAATGAACATAGATACAAAAATTCCTAATAAATACTTGCAAACTGAATCCAACAATATATTAAAAAGATCATACATCATGACCAAGTTGGTTTCCTGCCAGGGATGCAAAGATGGTTCAACATATATAAATCTATAAATGTAATACAGCATATAAACAGAATTAAGGACCAAAACCACTCAGTTGATCCAGAAAAAGCCTTTGACAAAATTCAGCAACCTTTCATAATAAAATCTCTGAAGAGGAGCAGAAGGAATGTACCTCAAAATAATAAAGGCCATATTTGACAAAACCTATAGCCAATATCATACTAAATGAAGAAAAACTAAAACCATTTCTTCTAAAATCAGGAATTAGACAAGGGCTTCCACTCTCCCCACTCTTATTCAGTATAGTACTTGAATTCCTCCTAGCCAAGAGCAATAAGAGAAAAAAATAAAAGGGATTCAAATAAGGAAGGAATAATTCAAATTATCCCCATTTGCAAATCATATGACTCTGTACTTAAAAGACCCCAAAGATTCCATCAAAGAACTCCTAAATTTGATAAACACTTTAGGCAATGTAGCAGAATATAAAATCAACATACAAAACTCAGTAGCTTTTCTGAATACCAAAAATGAACAAATAGAAAGAGATCAGGAAAACAATCTCATTCAAAATAGCCTCAAAAAATAGTATAACTAAGTATAAATTTTTTATTTATAAAATTTTATTAGAATATATTCATTATACAGGGGGGGATTCATAATAACAATTCTAATTAGGCTTATATTGTACATTAGTTACATCACCCCCATAGTTTCTCCCCCTCAAATCCTTCCCCACCCCACTTAAAGCAATTGCAAGAGATTTCTTTGTTCTATTTCATATAAGTATATGAGGTCCATCAATCATATACCTGCATCTTAATCTCTTTCATTCACCCCCCATTCCACTTGTATCCCCCCACACACATATATACACTGTACCTATTTTACAGTCCTCTCTTTCATTATTAATATTTAAGTTGAAGTTCAAAGGGATTTCTCAATGTAACTCAGTGTAGATATACTTTACTTTGCTCCATTCAACCCCTTCCATTATCTTCCTTTACTTCTTTACCTCCCATCCCCCATTTTTTAACAACTTTCAATATACCTCCTCATATCCTCTGCCTTCACAGATGTTGTGTTTCATGGCATTACTGATGCTCTATTTTTCTCTTTTGCTTTCCCTCTTTCCCCAAGTTCCATAGAGTAGTTCCACTCCTCCCTCTTGTGGGAGCTCTCATTCTTTACCTTAATTAACTATCCTACTTCTACGCTCAAAAAAAGAAAAAACCAAAGCCATGTACAATACCTGTAGCCATGAAGAAATGCAAATCAAAACTGCGCTAAGTTGCCATCTCACCCCAGTCAGATTGTTGATCATCAAGAAAACAAACAAAAAATGCTAGTGAGGGTATTGGAAACAGAACTCTCATACACTCTTGGTGGGAATGTAAACTGGTGCAACCACTATGGAAATTAGTATGAAGGTTCTCAAAAAATAAAAATAAACCTTCCCTAGGACCCCACCATGCAACTGTTGGGCATATATCCAAAGGAGTGCTATTCAATACCTATGTTTATTGCAGTTCTCTTCACAATAACCAAACTGTGGAATGAGCCAAGTACCCAACAAACAATGAACAGAAGAAAAATGTGTGTGTGTGTGTGTGTGTGTGTGTGTGTGTGTGTAATGGAATATTACTTAGCCATAAAGAAAAATGAAATTATGTCATTTGCAGGAAAATGGATAGAACTGGAGATCACGGTGAGTGAGATTAGCCAAGCTCCAAAGGTCAAATATTGCATGTTCTCACTCATTTGTGGACCCTAGACCTAAAATAACAATGATAATAATAATGGGATATGAATATATATGGGGGACTGTATTGGAGGGGGGAATCAGTGTAAAGGGGTGGGGAAAAGGAAAGTGTACTGAGGAATAAAGAGGATGGACATATGCTGCATTTATACATATGAAGACAGCATAACAAACCCAACCAAGTTTTTTCAAAAGGCTCTTTTCTGAACACAATGGTATAAAACTAGAAATCAATAACAGGAAGGATTACAGACAATCCACAAATATGTGGGAGTTGAACAACATATAGTTCAACGGGTAAATAAAGATAGTAAAAGGGAAGATTTAACATACTTTAAGACAAATAAAAATTGAAATATGAAATACCAAAATTGGTGGGATATGAAGTCCAAAGTTAGAGGAAAGAAAATAATAAAGATCAAACCATAAAAAATGTAATAGACTAGAAAAATAATACAAAAGATCAATGAAACAATTCATTTTTTGAAAAGATAAACAAAATTTGAAAACCTTTTGCCAGACTAAGAAAAAAAGAAAGTGATAAAATCAAAATAAAAAGGAGACATAACAAGTGATACCTCAGAGATACAAAAGATAAGATGATATGATAAACAATTACACACCAACAAATGAGACAACCTGTATAAATGAGTAAGCATATGCAACCACACAAGACTGAAATGTGAAGAAATAGAAAATCTGAATGGACCAATGCCCAAATAAAGAAATTGATTCCGCAATAAAATTTCCTATTGAATAAAAGCCCAAAATCTGATGGCTTCACTGCTGAATTTTCCTAAACACTTAAAGAACTAATTATAATCCTTCTCAAATCATTCCAAAGAAAATATCAAAGAGGAAGTAATATTTTCAGGTACTTTTTATGAGGCCAACATTACCCTGACATCAAAATCAGACTAGAACATTACAAGAAAAGATTTCAGGCCAAAATACTTAATGAACATAGGCACAAAAAACCCTCAACAAAATACAGGAAACCAAATTCAGCAACACATTAAAAGAACCATTCAACATGATTGAGTAAGATGTATCTCTAGGATGCAAGGATGATTCAACATGTGAAATCAGTAAGTATACTGCAATCACATTAATAGAATGAGGGACAACAAACATGATTGTCTCATTAGATGCAGAAAAAGCATTTGATAAAATCCAATATTCTTTCTTGATAAACAATAAGAAAAAAACTCTAACCAAATTAAGGTAGTGTACCTCAATACAATAAGATCAGATATAAGAAACCTACAGCTAACTTTAAACTCAATAGTGAAAAATTAAAAGCCTTTCCTCTAAATTCCAGAACAAAAAAGATGCCCACTCTTGCTATTTCTATTCAATACAGCATTGGAAATCTTTCCCAGAGCAGAAATCAATAAATTCAGAGAAGTAAAAGACATTCAAATTGAAAAGAAAGCTGTGAAATTGTCACTGTTCAATAAAATTAGGCACAAAAAAATCAACAAAATACTAGCAAACCAAATTTAACAACACATTAAATGGACCATCCAACATGATCAAGTAGGGTTAATATGATAATTATTTATAAAAGAATATGTAATGATATACATAGACTCCACCAAAAGATCTATTAGAACTAATACATGAATTCAGTAAAGTTGCAGGACACAAAATTAACATACAAATATCAAGAGTATTTCTGTAGCAAACTATCCGAACAACAAACTACCCAAAATAATCAAGAAAACAATCTTATTTTCAAAATCTACAAAATATAATAAAACACTTAGGAATAAATTTAATCCAATAAGTGAAAGGCCTATACTCTGAAAACCACAAAATATTGATGAAAGAAATTGAAGAAAACACAAATAAATGGAAAGACAACCCATGTTCTGGATTGAAAGAATTATACTCTTAAAATTTACATACTACCCAAAGTGATCTACAGAATCAATACAATCACATCAAAATTCTAATGGCAGTTTTCATAGAGACAGCAAGATTCCTAAATTCATACGAAACCAAAACAAACCTGAATAGCCAAGGCAATCATGAACAGAAAGAACAGAACTGGAAGCATCATGCTACATGATTTCAAACTCTATGACAAAGCTACAGTCATTAAAAGTGTGGTACAGGCTTAAAAACAGACACATCAACCAATGGAATAGAATAGAATCCAGAAATGAAGCCTTGCTCATATAGACATTGATTTTTGACAAAGGTGCAAGAAGACACAGGTAAAGGATAGTCTTCTCGTGGGGAAAAGTAGACATTGGACCTTTATCTTACAACAAATAAAAAGAAAAAAAACTCAAAATGTGTTGAAGACTTAAATGTAACACCAGTAACTATAAAACCACTAGAAGAAAAGATAAGGGTAAAACTATGTTACATTAGTTTAGGCAATGATTGTTTGGATATGACCCCAAAAGTACATGCAACAAAATCAAAAACAGACAAATAGAATTACTTCAAACTACAAAGCTTCTACACAGCAAAAAAAATAATAATAATAATTAATGGTCTGAAGAGACAACTTACAGATTAGGAGGAAATATTTACAAACCATATATCTAATAAAAGATTAATATCCAGACTATATAAGAAACTCAAATCACTGAATAGCAAAAAAAAAAAAAAAAAAAGAACCAAAGTACCTAATTAAAAAATGGATAAGGGATACAAATAAACATTTCTCAAAATAAGAAGTACAAATAATTACCAGTATATGGAAAAATGTTCATTATTGCTAATTATTAAGGAAATGCCAATTAAAACCACAATGAGAAATCATCTCATGCCTATCAAAATGGCTGTTATGGATAATAATAATAACAAATGTTCTTGAGGATGTGGAGAAAAGGGAACTCTTGTGCACTCTTGGTAGGTATGTAAATTAGTACAGCCATTATGGAAAACTTCATGGAAGTTACTCAAACAATGAAAAATTCTGATTTAATTGTCTCATATTGCATACATACTTTGAATTACTATACTATAACCCTTAAACATGTACAAACATTATGCACCAATTTTTAGAAGACTACAAAATTAAAAACTAAAACTAGACGATCATAAGATCCAGCAATCCCAGTTCTTGCTATTTACCCAAAGGATTTGAAATCAGTTTTTCAAGGAGGTATCTGCACTCCACATTAGTTGCAGCAGTATTTACAATAACCAAGTTGTAGAAACAATCTAAACGTCTGCTACATTTTGAATGAGTGTCCCTTAAAGGGGATTTTACATATATGTAAAGATTTTTTCCCCAAGATGGCAGTACTGGGAATTGCTGTGGACCTTTAAAAGATGAGACCTAATGGGAGAGTGGTAGGTCACTGTAGCCTGCTTCACAAAGAATTCTGGGACCCTAGTCTTTTCTCCCTCTTACTCTCTGCAACCTGGCTCGAAATGTAAGCACTCACTCTGACACATGCTCTGGCCATGATGTGCTGCCCTCACCAGAGACTCAAACGAGTAGGCACTCAATCTTGGACCTGGACTTCCAGAAGGAAAAGCCAAAATAAACCTTTTGAGCCAGGTATGGTGGCACATGCCAAGGCTACAACATGTATTTTAACAAATATAAGTCACCCTAACAAACATTTGTAGTCTCAAGGTTATGAGTTAAGTTCTGCAAAATCAACAAAACTTATCAGCAAACTGCTGATGGTATATACGATCTCAAGATCTCATTGTATTTTCTAGTCAGGCTGAATTAAAGGAACTAGGGCTTGTGGCATGCTACTGAATAGAAACAAAGAATCCTGGAGAAAATGGTTCAACTCAGGGATGGTGCAGAGAAAGTACAAGATGAACCAGGAACATCTTGGACCAGACAGTAGGAGAATGCTAAAACTGACATGTTCATGTCAAAAGGGTGCAGTAGCTAGACCAAAGATGTGCTTCCATACCAAATCTGGAATAATTTGAGCATTAAAATTAATAATGACAGTAGTGTTGCTTTGACTAAATGTTCCTGTCCCCTAAATTTAATATATTAATTCCTAATGCCCAATCTGATGGTATTTGAAGGTGTGGAGTTTGGAACAGGATTAGGTCTTGAAGGTGAAGTCATCATGAAAGTGATTAGTGCCCTTATTTTTTTTCTTTTATTATTCATACGTGCATACAAGGCTTGGGTCATTTCACCCCCCTGCCCCCAACCCCTCCCTTACCACCCACTCTGCCCCCTCCCTCTCCCCCCCACCCCCTCAATACCCAGCAGAAACTATTTTGCCCTTATTTCTAATTTTGTTGAAGAGAGAGTATAAGCAATAATAGGAAGGAACAAGGGTTTTTGCTGGTTGAGATAAGGATAGCTATACAGGGCATTGACTCACATTGATTTCCTGTGCGTGGGTGTTGGTAATGTAAACTAGTACAACCACTCTGGAAAAAAATTTGGAGGCTACTTAAAAAGCTAGACATTGATCTACCATTTGAGCCAGCAATACCACTCTTGGGGATATACCCAAAAGACTGTGACACAGGTTACTCCAGAGGCACCTGCACACCCATGTTTATTGCAGCACTATTCACAATAGCCAAGTTATGGAAACAGCCAAGATGCCCCACCACTGACGAATGGATTAAGAAAATGTGGTATCTATACACAATGGAATTCTATGCAGCCATGAAGATTCGCTGGTAAATGGATGGAATTGGAGAACATCATTCTGAGTGAGGTTAGCCTGGCCCAAAAGACCAAAAATTATATGTTCTCCCTCATATGTGGACATTAGATCAAGGGCAAACACAACAATGGGATTGGACTATGAGCACATGATAAAAGCGAGAGCACACAAGGGAGGGGTGAGGATAGGTAAAACACCTAAAAAATTAGCTAGCATTTGTTGCCCTTAACGCAGAGAAACTAAAGCAGATACCTTAAAAGCAACTGAGGCCAATAGGAAAAGGGGAACAGGAACTAGAGAAAAGGTTAGATCAAAAGATTAGTGCCCTTATAAAAGGACTGCAGGAAACTCTTCCAGCCTTCTATAAGGAGAGGTTATAGCAAGAAGACAGTTTGCTATCTATGAACCAGGAAGTGGGCCCTCACCAAACTCCAAATCTTCTGATGCCTTAATCTTGGACTTTCCAGCCTTCAAAACTATTAGAAGTAAATTTCTATTGTCTATAAATCACCCGATCTGCAGTATTTTGTATAGTAGCCTATATAGACCAATGCAGATAAATTATAAACCATTGAATTTTCTTACTTCCACCAGTCTTTACTAATACTATACAAATAAAGAGGAGAAAAAGATTATAATGGGTTGAATTGTTTCATCCCAAAAATAATATGTTGAAGTCCTCATCCCAATACCTCAGAGTGTGATCTAATTTGGAGATAAGATCTTTGTTAAAGGTAATTAAGTTAAAATTAAATCATTAGGGAGGGCTATAATCAAGTATGACTGCTGATCTTATTTTTATTTTTAAGAGGGGTATTTACACAGAGAGACATGCATAGAGGGAAAAAAAATATGAAGAGTCATTGAAAGATGACCATCTGCACCCTAAGGAAAAGGAGGGGTGGAATAACTCTTTCCCATAGCCTCAGAAGAAACCAACCTTAATGACATGCTGATTTCAGACTTTTGTCCTCCAGAACTGTGAAGCAGCAGACATCTATTGCTTAAGCCACTCAGTTTATAGTACTTTGTCACAGCAGCTTTGCAAATAGGAGAAAAAGATCTTTCCATAGTGAATGTAAAAGAAATAATAGAATTTGAAAATTATAATTATACAGCCATAGTAATAATAATTTATTTAGGCTAGAACCATCAGTAGATGCTAGCATGCACTGGGTGAAAGTGATTGGAAAAAAAAATAGTTACAGATGTGTGGAGGATCTCCCTACAGTTTACTTAATATTAATTTAAAATTTATAAGTTGACAATGGAGAAATCTGGTGGACAGTATTCTTAACCAAGTGATCAAAGTCAACTTTACTAGGAAATGGAACAAATTGACATCATGGGAGAGATAAAACTTGTGTGCAAAACTTTAATGGGCATAATGAGGAAAGAAATGCAAGATATAAAAAGATACTTTGTAAAATAGAACTTAAATACACAGTGAACCCCACTAATTTATACAATACATATTACAATATAAATTAGATTTTAAAAAAGATAAACAATGCAGTGACATTTAATACATTCACACTGCTGTACAACTACCACATCTACTTAGTTGCAAAATGTTTCATTACCCCAAGGAAACTCTGCCTCCATTAAGCAGTGCTTTTCTCCTCCAACCTCAAATAACAACCACTCTGCATTCTCTTTGAATTTTTCTTCCTTCATATTTCATGTGAAATCTATCATAAGTGAAATCATATAATATGTGAAATGTTGTGTCTGTCTTCCTTGACTTAGCCTAATGTTTCCAAGTTCATCCACATTTCAGCAAATATAAGTATTTCACTCCTTCTATGCTTGAATAGTATTTGAACCTATGGATACAGCATAATTTGTTTATCCATTCATCTGTTCATGGACATTTGAGCTGTTTCCACCTTTTGGTGATCATGAATAGTGTTCTAAAAACATGTGTGTACATGCATTTCTTGAGTACCTGTTTTTAGCTCTTTTGAGTATATACCTAGAAGCAGAGTCGCTGGGTCATAAAGTAAAATTCTATGTTTAACTTTTTGAGAAGGCCACTTCTTTCTAGTTATTCAATGTGGCATTATATTTTTCTCATAGTTCTAATTTAGCTGTTCAGTGAGCCCTTCAAGTTTTGTGCCTTTAAAGTGATACTAAGACTTTTACTCACTGTATTTCAAGTACTTTTCCTTATCTTACAAGTTGCTATTATTGGTAAGTAAAAATGATAAAGAATTTCTACATACTTAAACACCATTATGAAATTGAGATAAATTTTAAAGACAGTCCGAATACTGTATTTTTTGGGAAGGGGGTTGTTGTTTGTTTGTTGCACTGCTGGGTATTACGGTACCCAGGGCCTTATGCATTTTACCTCTTGAGCTATGCCCCCAGACCTTTTGCCTTTCTGTTTTGTTTTGTTTTGTTTGTTTTGAAGATATTGTCTCACTGCTACTTTTACCTAGGCTGGCCCCCAAGTTGTAATCCTCCTGCCTCTGCCTCCTCTGAATAACTGAGATTATAGATATGCACCATCATGCCCAGTATCTTATATTGTCTTATTTGAAAATTTAGCATAGTTTAATAGCTATGAGCCAACTGATATATTTAAAACTTCTCCAAAGAACTGTAAAATTCAGCTGTAATTCTGAAATGAATATTTTGTTAAATTTATTTTTATAAGCCTATGAACTGTCTAATGATAATTCTTTTTCATTCTCTGGCATTAAAATTCTATTATTTTATCTCCATCCAATTTAATTGAACACTAAATTGAACAAAATACCATAAGCAGTAAAGTTAAATACATTCCTGGCAAATCTATTCTATTAAAATATCTCTAGCATTTACATTAAATGACATCTATACTATAAATGTAATTCCAAGGGTTGAGAAGCAGAACATTTTCTTAATAAATTTTGGTGACCAATTTTCCTTGCTATCCACATTTCTCCGTCACAAATGTTTCATTTGATCATCAGTTCTCTCACGAAATAAATACAGCTATGATTTTGAGCCATCACGATAGTTTATTGTGGCCAGATCTTTATTATGAAGTAACTCTGCCCCTAGCTGAAATAGTTCCTCACTTATGGACAGTATCATGGTTTCCATGTTTCCTAATCTGGACATTTACATATATGATGACATATCCACCAGCTGCTTTGAGAAAAGAACACAAAAAAAGTACTTAATTATCTAATAGTCCATTTTCCTAAGGACCACTCGAGAGTTATTACGCTGAGAGAAAAGCAGCATCAGCAGACAAACAATCATAGATATTTTCATTGTTACTGCAATAATCACAAGATAGAATCATACTGCCATGATAGGTGTGTGGGAGGTACAGAACTTGACAGAAGATAAAGAAAGTTGCTGCATCTGAGTGTCTCATGGCTTCCCAGAGAATTAATCCCACCTTTTATTTTACAGGAGGGTTAGTGACTTCTCAGACAGTTAAGGAAGATCATTAGCTTGTTCAGGGCTCAAGGCCAGAGCAGAAAGGTGGTCTTAGGAACCCAGAAGCAGTCTAGTCCTGCTGAAAGCGTGGGTTACACTAACCAGGACAGGTGAATAGGAGACTGACCACATGTGGCCTCAGAGGTCATGCTAAAAATCTTGAATTTAATAATGGAAGTTGCTAAGAGGTTTTAACAAAGAGGCTAGAAGAAGTTCTTAGTCCTGATAAGAAACGACAGCAATTTATTGAATAGTAGCAATAATAAAAGACATGATGGAACTTATAAATGCGTATGGTGTGGAATGTACAGATCTTGGTGTCTGCTTAGAAGCTTCAGCAGAAATGTGACAGGAAAGGGAGAGGCAAGAAGAGCTTGAGTCCATCCTCTGCCATAAACTGTGAGGCCCCCACCTTTCAAAGACAGAAGAGACAAAATAACTTTGAAGTCCCCTTTCAGCACAACTGTGCTATAATCCCACAGTGTAGATCTAGCCTTTCTGGAGCACAGAGAGGAGAACAGTTTAAGTATTAGGCAAAAAACTGGAATGACAATAATCTGACAGATAACCTGCTTGCTGCTAAAGGCATGAAGCACTCTGGCTCTGAAACTTTCTTCCTCCTTTATGACATTCTGTACTTCCCATATACCTATGAATGCAGGCAGCCATGAAGTCTCAGTATCTTCCAATCTGGTCTTATTTGTCAGGTTTGAGGCCTTATCACTTATCCATGATTAAAAGGAAAACAAGAATGTAAGTTTTTTAAGAAAAACAACAATTCCTCATGGTGTGGAATATCTACTCCACTGTACCTACTTCACCCTAATCAAAGTCAAATGTGATTGCTTGATTGTGACATTCAAGGCAATCACATTGTTCTTCATTGGAAATGAATTTCACTTGCACCAACATCTGAAGGACCAGGTAGTGTTCTATGTGCCTGACACACAGAATGAAAAACCCTTAGCTTTCTCTCTTCCTTTACAAAAACAAACAATAAAGCCTCAAGGGTCTTGTAAATGTTACAAGAACGACTGCTTTGCAAGTGCTAAGCCCTGAGTTCAAACCTTAATCCCACCAAAAAAAAAAAAAAGACATAATAAGCAGTTCATAGTTGTACAAGTGAAATTGGAGTTTTGGACCTCAAGCCCAAATTCTTGGACTTCCACATGTCAGGTCTAGCCATTCACCTCTGTATGCCAAATAAAGAGACATGGTGATGGGTAGACAAAGGAAATTTATTACAAGGACTGGGACGTGCTGTGGGAAGAGGCAAAGTAAACACTTCTGACCACAGTTACCCATCTTTGTGAGCTTTAGCTTTAAATAGACAAAGGATTAAGGTTGGGGGTGGGCAACTGTAGCATAGTTGAACAATCCCAGTCACAGGTGTGGGTCACAGGTGTGGGCTGGTTGGTCATTATCTAAGTCCTTGTTTTGGTAGGGGTTTCAGAGAAGTTGTTATTCAATCATTGTTGCCTGACAGGTGGTCTGTCCTGAGGAGGCTCTAATGTTCCCTTCGGGGTAGTGTTGATCCTTTGTCATAAAGATGTTATTGATAAGTCCTGTTCTTCCTAGATTCCAAGGAAGGTGACTATAGAGAAAATGCCCTAGAGAAAAGACAACAAAATGAAAGAAGAGATGCCAAGCTTTTTCCTATTTATAGCTAATTCATGGGTCCAAGCAAGGAGTCAGTGTTTTTCAGCAAAAGCAGTTTAAACACCTCCTATACAAGGAGAGCACCTTTTCTCTGACAGAAGGAAAACTGCAGTTACAGAGGACAGAAGTACAAAGTAACCATCCTTAGATATTAACACAGAGCCAGTAGAAAATGAGAGACACTACCCTATGAATTTTTGGTGAGTATCTGAAACTGAAGAATCTGGTAGTCTACTAACAACCCACTTCCATGGATATCATATGCCTTAATAAATTAGAATCCCTGGCTGGGCACCAGTGGCTTATGCCTATAATCCCAGCTACTTGGAAGGCTGAGATTGGGAAGATTGAGGTTCGAGTCAGCCAGGCAAATAGTTCCCAAGACCCCATCTCCAAATTAACTATAGAAAAATGGACCTGGAAGTGTGACTCAAGTGATAGAGCACCTGCTGGAAGGAAGGAAGGAAGGAAGGAAGGAAGGAAGGAAGGAAGGAAGGAAGGAAGGAAGGAAGGAAGGAAGGAGAAAGAAGAATGAAAGAAAGAAAGGGAGGGAGGGGGAGAGAGAGAGGGAGGGGGAAAGAGAGAAAGAAAGAAAGAAAGAAAGAAAGAAAGAAAGAAAGAAAGAAAGAAAGAAAGAAAAAGAAAGGAAGAAAGAAAGAAAGAAAGAAAGAAAAAGATTAGAATACCTAGATGAAGAAGAAAACCAGTAGTAGATAGCATTGGACTGGGTCCAAGGCCTTTCCTCCATTCCAGCATCAGGGATCATATCTGCTGGAGAGTCAATACCAACACAGCACAACCTTCCAGGCAGGTATGGGGACTGTAAGCAAAGAGGTTGAATTATTGTTATAGCATACCACAGAAATGGTATCCAGATAGGTAGCAAGTATAGGAGAAATGCCGTTCACTAAGCAGGATAGTCAGTGCTGCATGAAGTATTGTGACTGTAGCCAAAATGCCCAGATCTTCTGCAGCCATGGCAAACACTTTAGTGTCCTATGAAAAGCATACAATGGGTGATGACCTGGGAGTCACAGTCTGAATTCATAAATTTGATACTAAATGACTTAAATCGAAGAGCACTTGCTGGTGGTATTTGGCTGAAAGAATATTTTATTTAGTCTACACAGTGTTTAAAATATCAGAAATTTTCTCATAAGAATCTAGATATCTGGATTCTCTGAAAAGACTAGGAAAATCTAGTTAACAGAATAAAGATGGCCAGTCCTCTTTACATGGAGCACAGATTCTGAAGTCACCTCAGTCCCTGCCTTTTTCTTCGCTCTTAGGTGAAGTCTGGCAAGCATCCATTTCCCTGATTCTTCCATGCAAATAAACTCCAGCTTTCTATATGGCAATGATAAACCAAGTCTCCAGCAAAATGCTCACTTTTAAAAACATTTTATTGCAAGTAAGGGTGGCTTTATGATGGTGTTCTGACCAATGAAATATAAGAGGAATACTTTGGTGAATATAGGAAGTTTTTTCTTTTCCTTATGAAAGGGTGCTCCTCATGCCCTTCCTTCTGGATTGGAATAAGGATGTGATGAGTGGAGCTGAAGCAGTCATCTTGTAAATGAGTGAAACCAACTAACAGAACTTAATCCTAATGATCTGCAATTGCAAATGCTCCTTCAGTCAGAGGTACTCTCTATGCACAAATATGAAGTGATTATTTTGTTTGAGGCCAGGCAAGTACTAGAGTTCCTGTCTAAGGAACTTGGAAAGGTCAAAGTGAGGCAATTATACCTTAATTCTCTGAATCCAGGCCCTCAACAAGCAAGGACCCAGGGCAGAAGAATCAGAAGCAGACTAGGGGTTGAACTAAGAAAAAGACCTCTGGTAATAGAGTATAGCAATTTCACAAAAATGCTGTCACTTGACCAGGTGTGCATAATTTCTTTGATGTCTCAGAAGGAAGGAAGAGAAGTAATTTGCTTTTTATATAACATGGCTTATAAATTATACACATCACCTCTGCTCTCCTCTCACCTCTGCTCTCCTCTATTATCAGAATTTAATTGCCAGGTCATATCTGTTTGCAAGAGAGCCTATGAGACATAGTCTTAACTAGGCAGTCACATGCACAGCTAACACTCTGAGGTTCTATTATTAAAAGAAAGCAAGGTGACCAGATCCAGTCGACCTTTAGTCTCTGCCTATCTAGTCAATGAATTAGCAGATGTCAAATGAACAAAGCAAATACATTTCTTACAGAAAATCAGATTCTAAACATATATGATATCTTTCATATGAATTAGTGAAATGATTAACTGAATATTAGTTAAAAGATATTTTCTCCTCAAGCTACTGGTTTTGAAGAAATTTGGAGATTTAGTCTCCATAGATAACACTGGTGTCTGTGTCTAGAAAATATCCAAATTAGGTTGCTAAGCTACCATTTGATTTGACACTTAGTTAAAATCTAATTGAATTAAGTAATCTTTAATAATAGAAAAGAAACTGCATAAGCAAATTTAAATTACACACCCAAAATTAACTTCAAGTAATGATTGTAAGACGTTCTAGACAAACCGATTAAGACAGTACTTAAAAATTAATGGAAGAATATAAATCAGCATTTTACTTGAATAATTTTTTTCTGTATCTGCTCATTCTCAAAGACTTAGTAATCTTTTCTGGCCTACTCCACAAGAAGATATGCTTATAAGAAGTGTGGATTCATCAGCACTTTAAAGAAGATGTGAAAGACAATTTCCAATGACCAGGAAGCATAGAAACAATTAATTTATATTACTAGAAGCAGAAAAATCTTAGGTGATGGTTACAGTAAAGGTTTTCTGAGTCAGATAGGTAAATGATGCAAACAACATCTAACTATACATAAATTTGTGTGTGTATATGTTTCTCTTTTTTCTTTTATTATTTTCACATCCTTTTTTTATTATTGTTGTGCTGAGAGTTCATTGTGACATTTACCAAACTTCTTACAACATATCATAGCTAAATTCACTCCCTCCATCATTTTCATTTAACCCCTCTCCTTCCCATTCCTGGAATAGTTTCAACAGGTCTCATCTTTTTTCATTTTTATACATGAGTACATAATATTTCCACCATATTCACCTCCTACACTCTTTTTTCTTAAAATGAGAGTTCTGTATAAAAAGCCACTTGTCCAGCCTCAAGTCTCCCAGCCTCATGTTTTACAGTTACTTAACAAACATTTGTTGAGCATCTGTGTTGGGTGCCTTGCTAGTCAACAGTGTCACAACAGGAAAGGGACATAGTTTTATGCTTGCCAATGTTCCAGAGTCATAGTATAGAATAAATAATGGGTACTTTTGTTGCCATGTAATGAAGATTAAGTCAGCATATTTTGAGACTTATACCATAGTCTCCTTCTTGTGCTTATTTATCCTCCCTATACCTCTCTCAGTCAATAATAGGCATTGCCTTCACAGAGTAAAACAGGAAAAAGTATTTGGGCTATAAGAGGATGGTCTTTCAGTTTCTATGGTTTAATTCCTAATGGAAGTAGGGCCTAAAGTTTATGCCAAGAATGATGGATTTGGAAGAGTTGTGGAAACTGGCTAACCTGGGAGTTACCAGTCTAACCTGGGAGATGAAAAGAGCTTGGTAGGATCCTGACAGAAGCCTCTGTGACCTGCCCTGGTACAGAGCTCAGTGGCACATGGTAGAACCTCCAGGTGTAAACTTGGGGATCTAAGAACATGAAGGACTGAAAAGACAGAACACATGCTGAGATAGCATGTCTTCTTCCCTCACTTGCTTCTCAGAACTCCAAGACAGCTGGACTTATCTTTTCATTAAAGAGTTTAGAAAATTCTTTTCTGAGAAATTTGATCAGCCAAAGAGAAAATTTGATGATTCAAATTCCTTGACAAAATGGCTCTGCCAGTTCTCGTTTACAGAAAAGTCTGCTAAGGACATGCCCTGCCCACACATAGCTTCCAATCAGCTATAGAGACTCCTGCTTTAAATGCAAGCACACTGACAGTAATCAAGGAACACCTGGGAAATATGTATGTGGTGGGAGGGGGACTGTGAGAGAGGAGCAGGGTAAAGTGTCCCATTACAACTAAGGGAGACAAAAATATAGGACTTACACCATTTCATAAAATTCTTAATTCATTTCCTACTTGAAGAGTCAATAACTGTGCTGTGTTTGTCACTAGTGGTCAAAAACTGCAGCTCTGGGCCAAATCCAGCCTGACCTCTGCCACTATGCCTATCATTCATATATCCACTGGCAAAGCTGAAGAGATCAGACAGAGACTGCATGGCCAACAAACCCTAAAATCTATCTATCATTTGACCCTTCACGACAAATCTGTTGATCCCTTTCTATGAAATAGATTATTTGAATGGTTTCTTTAATCATTTAGCATTTTTTGTGTGTCAGTTCTATGAAAGGAAAAACAATGATGACTAAGATATAGAGCCCATCCTCTAGCAACTTACAATTTAGGTCAGAAGACAGAACATTTATGCAAATAATCATAATAAGTAGTAGATGGTGGAAAGTGCTCTGTGAGCTAGAGATAACATGCCATGGTAGTTGGAGAAAAGTGAGCATTTACATAGCACAGGAACTTGGAGCAGATTTCTAATGTAGATGATATTTGAGTTGGAACTTAGATATGTCTTTGAAATCTTTCCCTTCTCCTAAGCATTTTGAAGTGCTTCCCTTATTTTCTTGAAACTAGATTTTTAAATTCAGATTCTTTTTATTATTTATTATTTTTTTATTATATTTAAAAAATAATAAAATGCTATTCTTTCTTAATGTTACCTTTTATACAAGCTGTTAGGGTTATTACTTCATTCCCATTTAATTCTTATTGTGGACGACCTTGAAAATTTTGTCTAAGGAAAGTAACAATAAATTCATATAATATTCTATATTATATTATTTGGGTAGGGACCACTTATTATGAAATAGTCTACAACAGTGATATAGCAATGATTAAGTCAAAGTAATTAGAGCCAAGCTCTTTTTCTAATCACAAGGTACCTTTGACATGAATCTGATTTCACAATACCTCTCACTTATTATTGCTGGTATAAAATGATATTTTTAAAGAGCATCATCTTTGTAAAATGTTATTTTCAATGCTTCAAGTTTTCAAATTGTATTAGAAGTAAAAATGAACATCTTTTCTCAGCTTCACATACATAAACAAGCTGAGACCATTTACCTACATGTTTCTCGAATGACTTTCCTTTAAAACATAGCAGCCAGCTACTGACAACTTCACCACAAAGGGACAACCTGCATGTGGTGGGGATATGGAGTCCTAGCCTTTATTTCAAGATTCTCCTTTAAGATTTCTTGCTACCACCTCACTGAACACCATTAATAACCATCAGCACAGACAAAAAAAACTGAAACATTAACCAAGACTTTACTAAAGACTCTGGGAAATGAACATTCAATGTCATACAAAACTACATACATAACAGCTCTCAGGCACCATGCCATCCTTGTGTACCTTAACGAGAATACCATTCCCACATTTAATTGTCAGCTTTCCCCTACCCCTGCCTTTTCCTCCACACTTCTAGGAGATGCAATCATATCTCTGTCAAAGCATTTCCTCACTACTCTGTCCAAATTGACACAAATCAATGATTTTTTAAATTAAAAAACAATTTGATGAGTTACTTGAATATAAAACATATCAATATTTACCATTTTGCTCTTTGTTTCTAGAAAAGATATTATTATACAAGCTCAAAAAGTAAATTGTAATCCCCAAAACAAGATAATGATCAGGCATTCCATGTCTGGCAAAAAATCAGTGCTAAATCAATCACATCCATGACCAACTCCTTTAACTAAGGGACAGTGCTGATGGAAGGAATTGGCTTGCCTTATTTTCTTTCTACATTTCAAAATTGATCCTCTTGGACTAACCTTTTCTCCTCTAAGTTTGTAATCTTGGTTTTATTTTATTCATACAGGATTATTGCAATATGGAATAGAGAAGACTGAAGTGATAGAATCAAGGTTGTCTGGATCAAATAGGTACACAGATGCAAACTACATCTTGCTGAACATATGTACATCCTTAAAATGAAAATTATACATTAAGGGCCACTTGTCTAATGTCTTCAAATTAAGGACAGGATGGATTTGTATCTAGAGCAAAGGCTATATATAAGTTCTAAGGCATAAGAACCTTTTGGTCAAAGTTGGATGTATTGTACAGGATATAGTTTTGTGTATACAAAACTGTGAAATGATCTGTGACATATAGGTATACAGCATATAATAAAAAACAGTATACAGTAACATGCAAAATTGACTTCATACTATTTTAAACTATACTGTAGAAATTACTTTCTTCCCTTTTGCCAACCTTATTTGGTTGAATCAGCATTGTTTATTTCTAGACTATATAATGAACTCAAACAACTCAGTAGCAAAAAACAAATAGTTCTATTTAAAAATGAGCAAAAGACCTGAAAAGACACTACTCAAAAGAAAGCATATAATAGCCAACAGCTATATGAAAAGCATTCAATATCTCTAGTCATCAGGGAAATGCAAAGCAACCCCACAGTAGATATCACTTAGTGCCTGTTAGAATAGCTATTATCAAAAAAGACAATGGGTAGGAGTAAGGGAAACCTTATACACTGTTGGTGGGAATGTAAATTAGGACAGCCATTATGGAAAACAACATGGAGTTTTCCCTAATGTATACTAACAGAATTCCAGAACTTCACCTCAAAACTGTAGGACATTTGAATTTCTTTTTTAAAGTGCAAATAGTAATAAGAAGAAAATATCATTCTTTCTCCCTTTAGAGTTGCAGAAAAGAATATTTAATTTTATGATTTAAAACAAACTGAGCTTAGAGATATAACTACTAACAAACAAATCTTATAAAACACCTGGAGTTTAAAGATAATTGCTGTGCTCTATAAAATTGACTTTAACATCTAAATAACCTATAATTGTGACTGGCTATCTTTAAAAATTATTGTCCTGGTCAATATTTCACAAACTCTTCTCTGTGTGCTCAGGACTTTCCCAGTGTTAGCACTGCGGTCCCATATCTCAGGAAACCTTCAATCCCAGGCAAACTCAGAGAATTAGGCACCTAACTGACACCCTGTGTTCTGGAAAGTACACATCCATGTGAATTTTCTTGGTAAAGGCAGAAAAGGATTATTGGTGTTTAGCTCTTCTCCCTCAAGCAAGACGTTATTCAAAATCTATCACTGCAATATTCCTTATTTAGAGAAAAAAAATTAAGGAAGCATCTTAGTTAAGTAAATAATTCAGGCCAGGTATGGTGTCACATGAGTGTAATCCCAGCATTTAAGAGGCTAAGGTAGGAAAATCAGTAGTTTGAGACCAGCCACAGCAGCCTCAAAAAAAAATTAACAATGCAAATAATTGTAAACTATAAACTCATGATAATTTTTAGTATATCATGCTTGCTTACACAGCACATAAACTAACATAAGAATGGTAAATAGATTAGCACAGACTCTGTGAAAGAATGACATGCAAACTCACGAAGCCTTCCATATTTCTTTTTAAAAATGAAGTAAATTAACAAGCCCTGAATCCTGTAAGGTAAGTATATAGTTTTGTGTTTGTTAAGTACTATACTCAAAAAAGAAACATGTAATATAAGCATATCATGTAGTAAAAGATATTTATGAATAATTTTAAACTGTTAACTAACAATAAGTGTTCCCTTAGAATTTAGAGAGACTTTGAGTGCAATGGCTTAATGAACTCAGCACTATTGAAAAACTGCCCCAACTGAAAAGGGTGGAAGCTAGAGTCAGAGATATTGGTATGAATTCATGTTTACTTTAACATACACATAACATTAAAGACATGTGTGCACATACCTATAGATATAGTGGGTTAGTAATATGTTACCTAGCTCTGGGTATTTGGTTGTTTCCAGTATTTTATTAATACAAATTATTTTTGTATGAGTAGTTTTTCACCATTCTGTTTTACATTTTTCAAAAGCTAACTAATATCTTGAATATTTATCATAAAAGTTGTCTAAATGCTGTAGAAATGCCTATGGCAGTGTGATATTATATAGAATATCTGATTTCTTCTACCTATGTCCAGAATCCTGGTTTCATTATAGGATTCAGTGTGCCAGCAGGAAAATCACACTCCCTACCTGAAGATTTCATAGGTGGGGATCCTTTTATACCCCTCTGTTCTCCGCATTCTTTTTGTCTAAAACTTGCATGAAGTATCTGGAACTCCAGCTGTGATTTTGGACCATGAGGCAACCTTCAATCTGACATCTAAGTAGAAAAGACAGAATAGCATATAAACAGAAGACTAAGTTTTGGCCCAAATTGCCAATCTCTAGACTTATTTTAAACAAATGAGAAACAAACATTATTTGAGCTGTTTATTTGGACTTTTGTTATGAACAGTCAAATAAAATCTTAGCTGATACAGAAACTGGTATCAAAAAGCTGAGGGTAAGAGATCCAAGTTGGCAATGGAGACAGAATCGCAGACCTTGTGAGCTCCTGAACCAGAGACACTGCCGAGAAGCTGGAGACATGCCTGGAGGAGGTAAAGCACCAGGGAGAGCCAAAAATATGGAACTCTAAACCCTTAGATCATGGAAGGCTTCTCCACACCATGATCTAATAAAAGCATTGCCGGCCTGCCAAATCCCTGCCCTGTAGGCCTGCAGAGCCACTGCTCCATTCTGCTGGGCTCTCCACGACTCGGGCCACACAGGGCCACAGGCTCATGCCAGACCCATGCACAGCAGGCTTGCTGCCTCTTGGGCCATGCCAGATTCAACCACCACCATGATACTGGGCCCTCAGCCATGCCAGCCTCAAGCCCCTAACCTGACACACACCATACCAGGATACCCACCCCTCGTCCATGTTGCCAGATCCACAACCACCGGGATCCCCGCCACCCAGCCATGCTGGACCCCAGCTCCGAGCCCACCACCATTCAGGCCCTGCTGAGCCCCAGCTACACGTGGGATGACCGGACCCCTGTCCCTCATACTCTGCACTCATTAGGCCCTGCTGGGCTCCAGCTCTGCGTGGAATGACTGGAGCCCCACCCCGCTGGGACAGACACCAGCCTGGCATGAGACAGCCGCATCCACCAGTTCACCAGGAACCCGGCCCATTGGGTGGAGCTGACCCCAGCTCTACAGGCTTTCCAGATAACCACTCTACCAGGCTCCCACTTGGGCTTCCACTAGAGGGCTCCAAGTGTGCCTAAAAGACACACAGATTGAACTGGACACTAAAGGAGTAACAACAACTAAGCCTGTAATTCTACTGTTCCAGAACTGGTGAATTTTTTTCTTTTTCTCCCTTCTTTAAGGGTTTGGCAGCCTGGTTTGCTGCTTGATCACCCACCATCTCTCCCTTTTTTTTTCTTTTTTTCCTCTCTTCTCTCTTCTGTTTATCTTTCCTTCTCTTTCTCTTTTTTATCCTTTTATCACAATTTGTTAGTATTAATATTGTAACCCAGCTAATTACTAAATTACACATAGTCCAGGGACAGAGAAGATACCTAGTGGAAATATGGGAAGAAGAAAAAGGGATGGAAATCATCCTCCCCCCAAAAAATAAAGGATTTAGAGCAAAATGAAGAAAACGGATACCCAGATCCAGACTCCAACCAAAGATAAACTACACCAAGGAATCCTGAAAGAAGAAATTCTACAAGTAATTAATGAGAATTTCATACATATGATACTAGATAAGGTCAACCATGTACAGGAGGCACTCAAGAAATTCCAAGACAACAAAACTAAAGAATATGAGAAAACACAGAAATAAATAAATGAAATCATAGGAGCCCTAAACAAACACCAAACTGAAACAAAGATCACCATAAACAAAGAGATAAATGAATTAAGGGCAAAAATTGATAATATTAACAAAGAAGTAACCAACAATATGGAAAACCTCAGAAAAAAGAATGAAACAGAAATACAAAACAAAATGGAAGGCCATTCCAGCAAAATAGAGCAAACAGAAGACAAAATCTCAGAATTTGAAGATGAAATGGCAATTAAAGGAAAAACTGAAAAACTATTAAACAACTCAAGACCTGTGTAAAGAAAACGCAAGAACTCACTGACTCCATCAAAAGACCAAACCTGAGAATCACAGGCATTGAAGAAGGAGAAGAGGTGCAAGCAAAAGGAATGTGTAATATATTCAACAAAATAATAACAAAAAATTTCCCAAATCTAGAGAAAACGATACCCATTCAGGTATAGGAAGCCTCCAGAACACCGAACAAACCTGACCAAAATAGAAGTACCCCATGATATATTATCATTAAAACAAAAAGTACAGACACTAGAGAAAGAATATGGAAGGCTGTAAGAGAGAAAACAAATAACATACAAAGGTAAACCCATCAAAATCACAGCAGACTTATCAACAGAAACATTAAAAGCAAGAAGAGCATGCAGTGAGATCTTCCAAGCACTGAATGAAAATAACTTCAATCTTAGGATACTTTACCCAGCAAAACTATCATTCAAAATAGATGGAACAATAAAAGTCTTCCATGATAAGCAGAAATTAAAATAATATAGGACCACCAAGCCACCACTACAAAAGATTCTCCAAGGAATTCTGCACACAGATAAGCAACAAACAAAAAAACAAAGCCATGAAAGGGCAGGCAATACCAAACCACACTAGAAGAAAAGGCAAGAAAGTAAAGAGGAACATTGATTCAGCTACACATAATCGAACTTTTAATCAACAAAGACAACTATATGACAAGGATCACCATGTACTTATCAATACTAACACTGAATGTTAGTGGACTAAATTCCCCCATCAAAAGACACTGACAGGCAAATTGGATTAAAAAGGAAGATCCAACAGTCTGCTGCCTACAGGAGACCCACCTCATTGACAGAAATAAGCACTGGCTGAAAGTGAAAGGCTGGAAGAAGATTTACCAAGCCAATGGTCCCTGAAAACAGGCAGAGGTAGCAATACTTATACCAGGCAAAGTAGACTTCAACCCTACATTGATCAAACGAGATAAAGAGGAACACTCCATACTAATAAAAGGAGAAATACATCAAAAGGAAATAACAATTATCAACCTATATGCACCCAACATCAATGCACCCAATTTCATCAAACATACTCTGAAGGACCTAAAAACATATATAAACTCCAAATTAATGATACTGGGAGACCTTAATACTACCTTATCACCAATAGATAGGTCATCCAAACAAAAAATCAATAAAGAAATCCAAGAACTAAACCACACCATAGATCAAATGGACCTAGCTGATGTCTACAGAATATTTCATCCAACTTCTGCACAATACACATTCTTCTCAGCAGCCCATGGAACCTTCTCAAAAACTGCTCATATCTTAGGGCACAAAGCAAGCCTCGGCAAATATAAGAAATAGAAATAATCCCATGCATTCTATCTGACCACAATCCATTAAAACTAGAAATCAACAACAAAAACAGCAATAAAAAGCATGCAAACAATTGGAAACTGAAGAACACATGGCTCAATGATGAATGGGTCACAGATGAAATAAAAGAGGAAATTAAAAGGTTCCTGGAAGTTAATGAAAATGAAAACACGACCTACCAGAACCTATGGGACACAGCAAAGGCAGTCCTAAGAGGAAAGTTTATAGCCATGAGTGCATATATTAAAAGGACAGAAAGATCTCAAATCAATGACCTAATACTACAGCTCAAACTCCTAGAAAAACAAGAACAAACAAATCCCAAAATAAGGAGAAGGAAATAAATAATAAAAATAAGGGCTGAAATCAATGAAATAGAAACAAAAAAAATACAAAGAATCAATGAAACAAAAAGCTGGTTCATTGAAAACAATAAATAAGATTGACAGACCCCTGGCAAACCTGACTAAAATGAGGACAGAAAAAACACAAATCAGTAAAGTCAGAAATGCAAAAGGGGAGATAACTACAAACACTTCAGAAATCCAGGAAATCATCAGAGACTACTTTGAGAGACTATACTCTAATACATTTGAAAATTGTGAAGAAATGGACAGATTTCTAGAAACTTACAGCCACCCAAAACTGAACCAAGAAGATATTAATCACCTGAATAGATCTATAACACAAAAAGAAATTGAAGCAGCAATCAAGAGCCTCCCAAAAAAGAAAAGTCCAGGACCTGATGGATTCACTGCTGAACTCTATCAGATGTTTAAAGAAGAACTGATACCAGCCCTCCTTAAACTGTTCCATGAAATAGAAAGGGAAGGAAAACTACCTAACACATTTTATGAAGCCAATATTACTCTCATCCCAAAACCAGACAAACACACCTCCAAAAAGGAGAACTAGAGGCCAATCTCCTTAATGAATATCAATGCAAAAATCCTCAATAAAATAATGGCAAACTGAATTCAACAACACATCAAAAAGATCATTCACCATGACCAAGTAGGCTTCATCCCAGAGATGCAGGGGTGGTTCAACATACCCAAATCTATAAATGTAATACAGCACATCAATAGAACCAAAGATGAAAACCACTTGATCATCTCAATAGATGCAGAAAAAGCCTTTGAAGGATCCAACTCCACTTCATGATAAAAGCTCTAAGAAAACTAGAAATAGAAGGAAAGTACCTCAACATTGTAAAGGCTATTTAAAACAAGCCTACAGCCAACATCATAATTAATAGTGAAAAACTGAAACCATTCCCTCTAAAATCAGGAACTATATAAGGGTGCCCATTGTCCCCACTCCTATTCAACATAGTACTGGAATTCCTAGCCAGAGCAATTAGGCAAGAAGAAATAAAAGGAATACAAATAGGTAAAGAAACTATCAAAATATCCTTATTTGCAGATGATATAATCCTATACCTTAAAGACCCAAAAAACTCTACCCAAAAACTCTTAGACACCATAAACAGCTACAGTAAGGTGGCAGGATACAAAATCAACCTACAAAAGTCATTAGTTTTTCTATTTACCAACAACAAACAAACTGAGAAGGGATATATGGAAACAATTCCATTCACAATAGCCTAAAAAGAAAATCAAATACCTAGGAGTAAACTTAACAAGTGATGTGAATGAACTCTACAAGGAGAATTACAAACTCCTGAAGAAAGAGATCGAAGAAGACTAGAGAAGATGGAAAGATCTCCCGTGTTCATGGATCGATAGAAGGAACATAGTAAAAATGGCTATACTACCGAAAGCAATCTACATATTTAATACAATTCCCATCAAAATCCCAATGACTTTCATCACAGAGATTGAAAAATCTACTCTAAAGTTCATTTGGAAACACAAGAGACTGCGAATAGCCAAGGCAATACTCAGCAAAAAAAAGCAATGCTGGAGGTATCACAATACCCTACTTCACACTGTATTACAAAGCAATATCAATAAAAACAGCATGGTACTGGCATAAAAACAGACATGAAGACCAGTGGAACAGAATAGAAGATCCAGATATGAATCCACACAACTATACCCACCTCATGTTTGACAAAGGTGCCAAAAATATACGATGGAGAAAAGACAGCTTTTTCAATAAATGTTGCTGGGAAAAGTGGTTATCCATCTACAAGAAACTGAAACTAGATCCATGTCTATCAGCCTATAATAGTATCAATTCAAAATGCATCAAGGACCTAAATATCAGACCTGAAATTCTGAAGTTACTACAGGAAGGAGCAGGAAACACTCTTGGACTAATAGGTATAGGCAAGGACTTCCTCAATAGAACCCCAACAGCCCAGAAACTAAGAGAAAGGATGGACAAATGGGACTTCATAAAATTGAAAAGCTTCTGCCCAACAAAAGAAATGGTCTCTAAACTGAAGAGACCACCCACAGAGTGGGAGATAATATTCACCAGCTATACATCAGACAAGGGACTGATAACCAGAATATACAGGGAACTAAAGAAACTAAACCCTCCTAAAATCAATGAACCAATTAAAAAATGGGCAACTAAACTTAATAGAACTTTCTCAAAAGAAGAAATTCAAGTGGCAAAAAAGCACATGAAAAAATGCTCACCATCTCTAGCCATAAAGGAAATGCAAATTGAAACCACACTAAGATTCCACCTCACCCCTCTTAGAATAGCCATCATCAAAAACATCACCAACAACAGGTGTTGGTGAGGATGTGGAGAAAAAGGAACCCTAATCCACTGCTGGTGGGAATACAAGCTGGTACAACCACTCTGAAAAAACTTTGGAGACTTCTTAAAAATCTAATCATAGATCTGCCATATGATCCAGCAATCCCACTCCTGGGGATATACCCAAAGGAATACAACACAGGTTACTCCAGAGGCACCTGCACACCCATGTTTATTGCAGCGCTGTTCACAATAGCCAAGTTATGGAAACAACAAAGATGCCCCACTACTGATGAATGGATCAAGAAAATGTGGTACTTGTACACAATGGAATTTTACACAGCCATGAAGAAGAATGAAATGTTATCATTCGCAGGTAAATGGATGGAACTTGAAAACATAATTCATCAAGGTTAGCTAGGCTCAAGAGACCAAAAATCATATGTTCTCCTTCATATGCGCACTTTAGACCTAGGGCAAATGCAGCAATGTGGTTGGACTGGGATCACATGACAAGGGGAGAGCACATGTGGGTGATATAGAAATAGGTAGAAAACCCAAAATATGAAAGCATTTGATGTCTCCACTCCAGAGGAACTAATACAGAAACCTTAACGCTACAGAGGTTATCATGAGAAGGGGATCAGTTAGAGATGAATCAACATGGGTCATAACACGTGTACACGAAAGCAATGCTAGGAATATTTCTGTATAGCTATCCTTAACTCAACTAGCAAAAACACTTTGTCTTCCTTATTATGCTTGTCTCTTTTCTTCAACAAAACTAGTGATAAAGTCAGAACAGGTCCTGCCTGGAACTGAGAGGGGAAGAGGGGAGAGGGTTGGGAAAGGGGGCAGGGTGGAGAAATGACCCAAACAATGTATGCACATGTGAATAAATGAATAATAAAAAAATGCTGAGGGTAATCAGGAACTTAGCAAATTGCATCATGGTTTAGTAGAGGCAGAGAAACTGAAAAGCTGCTGGCCTTTACAATGGAGAAGCAAACTACTGGGTCACTCTGGCCTCTAGTTTGACTTCTTGTGTGGTGGTTTTGGGTTTTGGGTTTTTGGTGGTACTGGTGCTCGAACTTAGGGCCTCACACTTGCTAGACATGCCCTGATCCCTTTCTATTTTTAGTTATTTTTCAAGTAGAGTCTTGTGTTTTTGCTCAGGCTGCCCACAGACTATGAATCTCCTACCTACAGTCTCCTGCATAGCTTGGATTCCAGATGTTCACCTCCACACTCAATTCATTGATGGAGATGGGGTCTCACTTCCTTTTGTCTGGGCTGATCTCAAACCAGGATCCTCCCTATCTCTGCCTCCTAAGTAGCTGGGATTATAAGTGTGGGCCATCACACTCAGTCTTGCCTCTGTACTTTTAATGAATGTCTATTGCTAATAGAGACTCCCTGTCAGGGAAAATGGAATATTCATAACAATCCCTATGTTGGCCCACTGTTACTTTTAGCAAAGCCTATGAGAAAGACATGAACTCACACCAGAGCTATCAAGTTTTCAATTGAGACTAAAAGGAACACAGCTGTAAAAATGCCCTCTGCCTAAGGTCTGCAACTGGAGTTGAATGAGATATCTATTTTGAAGTCTCCAAGCTGTAGGAGCAACCACTTCTTCCACACTTTCAACCAGAGCAGTAATAAGAGGCACCTACAGAACTGCAGGCTTAAAGAGTTAAGAGAGAAGGTGAGTTTGCTGGCAATGCCAGAGTAACAGTGGGATTTCCCTGGAGTCATTATTGCAAATGTCCTCAAGATGTCAGCCTTGAAGTTGAGAGAGGACGTGTTGAAGAGAATGTCAGAGCCCTGACTAAAAACGGAGACTCTTCAGGCTTTCAAACTCTGTATCTGTTGGAGAGCCAGAGTAGTGTCACTCTTTTTGAAATGTGCGTTGTCTCACTGCAGTAGCCCAGGACAGCAACCTTGAATAATATCCTCACCTCCTTGACTTCCATCTCATGAAGGTAAAAGTAGCTGCTCACTAATGTTCAGGTGTTCACCCTACAGCAGTTCTTTCTTTCCAACTAAACTGCTCTTATTTTATTTTGAAAATGTTTGTTGTTGTTGTGGTTGTTGTTTTATTCATATGTGCATACAATGTTTGGGTCATTTCTGCCCCCTTCCCCCCACCCCTCTCTTATCACCCCCAACCCTTCGCTACCAGGCAGACACTATTTTGCACTTATCTCTACTTTTGTTGAAGAGAGAGTATAAGCAATAATAGGAAGGAACAAGGGTTTTGGCTAGTTGAGATAAGGATAGCTATACAAGGAGTTAGCTCACATATATTTCCTGTGCATGTGTGTTACCTTCAAAGTTAATTCTTCTTGAACTAACCTTTTCTCTAGTTCCTGGTCCCCTTCTCCTATTGGTCTCAGTTGCTTTAAAGTATCTGCTTTAGTTTCTCTGTGTTGAGGGCAACAAATGCTGTCTAGTGTTTTGGGTGTCTGACCTATCCTCATACCTCCCTTGTGTGTTCTCACTTTATCATGTGATCAAAGTCCAATCCCCTTGTGTTTGCCCTGATCTAATGTCCGCATATGAGGGAGAACATGTGATTTTTGGTCTTTTGGGCCAGGCTAACCTCACTCAGAATGATGTTCTCCAGTTCCATCCATTTACCTGCGAATGATAACATTTCAGTCTTCTTCATGGCTGCATAAAATTCCATTGTGTATAAATACCACATTTTCTTAATCCATTCGTCAGTAGTGGGGCATCTTGGCTGTTTCCATATCTTGGCTATTGTGAACAGCGCTGCAATAAACATGGGTGTGCAGGTGCCTCTGTAGTAACCTGAGTCACATTTTTTTGGTTATAGCCCCAAGAGTGGTATTGCTGGATCATATGGTAGATCTATGTTTAGATTTTTAAGAAGCCTCCAAATTTTTTTCCAGAGTTGTTGTACTAGTTTACATTCCCACCAGCAGTGTAAGAGGGTTCCTTTTTCCCCACATCCTTGCCAAAACCTGTTGTTGGTGGTGTTGCTAATGATGGCTATTCTAAGAGGGGTGAGGTGGAATCTTAGTGTGGTTTTAATTTGCATTTCCTTTATTGCTCGGGATGGTGAGCATTTTTTCATGTGTTTTTCGGCCATTTGAATTTCTTCTTTTGAGAAAGTTCTGTTTAGTTCATGTGCCCATGTCTTTATTGGTTCATTAGTTTTGGGAGAGTTTAATTTTTTGAGTTCCCTACATATTCTGGTTATCAGTCCTTTGTCTGATGTGTAGCTGGCAAATATTTTCTCCCACTCTGTGGGTGTTCTCTTCAGTTTAGAGACCATTTCTTTTTTTGAGCAGAAGCTTTTTAGTTTTATGAAGTCCCATTTATCTATGCTATCTCTTAGTTACTGAGCAGCTGGGGTTCCATTGAGAAAGTTCTTGCCTAATCTATTAGTTCCAAAGTATTTCCTACTCTTTTCTGTACCAACTTTAGAGTTTGGGATCTGATATTAAGATCCTTGATCCATTTTGAGTTAATCTTGGTATAGGATGATAAACATGGATCTAGTTTCAGTTTTTTGCAGACTGTTAGCCAGTTTTCCCAGCAGTTTTTGTTGAAGAGACTGTCTTCTCTCCATCATTTATTTTTAGTGCCTTTGTCAAAGATAAGCTGGATATAGTTGTGTGGCTTCTTATCCAGGTCCTCTATTTTGTTCCACTGGTCTTCATGTCTGTTTTTGTGCCAGTACCATACTGTTTTTATTCTATTGCTTTATAATATAGTTTGAAGTTGGATATCGTGATACCTCCAGCATTGTTCTTTTCACTGAGTATTGCCTTGGCTATTCGTGGCCTCTTGTGTTTCCATCTAAATTTAACAGTAGATTTTTCAGTCTCTTTGATGAATGTCATTGTGATTTTAATGGGAATTGCATTAAACATGTAGATTACTTTTAGGAGTATAGACATTTTTACTATGTTGATTCTAACAATCCATGAGCATGGGAGATCTCTCCACTTTCTATAGTCTTCCTCAATCTCTTTCTTCAGAAGTTTATAGTATTCCTTGTTGAGGTTATTCACATCCTTTGTTATGTTTACCCTAGGTATTTGATTTTTTTTTTTTGAGGCTATTGTAAATGGAATTGTTTTCATATATTCTTTCTCAGTTACTTCATTATTAGTATATAGAAATGCTAATGATTTCTCTATGTTGATTTTATATCCTGCTACCTTGCTATAACTGTTGATGATGTCTAGAAGCTTCTGAGTAGAGTTTTTTGGGTCTTTAAGGTATAGGATCATATTGTCCGCAAGTAGGGATATTTTGAGTTTCTTTACCTATTTGTATTCCTTTTATTCCTTCTTCTTGCCTAATTGCTCTGGCTAGGAATTCCAGTACTATGATGAATAGGAGTGGGGATAGTGGGCATCCTTGTCTGGTTCCTGATTTTAGAGGGAATGGTTTCAGTTTTTCACCGTTAAGTGTAATGCTGGCTGTAGGTTTGTCATACATAGCTTTTATAATGTTGAGGTACTTTCCTTCTATTCCTTGTTTTCTTAGAGCTTTTATCATGAAATGGTGTTGGGTTTTATCAAAGGCTTTTCTGCATGTACTGAGATGATCAAGTGGTTTTTGTCTTTGCTTCTGTTAATGTGGATTATTACGTTTATTGATTTTTGTATGTTGAACCACTCCTGCATCCCTGGGATGAAGGCTACTTGGTCATGGTGAATGATCTTTCTGACATGTTGTTGAATTTGGTTTGCCATTATTTTATTGAGGATTTTTGCATCAATGTTCATTAAGGAGATTGGCCTATAGTTCTCCTTTTTGGAGGTGTCTTTGCCTGGTTTTGGGATAAGTGTAATACTGGCTTCATAAAATGTGTTAGGCAGTTTTCCTTCCCTTTCCATTTTGTGGAACAGTTTAAGGAGGGTTGATATTAGTTCTTCTTTAAAGATCTGACAGAATTCAGCAGAAATTCCATCAGATCCTGGATTTCTCTTTTTAGGGAGACTATTGATTGCTGCTTCAATTTCACATTGTGTTATAGATCTATTCAGGTAATTAATGTCCTCTTGGTTCACTTTTGGATGATCATAAATATCTAGAAATCTGTCAATTTCTTTAAGATTTTCCAATTTATTTGAATATAGGTTCTCAAAGTAGTCTCTGATGATTCCCTGGACTTCCATGGTGTTTGTTGTTATCACCCCTTTTGCATTCCTCATTTTACTAATTTGGGTATTTTCTCTCCTCATTTTATTCAGGCTTGCCACGGGTCTAACAATCTTGTTATTTTTTCAAAAAACCAACTTTTTGTTTCATTAATTCTCTGTATTTTTTTTTTTTTTGGTTTCTATTTTATCAATTTCAGCTCTTATTTTTATTATTTCTCTCCTTCTATTTGTTTTGGTATTTCCTTGTTCTTGTTTTTCTGGGAGTTTGAGATGTATCATTAGGTCATTGATTTGGGATCTTTCAGTCTTTTTAATATATGCACTCATGGCTATAAACTTTCTTCTGAGGACTGCCTTTGCTGTGTCCCATAGGTTCCGGTAGGTTATGTTTTCATTTTCATTGACTTCCAGAAACTTTAAAATTTCCTCTTTTATTTCATCAGTGACCCATTATTCATTAAGCAATGAGTTATTCAGTTTCCAGATGTTTGCGTGTTTTTTGTCTTTACTTTTGTTGTTGAGTTCTAGTTTTGTTAAACTGTGATCAGATAGAATGCATGGTATAATTTCTATTTTCTTATATTTGCTGAGGCTTGCTTTGTGACCTAAGATATGATCTATTTTGGAGAAGGTTCCATGGGCTGCTGAGAAGAATGTATATTGTGTAGAGGTTGGATGAAATGTTCTGTAGACATCACCTAGGTCCATTTGGTCTATGGTATATTTTAGATCTAGGATTTCTTTATTGATTTTTTTGTTTGGATGACCTATCTATTGATGATAATGGGGTGTTAAAGTCTCCCATGAATACTGTGTTGGAGTTAACATAGGCTTTTATGTCCTTCAGGGTATGTTTGATGAAATTGGGTGTGTTGACATTGGGCGCATATAGGTTGATAATTGCTATTTCCTTTTGGTCTATTTCCCCTTTTATTAGCATGGAATGTCCTTCTTTATCTCATTTGATCAATGTAGGTTTGAAGTCTACTTTGTCAGAGATAGGTATTGCTACTCCTGCCTGTTTTCAGGGGCCATTGGCTTGGTAAATCTTCTTCCAGCCTTTCATCCTAACCTATGCTTATTTCTGTTGGTGAGATTGGTCTCCTGTAAGCAACAAATTGTTGGGTCTTCCTTTTTAATCCAGTTCATCACATGGTGCCTTTTGATGGGGGAATTAAGTCCATTAACATTAAGTGTTAGTATTGATTGGTATGTGGTGATTCCTGTCATTAGTTGTCTTAGTTGTTTGAAGGTTTGATTGTGTGTACCTAAATCAATACTTTCTTGGTTTTTCTTTTCCTGTAGTTTGGTACTGCCTGCCCTTTCATGGTTATGCTGGTTGTCACTTTCTGTGCAGAATCCCTTGAAGAATCTTTTGTAGTGGTGGCTTTGTGGTCACATATTGTTTTAGTTTCTGCTTATCATGGAAGACTTTTATTGCTCCATCTATTTTGAATGATAGTTTTGCTGGGTAGAGTATCCTAGGGTTGAAGTTATTTTCATTCAGTGCCGAGAAGACCTCACCCCAAACTCTTCTTGCTTTTAATGTTTCTGTTGAGAAGTCTGGTGTGATTTTTATGGGTTTACCTTTGTTTGTTATTTGTTTTTTCTCTCTTACAGCCTTCAATCGAGACTCTGTACTTGTTGTTTTAATGATAATATGCCATGGGTAGTTCTATTTTAGTCAGGTCTGTTTGGTGTTCTGGAGGCCTCATGTACCTGTATGGGCATAGATTTCTCTAGATTTGGAAATTTTTCTGTAATTATTTTGTTGAATATATTACACATTCCTTTTGCTTGCACCTCTTCTCCTTCTTCAATGCCCATGATTCTCAGGTTTGGTCTTTTGATGGAGTCAGTAAGTTCTTGCATTTTCTTTTCACAAGTCTTGAGTTCTTTAACTAATAGTCTTCAGTTTTTCTTTTAATTACCATTTCATCTTCAAGTTCTGAGATTCTGTCTTCTGCTTGTTCTATTCTGCTGGATTAGCCTTCCATTTTGTTTTTGCATTTCTGTCTCATTCTTTTTCCTGCAGTTTTCCATATCCTGAGTCCTTTCCTCCTTAATATTGTCTATTTTCATCCTGAGTTCATTTATCTCTTTATTAATCATGTTCTTTGTTTCACTTTGGTGTTTATACAGTCCTTCTATGGTTTCTTTTATTTCTTCTTGTGCTTGCTCAAATTCTCTATTTTTGTTGTCTAGGAATTTCTTTTGAGTGTCTCCTGTACATTTTGGTTGATCATATCCAGTATCATCTCTATAAAATTCTCATTGATTACTTGCAGGATTTCTTCTTTCATGTTGTTCTTGTGGGCTTCATTGGGTTCTTTGGCATAGTTTATCTTCATTTTGTTGGAGTCTGGATCTGAGTATCTGTTTTCTTCATTTCCCTCTGGTTCCTGTACTAATGTATTACTAGGGGGAAACTGGTTTCCCTCTTTTTTTCATCTTCCCTTCATTGCCCTTGCTATTGTTACTGTCCTTGTACTGTGTGCAATTAAGTATTTTCTAGCTTGTAATAATAACAATGGTGATATCTAGAATGGGTGGGTGAGAGGAGAGGGAAAGCAAAGAAGTAAAGAAAATAAGAAAAACAAACAAACAACTATAAAAAACAAAACTAATAAACAACAACAAAAAAAACAGTGCCAAAGAAATAAACAGGGAGAGGTAGTGTACTAATCAACAGTAAGCTAAACAGGCATTAGAGAGACAGAGAGAAGATTTTAAAAAAAACCCAAGTTCAAATGCAATAAAGTTTCAATCTTAATAATTTTGGTGTTAGTCTCTCAGCCTCCAATCCTGGAGATGGTGTCTCAGAAGTAGTCCTCTTGTTGTCTCATCAAAGGGGAAAAAAACAAAACAAACAAAAAAACAAAAACAAAACAAAGTATCCCAAGTTCAAATGCAATACAGTTTCAGTTAGACCTTCAGCATACAGCTCTAGTTCAGTCATTGTCTCATCAAAGGAAGAGAAAAAACAAAAAAGGGTCTGGGACAGTTCTGTGAATGTGTATCTGAGGCTGCGGCTCACCTGCCCACTACTGTCAGCCAGCTGTTGCTGGAGGCTTTACTGATTGCAGACCTCAAGAGTGAGCTTAACTCTCATCAACCTCTGCAGGCTTTGTTTATTTAGAGTTCTCCTGGATACGAGTCAAGTTTTCCCCTTTCCAAGCACACTGGGGGAGGTGTGCTGCACCTGCCTTCTTCAGCCAGCATGTTTATTTACAGTTCACATGGGAAGTGGCCCTTCCCCCCTCTCCAGTGGAGTTTTCATCACGCTGCCACTTTTACAAGCTTTCCTGCTCCAAGGTTGCTGGGCAGGGGATGCCACTCCTGCCTTCTCCAGCTGGCTTGTTTATTTATAGTTCCATGAGGGATTTCCCCTCCCCTCCTCTTCAGCACTCAGGGCACCCCACCCTCTTTGCTATGTGTCTTTTTTTGTTGTTTATTATTCAGTTTGGTTTTTTTCTCTTTTTTCCCTGGGTGGGGGTCAGTCTGTGCAGGGGGCTGTGCTGATCTGGCCCAGGGCTCTCTGTGAGAGTACCACATGCAACTTATCTCACCTGGTGGTCTGGTTCTCTCAAACCGGTAGAAGCTGGCATCTGGTGGCACGGGATCCCTCCTTGTTTCTCCATTTAACGTGGAGTGGGGATGGTATGTGTGGGCTGGGGGTGTGGAGGAGTCGGAGTTTTGCCTCTTCTTGGTAGTTTTTCCTGCAAAGTGTTTCTCCAGCATCTCTCCAAGATTTTACTTTAGGAAGCATGCTTTCTCTTCCTCCCTCTAGTCACCATCTTGGAATCTCTGAAAATGTTTTTATTAGTATATATTAGTTCTACAGGGAGGATTCCTTGTGACATTTCCATATATGTACAGTATACTCCAGTTTGTTTCATTCTGTCCATTGTTCTCCCTCTTTTTCCTCCCCCTTCTTAATATGACTTTGACAGGTTTCAATGTTCCATATTCATAGATGTGTAGAAAGTACACATTCACCTTCCCATGTTAAGATTCCACCTCACTCCTGTTAGAATGGCTATCATCAAGAACACAACAACAACAAATGTTGGTGAGGATGTAGGAAAAAGGAACACTCATAGATTGTTGGTGGAAATGTAAATTAGTACAACCACTATGGAAAACAGTGTGGGGGCTCCTCAAAAAATGTATATATAAATATACACACACACAATGGAATATTATTCAGCCTAGTTTAAAGCAGTTCTAACAGAAGTGCCACAGGGAAGAATCTGTTATTTGCTTTCTTCTCCCTAAGGTCTATCTGCTGTTGGCTGGACTTGTGACAAGATCATTCAATTAGAACATTCTTCTAGCACAGCTCTGCTAACTAATACAATGTTTCCTCATAAGCTGTCATAATTTTTGAGTCAAAAGAATGCTGGTCTTTGACTGTTTTTGAGGAAAAAAAAATGAGGCAGGCATGGTGGCTCATGCCTATAATTCCAGCTAGTTGGGAGGCAAAGATTGGAAGGATCATGGTTGAAAGACAAACCCCAGAAGGAAGTTAGCAAGACCCCATCAACTGACAGAACTTGCCTAGAAAAGCACAAGGCCTTGAGTTCAAATCCCAGTACTGCCAGAAAAGAAGAAGGAGAAGAAGAAGAAAATGTACAAAAGAAGAAGCTATCCATGTCAAGATTAAAATCTTTTTTGTCACACCGCTAGTTCTTTTTGCTATGGTTATTTTTTGGAGATGGGATCTCACAAACTATTTGCCAGGGCTGGCCTCAAACCATGATCCTCCTGCTCTCAGCTTCTCAACCAGCTAGGATTACAGGCATGAGCCACCAGTGCCCAGCTTAGATGGATAGATCTTAAATTTGCTACAAACAATTTCAAGCAGAATAGTCAACATGCACAAATATTTAGCAGGGGAGGAGAGAAGAGGAAGAAGATAGATCCCTGTCCACACAACCATGGGCTGGGGATTGCAGCCTCAGGTGCAAATGAAGAGATACATTTGAAAAGGACTGGGGTACAAAGTTAAGGCATTTGGAGTTTGTCCTCTAATGAAGAAGAGTTCTTAGCAAAAAATAGGCAATGCTTGCAAACAGTTTTAGTAAAAATTATATATAATGTCCAAAACGAGTTCAAGAATTCAACTACAGTCCAAAAGAAAAGAGCGCAAGTTCAACCAGGGGGAGTGAGCAATACAGAGTTAAGTAGCAGCTACCCTAACAAGACTGCTCAGTACTCACCAGCAATCAGTGATGGCAGGGCCAAAATAAGGTCAGCTCTGCTTATTTGGAAAACTCTTGCATTTGTATTTCTACAGAACTAGACTAACATCAATTTGGGGACTTAGGTAATCTATGATGAATTATCCTTACCACTTGCGAGCTTTTTAAATCCTACCCTTTTCCTCCTTATCTATCTAGGTTAAAATGTGTTTAAGTGCATGGCTAAGTCACTGTGAATGCTCTAGAAACCCCAAATCAGTGCAAGACTTATTAAACAACTTTGAATATTTTGCAACACTTTGCCCATTCTCTGTAAGCCTTAATAGAGATAGGACACAAAGCATCATCATTAGTCTCAATTACATCAAACAGATAAGGTTACCCCATTCTGGGAACTTACAAAGATTCTCTGAATTTGGGACAGTGTGACCCTGAAATGCGGTGTGAGTTACTGAACAATCATGATGTCATATCAGTGCAGCTATCTCAGATTCAAACCATCAGCTCAGGCTTATAATTTGATATATTGGTTCATGAAGATGAGTCAAAGAAAGACCATCAGAACTTGATTTGAAAAAGGGATTCTAAGCAAAAATGGATTCAAATAGAAATGGATTTCAATAGAAAAGTGTATTGGGAAGTAATGAAACAAAATATTCTTATTCCCTCTCTCAGCAACAGAATGAACTCCATTAACATGAATGCAACAAGAATATTACTATATGTTAGGTTTGTCTTTCTCTGTCTCTCATCTTCTCTTTTACCTCTCTCCTATTTGGTACAGTAAATTCTCTTAAATTATGTTTTGCCAAGAATGAAAACAGTTTTTGTTGGCACTTTTCTGCCTCTGGAGAGAAAATGAGGATGAGTGCCTTTGAAGATGGACAGAATCTTATTTGTTCTGTTGGAACCCTTGCACACCACAGAGACTTGATAAAAAGCAAGGAAGAAACCTATTTTCAGTGGTACCACCAAGCTCGATATCCAAGGTTACACTGAGAACAAAAATTTTAACTCCATAATCATAACATTTGTGTTCCTATAGATATAGAACAATCCTTCTAAATTCAGACATTTGAGCAGCCTAGATTAAGCTTATAAAGAACGTGAGAATTCTATTTTTCTTGTACAAAATGCAGTCAGTAGTCCTCACTTATCTGAGGTGGCTAAGTTCCAAGACTCCAGAAGATTCTTAAAGCCAAGGATAGACCTAATCCTATACACAAGCACTGCAATACTGCAACAGTCAAAATAACAACCAAGATGACTGCTCAGTGGCTAATAGGCAGATACCACATAGTGTGAATACCCTGGACAAAGAGATGATTTATGTCCTAGGAGGAATGAAGCTGGACAGAGCTACATTTCATCACACTACTCAAAAAGGTGCACAATTTAAAACTTATAAATTGTTTGTTTCTGAAATTTTCTATGTAAGATTTTCAGGCCATGGTTAGGCACAACTAAAAATCCAAAATCAAACCCATGAATAATGGAGCATTATGGTAATACTTTCTACTCCTAAAAGGAACACATGGTCATCAAGCAGAAATTAACTATATATTTCTTATTAGTCTAAGGATTTTATTAAACTAACAATGTTGTCTGATTGTAGAACAGTGTCCTCATGAGTTAGCATACTGTATGAATGTGGAAACAAAGACAATTGTCTGATGTAGAACCCTGGGAGCTCTTGCTGGGTTGCCAGATGTTGTGGTTGAATTGTGTCCCTCCAAAAAGATATGTTGAAGTCCCAGTCCCTAGTGAAAGTAATTTCACTCAAAAATAGGATCTTTCTAGATATAGTCAAGTTGAGATGAGATCAATAAAATGCCTCCTAATCCAATGAGAAGGAAAAGGCCATGTGAAGACAGAGACACAGAGAGAGAACACAAGTGACAGCAAAGACAGAGATTGAAGTACATATTTTAAATAATCACAAGTGTAGAAGTGTAGAGCCCATATTCTGTAGCCCATACACTTAGCTTTGTAAGCCTTCTCCTCCACTTACTATCAATATGATCTTGGTTAATATATTAATATTTTCCCTTAGTTTCCTCATAAAATAAAGATAATAAAAGATAAGATTTTCCTCTGGAAATCCTTGAAAAAATTAAATTAAATTTTAAAAACACAAATCCCAGGTAAAGTAGTGCACACAAAAGTATTGTATTAGTTGATAACTTCTTTTATACCTGTTCAAAGCATTAGGTAACAGAATTTATTTCTCATGACTGCCAGCCTCCCACAATCCCCAGCGTCCATTTTTTTACAAGTATCACACTGACAAGTTCCACTGGCTCAGTTTTCCCCTTCATGAAGTTGCTCTGGGGCTTTAAGCCCTTAAAGAGTGATTATTTTTTAAAATTATTTTTGTCCTAAATTTTAAAAAAGGAAATAATTACTTAAAATGTTATCCTTAAAAATAGAACTTGTTGGAGGTCTCTGAATTCTATCTGATGCATGCAAATAATAACTGGTGAATAGCAAGTATAACCACCAGCAGTCACTTAATTGCTTCCAAGAACAACTAGCCACCATATCTCAAGAACTTTAAAATTGTCTTTAGCTTTTGTCAGATGCATAATTTGTATTCATTGAACAAAAATTCTCATCAAATGTCTACAATGCAACAAAAACTAATGTATTAAAAAGAAAATGTTATATTAAATTTATTTTAATTCCATATTTATCAGGAATGACCTGTCTCTCCAACATTGAGTTGTTTGTAGAGAAAAGGATTGCACTCAAATGCCTAAAATCTTCCTTCCTATCTCTTTATTAAAATGAAACACATATGCATTTGAAATACAAATCCAAGAATTTTAACATAAGATCGTGAAATCATTTGGGATCTATTTTTTAGATTACAACATGTATCCAAATTTCATTTGACATTTCAAACCAAGCACAACATAATACATCATTATGAAATTCATTTCAACAAACCATGCTTTCTTCTTAAATAATTAACTTAAAGAATTGAGAAGTGACATGTTAGCTAAATGGAAATGAAAATCACAACTTGTCCTTACATATGTAAGCCTACACTGCATATTTAATAGTGGAAGTGGAGGTTCCAACTGTAACCTAAATACACTCATAATCAATAAACAAAATGTAAAAAGGAAGAAGTCCAAAAAAAAAGTCCTTAATTTTTATGTTCCAATTTGTAGGCACCTAGGAGTATTTATCAGGTATTCTCTACATTAATTATACAGCTGTCTGGAAACTCCTCTTTAGACCTAGAGGAGGAGGGGTCTTCACTTCACAGCCTTGAACCACACAAACAACCAATCTTCTCTTCAATAAGACAATCATCATCCCTTCATACCTCTCACTATTATCCCTTCCCTCAATCTTAGAATACATTTTCCTTTTTTTTTTTCCACTTTCCTTCTTTTGCTCCCCCGTCAAGCCTGTCTCCTCTTCCTCTTCCTGGATTTCCAAGCAGGTTGTGCACATCTGATTTCTCTCTTCTGTATCTCCAGATGTGGCAGAGATGGGGTGGGATGAGACCCCTGGGGAGAGCTTCCATTAGGGTCTGGCCTAGGTTGGGCACTCTACAAGACAAATGCACCTCACACTGGTAAAGTAGACCTTCTTTTCACATAGCCCCCATTTATTGTTGTGCTCCCAAACAAGAAGAAGCCTCTGTTCCATTTACAGTAGCTTTTCAAAACTAAATTTTTATCAGCGTATAATAGTTGTACAGAGGAGACACATTGTAACATTTACATATGTGCTTACAATAAATATTAATTAGATTCACCCCTCCATCTTTCTACCTCATCCTCCCACCACTCTTTTTTTTTTCACTTTCACTATTTATTATGTACAATATTAAATCCCTTAGACAAAAGAAGCAGGGGGAAAATTTCCCAAGATATATTTTTGTATTTAAATACTAGTTTTCCATTAAATAGATACATGCCAATTTCCCTGTATAGTATTATGTATTTATATTTGTGGTGATACACAATTATTTTTTTTTTCATTTTTCTTTTATTATTCATATGTGCATACAAGGCTTGGTTCATTTCTCCCCCCTGCCCCCACCCCCTCCCTTACCACCCACTCCCCTCCTCCCTCTCCCCCCACTCAATACCCAGCAGAAACTATTTTGCCCTTATTTCTAATTTTGTTGTAGGAGAGTATAAGCAATAATAGGAAGGAACAAGGGTTTTTGCTGGTTGAGATAAGGATAGCTAT